>NC_080080.1:56828667-58092711 GCF_949987535.1 Balaenoptera acutorostrata | reverse complement strand
GAGCCATCTAAAACATGATTCATTGGATCCATTAGTGGTTCCCACACCAGTGGCAGACTGGCATGAAAGACCCACATTTCCAGCCCTTATGGAATGGTAGTTCTTATAGTACCTGAAACAAAAATGATTCCATACTACTACTTCCCATATAGATTGCATGTGTACTTGCATTGAGTTTTCCCTGGCTGTTTTGCAAGGCATAGATCTTCTCCAGATGCTTGGATCACATTTGCCAAATAGGTGGTCAATCCAAAGGGTCTCTGGCATTTCACACCAATCGCTGTTAGGAAAATACTCTGAAGGGCATAAAAGCTCAATGTGTAGTAGAGATTTAACTAACAGTGTAGTCTTTTTATCTCTTACCTGACTCTTGAAACACAATATGATATATTTTGGCTGAGAAGTGTTTTTTTTCTCATTTTCTATTTTTAGATACATACCACCAGAGAGGGGCACAGGAAATCTGTGACAGCCCAACCTATACTATTTGGAGACGAGGCTAGAAATTAAGTTCCTAGCAGGAAACCACATGTATTTTGAAATCCAGTATAATGTGCATCAAAATCATCTCTTCCTCTTCTCTAACACAGCATTAGTCACTATATTCTTTTACTAGAGAAAAAGGCTGTTTTTTCTCTTGTTCATAGGGGTACATGAGGTGTCTTTATAATGCAATGAATTGCTTGGCTGGCAATGAAGCATTCGCTCTCCTGATGTGCTTTACCACAACTCAGATTCTTTGAGAAAAACTTAATTTTCCTTTTACTATCCCTCATATGGATAGAGAGTCAGATTTCATTATTTTTTATCTATAGTTTCCTTAGCCATATCACACATGCATCCCGGGAACCAATTCCTGAAAAATGAAAAAAGAGCTTAAAACCTTTTATTGCTTTTAATATTGAAATACACTAGAAGCACAGAAAAAGAAAAACGTTTGCTTTTGCTTGTCTAGGAAAGCAGTGTAATGTCATTGCAGAAAGGACCTCACATGTATCACAGCATTTCTGCAGGAAAATTGGACTCATCCTTGATGCCTGGCTGGGTGCCAAGGACCCGATTAGAAGTACAAAGTACGCAATTTCTGCTCTGTAACTGTTTTCTCTGCAACAAAGGAAGCCAAATGAGTGCATAATATGTATTATGTATCTCCCTTATGGGCACACATTTAGTGTGTGTCATATAAAGGGTAAATGAGCATAAGCCCTAGTACTGTAGCCTGAAGGAAAGGAGGACAGACCTTCATCCAACCATGGTCAGAGAATGCTTTAACAAATTAAAAATATACATGAGGCTTTCCTTCTATGCGTTGATGCCCAGAGACAGCAAATGCAGCACTGAGACAGTAAATGAAACACAGAGACAGCAAATGTGGCACTGTCTGTATATTTGAACATAATAAATATTTTCTCCAGGTCTCCTAGGGATGTTGTTTCATGAAGTCATACGTGGAAGACATTCTAGAGGGTAAGAGTAGAAAACATAAACATTAATTCTTTTATTTACTTGCATTTATTGAGTCTTCCTATACGCCAGGCACAAAGAATGATACGTGCAACATCTTCACTAACTTCCAGCTCAGAGTCAGATGAGTTCACATGAAGAAAGTCATGTGAACATGTAAGTAGGATGAATGTGATAAGTGTGGGGAAAAAAGTATATCTAAAGTGCTGTGGAAACAAAGGCAGGAGTAATTCACTCTGCTTATTTTTTAGGGGGTGGGGTATTGCCTAAGATACCTCCTATTTCCCTTTCCCGCTAATTCTTCTAGAGCACTTACTATCACGTGATATAGTATATATTGTTTATTAACCAGTTTTTCTTTTACAGTGTGCACCAGCCCCACCTCAAATGTTATGTAGACCCTCTGAGAATAGGCACTTTTCAATTTTATTCACAGTTACATCTTAGTGCCTGGGACAGTGGTTGACATAAAGCCATTGCCAAATAAGCCTCTGTTGAGTGAATGAAAGGCATGCCAGCTGTGTGTCAGATTCTGTATTGGATGCTAGACATACAATGGTGAATAATACTCACAGTCAGCCTGACCACAGACAGCTTACGTTCTAAGAGCGGAGAGGTAGACAATACACAAAGAGGTATGATGATTTCGTACACAGATGGGTGCTAATGACACAACAAAAGTGGAGACGTCATAGAGGTAGAAGAAGGATATTGCTTAACTAGAGATGACAGAGAAGGCCTCTCTGGGAAGACGACATTAGAATTGATATGAGAAGCAGGAAGCCATGTGCAGGTACAGGGAAAAAGGATGTCAGGGGGAAGAAAGAACAAGTCCAGGCCCTGAAAAGGGGACTGTCAAGAATCGGACAGGCCAGTGTGCCCAGAATGAATTTACAGAGCAAGAGGTGAAGGGCTGGGAAGTCCCAGGATCCTGGGATTTTATCCTGGATGCAAAAGGAAGCCACCAGAAATATTTATAGCAGGGGAATGACATAATCTGATTTATGTTTTAGAATTTGCAGAGTTGTTTGCAGTTACTATGGTCGTGAAGGAGGGTCAGGAAGGCCTGGTCTAGATGTAGGAGAGACGTGATGGCAGCTCGTGAACTAAGGCTGTAGCAGTGAGGATGGCGAGGAGTGCTTGGTGTTGGGATAAATTATGGGAGTGGAACTGACAGGACTTGAAGAAGGATTTAATGAGGAGATTGAACCTTTGAGTGAGTGGACAGCAGAGGATAACAAACAGGTTGGTTTTAGTTAAGCAGAAAATATAGCCAGAACATTATGGGAAGTGAGGATGAACGGTGAGCCTCCTAAGGTCTGTTCATTGGAAGTTTGAATCAATGAGCTAGTGAAGAGGAGTAATCTGGAAGTTGCATGTATAAAGGATACTGGAATTTCATCACTGTGGCTGAGATAGGCAGGGCAGGAAGGAGGAGGAGAAACTAGGATGAGAAGGCAGTTCAAGCAGTCTGCAGCTGAGACTGATAAAAAAATAGCACTGAAAAGCAAAAAGCTGAGAAATGTTACAGAAAATTGGTAGCCCACCAATTGTGCCAAGACACTGCCAAAACAACAGCTCCATTAATCTAATGCAGAGAAAAATCATTTAACCCTGGGTAGAGCATCACGTAGACAAGATAGCCAACAGATTGACTATATTTTCCACATTTTAGCTATTTGTTTTTATACTACAGACAGAAAACTTTCTTCAATGAATGGATGTAATGGATGAAGCAAAGGAAAAAAGCCTGGATTTGATTTCAAACTTGGTTTCAAATTAGTGGGGACACAAATACAGTGCCACCATGTATGACCTGAGAAGCCTGGGGAGATAAAAGAGAAAGAGACTAATGTAGTTATTTGAACCAGTGAGAGAATGTCATTTCATATGAAACCTAGTTAAAAACCTTTACGGTTGGCTTGGAAATGTTTTCAAGTTTACATTTAAATATAAAAAGGTGTGGTTTTTCAGGAAGTTCATTTAAATATAATGAATTAAAAGGGTGCAAAGAGGACTTAGAAGATTCTGGGGAGGTACTTCATTTCCCAGTACCAATTCTTTACTGCGAATAGATCACTTTCTCAATTTTTCTGGAAAGATGATCTTTCTTGAGCTTTCCCAGGAAGATTCCAGGAAGAAGCTATGTGTTTGTGTTCAGTATCATGAAAACTGAGTTAAGAGTTCAGCAAAGCTATAATTAAGCTCATTTACTTATTCATTTGACCCATATGAGTTACACTGAACTCCAAAAGTATGTGATAAATATTTAAACCTCTTTGAGGTCAGGAATAATACTTGATGCGTCTTTCTATCTCTTACAACACTGAGCACCAGTTTGTGAATTAAATGAATGAGTCTGGCAAAGGGAAAAGTGACAGTGGCTGGAGTCATTTAGCAAAGCCTCAGGGACAAAGTAGAATTTTAACTTGTCCTTTAGCAGAGGAATAGTCTATCTAGAAATTAAAAGAGGTAAGGAGTTAAAAGTATTAATAAATTTGGAAGAAAGATTTGCCTCCTAATCCAAAAATGGACAGACGGATTTAAGATTATTCATTCATTCATTCAACAATTGACTTAGTACCCACTCTGATCTTGGCATTGCGCTATATTTTAAGCATGCATTATAAACTATTCACACTCTCTGCCCTAGTAAAACTTAGAGTCTAGTGGGGGAGATAGTTAAGAAACAAGCAAATAAACAATTGAATTGAAAAACAAAAGAAATCCAGTTTTTTTTCTTGTGATGAGAACTTTTAAGACCTATTCTTCTAGGGACTTTCAAATATCCAATACAGTATTATTAACTATAATCACCATGCTATGCATTACATCCCCAGGATTTATTTTATAACTGGAAGTTTGTACCTTTTGTTACAAAAAACTTGTAACTGTGTGGTGATGATTGTAAACTGGGCCTATCATTTCACAGTATATACATATATCAAATCATTATGTTGTACACCTGCAACTAATATGAAAAAAGAAAAAAACAATCCAGATTGTTCTGATGGAAAATAATGACAGATTGGTTGATCACGGTGGTCTGGGAAGATCTTTCTGAGGCATGACATTGGAGTTAGATGAGAAGAAGCCACCCATCCTAAGGGCAGAGCATCTTCTGTGGGAAGGAAGGAACTGAGGAGGCTGAGGCTCCAGGCAGAGGACACAGCACGCAGCAGGAAATATCCTGGCTCTTTGGGGAACAAAAATGAGGATTTGTAGCTCAATTTTAAGGCTTGGTTTTGAATAAAAATGGGATATCCGAGTGGAGATCTCCTAGAATAAAGGAAATTAACAGCCTAAAAGGGGGTGAAATGTCACTGGTAATATTCATTCTTTTCATAAATATGCACTGGGTCATTCCAGGCACTGGGGAGAGAGTAGTAAGAAGCTTACACTCTAGAAGGGGAAGGAAAATCAGAAAACAAGTAACTCAATAAACACCTTTTTTTCTTTAACATCTTTATTGGAGTATAATTGCTTTACAATGGTGTGTTAGCTTCTGCTTTATAACAAAGTGAATCAGCTATTCATATACCTATATCCCCATATCTCCTCCTTCTTGGGTCTCCCTCCCACCCTCCCTATCCCACCCCTCTAGGTGGTCACAAAGAACCGAGCTGATCTCCCTGTGCTATGCGGCTGCTTCCCATTAGCTATCTATTTTACATTTGGTAGTATATATATGTCAGTGTTACCCTCTCACTTCATCCCAGCTTACCGTTCCCACTCCCCTTGTCCTCAAGTCCATTTTCTACGTCTGTGTCTTTATTCCTGTCCTGCCCCTAGGTTCTTCAGAACCTTTTTTTTTTTTTTTTTAGATTCTATATATATGTGTTAGCATATGGTATTTGTTTTTCTCTTTCTGACTTACTTCACTCTGTATGACAGTCTCTAGATCCAGTCACCTCACTACAAATACATCATTTTCATTTCTTTTTATGGCTGAGTAATATTCCATTGTATATTTGTGTCGCATCTTCTTTATTCATTCATCTGTTGATGGACACTTAGGTTGCTTCCATGTCCTGGCTATTGTAAATAGAGCTGCAATGAACATTGTGGTACATGACTCTTTTTGAATTATGGTTTTCTCAGGGTATATGCCCAGTAGTGGGATTGCTGGGTCATATGGTAGCTCTATTTTTAGTTTTTTAAGGAACCTGCATACTGTTCTCGATAGTGGCTGTATCAATTTACATTCCCACCAACAGTGCAAGAGTGTTCCCTTTTCTCCACACCCTCTCCAGCATTTATTGTGTGTAGATTTTTTGATGATGGCCATTCTGACCAGTGTGAGGTGATACCTCATTGTAGTTTTGATTTGCATTTCTCTAATGATTAGTGATGTTGAGCATCCTTTCATGTGTTTGTTGGCAATCTGTATATCTTCTTTGGAGAAATGTTTATTTAGGTCTTCTGCCCATTTTTGGATTGGGTTGTTTGTTTTTTTTGATATTGAGCTGCATGAGCTGCTTGTAATTTCATACTTTTACATGTACCTGTCCAGTTTTCCCAGCACCACTTATTGAAGAGGCTGTCTTTTCTCCATTGTATATTCTTGCCTCCCTTATCAAAAATAATGTGACCATAGGTGCATGGGTTTATCTCTGGGCTTTCTATCCTGTTCCATTGATCTATATTTCTGTTTTTGTGCCAGTACCATACTGTCTTGATTACTGAAGCTTTGTAGTATAGTCTGAGGTCCAGGAGCCTGATTTCTCCAGCTCTGTTTTTCTTTCTCAAGATTGCTTTGGCTATTTGGGGTCTTTTGTGTTTCCTTACAAATTGTGAAATTTTTTGTTCTAGTTCTGTGAAAAATGCCATTGGTAGTTTGATAAGGATTGCATTGAATCTGTAGATTGCTTTGGGTAGTAGAGTCATTTTCACAATGTTGATTCTTCCAATCCAAGAACATGGTATATCTCTCCATCTGTTTGTATCATCTTTAATTTCTTTCAGCAGTGTCTTATAATTTTCTGCATACAGGTCTTTTGTCTGCTTAGGTAGGTTTATTCCTAGGTATTTTATTCTTTTTGTTGCAGTGGTAAATGGGAGTGTTTCCTTAATTTCTCTTTCAGATTTTTCATCATTAGTGTATAAGAATGCAAGAGATTTCTGTGCATTAATTTTGTATCCTGCTACTTTAGCAAATTCATTGATGAGCTCTCGTAGTTTTCTAGTAGCATCTTCAGGATTCTCTATGTATAGTAACATGTCATCTGCAAACAGTGACAGCTTTACTTCTTCTTTTCCAATTTGGATTCCTTTTATTTCTTTTTCTTCTCTGATTGCTGTGGCTAAAACTTCCAAAACTATGTTGAATAACAGTGGTGAGAGTGGACAACCTTGTCTTGTTCCTGATCTTAGAGGAAATGGTTTCAGTTTTTCACCATTGAGAACGATGTTGGCTGTGGGTTTGTTATGTATAGCCTTTATTATGTTCAGGTAAGTTCCCTCTATGCCTACTTTCTGGAGGGTTTTTATCATAAATGGGTGTTGAATTTTGTCAAAAGCTTTTTCTGCATCTATTGAGATGATCATATGGTTTTTCTCCTTCAATTTGTTAATATGGTATATCACATTGTTTGATTTGCATATACTGAAGAATCCTTGCATTTCTGGGATAAACCCCAGTTGATCCTGGTGTATGATCCTTTTAATGTACTGTTGGATTCTGTTTGCTAGTATTTTGTTGAAGATTTTTGCATCTATGTTCATCAGTGATATTGGCCTGTAGTTTTCTTTCTTTGTGACATCTTTGTCTGGTTTTGGTATCAGGGTGATGGTGGCCTCGCAAAATGAGTTTGGGAGTGTTCCTCTCTCTGCTGTATTTTGCAAGAGTTTGCGAAGGACAGATATTAGCTCTTCTCTAAATGTTTGATAGAATTCTCCTGTGAAGCCATCTGGTCCTGGGCTTTTGTTTGTTGGAAGATTTTTAATCACAGTTTCAATTTCAGTGCTTGTGATTGGTCTGTTTATATTTCTATTTCTTCCTGGTTCAGTCTCGGATGGTTGTGCTTTTCTAAGAATTTGTCCGTTTCTTCCATGTTGTCCATTTTATTGGCATATAGTTACCTGTAGTAATCTCTCATGATCCTTTGTATTTCTGCAGTGTCAGTTGTTACTTCTCCTTTTTCATTTCTAATTCTATTCATTTGAGTCTTCTCCCTTTTTTTCTTGATGAGTCTGGTTAATGGTTTATCAATTTTTTATCTTCTCAAAAAACCAGCTTTATTGATCTTTGCTATTAATAAACACTTTAATTTCAGATCATCATAAGGTGCTATGAAGATGACACAATACCATGGGAGTGACAATGACTGCTTTCAATAGGGAAGTCAGAGAAGGCTCTTGAGAAGACACCAGCTGCATAGCCTCTAGTGAGAGCATCTCCACAGAACATGTGCAAAAGTCCTGAGATCTGTGGTTCTGTGCAGATCTTTCCAGTGTCACAAAGGCTGGGAATATTCTCACGGTCCCTCTGTCCCACAGCACACCAGCACCCCTCACTCCATTGTGTCCATAGCCAGCCCATCATCATCTCCAGAAAGCCAAAGTCATCCACGTATGCTGTACCTCCTCTAGCTCCTTGACTCTTGTCTCTCTTCCTGTCACCCTGTGCAACTTATCTTCCCACTCCAGCTACACTGCCAGCAACACGTTCTCCTTCTTGAGGTGGGGTCAGTGAAGAAGTTTTGTGGTATGTAAGCTGGGAGGAGGCTCAAAGAGCCTAGAGCAGGAACCCTGCCTGGCCAAGGAGGCTGCATCAGGAAATGGGTGTGTGTAAATATCAGCTTGGGCAGAGTTCACTGACAAGCCTGAGATTCAGTTCAACAACATGTCACTGAGTTCCTATTGTGGGGCTCTGAGCCAAGTGCTTGCATCTTTCTGACATATGTGTGAACGTTTCGCTGAGAATGTGAGCTCTAAATGTGGAAGCAAATGCACGGTTACTCACGTACAGGATAAGAATAAAATGGAGAATTATGTTCTCAAAGATAAACTGAGACCTTATCAAGTTACAATGAAAGATGAACTGAGATGTTATCAAGTTGCTATGTAATGAGAAACTATATAAAAATATACAAATATATTTTTCTTTATAGAACTGAAGAATCAGACTCAATAACCATTAACTTAGCCCCTATTATATACCAAAGACTCTACTTGGAAAATGAATTCAATTCTTACAGTGGTCCTTTGCAATAAGTCAAACTTTCCCCATTTTACTGGCAAAGGAAAGGGAACAGCCTGACACCCTGGTCACACCCTAGAAAGAGGCAGAGCAGGGGTTCGAATGCAGGTCATCTGACAACAGACCTCTGGGTTCATCTTGCGAAACATCAACTTCTGCTCAGCACAATGGCAACATGTTGGGAGGCAGGCTGGGGAAGAATCCAGAGCAGTGATGGTTACACCTGGTTAAGAGCATGAGTTAGAATCTCATTGTTACCTCTTTCTAGCCTTGCTAGCTTGGGTCAGTAACTTTACCTTCCTAAGCCTCAGGCTCCTGATCTCTAAAATGGGACTAATAATAAAACCTACCTCTCAGGGTTGTTTAAGGATGCAATTAACGTCTTATATCAAGTATCTGACGTTATGCCTGGCACACTTGGCACTCAGTAATGGGAGCTACCTATTAAATCTCAGAGGAGAGAATTTAGCACTTAAGGTGCTCTTTTTAAGGTCAGTCACATCCGATGGAGGGCCGGGCTCTATATGATGCTGTCCCCAAGACAGGTGCTCCTTGCTCTCGGGCTCTCTCCATGAACAGTAAGCTACCCAGCCACCCCCATTAAAGTGTACACTTCCTGTGTCTGCAACCAGAACAGAGATGCCAAGGGGGCATAAGTGGCAGTCAGCAGTGACACTCATGGCCTCATACACATCCACAACCCGAAATCTCTTGTCGGAGAGCATTGAAGTTTCCAGCAGTAAAGCCTCACTATTTTTTTTAAAACATCTCTATTGGAGTATGATTGCTTTACAATGGTGTATTAGTTTCTGCTTTATAACAAACTGAATCAGCTATACATATACATATATCCCCATATCTCCTCCCTCTTGCGTCTCCCTCCCACCCTCCCTATCCCACTCCTCTAGGTGGTCACAAAGCACCGAGCCACACATTTGAGTCGAAGTGCTGCATTTTTAACATAATCACTGTCCCCCTGTACCTTCTAGATGTCTGAGAAGGATGATTTACATAAATATCCCGCACACTATGTCAGAACATTTAAATGTGGACCTTTGAATCGGGCTTTTATTAAGAAGAAATTCATTTCTAATTCAATTAAAAATTTTTTTTGCATGCTTACCCCATCAAACATCCTGCCTAATAAATTATGTAAAAAAAGTTAAAAATAAGTGAGTCACGTGACCTCTGAAGTTAGAAAATACATCAGAAAAAAGAAAAAGGGAAGTGAATTGTTTTAAGTATACCAGAAAGGCCTTATGTATTCAGAAACTCATTCCTTTTTCTCCAAATCAATATGTAGTGATCAGCACAGAGAACTATCAGAGAACTATTGAATATAAAGCACAGAAGATAACAGCAGTGATTACAACATGCAATTGTGCAGCTGTGATATCATCTCCTCCCTCTCAGCCTGGTCCCCTCCATCAGATTGGTTGCTATGTTAATATTTTAGGCTTAAAGGACTAGAATTAATGTCTTCAGTTTTGTCTCTGATGTGTTGGTTTTCTGTCAAAAATTCCTGACAGAATTAACAGCCAATGAATCAGGATAATTAGGGATGGAGCGATGCAGCCTTGGAATCACTGGGCACACCGTCATCTCCAGCTTGGATGCAGGGCCTTGGCACGAGACGACCTCCCTCCTCATTCTTCTACAGGGCAACTATTGTCAGCTATGAATAGGCCACCAATTATTTTTTTCTTTGAATAATGAATATGGAGGATGATCTTCCTCTGGTTTGATGAACAACCACCACTATGAAAAATCAGATGAAATCTGGAGAGGCAACTGGAGAAGGTGTTAGAAAACCCCGAAAAACTGAAAAAAATTAAATTAAGAAGAATATACAGCCTGATCATTTTACCACCTCGTTTTTTTTTGATGATGATGAAGTAGGTTTCTGTTAATAGAGAGAACCTGTGAGATAGGCAAAGATCCTCCAGAGAATGTTCCAGTTCATTCAGCCTTACAGAAAATAAGGAAGTGTTTGGAGGAAGATGAAAGAAACACAGGAAGTTGACTGCTGGAGATGAGAATGTGACACCATAGCATTTTCATGTTGAGTCCCAGATTCTGCCCCTCCCCTACTCCATCTCTTCCTTTTCCTCTGAAGTCTTCACTCCTGAAGAGGAATGTGGAGGAAGGGAGAAGGGGAAAGGATGATATAAGCATCTGTCTGCCAATACAGAGAGCACCTACTTTATGGTCAGAAATCATTAATCTTGATGACCTTTCTTTTTTCATCATTTCCTTAAGAACAGTTGAGAATTCAGAGTTTGGCTGCTGTCAGTGGCTAAAATCTTCCTAATCCAAACCTACTTCTGGTTTCTAATAGCTAGTTGTTTACCCTCCTGCCAATTTCTTTACTTGTCTCTGAGAAATTTACTTAAATTCTGAAAAGCCTTTCAGAAGGTTAAAATGCTACCATGGATCCTCCTGGGATCTAAGCTGTGACCACGGTGTATATGAGGGTTTTCTGAAGCTTAGTAGGTAACGGTCACATTCTAGGTGCTCCAACCTGTACCTTGGGTGGTTTTCTGAGGTTGGCTGAGGATGTCAGCAGTTAGGTGTCAGAAGTAAGTGGTCTTCAAAAAGGAGGTGAGTTGGGGAAGCAGGAAGGTGAGGAGCAGATGAAATCGAAGAAGGGACATATCTCCCTTGATTATATCTTTTTCAATCAGTGGGGGCTGGTTAGCAAGGAGTGTGGGAAATATTTGGTAGGTTAGGAACAAAGCTGATGCAATAAATTATGAAACTGGCTGTAGCAAAAGTCCTGTGAAATACCCCATCCACCCTTAGAAAAATGGTTTGCCTTTGCCCTGGGAAATTGTTTACCATAAAGATGTTAGGTAATATCTATGCTTTACAGCACCCCATTACAGATTTCCAAATGGCTCCTCCTCACTATCACAAAGCACTAAGCCCTCTCTATGCTGATTTAACAGCTCTGGAAGCATCGAGAGACATAAAAAATTAAATAATTAAATACCCATATAAATCTTTTCTTCAATCTTCCATCTAAAATTTTCACTTTTCTACAGAGTGGAGAAGATTAATTTTTAATGTTACTAAATTAGTTAGAATAAAACTTAAGAATAGGCACATCTGAACATTTGATACAATGTATTTTCTTCCTCTTATTATGACAATAGTACCTAAGGCCCCTTCCTCATTCAGCTGTTACTTGAGCATCAATAATCCATTAAATAAAAAGGGCTAAGCATTGAAAAGCATTAATTGAATTTTCCTCTATTATGACCAACTAAACTTGATCAGATATAGGTCAAAAATAGAATACATGTCCAACTCTTGATTATTCATGAAAAGGAAAACAATGTCTGATGTGGATTACATTGTAATGACAAATGATTCTAAACTTTATTTTTATTTGATTTTTAAATACATTATCTAAATTTTCAGCACAAGAATAGAGAGTGAATTGTCGGACCACGTCTGGAGTTAAATCAGGTGTGACTGGAAGATCTCATTCCAATACTTTGCACTTATTAATATAATTTAATTGTATGACCCCAGCATACTACAGGCTCTTGGTTAGGCTTTGGAAAAAATTTGTGGATGTTTGTTTGTGTGTGTGTGTGTATGAGATCATTCCAAATCATTTTCCCATAGTATTTCCTCTTGTAGTAACTTATAACATGTATATGTTTAGACATATTTGAGTAAACTTATTTTATTAAGTATGGTTTAAAGCAGTGGTCCCCAACCTTTTTAGGACCAGGGATCGTTTTTGTGGAAGACAATTTTTCCATGGACTGGTGGGGAGGGGATGGTTTCAGGATGATTCAAGCCCATTACATTTATTGTGCACTTTATTTCTATTATTATTGCATTGTAATATAAATGAAATAATTATGCAACTCACCATAATGCAGAATCAGTGGGAGGCCTGAGCTTGTTTTCACTTGCCACTCACTGATAGCGTTTTGATATGAGTCTGCAAGCAATTGGTTTATTATGGTCTCTGTGCAGTCAAACCTCTCTGCTAATGATAATCTGTATTTGCAGCCACTGCCCAGTGCTAGCATCACCGCCTCAGCTCCACCTCAGATCATCAGGCATTAGATTCTCATAAGGAGCGCGCAACCTAGATCCCTCACATGTGCAGTTCACAGTAGGGTTTGCGCTCCTATGAGAATCTAATGCCGCCGCTGATCTGACAGGAGGAGGGGCTCAGGCGGTAATGAGAGCAATGGGGAGCGGCTGTAAATACAGATGAAGCTTCGCTTGCTGGCCGCTGCTCACCTCCTGCTGTGCGGCCCATTTCCTAACAGGCTGTGGACCACTACCAGTCCGTGGCCCGGAGGTCGGGGACCCCTGGTTTAAAGAGTTTTATTTCTTATTTACTTTTATTTTTTTATTTTTTGGAAGTATAGTTGATTTACAATGTTGTGTTAATTTCAAGTGTACAGCAAAGTGATTCAGATTCTTTTCCATTATAGGTTATTACAAGTTATCAAATATAGTTCCCTGTGCTATACAGTAGGTCCTTGTTGGTTATCTATTTTATATATAGTAATGTGTGTCTGTTAATCCCAAACTCCTAATTTATCCCTCCCCCCACCACATTTCCCCTTTGGTAACCATAAGTTTGTTTTCTGTCTGCGAGACTTTCTATTTTGTAAATAAGTGCATTTGTATCATCTTTTTTTTTTTTTTTTTTTAGATTCCACATACAAGTGATGATGAGATATTTGTCTTTGTCTGACTTACTTCACTTAGTATAATAATCTCTAGGTCCATCCATGTTGCCACAAATGGCATTATTTCATTCTTTTATGGTGTTTTAAACAACAACAACAGCATGATAATAGGCTTCCAATTCTGGTCCTCCTTAATCTCCATTGAAAAGAATATTTTGGGAACAGTAGCACCAGTATCAACACCACAGTGAGTCTTTTGATCTTCCTGTTTATTTTTTTTAAAAAATCTAAAAGAAAGTGAAACTGGTAAGAATGAAAATAGATACCCCCAAGTATACCTTACTAGAGCAATATTGTGCCCTAAATTTCTGAATAAAGAAATTTAAGTGTATGATAATAGACCACTCATTTTATAAAATACTTAATTCTACAAAATTTTAGTTAAGAGAATTTGATTAATCCACGAAATTTTATTCAAATTGAATTTGACTAGGTCTTAGAAAAACTGATCTCTACTGAAACATCATTGCTGCAAACTGCATTATAATGTGTTCAAAGTATCAGAATCTCCCAGATGGGACTCAGGGTAACAATAGAGGCATCTAGAAGCAATTTAAGAAGTAATTTAATCCCCAGGGCACAGTGAAGGAAAAGAAAACAAATAACGAAGTAATGGTTGACTAGTATGTGTTATTCTTAAGTGTATCAAAGGCAATTATAAAAAATATCCTAGATATAAGTTTGATTATCTCTTCTTAGAATGAAATATTTTTATTAAAACATCTTTAAAATATCTAGGTTTATAAATGTTTTAACATAGGTCAATTGGGGACATGCTTTTTTTTTTACACTGGTGAGAGAGATTCTTTTTCAAAAGAATTTCACATTAAAATTATTTAATCTGATGAGACATTTAAAAGCACACTTTTTCCTCTCAGAGTAGCAAACTTTGAAGAGAAAAATATGTCCTAAAGAATGAAAAACAAAGTTAAAATAAAGAAAATCACTGACCATTTGGTTTATAATGTTATTCACAAAGGTCTTATGACTCCTGGAAGCCTATTTTTTACAGGCATGAGCATTTTGTTTTAAAATTTATGTCAACTTCACAAATCATTTTTTTAAACTATTAGGTCTGGAAAAGAAAAGACTGAGTCTTCGAGAAAAAAATATTTTGCAGGTCATTTAGTGGACTATAACAAAGTCATTTCATTTTATGTCCCAAATCTGACTCAAAGTATGTCTGTGAATTCTTTTCAAGGCCCAGGAATAGAATCCCAAGTAAGCAAGGGGATCGATCCTAGCTATAATTTTAACTACCTGGGTTCAAGAGTCCACCGTAACGTAACCTTGATTTACTTTTCTCTCACTCACTTTTTTTTCCTGGTCTGTGGTTTCCATGGTGAATTACTTTAATGCAGGTAGACTAATCCCATATTCTTTTGACTCAGACAGTTCCAGAGGTGATCTATCTCAGTGGTCTCTGTGAAATGCAGTCACAGTAGGGAGAGATCTCTTTTCAGAAGAGAAATCTGCTTGCCGAAAATAGATAAGCTTCCAATAATTAAAAAGGAAAATCAGGTTAAAAGATTTAATGAGGTTTTGTCCTCGTAATTAGTCACATCATTTTATTAAAAGAAAAAAAAAATACTCCAGTGACCCTTCTGTTCCGTAACAACTCAGATTTGCATGCTGTGCTGTGGTTTACAAAGCTTTCTCACAGATAATCTCATTTTAATTCATACAGTGCCTGCTTATTTTTCTGTCAGATTTTAGAACTCTGCTGTGATCAGTCATAATCTGAAGTTCATGGCTGGCTACAAACACAACCAGGGCAATAGAGGGTGAATTGTTTTGGATGAAATATAACAGAGACCAATAATTGAAGCCCCAGAACTCAAGTTCAAATACTATTCCATCTCTAGCACGATCTCAGAGCCAAGACTTCCCAGATGACATCAGTGTGAGACTCTACTGTCCTTAATTTGATTTTTTATTATTCAAAATCATTTCCTGGGAGACAGTCGTCTTATTTAAGTTTAGTTTTTCAAACCATCTTATCTTCACCACCGTTTGTTTGAAGATTTCCTAATTGAATTCTTAACAGAAAAGCCTCCCTGCTGTCAACATCCACAGAAATGAAATAGAAACAATAGATACAGGGATTTGCTTTTGAAATATTGATAAGTTCAGGTAAAATCAAATGCTTCACAGTGTGAAAATAGCTCTTATTCTTATTGTAAAATTCAAAGAAGCATTTCTTAATCATTTGTGTAGATCCAGTTTCGCTTCATAATTTCCAGACTACCACCTGGATGTACTCAGGCTCTTCTGTGACACAGTTGAGCTAGTTTTGAAAGTTCCTCCTTTGTCTCTGGGTTCCTTCTCTTTTATTCCCCTAGGACTCGCCTCCTCAAATTATTTTATCTGAGCTATGACTGAACATGAATAAACAAATGGAGAATTGAGGCAATTATACTATTAATATGAGCAGAAAAAAAAAAAAACACATTGCCTGAGTTATCTGGCGATTCCTGGCAAACATCTTTTTCTGTTTCAATGATGTGGAAGCTTGCCTGACTTCTTTTCTTGGGGAGTGTAGACTTGGTCCGTGTCACATGGCTCTGAGCATTCAGTGTCTACACATGATTGCCTCATTTCCTGCTGCCTCAGACTGTATCTATTCTAGGAAGGCTAAGCCGTGATGGGAAGGTTCAGTGGTTCTGAGGTATAGTACTTACAAAGATATCCCTGTGAACACTTTGATATTTTAAGTTCTTAACTGATGTTAGGGCCTGTTCCACTGGTCATGGTGAGCTGGACCAACTGACATTTTCATTCATTCATTCACTTATTCATTATTTATTGAGTGCTCTGTGCCAGGTCTCCAGGATACAAAAATGACAATCTCTTGGTGCCAGCACTTGAAGAGTTCGAAGACATTAAAAAAGTAGTTACAAATTACTACTAGAAAACTACTACTACAAAAAACTAAAAATAGAGCTATCCTGCAATCCCACTCCTGGGCATATTTTCGGAGGAAACCATAATTCGAAAAGATACATGCACCCCAGTGTTCATTGCAGCACTATATGCAATAGCCAAGACATGGAAGCAACCTAAATGTCTGTTGACAGAGAAATGGATAAAAAAGATGTCGTATAGGGCTTCCCCGGTGGTGCAGTGGTTGAGAATCTGCCTGCCAATGCAGGGGACACGGGTTTGAGCCCTGGTCTGGGAAGATCCCACATGCCGTGGAGCAACTAGGCCCGTGAGCCACAATTACTGAGCCTGCACGTCTGGAGCCTGTGCTCTGCAACAAGAGAGGCCACGATAGTGAGAGGCCCACGCACCGCGATGAAGAGTGGCCCCCACTTGCCGCAACTAGAGAAAGCCCTCGCACAGAAACGAAGACCCAACACAGCCATAAATAAATAAATAAATAAAATTAAAAAAATAAAAAGATGTAGTATATATACACAATGGAATACTACTCAGCCATAAAAAAGAATAAAATAATGCCATTTGCAGCAACATGGATAGACCTAGAGATTATCATACTATGTGAAGTAAGTCAGAGAAAGACAAATATCATATATATCACTTATATGTGGAATCTTAAAAAAATGATACAAAAGAACTTATATACAAAACAGAAATAGACCCACAAACATAGAAAACAAACTTATGGTTACCAAAGGGGAAAGGGAGAAGGAGGGATAAATTAGGAGTTTGGGATTAACAAATAGACACTACTATATATAAAAAAGGACGTACTGTATAGCACAGGGAACTATACTCAATATTTTGTAATAACCTATAAGGGAAAAGAAAAAAAAAGTAGTTACGATACAATGCAATAAGTTTGAACAATGAGTCCACTGTGGGTAAAAGCACACACCCTCTAAAAGTTTCAGGGAGACAGAATCAGAAACCACAAGCAATTTCCCATGAATATACTTTTCATTCTTATCTTGTTTTATTTTTCTCCTACAATCCTTTAGGAATGAGATAAGCCAGTCTCACTAGGTATTCATTTGCTACTTCTCAAAGATCTTCAGCTTCTGAGAGTTTGGGGATAGACATTTTCAACAGAGGAGGGTTTGGCAGAGGTTGGTCAAATATCTCTGCCAAGGGCTCTCCTGGCAGATGGCAACAGCTGTTTGGGATTGAGTCAAAGTACAGGATGAGCCCCTGCAAAATGTCCTTTTTATTACACTAATGGCTTTTTCCCTCAGAGTGGTTATTCATTGTATCAGTGCATAATTGTTTTTGTTAATGCATTTGCTCAGATCATACAAAAATCTAATTATTCTATGTAATGAATCATTAACAATTTCCATAAATTCATTTCAGTGTTTGCATGCCGGTATTCAGGTTATGCTAATAAACGTAAAATATTCATGCCATTAAGCCTGAGATTGCCCACTATGTTCGAAAAATTTGTTTTAGTAAATGTACATTTTAAATCTGCATTTTGTAAAATACTGAAGTGTAAACTCTGCAAGATTATTCTTGAATAGAATATTCTAATTTTCTATTCGCTTTTTAAACTGAGTCCTTTTATTTCCTTCACACCCCACGTTCACTTAGCTACAACAAATGACACGTGGTCATGTTTAACTTAAGAGCATTAATTGGTGTTTGGTAATGAAAGAAGATCAAAAGTGATTGATGTTGACCTTTTTCACTTTGATTTTTTCACATTGAAACTCAGCCTTTGATCCATTTGCTGAAACAGATATTAGGAATACGTACCTTATTATCATTATTTTTAATCAGAGAAGAGGAAAATAAACCTTGAATTCTAGCCATAAAAATTCACCACTATAAAGTACAGAGGTTTTCTACATTATTATTATTGTTGCTGTTATTAACATGTACTGTGTGGCAGGTACTCTGCTCCGTGCTTAATATTCTCCATCTCATTTAATCCTCCCCCAAAGCCCCTTAGGTTGGTCCTCTATTTTCCTCATTTTCCAGATGGGAAACTGAGATTTAGAGAAGTGAAGACACTTGCCCAAGTTATTAGTGTTGCATAGTAGTTCTCCACTGAAGGAGATTTTGCCTCCCTGGGGACATTTGTCTAGAGACATTTTTCATTGTCACAACTGGGCAGGGGGCAACTGGTATCTGAGGAGGAAAGGCCAGGGATACTGCTAAACATCCTACAATGCACAGGGCAGCCTCCATAACAAAGAATTATCTGGTCCAAAACATCACTAGTGCTGCCGGTGAGAAACCCTGGTGTAGCAGCTGTGTGTTGCCCATGTCACAGCTCCTTCGGTGACCGATTTCAGAGCAGCTGTGGTGGACAGTGGTGCCGGCATCTTACCAGCATGTGAGGTTGTGGATCTTTGCTTTTCTGCCTCAGGGCTATCTCTGAAACACCAGTGTTGGGGCATCCTGGGATTGTGCAGGAGTTAACACCTGGGGGCAACCCTCCACCAGTATGCAACCTGATGGGACACTTGAGGGCCTTCTACACAGTTTCTCCTCATGTCTCCAGATGGATGGAGTCTCAGTTGCTTACAGTGGTAACCAACTGGTACAACAGACACTGACTGACTCAGTGCCGCCTCTTAGTGGCTGAGGGTTGCCCCAGGCTTGTCAACACCTCTTAGATTCTAGGCTGTATCTGTTGCTTGGCTTCAGAGAAAGATTTGGGGCAGAAAATCAGAGATAGCACCACCTGAGCAGTGTATTTAACTACACTGAACTGTCTGCTAAAGCTGGTTGAAATCAGTAACATATATGTTATGGGTTTTTAATCACTTCCCTGTCGCACTCCCTGGACTCTTTCTTCTTCCTAGACTTGCCTCTGAAATAAACTACCTGGACCCAAGTCTTTATTCAAGCTCTGCTTTCAAGGCAACCCAAACTAAAACAGAAAGCTAACAAGTCTACTGTGTTATATTGCAAATCCAATTAAACAGAACCCAACGCTGGCTGTGTCACCTGATAAACAAGGGAAATCTGTCCGTCAGCACCCTTTGGCTTACAATGCCCTTTCCACTTTAAGTTCCATGGTCAGCTATTTAATACTGCTTTATCAGGACTCTAAATTCTCTCACTACTTAATTTTTTCCCAAACCCAATAACACATCCCCAATGATGGAATCAACCTTTTGCTGTTGTTGTTTTCTGTGCAGAAGTGATATTGGCTTGAGAGAGGAACCCAGCTTACCTGACCTATTGTAGATTTATGCTGAGAACTTGAACTTAGCCTTTGCTACTGTTTGGAAATCTTTCAGGAATATTTGAATGACTTCCTTATATACTTCTTATTCCTTTCTAGCCCCAAGCCTGGCTTTATCAGCCCTCTCCTCCATATCTCTTTGGACCATTTGACACTTTCTTCCTGAATTTTTTCTTTTTTTTTAACTTCCATGATTATACTGTATTTACTACTCCTTTGATCTGACAGCTCTTTTTTTTTAATCCACTAGTATCTCTTTTTCTTTCTTCCAATCTGAAAACAAGAATTGTCGTATCTCCTTTTTTGTACTCACTTTATGGGCGAGCTCATTCTCTTCTATAGGAGTGTCAGCTAAATTTCTGTTTCCAGCTCTGATATTTCCCCTAGGTCCCAGGGTCATTGTTGACTGTCCACTTGATTAACCCATCAGCTAATCTTCTCCTAAGCAGCCTTCTCCTAAGCAGGCTCAGAAGAAGTTGAATTCCCTCTCAAGTCCAGGAATGCACCAGAATGGTCTAAGGAGAATCTCCTCCTCTTGCCCAATCGATTCAGCAATTTTCATATAAACCAGCTCAGTTTCCTGAGATTCAAGGAAAGATTTGTTGGGGATTCTGGGGAAATTCTTCCTTATTCTTCTGGGAGAACTTTCGGAAGCAATTACCTTTTTTCTTCTCCTGCTTTTTCTCAGTATATATTCATGTGTGGATGTGACATCTGGAAGGGAGGTCATTATGTTAATATCACTTTGGGGATGAATCCACTGTGTGGACGAGTGCTGAGTCAAATGACTCTCAAGGAAATGGAGCTAAGGAAACTGGATTAAGTCCCTCCAAATGGGTGCACTTCTTTTGGACAGCCAGCAATGGGAGTCAATATTTTTCCTTGTTTAAGCCAGTTTCAGGTACTTGCAGCCAAAGGCTCTTAGTGAGAAAGTGTTCTGCCATGGTCTCTTTGGAAGAACCTCAGTCTCTCCATTTTTTCCCATTACAATTGTCATCTCTTGAATGCACATCCATTACTGGCAGTCTTCCAGTGAAACTACATACTTGCATTCTCTCCTCTTTCTGATTCATCTTTTATACTGTTGCCAGGCCAATTTTCCTAAAAGATAATTTGCATTATGTTACTCCATAAATTTCCATAATGGTTTCTTTCTTTTCACTTTCAGCTTTTAGTCCAAACTCCCAAGATTTGTTTTTAAGACTTTTCATAATCAGACGTCTTTTTGTATACTCAATATGGTTTCTCTGTGTTCCCCAACATACAATTGACATCTTTCCTCTTAATATTTTCTCAACGGAGAAATGTTTCTCCTGTGACAATTCCATGTACACTTTCAGTCTTTCTTTAATTTCTAGATTCTCCTAAAATTTTCCTGAATAGATACAGCCTTTATTCATTTAAACAGTCTTTATTAAGTGCAGACTATATGTTCCAGGTATGCAGCAAGCAGTGGATTTATAAAGACAAATGTCTGAAAAAGTCTTCTTAGGAATAATGAAATAAAACTTGAGAAACACTGTTCTAGATACTGGGTAAACCTTTTTGCAGTGCATGAAACAGTCCTGCACAATTGGAGAACTGTTCTGCCACAAATCCCAGCACTGCCGTTAATCCCAACACTGGTGGAGTTGCTTTTATGTATTTATTTTCTTTTTAAATCTGTAATTGCAATTTGAGACAACAGAAGGCAGAGTATTTTACTGCCAATTATTTCAGGTCCATTCCTCCTCCCCCACTCAGCTAAATTATCAGTGCCTTGAGAACAGATGTCATCTCATATATTTCTTTCATACCTTCCTTGAGAGAATAGCATGAAATGCCTTTATGTTGGTCTCTCTCTCTCTCTCATTCTCTGCATGTTCATTTTATCCATTTCTTATTGGATTGCAAGGAATGATATTTGCAAAGCTGATACTAACCATGGTTAAGAACTGATTTTTGCTTTACCAACTTAGCATACAGGAGATGATAAAAAAAACATTAGCTCTTATTAATGATAATAAAAGGAAGCATATAAAATGTCTTGATTGATGCAATGCCTGCCTTAGTCTTGTTGCTATCACTTTGCCCATTCTCTTAAATTCGTATCTTAGTAATAGAGTTTAAAAATTATTGTCAAACCAATGAAAAGTTTATTTTCTTAATCTAAACATAATCCTAACTCTCTAATATTTATTTCTTCATATTCTCTTACAAATTTTGTCCATATGTAGTTGATTTTTTATTAAAAATAACAATACTGAATAGGTAGTCAGTGTCACATATTTTATTCATTTAGAATCATTTTATAAAGATGATTCAGTGTTTCTTAATTATCAGGATTGTCATTTTAACAGCTGCATAATGGCCCATCACATTTATTGATTGTTCTTACTTTTTGTTGGACAATTTGTTTCTCGTCTTTCATGATTATATGTGATGCTTCTGCCCAGTCTTTCTGCCACTGATTTTTGTCATCCTCTATTAAATACTACCCCTTCCCCCTGGATTATTGTCTATTTGCTTGGTTTCTGACTATTGTGATTTATACATGCATCAATTCACCTACCTGTGCTTAGCTTCGATCAATGATAGTTGCTTGATCCTTTACATTCCTGGTTCCAAAGAGTTGGTGCTTGTGATCACTGCTGCTCAAGAAGGACTTGGTATAGCTTGAGGCACGTGTGGGAAGTCAGCTGGATGTTTCATGGTAAGAGAGAAAACATATCCCAGAATAACTGAAACTCTTTAAAGATAAAATCCACATATTTCCTCTTCTGATAAAGTTCTAAATTATAGTAAATATGCTCCCAGGATACCCATGGATTACTTGATGATAATAAAAAAAACAGCTGAATATTGTTTTCAATTTTGAAAGAGCAAACAAATCAACAGCAATCATAACATTACTTTATATGCCTATACTAGGATGGAATAATGCTTTCATAGAAGATGTGATCTGGGTTCAAATAACATCATTTACCAAATGCAAAGGATTGTTGTAGCTCTTGACTTCAAGATACATTAAATCTATCAAAGTTGAGTCAATATAGACGCAGGTCAGATTCTATGACAAAAACTCAGAGACCAATCAAAATAAGATTGCTTAGTAAGGTTGTGAATAAACAGTCTACAGAAATCAATTATATATATTCGATGAAAGGGAGGGAAAAATTCCATTCAATAAGAAAAATAAAACATTTAGGAACAAGAGTGAGATTTATACAAAGATCTACTTAAGATTTTAAAATGCTACTGAAACACACATATAGAAAGGTGTATCATTTCTTTTTTTTTATTTTTTAGATGTATCATTTCTTGGATGAAGAAAATCAACATCATAAAGATGTGATTCAATAAAAATAGCAACAGCATTTTTATTTTGGAATCAGACAGGCTGGTACTAAAGTTCAAATGGAAAAATAAAAGACATGAATAGTCAAGAAAAATCTGGAGGAGTAGTGAGGAGGACTAGTTCTTCTGCATATTCAATACAGTACCAGTACCTGAATCTAATGACAGATCAATGGAATTGAATAGTAAAACCAGAAATAGGTCTAAAATAAAAGGATTTAGCATATAAAAAGGTGACACCCCAAATCAGTAGGGTAAAGGTAGAGTTTTCAATGAACGATGTTGGGTCAGTTGGCGGGGTCTGAAACAATATATAACTCCATAACACATTTCTGTATTGACTCTCCCTCCTTTTGTTCCTCTTCTATCCCTTGCCTTTCTCTCTAGATCACACTCTCCAACAAAATATTTGCACAAAGCCTTTGTTGCAGGCTCTGTTTCTAGGGAACCCAGGCTAAGGTACTTATTGTATATCTAACCTCTTCTCCCCTCTACTCTTCTTAACTTTTTTCCATTATACCTTTTATAATTTGTTAGAGCTTAGAATGTTTCCAGCTGTCACTCTGTTTCCTATATTTATTTTAGTCTTAGTTTTATAGTTATTTAGTTGCAATTCTCACTGCCAGTGGTTGGCTAAAGTCTTTCCTCTAGTTGATTCCTTAATAAGGATTTATGGGAACAATATTCCCTGAATGCTTGAATGTTTGAGACAACTTGTCTGTTGTCCTTACAACTGAAAAGCAGTTAGATTGGCTATAAAATGCCAAAGTCACAATTTTTCCTTGAAGATTTTGTAGGTGTTCCTCCATTGTGTTCTGATGTTGAAAGGTGTAGAAAAGTCTGAAACCAATCTAAAATCTTTTTCTCTGTGTGCCCAAAATGTTTTCTTCCTTTTGAAAGATTATTGACTTTATAAATGCATTTCTCAGCACGGATCTTTCTGAGTAAATTTACTCTGGGAAATGGTCAGTTTTCAATATGTGTAAAGTCATGTATTTCAGAAAAGTTTTCTTGAATAACTATTTCTGTTTCCTTTTGCTTATTCATTAAATTTGTATTTCTGCGTCCATCATGGGACTTTTAGCAGTGTTCACTTCCCTTAAATCCCCTCAAATTTTACAGTTATTTCTGATTATATTCTGATTATGATTATCTTTTTTCTTCTAATTTATTCCTAAACTCCTCTAGCTCATAATTCATCCCTTCCTGTTATCTTACCATCTCTCTTCCAAGTTCCTGCATTTCTGTCTTATGTACTTGTTTCATAGTGGTGATTGCTTCATTAAGCTTTTCCCCTCCCTCTTCAATGCACTGTTAAATATTTGGTCACAGTTTTTTCTGCTCCATGGCAACTTCTTTCTCACGAGTTTTTCATTTTCCCCTTGTTCTTCTGTTCCTTTCCTCATGAACATTAATTAGTCAGTTTATATAAAGCTTCCCTATAGGAAGGAAGAGAGACTTTGGAGTCATTTTACTTGTATTTGAAATCTAGCTCCACGACTTATTGCATGTGTGACTTTGGATAAGTTATTTAACCTCTTGATTTCAGTTTTCTCATCTACAAAATGGGAAAAACAGAAGTACCTACCTCTTCGTGTTGTTGGGAGAATAGAATAAAATAATACAATTAAGGCTGAGAGTGGTGTCATACACATAGTCTAACAGTCACTAAGTGTTAGCTACTGTCAGTATAATCGCTACCTTTTTTAATACACATTTTTCAGACAAGACAAATGAGACACAAAGTAAGTAATTTCCAAGGACTGTAAATTCCATAAAGATAGTGTCTTAGTCTCTTCTGGCTGCTATAACAAGATACTACAGACTGGTAGCTCATAAACTACAAAAATCTATTTCTCACAGTTCTGGATGCTGGAAGTCCAAGATCAGGGTGCCAGCATGGTGGGGTTCTGGTGAAGGCCCCCTCCTGGGTTGCAGACTGTTGATTTCTCTCTGTGTCTTCCCATGGTGGAAGGGGCTAGGGAGCTCTGTGGGGTACCTTTCATAAGAGCACTAATCCCATTCATGAGCGCTCCACCCTCATGACCTAAGAATCTCCCAAAGGCCCCACCTCCTAATGCCATCACGTTGGGCATTAGGATTTCACATGGGGCAGTGAATTTGGAGGGGACATAAACATTCAGACCATAGCAGGTAGTGATTCTATTGCTACCTTTTTCTCTTTCACTGTTATATATCTAATACTTTGCATACTACCTGACACATATGAGAGTCTGTGATCCGACAAATAGGTGCTGAATAAACAAACAAATACACTTCCCATTGGTCACACAACTAAAAAGTTGGCAGAGCCAGCATTTGAACCCAGCTCTCTTAGACTTGCCAGTCACATTTATCTCAGCCACATTCTATTGGTCAAAACAAGTCCTAAGACTAACTGGATTTCAACGGTTGGGGAAACAGACTCTAGCTCTTGCTAAGAACTGCCAAGAGGGACTTCCCTGGTGGCACAGCGGTTAAGACTCTAAGCTCCCAATGCAGGGAAACTGGGTTCGATCCCTGGTGAGGGAACTAGATCCCACATGCGTACCACAACTAAGAGTTTGCATGTCACAACTAAGGAGCCTGAGAGCTGCAGCTAAGGAGCCTTCCTGCCACAACTAAAACCTGGTGCAACCAACCACATAAATTAAAAAAAAAAAAAAGAAAGAACTGCCAAGAATTTATGGCCACATTTAAATTACCATAGACACTGTCTCCCATTCTTTATTCAAATCTTTGCCACTCTCCTTGGGTCTTTTAGCACTTCATGTATCCCCACTTTTGGAAGTTACATGATCCCTAACTTTACAGAGAAAATGGAGGACCTTAGGCAGAAATTACTTCTCTTTCTTGCTGCCACCTGGCACTTAATCTACAGTAGATTGTGTCTCTTATCCCCCTCCACCCAGACCCTGGCACCATTCCCAGGAATCAGCCGTTCTGATACCTATCTTTCTATTCTTCATTCAGGGTTAGAGGATATTCAGCTGTTCTTCCTGAAAAAAGCTGGTCTCTTCATCCTTGTTCCTATGCCCTTCCCCTACTTTCTCCTTAGGGACCTTACATCTCAATGAAATCATTGAATAATTTAAATATGTTTTTAAAATTTCATGCCATTTTATAAACATGCATGTATCTATTTTTATCTTTGGAAAAAAACACTCCAACATCTACCCTATCTTTCAGCCATAAGAAAATATTTGCAAAAAGATATCTCCATTTAGTGTCTCTTCTTCTTTACTTTCTATTGATGTCTCAGCCCATCTCCACTTGGTTTTTATACCAACTCAAAAACACAAATTTTTTCCTCCAAGGTCACTCCCTAGTTGAGGAATCTAATGGATTTGCTTGAATCAGCACTGGCTGCTCCTTTATAATTTCCTTCACTAATTTCTTTTCTCTACTCATATCTTAAATGTTGGTTTATATTATCACCTTTGCCCATAACTAAAACCATATGACGTCATGCTGGATGATCTCATGCAGTCCTTGGCATTGACCATCATGATCATGGTCATATTATCTCTCTTATGTGCTCTATATTCATATCCAACTCCCAAATGGACACTTTGCTCTGGATATTCTATGGACAATATATCAGTTCTCTATTGCTGTATAATAAAGCATCATAAAATGTAGTATCTTTAACAAACAATAATTTACGTGCTCATGATTCTGCAGTTTGGGCGGGTTTCAACTGAATGGTTCTTCCGGTCTTGCCTGGGGTCACTTAGGTGGTTGCAGTGAGATGATGAGTTGGCTGGTCCTGAGTGGGCTCATTCACATACCTGAAGTCTCAGCTCAGAACACTGTAATGGCTGGGCCTCTCTTTCTCCTTGTGATCTCTTGTCCTCAGGAGGTTAGCTTGAGCTTCTTCACAAGGTGAGGACAATGTTCTAAGAGTGTGAAAACAGAAACTACAAGATCACTTGCGACTGAGACTTGCCAGTCATGTTACTTCTGCCACATTCTATTGGTCAAACTGAATCATAAGACCAGGTATATTTCAAGGGGGTGGGGAAATAGACTCCACATCTTGCTAAGAAAATTTATGGCCATATTTTTTTCCAACTGCCATATAATAGATGTCTCATCTAGTTTAATTCTCACAACAATCCTCAGTACTGTCATTATCATTCCTTTTTTGCAGGTGAGAAAGCAGAGGCTCAGAAATATTCTCTAACTTATCCAAGGCACCACGATTTATAGATGGCATGGCAGGGTGGGCACCCTGGTCCATGTCATGTGTATTTCATGTGCCTCACTGAACAGAAACTCAGCTGTCTAGATTGCCCATGCATGAACAGAAGGACATTCCTCAGGCTGGCCTCCAGGCTAACAGACACAAGAAAACAAGGTAAATGAAAGTATATTTCATTATATGATGTAGCTATATATTCAGAAATCATTGTATTAGTCCAGGATAGGGCCGGATCTGCTACAATAATAAATCCCAAAATGTTAGTGGTTTAGCACAGCAAAGTTTCATTTCTTGCTAATATAAAATCTATTGTGAAAGACCAAGCTGGATGGAGACACAGTGTGTGTGTAGATGCTTCAGTTGACAGTTCTAGCTCAGTCCAGCCTCTGAGCCAAACTGCCACATACACCTTATACCTGACATGCCCCCAACTGATATTTATTATCTTCCCTAAATTTGCTGATATTCCTGAATTTTCTGTTTTAATTCATATGGTCCCCAGGCCAGAAATTATCAACAACTCTCCTTTGCTTATCAGGTTCAGTCTCCAGGTTCTGTCAAATTAATCACTTTATTTTCTCTCAAATCCATTGTTTCCTCCCTCTCCCCTTAGTTTCATAATGTTTTGCACGCAGCCTCAAATTGAAACTCTAATTTTGCTTCTGTAATCTGTTCTCAACATTCCTGTTAGGGTGATCTTTCTAACGTGCAAATGATCAAAATATATCATTTTGATAGTGGATGCATATCCTTTTTGAAAAAAGTAACTTTTGTTGTCTGGCATCTGGATCTCATTCTTACATTTGGTTTGTTTTGCCTCTTGCTATTGAAGCTGAAAAGAATTGTCACTGTTTTGCCAGCCTCTTGCCCTGGGTGCCCACTAACAACCCAGGCTAGCACAATCAGACATTCCTGCTACAGAATTTGAATCCAAAGCAACAAGTGGCAGCAACATCCAGTCTCCCAGGCAAGTGTGAGGAGTGGCCTCCAGAGACCGGAATTTCAGTGTCCCATGGTCAGATGTAAGGCATCAGTGTTCTTGCTCAGTCAATTTTATGCCTTTTCTTCCTGCCTATTCTCTGTGCCTTGTTCACCAGTCTTCCACATGATTGTGTGTGCCACCCAATGGCTTTTCAATATATTGTTTTCCTTTCCTCCTGAAATAGGCCAGGGTTGGTTTCTGTTGCTTACAACTGAGAACTCTGAACACTTCATACATTTTAGCTTCACATCTTCCAATGAATCCTCATGAACCAATGTTGAGTAAACATTTATTGAATGAATGATTGAACCTGGTTTCTGACTGCCAGGGGCAAGCAAACTAAGGAGGGAGAAGAGACTCATAAACATGAAAAATTGCCATGATATTATTGTCAGTCTTTTGGGGTTGGACAAATCATAAACAACTTTATGAGGTGCTCCTTGAACTTTGGTAGATGTTTTGTGTTGGTGCAATTAGAGAAGTACCATTATGTGGGCTTGGCCGTTAGGGCTAGCATTTAAGAGATTTTGGGGACATATAAAAATATTTTAATTTTAAGTGAAAGATAGCCGTGCTTGCTCTTACTAGTAAAGTGTTGTATAGAAATATAACTTAATCAATTAAACGTTACAATATTGAACAATGGCAAGAAAAACAAACAACTGCAGGCAGTGCAGTCTTTCTATTTTAAATTACAACAATTTACTCTGGCCCACTTATCTTGGCATGATCTGGTTAGAGCTGGTTTATTAATGACCCACCTTCATTCATAATTCCAGATGGAATTATGGAATTTCCAGAGGTTTCTAGTAATGTCATTGTATTTCAGCTGATTCCTATTGAGCTACATTCTCATTGGTGGAAAAAACAAAGATATATGTTATTTATTTCTAGATGGATGCAACAAGTAACAAGTGTAACAGTAGTTCAGAGATCTTTTATAGATAGTTTCATTTCCTTTTAATTCCAGACTAATATTGCCTTTTTATTCATTGTGCAATGTTTTGTGAACATTTTAAGCTGGCAACATTTTGTGAAACAGAGACATCAGGAAAATCTATTAGAAATGTAGTCTTGAGCTGGGTTGGGATGCATGACAAGGATTTAGATGTTATGAATATGCAGAGACTTAGGAGGGCATTAGTGAGTGAGGAATGGACTGGGCAAGGTGTATGGAGGAGGAACTGTGTTTGGCATGTTAGGATGGTAATAAAATTTCAGCTTATTTGAGAAGTATTAAAGTAATGCAGTAATTAGAGAAGGGGTTGGAAAGTAAACTAAAGATAAGGAATTGCCATCCACAATTTGTGCATGGAAGAGGAATGGATGTGGTGTCTAGAAAGATTAATTTGACAGTCACATGCATGGTGGATGGAAGTGAAGAAATGCTGGAGTCAAGAAGAGTAGATTGGTTGGTTACTTCAATTATTACCTCATGGGGTTATTATAATGATCAGCTCACAAGGATCTGGCAGTGAGTCAGGTCATAGGAATGAAAAGAGTCAGACAATTTTAAAGATATTGTGAAGCATAAATTCACAGAATCTAAGATAGGACATGGAAGTCAAGAGAAAAATAAATGAAGAGGTAGAGAATTAGTAGTTTGATGGTTGGTCAAAAGAGAGATGACTAGCCCTACTAACAGATGTGAAGGCAGAAGGAGACAATCAATTTTAAAGACAAGAAGACAAATTCCAGTTGCAGATATGTTGACTTTGAACATCTAAGTGGAAATGTCTGAGAACCATTTGTATATGTAATCTAAAAGGGGCACTGAGGGCTACAGAAAAAAGATTTGAAAACCATCCTCATAGAGAAGATGATATGTTATGGGTTGAATGAACCAATGAGAATGAAAAGTAGATCTCTGGGAAATGGTCATGCATAACAGATAGGAAGATAAAGAAGAAAGCAAAGTGAACTGAGTAGGAGCTATCTGAAAAAAATGGTGGAAAAGTGAACTTAGTAGGAGCTATCTGAAAAAAATGGTGGAAAAGTGAACATGGAACCTGGTTTTGGAGGCCTAAGCAAGGATAGATAAATAGTGTCAAATGTTATTCCAGCATTTTCCAAACATCCTTGGGAATATTGCATTTATAACTATATTAATTATCTATTGTGATATAATAAAATATCCTAAAAAATAAACATTTGCTATTATCACACAACTTCTGTGGGTTAAGAATTCAAGAGTAGCTTAGCTGAAATATTCTGGTTTGGAGGGGTCTCGCATGAGGTTGCAAACAAGATGGCAGCTGAGGTTGCAGTTATCTGAAAGCTTGACTGGGGCTGAGTGTTTTGCTTCCAAGAGAGCTCACTCACATGAGTTGAAAGTTGGTGCTGGCTGTTGGCAGGAGGCCTCAGTTCTTCTCCACATGGGTCTTTCCATGAGGTACTTAAGCAACTCTACAGCATGTCAACAGGCTTCCACCAGAGTAGGTGATCCATGAGAGAAAACAGGAAAAAACCAGAATCCTTTATGATCTAACCTCAGATGTGCCAATCCCTCATTTTTTGCAAGATTTTATTGGTTAGACATGTCAGCCTGATTCAGTATCAGAAGGGACTAGGCAAAGGTATGAATGCCAGGAGTTGAGGATCACAGGGGGCATCTTAAAAGGTTGGCTACCACAACATGCCTCTTCCTGTTACCAATCCAACCAGGAACTTAGCAATATTTAGCTTTTCCTATAAAACTACTGACTTCTAGGAAATTAAGTTGATGGAAATTTTTCTGAAATAATGAGAATAACATATCTTTTATAATGAATTATTTTCTTCATTCTGGTCCATTAGATTTCACTGTCAATACATGCTCTGAACTTGTAACTTGGATTGCACTATTACAAAATAATTGGTAAAGTCCACAGGGTCAGTAACTGTATGCCAGAATTATCCTCCTTAATGAGACATTTAATGTAAAGCAGATGGATTAGTGATGTCTTCAGGCTCATTTGTTGAGTATTAATGCTTACTTTCCTTGTCTATCTAACAGTGTGCATGTAATCTGCTTTAAAGCTACATTGATTTTTAAAATTTTTATTGTAATTTTATGTTTATTCTTTTATCATTTTAAAAGGCTCTTCCAGAATGATAAATATGCAAGGTCTCTATGAATTAATCTATTAATTAAATTAATTATTAAATTAATATTTAGTGAAAACACAGATGACATTTTCAAAATAGGCCACAGTTCTCAAATCAGAATGTGTATTACCCACAAAATTTGTTCACAAAGGCAGTTTTCAGGGTCTTATATATAGAAACTAATTTATTAGATCTGGACTAGAGTCTGGAATTTAAAACCAGAATTTTAAATGATAGTTAAGGCGATTCCAAAATAGGTGATCCACAGAACAATGTAGAGCTGCATTCTCATGACAAACTTCTATTAACTTACAATGTTAATATCCCGCATTTTGCAGAATATATTTTATAAGAGAGAATGAAAGTCTTCTGAGAAAACTAGCTACTAAACATTAGTTCTTGAAAAAATACAGTTTAGGCAAATTCAAAAGGGAAGACTAGAACTTTCCATATTTATTAGGAAAGGCCTGGCTGTGCACAGCAGTGAGGTGTGAAGTTAATAGCAGCCTTTCTCTCCTAGTATAATTGCCAGGATTAAATGATTTAACATGAGGTGCTTAGAACTGTACTAGGCACAGAGTCAAACCTCAATGAAATGTCATTATTGATGATGATGTTACTACAAGTTGTATCCCTCATACTGGACCAGAACACATATTATTCTCTTGCAAACACTGGTTAAAAATTACCACCCATTAATCATGAGTAGGAACTAAATATTGATATTATACCCTACTGTGTATATTTTCTTAATAGTTTGCTATATATAAATACAAAGAGTGAAATGTGTACAAAATTTACCTCAATGAGTTCAGGCATTCTCCAAAAATACCTAGCTTCTGCAAGTTTAAAAACCCAAACAAAAAAACCCTTCTGTATTAGTTGCTAGGGCTGCTGTAACAAAGTAGCACAAATGGGGTGGCTTAAATGGAAATGTATTTCTCACAGTTCTGGAGGCTAAAAGCCAGAGATCGAGGTGTCAGCAGTGTTTGTTCTTTCTGAGGACCACGATGGAGGAATCAATTCCAGGCTTCTCCCCTTGGCTTGTAGATGGCTGTCTTCTCCCTGTGTCTTCACATTGTCTTGTCTCTGTGTGTCTGTGTCCAAATTTCCTCTTCTTATCAGGACCTCAGTCATTTTGGATTAGCGCCCACTGAAATGACCTTATTTTAACTTTAATTACCTCTATAAATACCCTAATTCTAAATAAGGTCTGAGGAATTGGGGGGTTAAGACTTCAACATATGACTTTTGGGAAGGACACAATTCAATCCATAACAACCTCTTTGGATTTTCCTTGCAAGTTTTTAAAAATATATTTATAGGCTTGGGGGTTGGAATTGAGGATCCCTAATGAGAAGGCTTAGAATAGGGGACACACACACACACACACACACAACAAAGAGGGCAAAGACTGCTCTTCCCACAGACTGCTTTTGTAACAAAGTTGTTTGTTTTTGTTTTTGTTTTTTGGGGTGTATGCAGGTAGTGGAATTGGCATAGTGAACAATATAAAAATGTAAAATATCTTGTCCTTGCTTTCGAAGGACTTACACTCCTCACAGGGCACACAAGAAATAAATGTGTGGGAGAAAAATAAAATGGCAGTGCACAAATGTCTACTAGTTGAACTGAATTCAGCTTCGACTGTGACCAAATTTAATGAGTGATATTTAGGGTTTAACACAGAGAAAGTGCTCAATAAACGGTACCCATGATTGTTTTACTGTTACTAGTCTAGCATCCTTCCAGAAAGACTTTCTATGAAATAGGTAAGAATGGGCCATAAGAAGAGAGAAATGGCCTGGTAGAGTAAAACCAGTAAGGCACATGCATCTGGAATTGGTTCTTTTGTTTATAATCTTAAATAATAGAGACTCAGTGGTCAATCACTTTCACTTTTAGGTAAATCACATTATAAAGTTTTCCCTCTTGCTATTCTTATTTTCTTTGCCTCTGACTTTTTATCTCTTTTAATATCGTCATATTACTACCATCATTTTGTAAGTCCTCTCAAATATCTTTTGGAACAAGATGAGATATAAATATAATAAAGTGCTCTGTGGGAATCGTCTTGCTTTATTTTGTTTGCCATAAGGAAAATATTTTTATAAATCAAGCCAGCTTTCAAAGCTTGACACTATAAACAAGAAATGTGAGATAAGAAAAGGTCAAATAATGGATAAAACTAAACCATGTAATCTGGATAGGATGGCTTTATTTTTTTTTAATGAGAGTGTGGAATTGTGTCAATTTAGTCGATTGTTGGTTTAATAGGAGAAAAGGTCTCACAGCCATAGCTGCATGCATTTCATGTAATAAGAAACAGAAGTGAATAATAGTGATTTATGGGATTCCTTTTGATCCTGACATTTCATTATTTTTATACAGAAATAGCATTTCTAGTGCATGGTTTGAACATTATATTTCCTCATCTTGCTCTGAAATAATATATATACTGCAATGAATTGTCTCATTTTATAGTTTTCTGACTTCCATCAGGAAAATAGTTGTACCATAAACAAGGTTCTTGATCTATTTTCAGTTGTGTTTCTTTACCAATCTTTGTACAGATGTGGAAAGGAATGGCATAAACATGAAACCTAAGACTCAAAACTTACTTCTTAAAAATTACACACACACACACACACACACACAAATTAATTTATTTTTCGAAATTTAATTTTATTTATTTTTGGCTGCGCTGGGTCTTTGTTGCTGCGCGCAGACTTTCTCTAGTTGCGGAGAGAGGGGGCTATTCTTCCGTGTGGTGCGCCGTCTTCTCATTGCGGTGGCTTCTCTTGTTGCAGAGCACGGGGTCTAGGCACGCGGGCTTCAGTAGTTGTGGCACGCAGGCTGAGTAGTTGTGGCTTGAGGGCTCTAGAGCGCAGGCTCAGTAGTTGTGGCGCATAGGCTTTGTTGCTCTGTGGCATGTGGGATCTTCCAGGACCAGGGATCGAACCCGTGTCCCCTGCATTGGCACCACTGCACTGCCAGGAAAGTCCCCCCCCACCCCCCACACACAAAAGTTATACACAAAAATCATTTCACTAATTTGGTATATGCAGTTTTAAAGGCAATAAAATTGAAATGATACAGCTTTATTCTTCCCTTTTAACTGAGTTTTTGAGTAGAAAATGTAATTATGTTTTTGAACCAATATGCTTACTTAAAAACTAGAGAATGAAGCTTTATTTGCCACAAGACACTCTTATTAACACTGTTCTCTTCATTTTCTAGTCAGTTTTTATTTAATATAGAACCTTATCATAAGTGATACAAAGCATAGGATTTTAAGAAGGATGGAGAAAGAGTTTGTTGTGTGTGGCAAAAATCTGTGGCTTCTGTACTGTGATTTGGCTACAAACTCATCATATGATCATGACTCTGACCTCTGGCCTACTACTTCAGGGTAGTGGTGGTATAGTCAGATCAGACCTGGGCTTAAATCTCTGCTTTGATACTGAGTTGGAAGGAGGTACTTAATCTTTTTAAGCCTCAATTTTTCCATCTGTAAAAATGGAGACAATGATACCCATGTTATCAGACTTTGTGGAAAATAAAATGAGATAATGTATGTGATATATGTTAGGCATTACCTCTCATAGCACTTAGTTTCCAAAAATAGTTTAATGGTTTATTGAATGAAATCAGAGTGTTTAAAAATAAGAATAATATAATATTAGACTCAGAAGGAATGGTTGAGATTAGATTGGCCAATGCCCTCTCCAAGTAAACATCCTTGACTATATAGCCTCTGCCTAAAGACTGTTGGTGAAGAGGCATTCACCATCTGCCAGTGTAGCTGGCTCTCCACTGAACTGTTTTAATTACTCCCATATTTGCTATGTCACTCTATGCATAAAATATTGACATGTTGCCTCAAAACTAACATTGGAAAAGGAGATAACCTTATTGCAATACAAGGCTTGTGGACTTTACACTTGCAGTAGCTATGATTCACGTGGCAAGGAAAAATACAGCAACACCATAATATCTAAATGAAATATTGCATGGCTGGGAGTGCATCTTTTAGAAAACAGATGGCTTTTTATTGAAAACAAAATATGATTATGGTGTTTGCATGCAAAAATCTTATACTGTCTAATTATAAGAATCAGACTAGTTGTAGCTGTTTTAGAGTGCAAAGCTTCAAACCAGTAGAGAAGTTTCCTACCCTTGACTTTATACAATTGAGGACAATGAGATCCAGGTAAAATGTCACTTTAATGAATATCATTATGATGCCCAGCTCTCTATAATAAGACTATGTGCAGGTTTGTACACATGACCCATGGTTACTGTATTCTGTTGATATGGTTTCAATATATACTATTGAACCAAAAACTTAGCATAATTGATGCTACGTTCACCAGGCCCTGCCTATTTAAGAATTTACCTCCATGAATGTTGCTTTGACATTTATCATTGCATTGCAACTGGACTTCAATGCTATGGAATATTTCTTTAAACTTTGACAGATATGAGGAAAGAATGACTACCTTTGGGTTTGGGGAGAGTAATAGAGATCAGTCAGATTAGCACAGTCATTGGGGAGAAAAGGCAAATTGGAGTAATTTCTGAGTTAGGTATCTTTAGTTTATAAATGAAACTACAGTACCCTCTAATTCAGTGGCTCTCAACTGGGATAATTTTGTCCTGGGGCATTTGGAAATATCTAGAGTTATTTCTGGTTGATACAGCTGGGGAGGGGGTCCTGCTGGCATCTGGTGCGTAGAGACAAAGGAAGCTGCTAACCAATACACAAGACAGCCCCTCCTAATACAGATTGTCTTGCCCAAATGCCAATAGTGCTGAGATTTAGAACACTGTAATTTGCAAGTCTGAATTACATGCCCTTATGTATTTCAATAGATATATCTACATAAGCTGGACTTATAACATGATAAAGTAATTTTTATGTCCTATTAGTTTTAATATTGAGACTCTACTCAGATTCTATAATAAATAGCTACTTTCTAAATGTTACATGAAATAAGATTTTCACAGTGATAAAACCTATCCTGTACAAATAGCGACCTTAGAACTGTTTTTTTCTGAATATAGCAGGAGATTAAAAAATAGGCAGATACCAAATCTGTTAATACCTTCAACCCATGTACATTCCTGGGGATTCTGTGGATTGCTCTGGGCAAGAGCAGAAAAAGCCAGCCAACGTGGGACCCAGAGGTCATGGTCATTGAAGCTGTAAATATTGGAGCAGTAGTATAGACAACAAAACTGAGGGCAAATTAGAGAAATAGCTGGGAGCTGGAGCAAATCAACTTAGCCTGGGAAAATTAAAACTCGTGAGTTAAAAATAGGAAAAGTAGCTCAGGAAACAGAGTTAAAAAGAAATCAACCCTCTTCAGACCCTAGACTATAGACCATACAATTCTCACGTTTGGTCAGTTTTTACTGTGCAACCATAATATCTCAGTGCCATTCAACAATAGTGCTTATTTTTTATGGGTCTGCTTGTTGGTGGTAGTTGGCAGATCTAGGCTCAGCTGGATGGCTCTGCTTTGAGCTGTAAGCTTGGCTTTGGTTGGCTCCACTTGTCTTTATTCTGGGACAAAGAGATACACAGAGAAATCTCTTTTTATGGGAATCGCAGAGGCACAGGAAGGTAATTGCAGAAACACATTTCAAGCTCTTGCTGACATCAGATCTGCCAACAGCTCATTGGTCAAAGCAAGTTGCATGGCAAGCCCTAAGTCTAAAGACAGGGAAGAATACTCCTCCTACAGAGGTAGTGAGGAGGATGAATATTTTTAAACAATAACGTAACATACTATACCATCTCCAACTAAACCCAGATTTTCTGAAGAAATATAACTTTTTTGTATTCAACTGCAAGACAATATTTTTAATTCTCAGAGAGAAAGGATAGTCCACGTAATGAGTCATGTAGTTGGATTTCCAGGTTCTGAATATTATTCCCCCTTCTACTACTGATGTGAGAAGCTGAGCATATCAACTTCTCTGCAGAATCTCATCTCTACCATCTGCTAAATGTAGATAACATTTGGTGTTGACTTACTATTCTGTGCCTTCCAAGAAACAAGGTAAAATCTAGAATTTGCTAGGAAATCCTCAGTGGAAGACAGTAACAAAGGATTCATCATTATTTGGTTGTTTAGCCTTGATAATTTTTTATGTAATTCCTTTGACATTATTTAGAATATTTTCAGAATGGAGAAAAAATTGTCCAGACAAGCATTTGATGTTTTCCTCATCTCTCTCTCTCTCTCTCTCTAAGGGATACTACTTTGAATTTGTTTAGCATTTTAATAAATCCATTAACCTTTCACCCTGGACTTAGAAACTGGGTTTGATGGTTTAATTCTGTTCCCTGAAGAATCTATAACCACATCATAAGCTGCATCATGTTAGACGTTAATTGCAATGTATTTTCAGACCAAATTCAGAGTTAAGATAATGGAAGTATAGAAAATAGGTACTGGAGAAAGCCAAAGAAATTTGTCAATCTTGGCTCTTGTTAATTTTGGCACAGTTGGGTTAATTCCTGTTAATCGGAATGGTGTGTATTAGCAAAGGGACTAAAACAACTACTGAATTTTAAAAAAATATCCACTTAAAATAAACTTTTTCTCTTTCCTTTATGAGATCGCCACATATATCCTATATTTAATCTCTGACAATCTTTTAAGTACTCTTGATTTCTTCAGTTGCTGTGATGTTCACGGTATGGAATTAAGAGGAATATCTCAGAAGGAAGGATCTCAGTTTCTGAAAAGAAGAGCTAGTTGTGAAAGTCAGTCTTTGCTTTTCAGTGGCCTCATTTCACTTCCTAAATCAATCCTGAAAAGCAGGAAATACATTAATAGCTTCAGCAGGTTTCTTTAAGAGGGCAGAAAAGAGTTAGACCTTGTTTCCTCTACTCTCCACACAGGTGTGATTATTACTAGGAAATGGACATCACAGGAGAGCAGTAGCTACCTCGTGCCTGACCTGCAATCTACCACCTGGATAGCGTGCCCCCCTCCACACTTCCCAGCACTTATTGCGTGCAAGGATAATGCCTATCTTGTACCTGACCTCATGTTCTACCTGCTGTCTAGCACGTGGACATCAGGCCCCTCTCAAGGGATTCATTCGATCATTGTGAATGTCTATGTCTCATCTGGGATCTCCAGTCCCTTTACTCTGCTTCCTAGTTGACCTTAAAAAGGTTAATCTTGTAACCAGGTTATTTCTTCCATCTTTCTTGTATTTGTTCAAAGATTTCTCTCCAGTCCAGTTTCCAATATTGTTGAGGTACCAGGGAACCTTATCTGGTTAAGACATTAAAATTTCAGAGGAGCAATAGCTTCAAGGAAAGGAAAAATGTGGATGCAAATTCCAGTAATTCCTATAGTAGTTAGTTTATGAAAACAGCATTTCATTAGAAGGCTTAAACAAATCATTGGCTAAGTAAGGCTTTCTTATTTTGTGAGCTGGAAGTGAATGAATAGGGGATAGATAATGGCTAATGATAATATAGAGTGTGTTTTGTCAAATCACAGCGGCCTTTCATCAAAAGATATTACTAGGTATTTTTTGTCTACTGGGTAGCAGACAAGAAAAAGTATGGAAAGATAATTATTATTTTAAAAATTCTGAACTACTGGTTTTCTATTTCAATTGGAGTAATATTTTGTCATTTTCTAAATAATATTCACCTTTTTCCATATGTTGTACATGGTACTCTCTTGCTTTTCTAATTGTTTTGAGTATCTGCGGTTTTATTTTATTTCTTATTTATAGTGTTATTTACTTCTGTTGACCTCCACTCTTTCTTCACTTGACTTAATGAGGGTTTATCTTTTCATTTGCTTCATTCCATAAAAATTTTGAGTGTATACTTTAAGAGATTGATTCTAAATTTTGTCTGTTTTTTTTAATTGATGTGTTTTGTTTTATATTGCTTTGTTTGATTGTGAATCTTTTTACCTATTTAATGAAAATGTTAATGCATATATTTCCTCTTTTAAAAACAATGCTAGTGGTGAATGTTAAAACTTTCTGTCTGAATCCAGCTCCATCCTACATGTTTAGAGATATGATTGACGTACTGGTCACTTGGTCTGTCCTGCATATTCCCCTTTTCTGATCGTGTGCCCGCGCAGCCTCTAATGAGCAGGAATGTGGGACCCTACAGTCCCATGACTGGTCACATGGGACTCAACCAGTCCCAGATGATTAGTAGGTATCTGATCCAACTGGACCAATCAGATTTTCCTCTCCTTGAAGATCAGATATGAAAAATTCACTTCAGTCAGTGTCTGTTAGACTCCAATGGGGATATAAGAAAAAGTCAAAATTGGGTGGCCATGATCACCTGGCATGAGAAAAGGTAGGTTGCAGGTAAGCCTGTGCACAAAAACAGGACGAACCAAAAGACTATGCAGAATGAGACAGAAAGATAAAGTGGTCACCATGATTCTTGCAAGATTCCTGTTCCTTCTATAGTTTGGCTTCCCTACCAGCCTTTAGTTTCAATTTTATTTAAGCTAGCCAGAGTTAGTTTTCTTGCAAACGAATGATTTCCAACAGAGTAGTTCTTTCATTTTATTTTAAAATCCTTTTATCATATTTTGGAAATTGTTTTAAACTTTGTTGTTGTTGTTTTTAAATTTAAAATAGTGAGTTTAGTTCATATGTTATTAGCCTGTGGGAAACTAGCAAGTTGGTCCATCTAACTGCATCACAGTTTCAGTTTACTGAAACTTGAATTTTCAGTAAAGTTCCTGGATTTCTCTGTTCCTTTCAATAACACTCATGATTATTTTAAAGAAGGGAACTAAGCTATTTAAATGGAAAGAGCATTAGTTTCCTATTATTAGTTTCCTATTGCTGCTATAGCGAATTCACATGACCCTGGTGGCTGGAAACAACACAAGTTTATTATCTTACATTTCTAGAGGTCAGAAATGTGAAATGGGTTTTATGTACTAAAATCAAGGTGTTGGCAGGGCTTCATTCCTGCTGGAAGCTCTACAGATTTACTCACCTTTTCCAGCTTCTCAAGACCACTTGTATTCCTTGGCTGTGGCCCCTTCCTCCATGTTCAAAGCACATCACTCTGAACTTTGCTTGCATAGTCACATCTCTTTTTCTGACCCATCTGTTTTTCTCTTATAAGGACCCTTGTGATTACATTGGATCTACCCAGATAAACCAGGGTAATCTACCCATCTCATAATCTTTAACTTAATCACATCTGTAAAGTCTTTTTTTTTTTTTTTTTTTAACATTTAAGGTGACATATTCATAGGTTCTGGGGATTATGATGTGGACATCTTTGGGTGGCCATTACTTAGCCTATCACTGAGCATTAGATTAGGAGCTATTTATTTATTCAATGTCAATTCTATTACTGTTTGATCTTAAGCAAGTTATTTAAATTCTCTGTGATTCAGTTTCTACATTTGTAAAGCAAGGGACTTACATTAATCACTTTTTAAAGAGGCTCTTCCTAGGCCAAAATTCTTTTTCTAGCTTACCACGAATAACGCATAAAATAACACTAAATTGCCAGCATAATTTCAGAGGTGGTTATTTTTTCTCAAGAATATTTTACTATTTTTAACTACTAGGTCTCTTAATTTCAGGCAAGCATGTATATGTTCCTTCTCATTTGACAAGAACAGCATTCTGCTTCCACTATATATAATTATTTTGTCCTTTCCTAATGACAGTGTTCTTCGTTCTTATTCAATACTTCTTTTCTAATGCTTCTTCTTACTCCTTCCTACTTTTACTACTCCACCTCCTAATTCTCTTGCTTAAAAAAAAAGAACAACACATATATCGTGGCTTCTGAAAAAGGTTGTTTTAAATGAATACCCCATGGTTTTTTAGATTTACTTTTCCAAAAATATAGACGTAAAATATGAGCCCTTCATATTATCACTAGTCATTACCCATTCCCTCCTCACCCATGTCACCAAAGGGATATGAGTAAGACTTTTTCAATTTTTATTTTTTAAGTAATTAAAAAAGCAGTGGGTTAAGGCATGGATAGCAGTTGTTAAAATGTAACATTAAGGAGATAGCATATTATATTATTATTAACAATTAATAGATTTTTTCATAGTGAGTCTATTAGATTAGCCAGTCTACGGTCCAGTAGTGAGGGAAAGGGGAGCTAAAGCAGGCACATTTCACGGGAGGCAGGTTGTAAAATATTCAGATAAGCATAATCTGGGAAAGGATGTCACAGTGGAAAACTCTAAGAGAGAGCCTTAGAATTGGAAGAGGGCCTGACCACTGAGAGGCTGACTATGATCTCTGAACAAATCTTCACTGCCCCATTTTGCTTAGGGTTGTCAGGAATATACACTGACTTATTTTCCTCTTCATGGTTTCCCAGGGAATATCTATGAGGAAAGGCAGTCATATAAATCTGTTATTTTCCTATTTTAAACTTCAAGTATGAACTAAGTAAATCTTTAAGACCCCTTCCAGCTCTGAACTTAAATGTTTTTTTAAAACAAATTATTGAGTTCGGGTCCAAGATGGTAATGTAGGAGACTCCTGGACTCACCTCCTCTCATGGATGTACCCAATCTATGACTACACATGGAGCAATTGCTCCTGAAAGAAATCCAGAAACTAGCTGAGTGACTTTTAAACATCAGGTTAATGAGGAGATATCCATATCAAAATGCATAGGAAAGTCTGAGACACAGTCTCACCATAATCCCCACCACTGGCACACCATAATCCCCACCACTGGCACAATGATATACAATTGGGAGGGAATTAATGACTCCTAGCTTCTCCCTGAGGAGCGAAGGGTTTGGACCCAACATCTAGTGCCCAAGAAAGAAAATTACAGGCCAATATCCCTGATAAACATAGATGTAAAACTTTTCAACAACATATTAGCAAACCAAATTCAACAGTACTTTAAAAGAATCACACACCATGATTGAGAAGGATTTATTCCAGGAATGCAAGGATGATGTAGATGTAACACCCACAGACAATGTGATACACCACATCCAAAATAAAGGATAGGGACTTCCCTGGTGGTCCAGTGGTAAAGAATCCACCTTCCAATGCAGGGGACGTGGGTTTGATCCCTGGTCAGGTAACTAAGATCCCACATGCCGCAGGGCAACTAAGCCAATGTGCCACAACTACTGAGCTCATGTGCCTCAACAAGAGAGCCCATGTGCCACAAACTACAGAGCCCATGCATCCTAGATCCCATGTCCCACAACTAGAGAGAAGCCCGCACACCACAACGAAAGATCCCACATGCCTCAACCAAGATCCCTCGTGCTGCAACTAAGAACTGACACAGCCAAAATAAATAAATAAATATTAAAAAAAACAAAATAAAGGATAAAAATCATCTGATTTTCTCAATATGTGCAGAAAAAGCATTTAATAAAATTCAACATCCAATCACGATAAAAACTCTCAACAAAATATGAACAGAGGGAACATACCTCAACATAAGTCTATATATGACATGCCCACAGCTAACATCATACTTAATGTTGCAATCTAAGATCAGAAAGAAGATAAGGATACCCACTTTCATAACTTTTATTTAACATACTACTGGAATTAGACAATTAATTAGAGCAATTAAGCAAGATAAAGAAAATAAAATTCATCCAAATTGGAAAAGAAGTAAAACTATCTCTATAAGAAGTAAAACTATCTCTATTTGCAGATGATGTACTATTATATGTAAAACCCCTAAGACTCCACCAAAAAACTGTTAGAACCAATAATCAAATAAACTAATACTAATAAATTCAGTAAAGTTGCAGAATACGAAGTCAATATATAAAAATAAGTTGCATTTCTATGCACTAGCAACAAACTATCAGAAAGAGAAATTGGGAAAAAAATCCCATTTGCAATTGTATCAGAAAAAATAGGGAATAAATTTACCTAAGAAGATAAAAGATTTGTACACTGAAAACTATAAGAAAATAATTAAAGAAATTAAAGAAGACACAAATAAATAGAAAGATATTCCATACTCATGGACTGGAGGACTTGATATTGTGAAAAAGTCCATACTATCCAAAGCAATCTACATTTTCAGTGCAATTCCTATGAAAATTCCAATGGCATTTTTCACAGAACAATCTTAAAATTTATATGGAACCACAAAAGACTCTGAATAGCCAAAGCAATCTTGTGAAAGAAGAACAAGTCTGGAGGTATCACACTTTCTGATTTCAAACTATATTAAAAAGTTATAGGAATCAAAATAGTATGACACTGGCACAAAAACAGACACATAGATCGAACAGAATAGAGAGTCCAGAAATAAACCTATTCATATATGGTCAATTAGTGTATGACAAAGAAGCAAGAATATACAATGGGGAAAGGTAGTATCTTCAGGAAATGGTATTGGGAAAGCTGTACAGCCACATGTAAAAGAATGGACTGGACCCCTATCCTATACCATATACAAAAATCAACTCAAAATGGATAAAGGCTTGAACATAGGACCTGAAACCATAAAACTCTTAGAAGAAAATACAAAGGATAAGCTCCTTGATATTGGTCTTGGCAATATTTTGGGGGATTTGACACCAGAAGCAAAGGCAAAACAAAAAAGCAAAATAAATAAGTGGAACTACATCAAACTAAAAGGCTTCTGCATAGCAAAGGAAACCATCAACAAAATGAAAAGGCAACCATGGAGTGGGAAAAAATATTTGCAAACTACATATCTGATAAGGGGTTAACACCCAAAATATACAAAGGACTCATACAACTTAATAGCAAAAAACCAAACAATCTAATCAAAAAATGGCCAGAGGAACTGAACAAACATTTTTCCAAGGAAGATATACAAATGGTCAATAGGTACATAAAAAGATGCTCCATATCTCTAATCAACAGAGAAATGAAAATCAAAAGCATATCACTTCACACCTGTTAGAATGGCTATTGTCAAAAAGATAAGAGATAACAAGAGTTAGCAAGGATGTGGAGAAAAGGGAACACTTGTGCACTGTTAGTGGTAATGTGTAGCGACTATGGAAAACAGTATGATGGTTTCCCAAAAATTAAAAATAATACTATTATATGATCCAACTGTCCCATTTCTTGGTACCTACCCAAAGGAAATGAAAACAGGATATTGAAGAGATAGCTGCATTCCCATGTTCACTGCAAGATGTGGAAACAACCTTACTTACTTATAATAGGCAAGATGTGGAAACAATCTAAGTGCCCATAGATACATGAATGGATAAAGAATATATACACACTCACACACAAACACAATGGAATACTATTCAGCCTTTAAAAAGAAGGAAATCCTTGCTGTTTGTGAAAACTTGGATGAACCTTGAGGGCATTACACTAAGTGAATAAGCCAGACAGACAAAGACAAGTATGATATCACCTATATGTGGAATACAAAAAAAAAAAAGGGAAGTTAAACTCATAGAAACAGCGAGTAGAAAACTGGTTTCCAAGGGCTGGGGCTGGGAAAATAGGGAGAGGTTGGTGAAAGTGTACGAACTTTCAGCTATAAGATGAATAAGGTCTAAGGATCAAATATCCAATGTACAACACTGTGACAATGGTTGATAGCACTGTATTGTGTAATTGAAATTTGTTAAGAGAGTAGAACTTAAATGGTTCTACCAAAAAACAAAAAAAGATAAATATGTGAGGGAATGGGTGTGTTAAATAACTTGATGGGGGGAATCTTTTCACAATGTATATGCACATCAGATCACCACACTGTACACTTTAAATGTCTTACAATTTTGTATGTCAGCTATTCCTCAGTAGAGCTGAAATTTTTTAAAAAATTATTGAGCTTATAAGAGTAGTTTTAATATTTATACATTTACTATTTTGACTTCTAATTGGCCTCCTAATTTAGCAGTTTCCCAGCTGTATCAAATTCTAGTGGCCTTTCATCAAAAAATATTCCTTAGTAGGACCAATATGTCTGGATCAGTTATACCCCCTCACCCTTCCTTTAGATTAATCTCTTTTCCTCAGAAATATTTGTTGAAAGTAATTTTCTTAAGCTGCTTGAAAATTTTACCATCGTGAACATGTTAGCCTAGGATGTATCATCTGGACAGTGAACCAGGAAGAAATCCAGGCTGTATTTACTGTTGTTACTCAACATGGCTGCCTTGTTCATCCTTTATGTAAGAAGAGTGGTGAGACTATTGGTCCTAAACATCAAGAATTTATGGTTCAATAAAGGGAAGGTATAATTATGAAACTTAAGCATCAACATTCTGAAAATAAGTGAAAAAGGCTACAGTAAAAAGGCATAAATATTTCTGCTACTGTTTTTTCAAATATGTACCTTTCCCCGAAGAGAAGGGTTTCTGTAGCCTCATTGCCCAACTGCAAACAACTCACACATGGCCATCTTTTTCGGGGGGAAACTCAAGCAATTCTCCGGCATGAGAAAACTATTCCCACAACACTGTCAAGATGCTGCTTCACAGCTGTCATGTCCACAGTAATTTTTATTAGGAAATTATAATCTTATGGTTAAATTAAGCAAAAAAGTTCTCTACAGCAAATCCAGAAGAACTTGACAGAACTTATGTAGTCAATTAATTCTGAAATGTAGTTATACCCAGGTTCGTTGTTTCCTCTTGACTACTTTTACCACCAATATTTTCTACTGAGTCTAATTTTTAAGCCATGCAAATTACGGAAGTCTTCAGAACGCCAATAATAGCATGCTGGGGTTAATTATTGACTCAGAAGGGAGAATGTCAACTACTGAATCATCAACATATCTCCTGCCACACCTGGGGTGTTCTCTGGGTGACTTCCATGCAAGTGTTGACGAAACTTGATCTTGGATAGTTGCAAAGATTTGTTGGGACTATGGCCAAAGGTGCTTATGTGCCAGAAGAACAGACTCCATGTTCATTAACTAGGTTATTCTGCTCCACATATGGCAAGAAGTGTACTTTTTGAGTTTTCCACATTAATGCTGATTGAAAGCTTCCAGGCAGAAGGTTCTTATTCTAGGAATTTCACACAGTGCCCTGGATTCAATCCTGATGTAAACCTTAGTAGCTAAGTTGAAAGACCAAGGCCCAGTGATTGGTCATCTAAAATGGATAAGCATGCCTATTTGATAGGGATAGAGTAGGATAATTAAAAAGTTAGTTTAGAAATCCCACTAGGGAATTAAAGACAGAAAGGGAATTTTAAGGGAGTTTGGGAGACTGTTGCAGGCTAATGACCACTCAAGAAAAGAATCCAGTAACCTAGCAACAATCTACACTACTTTGAAGGAAGACCAGGTACATTCAAGCACTAGGCACACTCAAGCCACAAACCCTGATAGTTAAAACACAAGACAATAGATATGGGGTCTGAATCTTGTTACATGAAGTCAGGGAGTTAATGGTCTTTGAAGAGTAACATTTCTGCATGTAGCCAAGACAGAAATATAGGTGAAAGGGGAAAGAAACTAGGTGAAAAGGGACATTATACCGAAACCTGAGACGAATTACCATATTTTAGTATATATTAACACCCTTTTGTTTCTATACATATGATTTAAATAGCACCATGACAGTCCCAGTTAGACCATACAGGGCCAAAGGAGGAACTAATGATGTAAGCCTTGACATCTAACCAAGAATGAGGAAGAAGATGGTCTTCTCCTCTCCCCACTTTTTCTTTGATTATAAAAATGTAGCCCTCTTTGTTCTCAGTGCTATGCTCCCTTGCTGGCCTGCTTTATCTCTCACAAGCATCCTATGCTAATAAACTCATTCTTTGCCTCCCACTTTGCCTCATGCTGAATTCTTTCTGCACTGAGACAAAAGAACCTGAGCTTCAGTAAGTCCTGATACCAGGTGAGCGGTTTCAATTAAAAGACTGTGGGTTTGAGTCCCCTCTTAAGTCAGGGATCGTGGGTTCAAGTCCCAATCTGTGGTGTATCTAGGTTCAAGTCCTATTGGAGTGGAGTGGTTTAATATTTATTATAGTTAAAATACAGGCCCACAATCAGAACACTATATTATACATTCTGAGTTGTCCTGGTAGCAATCCCAGCCAGAGGGATGTATTGTTTTCCAGTTGAATTAGCTGGGAGCCCAAAGAACAAGAGCTCTGACCACAGCTGTTCTCCTGATTTGTCTGGGGAAGGCCATTTAACCTAGAGTCTCCCCTTTCTCTTTGCAACATTAAAATTATTAAGTAACTGACCTTGAAGGTTATTGTGAGGAATGATGACATTTTAAGAAGGCTTGTCTTTGAGGGAAAAGGGACTTCATAGCAGTCTCACTAAACCTCAGTGTTTCAACAAGGGGTGGTAAATAGAATAAAGAGAGTGAAATAACAGTAATAAAAAGGGCATTATAGAAAAGGACTAAATAATGCTGTCTTGCCTGTTAAAACCTTTTCTTGCTTCTATTATCTATAATTTCTAGGTCAATTATGCTAATGTCAGCTCAGGGCCTAACTGAGTTAAGGAAAGAATACAGGAAGATTTGTATTGATGTGATGTCAAGAGAAGAGTGGTGTGGGGTATGGAAATGCCCCATTAAGCCTCCATTTGGATATAATAGTCTAATTTGGTACAAGCTCCTAATAGAACTTGATGGTTAGTCATACCCCTGTGGAGCGAAACTTGAGTCTTGCGGATCACAAATCCCACAGATTCTCAGTTTCACAAAATGCAAGGTTGACATCAAACTTTTAACAATTAATTCTCCACAAAGTAGCCTTTGAGAGAGTCTAGAAAATCAGTCAACAATATTTATTGAGGGCTTTCTGTATGCCAGGTATGGGTTAGGCTCCTTAGGCTTAATCATAAATTATTGTCAGATTATAAAGCAAATTCAGTAAGAGAAACAGAAAATTTCTAATATAAAACATTAAATGTATTAATTTAAAAATGAATGTGAATAAATTATCTTGCCCTATTTTTTCCCCTAGGAAGTCTTCACAAACTGGGAAAGAAAATTTACTCCCAACTTTCCCCCCATGAGCTATGATGACATATAGTCTTAAACCTAGGTACGGTGGGTCTCTGTCTTGGGGCAGGCTCCCCAGCACGTCTCCCTCTATGCAGAAAACTATCTGGATATAGCAAAGAGTCTTTGCCCAAGAACTGGAAACATCAGCCTGGGAAGAGGGCAATTTGGTCATTCCTTTTGGAATAGCTCTGTCCTCCTCTCTATGGGGCCCAGCATTGGTGGAACTTTATCTGAGAATGCATAAGTTCTTGTTGAATCTTGTGTAACCTGGGAAAAAGCAAGGGGTGAGCGGCTTACCTTGAAATGACAGCAGCTTGTTGATTGAGTTTCGGCGTGTAATGTAGTATCCATAGTATGCATTCCTAACTGGAATTTCTAAGCGTGGCCTCTATGTTCAGAGTAAATACCCATTGACAAGTCTTTGTGTGCTGTGGATGGGGAGACAGCCCTTTGCTCACACTTCACTTTAAGAGGTAAAGCCAAGTGACATTTAAGTGGTCAATCCCTACATCCCCTCGGTCACAACCACTGGCTGTTCCAGCCTCTTCCTCATCTCATTCCCTAGTACTAACTGTCTGGCAACTGAGTAGAGGTATTTTGACAAAGTCTAACCTCCATTCTCTGATATCTCTCTGGATTCCCCAAACTTTCACAAGTGTGATTTAGCATCTTTATTATTGGCTGTAGATTTTCTTCCTGGGAGCAATTTAGCGTAAAATGTTCATTTCTCATCCAAGCAAGCAAAAAGATATGCACAAGTACAAAACAGTAAAAATTATTGAAGTAGAAGATGAATAATATAAAACAATTAATTGTAAAAAGAAATAGGTCTAGAATTACATATTACAACTTCAAATATAGGGAGGGAGGAGTGGAATAGACAGGAAAATTTTATTTGTGGAGTTGATAATAACTCCCAGTGAAGAATTTGGTTGAGTATGTTCTTAAAAGCTTTAAAGTAGCCAATGGCACAGAATTAGACTAAAAATGTAGTATGAAAGCTATTAGTTGTAATAATCAACTTAAAATTAAATGACCTTATTAAAAGACCTGAGGCTAGAATTTCCCAAACTGGTGTCCTGCACACCACCATGTCACAAAATGTTAGTAGTATACTATAGAAAGTATACTGTACTGCAGAAACTATACTAAACTATGGAAAGTATATATACCATACTATACTATTATGTTCTATACTATACTATAGAAAGTGTTTCTGGGGTAAAAATTATTTGGAAAACGTTGTTTTAAAAATGCTATACATTTCTTAACTTGAGAATTCCTGAGTGTCTTTAACATGATACTGAGCATTGTAAAGCTCTAAGAGGAAATATAGTGTTCATTGTTTCCCATACTATTTCATCAGAGAAAATTGTTTTCATAGTATACTTATTAACGTCTCAGTGTAATGCTTTTCTGAGCAGTTTAGGAAAAACTAAATTCAGCATTCAACTGAATTTAAGAATTTAAATTTAAGAAGTATTGAGAAAGAATTAAGTAATAAAAATTAATAAATTAAAACCATAAACTGTCCAAGTTAATAAATAATTTTATAATTTGGTTCTCTAAAAAAAGTAAAATGGACTCTATCTGACTAACCTGGATGTAGAAAAGTAAACTATTTGATAATAATAAAATTGAAATATTAATGAAATATTAATTTTGAGTAAACTATATACTGCTTAAATTGACTCAAAAGGAACGTAGAAAGTTAAGAAAGTAAATATTGTGATAGAACTGGGAAAAAAGTCACCTAAGTGCTTTTTTTTGTTCTTTCTGGTATGTTATTTTTTATTGAAATACAGTTGAAGTACAATATTATGTTAGTTTCAGGTGTACTACATAATAGTATTACATTTGCATATATTATGAAATAATCACCACAATAAATCTAGTAACCATCTGTCCCTAAATAAATTTATTACAATATTATAGACCATATTCTCTATCTTGCATATTACATCCTTGAGACTTATTTATTATGTAAATGTAGGTTTATATCTTTTAATCTCCTTCACGTATTTCACCTATCTCCACAACCCCATTTCTTCTGGCAATCACCCGTTTTTTGTCTGTATCTATGAGTCTGTTTTTGTTTTGTTTGTCTGGTTAGGTTTTTAGATTCCACATATAAGGGAGATTATGTGGTATATGTCTTTCTATGTCTGATTTATTTCACTTAGCATAATGCCTTCTAGATCCATCCGTATTGTCACAAATGGAAAGATTTCATTTTGCTTAATGGCTGAGTACTATTCTACTGTATATATGTACCACATCTTCTTTATCCACTCCTCTATCAATGGACACTTAGGTTTCTTCCATACCTTGGCTGTTGTAAAGAATGCTGCAATGAACATTGGAGTGCATACAGTTTTTTGACTTAATGTTTTTGTTTTCTTTGTATAAATATCCAGAAGTGAAATTGCTGGAACATATGGCAGTTCTTTATTAATTTTTTGAGGAACATCCATACTGTTTTCTGTAACAGCTGCACCAATTTACAAGTCCACAAACAGTGCATGAGGGTTCTCTTTTCTCCACAACCCTTGCCTTGTTATTTGATATCTTTTTGATGGTAGTCATTCAGACATGGGTGAAATGGTATCTCTGTGGTTTTGATTTGCATTTCTCTGATGACCAGTGATGTTGAGCATCCTTTCACATGCCTGTTGGTCATTTCTATGTATTCTTTGGAAAAATGTCTATTCAGGTTCTCTGCCCATTTTTTTTTATTGTGTTGTTTGGTTTTTGATGTTGGGTTGTATGAATTATTTGTATGTTTTAGATATTAACTCCTTATCAGATATATCATTTGCAAATATCTTCTCCCATTCAGTAGGCTGCCTTTTCATTTTACTGATAGTTTCATCTGTTGCACAAAAGCTTTTCAGTTTGATGTAGTCCCATTTGTTTATTTATTTATTTATTTATTTATTTTTTCCCTTGCTTGAGGGGACATATCCAAAGAAACATTGCTAAAATCGATGTCAAAGAGTGTACTGCCTATGTTTCCTTCTAGGAGTTTTATGGTTTCAGGTTTTACATTTCAGTCTTTAATTTATTTTGAGTGTATTCTTGTATATAATGTGAGAAAAGTAGTCCAGTCTGATTCTTCTGCGTGTGGCTGTCCAGTTTTCCCCACACCATTTATTGAAAAGACTGGTTTTTTTTCCCATTGTATTTCTTGCCTCCATTGTCATAGATTAATTGACCTTATAAATGTGGGTTCATTTTTGGACTGTATATTCTCTTCCATTGAACTATATATCTGGTTTTGTGTCAGTTCCATACTGCTTTGATTATTGTAGCTTTGTAGTGTAGTTTGAAATCAAGGAGCATAATACCCCTAGCTTTCTTCTTTCCAAGATTGCTTTGGCTATTCAAAGTCTTCAGTGTTTCTGAACAAATTTTAGAATTATTTGTTCTTTTTTTAAAAAATGCATTGGTATTTTGATAGGGATTGCATTTAATCTGTGGATTGTTTTGGGGCGTATGGTCATTTTAATTAATATTATTAAATATTAATAATATTAATATTTAATATGTAATATTCTTACAATCCATAAGCAAGGTGTATCTTTCCATCTGTTTGTGTTGCCTTCAATTTCTTTCATCAATGTTTATAGTTTTCTGAGTACAAATCTTTTACCGCCTTGGTTAGATTTATCCCTAGGTATTTTATTTTTTTGGATGCAATTATAAGTGGGATAGTTTTCTTAATTTCTCTTTCTGATAGTCCATTTTTAGTGTATAGAAATGCAACAGATGTTTGCATATTAATTTTGTATTCTGCAACTTTACTGAATTCATTTACTAGTTCTAATAGTTTTTTGGTGGCATCTTTAGGATTTTCTATATACAGTATCATGTCATCCGCAAACAGTAACAGTTTTACCTCTTTCTTTCCAATTTGGATTCCTTTTATCCCCTTTTCTTGTCTGATTGCTGTGGCTAGGATTTTCAACACTCTATTCAATAAAAGTGGTGAGAGTGAGCATACTAGTTTTGCTCCTGATCTCACAGGAAATGCTTTCCGTTTTTCACCATTGAGTATAATGTTGGCTGTGGGTTTGTCATATATGGCCTTTATTATGTTGAGGTATATTCCCTTTGTTGAAAGTTCTTATCATAAATCAATGTTGAATTTTATCAAAAGCTTTTCCTGCATCTAGTGAGATAATCATATTATTTTTATTCTTCAATTTGTTAATGTGGTGTATCTCACTGATTGATTTTTATATATTGAACCATACTTTCATCTCTGGGATAAATCCCACTAGATCATGATATATGATCCTCTTAATGTATTCTTGAATTTGGTTTGAAAATGTTGAGGATTTTTGCATCTATGTTCTTCAGTGGTATTGGCCTGTAATTTTCCTTTTTTCTTTTGGTGTTTTTGTCTGGTTTTGGTATCAGGGTAATGCTGGCCTCATAGGATGAGTTGGAACATTCCTTCCTATTCAATTTTTTGCAATTTTTTGAGATGGATAGGTGTTAACTCTTCTTTAAATATTTGTTGGAATTCACTCGTGAAGCCATCTGTTCCTGGAGTTTTGTTTGCTGGGAGTTTTTATTACTGATTCAATTCTGTTACTGGTAATTTATCTATTATATTTTTTGTTTCTTTCTAGTTTAGTCTTGGGAGATTGTTCATTTCCAGGAATTTATCCATTTCCTCTAGGTGGTCCATTTTATTGGCATATAATTGTTTATAGCAATCTCTTATGATCCTTTGTATTTCTTTGGTGTCAGTTGTAACTTCTCTTCCATTTCTGATTTCATTTATTTGAGTTTTCTCCCCTTTTCTCTTGATGAGTCTGACTAAAGTTTTATCAATTTTGTTTATTTTTTTCAAAGAACTGGCTCTTAGTGTCCTTAATCTTTTCTACTATTTTTTTAGTGTCTATTTTGTTTTTTTCTTTTCTTATCTTTATGATTACTTTGCTTCTTCTAAGTTTGGATTTTCTTTGTTCTTCTTTTCCTAGTGCCTTTAGGTATAAGATTAAGTTGTTCATTTGAGATTTTTCTTGTTTCCTGAGGTAGGTTTGTATTGCTATAAACTTCCCTCTTAGAACTGCTTTGCTGCATCTTATAGGTTTTGGACCATTGTGTTTCCATTTTCATTTGTCTTCATGTATGTTTTTATTTCCTCTTTGATTTCTTCAGTGAGCAATTTGTTGTTTAGTAACATATTGTTTAGCCTCCACACATTTGTGTTTTTTGCAGCTTTTTTTTTCTTGTAGTTGATTTCTAGTCTCATATCGTTGTGGTAGGAAATGATTTCAATTTTCTTAAATTTACTGAGACTTGTTTTGTGGCCTAGCATGTGATCTATCCTAGAGAATGTTCCATGTGCAACTGAAAATAATCTGTATTCTGCTGCATTTGGTTGGAGTGTTCCACATATATCTATTAAGTTCATGTTGTCTAATATGTTATTTAAGGCCAGTGCTTCTGTATTGATCTTCTGTCTAGATGATCACTCCATTGATGTACGTGTGGTGTTAAATCCCCTACTAATATTGTGTTACTGTCAAATTATCCTTTATATCTGTTAATATTTGCTTTATGTATTTAGGTGTTCCTATGTCAGGTTCATATGCATTTATAATTGTTATATCTTCTTGTTGGATTGATCCCTTTATCACTAGATAATGTCCTTTTTTGTCTCCTGTTACAATCTTTATTTTTAAGTCTTTTTTCACTGCTATATTAAGTATTGGTACCATAGCTTTCTTTTGATTTCCATTTGCACAGAGTACCTTTTCCCATCCCCTCACTTTCAGTCTATGTGTGTCTTTAAATCTGAAGTGAATCTCTTGTAGGCAACATATATATGATCTTGTTTTTGTATTGATTCAGTCACTCTATGTTTTTGATAGGAGCATTTAGTCCATTTACATTTAAAGTAATTATTGATAGGTATATACTTTTGTCATTTTGTGATATTTTTCTGGTTGTTTTGTCTTTTTTGTTCCTTTCTTCTTCTCTCTTCTTTGTGATTTGATGACTATCTTTAGTGTTATGTTCAGTATTAAATTCCTTTATCTTTTTTTTGTGTGTATCTATAATAGGTTTTTGATTTGTGGTTACCATGAGGGGTGTGTGTATGTGTGTGTGTGTGTGTGTGTGTGTGTGTGTGTGTGTGTGTGTGATTTAAGCTGATGTTTTCTTCGATTTGAATGCATTCTAACAACCCTGCATTTTTACTCCTCCGGCCCCCACCAGCAACATTTAATATTTTGACATCCTATTTTACATTTTTCCCTTTGGGTATCCCTTAATTACTTATTGTGGCTATAGATGATTTTGTTACTTTTATCTTTTAACTTTTCTACTAGGTTTATAAGTGGTTGATCTACTACATTTATTGTATGTTTGCCTTGATCAATGAGATTTTTCCTTTTGTAATTTTCATATTTCTAGTCATGGTCTTTTCTTTTTTGATTGGAGAAGTCCCTTTAACATTTCCTGTAAAGCTGGTTTGGTGGTACTGAACTCTTAGTTTTTGCTCATCTGTAAAATTCTTTATCCCTCTTTCAAATCGAATGATAGCCTTGTTAGGTAGAGTATTCTTGGGTGTAGCTTTTGTTCTTTCATCACTTTGAATATATCTTGCCACTGTCTTCTGGCCTGAAAAGTTTCTGCAGAAAAGTCAGCTGATAGCCTTATAGGAGTTCACTTGTATGTAACTTGTTGCTTTTTCCTTGCTGGTTTTAATATTCTTTCTTTATCTTTAATTTTTGCCATTTTAATTATAATCTCTTGGTTTGGATTTCTTTGGTTTCACTTTGTTTGGGTGTCTCTGTGCTTCCTGGATCTGGATGTCTGTTTTGTTCCCCAGGTTAGGGAGGTTTCCAGCTATTATTTCTTCAAATATGTTTTCTACCCCTTTCTTTCTCTCCTGTCCTTCTGGGACTCCTTTAATGCAAATGTTAGTATGCTTGACACTGCCCTACAAGTCTCTTAAACTAACTTCATTTTTTAAGAATTCTTTTTTTTCTGTTTAGTTTAGGTGGTTTCCACTACTCTGTCTCCAGTTCACTGATTTGTTACTCTTCATCATGTAAAATACTGTTGATTTTTTCTAGTGTACTTTTTATTTTAGTTATTGTATTCTTCAGCTCTGTTTGGCTCTACTTTATATTTTCTAACTCTTTGTTAGATTTTCATTGTGTTTATCCATTCTTCTCCCAGGTTCATTGAGTATCTTTATGATCATTACCTTGAACTCTGTATCAGGTAGATTCTTTCCTCCACTTCATTTAGTTTCTGAGGTTTTGTCTTGTTCCTTTGTTTGGAACATATCCAACAGTTTCCTCATTTTACCTAATTCTCTGTGTTTATTTTTATATATTAGGCAGGTCAGTTACATTTTCCAACCTTGGAGGAGTGGCCTTAGGTAGGACATGTACTATGGGGCCCAGCAGCACACTCCCTTCTGGTCATCAGAGCTATACGCTCTTGGTGTGCCCCCTATGTGGTCTTTGTGGGCCCTTCTGTTGTGGTGGGACTGAGTACTGTAGGTGTGCTGGTGAGTGGGGCTTGTCCATAGCCTGGTTGGCTTCCAGGCCCTGTCTCAAGCAATGGCTCCTGGCCCACTAGTGGGTGGGACTGTGTCCCAAGGCAACTGGCTGTGGGGACTGAGGGGGACCAGGGCTGGTGCCAGTACACTGGTGGGTGAGTCCAGGTCCCCATGCAGGTGGCTGTGGGGCCCTGGGGGCCCCAGGGCTGGTGCCAGTTTGCTGGTTGGCAGGTAAGCCCCCAGTGCTTATAAGCTAGAGGGAGGACTCCAAAATGGTTCTTGCCAGCACCAGTATCCTTGTGTTAGAATGAGTTTCCAAAAATGGCTGCTGCCAGGGTCTATGTCCCCAGAGGGAGTCCCAGTTGCCTCCTGTTTTTCCAGGAGGCTCTCCAAGATCAGCAAGTAGGTTTGACTCAGGGTCCTTTGTAATAGCTGTCTCTGCATTGAGACTCAGAGCATGTGAAATTTTGTGATAGGCTGATAACATGTCTTCAAAATAACTATTGATCCTCTAATTTATTAAAGTCTTCTCATAAATAAAGCAATATCTCTCAAATGTATCTTCTGTCTAGAATTTACTGAATGCTTTTACATATTTCATGTTTTATAATATGCAGCTATATCTTACACATAAATTTTATGCATTCCAAGCTTTATACTCTTCATAAATATTTTAATTCAAATGAATTTCAGAGTGTAACTTTTTTCCAAGACCAAAAATATAACTATTAATCATTTCTGATTTCATTAGTGTTCTCTAAATATCATAAAATTAATATTATAAATCTTCATTTAGGTTATTAATTCTTAAAATGGTTCTAGTTTATATCTGAGGAAGTTTTAAAATTTTCTAAAAATATTTGGTAAAATAGCTCATTTTATCTGAAAATTGCATTTCCAATTGTGTATCTCTAAGTATTCTGTTTTATCTTCCTGATATTTTTTCCTACATCCTAACTGCCTAAATTATCATCTGTGGCTTGTCACAACTGATTACTTCAAATATCACTCTTTTGTTTCACCAATTAGAAATGCTGGTTTTGATTCTGAAGCCAACTATCCCCTGTAAGGAAAGGTCCAAATAAGAGAATCACAAAATGAAAAAAAAGATGTTTTGTTTTCCACTTTGGCTGGGAGATATGTACATTTAATTAGGCTTATAACTTTTTGTTTGTCTCAGAAGGATCAAATCTATTAGAAGGGAACTTGAACACTAATACAATAACTCTCTGTGAAATACTAAAAATTTTGTAAGATCATCCTAAATTTATTCCCATTAGCAGGAAAATGAATAAGAAAACCCACCTACAGAAAATGTTAATTTCCCTGAAGAGAGAGAGAGAAAGAGAGAGAGAGAGAGGGAGTGTGTGTGTGTGTGTGTGTGTGTGTGTGTGATGAAGCAATTGAAAAGACTCTTCAGTAAAACAACAGAGGTACTGCTGATCTAACCCTGCTCTAGTTCATTCACTCAGAGTTTTCAGAAACTGAATGTAAACAAGACCAAAAGACAACCCTCAGAATGGGAGAAAATATTTGCAAATGAAGCAACTGACAAAGGATTAATCCCCAAGATCTACAAGCAGCTCATGCAGCTCAATAACAAAAAAATGAACAACCCAATCCAAAAATGGGCAGAAGATCTAAATAGACATTTCTCCAAAGAAGATATTCAGATGGCCTACAGGCACATGAAAGAAGGCTCAACATCATTAATCATTAGAGAAATGCAAATCAAAACTACAATGAGATATCATCTCACACCGGTCAGAATGGCCATCATCAAAAAATCTAGAAACAATAAATGCTGGAGAGGGTGTGGAGGAAAGGGAACACTCTTGCACTGTTGGTGGGAATGTAAATTGATACAGCCACTATGGAGAACAGTATGGAGGGTCCTTAAAAAACTACAAATAGGAGATTAACCAAGATGGCGGAGTAGAAGGACGTGCTCTCACTCCCTCTTGCGAGAGCACCAGAATCACAACTGGCTGCTGGACAATCATTGACAGGAAGACCCTGGACTTCACCAAGGAGGACACCCCACGTCCAAGGACAGAGGAGAAGCCACAGTGAGACGGTAGGAGGGGCGCAATCAGAGTAAAATCAAATCCCATAACTGCTGGGTGGGTGACTCACAGACTGGCGAACACTTATACCACAGAAGTCCACCCACTGGAGTGAAGGTTCTGAGCCCCATCTCAGGCTTCCCAACCTGGGGGTCCGGCAAAGGGAGGAGGAATTCCTAGAGAATCAGACTTTGAAGTCTAGTGGGAATTGATTGCAGGACTGTGACAGGACTGGGGGAAACAGAGACCCCACTCTTGGAGGGCACACACAAAGTAATGTGTGCATCGGGACCCAGGGGAAGGAGCAGTGACCCTGGGGGAGACTGAACCAGACGTACCTGCTGGTGTTGGGGGGTCTCCTGCAGAGGCGAGTGGTGGCTCTGTTTCACCGTGGGGATAAGGACACTGGCAGCAGAGGTCCTGGGAAGTTCTCCTTGGCATGAGCCCTCCCAGAGTCTGCCATTAACCCCACCAAAGAGCACGGGTAGGCTCCAGTGTTGGGTTGCCTCAGGCAAAACAACCAACAGGGAGGGAACCCAGCCCCACCCATCAACAGTCAAGTGGATTAAGGTTTTACTGAGCTCTGACCGCCACAGCAACAGTCAGCTCTACCCACCACCAGAGCCTCCCATCAAGCCTCTTAGATAGCCTCAACCACCAGAGGGCAGACAACAGAAGCAAGAAAAACTACAATCCTGCAGCCTGTGGACCAAAAACCACAGTTACAGAAAGACAGAGAAGATGAAAAGGCAGAGGGCTATGTACCAGATGAAGGAACAAGAAAAAACCCCAGAAAAACAACTAAATGAAGTGGAGATAGGCAACCTTCCAGAAAAAGAATTCAGAATAATGATAGTGAAGATGATCCAGGACCTCGGAATAAGAATGGAGGCAAAGATTGAGAAGATGCAAGAAATGATTAACAAAGACCTAGAAGAATTAAAGAACAAACAAACAGAGATGACCAATACAATAACTGAAATGAAAACTACACTAGAAGGAATCAATAGCAGAATAACTGAGGCAGAAGAACGGATAAGTGACCTGGAAGACAGAATGGTGGAATTCACTGCTGCGGAACAGACTAAAGAAAAAAGAATAAAAAGAAATGAAGACAGCCTAAGAGACCTCTGGGACAACATTAAATGCAACAACATTCGCATTATAGGGGTCCCAGAAGGAGAAGAGAGAGAGAAAGGACCAGAGAAAATATTTGAAGAGATTATAATCGAAAACTTCCCTAACATGGGAAAGGAAATAGCCACCCAAGTCCAGGAAGCGCAGAGAGTCCCATACAGAATAAACCCAAGGAGAAACACGCCGAGACACATAGTAATCAAAGTGGCAAAAATTAAAGACAAAGAAAAATTATTGAAAGCAGCAAGGGAAAAACGACAAATAACATACAAGGGAACCCCCATAAGGTTAACAGCTGATTTCTCAGCAGAAACTCTGCAAGCCAGAAGGGAGTGGCATGAAATACTTAAAGTGATGAAAGGGAAGAACCTACAACCAAGATTACTCTACCCAGCAAGGATCTCATTTAGATTTGATGGAGAAATCAAAAGCTTTACAGACAAGCAAAAGCTAAGAGAATTCAGCACCACCAAACCAGCTCTACAACAAATGCTAAAGGAACTTCTCTAAGTGGGAAACACAAGAGAAGAAAAGGACCTACAAAAACAAACCCAAAACAATTAAGAAAATGGTCATAGGAACATACATATCGATAATTACCTTAAACGTGAATGGATTAAATGCCCCAACCAAAAGACATAGACTGGCTGAATGGATACAAAAACAAGACCCATATATATGCTGTCTACAAGAGACCCACTTCAGACCTAGGGACACATACAGACTGAAAGTGAGGGGATGGAAAAAGATATTCCATGCAAATGGAAATCAAAAGAAAGCTGGAGTAGCTATACTCATATCAGATAAAATAGACTTTAAAATAAAGAATGTTACAAGAGACAAGGAAGGACACTACATAATGATCCAGGGATCAATCCAAGAAGAAGATATAACAATTATAAATATATATGCACCCAACATAGGAGCACCTCAATACATAAGGCAACTGCTAACAGCTATAAAAGAGGAAATCGACAGTAACACAATAATAGTGGGGGACTTTAACACCTCACTTACACCAATGGACAGATCATCCAAAATGAAAATAAATAAGGAAACAGAAGCTTTAAATGACACAATAGACCAGATAGATTTAATTGATATATATAGGACATTCCATCCAAAAACGGCAGATTACACGTTCTTCTCAAGTGCACACGGAACATTCTCCAGGATAGATCACATCTTGGGTCACAAATCAAGCCTCAGTAAATTTAAGAAAATTGAAATCATATCAAGCATCTTTTCTGACCACAACGCTATGAGATTAGAAATGAATTACAGGGAAAAAAACGTAAAAAAGACAAACACATGGAGGCTAAACAATACGTTACTAAATAACCAAGAGATCACTGAAGAAATCAAACAGGAAATCAAAAAATACCTAGAGACAAATGACAATGAAAACACGACGACCCAAAACCTATGGGATGCAGCAAAAACGGTTCTAAGAGGGAAGTTTATAGCTATACAAGCCTACCTAAAGAAACAAGAAAAATCTCAAGTAAACAATCTAACTTTACACCTAAAGAAACTAGAGAAAGAAGAACAAACAAAACCCAAAGTTAGCAGAAGGAAAGAAATCATAAAGATCAGAGCAGAAATAAATGAAATAGAAACAAAGAAAACAATAGCAAAGATCAATAAAACTAAAAGTTGGTTCTTTGAGAAGATAAACAAAATTGATAAGCCATTAGCCAGACTCATCAAGAAAAAGAGGGAGAGGACTCAAATCAATAAAATCAGAAATGAAAAAGGAGAAGTTACAACAGACACCGCAGAAATACAAAACATCCTAAGAGACTACTACAAGCAACTTTATGCCAATAAAATGGACAACCTGGAAGAAATGGACAAATTCTTAGAAAGGTATAACCTTCCAAGGCTGAACCAGGAAGAAACAGAAAATATCAACAGACCAATCACAAGTAATGAAATTGAAACTGTGATTAAAAATCTTCCAACAAACAAAAGTCCAGGACCAGATGGCTTCACAGGTGAATTCTATCAAACATTTAGAGAAGAGCTAACACCCATCCTTCTCAAACTCTTCCAAAAAATTGCAGAGGAAGGAACTCTCCCAAACTCATTCTATGAGGCCACCATCACCCTGATACCAAAACCAGACAAAGACACTACAAAAAAAGAAAATTACAGACCAATATCACTGATGAATATAGATGCAAAAATCCTCAACAAAATACTAGCAAACAGAATCCAACAACACATTAAAAGGATCATACACCACGATCAAGTGGGATTTATCCCAGGGATGCAAGGATTCTTCAATATACGCAAATCAATCAATGTGATACACCATATTAACAAATTGAAGAAGAAAAACCATATGATCATCTCAATAGATGCAGAAAAAGCTTTTGACAAAATTCAACACCCATTTCTGATAAAAACTCTCCAGAAAGTGGGCATAGAGGGAACCTACCTCAACATAATAAAGGCCATATATGACAAACCCACAGCAAACATCATTCTCAATGGTGAAAAACTGAAAGCATTTCCTCTAAGATCAGGAACGAGACAAGGATGTCCACTCTCACCACTATTATTCAACATAGTTCTGGAAGTCCTAGCCATGGCAATCAGAGAAGAAAAAGAAATAAAAGGAATACAAATTGGAAAAGAAGAAGTAAAACTGTCACTGTTTGCGGATGACATGATACTATACATAGAGAATCCTAAAACTGCCACCAGAAAACTGCTAGAGCTAATTAATGAATATGGTAAAGTTGCAGGTTACAAAATTAATGCACAGAAATCTCTTGCATTCCTATACACTAATGATGAAAAATCTGAAAGAGAAATTATGGAAACACTCCCATTTACCATTGCAACAAAAAGAATAAAATACCTAGGAATAAACCTACCTAGGGAGACAAAAGACCTGTATGCAGAAAACTATAAGACACTGATGAAAGAAATTAAAGATGATACCAACAGATGGAGAGATATACCATGTTCTTGGATTGGAAGAATCAACATTGTGAAAATGAGTATACTACCCAAAGCAATCTACAGATTCAATGCAATCCCTATCAAATTACCAAGGGCATTTTTTACGGAGCTAGAACAAATCATCTTAAAATTTGTATGGAGACACAAAAGACCCCGAATAGCCAAAGCAGTCTTGAGGCAAAAAAATGGAGCTGGAGGAATCAGACTCCCTGACTTCAGACTATACTACAAAGCTACAGTAATCAAGACAATATGGTACTGGCACAAAAACAGAAACATAGATCAATGGAACAAGATAGAAAGCCCAGAGATTAACCCACGCACCTATGGTCAACTAATCTATGACAAAGGAGGCAAAGATATACAATGGAGAAAAGACAGTCTCTTCAATAAGTGGTGCTGGGAAAACTGGACAGCCACATGTAAAAGAATGAAATTAGAATACTCCCTAACACCATACACAAAAATAAACTCAAAATGGATTAGAGACCTAAATATAAGACTGGACACTATAAAACTCTTAGAGGAAAACATAGGAAGAACACTCTTTGACATAAATCACAGCAAGATCTTTTTCGATCCACCTCCTAGAGTAATGGAAATAAAAACAAAAATAAACAAGTGGGACCTAATGAAACTTCAAAGCTTTTGCACAGCAAAGGAAACCATAAACAAGACGAAAAGACAACCCTCAGAATGGGAGAAAATATTTGCAAATGAATCAACGGACAAAGGATTAATCTCCAAAATATATAAACAGCTCATTCAGCTCAATATCAAAGAAACAAACACCCCAATCCAAAAATGGGCAGAAGACCTAAATAGACATTTCTCCAAAGAAGACATACAGACGGCCACGAAGCACATGAAAAGATGCTCAACATCACTAATTATTAGAGAAATGCAAATCAAAACTACAATGAGGTATCACCTCACTCCTGTTAGAATGGGCATCATCAGAAAATCTACAAACAACAAATGCTGGAGAGGGTGTGGAGAAAAGGGAACCCTCTTGCACTGTTGGTGGGAATGTAAATTGATACAGCCACTATGGAGAACAGTATGGAGGTTCCTTAAAAAACTAAAAATAGAATTACCATATGACCCAGCAATCCCACTACTGGGCATATACCCAGAGAAAACCGTAATTCAAAAAGACACGTGCACCCGAATGTTCATTGCAGCACTATTTACAATAGCCAGGTCATGGAAGCAACCTAAATGCCCATCAACAGACGAATGGATAAAGAAGTTGTGGTACATATATACGATGGAATATTATTCAGCCATAAAAAGGAACGAAATTGAGTCATTTGTTGAGAAGTGGATGGATCTAGAGACTGTCATACAGAGTGAAGTAAGTCAGAAAGAAAAAAACAAATATCGTATGTTAATGCATGTATGTGGAACGTAGAAAAATGGTACAGATGAGCCAGTTTGCAGGGCAGAAGTTGAGACACAGATGTAGAGAATGGACATATGGACACCAAGGGGGGAAAACTGCGATGAGGTGGGGATGGTGATGTGCTGAATTGGGCGATTGGGATTGACATGTATACACGGATGTGTATAAAACTGATGCCTAATAAGAACCTGCAGTATAAAAAAACAAACAAAACAACTAATACTAAACTTTCATTGGGTTATTTGTATGGAAATATGTTAATATAAATGTTTCAGACATTACATGAAATTTCTAAAAATCTTATATTTGTATTTGTATGGAAATATGTATGGAAATATGTTAATATAAATGTTTCAGACAGTACATGAAATTTCTAAAAATCTTATATTTGTATTTGTATGGAAATATGTATGGAAATATGTTAATATAAATGTTTCAGACATTACATGAAATTTCTAAAAATCTTATATTTGTATTTGTATGGAAATATGTATGGAAATATGTTAATATAAATGTTTCAGACATTACATGAAATTTCTAAAAATCTTATATTTGTATTTGTATGGAAATATGTATGGAAATATGTTAATATAAATGTTTCAGACATTACATGAAATTTCTAAAAATCTTATATTTGTATTTGTATGGAAATATGTATGGAAATATGTTAATATAAATGTTTCAGACATTACAGGAAACGTCTAAAAATCTTATATGTTCTGGTATAATGTTATAAGTAATAATCCTAGTTATTACTTTAAAATGTATATCTCAGAAATAACTAATTTTCTTGTCAACTGCATTATTATGAACTTTCATCAAATCTTTAACCATGGTCATTTTTAAGTCTTTTGTCATTTACAGACAGTTCTGGGTGTACTCTGATGATTTTGCAAATATGTTCCTATAAAAGAGTTTCATCTTCAAGAAATTCATGGAAAAGACTCTGACAAGTACAGGTTTCTGGTAACTGACTGTACTGCTGAACTGAATGAATAAGCATTTTCAGAACTCTAATGAAAAACTGATGAACTCATAAAAGTGCTAACAAAAGATCAAGATGAAAAAAAAGAAATTAATTACATGGGACTGAGTGAACTGATGAGGATGAGTATAATTTTTGTGACTTTCTGTCTGAATTAAAAAAAAAAAAATCCCACAAGGACTCAGAGGAAAAGAATATACAAATCAATTTTCACTGCAAAGTAAAGGAGCTGTTACAGTGGAGGATTACTGGACTGAATGTCAATGTTATGACATAGTATAAGTGTGTTTCATGTTTGGTAATTGCAATCATTGTTGCTTTTGTTGTGGTCATCCATGTACAATGCTTGGTGTCAGTCTATCTATCTCTTGTAAAAATAAAATACAGTGTGTGTGTGTGGAAAAAAAAAAAAAAAAAACTACAAATAGAACTACCATACGACCCAGCAATCCCACTACTGGGCATATACCCTGAGAAAACCATAGGTCAAAAAGAGTCATGTACCAAAATGTTCATTGCAGCTCTATTTACAATAGCCAGGACATGGAAGCAACCTAAATGTCCATCGACAGATGAATGGATAAAGAAGATGTGGCACATATATACAATGGAATATTACTCAGCCATAAAAAGAAATGAAATGGAGGTATTTGTAATGAGGTGGATGGAGTTAGAGTCTGTCATACAGAGTGAAGTAAGTCAGAAAGAGAAAAACAAATACAGTATGCTAACACATATATACGGAATCTAAGGGAAAAAAAAAATGGCCATGAAGAACCTAGTGGCAAGACGGGAATAAAGACACAGACCTACTAGAGAATGGACTTGAGGATATGGGGACGGGGTGGGGTGAGATGTGACAGGGTAAGAGAGTGTCATGGACATATATACACTACCAAATGTAAAATAGATAACTAGTGGGAAGCAGCCGCATAGCACAGGGAGATCAGCTCGGTGCTTTGTGACCACCTAGAGGGGTGGGATGGGGAGGGTGGGAGGGAGGGAGATGCAAGAGGGAAGAGAAATGGGAACATATTGTATATGTATAACTGATTCACTTTGTTATAAAGCAGAAGCTAACACACCATTGTAAGGCAATTATACTTCAATAAGGATGTTAAATAAAGAAAGAAAGAAAGAAAGAAAGAAAGAAAGAAAGAAAGAAAGAAAGAAAGAAAGAAAGAAACTGAATGTAGGTTTTCTATTTCTTCTTCTTTCTCCCAGTCATTTGGAATTTTCTTTTGAAAGGAAATATCAAGAGGCTGGGCTGAATGATAAAGTTACAATTATTTTCTGAGTCCCACCCTATAATTTTTCTAATCAAAAACCTATACTAGACAATTGTTATGGTTTAGGAAACTATAGCAAATAAATCAAACCCAGTTGGATTAATTCTCAGGTGTTAGTTCATTAGGAAATATATTTACTAATGAAACTAACATCTTCACAAACCTGAATACTGTTGAACACCAAGCTATGAAATGCTTCAGTGTATAAAACATTGTTGCATCCATTGGCATCTTAAGGAGACTAATTGACATTCTTTTTTTTTTTTAACATCTTTATTGGAGTATAATTGCTTTACAATGGTGTGTTAGTTTCTGCTTTATAACAAAGTGAATCAGTTATACATATACATATGTTCCCATTTCTCTTCCCTCTTGCATCTTCCTCCCTCCCACCCTCCCTATCCCACCTCTCTAGGTGGTCACAAAGCACTGAGCTGATCTCCCTGTGCTATGCAGCTGCATCCCACTAGCTATCTATTTTACGTTTGGTAGTGTATATGTGTCCATGCCATTCTCTCACTTTGTCACAGCTTACCCTTGCCCCTCCGCATATCCTCAAGTCCATTCTCCAGTAGGTCTGTGTCTTTATTCCCGTCTTACCCCTAGGTTCTTCATGACCTTTTTTTTTTTTTTTCTTAGATTCCATATATATGTGTTAGCATACGGTATTTGTTTTTCTCTTTCTGACTTACTTCACTCTGTATGACAGACTCTATTCTTAACTAGACGTCTTATTTCTGCCCCAAAGGGCTAGTTTAGTTTAGAAGCAGTCATCTCAAGCCTATCTGCCTCTCAATATTACTAGCTCTTGGTTTCATAAGCTTATTTTGTCTGCAGGTGACAATAATTCCTTTTTCTATTTCTCCAACATTTCCTGAAAATAAGATCTTAGTGAGAATGGAGGGCACCTCAGTGACTCAATACATCCACATTCTCTTCGTGTTTGAGTTACTATCTTTTCTTCAAAGTATTACTTGGGCACCCACTATTGGGTACTACTGTGTAGGGCATTCAAGATAGTTTTAACTCTTCCAAGGTAATTTCTTCATGAACCTCTTACCTAAACATCTGCAATGGTCACTCATTGCTACTGCAGGCTCAAATCTTGCATCCTTCCTGTCTATCCTTCACTTCACCTCCAAAGTGATATGTTTATAATGTAAAACCAACCACACCACTCTCCTGTTTAGTCAGTGGCCCCCATTGTCTTCTGTATAATGTCCACATTTCTCCAGCCTCATCTGAAGTGCACAGGTCAGACATTCAGATGTGCTTTCCATCCTCCAAGTACATTAGGCAATTTCATATCTTCCTGCTTTTGATCATGATGCTCTTTCTGCCTGGAATATTCTTTCATCCCACTTCCTTGTTACTTGAGGATGCCTATTCACTTTTCAACTCCTAGTTCAGTCAGTAACCCTCTGTGAAACCTTTCCTGGCTCGTTTCATCCTGTTCTTTATTTATGTTCTTTCTTTATAACCCAACATACTGCTATCTTTATATCTATAATTCTTAATTGTACTTTTTGAACCCATGACTATCTGTCCTACTATTTTTATTCTCCTGGAAGGCAGAAATTATGTCTGATTTATTCCTGAGGAGCATGGAAGAAAGCACATTAATTAATGATGAATGAAAGGATTGTTAAATAGAGGGGAGGCGCCAGTTGCTAACAGACAGGATGAATCTGAAAAACAAAAACCAAACAGACGAGTTTGGTTTTGTGACTTTCTTCGGTTATGCCCAACAGCATCATGATAAGGAAGGGAAGAGATAATACCCAGGATTAAGAACTGAAAAGTTGGTTTCATTGGAAGGACATGGTGTACAAGAGATCGAGGCTTCCAGTGAGAGCTTTACTGCAATGGCTACCCATAGGGAATGTCTGTGTCAGAGACAAATGAGCCTGCAGTCTGGTAGATGGGTTGTAAGAACAGAAGTGGTCTAGGAACTGGAGGACCAAAGGCAGAATCAGTAATAGTGAGGCAGTGGGAATGGAAGGAGGAAAGGAAAATTTTGGAGTTCAAAATTTTGGAAATGAAACAGTTTGGGGTGATGACAAGGCCCAAGGCCCAAAGCCGTTTTAAATTTAGGCAGCTTAATGGGAGGGTAATGAAGATAAATGTTGTTACCACTAAAGACACTGAAAATCTTTGAGGTCGGGGGCTAGGGGGGTTATTATTAGAGTGACCATATATCCTGGTTTCCTTGGGCCCAACCTGGTTTATACTTCTTTTTCCAGCATAATTATTAATAGTATTTCTTTCACTCTCAAAAGTTTCTTTGTTTGGATGATAAATTATATAGTTACTCTAGTTTTTATTAACTTTCCCCCAAAAAGCATGATACCACTTACTGTAGCTAAGATAGCTTTGTGGACTTTGGGTGAAAAATGAGGCTTTCAAAACTAGAACTGTAAAAATTAGAGTTAAAAAAGAGTATTCAGAGAACAGTTACTGCAATTTATGATGGGAAGATAACAATAATGAATGCATTTTTAATTATATCTCATAATAGAATTTTTAAATTTCACATTTATACACAAAATCTTAGGGTTTCTGTAGTATGGGTCCTACTTTTTAATGTTTTTCAGAATAGAGTGAGCTAAAACAAATTAGCAAAGCTTAGCATGTGGCTAAATAATTTACACCTAAAGGCGAGTCTGTCAACTGAGAGATGTTTCAAATATAATTGCTGCGTTGCATCAAGGAAAGAACACAGGATGAAAAATCAGAGGACGTAGCTCGGCTTCTTACCAGCTAACATGAAAATAACCAAGTCAATTATCCTCCCTAAGCCCATTTCCTCACTGGTAAAAGGTGATAATAACAGTCATCTGACCTCTCAAAGGGGCTGTGGTGAAGACCAAATGAAATAATGGAAAATTATTTTAAAAACTGTACAAATGGAAGTAGACCAAATGTCCTTCTAAAAACAAAACAAAACAAAAACAAAAACGAGAAAAGGGAAAAAGGATTCCCCGTGAGTTATTAGAATTTTTGTTCTGAATTAACTTGAATATTTTTCCATAAGTATAGAGTTAAATGAATTTGTCACTGTTAATATATAAATAGATGAACTGTTCATGGTAAAAAAACACATTTCATAAAATAAATGCTGGAAGAATACTGGGAATAACTGAAAACCACAGTTATCTTGTTAGAAATCTGTCTTCTCATTTTATGTGGAAGACAGACAAAATCATTAGGGAACCAAAGGCCTGATGAGAAAATGAGGTAATTTTTGGAGACAGAAATATCTGATTCATTCTTTTATAATTATTTTACCTATTAAAAGCCCTCAACCTAGCCATCAGAATGTCAACCATTTTATAGATTAACTCACTTAGCCCATGTCAGAGGTTAGGAACTCTCTGGTGAGAACAGCTGTTGATCATTTGTCTTTCCACATCAAAGAACTAGGAAGATTCTTTAGTAAATTAGGGAGGTATTAAAGAGATTAAATTAGTTCAAATTAGTTCCTGGTATAAAGAGAATGCATACCACAACATTAGTTTCCCTATAATGAAGGTAGGAAATAATAAAAACTAATTGGAGCAGGGAAGCTTCCTAGAAAATCTGTTATTGATGGTAAAGCATATAAGACTATTTGATTTTTTTTCGATTCACCTAGAATACTTTATTCAAAGTTTGCAAATATGTCGAAAATAATATGTAAAACACCACATGGAATTCCATGTAAATTTACATGGTAAAGTTCCTTATTTTTCATGCAAAATATAGATTTTTCAGGGAGCAAACTCAGCTTTAATTATTAAAAGGAGGCAAGTTTATTCTTGCACAGATTTTTCAATAAGTTCCTGGAGTAATAGAAAAATAATGTAGACATTTGTGAAAATGAATATACTTTTGTAAGAAAATGAATATATATATTTTCTTCTGGTTTTATTGAGATACAATTAACATACCGCATTGTATAAGTTTAAGGGGTACAGCATAATGATTTGACTTACATGCATCATGAAATGATTACAAGTCTAGTGAACATCCCTCATCTCATATAGAGGCAAAATAAAAGAAAAAGAAAATACGTTTTCCTTGTGATGAGAACTCAGGATTTACTCTCTTAACTTTCATATATAACGTACAGCAGTGCTAATTGTAATAATCCTGTTGTACATTACAAAATGAATATATTTTAAATTTCAACTACAGTCTAGGATCTGTGCTAGGCATATTACATGGATTATGGTATTTAAATTTCTATAGCAATAAAAGGGTTAGGGATAATTCCCACCCTCACTTTTTATAAAAGGGAAGGAAGGTACAGGTTGGTTAAGTTAGAAGCCAGGGTAGACAGAAATCTTTAGATTCTCCCCACCTTGCCCCACCACATCTCATGATTCCAGTCCCCTGGTTATTTAATCAGACACTAATCTAGGTAGTGTGGTGAAGGGATTTCTCAGCTGTAATTAAACTCCCAAGTCAGTTGACCTTAAGACATGGAGATTATCCAGATGGGTCTGATCTAATCACATGAGCCTTTAAAGGGCAGATTCCAAAGTCCAGAGAGAATTGAAGGGTGAGGACTCAGACTCGATTCTGTAGCTTTAAAGGTGGAGGGGCCCCATGTGTGTGGGCAGCCCTTATAAGCAGAGAGTGGACTCTGGAGGAAAGCCAGCAACAGGGACCTCAATCCAACGGCCATGAGGAAATGAATTCTCCCTTGCTTCCTCAGATGAGAGCCTGGCCAATACCTGGGTTTTGGCCTTGTGAGACCCAAAGCAGAGGACTCCACTGAGCCACACCAAATTTCTGAACTATAGAACTGTGAGATGATAAATGGGTGTTCTTTTAAGTTGCTAAATTTGTGATAATTTGTTACAGCTGCAATAATAATCGAATCCAGAAACTCAAAGTCATGGAGCAAATAATCAATAGATCTAAGGTTTAACCCACTCAGCATAAAGTATCTTGATGAAAATAGGTGGGAGCAAGACCAGCAGGTTGATTTGAAGAAATTTCATTCATTCATTCATCCATCCATTCATTCATTCATCCATCCATTCACTTATTCATGAACTATCAAATATTTTTTGACTACCTTTTATATGGCAGCCCTATCTCTGTTAGGGTTACAGAGATTAAAAAAAATCCAGTCTCTTTCCTCAAAGAGCTCACAATTCAAGGATTGAAGGCAGACAAACAAATGGACTGGGGCAGTGCAGTGTGTCTCTTAAGTACTGTAAAAAGATAGGCCAGAGGTTATGGTAGTACAGATGCTTTTAGTCTGATTTCTTAGCAACTTGCCCCTGATAGGCAGGATAATGGCCCCCAAAGATGTCTTGTTCTAACCCCCAGAACCTGTGAATATGTTACACCGGCAAGAAGAAATTAAGGATGTAAATAGAACTAAGGTTGTTAATCAGCTGACTTTAAGATAGGGAGATAATTCAGTATTATTCAGGTGGGACCAGTGTAATCACAAGGGTCCTTACAAGTGGGAAAGAGTGGCAGAAGAGAAGGTCAGAGCGATTTGATGTGAAAAGCAGTAGACAGGTCATTGCTGGCTTTGAAGATGGAGGAAGGGGCCACAAACCAAGGCACGTGGGGAGCCTCTAGAAGCTGTAAAAGGCAATGAAATGGATTACTCCTTAGTGTCTCCAGAAAGGAATGTAGCCCTGCTGACACCTTAATTTTAGCCAAGTAAAAATCATTTTGGATTTCTGACCTTAAGAATTATAAGATATTATATGAGTGTCATAAGCCAAAAATTCTTGGGTATATGTTACAGCAGCAATAGGAAGCTAATACGTGCCTGACATGAGATGACTTAAACTAAAAATAGAAAGGAAAATGTCTAATGGTTGTTTTATTTTAGCTAATATTCAAGAGACAGCCTTTAAATATGGAGAGCATATGAAAACGAAAATGAGTGCAAAAAGCATAAATCATTAGAGAAAACATTTATAAATTAAATCTCATCAAATTAAAAATTTCTGTTCTTCTAAAGAAATTCTCAAGAAAATTGAAAAAAAAAAAAAGCCTCGGACTAGGAGCAAATATTTACAAACCTACATCTGATAAAGGACTTGTACTCAGACTACATATAATTTTTACAAATCAATAGTAAACAATGCACTTTAAAATGGAAAAATATTTCAAGAGACATTTCAGCAAAGAAGATATACAAATGGCCAATAAACACATGAAAATATGCTTAATATCATTAGTCATTAGGGAGATGTGCAGTGAGATACTAATACGTACCTAGAATGGCTTCAATGAAAAATTGATAATGTTAAGTGTGAACAAGGTTGGGAGCAACTGATTCTCAATCACTGCTGGTGCAAATACAAAATGGCATAACCACTCTGGGTGACAGGTTGTCAGTTTCTTATAAGTTAAACATTTGCTTACCACCTGGCCCAGCAATTCCACCCCTATGTATTTATCGAAGAGAAATAAATATATGTGTCAAAACTAAGATCTGGATGTGAATGTTTATAGCAATTTTATTCATAATCGCTCAAACTGGAAAACAACCCATCAACTCTTGCATGGATAAACAGTATAGTACGTATATACAGTGGAATACCAGTCAGTAATAAAAAGGAATGAACTGATACCTGCAACAATGTGGGTAAATCTGAAAAACATGCTAAGTGGAAGAAGCTAGATTCAAATGACCACATATTGTATGATTTCATATATTTTAGAAAAGGCGAAACTATAATGATGGAAAAAGATCAGTGTTGCCAGGGGCTGGGGGTGGGGCTGAGACGGTGAAGGGACATGAGGAAACATTTTGGAATATTAAAAATATTACATATCTTGTTTGTGGTGGTGATGACTTAATCAAATATACATTTATAAAAATTCATTGATCTGTACACTTAAAAGGAAAAATTTCAATGTGTATAAAATATACCTCAGTGAACCTGATTAAACTCCTCCCTCCCCCCAAAAGAAGATAAGTACATAGCACGTAATTTAAACAAGGGACTGACCAACTTCATAAATGTAATCTTTCTCAAGAAAATTTGGCTTCTTAAATATACAAGGGCAAAAAACCCACATAGGTGCAAAACGTTAAATGCGTTAAAATTCAACCGTAGCATATATTTCCTTGTCTGGTCTATTTAATCAATGTAAAACTTAAAAAAGAATATTTTAATTAAATATAAGAAGACTGAGATGGATTAAGATAGCCTGAAAAAAAAAAAACAGGAAGTGTTATTACATCATCTACATAAAAAATGCACTCGGATGAACAGTTTAATACACTGTAAATATTGAGAACTGCACAATAGCTTATTGAAATGAGTGTAATTTATCTCACTCAACACTCAGGAATAGCCTTTAAAGGACTGTTTTACTAAAAAGAGAAACATTTCCAGGCTTGTAAAGTGTGCAAAGCTCCTTGGAGAAAAATACAAAGTGTAAGGTATTATTATTTCATGAGCTTTGGGCTGACTTTGACAGTCATTATAGTTGTTCCATTTATAATTGCTGGGGTTGCCTTCATAGAACACATCTTTGGTACCTGCATTTGTAATTCATTAAAAGCACACACCCATTTTGGGAAATGCCATTTTAGAGGTACGGACATTGAACTTGTGAGAAGGCAACTATTTTGCCCATTTTACTTTGTGCCATCAGAGACATGGAGAGGATCAGTATCCACGGGGGCTCTTTGGGGGTCCGCAAGTCTCCATGTATTATTTACATGAGAGAGATTTTTAAGAATTTTATTTTGCGAACAGTTATTTTGAGGATGTAATTTGGCAAGGAACTATGATCCTTGCCTCTTTTTCCACAAAGGGGCTTGAAGATTGTAATAGGAAAACCATTAGATTAGAAAAATGTAATTTTATTTTACTTATAAGTTTATAATCTAAGGGTAAAACCAGCCCAATCCAATTCTTTGTTAATATCCATCAATTGCAGCATATTTCATTTGTAAATGCAGCATGCTTCTCACTATTTTAATAAGCATTTCTGCCCCTTCCCATGGGGGTTTGTAGCCACAGTCAATAGCCATAGACTATAAAGATGTGACAGGATGTTTCATCTCATTAAGATGCCACGCAACTAGAATTCCTTCCTCCTCCTTCTTACATCTGATTTGTGCTCCTCAAATGTGACCTTTAAGGCCTTTGTTGCTTTGCAAACGAATTGCATGTCCCAAGGGCACATAATTAAGTAGGTCACATGCTTCACACTGCCTATTAGTAGTTGCCTTTCAGCATGCATTTCCTCTTTTCTACTGTGGGAAAATTCTCTTTTTCATAAGATGTTCTTGGATAAGTTCTTGGCACTTTCCACAAAAGAAATGTTCTTGATATATTGTGGGAATATTTAAGGTCATTCGGGATTTCATCAGTCATGAGAATAATTGGTCTCACATTTTGTAAAGAGTGGAGTCCACTCATACTAATTGTAGTATGGCCTTAGGCTTGTACTTCTAGAGGTAGAAAAGAGCTCTCAATGATAATAGTTGCCGTTGTAACCTTTGCCAGTTAAAGTATGTCAATAATTTTTGAATAATGCTATCCATAAAATGTCACAACAAAAAATTTTTAAAAATTTCAGATGTATTTTGATAATCTTTGACACTTGTAAATTCGTTTGCATAAATGCATATATACCTGGTAGAGTTTCTATTAATTCCTCTTGGAAATGTTATGTACTCTGCATGCTGTAGGATTTCCCAATCAAATAAATAAATATGCATGCTGTAATTGTTTATAATTTTGCTTTCATACCTTTAATAACTGAGTGTGAATTTTTAGCAACAAGATAAAATTTCATTTTGTTGACTATAATTATTGAGTGGTAAAAGATTTAAAAATATTTAGTATAAGTAGATTTTGAAGAAAATCAGGATTTCTGGCTCTGCCCCTCCACCCCATCACAATTCCTTTACCCTTTGTAAATCAAGTTAAGTTTCTCCACCAAAGAAATCAACTAGATTAATCCTAGATGAAGCTTTTGTGTCCTAATTAAGAGGCCTATTTCATTAAGTTGGATTGTGTAACTAGTGACTTTCTCCTCTTAGTGATGTTTATAAAGAGATATCAACAAAACACAATTGAGTTTTCACATGATAATCATGTTAAGAAATTAATAGGAGATGAAATGGTGGCAAAGAGGACACAGAACCCTGTAGGACAGTGATTCTCATATTTTACGTGCATGCAAATCACCTGGCAAACATGTTAAGACACAGATTTTTGATCCAGTCACTCTTGGGTGGGGACTGAGATTTTTCATTTCTAACAAGCTCTCAGGAGATGCCAGTGCTATTTGGTGTGAGGGACCGTCTTTTGAATAGTATGTTAAGTACTATGGGTTGGCACATAGGTCCATGGCACCGCCTCAAGGCTGAGCTACCTTGTACCCCCAGGAATTGTAGCAATGCACTGGGATACAAAACACACTTTCCTGACTAAAACATACCAGTTTGCCTTTTTTTTTTTTAATTAATTAATTTATTAATTTATTTTTGGCTGTGTTGGGTCTTCGTTTCTGTGTGAGGGCTTTCTCTAGTTGCGGCGAGCGGGGGCCACTCTTCATCGCGGTGCGCGGGCCTCTCACTATCGCGACCTCTCTTGTTGCGGAGCACAGGCTCCAGACGCACAGGCTCAGTAGTTGTGGCTCACGGGCCTAGTTGCTCCGCGGCATGTGGGATCTTCCCAGACCAGGGTTCGAACCCGTGTCCCCTGCATTGGCAGGCAGGTTCTCAACCACTGCGCCAACAGGGAAGCCCCCAGTTTGCCTTTTATTCCTCTGCTAGAACTGTCCTGAGCTGAGGCTGTTGACTTAAAGAAGAATGACTGGTGCCAATTTTACTTTGAAATATATTGTTGGGTGATGGTGACAGTGGAATGTTTGGGCCTCCATGTGCTGTGGACATAGTCCAAAAGGGTGATTTACTTGGGGGTAAGGGTGGGGGGATGTGTGCCAGACTCTGTTTATGTTTGTGTGCATGCTTGTGTGTGCCCGTGTGTGGACTTCCACCCTTAATTGAGTGGAATCATACTGCAGTGGGCTTCTTACTTTCCTTTTTGCCTCTAGAATGTGAAATAAAGCTTTCATTTCCAATCTTATTGAATACAATGACCTCCTTTTTAATATAAGATGAATTACAGAATTTTATTATTCAACTGAAAATTTTTCATCAAACCTTTGAATTGAGTTTGTCCTTAACGAATCTTAAGATTATCTATATAAATTTGGAAAAAAGTCCAACAAAATGAAGCCAGTACACCTATGAGAGGCTTATTATTCATTCAAGCTCCAGGCAATAGTTTCTCTCTGCAGCCGTGGTTTTGGAGACAATTAAGATGATCTGGCTGATGAAGCTCCTACTGCATTATAACACATTTAGATTTCCTTCTGCTTTGTTCTCCAGGATGACTGATTTCCTATGAAGAGTAGAGAGCCAGGAAAGACTAGAGATGATGAACTTACACAAAATCCAGAAGAACTAACTGGAGAGCCCTGGAAAATTAATATTTAAAAATAGGATATAAGGGATGCTTAACTTTTCCTTAACATAATAAATAATGAGAAACTGACAAAAGAATTCAAAGATTCCATTTCAAACATTCTTATGACTGCCTCAAGATATTTTTCTGTTTCTTTTTATTATCTCTGGCTGGGTGATGTTTCCTTATAAATAAATCAACAAAGCCAAACAGTAATATGGAAAGGCTTATCGCCAAGATTTTGCCAACAACAGGGGCAATTTCCATGTTTTGAAATAACATATGAATTTCTGATGTGTTCTCCATAACCCATTTCCTTTCCCTCCTAGGCACGTGACTACCTTGCGTACCCTCCACTGTTAATTGTGTCCATGTGACTGAGTTTTAACTAATGAAATGTGAGGAGAAATGTGTTCCTTCTCTAAGACTGTCATGAAAACTCGCCCACAGCTTTACCTGTGCTCTTTCCCCTCTTGGGACTGACTGGAGAAGACAAGAGCATTGAGAGAAGGAGGGAGCCACAAGAAGGAAGAGTCTTGGTCCATGATTGGCCCACCATGTACAGAAGGTGATCTGAAAAAGAGACTCAACATTGGACTGACTGTGGAGAAAACAAAACCTCTGTTGTTTGGAGGCATTAAACATTTTGGATTTGTTTGTAATGCAATAAGCCTACCCTATATAACACAGGTGGAAAATAGGAAATTAAAGTCTAGTTTTGATGTCTGCTCTCTCCATTGAGGAGAGGGTCTGGGTCTTTGAATATTAGGCAGATTGCCTTGTATTATTAGGTACTCCATAAACATTTGCTGGAAAGAGTTGGTACAACTCTCCAGATTCTTCTTTTCCTGATTCAGTGACCCAGAGGATGACAGTCCAAGAGCCCATATCCTACTTAGACCTGTATCCAAAAACGATTGGGGCTGTTCCATTTTTAAAAATTCTTTCCAGCTGCACTTGGCTATACCTGTTTCAAAGGAACTTTTGCATAAATGAATTCACCTGTCAGTATTTCTTTTCTGAATCATTTTCTTCTGTTGCAATCTCAAAGATACTTTTATTTAGTGGTAAGAAAAGGTTAACATGACTTATTTGGAAATAATGTCTGTTTATTGGCTAGGAAGCAGGAGAAAAGGATGCCTATATTGTGAAATATATATTGAGCTTAGTTTTTATCTCCAAGGAATTTGCACTTTCTGGGAATAGAGGGGAAATTATCTTCTATGATTATTTCTAGAATCTTCTGTTCATACTAAAGAAGTCATGATAACCTGCTGAATCCTTTTGTTCCTTAGGGGACCGCTCTGTGGGCTGGGTGGGCTATCTATAACAGGATTTTTTCTATGAGGACATTTTTTTGATATATCAAAATGGTGATGTGCTCAGTTTGCAAAAAATATTTAAGTTCCTCATTTATTGTATTAGGTACCTAAGTAGACAATACATAAATACTCAAATGGAAATGGTTCCTACGTTTTGTAAACCTGTTCTTTAGGCAGACAGAAGCTGCTGATGTGAACTTGAAAATAACACAGTAAACCACACAAGTGTCAAAGGTAGAATAGATGGCACATTTAAAAGGAAAATAAATCTTTTGTGTGGGAGGATGGTCGCACACTCAGACAGCATTCCAAAGAAGAGAGGATACTTACCTTGTTTAGCCCTATTATTGTTCTTCAAGGATCCTTAAGTCAGATGCTTCTTTGCCTCTGTGAAGCCTGCATCATTATTACTGTCAGTGTACATGAGATATTGACATCAGGGCTGCCTTTATTGAACAGAGTACATGCCAAGCTCCATCCTTCCAGTTGATCAGGCCAAATGCCTTACCGTCATCCTCGTGTTCTCTCATCCTATCACACCCTATGCCCAATCTCTCAGGAAATCCTGATGACTCACCCCTTCAAACACATCTATCACTCCTCTACTCCTCTCACCTGGACCGCTGCAAGCCCAGACCAAGCCACCGTCAGCTCGTGTTTGATTCCTGCCTAAGCGTCCTACCTGGACTCGCTGCTTCAACACATGCTCCTCTACGCTCTCCTTTCTTTTAAAGCAGCCACCCGCATCCTTGAGATCATGTCACTCCTCAGTTAAGTTCTGCAATGGCTTCCAAATTTACAAAGATCTCTTGTGGGCTGTTGTGGTACACGATGTGGTCCCCCGGCCTCTCCGACTTCATCTTCCTACCCTTTCCTCATTGCCCATTCTTCCCGCCACAATGGCTGCCCTACTTCCCTTTGAACGTACAAAGCATGCCCTTGCCTTGGGACTTTTTACCTGCTTCCTTTAATGCTCTTCCCCCTGAGTATTTTTTTTTAATTAATTAATTTATTTATTTTTGGCTGTGTTCGGTCTTCGTTTCTGTGCGAGGGCTTTCTCTAGTTGCGGCAAGCGGGGGCCACTCTTCATTGCGGTGCGCGGGCCTCTCACTATCGCGGCCTCTTGTTGCGGAGCACAGGCTCCAGACGCACAGGCTCAGTAGTTGTGGCTCACGGGCCTAGTTGCTCCACGGCATGTGGGATCTTCCCAGACCAGGGCTCGAACCCGCATCCCCTGCATTGGCAGGCAGATTCTCAACCATTGTGCCACCAGGGAAGCACCCCCACACACACACACACACCCACCACTGAGTATTTTTTAAGGAATAACTGCTGTAATGGACAGATCCAAAATTCTATTGTGGCTCAAACATAGTGGACATTTTCTTCCTCATTTAATGTTCTTCCATGTTGTCACCCTGGAACCCAGGATAAAGGAGGTTATGCCACGTTCATCGTGAGGCTTCCAAGGTTCTGGAGGGTGCTCCTTTACAGCAAGCCGGAAGGGGAAAAGAGCATGGAGGAGTTCGTGCGGGAGCTTTTGTTGGTCAGGCTGAATGTGGCAGTCATAGCCTCCACTCATACTGTATCAACTAGAACTCAGTCCCACAGCCAGGCCTAACAGAAGGGGGCTGGGAAATGTTGTTCAGTTCGGGCCAGGAGGGGAGAAAGATTCTGGTGAGTAGCTAACTACCTCTGCCATACCCTAGTAGACATCTGGATTTCTGTCACTTTCTCTAGGTCTCTTCTTAAATGTTACCTTCTCAGTGAGACCTTCCAGTCATTATCAATACAACACCCCTCCCTATGCTCACCGTTCCTCTTCCTTGTTTTATTTTTCTCTATAGGACTTATTGTCACTATGTATTTATTTGTTTTTTTTTTTAAACTGTTCTTTTATTTATTTTTTATAAATTTATTTATTTATTTATGTCTGTGTCAGGTCTTTGTTGCTGCGCATGGGCTTTCTCTAGTTGCGGTGAGCAGGGGCTACTCTTTGTGGTGCGTGTGCTTCTCATTGCGGTGGCTTCTCTTGTTGTGGAGCACGGGCTCCAACACATGGGCTTAGTAGCTGTGGCACGCGGGCTCAGTAGTTGTGGCTCGTGGGCTCTAGAGTGCAGGCTCAGTAGTTGTGGCGCATGGGATTAGTTGCTCTGTGGCATGTGGGATCTTCCCGGACCAGGGCTCGAACCCGTGTCCCCTGCACTGGTAGGCAGATTCTTAACCACTGCGCCACCAGGGAAGTCCGTTATTTGTTTTTAAAAATTGTTTATCTGTAGTGGGTTGAACTGTAGTCCCCTCCTCACCCACTGCCATGTTCTAATTCCTAGAATGTGTGAATGTGACCTTATTTGGATAAAGGATCTGTGCAGATGTAATTAGGTTAAGGATTTTTTTTTTTTGCCAGAAAGCTAATCTTTATTCACACCAAAAAACTCACATGAAGGAAAAACGCTATGTTTGCAATCAATGTGAAAAAGGTGTCATTGATAATTCTTTTTGGTGTGTGATTGGCATTTACTTTATTCTTATTTTTTTATTTTATTTATTGAGGTATAGTTGATTTATAACATTATACAGTATTATATATTATATTTCAGGTGTACATCATAGTGATTCGATACTTTTATAGATTATACTCCTTTTAAAGTTATTATAAAATATTGGCTATATTCCCTGTGCTGTACAATATATCCTTGAGGCTTATTTATTTTATATATAGTAGTTTTTACCTTTTTATCCCCTTCTTCTATCTTGTCCTTTCCCCCTTCCCTCTCCCTACTGGTAACCGCTCATTTGTTTCTATATCTGTGAGTCTTTTCCTGTTTTATTATATTCATTCATTGGTTTTATTTTTTAGATTCCACATATAAATGATAACATACAGTATTTGTCTTTCTCTATCTGACTTATGTCACTGAGCATAATATATTCCAAGTCCATCCATATTGTTGCAAATGGCAAAATCTCATTCTCGTTTATGGCTGAATAATATCCTTTTGTGTGTATACATATATATATATATATACACACCACATCTTCTTTATTCATTCACCTGTTGATGGACACTTAGGTTGTTTCCATATCTTGGCTATTGTAAATAATGCTGTTATGAATGTTGGGGTGCATATATCTTTTTGAATTAATGTTTTCATTTCCTTCAGATATACTCACACCATATACAAAAATAAACTCAAAATGGATTAGAGACATGAATGGAAACTATAGAACTCCTAGAAGAAAACATAGGCAGAACACTCTTTGAGCATAAAATATAGCAATATTTTTTTGAGTCTGTCTCCTAAGGCAAAGGAAACAAAAGCAAAAATAAACAAATGGGACCTAATTAAACTTAAAACCTTTTGCACAGGAAAGGAAACCATCAACTTACTGAATGGGAGAAAATATTTGCAAATTATATGACTGACAAGGGGTTAATATCCAAAGTATATAAACAGCTCATACAACTCAATATCAAAAAAACAAACAACCAATCAAACAATGGGCAGAAGATCTGAATAAACATTTTTCCAGAGAAGATATATAGCTGGTCAATAGGTGCATTAAAAGATGCTCAACATCACTAAGCATCAGGGAAATGCAAGTCAAAACCACAATGAGATATCACCTCACACCTTTCAGAATGGCCATCATCAAAAAGACCACAAATAACAAATGTTGGTGAGGATGTGGAGAAAAGGGAACCCCAGCACACTGCTGGTGGAAAGTTAAGAATTTTGAGATGAGATCATCCTGGATTAACGGGGTGGTTTCTAACTCAATTACAAGTGTCCTCATAAGAGAAGGGAAGGGAGAAGACACGCAGGGAAAGGCCATGGGAAGAAGGAGGCAGAGATTGGGGTTATGCAGCCACAGCCAAGAATTCTCCGCGAGAGCCTTTAGAGGGAGCATGGCTCTGCCAACACCTTGATTTCCAGTCTGCAGAACTATGAGAAAATAAATTTCTGTTGGTTTAAGCCACCCGTTTTGTGTTAATTTGTTATGACAGACCTAGGAAAATAACACATCTTCCCTTTTGCAATGTAAACTGCTGGGGAGTAGTGATTGTGTTTTGTTCATTGCTGTAGCTTTCCATACATAGAACAGTGCCTGGCCCGTACCAGCCCATAGCAAGTACTCAACAAATACCTGTTGTACGAATGAGTGAATAGAAATAGGGAAACGTATCTCCAGCCTACTCAAAAGAAGTAATTTATTAAAAAAAATTTTTTAAACATCTTCATTGGAGTATAATTGCTTTACAATGGTGTGTTTGTTAGTTTCTGCTTTATAATAAAGTGAATCAGCTATACATATACATATATTGCCATATCTCCTCCCTCTTGTATCTCCCTCCCACACTTTTTCATAGTCTTTATGAAATTGTCTACCCCAGCAAATGATTTTCTGGTTCTTCCTCATTCTGGGACAGTAGTGTGTAGAGGTTAAGAGCTGAGACTCTGAACTTTGACAGACTTGAATTAAAACTCTGGCCATGGAATCACTGGCAAGTGTGATATTGGACAAGTTAATTAAGATTCCTAAGCTTCAATTTCTGCATAAGATTGTTGGGAGAATTAAATGAGGTTATAAGTAAACAAACAAATTTCTAGTATAGTGCTTGACCAAATAAGTGGATAGTAAATCACTATTATAATTAGTTGGGATTAATTGGGAATAAACTGAAATCTTACAGACTCAATTATCTTTTAGTTTTAAAATCCTTTGAAATGACATCCTTCTATTATAACATTTCTTTACTAAGAATTTCAATCAAGTAAGTAAATCCTTTCTAACCAGAAAATCCCTTACTATAGCATTTTAATATTTGCAGATTTACTTCTGTGTACCACATATAAACCGTAACAATTTTGTATTAAATATGTACAAGTTGCTGGGAGTTCTAAATTGTAAACTAAAATCAGCCCCATCTGAGCAGCCTGCCTCGCTCACAGTTTCAGGGAGACTGACAAGCAGTTGGCCTCTCAACTTCTCTACCCCTTGGCTATGCTGTATGTAATCTGTCACAGTTTTGCTATCTTGTGAAAATAAATGATCTTCATGCTGCTTATGTCATGATTTAGTGCTTAAATATCACATATTGTTTTTGTGTGTCACTCAGGGATACAACTTTTCAAAAACATAATCATTTATTTGCATAAATTTGCATAACATTGGAGCACAGACAAAAATTCTTGAGCTTCTCCATCACAACTGCAAATGAAATAAAATAAAATAAACCCAAGGGAAACTCTTTAAGACTATGAGGAAGTGGTTGGATAATAAAATTGAGGAGTAGTGTCAAAGAAGAGGGAAAGAAAGGTGATGTCTTTAGAAGGCAATGTCTTGATCTGTTTTATTATTTTGTTCATTGAACTGAAAAATATATATTAGACTTTTATAAATTCATTCTCAACCTCAATTCCTTTAACTTTAATTTTCTTCTAAGGTCTCTTATTTCTCAACTGTGAGGTAAAATAATCCTTGGGTTTGGAGACAGAATATAGACTATATATTATGTAAACTCTCGACTCCGTACCCTGCCTTCTCTCCCTCAGGCACTCCCTCCCCTTCCACCCCAGACTCTGCCACAGCAACTTTCTTTCTGTTCCTCAGGGTTGTTCTACCCAGAACCTTTGCATTAGCTGCTTCTTGGGCCTAGGAATGCACTTTCCCTGATCTACATATGCTTGGCTTCTTCAGAGAGGCTTCCCTTCTAGTACACCATCCTGATTTTATTCTTTGCCCAGCATTGATATTTTTGTTGGTGTGTGTGCGTGTGTGTGTGTGTGTGTTTGCCCATTCATTGAACTGGTCATCTTCCTATTCCATTCAAAAATAAGCTCCATGAAGACAAGATCTTGTCTTTCTTGCTTGCTGCTGTATACCCAGTGCCCAGAACAGTTCTTAGTATAACTTACTAGATACTAGTAAATACATATTAAATATAATCAAGGCAAGAGCCTCCTATACACCTATACATTTATTTTATTGTTAATTTCTCTTCTCAGTCCTTCTCCGATATTCCAAATTTTGATTTCCAAATTCTAAATTCAGTCTGAGCTATTATAAATCCCAACTTCTGGAACTACAGAATGATGTTCAACATTAGCATTTGTGCTCCAGATACTAATACATACAGATGCTGGCTATTAAGGTCCGTCAGGGGTGCAATTGGAGAGCGTTTGTCTGGAGGATTCAGTAGTACTAGCATTTCTTCTACCTTGGCATTCCCTTGAGAGAAGTACACTCAGAGAAACACTGACAAAGAAAAGCCAAGGACAGCTTTATTATGAGTGGTTCAGATCCCGATGCAGGGTTACTGGTAAAATGCACCAGAGCAAGCAAAGTCGACCCACACCTGAGATGTGTGAAGGAGACGCAGCACCACCTGACAGCTCTATCTCCTCAGGCTCGGATAAAAATCTTGGTGTTTTTCACTCTCTGGCCAAGAACAAGATACAAACGATAGCAAATGTCTGCAACTCCAGAGACAGGCGTTGGCTCAGCCCCTTTCCTGTGGGAGAGGCCCTTTGCCCTCTTACTATTCCAGACAGGAATTTAGAAAGAAGAACTACACACAGTAGATAAATTCCCATCCAGACTGTGGTGCAGAGTCTTAAAAAGTTAAACATACATTTACCAGATGACCTAGTAATCCCACTCCCAGAAATTCCTGTGAAGGAAGAAATGAGAAGACTCACATCCTCTTTAGTTGTATTTTGTAGATTATAAATTTCCCAATATATGGGAAATTATTTCGATTGTTTGTGATTTTCCATTTTGAAAAAAAAAATTCCTTTTGCAGCTTAACTACGTAGGGATGCATATTATTCCTGTCCCAATCTGCTTAATTTGAAGAGAAACAGTTACATCTAACCAGTGCTAAATCCCATAAGGGCTTCCAAGATTCGACAGCGCCCGGTCCAAACTCTATCCAAGCTGGGCCGGTTCTGCCATCTAGCGACCATCCTGCTGAACTACATCGGTAGGGCATGACCTAGTCTGGTCTACTCAAGCTCCAAGAATTAATTTTAATTTAATGTGATGTGATTTGTCTGAGCTTTCATGTCTTTTCATTCCTACCTACTCCCTGTGTGACCTTGGGAAAATTAATTAATATTTCTGTGACTCAGTTTATTCATCTGTAGAATGGGGATAAAGACCTACCTCCTGTGATTTTCAGGAAACTCATGTGAGATAATATATGGAAAATTCTTAGCAGAGTGTCTAGGCACAGGTAAATCCTGAAGAAAGATTTGCTGTTGTTATTATATTTCTTATTAAAATTAAAATTATGCAAGTCCAGAACTGAAAACAAAAATAGGCCAAAACATGGGAAATCAAGTTTATAGGTATATGAGTATTTCAGAATACATTGTCTATAATATTTAAAACTTGGAAGAGGATCAAGTTTATTTAGGCTTTTTGTGTACACTGCCAACAAATGCATTACTGCAATTATATTCGCCTCCTTCCAAGTCTTTCCCCACCTCCTATTGAATGTTCCCATCACAAAGACAACTCAGTACTCTGCATGCATTTTAATGCCTTTCTTCCTGTTTCTGGAATAGTCTCCCTCACATCTTTACACTTCACAATCCCTAACTCCTAACTCAAATGTCAGCTTCCTGTACATACTTCTCTAGTGCTGCTGAGTGGAGTTAAATCCCATGTAGCCCTTTACTCTCATCTCTATTAGAACATTTGACACAGACAGGCTGTGCTGGAGACAACTGGGAATCAGGTGTATGTAGCCCCTTAACTAGACTGTGAAGTGCTTGCTGTGACGTATTATGTGTTATCTTTGTATCTTCTCTCCCCCAACCCAATGCCTAATACAAAGACTTCACATAGTAGGTACTCCATAGAAGGTTGCTGAATTGAAATCAAAGCTTGGCAAGAGAATACTTAGAGCAACTTTTTAAGATGGCTGAATGACTCTTAGATACTTCTAATGTGTATTGGACTAAACTGGCCTAATGGTTTAAGTTGGCAGGGTTAGTGCATCAAAATATGTTTTTGGATTAAAAATTAAGTAATATTTATATTAAAATAGTTAAAGAACATTTTGAAATTACCAAAAAATAAAAATAAATAATGGCTCTACTACCCAAATATTACTAATATTTGATTAATATTTTTTCAGTAGTTTGTACAATGTTTTTATTGCATGGTTGTGATCCTTGTCTATTTGCAGTGATATACCCTGATTTTTAAATTGAACATATTTAAAATATTTTCCGATTATACTGTTTGCACATTAAAAGCATCATTTTAAAAAGCAGAATTCCTCTGAATAAATGTGCCATAGTGTACTTAACATCATTATGTTTCAGGCATTTAGCTTGTTTATAATTTTTCGGCTATTAAGTTGTAGTAACACAAAGTATATCTTTGGGCATAAAGGTGTTCTTTGTCTAGGATTATTTGCTTTTCTGAGTCCCAGAAGTATAATCTTCATTGTCTTTCTTATCATAGTAAGCCCTGATGGACAAAGAATTGGCATCTTGTAATACACAGAATGTCTTATTAATAGAAAGGTAACCAGGAAATGGGTTTAGACTTATGATGGCTCCAGGTCCCCATTACAAACTTTGATTGCTTAGAATTTATTGAAGATGTAAAGAAAGGCTTTAGAAGGTTAGGCTGAGTAAGCACAAAAGGCTGTTTTCTAAAACCATTCCCTGATATTAGATTGTGTCATTTATTTATTTTTTTAATTTTTAATTTTTTTAATTGAAGTATAGTTGATTTACAATATTGTGTTAGTTTCAGGTGTACAGCAAAGTGATTCAGTTATATATATATATATATTTTCAGATTATTTTTCATTATAGGTTATTTCAAAATATTAAATATAGTTCACTGTTGCTTGTCTATTTTGTGTATAACAATTTATTATTTCTTTGCACATTTGTGTGTGTGTGTGTATTTTGTTGTTTCATTTTATAAGTGAAATACTCAGGCCCAACCTGTGTTAGCTGAATTCACATCTTCCTTCCACAAAGAATTATTCCTTTGGTTCCTGAATGTATTTATTTATACATTTATTAATTCATTTAAAAAATACTGATGGACGTTTACTCTATGCCAGGCACTTCTGTTAGGTGTTATCTAACCAGACATTAATAAAACATTTCTGAAAAGGATTTTTATAGCTTAAAGAGAAAAAGACAAATAAATGATGACAGTGCCATATGAAACTTACTTTATAAAAGTAAGAATAGCATGGCTTTAGGAGCAAAATGGGGAATTAGTTCTGTTTGGGGTAACAAGAAGACTTCACCAAGGAGCTTATACTTGGGTCTTGAATGATGTAGGAGTTTAACAAGTGAGCTCAGAAGAATTCCAGTCAGAGACCAATATATTCATGTGTGTGAAGAAGAATGACATGCAGAAATTGAAAAATTCTTTGTGGCTGAAGAGAGAGCGTCCATGGAAAGAAGGAGCAGGAAATCATGCTGTAAAGATAGAATGAGGTTAGATTATGAAGTGTTTTATGTTTTAAAATTCCAAGCCAAGAAGTGTGTGTTTTATATTGTAACCTATTAGGAACCATTTAAAGTTTTCTTCTCCTTCTTCTTTTTCTTCCTCTTCTCCTCCTTCCCTTCCTCCTCCCCCTCCCCTCTTCCCCTCCCTCCCTCTCCCCCTTCCTCCTCCCTCTTCCCCTTCTTCTTCTTGTTCTTGTTCTTCTCCTTCTCCTTCTTCTTCTAAAGCAAAGAAATGACACGAAAATGACAGCACTCAGTAATTGAGACTTTATGCCAGGCATGTTACTTGAGTATTTTACATGAGAAGTTTTCACAACAATGCTATGAGACAGTACTGTTGTTTACTTGAATAATATGGAAGAGGGAAAAAATGACACTTATAAGATAAGTAATTTGTCCAAAGTCACACAGTTCATAAGAGCTAACACCCATCCTTCTGAAACTCTTCCAAAAAATTGGGGAGGAAGGAACACTCCCAAACTCATTCTATGAGGCCACCATCACCCTGATACCAAAACCAGACAAAGATACTACAAAAAAAGAAAATTACAGACCAATATCACTGATGAACATAGATGCAAAAATCCTCAACAAAATACTAGCAAACAGAATCCAACAACACATTAAAAGGGTCATACACCATGATCAAGTGGGATTTATCCCAAGGATGCAAGGATTCTTCAGTATATGCAAATCAATCAATGTGATACACCATATTAACAAATTGAAGAATAAAAACCATATGATCATCTCAATAGATGCAGAAAAAGCTTTTGACAAAATTCAACACCAATTTATGATAAAAACTCTGCAGAAAGTGGGCATAGAGGGAACCTACCTCAACATAATAAAGACCATATATGACAAACCCACAGCAAACATCATTCTCAATGGTGAAAAACTGAAAGCATTTCCTCTAAGATCAGGAACAAGACAAGGATGTCCACTCTCACCACTATTATTCAACATAGTTTTGGAAGTCCTAGCCATGGCAATCAGAAAAAGAAATAAAAGGAATACAAATTGGAAAAGAAGAAGTAAAACTGTCACTGTTTGCAGATGACATGATACTATACATAGCGAATCCTAAAGATGCCACCAGAAAACTGCTAGAGCTAATCAATGAATTTGGTAAAGTTGCAGGATACAAAATTAATGCACAGAAATCTCTTGCATTCCTATACACTAATGATGAAAAATCTGAAAGAGAAATTAAGGAAACACTCCCATTTACCATTGCAAGAAAAAGAATAAAATACCTCAGAATAAACCTTCCTAGGGAGACAAAAGACCTGTATTTAGAAAACTATAAGACACTGATGAAAGAAATTAAAGCTGATACCAACAGATGGAGAGATATATCATGTACTTGGATTGGAAGAATCAATATTGTGAAAATGACTATACTACGCAAAGCAATCTACAGATTCAATGCAATCCCTATCAAATTACCAATGACATTTTTTATGGAACTGGAACAAAAAAATCTTAAAATTTGTATGGAGACACAAAAGACCCCGAATAGCCAAAGCAGTCTTGAGGGAAAAAAACGGAGCTGGAAGAATCAGACTCCCTGACTTCAGACTATACTATAAAGCTACAGTAATCACGACAATATGGTACTGGCACAAAAAGAGAAACATAGATCAATGGAACAAGATAGAAAGCCCAGAGATAAACCCATGCACCTATGGTCAATTAATCTAGGACAAAGGAGGCAAGGATATACAATGGAGAAAAGACCATCTCTTCAATAAGTGGTGCTGGGAAAACTGGACAGCTACATGTAAAAGAATGAAATTAGAACACTCCCTAACACCATACACAAAAATAAACTCAAACTGGATTAGAGACCTAAATGTAAGACCGGCCACTACAAAACTCTTAGAGGAAAACATAGGAAGAACACTTTGACATAAATCACAGCAACATCTTTTTTGATCCACCTCCTAGAGTAATGGCAATAAAAACAAAAATAAACAAATGGGACCTAATGAAACTTCAAAGCTTTTGCACAGCAAAGGAAACCATAAACAAGATGAAAAGACAACCCTCAGAATGGGAGAAAATATTTGCAAACGAATCCACGGACAAAGGATTAATCTCCAAAATATATAAACAGCTCTTGCAGCTCAATATTAAAAAAACAAATAACTCAATCCAAAAATTGGCAGAAGACCTAAAAAGACATTTCTCCAAAGAAGACATACAGATGGCCAAGAAGCACATGAAAAGCTGCTGAACATCACTAACTATTAGAGAAATGCAAATCAAAACTACAATGAGGGGCTTCCCTGGTGGCGCAGTGGTTGAGAGTTCGCCTGCCAGTGCAGGGGACATGGGTTCGAGCCCTGGTCCCGGAGGATCCCACATGCCGCGGAGCGGCTGGGCCCGTGAGCCACAATTGCTGAGCCTGCGCGTCTGGAGCCTGTGCTCCGCAACGGGAGAGGCCGCGATAGTGAGAGGCCCGCACACCGCGATGAAGAGTGGCCCCCGCTTGTCACAACTGGAGAAGGCCCTCGCACAGAAACGAAGACCCAACACAGCCATAAAAAAAAAAAAAAAACAAAAAAAAAAACTACAATGAGGTATCACCCTACACCAGTTAGAATGGGTTTCATCAGAAAATCTACAAACAACAAATGCTGGAGAGGTTGTGGAGAAAAGGGAACCCTCTTGCACTGTTGGTAGGAATGTAAACTGATACAGCCTCTATGGAGAACAGTATGGAGGGTCCTTAAAAAACTAAAAATAGAATTATCATATAATCCAGCAATCCCACTACTGGGCATATACCCAGAGAAAACCACAATTCAAAAAGACACATGCACCCCAATGTTCATTGTAGCACTATTTACAATAGCCAGGTCATGGAAGCAACCTAAATGCCCATCGACAGATGAATGGATAAAGAAGATGTGGTACATATATACAATGGAATATTACTCAGCCGTAAAAAGGAACAAGGAACAAAATTGGGTCATTTGTTGAGACGGGGATGGAGCTAGAGACTGTCATACAGAGTGAAGTAAGTCAGAAAGAGAAAAACAAATATCGTATATTAATGCATATATGTGGAACCTAGAAAAATGGTACAGATGAACCAGTTTGCAGGGCAGAAATTGAGACACAGATGTAGAGAACAAACGTATGGACACCAAGGGGGGAAAGCGGTGGGGGGTTGGGGGTGGTGGTGTGATGAATTGGGCGATTGAGATTGACATGGATACACTGATGTGTTTAAAATTGATGACTAATAAGAACCTGCTGTATACAAAATAAAATTAAATTAAATTAAAAAATTTAAAAAAAAAAGAATATTTGTAAGAGACTGTGGCAGGAGGGAAGCTCTTATTTCACATTTATGAAAAAAAAAAGAGTCACTGAAGTAGCTGAAGAAGGCAAGCTTTGGGCTGTTGGGCTTGCTGGGGGAGAGCGGGGTGTGATCCTGTTTGGGGGGCTCAGAAGGTGTGCATCGGTGAGCGAGGGTAGGTGGTGGGGAGATGGGGAGGTAAGGCAGGAGAGGTGCTGGGGCAGCAGAATGGCAAGGCCAGCCTTTGCAAGTTACAGAGCAGGGCAAAGTGACAGGCAGTCTTCAGAAGGAGTGTGAAAGTAAATTCTCTATATAAGGGAAAATTTTTTTACTGAGAATCACTGAGTTATAGATACATCTGGGTCCTGACACCTTCAATATCCACACAGTGTTGATGGCATCTGGCACATTGTAGATGTGGAGTATTTGTCGAATGAATGAATGAGTGACTTCTGTCCTTCCCTCTATATGTATGATAGAGAAGGAGGCCTGCTTTTAACCAGGTACGCATCTTCCAGAGAAGTAGCCTAAAGTAGCAGCTATGAGTCAGCTCTGGAGTCAGAAACAGCTTTACGATTCACTGAGGATGAATTATCAACTTATGTCTTTTCGGACCCCATTTCCTCCTTTTAAATTAGGAACAAAATTCAAACCTACCTAGAAAGATTGTGACATTTTAAAAGCCTGGCATAAAAAGCACCGCCCAAAAGTGAGCTGTTATACGGGAGATTTTAGGATTCTGGCTTAGCACCCAGAGCTGTTTTCTTCGGCTTCTGGCACCAGTAGACTTATTAAGAGATTATTCTACCCTATCCACACATCTGTCCTCCTGACATTTTATTTGCCTAGAAAAGCATAAAGCAAAGGATCATAAACATAAAAATCATCACTTTTCCTTGCCCTAACTGATTGAAACCCTGTTCATATGGCAGGCTTCACGAGCTGCCTGCTGCTCCCGTCAGCTCTTCCAGCACTCCCACCCAGGCCATCTGTTCTGCACCATGCCAAGCCATATGGAACGGGAGCCCCCATGTCTTTGGAAATGCCTCGCTTTTTTCTTCTGTGTGTTCTTTACTTGGCTGTACTTCCCAGGTCTACGGAATGCAATGGTTGCAGTAACAGTTCCTTTATCGTCCATCCTTGAAAGGAAAGTTAATGACTTAAATTTTATTAGGAGAGCCTTGAGATTGTGCGTTTGAACACTCCTGTTAAGTAATGACCAAAAACTTTACTAAAAGCCCTGTGACATTTGTGACACAAGATAAATAATTCAGAAATCATAGTTATATAATTCTTTCCTACCACCCTCCCTGTTCACTACAAAGGGAATGATATTACATTTCTTTCCTTCTTTCCTCTGATACTTTAAGCTGCAATTATCTTCTACCACGCTTAGAACAGCAGATACAGCCCTGCTGAGATGATTAGTTCTTAACTGTGCAGGTTATTAGCTGCGTAGAAAATTATATGCAAACCAAGGTATGGTTTGGCTCCTACTCTGATAATCTCAATGAGATTTACAAATATCAAGGAGATTTCTAAGCTCTCCTTGAAACTCATAGCAAAATGCTTGTCTCTTAAAAGTAGGAGCTTAAATTAAACCTTAATCAGGTTTCAAAAATAACTTATGAGGATTTTGTCTAAATCAATAAAAGTGTAAGGTGGCTTATTTTTAAAAAAAATTTAATGGAACAGAAAAAAATTTTTTTTAATAGAATAGAGGTAAGAAGATGCAATCTTAGCTGATTTTCAGCCAAATCATGAAGTGAGACAAGTTAGTTTCCTGCTGTCCTAACATTCTTGCCGCCCTCCTTAGTTTTTGTTCCCACTATGGCCTCAAGCCACTTATAAACCATATTTTTTTCTAGCATAAGAAAAATATATTAAAACACTAGGACATTAGTATAACTTAATTAAAATATGTCAGACCCCTGAAGAAAAAAAAAAATACTTGCTTTACAAAGGCTTCCCAGAGGAAAAAATAAGGAATTAAACTTCATTCTTACCATGGGATAATGTCCTTCTTCTGTTCCTTTTCTCTTAGGCAGTGATTCTACTTCCATAAAAAACAAAAGCTCTTTTCCTTACAGTCCTTTCCAGAACAGACTTGACATACTAACGTTCCTGTAGGCCTCGTCTTTCCCAAAGCTCTTAACATTTATTGCCACTTGTTCTTTGCCCAGTTGCAGGCACAATGTCTGGGCCCACTAGGTGTGTGACAAATGCATTTGAGTTGAATGATTTTGTAAAATTCATCATTTACTACAGAACAGAGAACTTTGCATGAACTGAAAGCCTCTCTGCAGTTAATTGTGCTAAAGAAAGTAAGATCTTACATTTGAACACAAAAGAGTTTCCTTACAGTTTTGTGGTTCTCAAACTTTTGTGTTCATACACACTTTAGAGTTCTTACATTTTTGGTGGCACATTTTAAGGGGTTATCAAAACAAAACAAGCTAAGTAATTCAGCAGCAAGTACAACTTATAGCTAATATTTTGTAGCCAGGGTTGGGGCAGGCTCCTTGGGATGACATGGGCAAGGCAGGCTCCTTGCGATGACATGGCAAGTGGCACATTTTAAGGGGTTATCAAAACAAAACAAGCTAAGTAATTCAGCAGCAAGTACAACTTATAGCTAATATTTTGTAGCCAGGGGTCGGGGCAGGCTCCTTGGGATGACATGGGCAAGGAGGTCCTTTACCCCTCCCCTTACCTCTCAGAGTCTTCATCAGCCGCCCCCTTGATCAAGCCACCCCAAATAACATACAGTTTAAATCAAGGATAGATCTAGCTAAGCAAACTCAGTTTATATGTCTCCCACCTTCACCTTTCAAGAAGATCACCAACCTATATAGAAATTCAGGAGTCACCACTGGTCAATTTAAAATCCATTACTGCTGTCGACTAAAAAATTATTCACAACCTAAAAGTTGAGAGTTATGTTTTATTTGGTGGGAATTTTTAAGATTCAAGACTGGGAGGCAGCATCTCAAGTAACCCGGAGACAAGTGCTCCGAGGAGGTGAGGTGGGGAGCCAGGATATATAGGAGTTTTGCAACAAAGGACAGGTAGTCTGAAAGTCAAAAGAATATTGTTAATTAAAGAAAGCCAGATATGTCAACTTAAGGAATTTAGCTCTTTTCTATGTATGAAAAGATGCAAGAGTCTGGGCTCACTGAAATCACTTCTTTGATATGTACCTCAGCTATCTGGGGCCAATATCCTGTGTTTTCATATTCTAAGTTTCCTCAGGGCTCACTGTGGGGAGTGGCTGCGGTCTGATGGCTGCTAGATGGCAGGTATTATTTCCTTCCTGAGTTCCCTCAGGGCTCACCGGCTCACCATAGGCTGCAATCGCTGATGACTGTGACATCCTTTGTTTACTGATACGGCAGGCAGTATTTCATTTATCACTGCCCATTTCATATTATCTCATCTGCCCTACCCAAGCTCTTTTATACATTCAAGAGGCAAAGTCCTCGTACATTCCACTAAACACTCTTTTTCTTTGGCACTGATCATTATGCTTACCTTTTGCCTGCTGCCAAAGGTACCCTTTTTTTAATTTTAATTATTTATTTATTGATTTATTGATGGCTGTGTTGGGTCTTCGTTTCCGTGCGAGGGCTTTCTCCAGTTGCGGCAAGCGGGGGCCACTCTTCATCGCGGTGCACGGGCCTCTCACTATCGCGGCCTCTCTCGTTGTGGAGCACAGGCTCCAGACGCGCAGGCTCAGTAATAGTGGCTCACGGGCCCAGATGCTCCGCGGCATGTGGGATCTTCCCAGACCAGGGCTCGAACCCGTGTCCCCTGCATTGGCAGGCAGATTCTCAACCACTGCACCACCAGGGAAACCCCCAAAGGTACTCTTATTCCACATCACACTGCACACACAATTCAGTGTCTGGCAGACAGTCATTGATGTAATAGCAGTAATAGTTGTAGCAATAGAGAAGAAAAAGTGGGGAGCTTGTGAAAGGCCCACAACACTTCACTGACCTAACAGCCATGGAAGCTGCATCAGCAGCAGTGAAGAGGACTCAGCTGGCATCTGAGACTCCCCTCAGAATCCAGGCCCCTCAGTTTCCTTCCTTGATCCTTCATGTCTCCCCTACCCAGGGACAGATCCAGCTTTTGTGGGCTTGAAACTTATATGATTCAGAAGTTCTTCTTTATGAAAAATAATAAAAATTACAAGTATAGAATTAGCTACACAAATGAATATTTATTTCAACTGAGAAAAAAAGTCACAACAAATTACACATTCAAAAAATCTGACATACACCCCAAACATCACTAAATCCACAAAAATAATATAATTTTTCAAATTAATTAGCTACCTCATACAACTCTATAATAATACATTCCTGCTGTTTTTGGCTGCATACTCTTTGGTTACTTCTTTTTATAACAAATGGTAAAATTTCTGGGCATTTTCATTTTACTCAAGCAATGACCAATTTCAAATACTCTTGCACTGACAACACTCAATACCCCCTTTGTTGTAGCATATTATGAATTTTATGTTATCTTAATCAATGTTGGTATTTCCTATCAAGTCAGCAAGAAATTTATATCTTTTTTCAATGTGTTGATATAATTTATTCCTCTTAGCTAATGTGATTATCAAACATTCCAAAAGTTTATTTATTACTTCTTTTCAAAAAGTCTCTTTGTTTTAATTAATTGTGGCTCTTGGTATGATCTGAAAGTTTAAAAAATTATGATTAGCTTCTAGATGTCAGAGTAATGTCTCATCTTTATTACCTTTGTTTCATATTCCTCTTTCTTTCTTTCTTTCTTTCTTTCTTTCTTTCTCTCTCTCTCTCTTTCTCTCTCTCTCTCTCTCTTTCTTTCTTTCTTTCTGGCTGCATTGGGTCTTCGTTGCTGCATATGGACTTTCTCTAGTTGCGGTGAGCGGGAGCTACTCTTCATTGGGGTGTGTGGGCTTCTCATTGCAGTGGCTTCTCTTGTTGCGACATGGGCTCTAGGCATGTGGGTTTTAGTAGTTGTGGCACACAGGCTCAGTAGTTGTGGCTCATGGGCTCTAGAGCACACAGGCTCAGTAGTTGTGGCGCACGGGCTTAGTTGCTCTGCGGCATGTGGGATCTTCCTGGAACAGGGCTCAAACCCATGTCCCCTGCATTGGCAGGTGGATTCTTAACCACTGCACCACCAGGGAAGTCCTCATATTCCATTAATTCTTATCTGACTTTTCTCTATATTAATAAATAAATATTAAGATAATATTCTTCATACCTCTAATTCAGGAGTCTGTAATTTCTTACCATTTTATTGAAACATCTTTCCAAATTACAGTTAAAGTGGCATATATAAACTTTATCAACTTTTTAATAAATGCATTATTGAAGGTTTTTTCTGTCTTCAAACATGTACTTTAGATTCTTAAAGTATTATTGTTCCCAGGTACTAAGTCTTGAAAACATTATAATGAGTGTATTATTCCACAGCCAGAGTTATTAAGAAACTCACATGTTGTTAAAGAAAAATCCAAGTCACATGTGTCTTTAAAATGCTCCATCTGCAAGGAGTATAAACAAAACAAAAATGTGTTGAAAAAATTGGAAGTAGTCAATTTTCCCCTATCAATGAGATTAGGTGAATGAGCTGCATACTGCACACCTTCTTCAATTTTTAAAATATTTTAAAGAGCCCTTACAGCCATTTGTCTTCACTATTGTCATATGTTAATTGCTATATTAAGTACTTTACATGCATTACTTCCTTTTTATTTCCACAACTATCTTATTAGTTGTGGATATAATGACTATTATTGCCCCCATTTTATAGGTGAAACAGTTGCTTGAAAGTGTATGTAGCTAGCAAAAGACTGAGTCAGAGTCAAGCTCAGAATCTCTGAATCTAGGACTCAGGCTCTTAACTACTACAAGATACTGCTTTCTTTAATTTCTGTATTTATATAAGTGGGAAAAAAATATTTAGAAGAAGGAAGTATTCATCCTGAAGGACCTGAAATGTCTGTATAGCCTTAGCTTGGGGCTATGTGTGTCAAGAAAAACACATTTAGCAAAGCTGAAATGGTCCATATTTTTTCCCACTACTTGTTCCAATGATTGACTGGATTGTGGCAGACATTTTTAGCCTCTGAGACCTGCAGAGGGAGCACGTAGGCTTGAAGCTCTTTCACTGTTTTGTTGGCTATACAAACCACAACTTTAGTGTGTTGGAAACATGATGGTATCTTGAATCTGCCCCAGACTGACTGTGACCTCTGTTAACCTCTATCACCAGACTAAGCTACAGCTTCCTCATCTATAAAACTATGGAGAACTATACTAAATGGTCTCTGAGGGTTTTTTCCAGCTCTAAAAGTCTATAAACTTCACTTGCAGTGCCAGTTTAAGTAGGAACATGGGGTTCCTAGCACCAAAGACATTTATTCATCTTGCTGAAGTCACACTGTGTAAATATGGAGTCATAGTTCCAGGCAGCATGCACAGTAAAAGACAAACCAAATTATTGCCTCTTCTCAAATATTCTGATTTATTGACTATGCACAAAATTAAAATGAAGGGGCTTTGAGATTAATATGCTGTATTGTATATAAGTAAAGGTATTATGGAATATAATACCACTAATAAAACAATAATCATAATAACGTTCTTACTTGCATTAATATTGGTTTATGGTAACCAGATGTATAACTTCTATAAATCTAACTTAGAAAGTCAATCATTATTGAGGCATGTTTACAAATAAATATTCCTGACAAAGAATTATAAATGACCAAGAAGCTCATGAAAAAGTATCACTATTACCAAGAATCAAAGAAGTGAAAATTAAGGCAAAGAAGTACAATTTTCTACCCCTTAAGCTGATAAAGATTGAATGAAAGTGTGATTTGGCAAACCTTTCTAAGGAAAAATTTGGTGATATATTTGGGATTTTGTATACTCTTTAAGCCAATATAGTTTATCTCCAGAAATTTATCCTAAACAGATAACCACACCGAAAACTACAAAAAAAATTCTATTTTTTAAAAAAAGACCTAAATGAATGGAGAGACAACTTGTGTCCATAGATTAGAAATCTTAATATTATTAAGATAGCCATACTACACAAAGAAATTTACAGATTCAATGCAATACCTATCAAAATTCCAATGCTATTTTTTCCAGAAATGGAAAAGCAGATCCTTAAAATCATGTAGAATTGCAAGGGTCTCCAAGTAGCCAAAATAATCCTTAAAAATAACAAAGTTGAAAGACTCACACTTCCCAGATTCAAAACTCACTACAAAGCTACAACAATAAAAACAGTGAGGTACTGACATGTAGACCAGTGGAATAGAATTGATAGCTCAGAAATAAACCCATTCATTTATGGCCAATTTCTTTTCAAAAAGGATTCCAAGATCATTCAATGTGGGAAAAAAATAGTCTCTTCAACAAACGGTGCTGGGACAACTGGATATCCACTTACAAATGAATGAGTTTGGATCTCCACCTCACACCATATACAAAAGTCAACTCAAAATGGATCAACAGCCTAAATATGAGCTAAAAACCTTAAAACTCTTAGAAAAAATGTAAGGGTAAATTTTCATGAACTTGGATTGGGCAATGGATTCTTAGATATGACCCCCCAAAGTATGAGCAACAAAAGAAAAAAAAATAGACACATTAGTCTTCATCAAAATTTAAAACTTATGTGCATCAAAGGACTTTATCAAGAAAGTAAAAAAGACAATCTATAGAGTGTGAGAATATATTTGCAAATTATGTATCTGATAAGGGTCTAGCATCCAGAATATATAAAGAAATCTTACAACTCAACAGCAAAAAAGACAAACCAAATTAAAAAAAATGAAAAGAGGACATGAATAAACATTTCTTCCACAAAGGTATACAAATGGCTAACAAACACATGAAGAGATGCTCAACATCATGGTGACTAGAGAAATACAAATCAATATCACAATTAAGTACCATTTTACACCCACAATGATGGATATAATTTAAGACAATGCACAAAAATAAATGTTAACAAGGCTGTGAAGAAATTGGAACACATATATGCTGCTGGTGGGAATGTAAAATGGTACAGCCACTATGGAAAACAGTTTTGTGGTTCCTCAAAAAGTTAAGCATGGAATTACCATATGACACAGCAATTCCACTGCTAGATATATACCCAGAAGAATTGAAAACCGTTACTCAAACAACTATGTGTACACAATATTCATTGCAGCATTATTTCACAGTAGCCAAAGATGGAAACATCCAATCCATGGATGAATGGATGAACAGATGGGGTATATCTCTGCAATGGAATATTATGCAGTCATAAAAAGGAATTAATTAGTGATACATGCTATAAGGTGTATGAATTTTAGAAAGATGCTAAATGAAGGAAGCCAGACACACAGGGTCACATATTGTATGATTCCATTTATATGAATTATCCAGAATAGATAAACCCATAGAGATAGAACATGAATTGGTGGTTGTCAGGGGCTGTGGGATAGGGGAATGGGGATAATTTTATAACTATAATTGGAGTATAACCTTTAAAAATTGTGAATCACTATAGTGTACACCTGTAATGTAATATTGTACATCAACTATATTTTAATAAAATTTTAAAAAAAATTTAATTTTATGTTATGTGAATTTTACCTCAAATTATTTTTTTAAAGTTAGTAGAGATTATCTTTGACTAGGAGTGTTATGCATGATTTCTTTCATCATTTATCTGTATTTAAAAAATTTTAACAATGAACAGTATTGTTTAAATAGTTTGGAAAAAATTTTAAAAAAATATTAGCCCCCAAGAACATGACAATTTAAAGCTACGCTTTAAGGCAGCTGGAAAAAATGGCTAAGAAAATTCTAAACATCTTTTTACACACTTTGAGAAAAACATGTCTTTGAAAAAACTGTTAAAAACCTAATGTTTAGAATGTTCATCTTTGTTCATTAGCAATTAAGGTTTTTTCATGTATTGCTTCCTAGAACTCTTTTAAGCAAAATGAGAAGAATGGCAGCAGAAAAGTTCACAGACTTACTTTAGAGCTAGTGTCTTTGGGAGAAAGGAGAGTTGGTGAGAGAGATGGGATAATTGTGATGAAAAGGTAAATTCAAATCTACTTTTATGAAAGAAACAACTAACCATTTAGAGAGTGAGAGTAAAGTCCATTTCACAGCTGGCTTTGTTTTCCCTCCCTTTCTCTGCTTGATATAGAATTGAGAGAAAATAAATGCACAGTACTCTTTTTTTGTTTTTTTGACCTTAATCATAAAACTATTCCCTGAAGAGTTTAGCTAGAGCAGTTGAGTTTTGGTTTGAAAATTTAGAGAAACAATAAAGGAGAAGGATGCGCACTTCTCATGGCTTCTAACTTCCTTCTGTAATGTTTCCTGCTTAAATGTACATGCAGTTTGTCCTCCTTCCTGATGGGAAAATATGTGCAGTAGCAACTTTTCCAAGAGCCAAGTTTCCTTCTAGTGCTCAGTTTGCTCCGTTGGGGAAAAATACATACTATTAGTACCAGCCCAACCCTGTGTGGGACACATTTGGAAAAACGTGGAGGGTGTCGCTGAAAGGAATAATGGATCAGAGCTTTTAATTTGTCTTGTTGTGAGCAATTTACAAGAAAACCATATATATCTAATAAAATAATTAGATACTACAAGAAAAAAATGATGGCAGAATGTGTTTCTCAAAGTGTGGTATGCTGACCACATGAATCAAAAATTTCCAGGTGCTTGTTAAAAATACAAATAGCAGGTCCAACCCTAGAACCACAGAAACAGAGATGGTGGGAGATAAAACTACTTAAAACAAACAAACAAACAAACAAAAATACCCCACAAAAACACACCTATGTACGAAGCTAGAGGTCAGTGAACTATGACCATGGACGAAATCCAGCCCACAGCCTGTTTTTGGAGGTGAAGTTTTATTGACACAAAGCCAGTCTTACTCTGTGGCTGTATTTGTGTTAAGATGACAGAGTTGAGTAGTTGTGCCAGAAACTCTACAGCCTGGAAAGTTTAAAATGTTTACTATCCAGTCCTTCACTGAAAAATTTTGCCACCCCTGTTCTAATGCCTCTCAAATTCACATGTGCATACAAATCACTTAGGAATCGTTTGAGAAAGAAGATTCTGATTCAGTAGGTCTGGGTTAGGCCTGAGAGTCTCTCAGATCTCCCAGGTGATGCTGATGTTGCCGACTTGTAGATCACAGTTAGTAGCATGACCCAGAGAAGTGGTTCTCCGAACATGATAAATGCAAACTCTCAGCTCCAAGGCAGACCTACTAGATCAGAAATGCTGCAGGTCGGACCCAACAATCCATGTTTTATCAAGCCCTCCAGGGGATTTCTGATGCTTACCAAAGCTTGCAAACCACTTGTCCAGATTTTCCTTATGCAGACAAAAACTTGATAACCACTATCTTCAAAGAGCCTAAAATCGTATGTTTATGCTAGACTCCATTATCATTGATCTCCTAAACATAGTATATATTTGTTGATCATTATAATCAACAGGGAAGGAGACACTGTATGAAATTGCCAATTAAAACCATATTATAGGGCTTCCCTGGTGGCGCAGTGGTTGAGAATCTGCCTGCTAATGCAGGGGACATGGGTTCGAGCCCTGGTCTGGGAAGATCCCACATGCCGCGGAGCAGCTAGGCCCATGAGCCACAAATACTGAGCCTGCGCGTCTGGAGGCTGTGCTCCGCAACAAGAGAGGCCGCGACAGTGAGAGGCCCGCGCACCGCGATGAGGAGTGGCCCCCGCTTGCCACAACTAGAGAAAACCCTCGCACAGAAACGAAGACCCAACACAGACAAAAAAATTAATAAATAATAATTAAAGGTGCTAATAATTTAAAAAAACCATATTATATATTTCTTCCTTATATATTCAGAATGGCATGGTTGGATAAATAATATTTCAAGTGTGTCTTACTTTGGTGGGAGGGTGTCTTCTATTTTTGTGGCTGCTCAAAATAGTTTCAAATGCCACATCTTTTCTAAAAGGACCAATAGAGGGAGCTGGTGTTATAATCCTCATCCTTAAAGAGAAGGGGAATTTTTCCTCATTGGCTGAATCAAAGAAAGAACGACCTCTTGACTCTTCCTTGAGTAAAATGTTATTGTTTGGATGTATAGTTCCTACTGTCCATGTTATATGCAGCTCTTTCTAATGCCAAAACAGCTGTATGATATATTCAAACTGAGTGTGACCTGTAAGCAACTCTATTCAATTACTTAAACATTCACAAACCCCCTAATGTATTCAAACAATGTTGACGGTACAAGAGACTCCTACAACACAGATTCTGTTCTCATTATACATCTGGTTCTGGGGAGAGCATGTGTTAACAAAAGCACGTAAATAAATCTAATTATATAGAATATGATCCCTTTCCAAGATCAGAGAGGAACTGAGGTAGATGTTTTGGTGCCTTTCCTAGAAGTGGCCTTTTGGGTAGATGATATGAGTGGTCACAGGAGGAACTGAGCCATGTAGCCCTTAGCTGAATGATATCCCTTACCACAGCACCAGAAGAAGTAGGAACTGTTAATCTAATTGTCCAGTTTGTCAGTAGGAGAGACGGTGTTTACAAAATGCAAAAGAAGATATTCCCAGGGATGAGAACCAGCACACAGATGGCAAGTGGACCATATTTGTCCCTTGCCTTTATCTCCTGGAAAATTCAAAACCCATGACTGGCATGGGTTTTGACTGCATGATTCGACTCCATGATTCAGGAGTTGGCTTTGCTTACCCAGTTAATAATACAGTTAAAGGATTGAAATGAATGATATTGTATCAATTTGTCCTACCCAGTGACTTTTTTCTGGTCAAGGACACCATTTGATGGCACATTTTGTACAATATGGGCCAAATACTTAGTGCAGTGGGGACTAAATAAATGTTTGCTGATGTATGAAGAGGTGGATGAAGGACTGAATGGCTGACTGGATTGATGGAATAAAGAGATAGTCAAGGTCTGGTGAGGGTGTTATCAGTGAGAATGAAAGGAAAAGACAAACTAGAGAAATGTTGTATATATATAGCTAGACTCAGGGTTTGATAATTATTTGGATACAAGGACATAGAAGTCAGTGCATACAAAATGACTGTTGACTGAGGGCTGATAAGGTCTTGAGCGCTAATAAAAAAATTAGAAAGTTAACTGAGCTTGGGCGGTGAGTATCCAGAGATGTGTTTAACTTTAGACTGAATTTGGAGGATCTATACCATCTAGGATGAGATAAACAAGAGGCTGTTGGTACTGCAAGCTTCAGGTTTGGAAGAGAGATTTAGAATAGAACTAGAGATTGGAGTTGCCTTCAGAATGATCTTAGGATAGCTTAGATATATGATAAAAAGAAAATATATTCCGTCACAAATGAACTGATCCATTCTGTAGCATTTATCAAAGACCTAATGTGTTCTCTACTCTGGACTACAGGCTGAGGAGTATAATAGACAACACTTTCAGAGTCTTTATTATATGATAGGCACTGCCTGGCACTGAGGTTGGAAGAGTGAATTTTGATGAAACTTAGATTCCGGTGGGGAGAGATAGAAAATAACTTAATAAGTAAAATATATCCTCTTAGATGGTGATATGGAGGAAAGTAAGGCTGGAAAGCAAGATAGAGAATATTAGGATTAGAGACTATCAATTTTAAATAGTGTGATCAGGGAAGACCCCACTGAGAAAGTAACATTTGCACAAAGGCCAGATGCAGGTCAAGCAGCAACGGTATATGGGAAACAAATGTTCCAGGCAGAGCAGCAAGTAGCAGCAGGAACACTGAGTGCAAAGGCCCTGGGGTGGAAATATGCCTGGAGCAGTGGAAGAAAAGCAAGAAGGCCAGTATTTCAAGCAGGGCTAGAGTAGGAGGAGGTGAGGTCAGGGAGGGAACAGAGACTAGTGAAAGTGATTTTGGCTTTCACTAAGAGTGAGATGAGAACCTGCTGGAATGATTTTAGTGGAGGAGTGACATGATCTGACTTACATTCTCATAGTATCACTTAGGCTTCCGTTGGGAAAATAACTAAAAGGGCAAGAACAGAAGCAGTTAGGAGGCTAATTCAGGTGAGAAATCATCGTGGCTCAGGCCAAGTTAATAGCAGTGGAAGCGGAGACCAGTGGTTGTATTCTGGATCTATTTCGAAAGTAGAGCCAATCAGACTTGGTGATTGATTGATTGTAGGGCATGAGGGAGAAAGGGGAATAAAAGCTGACGCCAGCATTTTTGGCCCTGAGCGATGGGAAGCATGTTGTTATTCCTGGCCGGATGGAGAAGACTGAGATGGGGTTTGTGGGAGGGAGCAAGGGTCAGGAGTTTTGTTTGGACAAGTTAACTGTGAAATCCCGCTGGACGACCAAGTGAAGTCATAGAGGATACTGTTTTATATATGGGTCTGGAGTTCAGGACAGAATTCTAAGCAGGAACTATAGATGTGGGAGTTGTCCTGTACAGATGGTGTTTGCAGTCTGAAGTGGATGAAATCACCAAGAGAATGGGTGTAAGTAGAGAGCAAAAGCTCGAAGGCTTTAACCTTGGCACATTCAGTATTTAGAGTCAGAGAAAACCATAGGAAATGGTAAAAGAGAGAGCGTCAAGGAGGTTATATGAAAGGGAAACGCAGGTGGAAATAAGTATAAGTATGTTTGTACTTATTATAGAGGGTGTTCTAAAGAGAGAGAGGTTGAATTTCTCAAAGTAGTGAGCAAACAAGAAAGATCTGATAGAGAAGGAACCACTGGAAGGGGGGTCATGGTGTTTCAGACAGAGAGGGATGAGATTAACAGATCCAACTCAACTTTGGACCCAGATTGCCTGGATTTGAATCCTGGCTCTGCCACTAACTAGCCGTGTGACATTGGTCAATCACTTAACTTCCCTGGGCCTCAATTTCCTCATTTATATAAAATAAGGATAAAAATAGTACACATCATAAAGTTGTTATGAGAATCAAATAATTTAATATTTGTAAAATTCTTAGATTACATAGCATGGTATGTGTTTTGTAGAAGTGTTTGGATTTGGCAATTTCCTGAATGATCGTCAATGATTTTGGAGAGAGGAGTTTCTATTGGGTTGATAGAATAGAAGCTATCCACTCAAAGGACGAAGGAGGAAGTGAGTATGAAAAAAGATAGAGAACAGTAAACAGAAGAGCCCTTTATAAGATAACAGTTTCAAAATATATATTTACATTAATTTAATGGAGAAGGAACCCTATGATATTTCCAGGTACACCGAGATGCCTGTATTCAAAACCTATCAGCTCTTTGGTTGTATCATATAATAATTTCCTGAATTTGACTGTTTTTAGACTACAAATGTGGCAATTTAATATGATTTAACCCAATATCCCCAAATATCATATGTTAGGTTTCTTACTGACTAGAAGTCAGATCCTCAAGTCCTTTGTGTCAACTATCAAATCTAAGTCTAGAGAGAATATCTGAAGCATAAAACTGCCAAGAACACTTTGTGGTTCATGAGACTCATGGATAAAGGATAATGAAAATTGACCAACTATTAATTTCATTTTTAGTGTTTGTCAATAGCTTAAGCTTTATGTAAAGAATAATAATTTCTATAATACAGTATTAGAAATAAGCAGGTATCTTTTTTTGCTAGATTTCCACACATACTCTGAAAATAAAAACCTTGCTCTAGATTCCTCAGTTTTTAAACTAAGTATTTTTGAGAGTGAAATAGCTATAGTAGAATGAAACTATGGTAATTCATCTGCTAGAGACATCATTGAGTGAAAGCAACTTTAGTGAACTTGATTATTTTGGACCTTACTCTTTGCTTCAGTAATTTTTTTCTCAAATTTAATTGCTTTGAGGCCAATGATGTGAAGGGCATGTAAAATGCAATTAACAGATGAAAAATATCTCTTGTGATTTGATATTAAGCAGAAGTGATGTAGTGTGACATTAAAAAACGGTATCAGAGGTTCACAGTTTGCATTTCACTTTAATTATATCAATTTCAGACTCTGGAACACTGCAGTTTCACACATGCTTAATTAAATTATGTCAGAACCAATACTTTTAGGTCAAAAAAATTTTTTGGAGGAAGTTTCAGAGACAGATAAGATGGAAACAGCAATTCTTTGTCTTTCTGGCTACTGGACCAGAATAAGCTCTTAAAGTTTCTTTTATCTGTAAAGATCTGTGGTCATGATAAGGAGTGATTTGAATGGAATTCAAAGCCCCTAAGACAAATGACATCATTTCCAGTACACTTGGGGCTCATGGAGGGAAAGTGGTCTGTATTAATTCTACAACTCTCCACTCCCCATATGGGGTTTCAGACCTAAATATTTTTTTGAAGTTGTAAAAAACAAACAGACAACAAACAGAGAGACTAATATAATTTTTTCACAACTAAAGAATTAAACCATTTCTTTTTTTTCCAAAGAAAAATTTTAAAGCTCTAATTATATTTGTTTTATAGATATGAAATTAAAACTTTAAGATATTAATGCTTAGGCTGTATATTGCTGGTTGTACAGTGGATGTCCAAGCTTAACTATAACATACCGTGCACTAAATCCTATTCTACACATTCCTTTCAACGGATTAGATCAATATGCAGGAATTACATATTTTCTTCCCTGTCCCTCCTTATGTTAATAGTAATGCTCTTTTGCCCCTCTAGTGCTCATGTCCTGCCCTCTTCTCCACTTAACCATTTTCCTGGACGCATTCTGTGATAAAAGTTCAAGTGCAAGTCATTGCAGGGGTCTGAAGTCCTCATCTGGGAGACATTAGTTATACTGTAGTACTAGTTATACTGTAGTACCAAGTAAGCCTCAGGGGCATATTGGTTACTTAGATTCTGAAGAAAGCATTTGAGACTACAGAGAATACCAGCTTCAGACATTTTGAAATAGACCAGTTGTTTGCTGGGGCCTAGGACTGTGCTTTTGGAACATTTTAACATGTGGGAAAAACCTTGAGAACAAAATAAAACTTACATTTTATATTGGTTCCATTTATTTGTTGACAAAGAGGTTAGGTAATTCTATTCATAATGATAGTTCCCTTTGACTGGATAATATATGTTATCTTTACACATACAGTAAACATACATACATACATAATATAGCCCTCATTTAAATGGGTATTATGATCCTTCTTTTTTTTAAATTAATTAATTTATTTATCTATTTTTGGCTGCGTTGGTCTTCTTTGCTGCACGTGGGTTTTTCTCTAGTTGCAGTGAGCAGGGGCTGCTCTTTGTTGCGGTGCACGGGCTTCTCACTGCGGTGGCTTCTCTTGTTGTGGAGCACGGGCTCTAGGTGTGCGGGCTTCAGTAGTTGTGGCGTGCGGGCTCAGTAGTTGTGGCTCGCAGGCTCAGTTGCTCTGTGGCATGTTGGATCTTCCTGGACCAGAGCTCGAACCCTTGTCCCCTGCCCTGGCAGGAAGATTCTTAACCACTGCACTACCAGAGAAGTCCTATGATCCTTCTTTAAAGATGAGGAAACAGAGAAAGTAAGTGACTTGCTCAAGATCATACAACTCGTATGTAATAGAGCTAAAATTCAAACTCTGTTCCCTCTGGCTCCAAATTCCACCCTTTTCCACCCTGTCACGCAGTCTCCAAAAGGAGCCCTAAGATATTTCTTAGTCACATATCACCCTCGTGGTTGTTAGTGTAACCTTGTAAAGTGGAAAATCAAGTTATTGTGTGGTCCCCTCAAAATCCACTTCCTTAACTGCTGAACTCAACCAACTTTAGCTGCACTCAGCTGACAGGTTAAAACTGACAAAGTAAAAAGTTAGATAGCCCCTAACTACTAAAATAATAAGAAGACTCTTATAAGCAAGGATTAGTAATAGACATAGAATTTCATTGAACCACTTACTTTTTCCAGAGACACTTAAGGTATTTCATAGTTCTTTCACTAATGCTTGTATTTTCTTTCTAAAAATAAACATTCCCAATTAAAGCCTAACATGAGAAAGAGAAGAACACACAGATCCTAATGTGTACAGCTTGGTGAAATATCACAACATGAAACCATTCTTGTAATCATCTTCCAGATAGAAAACTTTGCCAGCACTCTGAAGCCCCCTCATTCCCTTCCCAATGGCTCCTCCTTCTCTCCTTCTGAAAAGAAACCATTGTCTTGGCTTCTAACATCATAGATGAGTTTTACCTATTTTTGAATTTTTTTTTTTTAGCCGTGCAGAGCAGCTTGCAGGATCTTAGTTCCCTGACCAGGGACTGAACTGATCTTAGTTCCCTGACCAGGGACTGAACCCAGCAGTGAAAATGCAGAGGCCTAACCACTGGACCGCCAGAGAATTCCCTTGAATTTTTAATAAGTAGAATATTCACGTTTTTAATCTCTGTGTGGATTCTTTTGCTCAACACGTTTATGAAATTCATCCAAGTGGTTGCAAGTAACCATAGTTCTTTCATATTCACTGCTGAATACTATTCCACTGTATGAATATATCACACTAAAAAATTCATTCTACTGTTGTGAACCTTTGAGTTCTTCCCATTTGTGGGGGGGGGGCTATTACAAATAAAACCACCATGAGCATTTTTGTATGTCTCTTGGTGTAAAGGTTCAGCTGTAGTGGATAATTCCAAACAGATTTCTGAATTGATTGTCCTAATGTACAATCTTACCAGCCATGTGAGGGCTCCTACCCTACCTTTTCGTCCTGATTTTTGATACTTGTTAATAAGGTTGAGTGCTCAGAGGACGCATCACCTCTGTCCTAGTGCAGATTTTACTTATTCCACCCATGGTGTTTCAGCCGTCTTCTTGGACTCTAGTCATTGTGACCTACTCCCTAGCTGCAAGTGTTAGCTCTCTAGCTGGAACTGTTTTCTAGAGTATGCTGTAAACTGAGACAATTTAATAATCTATGGCAGGGCCCCAGTGTGATGATCTCATGTGTGAGTAACCACTTTAAAATCGTCTTTGTATTGTTGTTGATTCATTGGTCTGAAACGAACAATGCCACAGTAAGCCATTCAGAAGGTAGAGGCACATTAAGCCCGGATGCTGTGCTGTGGTCACAGCAAAAATGAATGCTGAGCTCTTCCTGATGCACCTTATGGTTATCATAGTGTTTGGATGGAAGTTCTAAGGATGCCAGAGCTTCTGCAATGCACCACTCTAGAAGGTAGTGTTAATTGAACTGACAACAGGTGCCTAAAACTTCTGACCCATTTCTTTTAAGTAGGTCAAATCCTTTTATGAAAGTTTCTTATAAATCTTATTTCAGAAATTCTTATAGACTATACCTGCTTTTTACTTCCTTAAGAGAAAAGCTGTGAGAGATGGTCATTTACCTTAGATAATCCTAGGTGCCAGGGACAATTCCAGAAATACATTTGCAAAATGAAATGGATCTATTACTTTAACTTGTCTCTGAAAAGTTTAGTGAGAGTGTGGAGATGGTGTGGAGCGTAAAAGAGAATGACATCTTTTTCATGAGTAATATGTATGTATCCATAATTTTTCATCTTGCCAATGTGAAGAGAAACTGAACAAACAAGTTAAACTTGTAGTCTTCAAAGAGAACCTCTCCTCCCTGCCTCCCGTACCTTAAGTGGTAAAGAAGAAAAGGCAGTGTAATCCCTAATAAACAGAAGATTAACAGAGGCTTAATCTCCATGGTATTTCTAGCACCCAAAGTTTCTTAGATCACAGAATCATTCTCAACCTCTTGGTTGTCTCTCTTTTTTTTTTTTTTTTCTAATTACATGAATGATCAATTCTAATTCACCAATTTCTAATAGAGGATCAATATTCTTAATTACCTTTCTTCAGCACATGGAGTCATATGAAGGATGGTGCTGTCATCATCAAGTGTCTGGTGATGGAAAACAACAACAACAAACAACAACAAACCCAGTAACCTAAAAGTGAGGCTTTCATGCTCAAATCTACTGATACTGTCTTCTTACCATTAGCTTTCAGTGGCATCAGTTGACTTAATTGATTTCTATAATACGTTCGGCACAACCCTGGCAATTATTTCAAGAAACGGTAGAAATCCCCTAGTACATGGGAAAAAAGAAGGAAAGAGTGAGTGGGGTTAAGCAAGGAGGAGGAACCGGGAGTAACTGGCACATTTCACAGACGTTAAGTCAATACACGTGTAAATGGCAGGTTTAAAGAGTGGAACTTCTCATTGCACAAGAAGCAAGCAGTTTCCTGCCCTCCCTCAGCCTCTTCACAGGTTGGAGAACCTCTGTAGGGAAAGGTGGAGACCTCTCCTCAACGGTCTTCCTGCCTCCACAAGGCTACCTCTGGCTGCTCTAGTTGGGGGGGTGGGGGGAAGAGGAAAAAGAAAGGGTAGAAAAAAATCTTATTTGACTGGAATGGTTTGAGCTGCAACTTATTTACATCTGAATAATAATTAAAGTTCATTTGAAATTTGTTTTGCTCTTAGTGAATACTTAAAGCTGCCTACTTTTTTTTTTTTTTTCATGAGATGTTACTATGGATTCTTTGGAGAACCTGCCCCCCACTCTCACCTGAATCATTGAGAATTTCTCACTTGCCGTTTTCTTGACTCAGGGGACTCCAGCATCTCTCTGCTTATAATGCCCCCTTCAGCAAGATCTTGCTGGGTGGAAGGGGGCTGGTCAACAATAGTAAGGATCATATTATGAAATTTTCCCAGGAGTCTGAATCTGAAGAGTCAGTGGCATATATTTTAATTTTCAACCATTATATTGCACCCTTAAATTAGATGACAAATAATTAAAGTACACAATTACGTTTTTTTGTTGTTGTTTTTTTGTCAATGCAGCTTTCTTTTTAGGTTGTTAAAGAAATGCTCTGTGAAATTAATATATACATCCTTGAAACTTTGATTTACTCTGTTCTCATTTTTCAGATGAGGAAACAAAAATCTAAGTTTACACAGTTATTTAGTAGCAGAATAAAAAGTCTAGAACTAGGGTTTCCTACATCTTAGGATACTATTCTTTCAACTATACCATGGTGACTTTAGAGTGGATAACTAATAAGATTATTGTTTTATGAGTGATGCCAGTGTTTCTTTGACTGGCGTATCTTAAAATATTGAAGCACAGGGTTTATGAAATAGACAAAAGTTGCTCTAACTCAATTCTCAAAACGGTCTTTTTGAGATAAGCTTATCCAATTGAAGTGAAGGCAAAGGAGAATTGAGACCACAACGATTATGACACTTAAAAAAAAGCTTCTCTAAGGAACCTAAAAGGCCCTGTGACAGTTTAGTGAGCAAATTGTGTGTGTGTGTGTGTGTGTGTTTATGACACATATTGTTATTATGATATATGGTTTTCCTGAGGAGTAACGGTGGAGGCCAAACAACCACATAATTAATTTTAGTGTTAAATTTCCCAAAGCTATTTAAAATCCATACACGAGTATTGCTCTAATCATCAATTGTTAATTATTATTTTCATAGGCCAAATATGAATTGATAGAAATAATTTTAGGCTAATCCCCTTCTCTTATTTTTCACTTTAATATTTCTCTCTATGAAGTGTTTTTAATACTTAATCACTGAATATATTTGATATTCTTGGTAAACCTGTAATTTGGGATTATGTTGTTGCTTACTCTGGAAAAACTGCATTCAGGCAATAGCTGCAGTTGGATTATGAAATATTCTAATTATGCTGAGTAGATTAGAAATGATTTTTCTTCTGAATGTTTTGTAATAGTCATGTTAAACAAGTTTTTGGAGTCATTATTACTTGGTCCTTCCTAGCCTCTAGCTTACTCTAAATTAAAAATGTAATTGGAATTACTGTTCTTTTTCACTCTTCCTTTTGCTATAATTAATACCTCTCTCTCTATGTATGTATATATATACAGAGAGAGAGAGAATATATATACACGTACACATATACATATGTGTACATGCACATGTATACACACACAAAGACACATAACGTATATTTTATAGAATTTTATTTATAGTTTTCTCTTTCTCCAAAGTATTTTATGTATAATATATTTGGATCTCTAAGCAATTTTTTATGTGGATGAAGTATCATAATCAGATACATACAGGCCTTATAGGCCCACCATGAGAGAATAAGTGAGCAGACATTTTACGTTATTCCAGAGGGTAAAACTAAGACCAATAGCTAGAAATTATTGAAAGCAGATTTCAGCATGATAGTGATCATTGCTTTCTCCCAGTTAAACACACAAAAGGCTTCTTGGTAGGGAAGGGAGGTCTCTATCACCAGAAGGATTTAAATAAGAGGCTGGATTTATTTGTATTAAGGGAATCTTTTTTTTTTTTTTGGAGGTAATGGGTATATTCATTACCTTGATTGTGGTGATGCTTTCAAGGGTGTATGCATAGGTCCAAACTCATCAAATAATATACATTAAATATGTGACTTTTTTTTTTTTTTGTATATCAATTATACCTCAATAAAGTTGTTAGAAAGATTGAATAGGAAGGGTGCATTCCAGAGGTGAACAATGTCCTAGAGACAGGGGAATCAGAAGCCGCTCCTGGGTACCTAGAGTGGTCCTATTAGGACAGAGTGAAGGGTACAATAGGCAAGTGCTGTGGGAGAAGGTTCGTTTGGGTCACCTTGGCAGCAAGCTTAACTTCTCCTTAACTGGATGCATAATACTGTGAAAGAACAATTTGGAAGAATTTAATGATTGCCCATGTACAACCTAAAGCTTTGGTCTATAGTTACTATTTTACGATTCACCCAGCCTCTTGTATGCTATAGATTGCTCTGCGCAACAGGAAATCTGGCTTCTTCTCAAATAATAAATGATATTGAAATTTCTGATAAATGAGGGCTCATAAAGATCTATCACAATGGCTTTTCTGACCACTACTTTGGTTGGGCTTTGGTGTGACTACAACAAATACTTTGCTTGCTTTTGGCAAAATGGCTCTAGAAATTCAATAACCATAATAGGTCATTAGTTTTATTTTGATAAATAATATTCTGGCTTGGATGAGACAAAAAAAAAGAAAATTCTCCTACCTTCATTTTTTTTTTTTAACATCTTTATTGGAGTATAATTGCTTTACAATGGTGTGTCAGTTTCTGCTTTATAACAAAGTGAATCAGTTATACATATACATATGTCCCCATATCTCTTCCCTCTTGCGTCTCCCTCCCTCCCACCCTCCTTATCCCACCCCTCTAGGTGGTCACAAAGCACCGAGCTGATCTCCCTGTGCTATGCGGCTGCTTAATGGACTTACGTTGAAGTAGAAGGCATCTATAATTCCTGCAAACTTGAAGATTTTAAGATTTTCCTTTTAAGTTTCATTAGGTCCCATTTGTTTATTTGTGTTCTTATTTCCATTTCTCTGGGAGCTGGGTCAAAAAGAATCTTGCTGTGATGTATGTCATAGAGTGTTCTGCCTATGTTTTCCTCTAAGAGTTTGATAGTGTCTGCCCTTACACTTAGGTCTTTAATCCATTTTGAGTTTATTTTTGTGCATGGTGTCAGGGAGTGTTCTAATTTCATACTTTTACATGTAGCTGTCCAATTTTCCCAGCACCACTTATTGAAGAGGCTGTCTTTTCTCCACTGTATATGCTTGCCTCCTTTATCAAAGATAAGGTGACCATATGTGTGTGGGTTTATCTCTGGGCTTTCTATCCTGTTCCATTGATCTATATTTCTGTTTTTGTGCCAGTACCAAACTGTCTTGATTACTGAAGCTTTGTAATATAGTTTGAAGTCAGGGAGCCTGATTCCCCCAGCTCCTTTTGCACAGCAAAGGAAACCATAAACAAGACCAAAAGACAACCATCAGAATGGGAGAAAATATTTGCAAATGAAGCAACTGACAAAGGATTAATCTCCAAGATTTACAAGCAGCTCAGGCAGCTCAATAACAAAAAAACGAACAACCCAATCCAAAAATGGGCAGAAGACCTAAATAGACATTTCTCCAAAGAAGATATACAGATGGCCTACAGACACATGAAAGAATGCTCAACATCATTAATCATTAGAGAAATGCAAATCAAAACTACAATGAGATATCATCTCACACCGGTCAGAATGGCCATCATCAAAAAATCTAGAAACAATAAATGCTGGAGAGGGTGTGGAGGAAAGGGAACACTCTTGCACTGTTGGTGGGAATGTAAATTGATACAGCCACTATGGAGAACAGTATGGAGGGTCCTTAAAAAACTACAAATAGAACTACCATACGACCCAGCAATCCCACTACTGGGCATATACCCTGAGAAAACCATAGGTCAAAAAGAGTCATGTACCAAAATGTTCATTGCAGCTCTATTTACAATAGCCAGGACATGGAAGCAACCTAAATGTCCATCGACAGATGAATGGATAAAGAAGATGTGGCACATATATACAATGGAATATTACTCAGCCATAAAAAGAAATGAAATGGAGGTATTTGTGATGAGGTGGATGGAGTTAGAGTCTGTCATGCGGAGTGAAGTAAGTCAGAAAGAGAAAGACAAGTACAGTATGCTAACACATATATACGGAATCTAAGAAAAAAAAAAAAAAAAAGGAGGCCATGAGGAACCTGGTGGCAGGACGGGAGTAGGGACGCAGACCTACCGGAGAGTGGACTTGGGGATATGGGGAGGGGGTGGGGTGAGATGTGACAGGGTGAGAGAGTGTCATGGACATATATACACTACCAAATGTAAAATAGATAGCTAGTGGGAGGCGGCCGCATGGCACAGGGAGATCAGCTCGGTGCTTTGTGACTACCTAGAGGGGTGGGATGGGGAGGGTGGGAGGGAGGGAGATGCAAGAGGGAAGAGAAATGGGAACATATTGTATATGTATGGCTGATTCACTTTGTTATAGAGCAGAAGCTAACACACCATTGTGAGGCAATTATACTTCAATAAAGATGTTTAAAAAAAAAAAAAGATTTTCCTTTAGTTCTGAATTCAAGTCACACATCCCTATTCAGAAGTGAAACTATATAACTTTAAAGGATTTACTTATAATACGTCTGCTCAACTAATAACCGCTAATTGGGCAGAGATCAGGTCCAACCAGAAATTACTGCCAAAATATGCAAATAAAAATTCTGTGACTTGGGTGTGGGCACCAGAGATCAAGTTTTACTTCTGAATATGCATAACTGACTTGAACTAGTTCGATTCTCTCAGAGCACCCAGGCCTTAAGTCTTGGGGTTGTGAAAGTCAGTGTGCGAAAGAACTGGAGGCTTGCTCTATGAAATGTGGAGCTGCTGCCACTTGCTCAGGAAAGACGAAAACAAAAGGAAACTTGTTACATTCTTCACAAGATTCATGTCTACTGGAAAGTGATTAATAAAAGGTTTGTTGAATTCTGAAGCGATTTTTATCTTGTTTCCAATTCTGACTTCTATCCCCACTTGCTTTCAAATGAGATACTAGGCAGTTATGATGTTCTGTCCTGTAATGGAGCCCAACTTCTGTTTCTATAAATATATCTCAACAATGATCATGTCAACCAAAATGCAAAAATACAATACAATGGAGAGATATTCAATTTGAAAAAAACCTTTTTTTTTTCTGTATAGTAAGTGGCATAAGGTGACTTTCATGTAGTAAGTAATGTTCAAAGAGACACTGGTAAGTGACATTCTTTCCTGTTTCCAGAAGCTGGCCCTATTCTAGAATAGTAGATGAGAAGGGAGTTCCAGGATCTATTTCAGTTTAAGGTTGCAAGACAAGTTTAAGGCTTCAGCTTCAAGACTGGTTTGGGTCTGTGGCTTCTCAGAGGATTTGTTATGGTACCTTTATCTGTCTTTCTTGACTGACTAGAGTTTTTATTACTTTGTATGATGTGCTGCTAATATAGCTGCAGAAGTGATACTATTTTATATTGTGCGATAAATGCAATAAAACTTGTCATAACAGAGCCATATTCTCTCCCTAGGATCCAACTATAATTTCTATGGAAAGACAGAGGTATCAGAGGATGTGTGGGAAAATCATTAAGCTTTGCTTCTGAGTCTCTTCTCGCAAAAGAGGATGTCGATGACACGAGAAAGGGAACACAGCAGGATTTTCTGATCCTTACCCAGCCTGGCCGGGGTGGTGGAGAATCCCTGTTGTGAGTCGTACACTGGCAGATTTTACCATGCAGGTTGTGTATCTCACCACATGCGACAACCTTAGGGACAGCCAAGTGTCTGTTTATGGTTCACTTGGTGATGCACTAACTCTAAAACAAAGGGAGAGCTGGGTACTGATGTGGGTTGCTTCACAATCTCTAACCCAGTATTCCTTAGACAAGGTCTTTCTAATCTGAGCACAGGTTACCTCAGGTGGCTTTGTGGCATTTGGCACATTAGTTTTAAACAGGACGGATCATTAGTACACACACCTTGTTCCTGCCAAAGAGATGACCTGTTCAAACTAGCACACCAACAAACAAACCATCAAAAATCTAGAGTTTCCAGATGCAATTGAAAGCAATTAGGACGGACGATATACGCAGCTCACCCCCCGCAAAAGACTCTGTGGTAACTTCTTGGAAAATTCACCTCATGTTATCAAATGAATTTATCTGATATTTTCAAAGACATTTAATACTTGAGAATTTTCAGAATGTGTTGAACAATTTTACTAAATGTTGATTAAATTTAAAAAATATATGAATGCAGTTCCTTAACTGGTGCAAGCTTAGGTGACAAACTCCTTGAAGACAAGGACTACCTCCTATTCCACATAATTGTTAGGTGGTCTAAAAATGCAGGCTGACTTGAATCAAAGGAGTCTGTTGTGTGCTTGCCTTTTGTGGGTAAGCGGAGCAGTGCGCACATGACATATTTGTGTAAGGTCAGGTGAATAGAGAAGGACTGACTATGCCTCACAGCCTTTCTTCCCTCCTGTAAGGCAACCTTCAGGTTTTACATTAGATGATACTAGAGTCCCATGATAATGTCATACTTGAAATTTAGGCTTTGGAACTGCCTGATAGGTGAGAATTAACATTTCACAACTCTTCACCCAACATCATTCAATTTGAGATACTTGGAGTGAAAGAGAGTACTGTTTATAATTACAACAGGAGAACAAGCATCAGTCAGACCTGTCCCAAGACTAACTGGGACCCATAAGCACCATATCTTGCACTGTGCCACAAACACTGTGTTCAGTTCTGCTAATCTATCAGGGCAGAAAGGCCATTAGGAACCTCAGCTTTGTCCTGAAGGATTAACTATTATTTTGAAGCTACAAGATAGATGACAAGACATGAGATTTGTGACACAAATATTCTTTATCCACCTTCTAAAATAGAGCCAAACCAAGATCATGGTTGCCCTCAATGATAACACCCACTCAGCCCCCAGTTCCTGTAGGAAATCATGGCGTTTAGCCAACCTAGAGAACAGAATGTGGTTTATTGGAAACTCAGATTGGTTTCTCATTATTAACAGTGAGTCATTCAACTGAGAAACTATTGCTGTAAAGCAGGAATTCAGGAACACAAGAGACAAGACAACATGGGGAAAACGTATGGGAGAATAAAGCCAACATTTCACTACATGCTGTTCAATTTATACCTTTAAGTTTGATATAACTTAAGGGTATAAGTTGAAGTGGGCAGGCGAACAGACCCAAGAACTGGCATCACCTGGGAGTTCATTAGAAATGCACGATCTTATGCCCAGAGACCTACTAAGTCAGATTCTGTATTTTTAACAAGATCCCCTGGTGATTTGCATACTAAAATTTGAGAAGTAATGCTTTATAGTGATCACTTTGCTTTTCCTCCTTCTTGGATTCATCTGGGCATGTACTTAGAGAAGACTCAATGGTTTGAACACGGATTGCTTTGTGTAATCTCTGCAATGATTCATTTAATGTGATGCTCTCTCTTTTTCTACCAGCTGTGTGCTTCTAGGCCACCAATGCTTGCTGTCCTAGGAAATGATTATACATTATAACTAACTTTGTGGAATGTACATTCATCTATACAAGCTGCAGCTGGGAACTTGTCTTAAGCAAAATTACACAATATACACCAACAGTATGTGTGCGATTTGTGGAAGCTACTGACACTTATCAAAGAAAACCTGCGAGAAATACTCCGTTTTACCACTAGGTGGAAATAGAGTAATTTTGAGTGTATTTTTCAGGGCTATCAACTACTGCAGGAGTACTTCATAAACTGAAAGGATTCTAAGAAATTAATTAGTCTAATCCTTACCTCCTTAATTCCATAGATGAGAAAACTGGGGTTTAGAGATATTAAAGAAAATTGCATCTGTCTTATAACTAGTAGTCTACTAGAGCCACTGGGGGAAGAGTCACTAGTAATTCAGGATTCTTCAACCATTTTCATCTACAAGAATAATGTGTTATTATCCTCCAGCATGAAGGAACACATGATGTGACACCTATACTGTCTCTGTGCTGCCACTAAAACTAATGACCAGCACAGTTCCTTCTGTTTGTAAGGATAGGCTAGGATAAAACTGTTGTCCCTTGTTCCTTGTATTGTAATGTAATTAATCTCAATCAAGTGGTAATTCTCCTCCCTTTTTCTAATGAAGAGATACTCAACCATCCCGTCGACTGAAAAAAAATGCACAACCTAAAAGTTGAGAATTATGTTTTATTCAGAGGACTTTCTGAGGACTTAAGCCTGGGATACAGCCTCTCAGATAGCTCTGAGGGGCCGCTCCAAAGAGGTAAGGGAGGAACCAGGATATAGAGGAGTTTGTGCCGGTAACAAACAAACAAACAAACAAAACCATGTAGTTGAATATCAAAAGATTACTGCTAAACACAAAAAAACAGACATCTCGAGTTAATGATTTTAGTGCTTTTCTCTGTATGGGAAGATGCAAGAGTCTGGGTTCATTGAAATTATTCTTTTGCTATGCACCTAAACTACTTAGGGCCAAGATGCTGTTTTCCCTCCATCCTGAATCCCTTCAGAGCACACATCGGGGGCGGCTTTATGGCCACAGCAACATCCTCTGTTTACTGAAATAGCAGGCGATATTCTTTTTTTTTCTTATTATTAATTAATTAATTTATTTTTTATATTCATTTTTGGCTGTGTTGGGTCTTCGTTTCTGTGCGAGGGCTTTCTCTAGTTGTGGCAAGTGGGGGCCACTCTTCATCACGGTGCGCGGGCCTCTCACTATCGCGGCCTCTCTTGTTGCGGAGCACAGGCTCCAGACGCGCAGGCTCAGTAGTTGTGGCTCACAGGCCTAGTTGCTCCGCGGCATGTGGGATCTTCCCAGACCAGGGCTCGAACCCGTGTCCCAGCAGGCGATATTCTTTGTCCACAGTCCCGTAAAGTCATACAAGACTTTAATCAGATTTGTTTTCACAACAGTTTTGGTTTTTACACTTATACTGGGTTCAAGTTAAGTAGTCTAGAACAGGACTTTAATTAGCAGGTTAAGACAGTACTCAGTGTTTTTCAGAGCTTGTAATCCATTACTAGTATTCTTAAGAAAGGAAGGGAATCTGAATTTTGAGCTTGAGGTCCCTTAGAAATAATTGACTTCAATATCTCTCTGTATTTGTAATAGGGATGAGAGATATCAGAGAACAAGGGATTAAGTGTGTTGCCCACAGTAGCAGAGCAATCACAGTGCCCTTCCTCTTTGTTCCATGAGAGACAGTAACAGGCATTTTGGCCTATATCTCTTATGTTTGTTGACGCGTTTTAACCACGAAAGGATTGTTTCCACTTGTCAAATGAAAAAAATGCACAACCTAAAAGTTGAGAATTACGTTTTATTTGGTAGAGTTTCTGAGGACTTAAGCCTGGAAGACAGCCTCTCCGATAGCTCTGAGGGACTGCTCCAAAGAGGGAAGGGAGGAGCCAAGATATAGAGGAATTTTTGCAACAAAAACCAGATAGAGCACCAGAAGACTACTGTTAATTAAAGAAAACCAGACATCTCAAGTTAACAAATGTAACGCTTTTCTATATATGGGAAGATGCAAGAGTCTGGGCTATTAAAATCACACCTTTGATACGTGCCTTAACTATCTAGGGCCAGTGTTTTTCTTTTTTCCACCCTGAATCCCCTCAGGGCGCACAGTCTGGGCGCTGCTGTGGCTGAGGGCTTGATGGTTGCAACATCCTTTGTTTACTGATACGGCAGGGACATTTTTCATTCAAACACTCATCACATCAAAGAGTGTGCTTAAAAGTTAGGTTTTGGGTAATGCCTCTGGTATAAAAACAATTTAAGTACCTGAGTATTTAGTACTATAGTGCCAATTTCCTTCTGATATTTCTATAGCATGGTTGACTATGATAATCTAAAAATTAGTATTCCGGTACTGAGTCCTGGCTATTATTACCATATTCTATACAAAAATGGACAAAACATGTTGAACTAGCACATTAAGAAGGCAAGTCCAAACACATAGGAACTGCTTCTCCAGGAGGAGGGGCAGCGGGCCGCGCTAAGTGTCTGGAAGCCAGCACTTGCTTTGCTGAGCAAATGACGCGCTCAGCTGCCCTCAGAATGTGAATGTTTGCTGAGCAGTAGAGCCTCAGGTGTGCGACGTACCGGCCCTTAGTGGCACAACTGCATGGCCTGAGTCACTCAGTATTAAAATGGTACCACAAGGAAAACTGAGATGACCCTAAAATTAGGGCAGGAACTTGAAAGGGCTACAGTGGGGAGTGGGGAGTAAATGTCCTGAGGCACGCAGGGAGATAAGAAACCAAGCTCAGATTTCAGTTTGTTAAGGAAGATACAAGAGCTAGTGTCTTGGAATAGTGCAGGGGACTGTAGCCTCTACTCTTTTATTTTTTTAAATTAATTAATTAATTAATTTATGGCTGTGTTGGGTCTTCGTTTCTGTGCGAGGGCTTTCTCTAATTGCGGAGAGTGGGGGCCACTCTTCATCGCGGTGCGCGGGCCCCCCACTATCTGGGCCTCTCCCGTTGCGGAGCACAGGCTCCAGACGCGCAGGCTCAGTAGTTGTGGCTCACGGGCCCAGCTGCTCCGCGGCACGTGGGATCTTCCCAGACCAGGGCTCGAACCCATGTCCCCTGCATTGGCAGGCAGATTCTCAACCACTGCACCACCAGGGAAGCCCCTGTAGCCTCTACTCTTAATCCCTTGAGGAGGAGAGTGAGCCAGAGGCAGCCAGGTGTGGTCCTATTTCACAAGGTCTAGAGTGAGAAGGATCTGGACAGGCATTCTGGTTCTGCCACTCTGCAAACTTTCCCTGCCTTATTTCTCTTTCAGAAAATTGGGATAATATTCTTCAGCAGAAATCTAGTGGAGATCAGTTAATGGATATATAGGAGCCAGGAAGTACAGCATCCAGCAAGGAGGCACTCAGTAAACGGACCTTATCCTCACCAAGTTGGCTACCCTCTCTGTGTGGCAATTTCCTCACCTCATCCCAACTCGCTCCCACAGAAACCCAGGAGCACAAAGTAAGATATTGCGACAAGCACACTTTGAAAAGTATAACGTTCTACATACAAACACAGGGTATTATTATGATTAAAGGTGAAGAGGAAAAGCGCTGGAATCTAAAGACTTGGGAGCCTGAGGGGAAACTGAAAATATAAATAATAAAACATACTCGAATGAGAACATTTAATAGCAGTGGCAGTCACTTAAGCTGATACCTGCTACAGAGTCTGAGTTTGGAAAACCAACTTCCTGGGACATCTCCATCCACCCAGCACTTTCTGATAAAATGGTCTAACTCAACTCAGGTATACACCCATCCTGAGGCCCCATGTGGTCCGGGAGTGGCCTGAGGGTGGGGAGAACGGGTTGTCTCAGGAGGGTGTGGGATGCGGGTTTGCCCCCTGTCTGCGAGCAGTGACTAGTGAGGCAAAGAAGTTTATCAATCGATCAATCAAACTACCGATCAATCAATTCCTGCCATTGGAGCGGAGCGAAGGCTAATCGATTCTTTGGGGGTGTTTTGAACGGAAGAAGGGCGGCAGCTTGACGTGGGATCAGTGGGCCCGGGAGAGGCGGGCCGGGTCCGCCGGTAGCCCCGCTGGCTTCCTGGGCGTAAGGAGGCGCGGGAAAGTGCAGGGGCTGGCGTCCGGGGTGGCGTGGGGCGCGCCGGGCGAGTCCCTGCTTGCAGGAGGCGCCGGAGGAGTCCTCGCGGCCGGGACAGGTGGAGCGGGTTTGCACGCCTGGACCCCGGGAGCGAGGCCCGGAGGCGGGGGGGGTGGGGGGCGGGCGGGAGAGGCGCTCCTCTCATTGGCCGCCGGGCACCGCCCCGCGCGCGCTCCGCCTTTATAAAGCAGCCGCGGTGGGTTGGCGTCCGCACGCCAGGTTCCCGGCGTCCGACCCTCCTTCGCTTACTCTGCTAGCTCGCCCGCCCGCGCCCACCATGGCCACCATTCAGCAGCTGGTAGGAAGATGGTGCTTAGTAGAGAGCAAAGGCTTTGACGAATACATGAAGGAAGTAGGTGAGGTTCCCCACCATGCGGCGCTGCAACGTGGCACGTGCGTGTCTGTCTGTCCCTAGGTCCCCTTCGGCGTGCTGGGCTCAGAGGCTGGGCATGCTTGTCTGCCTATCCCCGACCCCGTTATCCTCTTCCACCTCCATCACGCGCGAGGGGCGGGGAGAGCGTGGGCCTCTCGGTCTGCCCCGCTCTCTGCTGCTTTCCCCTGGGCGCCACCGCACTTGCTCCCTGCCTTTGGCGCGCTCACCCCCCTCCCACCGCAAACTTCCCTTCTTTCGACCCCTTCAGGCAGCCCTCTTAACTTTCCCTATTTTTCTTCCTCCACGACTCGTCCTCCCTAATCCTGCCCCCGTCCTCCCACTCGCACTCGCTCCGTCGTGGCCGCACCCACTCGCCTTGCCCACCGTGTCGCATCTTTGTTCCTAGATGGCGCGCGGGGTCCCCTCCCTCTTCCCGGGACGCGGTTTCTAGCAGAAACCCTTTAGAGGGTCTGAACCGGGCTACTGCTTCAGCTTCCATTCCGCTCTCGGCTGCATCTCCCCTCCCCGCAGGTCCCCCACCCGCCCTCTCCGGGTGCGCCGGGCCCTTTGGGTTGGCACGGCTCCCCCGGGAGCATCGGGGCATCCTCGCCTCCACGCCCCAGAGCGGCGCTCAGAGGCGTGGCACTGGCGGCGCTGCCCTGTTGGCGGGTGGCCTGTGGGACGAGCCGGGGATGGGGAGGCAGTGCGGCGCGGCCCTGGCCTCTGCGTCTAGAGGGTGGAGGGCAGAGAGGCTTTGTTGGGAAACCGCGGTCAGAAACTGCCGGTCCCTCCTGCGGCTGCTTTCCTACCACATCCAAGATGGCCGTGGCTTTGCAGAAGGCACTTGACTTATTAGAAGCCTTCCAAGGGAGGATGAGTCTCTGTAGGAAGATTCAAGGTGTCACTCAAAATAGTGCTGAATTTTCTCCTGTCTTTTTCCTGAGCCGGTGACAACGATTGCATGCTGGTTGAGACATTGGGTAGACTGGCAAACAAAGATGAACCTTTGTCACAGGCCCCTAGGAAGTGGGATGGTGAAGCATGGCAAAGATCCTATCTGAGACAACTGCTGGGGCGGTGGGGATGCTTTAGAAGCCGCCCTCCCACAAATGTTAACATTCCTGCTTTCTGGTGCAGAAGTCACTGCAAAGACCTAGGCCCTGAGGTACTTGAGAAACACACCTTCACTAACCTTTATGCAAGACAGTGTCTGGTTAAGGCTGGTTCTGTGGTGAATCTTGAGTGTCTTTATGATCCTGTGAGTAAAGCCACCTAACGTGCTCAAATCGAAGAAACACATTTGTGTTTGTTCACATGTGTGAGGACCGGAGAAGGCTGTTTCTCTGCCCATTGAAAGCAAATGTGTTTATCAGATGGCTGGTTTCCAGAGTTCTGGAGTCATGAAGGTTGTCAAGGCTCAATTCATTAGAGAGCAATCAAGGTGGAGGAAGAGCAGAGCCCTTTATTTGTCCAAAGTGAGAATAAATAATGACTCTAACAAAACAAGGCACCAGCCTTGAGCTGGCAAAAGAGAAGGCTTCACGGGGACATTTCAAGCCTGGCTGAGTGTTCATCATCAAGTCAGTTACTCTGTTTAGGTTGAATCTCCTCATTTGTGAAACTGAGATTTCGCCTAGAGCTAAGTTTCCTACTAAATGTTAACATTAAGGGGAAATACACAGATTATAAATTAAATATATCAATACAGTAATTGAGTTACACAGCTCTGAAATATTTACTCTATTTGAGGGTAAGATTTTTCCTGTTTACTAGCATTATGATTGTGCAGTTAACTCTTTAAACTTTGTGTAATTTGAGTATCTCAGGATCAATGTTGATTTTGTATAGTCTGCTAATCAAATATTTATCAGGGGCCTTTTATGTGCCAGACTGTGTGCTGGAGTCATAGAATACAATGGTTGGCAGAATTGAGGACATTGTAGAAGTTCGGATATCTTCCCTAACTTTCTGAAAGCCAGCAGAGCATGGTGGTGGAGCTATTTGGAGGCCCACGGCCTGCCTGCATTGTTGGTTCCCAGCCCCCTCCCTCCCTAGCTGAATGAGCTTGAGTAAGTTACATCAGTGCCCCATCTTCTCATCTGTAAAATGGAGACAGTGTATCCCCCTTCCACAAGGTTGTCGTAAGGCTGCCATGAATAATATATGTCAAGTATGAGCACATGGTGAGCACTGGATATGTGTTCACGGTTGTTATTGATAAGTGAATAAGTGAAAATATGCACAGCATAGTGATTACAATTGAATTGCTGCTTTTATTATGTAAACTATAACTCTGGTCCTCCTGTTGTTTAACATGATATAACATTCTACAGGAGTGGGGATAGCTCTGCGAAAAATGGGTGCAATGGCCAAACCGGACTGTATCATCACTTCTGATGGTAAAAACCTCACCATAAAAAGTGAGAGCGCTTTGAAAACAACACAGTTTTCCTGCATCCTGGGAGAGAAGTTTGAAGAGACTACAGCTGATGGCAGAAAAACTCAGGTCAGTCCTAACTTATAATATCACAGAAGCTTCTAGAATGATAGATTCTATTAATAACAGTCTTACTGCTTCCAGGCAAGAACTTAATGAAAAAGTCACAAGTTGTTTTATGAATTGAGTTGTGACAAATTAGTGAAAGTACCAGCTTCACAACGTAGTCTATTTTGTAAAAATAGTTTAAGGGACACGAGAAAGAGTGCGTATCTCTTATGCGCATCTAGATTGAAAAGCATAAACTGTATTACGAATGAAATCAGTATGGGCTAATGAAGTAGACTCGGAAGGGAAAAGATGAAAAAAATGTTGGTTAAGGAGGTTATGAGTCACAGAAACTCTCTTTTACTGTGCTTTGGAAGATTAAAAAGTATACTTTATTTTGGCAGACTGTCTGCAACTTTACAGATGGCGCATTGGTTCAACATCAGGAATGGGATGGAAAGGAAAGCATAATAACAAGAAAACTGGAAGATGGAAAATTAATGGTGGTAAGTGTCTGACATATCTTATTGCGCTTCTTGTTTGAATTCATAGTTCACATAGGTGTTCTGTATCACTGATCATGAGCAGGAGAACTAGGTTTGGAAAGAAAAAAACTGCAAAGCAACAAGGTAAATACAAAACACTAATAACTGAGAAAGCCCTTTGTAGAGATAGAGAAGTGAGATGATGTACTAGAGGATGTAGCACGAGCTGGGTTTAGTTCATGCTCTGCTGCTACATTTACAGTACAGGCACACTTCAGAGATATAGCAGGTTTGATTCCAGACCACCGCAATAAACTGAGTATCACAATAAAGTGAGTCATGTGAATTTTTTGGTTTCCCAGTGCATATAAGTTATGTTTATACTATTATGTTAAGTGTGCAATAGCCTTATGTCTGAAAAAACAATATACATACCTCAATTAAAAAAATACTTTATTGCTAATAACTGCCCCCCAAATTACAATAGTAATACCAAAGATCACTAATCACTGATCACCAAAACCAATATAATAATAATGAAAAAGTTTGAAATATTGTGAGAATTAGTAACGTGTGACACAGAGACAGGAAGTGAGCAAATGATGTTGGAAAGATGGCGCCAAAAGACTTGCTCAATGCAGGGTTGCCACAAACCTTCAATTTGTAAAAAAGTGTCTATATAATCTTGGGCATACGTTTTTCTGCTTCTTCAATATGAGGAATAGTATTTGCTGAGACTGAATGAATAGTTTAGATATTGCAAATCAATATTTAGTTTTCAGTTAAGCATATGCACGTCATAAGCAAAATAACAGGTTCTAGCTTTTCAAACCCAGGAATCCTAAAGTGCATTTTCTTCGTCTATGAAGTAGATTACAACGTTTTGTAGGATTGTGGTCCTAGCATTTAACTATCACCATTGCTCTGTGATGTAATACTAACCTGACTCTTCTAATATCACTCTTTCTCCTAGGTATGTGTCATGAACAATGTCACCTGTACTCGGGTCTATGAAAAAGTAGAGTAAAAATTTCATCATCATTTTGGATAGGAAGCTGCGAGGATGAACAAGCTCAGTTCAATGAGCAAATCTCCATACTGTTTTGTTTTTCATTACTATGTTCAATTATCTTTATCACAAACATTTTACTTTAACTATTTCAAAGTGTTGGTTTAATTAGGATCATCTCTTTGGTTAGTAAATAAATCTGTTTGTGCTATACCAGTTTTGCATGTTTTTTTAAGCTTTATAGGAATTTAGTGATGAGTTTTAACATTTATGGATGGAATAAATTCTGGGGTAGCCTTGAGGTTACCATATTGAGATTATATTTTAGTAATTTATATGTAGAGCTACTTCTGTGGCAAATAAACTACCAATCATTAATCTTGCCCTATGCTATTTGAACTTTGTATCAACTCAAGAATCTTAAATTTGTGGCAGAGACTGTTCTCATTGAAAAATAGCTACATAAATAAACTTTATAATTTAAATATTAAAATAAAGGTTAAATCACCATCATTGACTAATAATCACACTTTTAATAGTGTGCTTATAACTATTACTCAGGAATTCTGAGCCAGAAATTCATTTAATAAACTTTCTGAGGACCTACCATGTGCCAGGCAGTCTTCCAGAGGTTAAGGTATGTCTGAACACAAGGACAAATCATTGCACTCACTGTGACAAGAAACACTCAGCTTTGAAAGCAAATAGTGTGCTCATTAACAAAAGCCGTAAGAGTAATTGAGCTCTGAATGAAATACTTGTATGTATATATAAAGAATAACTAGAATTCTAGTGACTCCTGTCCTATTTCTCAAGCCAAATAACAAATATCTGCAATTCACATCTGGAGAAATTCCTATAGGCACTGGGCAAAAACTATGTACATGATCCTCAGAACAATACTTAGGGGAGCTAGTAACATTATCTCTGTGCTGCAAATAAGAAAACAGGTTTTTGACTACCTAACTTGTTCAAGGACATAGGAAGCAGGAGAGTTGGAGTGGGAACCTACACCTCGTGGATTCCACTCATGACTGGTCAATCTTTCATTCTACAGCACTGCCTCTTCTCAGTGGTATAAAGATCCTGAGTTTAAAGTCCCTAAATGTAATAACTGAGACTTTTCTGAAACTACTCTCTATGCACTGAAATATTAGCTGGCAAGAATCTTTAATTACTGAAAGCTAGCAGTCAATGAAAGAGTTGGACTCACTGATACCCTAGCTCTGTGTTGTCCGATATATAGCTGTAGCCCCAGGTGGCTGATGAGCACTGGGTAAGTAAAATACACAGAAGATTTAAAGAACTTTATACCAAAAAAAAAACAAAAAACAAAAAATGGAAAACACCTCTGATTTTTTTTATATTGATTACATGTTGAAATAATATTTTTGGATACAGTTGGTTACCTAAATATTGTATATTAATCAAATTAATTTTACCTGTTTCTTGTCTTTTTTAATGTGGCTAGGGAATATTTAAAAATTACATGTGCTAAAAAAAAATTACATGTGCTGGCCTTTTTTTGGTCCATATTTTTAGTTGGACAGTGCTGTTCTAGACTTCCTTTTCTATTTGAATTTCCATCTTGTTTATTTTCGGCTCCATACTAGAGTTCCCCTTTTATCCCCTTTTTCTACTTCTAATAATAGTGTACATTTATATGACTCCCTGAACCAAACACTGGGCCAAGTACTTTTAAGAGTTTTATAATTCTCAGAACCACCCTAAATGATGTGTATTAACAATTGTTTTCTGCCTTATTTAGATGAGAAAACTAAGTCTCAGGGTCTAGGTAATGATACCAAGCCATACAGCTAGTACGAGTCAGAACAGATTGGAGCACAGGTTCATCTGACTAAAACCTGTGCAACAAGCACCATGTTCTAATGTCTGTATTGCTTCAGTTTATGGACAGTGTAGTATTACTAGAGGAAGGGTAGGCCCATGTTTCTTCTATGGGGGGAGCTGTGGACATTTTGGGTGAGAGAACTTTTCTTCATTGTGCTGAGCTGTGGCAAGTCGGTGTCCTAAGATCATTGCCACAAAATGCCCATGGCACCCATCAGTCTACCCCAAACACCCTATACATTTCCAGATGTCTTCTAAGGGTATGGTAGCATACCTAGTTGAGAACCACAGGTAGAACAAGAACAAATGTAGCTCAACTTCATATTATCTAGTGTCAATCAAGCCCTTCTTTCTGCTAAGCAATCCTTTAACATCAATTCACCCCTTATCAAAAGGTATAAACTAGTGCCTTCATTGAATATTTTTGTTTTCTCTTAACTGGTAGTATGTTGGAATGTATTCTGTTTAGTTCTACAACACACTGCATGTGTTGGGAGTTTCACTCCCTGAGTTTCACCCAGGTCTATCAGATCTCCTGTTTTCTTCTCTATGCTTCAACACTTTATTGCCGATAACCTATTGGACATTTCCCTATAGATGTCACATTTAATTTCAAACTGGTTTAATCTCTAAAATTTAGTGTGATGATTTAGTGTTTGGGCTTTGGAAGCAGACAATCCTGGAATCCAATTCTGGCTCTCTACCCTTTTAAGAATTGTGTGACTTAGGGCAGGGTTACTTAACTCCTCTGAACTGTAGTTATACCCTTTGTAAAAGATACAACATTGCCTGACTCATAGAATTGTTTTAAATGTTAAATGAGATAAAGTAGGTAAAGCACTTCGCAGAGGGCCCAGCACATAGTAAAGGCTTAATGTCTCTCCAGTACTGCCCAACAGAACTTTCTGCAGTGATGGAAATGCAGTGTATCATCTGCACTATTCAACACATCGGCACTAGCCCCATCTAGGTGGGTATGGAGCAATTTAAATACTGCGAGTGCAACCAAGGAATTGAATTTTAAATTTTATTTAATTTTCATTAATTAAAATGTAAATTTAAATACCCACATATGGTCAGTAACTGCTGATTTGGACAGCACAGTATGCTAACCTCATGTTTTCCAAAATCAAGTTTCTTATTTTGATTCCAAACCTACTCCTCTTGTGGTATTGTTCATCTCAATCCATGGGAATGTTATTTTTCTAGTTCTCTAGCTAAATGCTTTTGAGTCATCTTTAATTCCTTTCTTTCTTTCCCATGCTATAGCTAATCCACTAGCAAATGATTTCAGCTTTACTTTCAGAAAGTATCTAGAATTCAAGTACTTCTCACCTCTTCCACAGATACTACCGTGATTCAGACTCCACCGTTCTCTCTCCCCTGATCTCCCTGTTTGCATTTTTATTCTTCCAGAGCTATCACTTTAAAATACACGTTTAAATATGTCACTCCTCCAGTGAGAATCCTCCACTGGCTTCTCATTTCATTCAGAGTCGAAGCCAAAGTATTTGCAGAGGTCTTACATGATCTTGCCTGTCTCTCTCAACTTCCCAACATCTCCGCTCCTCCTCGTTTTCTCTCCTTTCACTCTCTTACCAAACATTCCCTTCCAGTAGGCCATTGTTGACACAGCTGTGCTCCTGCCTCAGGGCCTTTGTACCTATTGTTACCACGGCCTGGAACAATCTACCTTCTGAAATCTGCTGCCCAGGCTTTCTCTGCTTTCTCACTTCCTTTAAGTCTCTTCTCAAATGTCACCCTAGCAGTGAGTCATCCCCAGAGTGTATATTTGCTACCACCCCTCCTGCATACTCTGTATTCCCCTATGCAGCCCTTGCCCTTATCACCAATCCTGACTAACTATATGTTTACTTGGTTTTTCGGTTAAAAAAAATTTTTTTTTTGTGGTTATTATCTGTCTCTCTCCCTGGAAAGTAAGCTCCATGAAGAAGGGGCTTTGTTTTTACCCTGTTCTCTATCACTCACCTAGGAAACAACCTAGCACATAGAAGATGCTCAATAAATATCTGTTAAATGAATAAATTCATTAGTAAATTAATGGCTCTTCTGTGGCTATTTAACATATTTTAATATTATTTAAGACCCTTTATGATTTTGCTTCAATTTATGTTATTTTTTTAAACCATATTTCTTACCTTTGTACAAATCATTCAACTTAACTAGGTCATTTACTTACCCCAGAGGTAGTGTACTTGATGACTGTAGAATATTAATGTTTGAAATAGGAAGTAAGGAACTCAGTCTAGTTTCTGAACTGGCATGCTGTGACACTCTGCCTCACCAGGAACTAGGCTGCCCGATGGTGATCAACATTTAAAATTTATTTTACTGCAGCTGAGTATTCTGCCAACAGGCAATGTCTGTCAAACAGAACTTGACCTGAGTTGTTTGTGGAACGTGGTCCAGATTAGATACAATTTACCACAAGTCAAATGGTTTAACATAAGTCAAATTCTCACCAAAGAAAAATGTACAGGCAAGAGATGACTTCACTTTCGGATTATGTCCTTGAGCGCTGCAAGGGCATTGACTGTTCTCTTCAAGCAGAATGAGTGCCTAAGGATGCAGGGTTATTGGCGCATCACACCTGTGAGGTCTTTCTAGGCAATATGTGGCTTTGCTCTATGCTAGTATAATTATGTTGCATTTATTGCTAATTTAGCGGTTTCTTGAGTCTTAATCTCGTCAACTGTTTTCTCAAAATTCTGGTATTTGAAATTATGCTAGGACCATAAAATGATTGAGAACCATGTGTTTAGCACCTAGATTTTAGTTTTGCTTGCTCAGTTGAGGCTCTCACTCAATTCTTGCTGCTTATTAATTAATGATTATTAATGTTGTATTTAAAATTCACTTTTTTTCTATTTTTTTAAAATTGGGGTATAGTTGTTTTACAATGTTGTGTTAGTTTCTGCTTTACAGAGAAGTGAATCAGCTATATGTATACATATGTTCCTTCTTTTTTGGATTTCCTTCCCATTTGGGTCACCGCAGAGCACTGAGTAGAGTTCCCTGTGCTATACAACAGGTTCTCATTAGTTATCTATTTTAGGCATAGTAGTGTATATATGTCAATCCCAATCTCCCACTTCATTCCACCTCCCCTCTCTACCCTTGGTGTTTATACGTTTGTTCTCTACGTCTGTGTCTCTATTAAAATGGTACAGATGAACCTATTAGCAAAGTAAAATTCACTTTTAAGTTTATGAGAATAATTGTAGATTTTCCCTGGGTTCCATGTACTCACTGTTCTTCTTTTTTCCTGTTGCCCTCTTAGAATTCACTGCTGTTTGGTGGGTCACGTGTGATGTGGGTTAGTAGGAAGAACTGATGAAGATGGTGAAGTGGTTTAAAAAGCTGAGTGACACATGTTTTGAAATATTGTGAAAGGCAGGGTGGGATGACACATCACTGGTCCCACAGCAACTGGAAAATAACTTGTCTTATGACATCTGGTCTGTCAGGCTCTTGTCACCAGATTATACGTGGACATTTACTTCGGAACAAGTCCATCTCCTCCCAGGCTCCTCCTCCCACACTGCACGCTTTGAAAATGTATGAAAAGGAAATAATAATACTTTTCACAGAGCACTTTTTAAAAGTGATTGTGACACATGATATGAGGAATGAGATAGAGCAGGGCCAGGGTCCTTTTCATGGAACTGACATTCTGGTGAGAAAAGATAGAATACACACAGTTAAAACAAGTGGCATAGAGTGATAAATGCAGCAAGAAAAAAATGAAACCAAGTAGTATGAGAAAGAGTGAGTAGGGTTGAAGACACTTTATATGCGATGGCCAGGAAGGCTTCTCAGGGGACATATTGTTTGAATCCAAACCTGAATCAGGAGCAGAATGTAGGCAAGTAATGTCTGGTGGCATAGTGTTCCAGGCAGAAGAGGGCAACTGCAAAAACCCTTTGTGGAGCAGACAGGGGGCAGAGTGACAGAAGCTGATGGACAGAGAAACAATGAGGGACAAGATGCAGTCTGATATCTGAGTAGGAAACAGAGCCTGTGGGACCTGTTACTTCTAGTTAGGGATTTGGGTTTGTCAGAGGGTCAAGGGAAACCATGGAGGGTGTCAAGTAGGAAATGCCAGAGCACTTTAAAAAATACCCTAGTTTCACTCTCGGTAATGGAAAACTTGATATTTGGAAATTCTTCTTACTAAAAACAACTGAAAATACTGGACAAAATATATATACATATATATATTTAAATTTCCTTAAGGTGACAAAGAGCTAATAAAATACTGAGAAATTACTTGGCGTAGATCCGGGAATCCAGAGATACAAGTTCAGCTAATAGGGCTGGTTTTGCCCTGAAGTATTTACTTGTGGATCCAGAAGTGGCTGAGAGACTGAGCTGTACTTTTGGCAACAAAGAGAACAATTGACCTTTGTCTGATGGTAGACGGGCTGATTTCATCTTCCTTTGTCTTAGAAAAAGAGTTCCTAATGGTTGAAAATTTTGTTACAAGGATGTTCATCAAAGTGCTATTTATATTAGCAGAAAATTGGAAGGCACATAACTTTCTAGAAATGGAGGACTGGTTAAATAATCATATGTCCATACAATAAAACACTAACAGACATTTAAAAAAGTAAAAAGACTAACAAGAGCTTGGAAGAAGCCTCATAATATGCTCTAAGGTGAAAAAAAATCCTGACTATAAAATATTATGTATGGGAGTTTGGGATTGACATATACATACTACTATTTTTAAAATAGACAACCAACACAGACTTACTGTATAGCACAGGGAACTCTGCTCAATATTCTGTAATAACCTAAATGGGAAAGAGTTTGAAAAAGAATAGATACATGTATATGTATAACTGAATCACTTTGCTGTACACCTGAAACTAACACAACGTGGTTAATCAACTATAGTCTAATATAAAATAAAAAATTTTAAAATTATGTACACATCCCATTTGTGTAAAATTATGTGCATACATGTAGGAAAATATAGAAAAATGTTAACAGTGGTTATCTCTTGGGATTGGGGTTTTGTTTAATTTCTTATTTACTTGCTTATATATCTGTAATAAGAAAAATGCAAAAACCTAATGCAAATTGCTCTGTATTTTTAATGATAAATAAATAGTATATTAGAAAATACTGCAGAAAAGTACAAATAAGAAAATAAATAGTCCTGGAAGTCTCATTTCCATAGAAAATCAGTATTAGTGTTTGGTTATGAGGCATTGAAATAATTCTTTATAAATTTATGTGCATATAGACCCCAAACATTTTATACATGGGAACATAAAATACAGTATTCTGCTGGCTTACTTGTTTTTTTAAAAAACTCAAACAAATATAGATTCATATTTTTTAAACCTCACAGTATTTAACTTTACTTCAACTCAATTATTTATTTGATCAATTTTCTATTTATAAATGTTTAAGTCTTTGAAAGTTTCAGTTATTAACAATGGTTCAATGAACATTCATATACATTAATGTAATAAAATCATTAAAAAACATTTACAGTAGTATTTACCCTTTAGATAGGTCCCCACAGCATTTACTCAGCCTTCCTTAAAACATAGGCCAAGTAGTTGCCAGGCTGCAAACAAAGTTAACCTCACAAAGTGGTAGAGTGCTGTAGCACGTGATTAAGGAAACTTCTACCCTACAAAATATTTTGCCCCCAAGGTGCAATTTAACTGTTTTAACAAGGAACACATATTTTCCTTTATACAATTAAAGATATAGAGCGAGGGAAATGTTGGTTCTAAAGTCATCCTGATTGAAAAGTTAAAGTTATTTATGATGGGTAGTTTTGCTCTTTCTCATTTGCTGGGCTTTACACAAGGCCATGATGTTCACTTGGGCACAATTCCAAGGGCCTCCATTCTCATTCTCATCTGAGTGGATGGCTCTAGGTTGTGTGAAAATTATGGGGCATGCCACCGAGACCCTAGTATTCAGTTTAGTTTGTTTCTTGCTTGGTTATTTTGTTGGTTTATTGATTCTCCAACCAGACAATTACTAAAAGAAATACATGAGAAAAGAATCCCAGGAATATGTATCAGGGTTTCAGAACAGTAGCAATGAAAATAGTGTTTACACAGGAGTTCAGAAAAGTTACATATAAGAGAATAAAGACTTCTTTCATAATTTAGACAGAGTTGGTTTGACAAAGGTTTTCAGCAAATCACATAACCAAATATAGAAATGAAGGTTGCTGACTCAAGCTATTGCACTAACCACTAAACTCAGCTTCCTCTCTTAGCAGCACAGGGCAGAAGCACAGGAAGAAAAAAAAATGCCACTCTTTCTGGAACAAGCAGACTTTTGGAAAATGGCCAGTTCTGGAGCTTGACCTATACGATGCATCCTCCTACAAGGTGTATACCACACCCAGAAACCTTGGAGAAATCATCATGACACAGATGATATAATCTCAAAACCTTCTGATTTCATGTTGAAGTGATTAACATGTCAGTAGAAGGTTCTGATGAGAACTTAAATTCTTTACTCTGGAAATAGGTGGTAATTCTAGGATCCCAGAAAATTTAAATCTGTCAATTCTGTTTGTTTGGGCAGTTGATGGGAAAATGGTGTTGTTTCAAGTCCACATATCAGGGGCACAAATACACATATTAAATTAGGAAATAAGGCACCAGATTAGAATGAGGCAACACAATGTTAATGAAGGCAGTTATGTCCAGGAGATAATTTTGTTAAAGTGTCATCAGAGTATTTGCCAAGTAGAGAATCACATCTTCTCTATCATGTCTCTTATTTCACTATACATAGATTTGTATACCTGCAGTCATTCTTTTTGGACCTAAGAGAAATACTTTCTTTATACCAAGAACAAATTCATATACAAGTCAGTTCTTCTTTATTGTATTAGCTTTGCTTAATTAGCAGATGAGGTCTTTGAGTCCCATCCCAATGTTAGCATGTCTGAATGGACTAATTGTTTGATTTATTCATTCATTCAATTCAGCAAATGTACGTTGAGCCCCTACAATGTGCCAGGCATTGTGCTAAGAGCTGGACATACAAAATTGAATAAAGGTGGAAAGTCCCTGACTTCATGAAGTTTAGAGTCTGGAGGGAGAGATAGACAATAAACAAAACACTAAGGTAATAATTATAGATTGACAAAATTGCTGTGAAAGACTAAACAGGGTGCTTGATGGGGAATAACAGACAGCATGAACCAATAATGCATCTCTGGAGAGGAGAAATTTAAGTCAAAACCTGAAGGAAGAAAAGGATCCAGGCAGGAAAGGAATGGGAAGAGTATTTCTAACAGAAGGAATAGCAAGTGCAAATGGCAGGAGGTAAAGTCATAGCAAAATGTAGACACTCATATCCCAGTCCCTTGGGCCAGATATATCTCTGAATTCAGAATTTGATTTGCATTTTAGAAAGTTAATATAGTGTGTATATGATATCCATATATTTACCCATGTATTATATGTCTCCCATAGACACCTGGGGACAGTACCCTGTAATCAAACACATTAATATATCTGCAGTGGAACATGTAAATATTAACACAAATTGGGATAAATAAAGACTATATATTTTTTTGACATGGCCTTCTGTCAGTTTGCTTCAGGCTTTGCTGCCAAATGAGTTCAGGTCCGGTTAGGTTTTGCCACCAACTAAATTATGAAAAAAATCATTTTTCAGAGCCTTTTGGATTTGGATTTGTGGATTAGAGATTATAGATCTGTAATTTCCCCCACTTTCCCCAATTATTATGACTAACATTCAGTAATTCATTTATTCAACACATTCTTTTTTGAAGGATTTTCTATATATCAGGTAGTGTTTTGAATGTCTAGAAATGTATTCAACATGACAATATTTATGTATTTTAAAATAGAAAGCCTACTTTATTAAATATAGCTATATAAGTTTGAATGTTAATTTTATACCAATATAGTAAAATATTACTAACAACAGCTTAAGAGAAACAACAACAAACCCCATAAGCCAGCACAAAGCATCTTGGTGTGTAGGCTAACTTAGAGAATCTAGAATAAGTTCTTGTAAGAGAGTAGTGAGGGGCTAGAATCTACAACTGGCGTCCCTAAAAATCCTTTAATGTGATACTCTTCGAATCCATTCAGAAGTTCCCGATACTCACATTTGCTTTTGATAATTAAGGGAGCAATTGTATCTTTTGGATAATTCCCGCTCCAAATAATGAGTTTCAATTCTGTTCTTGCATAGTACCAGATACTAAAGTAAGAAATTTGTAGGCATAATTTCATTTAGTCCTAAAAAATAAGATAGATATGAATATTATTTCCTTTTTACAAATCAAGAAAGAGTTTAAAAAGCAATCTGGGGCTTCCCTGGTGGCGCAGTGGTTGAGAATCTGCCTGCCAATGCAGGGGACACAGGTTCGAGCCCTGGTCTGGGAAGATCCCACATGCCGCGGAGCAACTAGGCCCGTGAGCCACAACTACTGAGCCTGCGCGTCTGGAGCTTGTGCTCCGCAACAAGAGGGGCCGCGATAGTGAGAGGCCCGCACACCGCAATGAAGAGTGGTCCCCGCTTGCCGCAACTAGAGAAAACCCTTGCACAGAAACGAAGACCCAACACAGCTAAAAATAAAATAAATAAATAAATAAATAATAAAAATAAAGGAATTCCTTTAAAAAAAAAAGTAAAATAAATATCCTTCTTAAAAAAAAAAGCAATCTAAAGGGGACACTGGATCTGCATCAGTAGAGCCAGGCATGCCTGGGGGTTTACCCCCTGCTGTCCAGGGTGGTAAATGACCAATGACTGACAGGTGTGGAATGAGAATGCTCAGGCCCCTTGCATCAGGTTAGGACAACTCTGAGATGTAACGGACACTCCAGAGGTGTCCAGTGGATCAGGTGGAGCCAGCCTTCTGCAGAACTGACAAGGTCACACCCTGCCTTGGTTTCCTCCCCTTCCTGCTCCTGCTTCCCCTCCTCCCTCACCTTCCAGATCTCTCCCGACTTCCTTTAGCAAGTTGCTTGCTCAAAAAGTCTTGCCTCAGGGTCTGCTTCTGCTTCTGGAGAACTCGGAACAGCCCTGCTGAGCCCTGGGGAATTCCTGACCCATGGAAACCATGAGAGGTAATGATTGTTGTTAGTCATTGTTGCTTGAACCATGATTTGGGGCACTTTGATAGGCAGTAATAGGTCGTCAGAACTCTCTGCAATGTTTCAGTAAGTGTATGCAGCAAGGAGCTCCTAGCTCTTCCTCAGCAGGATCTGTGGCTCAGTCCATCCCGATCTGACAGACACACACATATTCCAGATATAGGGTTTCTGTTCTCGCTGTAGTGTATCAGCTAACACCACTATCTCAGGGCCCACCGAGTGTCTGATCTGCTGAAACAACATTGCCTTGGATTAAGGGACCCACTTCATAGTAAATAAGGTGTGACAAAGTGTACATGACATGAGATCCACTCGTCCTACCATGAAGCACCTCACTTGGAAAATGCTAGCCTGACAGAGCATGGAACAGTCCTTTGAAGGCAAAGCAAAGATGAGGTGTGGTCCTTCAGGGTGTGCTGTGTACCACAGAGTAACAGCCATTACATACCACTGGCTACCCAATAGGAGGCGTATAGAGGTCCCAGAAACAGAGGCAGGAATAGGAGTGGCCCTGCTCATCATCACTTCCAGTCACCTACTTCTTCTTTTTCCTTTGGATCTGCTTCTATAGTTCCTTCTCGCTCCCCCAGCTTTGGTGTACTTCCAGCAGCCACAGCTGTGGCTCTTCACGGGCAGAGTGTCCTCTTCGGACTACTGGAGACATTTTACTTGCAAGTGAGGAGGGCTGGAGATGCCCTCCTTTCCCCACAGGGATGCCGGTGCAGGTGTGGGGAACAAAAGCCCTTGCTCTGAAGCTGAACTTGCCCTCTGACTACCCCCGCGGAACCAGGATGTGCTGAGGTCTCATCCTCTCCTTTCTTCTGCTTCGAGGAATCTGACCTAACTCACCAGGGTCACAAACAAAATAAATGGTGGGATCAGGACCTAGGGTTGCCATACTGAGCAGATAAAAATACAAGATACCCAGTTAGATTTGAATGTCGAATAAACAGCAATTTTTTTAGTATGAGTATGTCCCATGCAATATTTGGGACATACTTGTCTTTAATTTTAAACATTGTTTATCTGAATTTCAAATTTAACTGGGTGTCCTTTATTTTATTTGGCAACTGTATCAGAACACTAGCCAAAGTCTAATTCCAGTACCTATGAGTTTTTTAATTAATAAATCATTTAAAATCTGTAAATAAATTCAATGCACATATTACAAAATTCAAAAGGTAATACTGTAACCAAGCAAGGGCTTTTGGGCAGAGAGCCAAACTTTGACAGTGGGTTTGTAGCAAAGTAAGTGTTCATGGCAGGGCACCAAGCAAGGGAGTGGGAGACAAGCCTCAGATCCACTCCAACTTGGTCTTTGAGTTGGGAGTGTTTTAAAGGGGAAGAACAAAGAAGCTGGGGTTAATCATCGTTTTGTGACATTTCTTAATCGGAGGTTTGGAAGTCAGGACGTCTCTGCTTTACAATTCTCTGGCCAGGTGGTCCATGGCTAGGGGTCTGTTAGCTCATCTTGCTCTGGAGAAACAACCTGAGTTTGAATGTTAATAATGATTCCTATAATAGCAATTTTAGTACAGTAACATGTTATCAACAACAGCAATTTTAGTCATCTGACTCTGGTTGATTAGTGTTCAATTAGCACAGGATTGAGGTCAGAAGGGACAAGAAAGGGGATAAAGGTTTGGATAGAGAGAGTAATCATAAACTCGGCAGGGGAACTTGGTTTTAGGGGAACTCTGTTTCAGTAGAGTAAACAATAAGTCTCCCTACACCCCTGTGCCCAGCCACTCAGGTCTCCCATTTAGAGGCTATCATGGTAGCCTGTTTCTTATTTATCTTTCTAGCAATATTCTCTGTAAATGCAGGCACAATTATATATGCATCTCTGTACTTTTCTTTATTAGTTTAACAGCCAATCTTGGAGAAAGGTCTTATCAGCCCATCTGGAGTTGCCTTGTTCTTTTTAATAATTACAGTTACTTTAAAAAGGCTCTATTAATATTCACGTGGATTGTTTTCAGTCTTTTGCTTTTATAGATAACCAAAGTCTGGGCTATCTTGCTTTATTTAATTTAAAGAGACGCCAGAGTCTAAGTACCAAAATGCAGATCAACAGATTGAAATGATAAATGCTCCTAATAGAATTGAGGAGAGATGTAGGTTACTTGATAATAAGGTAGAGGAAGTTCAATGGATGCTATCTATGTTCTCTGACATTTAAAATTATTCTGCCCTCCAATAAGTATGCTGGAATTCTTTGAGTGGATATGAATACATTTTGCATGTAATCCTTTATAATAACTCCCCAAGAAAACTAATAACCATTTACCAATACAAATATGGTTATCATTTGCCATAGGAGTGAGAATTCATGGCATTGTACTTAATGTCACCTGGGAGTCAGTGCATTTTCTAAAAGGAATTACTTGACAGTGGAGTGCCTACTGGTCAAATGCACAAAGACAAGAGTGTGTTTTAAAAAGACTTTCTGGGATAAGCAGAGGGGCCTATAAGTCAGTAGCATTCCTTTCTAGAAAGGCAGCCTTAGAGAAAGAAGAACAGATGAGAGGTAGGCTCCTGGAAGTTTGTTATGTTAATATGCAACAGAAGGGAAGATTCATTACAGGGAAGGAAGACACAGAGCCCAATTTGCTCAGAGGTGAGATATATGTTGGGTTTGGGGGTTACAGGAGATTGACTAGGGCACGTAGTCTAGTATATCATCAAATAGGGAAGTTCTTGCTGGCTGCTAAAATGATGGGGAAAATGGAATGACGGGGTGGCATGCATGAAATTCTTGTTATAGACTGATATTTTTTGAGGCAACTGTGGGGTTAGAAATGTCCCCTGCCCTCAGTAGATTTATAGAATAATAGACTGACATGGAAACAAAGATGCTACCTAAACAAACACAGAATCATTTTGAACAGAATTCATATACTACAGTATAAAACATAAGTAATATACATGGTGTAGATTTCTTTAAACTCCGTAATTCTCTGCTGGCCAAGCGTATTGAACTAGACCCTGAAATAAGCCTCAACAAAAGCAGGCTAATGTAGTAAGAATTTAGTTTAAAAGGGAAAATACAGGTTCTTTAATTCTTCTGTATCCTGGGTTTTTCCCTTTCCACCATTAATCTTTTTGCTGCCTTTCAAAACTCTTCTGGTAGATTTAAAAAATCTAGTTCTATGGTAAATTTATTATTTGGAAAAGGAACACTGGCCGAGTGGGCCCTATAGCTTTGACTTTTTATCTTACAACCAATGTCCACTGGGACAGGGTAGCAGGTATTCTCTGAGTTGTGTGCATGGTAAGTGCGCTCTCACGCTTTAGTTTAGGTTAAATAAATATCACAGGAACTGAAACAATCTAACACTCTGCTCAGCCACAGGATTTTCTTCAGCACTTCCTTAGAAGTGCTACTATAAATATACAAACCACATCACCCACGTACAAATAGTACTTGACACCATGTGAATGAGTTTCTTGAACAAACTCATTCTTTTGGGGAGGGGCTAGAGTGCAAAAAATAGTTTCTTCTGAAAACAAACAAATAAAACACTGATATTTTTTCCAGGCATTGCCTGGTAGTACTAGTGTGCCTACGCTCCTGTTTCTTATTTCTTACTCTTTCTAGGCTACCTACACTTCATCATTTCCTCACCAGGTAAAAGATGGTAAAAACAGTGAAAATGATCTTTATTCCTAAATCTTCTCACTTTCCTGTCTTCATCAGTCCACTGATGGACTCTCCTGTTCTTGTGGGTTGGTATCGTAGGGGAGGAAAAAGTTTTTCTCGTCCTTGGCTGGGTCTGAAAATTAAACTGACAAAGACAGATGAACAGGAGAAAAGCATACAAAGTGTATTGAATTTTTACATGTACATGGAGCTTGCACAGGAGAATGAAGGCTGGAAGAAGTGATTGGAGCAGGAAGCATTTGTATCTTTTAGACAAAGAAACAATAAATTTGCAACGAATTGACAAGAAAAAGGGGTTTGGGGGATTTCCCTGCTGGCACAGTGGTTAAGAATCCGCTTGCCAATGCGGGGGACACAGGTTCGATCCCTGGTCCGGGAAGATCCACATAACGTGGAACAACTAAGCCCGTGCGCCACGACTACAGTGCCTGTGCTCTAGAGCCCGCGAGCCACAACTCTTGAGCCTGCAAGCCACAACTACTGAAGCCCACACGTCCCAGAGTCCGCACCGCAACTAGTGAGCACAGGCACCGCAACTACTGAAGCCCGCACGCCTAGAGCCTGTGCTCTGCAACAAGAGAAGCCACTGCAATGAGAAAGCCGCACACCACAATGAAGAGTAGACCCTGCTCGCCGCAACTAGAGAAAGCCGGCGCAGCAACAAAGACCCAACGCAGCCAAAATAAATAAATAAAATAAATAAATAAATAAAAATTTAAAAAAATAAATAAAAAATAAAGTGTACAATTCACTGGTTTTAAAAAAACCAAACAAAAACAAAAAGGGGTTTGGGCTAAAGGTGGTAAATGGTGAAGAAGTAACTTGGAAGATAAGGGTTAGTTTAACAAGTTTGTTTTGCAGATTCTTCTGGTGCCTTCTCTGGGCTAAGAGTCTGTCTCCAGTGAAAGGAGAATTTATTTCCTGTGTTTAGGCAGAAAAGAGGGTAACTTTATTTGCATTTACTGCTTCTTAATTGCCTTCAGCTCAAAATAATTTTTATGTCAAAGAGGCATACTTTGGGATGACATTCTGGTTTCCTTCAGAAAATAGGAGTCATGAAATTAAATAACTCTAAGCTCAGAGGGACTTGGAAAGGCCATTTGGTAGAAAAATCCAGGAGAAATAAACATAGACTCTCAGATTTTCAGGGCTGGAAGGAAACTTAGGAGAATTCAAGTTCTCCTAAGAGAGAGAGAACTCTCTCTTAGGAGAGTTCCACATATTTGAATCTCTCTGGAAATATGTAGAATTGTTAAAAGCAATTTCTAGCTTTTTGAACCCTTAAGTTTTTTAAGCCTACTCCCTTCCTACCTTCGAAACACTAATTACCAATTCTTAACTTTCAAACCAGTAGTATTTTAAAATGTCGTAATTATTGAACTTAACACACAAAAATAACATTATATGTCACTGCCTAAATTATGTTCATGATTTATTTATTTTGCTTTAAAACAGTAATTCTTTCTTTCCCAAGATAATTTTTCAATATATTTTTCTATTTTCTCGTTTCTCATAGCAGTGAAAAAACAGATATTAGCTCTGTTTTCCTCTTCTTCTCTTGGTTCAAATCTCAAAGGGTATTGAACTGGAAACTTGAGGGGCCTAATTAGTAGAGAAAATAAGATAAGAATAAGTAAATACAATAAACTATTTAAAAAATCAAATTCTGAAGTGGAGGGGACCTTAGTTAGATATCATCTAGCAAAATATCTCCATATTGTAAGATGAAGAGAGGAAGATACAGAATGTTTGTGTGACTTGTCCAAGGATACACAGAGGCTTAATGATAGAGCCTCTGCAAGGTCCCATTCACTTGACTTCCAGACAGGGCTCTAAGAAAGATCTCAAGAGAAAGTTCAATGCATAAAGAGTATTTTGGTTTCCCTCAGTTTCTGAAAACGTGTTTACTAGGCATTTGGATTCTAAGAACTTATTTTCTTCCTTCCTTCGTTCCTTCTTTCCTTCCTTCCTTCTTTCCTTCCTCTCTCTCTATTTCTTCCTTTCTTTCCTTCTCTATACTAAGCAGCTAACTCCAATTCAAACTCTTTTGGCTTCAAAATTGTAGGAAATATTTATCTACTGAGCCAATTCAATTCTCAGTGTCTGGAAAGAACTCCAGAGCCTCCCAGGTCTTGGCTATTTACAATAATGAAGGGAAGCAGTAGTATAGGTAATCCAAATTAACAAATAATTCTTGAGAAATTTCAAACTAATTAAATATGGAAATTAATAACTAGATTGATATATTAATGGGATCATCCTTCTTAGGCAAGGCATATATACCAGAATGTTCAGGGCTTTGCTTTCAAAAGGAGGGGACTTACATGACATCATTCAACACTATCCCTACAGCCTGTAAAATAAATTTTATAAGAGCAACTAATATTTTGGAATATACTTCAGATAGGAGAATTCTAAGCAATTGGTTATGGTTTGTTTTAAAGTATGGAATATATTCAATATATGAAGGAAAGTGGATAGTAGAGCTGATAGGCCTTCTGTGATAAAGTTCCTAGGGTGGATCTCATTTGGAAATGCCATAAAGTTGAGAGAGGAACCAAGAGGAGTGATCACTTGTAACAATTTCTAGGAATATTATTAACGAGGCTTTCTCTGTAACCCATTGTGCTCATTCCTGCCTGCTCCCCACCCCAGTGAATTATTTTTTCAAATTCATTCGAACTCTGTGCATCTCCTCTCTTCTGATTATCATTATCTTTCTGATTCTCACTTTTTTAAGAGAGAAAGTAAGCTACTGTTTTTATTGAAAAGGAATTCCATATTTTACATCTCTTCTCTTTGAAGATTTTGCAAAGTAGACATCATGAATAATTTAGAGTTTCCTTTTATTGGGAACATTTTTAAAAGACTGCATCAACACATGGGAAATAAAAAGATGTTCTGATACAAAATGAAAAGACGCTGACCTGTCAGTTCACTGTCCTAAAGACCAGTGTGCATCCACGCATCACAGAAGTTCTTGAATGATTGTTTTTCAAACTGCTAGATGGGAAGAATACAAATGGATGAAATTCTTCTTCATTCTCTGAAGATGGCATAGTTCCAGATTCTTTAGACTCTTTTTATTTTTAAGGATCATGTGACCCTTTGTATTTTCTGTTTTCTTTAAGTTGATTCTTCTTATATAAACGATTCCAGAATCAGACACCTTTATGGACAAGTGTTTTGCTAAAAAGCAGTTCTTCCTTTATCTATAGATTTTCCTCTTTCAGGCCATTCCCACTTCCTCTTCCTTAAATATCTCATTTCCCAGTTTTTGACCACTAGGTGTCATAAGTATTCACACAAATGTCTCAAAGATGTAAAAATAAATTTTCTCTTAAAATTTCCTGAATATATGACTTTCCATATGCCGTCTTATATGACTTGGGCTCACGTATTAGCTCCAATTTATATGTGATTCAAATTCAGATTAGAAAGTTCAGGAAAAGTCACAAAATCAAGGAAAAACGAAATGGAAATCTTGTGGTGTATAAATGGTTTGTCAAAGGGGCAAACCTGTGTAGCTTTGAACTCTGCAGAACTTGTTCCTTCCAGACCCCCTTCCTTACTTGACCTCCAGAGGTTCCTTTAGAATCATTGTATGAAATCAGTAGGCACCTCCTTTTAGGAATGGGCTTCACAAGGGCACATTGAAATAGCCTTTGGAAATCTTTGCATTACTTTGCAATAGTGATACTCATGAGACACTGGAACCCACTCTCATTCTACTTATTTGAGTTTCAGCTGAAAGGGCTGACACATTAGAAAATTATTTTCAAGTCATGGTTTTTTAAAGCTAGGTTGATCAATTCTAACCTTTTCATTTTGTGTTGGGGAAATGATACCTGCAGTAGTTTGCTCATTGTCCAAAGATGGTAGCAGAACTACACATTGGACACACGTCTTCTGACTCCTAGGCATCCTAGGTCTTCTGTGTAGTTCTTACTGTTCTTAGGATAGATTCATGTATCTGCCTTGGAATTTTGAAAAAAAAATAAACCAAAGTATTCCTTAGACTGTGTTCAATATTATAACAAAAATCTTAGCTCAGGGGACTTCCCTGGTGGTGCAGTGGTTGAGAGTCCACCTACCAATGCAGGGGACACGGTTCGATCCCTGGTCTGGGAGGATCCCACATGCCGCGGAGCAGATAGGCCCGTGTGCCACAACTACTGAGCCTGCATACCACAACTACTGAAGCCCACGCGCCTAGAGCCCATGCTCTGTAACAGGGGAGGCCACCACACCACAGTGAGAAGCCCGTGCACCGCAACAGAGTGGCCCCCGCTCGCCGCAACTGGAGAGAGCCCGTGTGCAGCAACGAAGACCCAAAGCAGCCAAAAATAAAAAAATAAATAAAATAAAATAAATAAATTTATATATAAAAAAAAAATCTTAGCTCAGTAAGCTTCCTCTGTGGAGATTTAATGTTAAAAACAGAAGTAGCCTGTTAGTTGTTGGCACAATGACAGGAAACAAATTTTAATACTCTCATTTTACAGAATTTGCAGATTTCATTTTAATTCAGACAGATGGAATAACTGTTCCATTTAACTTTTCTTTGTATTGCAAGTCAACCAGACCCATACATATCTTTCAATGAATTTTTTAAGGAAGATGACCATATTTAATGAAAAGATAATCTTTTGGTATTCTAAGTAAAAAAGAATACTACTGTTGTTCTCACCAAGGTAGGCTTAGTCATTTGACTATAAAAGCAGTGAAAATATTGCATTTTAAGTAGTTGTACCATAAAATAATGAATTTTATTTGTGTAAGGTACTTTATTACTTGAGATGAGAAGCGCTGTCCTTGTATGATCAAAAGACCTGAAGGGTCCATGGCCTTAGTGTTCACTCGGTTCCCATGGAGAGGACACTCCATATCCCTCTGGTAAATATGGCTCTTTTGTTTATTCTGACTGAGGTTTCCATGGTAAGTCCAGGTGCAGAATTTCTTTTGGGTAAGAATTTCCCCCTAATTACAATACTAAACAATTGCTTTACCTAAATTCTCTTATACAAATTTTGAAAGACTGAATTAAAAATTAATTCTTTGGCCACAATGACAGTGCATGGAACTAGTTAAACTGGTAATTCTGAGCATTGTTTAAGATGTTTTACCCAAAAATGTTGTAAGGTCAAATAAGTTAGAGAAATAGGCTGTATGCTTGAAATCCTTTCTTAGACATTAAAAATGCTGCTTAGCGTATTACAGGCTCTGAAAAATCCTGCAGTTAAGAAACTTGCTCAAATCTATTGAAGCTAACATTTTCCAAGCATCATTGGTCAGAAACGTTAATTGTAAAATACCATATAACATCTTGTGAAAAACAGGTTGAGAAATCTTGATTGCCCAAATGACATACAATCCCAAATCAACTACTCTGTTTCTTGCAATGTGCAATCCTTCTATTGGATTTTTATCTCATTTATTGTCAGTATCTAAACAATATTCCCTTTGCCTCCATGGCTACTTTCTGGCCAGTAAGAGTCATAGTTGCAACATGAAAGGCCAAAGCCCTGCTAAGTTTATCCACAGAAATTTCCAAGTATCAATATCCTGTCAACAGATGGACTATTTTAAAATATTACTTTCCTGCGTGTTATAAAACAGTTGTTTCAGTTGATTTCCTCTAACCCATTTATTTTCTTTCACTTAATGTAAATTTTTTCCATGTCAGAGTCCATGATTGATTACTAGAGGTCAAATAAGCCTGGACTAAAAATACAATTGTTGTATTTCCTGGGAGTTGACATTATGGCTGTTACCTTATTGTAGGAGTCACTTGCACATTCAAGATGGAATACGAACTCGTTAGTGTGGCATAATAGGTTGAGTGCAGTCGTTTCTAAGGTGGCGTGGAAGTGTTACACCCAGATCACCACTGGTTATGTGGGATTAGCACAAGAAAGCAAGATAAAGCAAGGTAACCTGGCTACTGTGTCACTTTCTTGTTATCAATTGGCCTTGGGTCCTGATACTTCCATAACTGGCTTATTCCATAAGCCTCACAGAGAATTGTTAACAATATTTCTGGATACAGCCATTGCTTAAGTGATTTGCTTTCCCTGTGAGTATTTTTTATTTCTATATCCTGTGAGAGAGAATTCATTTAGATTATTTTGTCACCATCCCATACAAAGAACTCTTACTAAGCAGTTTTATCCCAAGCTACTGAAAAGACCATTAACTACCTTCAAGTTCAAGTTCAATCCAGAAATTAGACCAAACTCTAACTCCATTAGTTATGTGCAGAGCATCAACATTTTCTTCTCTTGATATACATGCCATGAATCCTACAAAAAATTTCTATAAAGAATTACTTGCTCTTTCTGTCATCGAGGGTGATATAATGATTGTGGTTATGGGAACCCAGAGTTTCATAGAATTTGTTTTGGTCCAAGACATATTATGATCTGGTTCCCCCCTGCTACTTCAACTGATATCCCATTACTCTTCTTCTTTCTTTATTAATAATAAATGGATTACTAGTCTCCAAATATTCCATGATTTTTCTTGCTGTCCTTTTTTGCATACGTGCTTCTCTTCCACTGGAATGCCATTCTCTTCCTTTATCACACAATTAAATTCTTCTCATGTTTCCAGATTTGGTTCAGGTGATATCTCTTCTAGGATATCTTTCATGTTCATTCCTAAGCTCAAAGAAAATTTTAATTGCCATGAAAAAATTGAGATTAAAGACTTCAATAGTTAGTGAATTACTTTGGGATAGGAGTAGTTGCTGTATCACACAATCCTCAAAATATATAATTTTTCAAATATGTATGATAGAAGTTTACTTCTCAATCACATCAACTCCCAAAGGGATTAGTGGGAAACTTTCCTCCAACTAGTGATTTAGGATTTCAACCTCATTCTCTCTTGTAGGTTCACCATCTGACACTGTGTTTATCTGTATTCAGCTAGTGGAAGAAAAAAAAAGAGTGAAGAAGATATAACCACTTCTTAACAATCTTGATCTGGAATTAATACACGCTTGTTTCCATTACTAAGAACAAGTCACATGGCCCCACCTAGGTGTATTGAGGTTGGAAAGTGTGTTGCCTGACTGGGTTGCAGTTCCTGGTAACAACTCCAGGAAGGAAATGCATACATTTTGGGCATAAGAGTTAGCTATCTCTGCTACAGTTAATATTCTTATGTTTGCAATGACGTAAACTCCAACTTAAGAAAGATTAAGCACCAAGGTTGTTTTAAAGAAGTCATCCGGGGGGTTGTTCTGAGAAGCCAAGGAAGAGCTGCAGGGATCGGGCAAACTGGGGAACTTCAGATATAGGACCTGGAGACACAGTGCCATCATGGTTGTCTTTTGTCTCTGTTTTTCCTGCTTATTGATTTTGTTCTCTTCTATTGCAGAAAGATGGATTCATATACATGGTGGGGGTGTGGGAAGGTAGCCAATTCCAGGCTTAGAGTCTCCAAATTTTGTGATTCCAGAGCAAAGTAAGAATACGTTTTTTCCCCATTTTGCTATATAAAAATTCCACAGACAGACTCAGGACAATTTGGCTCACGTGTTCACCCACTCAACCAATCACTGTGGCTACTGCTAAGAAGTGAGATATATATATAGGACATTTGTGGACCCAGTCCCTACATGACTTGGGACATTATTATCTTATTTCAAAAAGTCCTAGGGTAAGTGGAAGAATTTTATTGTCAAGGTGGATACAAACTTGGGATATAAACTAGATTAGAAGAAGGGCTTCAACACATTGGAGAAGGGTATGCAGCAAATAAGGAGTATGGGAGCAGGACAGCTTCTGCTGTTTTAGCTGAAGTCCAGGCTTTGTTGTTCCAGTTATAGAGCACAGGCAGAGCAGACTGAGCATAATTCTGAAGGGCCCTAGGATTTTTGGAATGGTAAATGAGCATCGGCTTCACCGTAAAATCACCAGCTGCATCGGCCCCTAACAAGAGAGTCCGCCTGTCCTTTGAAGATTTGAAGTCAGGCATTGATGTCTCCTCTCTAGCTATGAAAGTCTAGGCGGCATCTTCTTCCAATATAGGGCATCTTCTTCCAATATAAGTCTGTTGTTTCGTGTAGTCACCTTCATTAATCATCTTAGCCAGATCTTCTGGATAACTTGATGCAGCTTGTATATCAGCACTTGCTGCTTCACCTTGCACTTTTATGTTATGGAGATGGCTTCTTTCCTTAAACCTCATAACCAACCTTTGCTCGCTTCAAACTTTTCTTCTGCAGTGCCTTCATCTCTCTCAGACTTCATGGAATTGAAGAGAATTAGAGCCTTGGTCTGTATTAGGCTTCTGACTTAAGGGGATATTGTGGTTGGTTTGATCTCCTAACCAAATCACTAAAACTTTCTCCATATCAGCAATGAGGCTGTTACACTTTTTTTTATTATTCATGTGTTCACTGGAGTAGCAATTTTAATTTCTTTCAGGAACTTTTCCTTTGCATTCCCAACTTGACTAACTGTTTGGTGCAAGAGTCCTAGCTTTCATCCTATCATGAATTTCACCATGCCTTCCTCACTCACCTTAATCATTTATAATTTTTGATTTAAGTGAGAGACATGTGACTCTTCCTTTCACTTGAATACTTAGAGGCCATTGTATGATTATTAACTGGCCTAATTTCAATATTGTTGTGTCTCAGGAAATAGGGAGGCCAGAAGATAGGAGAGAGAGGGAAAGGCTGGTGGGTGGAGCAGTCAGAACAAAGGATTTGAATAAATATTTTTCTAAGGAAGATATACAAATGGCCAATAGGTACATGAAAAGGTGCTCAACATCACTAATCATCAGGGGGATGAAAATAAAAAGCACAGTGAGCTATAACCTAACACCTGTTAGAATGGCTATTTTAAAAAAGAGATAAAACGTGTTGGCGGGGATGTGGAGAAAAGGGAACCCTTGGGCACTGTTGGTGGGAATGTAAATTGTTGTAGCCACTGTGAAAAACAGTATGGAGGTTCTTCAAAAAAATCAATAACAGAACTACCATATGACCCAGCAATCCCACTTCTGACATACAAAGGAAACAAAACCATTATCTGGAGAGATATCTGTACTCCCATGATCACTGCAGCATTATTCACAACAACCAAGGTATGGAAACAACCTAAGTGTCTGTATATATATGTCGGCCTTAAAAAAGAAGGAAATCCTATCATTTTTGACAATATGGATGAACCTGGAGAACATCGTGTTAAGTGAAATAAGCCAGACAGAGAAATGGTATCATTTTTATGTAGAATTTTTAAAAAGTCAAACTCATAGAAAGTAGAAAAGTGGTTGTCAGCAGCTGTGTCGTGGGGGAAATAGGGAGAGATAGGTAAAAGGGTATGAACTTTCAGCCTTAAGATGAATAAGGTCTGAGGATCTAATGTCTAACACAGTGATTGTAGTTGATAACACTGTATTGCATAATTAAAATTTACTAAGAGAGTAGAACATAATTGTTCTCACCAAAGAAAAAGGGGGTAATATGGGAGATGAAGGATGTGTGAATTCACTCTATGAATGGAATTCTTTCCCAACGTACAACGTATATCAAATCATCACATTGTCCACTTTAGATATCTTTCAATTTTATGTTCATTATTTCTTAATGAAACTGAAAACAAAAGGAAAAAGTTAAGTCAGGGTTTCTCAACATTCTTTTTATTATTACCCTCCTAAAGAGCCATTATTTTCCTAGTAACCATTATTTCCTATGAAATTTTAATACCAGTATTCTGTATATCTGTTTATGTTCCTTGGCCCTTTTGAGGGACATAAACTATTGTAATAGCTAAAAAAAATTTCACTCCCCCAAGAACCAATAGTTGCTGGTGGGGCATATTGCCCCCACTTAACCCACCGGTGAAGTGAATGGCACTGCTTTCAATATCATCATAATTAGCTGAGTAGTAAAAAAAACGCTCAATTTGTAGTCAGTTGTCTATGCAGGAGTAAAATACCAATTCTAACTTGTATTATCTCTCTCTCTTATTTTAGAAAAATCATTCAATTTCCTTATTTCTCACATATTAAATAAGGTAAGGTTAAAATAATAAGCAAACAAAGAAACAGGATGGAAAATACCGTATCTTATCTTGTCTTATCTTATCTTCCTACATCACAGGGTTGCTGTGAGAGTTACTTCTCCCGAAATCAGTTGATTTATCAAGATGGGACTCACCACAAGATTGATTGTGAGCTCCTTCTTCACAAAACCAGAGTCTTGATGTAATTAACATAGAAAGAGCCTCGGGTGTTTGCACAGTAGTAATGGGAATGTGGCAACGATATTTGCATTTCAGTTGAGCAAACAGTCAGATAACAAGCTTCTTTAGTGGAGACTTTGTCTAGACATAAAAGGGAACTCATGCCCTAATGGAGGAAAAAGTCACGAAGGGAAATCTTAGAATATTTTCCTCTTAGAAACCTTGAAAACAATATCAAACATTGCTTGATTTCAGTGAATTATTTGCAGTCAAAGACGGGACTAGGTGAGTGCAAATCATTCCTTCTAATATTTTATCCATTGCTTTTTATAATGGACATAACTTATCGTTAGTGAAGCAAGGTTTCAATGTAAACTTTCCTTTTTAACCTCAGTTTATTAAGTATAACATCTGCAAGCTGGTCTTATGAAATGCATTTAACTTTGAACTCTCACAAAATCTGAAATACACAATTTGTTGAAAAATAATAATACATCTAATATTTATTAAGCACATAGCATATGCCAGACCCTGGATTAGGTGTGTTACAGCCATGGTTTCCAATCCCTATAGCAACATGTAGAGTTAATATTACATAGTGTATCAGTTGTCTGTTGTAGCAACGGTCATTTTATTTACTCCCGAGTCTGTGGGTCAGCAATTTGGGAATTCTGCCGATCATGCTTGGGGTCACTCATGCGGCTGCAATTCGTGGGCAGCGAGGCTGGGAGCTAGTTGGTCTAGGGAGCTTCAGCTAGGACAGCTTGTCTCTGCTCCACGTGATCTCTCTTTCTCCAGCAGGTCAGCCTGGGCTGGATCTCACAGCTACAGCATCCCAAGAGGGCAAGAATGGAAGCTGCATAGCTTCCTGAGAACCAGACTCAACTCACACAACATTACAGTACTTCCATTGCATTCTACTGGTCAAAGCAGGTCACAAGGCCAGCCCATATTCAAGAAATGTGGAAACAGACTTCACCTCTTGATGGGAGGAGCTGCCAAGTAATTGTGGCCATTTTTAATCTAATTAATTGCACACATTCTTATGGATGAATTATTTGTTATTTATTGTTATTTATTTTGAGAAATCTCCTAGTAAACTTTTTTTTTTTTTAAATCCACCATCTTCAATGTAGTACAATAAAGAGATAGGGTAAGGAAATAAAAATTTGTAACAATTTTATGCATGTAGTGACCCAAATTGAAGAAAAAATTCTTATTGTCAAAATCGACGCGAGTTGTGAGTTTTAGAGATAAGTCAAACAAATATACTTGGGGTATAGACAGTTCACCCAAATGTTGTCTGTGTCATGGATTATTTTATCATGGAGTGGTGAGTAAGGCTGGTCCCAGAGGTTTAGGCAATGCTTGGTGCTCTGGAGCCTTGCCCTCGAGCTAAGGCTGTGAGGTGGGCCCACTCATAAACTAGAAACTGGTGGGGGTGGGACCTTCATGGGGACTTTAGCTTTGGTACAGCCCCCTTACCTGCTCTTTGTTTCCAGAGCTGGTAAAGAGATGCTTTCTCTGCAGCTTGAGCCAGAGGGTGGGAATAATCTGTCAAATGAGCTTGGTGTTGTGAGGGTTAGTGGTTTGTTTTTCCTTCGTAAAAAGAGGCAGGTGAGCACGGTGGACCTTAGGATTGCACAGATCTGTTTTGCTCTCTGTTCTATCATTTTATTTTATTTTATTTTTGTGTGTGTGTGTTCCAATAAAACTTTATTTATTTTTTAACTTATATTTTTATTGAAGTATAGTTGATTTACAATGTTATCTCAACAAAATAAAACATATAACCCAGTTATCTCTCCATTCAAATTACATACTAAGCTTTCAGTACAAAAGATTGGTACAAAATGAAGCAACTAACTTTTTGATCCAAGGTAAATCATCTACAATCTGGGAAGAAATTTCTTTTACTTCTCTCTTACAAAATCACTATTTTTTCAATTATTTTTAAAAACATGATGTATCTTGCAACTAGAGATTATCATACTAAGTGAAGTAAGCCAGAAAGAGAAAGACAAATACCATATGATATCACTTATATGTGGAATTTAAAATATGGCATAAATGAACTTGTCTACAAAACAGAAACAGACTCACAGACACAGAGAACAGACTTGTAGTTGCCAAGGCGGGGGGCAGGGGGTGCGTTGGGGAGAGGTGGATTGGGAGTTTGGGGTTAGTACATGCAAACTATTACATATAGAATGAATAAACAACAAGGTCCCACTGTATAGCACAGGGAACTATTTTCAATATCCTGTGATAAACCATAATGGACAAGAATATAAAAAAGAATGTATATATGTGTATAACTGAGTCACTTCACTGTACAGCAGAAATTCACACAACATTGTAAACCAGATATACTGCTCTATCATTTAAAATTTTTATTTTCTAGTTTCCGAACTCTAGGCAAACTTATCTTTCCGATCTTTAGTTTCCTCATTTTCAATATGGAAATAATACATAACTCATAGGATTGTTGTAAACACTAAATAATTAATGGCATTAAGGTATCAATATAGTTCATGGCATGAGGTAGATGCTTATTACATGAGTAATTATGAGTAGAAGTAAATTAAGTTGAATTTTACTTTCCATAGGTAGCTTATGGGGCCATATTTATATTATTTATTCACTTATTCAAAAAAAATTTATGGTGCCTCTTCTGTGTGCTACGTACACTGTTGGGTTTTGGGAATACGGGTACATCACAGACAGGGTCTGTGGTCACATGGAGCGTGTAGCCTAATCTCAGAGTGTGGTCTAAGGGCCAGCAGCATTGGCATCACCAAGGAGATTGTTAGAAAGGCAGAATCTCAGGCTCCCTCCCAGACCTACTGACTCAGAGTCTGAACTTTAACAATTTCTTCCACATAATTTGTGCACATTGACATTTGAGAAGCACTGCTCTACTTAAGTGGATGGAGTCTATGACATTTACTCCATTTGGTACCTAAAGGTGTCCTGGGCTGTAAATGTGAGATACAGAACTAAAAATTGTAGAGATAACAAGCTAGAAAGAGTTTGGTTTTAACCACCTTACTTTAGCAGAAAGAAATCAGGTACGACCTACATGTCAAAGTATTAAAGAGAAAATAATGACAATAAAAGCAAAGGCATGCATATTCTAGGGTCCGTTCTCTCATCCTCGGTTTCCTTGGTGGTGAACAATGTGGTACAAGTTTTGACATTACCAACCCCACCCTGTCCTACACATCCCACCCTCAGCTTTGCTATATTTAGGGGTTTCTTGTTGAATGAATGATATGGTTAAGGCACTTTTCACTGCTGGACATGGGATAATATTTGACTTGCTGAATGTGCCCATGTCTGGGTCCCCTTAAGGATTTTTATCAATGATGTGAATAAAGTCATAGGAAGGAGGCTTTCATATTTACTAAGGACCCAAATCTGGGAAGGTGTGGAAGAAACTATTAAGTACCTGTTCTCAGTACCTGTTCTCACCCTCTTACTTCATAGAATTATTCTTTTTAGCCTGAAACATAGCTGCCCAGAACAGATATTTCATTTTTCAGCCTCTCTTGCAGGTAGGTGTGGCCTCGTGGCTACATTCTAAATAAGGGTCTATAAACCAAAGTGTTACATGGAATGACACTTTCAGGTGGTCATCTTAAATAGGCTGATGAACTTCTTGGCTCTTTCCTCCTTCCTGTTGGCTGGAGAGTAGATGTGACAGCTGAAACTCTAGCCTTCATCTTGGACCATGAGGTAAAAGAGGTGTTTAGGATGCTAGGACCCAGTCAAAGGGACCAGGGTCCCTGATGATCACAGTCATCACTCCAGTCCCGCGGGCTCTATCTATGGTCTTTGTTCACATAAGATAGAATACGTTTCTGTTTCGTTTCAGTCGTGGCATCTTAGTGTCATGTAATTCATAGCCAAACCTAATCCTAGCTAATCCAGAGAACTTGCTTATATAGCAAATAATGAAATCAAGATTAAAAAGCTCTTGGGGGGAGGGATAAATTAAGAATTTGGGATTAACAGATACACACTATCATATATAAAATAGATAAACAACAAGGACCTACTGTATAGCACAGGGAACTATATTCAATATCTTGTAATAACCTATAAGGAAAGGAATATTACTCAGCCATAAAAAGAAATGAAATGGAGGTATTTGTAGTGAGGTGGATGGAGTTAGACTCTGTCATACAGAGTGAAGTAAGTCAGAAGGAGAAAAACAAATATAGTATGCTAACACATATATATGGAATCTAAGGAAAAAAAAAAAAGGTCATGAAGAACCTAGTGGTAAGACAGGAATAAAGACACAGACCTACTAGAGAATGGACTTGGGGATATGGGGAGGGGGAAGGGTAAGCTGGGACGAAGTGAGAGAGTTGCATGGACATATATACACTACCAAATGTAAAATAGATAGCTAGTGGGAAGCAACCGCATAGCACAAGGAGATCAGCTTGGTGCTTTGTGACTACCTAGAGGGGTGGGATGGGGAGGGTGGGAGGGAGGGAGATGCAAGAGGGAAGAGATATGGGAACATATGTATATGTATAACTGATTCACTTTGTTATAAAGCAGAAACTAACACACCATTGTAAAGCAATTATACTCCAGTAAAGATGTTAAAAAAAATCTGAAAAAGAATATGTATATATACTTATATATATGTATAATTGAATCACTCTGCTGTACACCTGAAACATTGCAAATCAATTATATTTCAATAAAAAAAACTTTTGAGGGACTGAGATGATAGTCAAAACTGTTGTGAAATAAAATGGAATAAAATGTAAATACCAACAGTTTAAAAATATTTCCAAAAATAAACTTGAGGAGAACTGGCTAAAGAGTAGTTTGTATATAAAATCTTGAGTGTGGGTTGGGTGGGGAAGTTGGCAGACACAAGTTTCATATGGGTGAACAGTATAGGGAGGTTGTTTACAGCAAATGTCAGGTTAAGCTAAGCTAAACTGTACCCAGACCAAGGGAGGTTCAGACTTTCAATTTTCTGCATCGGCACAGCACCTCTGGAGTACTGTGTTCACCTCTGGGCCCATATTGTTCACAGTGTCACATATGAGGGTTACAAACTAGATTGTCTAAAGGGCAAACAGGATGGCATAGTGTCTGACGACCATATCACAGTCAATGGAAGGGGCTGTGAAGTATTAGCCTGGAGAGGGGAAAATGTAGGAAATACAGGGGAAATGTACCTTCAACTATTTAAAGGGTTGTCATGTGGAAGAGTGTGATGCCTAATTTGCTTTTATCCCAGAGGGAATACTTAAGACCAATGAATAAAATGTACTAGAGGCAAAATTCTGCTCTGTATAGGAAACCATTTGTCAGTAACTCAGGCTGTCTCAAATGAGAATGCACTGCTTTGTGAAGTGTTAAGTTTGATCATCATAGAGTCATCAGGAGCTCTGACCTTCATTTGGTGCTTTCTATGGGGCAGGTGCTTTGCATGTGTTTTCTCATTCAGTCCTCACAAACCCGTGAGGCAGACTCAGTTTTTATCTCTGTGTTACAGATTTGGAAGTCGAGGCTTAGAAAAGTGAAGTAACCTACCCAATACGGTCCTGTGGTGAAAGGCAGAGCCCCGCTGGGAAGGTGCTTTGCCTCCCCCTCTAGCTGTCCATCCACAGAAGCCGTTGGGCACAGGCTGGCCAGAAGGGCAGGGGCAGCTGGTGGTACTGAAAACCAGGTTCCTGAGTTAAGCCACATCTAGAAAAGCCTCTACTTCTTTATCTTGAAAGCATTTTCTTAACTCTAGTAGTAGTATTGAGACTGTGTGTGATATGGCAGGAGAAACCCCACTGGGTTGATCTAGGAACCTGAAGGTAAAAAGGGAAAATCATGAGACAAGTAGGGGAATGGATCAAACCACCTAAATTTAAACGTTGAATTTTCCCCTTCTAGTTGTATAGTTTGGGACAGGACATGTAAACTGTTCGAACCTCAGTGTCCTAATGGGCAAAATCCAGGTAATTATAGTCAACTTGCACAGTTGTTGTGATAGCTAAAAAATAGAATGATTAGCTCAGGCCTGTTGGCAGAGAAGATGCTCAGAACTGGTCATTAATTCTCACTGACACCTGGCAGGTGCTGAGGTGTGTATTAGTTGCAGCTCGTGGTTAGAAAAATTCAAATACTAGAGTTCCTCCAGGATTTAAAGCAGAGAATTAAACTCATTTGGACTACATGATTTTTATGATGCCTTATTCACTACTTGTCTAGAAACTTAGAACTTCATTCTTTTGATGAAACATACATTGTAGGGACTGGAAAGCTAAAAACGACATTTCCCAGGCTCACCCAGAATTAGGGTTCTGGGTATGATTTAGGTTTTGCCTAACAAATGCACTCATGCAAGACTTGAATAAGTGAAAAAAATAAACAGGAGCAAAGGCACAGAGGCCGTGGCATACAAGTGTTGGGGAAATATAAAAACAAGATCCCCTGCCAACCCAGAAATCCTCCCCACAAAAATAGAAAAGAAAAAAATTTTGTTATTGAATAAGCCTGAACCAGAATGTGACGTGAATTACAGGTAATCTGGTAGAAGAATGCAAAGAGAGAAAGGAACCTCACCCTTTTATGCAGCTGAGCAGACACAACCCATTCCATCCATGTTCTCAAGATAAACAGCACAGGACAGCACAACTTATCACACATAGTTGGTCCTAAATTCACTTGGTAATTAGGGTAACCACCTGTGCTCATTGCCTTTACCCAAAGGAAAAATAAATTTCTTATATCATTATGACAGGAGGTAGGTTTGCAACTTAGAGCCAGGAGCCAGCTGAAGTTAGGCTTCTACCCTCCCGTAAAAACTGAGAGATAGGGGCGTTTTCTTCCTTGATGCTAACATTTCAGAGTTGGTTTCTAGGTTGAGGAAACATTCCTGGGTTATAAATGTGGCAAGAGGCATATTTAGTTTTTAAAAAGAATTACAAATATTTCAAAGAAACAGGAATTATAAGTTTTCTGAAGTGAATGTTCTAAGAAAAGGAAGAGGGAGAAATGCTTCACTTTTTTTCAGTAGAAAGAATTAAAGTTTTTTTCTTATTTTAATTTGTTTTTGCCCTTGTATAACTCATTATGCGTACACGGTCCAGAGGTCAACATTTAAGTGGTGGCTTTCCATCCTCTTATCCCGATCAACAATTGTAGGAAATACTCTTTCCTTATATGATGACTAAGATGATGGCCCACTTGAGACTGCAGCTTCCTGACTTGCCAGCTTCCTGATGATGACATGTTCTGTGGTGTTGATCTACAGCATCCTGGATTTTGTACCTCCAACATTTCCAGTTAGTTTGTATGCACCAAATTCACTGTATTCAATCCCTTTCTTCTTAAGTACCTGAAGTGGTGTCTGTTTTCTACAAATGAACTCCATCTAATTTAAAATCTAATAAAAATATGTCATCTAGTGAGCCACAACTCTGCTTTAGACAAAGTTTCTTTAAGATTATTAGTTTAAACAGATGTCTAGAATTTGATACTTTAGATGATTTTACTAGTGAAATTAATACTCTAACAGGCATAGGTAAATACCTGTTAACTTTTGATTATTTTATGGATAATATAAAATAAATGAGACGAGTGTGTTTTTAATTAGTTTGGGGAACTTCAAAAGCGGATTTCCTTTACAGGGATTTCTTTTTTCTTTTCCTTCTTTTTTCTCCTTCATGTAATAAAAGAAATGCAATTTTTGAGTAAGGTAGTTCAAAACATAGTGAAATTTAAAAGTAGAAGGGATGTGGCTAATCTGGGATGTTCTCATTCCCAAATTTCAAGGAACAATCCTGTTTCATATAATAGTATCCAGTTCTCCTCATCATTACAGACATATGTCTGTCGTCCCATCAACAAGTAAGGGCTAATTCTCTTCCCCTTGAATCTATGCTGACCTGGTCACCTGCATTGACCAGCAGAATGTGGCAGAAATGACTGCAAATTCTGGTCTAGCCCTTAAGAGACCTGGCAAATCTCACTTTTGCTCTTTTAGAAGTCAGCCTCTGTTAAAGAAGTTTGACTATCTTGCTGAAGAGAGAGGACACTTGGAAATTGCACTAAGGATGTGAGACTGTGAAGGGTGACAGCCAGCCCCCAGCCATTCCAACTAGCCTCTGAGGTGCCAGACGTCTCTATGTCTTTGTACCTGTTGGCCCTTCCCTGGAAAGACCTTCGTTCTCCCCTTTCCTAACTAACCCCATTCATCCTTCCAGACACGGCTCAAGTGTCACAAATCCTTCGCTCTCCCCTTTCCTAACTAACCCCATTCATCCTTCCAGACATGGCTCAAGTGTCACAAATTGTAGAACATTCAGAGAAGCACGAAAATGTGATAATTACTGCCCAGTTCTTCTAGAGATCGTAGCCTGGGGGTGAAGTGGGGGGAGAGATGGGAGAGGCTTCGCATATAATTAAAATCATTTTCTATATATTTATTATTTAGTAAATGGTTACTAATTGCTAGTACTACAAGTACAAAATACTAATAAACGAAATACTAGTCATTATATAGCAATAAATGTTATATATTATCATGCAGTGAATAGTGTACAGGAAATTTGAATAGTTATTATTTGAAATATAATAATAAAGTTATAAATTCCAGGCTGCCCTTGGCCCCCGTCCAGATTCCCCTTCCCAGGTCCTCCTCAGCCCCATGTTTGATATGTATAAATAATGATTTCATAATATTTATTATTATATATAGTATTTTACCTCTTAATGATAGTAATAGATATTTAGTAAATAATATTAATTATTGAGGGATAAAGTGCTAAAAATTGTAAGGCAATGAATAATATTTAGACAGTTAATCTTACCTTGTAATTATATAAAATATTTATTTCCTAGAGCTCCATGCCTAAACCTCATAGATAATTCACTTCAATTCTTAAATATCGAGCTTTATTAATAGTGCAGAATTCCAGCCTCCATTAACTAACCTCTGCAGTTCTGTGCTGACACTCCTGTGCATTAGCTTGAAGAAGCTGCTCTTTACAGTGCCCAGGACTTTTGAAAAACTCTTTTTCTATAGTCAATAAAGGAGCATAATTATGTTAATACAGCATAGCACACCCTACCATGGTATGTCACAGTAAAGAGGTTAAATAACTGTCATATAGCTGATGCAACACAGAAATAAAGTTAGGAGAAAAACAGGAATATTGTCTCATGCAATCTTACTGCACTGTCACTTGGTTCTTAATGCCTTTATAAACTGTAAACAGATGTCATAAACCATGTCTCTAAATGATCATGGTATTTAGAGAAATAATGACATGTCAGTAAAGTATATTCCTACTTCTGATTCTTTCTGTCTGTATCTAGTTGAAAGTCGGTGCTGTCCTCACCATGTCCATTTGCCAACCAGTAAACTCACTGGCAATAAATAGATGAGTGCAAGCTCAAGTGAGCTAATGATGCCAAGGGACAAGTCCCTTCCTTAACTTCCCACAAAAGTGCTCTTTTATTTTTTAGTTATTTTTGATTCTCTAACTCACTAGAAGAAGAGATGTTAACATTAGTATAGTGTTTTGACTCCCACTAGCCTCCAAGAAAGAGTTTCCACTCCAAGTCAACAGAGAAACCCATAAATTTAGGTCCAAAGATAATGTTTTATTTAGCATCCACTATGCACCAGGCTCTTTGAGTTTTAAGGCCCAGAAACCCATTCAAAGTAGGTGATGTAAATTGGGATGGGGCCGAAATCATTTAGGACATCAGAAAAAAAATTTAAAGAGTATACTCTATGATCAGTTGGGAATTATTCCTGGAATGCAAGGATGACTCAACATATAAAGACATAAAATCCCTTCGTGGCAACCAAGGATGGGGCAGTGAGAGTGGTCCACTGTGAGTGCAGGCAATAAAGGGATGTGTTGTCTGTAGAGAGTTTAAAAATGATAATAAAATCAGCTAGGTGGTGTGCTTTTTTTTTTTAATTTTAATTTTTATTTATTTTTGGCTGTGTTGGGTCTTCGTTTCTGTGCTAGGGCTTTCTCTAGTTGCGGCGAGCGGGGGCCACTCTTCATCACGGTGCGCGGGCCTCTCACTATGGCGGCCTCTCTTGTTGCAGAGCACAGACTCCAGACGCGCAGGCTCAGTAATTGTGGCTCACGGGCCTAGTTGCTCCGCGGCATGTGGGATCTTCCCAGACCAGGGCTCGAACCCGTGTGCCCTGCATTGGCAGGCAGATTCTCAACCACTGTGCCACTAGGGAAGCCCTAGGTGGTGTGCTTTTGAATATCATCATGGACCAGCAATTTTAACAAACCTCATGATAAAATAACCCACCCCCCAAAAGAAAACCTTTTGTTGGTCTAGATTCTAAATAGTTGTTGTGCTTAAGTTGAATTTTAATAATATATGTAAGTTTCAAATTAGCTTGTGTTTATTACTTATCTATCTTTTCATAAACACTTAATTCTGCATGGAACCTATTTGAAGAACTCCTCAGTTATACACTTGGTCTCCTACACACATGCAGATTCAGGTACATGTATTTGTTTCAAGGGCAAGGCTGTAAAGTTTTGAGCTCACTTTGGGTACAGTTGGTCTCTCTGCATATCCGTCAGTGTAAATAATAAAAGATAATGTAGTTTTTCTTTTTTGTGTGCTTAGAATCAAGGGAATGAAAATTAAAACTACAAGGAGATAACACTAAACCCCACTAGAATAACTAGAATTTAAAATAACTGATAATGCCAAGTGTTGACAAGGATGCAGAACACTGCAGAACCTCTTTGGGAAGACTATTTTTTATCTATAAGAGTTAAACATATTCATATTCTATGACATAGCAATTACATCCCCAGGTAAATATTTAAAAGAAATACATATGTACACTGAAAGATAAAATAGAATGTTGAAAACAATATCATTTGTAACTGGAAACATTTCAAAGAGTTGAATGAATACACCAGTTGTGGTAGATTTATACAATAGAATAACACACAGTAATGAAGGAAACACTGCCACACTCAAAACCTGAATGAATCGTATAAATATATTGTTGGTCTATAGAAGGCTTATACAAAATGATATATAGTTTATAATTCCACTTAAATAAAATTCAGAAACAGGAAAAATTGTTCTGTGGTGTTAAAATTAAGGGCAATTCTGGCAGCTAAAATATGGCCTGGGAGGGGCATGAGGGTATTTTCTGAAGTTCTAGGAATATTCAGTTTTTGACCTAGCTGTCACTTACATGGGTGTGTGCCCTTTGTGATAGTTCAATAAACTGTACCTTTATGATTTGTATACCCTTCTGAATGTATAATTCAATAAAAATGTTTATTGAAAAAAGATAGCCAACAATTAAGGTATAAACAAAAGATCTAACAGGCATTGCATTTGGGGGTATGATATGCAATCTGATATGGGTGGACTCATGAATTTAGCTGTAACACATTCAGATAGAATTCCCCTTAAGAAAATCTGAAACAAAGAAATCCATATTTATAAGAAAAATAAATGAAGAGCAGCATTATTTACATAGTATTAAATGCATCCTTTAAGGCATGACTCTCTTTTTTGGTACATTGAAATGTAGTGTGAATTTCAAATATTTTATTCTAACACTCAGAAAGAAATTAATTATGTAATTTTTTAAGGTGCTTTAAGTATTCCACGTTCCACCTCACATCTATGTATTTCTTTTTCCTGCATATTTACCTTATGAAACTCTAATAAAGTATCTTTAGTATCATTATCATCATCATCATCATCATCATTATCATTATTCCATTGCTTAACAGTAACAAAGAGCTTTTTTGGATTGCACAATAAGCTCAGAGTTTAGGAAGACAGATAGCAGACTCACATTCTACATGAGCAAACGGGCTCAGACTGGGTATAAGATTTTCCTCATATCCCACCACTTATATGAGATGAAGCTGCACCATAGTCTGGTAGTTTCTGTTGATTAGGCCTTGAATCTGTCAAGAGTCTTTGTTGTAAGCCACTGAGACCAAATGTGGTTGAAAAGAAAGAGAGAGAGAGAGAGAGAGAGAGAGAGAGAGAGAGAGAGAGAGAGAAGGAAGGAAGGTTGGAAGGAAGGAAGGGAGAGACAGAGAGGAAGGAAGGAAGGGAGGGAGGAAAGGATGGAAAAAGAAAAATAAATGGAAAAAGAAAGCCAGAATATGTATGTCAGAAGCATATCAGGGGCACAAGTATTAACAAGAGTCTGGAGCACCCGTCTTGGAAAACTGGCAGTTCCAGGCAGCTCCTCAGGCTTGGCAGCAGGAACTATAATGCAGAAACCATCTGGTCTTTGTGTTGCTGTTGGGATGACTCTGAAAGCCAAAAGGATTTGTTACTTGCTCAGGATTCAAAGTTCCAGGAAGGAGGCCTGATGGACTGAGTTTTGGTTTTATGCCCACTCCCTGACTACACAAAGGGGCCAGGAAGGATTTGAGTCCCTTCATTCCTGGGTGGAGGCAGTCATAGTTGGGGAATTTCCCAAAAGGGATATTTTTTTGGGACATCCCCTAATGGGATATTAGGGCAGCGATCCCCAACCTTTTTGGCACCAGGGACTGGTTTCATGGAAGATAGTTTTTCCATGGACCAGGGTAAGGGGGGACGGTTGATGGTTTAGGGATGATTCAAGCACATTACAGTTATTATGCACTTTATTTCTATTATTATTGCATTGTAATATATAATGAAATAATTATACAACTCACCATAATGCAGAATCAGTAGGAGCCTTGAGCTTGTTTTCTCTTACTACTCACGGATAGGGTTTTGATATGATTCTACAAGCAACTGATTTATCATGGTCTCTGTGCAGTCAAACCTCTCTGCTAATGATAATCTGTATTTGCAGCCGCTCCCCAGTGCTCCACCTCAGATCATCAGGCATTAGATTCTCATAAGGAGCGTGCAACCTAGATCCCTCGCATGTGCACTTCACAGTAGGGTTCAAGCTCCTATGAGAATCTAATGCCGCTGCTGATCTGACAGGAGGTGGAGCTCAGGCGGTAATGCGAGTGATGGGGAGCGGCTGTAAATACAGATGAAGCTTTGCTCGCTCACCCGGTAACAGTCTGTAGCCTGGGGGTTGGGGACTCCTGTATTAGGGTGTTGATTGGAGTGAGTTGTTGGATGCTGGAGAGCCAAAGAATGGCAAATGTCTTCTGTAATACTCATCTTCTTACTGGAGAAAAGACCAGATAGATGAGTCATGTTAGCAGCTAAAATCATGATCAAGGTGAAAGGAAGTCTGAGGGATGGTGTAGATAGAACACTAGGTTATAATTAACCTAACTCCACAGACACATACAACCCAGTGCTTCTGGGAGGCTTTACAGCCCTCATGGATGCTTGGAGCTAAGTGTGTTGCTTTAAGCTGAGCCCCCCACTTGCTTTCCAGACTGAGTTGACTCTCAGTCTTAAATATTAAAATACAAAATAAGGCTGCATACCAATCATTTTAAAGACATAACGGGGTGAAAAACAAACAGAAAACAATCACAACAGAAGAGCTAATGGGTGCCTGAGAGAATATGAAATAGCAATCAATAACGCAGGGGCAACAAGAAAGGTTGAGGCTGCTGCCAGTGTAGCAGCTGCAATAGTTTAGGAAAACAAGAGGAATTTTAAGGGCATGTATTTGTTAGGCCTGGGGAGCTGTGATTCTTCAATATAATTTTCAATATGATCTGTGGAATTTTAATATAGTCATGGCTGTGATCATTGTGTTTATGTATTAGTTTTCTAAGGCTGCTATGACAAAGTACTACGAACTAAGTGGTTTAAGCAGCTGAAGTTTCTTTTCTCACAGTTCTGGAGGCTAGAAAGTCAAGATCAAGGTTTTTGGCAGAGTTAGTTCCTTCTAAGGGCTCAGAGGGCGAATCTGTTACTTGCTTCTTTCTGTTCCAGCTTCTGCTGGTTTACTGGTAATTTCTGGCTTTCCTTGGCTTGTAGATGCATCACCTGGATCTCTGCCTTCATGTTCAAGTGGCATTCTCTCTGTGTGCCTGTCTCTTTATCCAAATTTCCTCTTTATATAAGTATACAAGTTTTATCGGATTAAGGCCCACCCTAATGACATTATTTTAATCTATCTTTGTAAAGACATTATTTCTAAATGAGGCCGCATTCTGAGGTACTGGGGGTTAGGGTTTAAACATATCTTTTAGGGGGACACAATTCAACAGAGAGGATGCTTGTTATTAATCAAGAGTAATACTTTGCAGTTTGTAGTATCTTTTTCTGGAGACCAAAAACCATGCTCAACACTGTTTCATATACAGGAACAGCTTGGTTTGGGAGAAGGTCAGTAATTTTACTAGACTCAAGACAATGCCCAGGGAAGCAGATATTTTGTCCAGAAGTCTGACCTTTACTAATTCTACTAAGTTCCTAGTTTCAAGTTTACTACAAAGTATAAAATCCTTTCATAGAAAAGTATTGGCTTTGTCATATACTCCGTAACACATTTATTGCATTCAGAGGTTTTATTTCTTCCATTTCAATCTCAGTTTTCCAAAACTTGTTGGGGATTTTGCTACTGTTATTAATTTTTTGGCCTTTAAATATGACATCACTGGTAAGGAGGTGTTATAGGCTTGGAATTAACAATAATAGCTAACATTTATTAAACAGATATTATATGCCAGAAACATAATGAGATCTTTACATATGTTATCTCATTTAATTTTTGAATTATTCTCATTTTACACATGAGGAAGCTGAGGCTGTGGAAGTTCCCATGAAAGTCGAGTAATAGTGAGGGGAGAATTTGGACTCAGGCTAATTCTAAAGTCCAGATGTCACCACCACATGGTACTGCTGACTAAAATTACAATTATCCCCCAATTTGCCTTTCAGCTCCAGCCATTACCTTTTTTATTCATAACTAGAAATTATCTAAAATACTTGCGGGGTAGTAACAGCAACATTGAAGTCAACTGTTCTGCATATCTTTTGGGGAAAGCTGCCAGTGAGGGGAAGGGTTAGAGAAGGAGGAAGAGGGGAGAGGGTGGGGGACAGGAAAGGAGGAAGGGGTGTATCAGGTCATCACCTGTGAAGGTTTCGGTGTACACAGAACTGCACAGATGCTCTTCTCCTCCCCGCCACACCCAGGAACTCAGATAAGATGGCAGGAATTGACCTCTTAGAGGGGGATCCAGAGGTCCGGGCCCAGTGCCTGAAGCTGACCAGCTGACAGCTGTCTAGAGAGTCATGTCGGCTGAATAAAAAAGGACAACCCAAAAGTTGAGAATTATGTTTTATTCAGCAGACTTTCTGAGGTCTTATGCCCGGAGGACAGCCTCTCCGATAGCTCTGAGGGACTGCTCTGAAGGGGTAAGGGAGAAGCCAGCATATAGAGGAGCTTTTGCAACAAAAACCAGATAGTTGGAACATCAAAAGATGACTGTTAAAGAAAAAACAGGCATCTCAAGTTCATGAACTTAGCACTTTTCTTGTATGGGAAGATGCAAGAGTCTGGGCTCTTTGGAATCAGTCCTTTAGCAGTATGCACGTCACCTAGGGCCAGGATCCTGTTTCTCTCCATCCTGAATCCCCTCCACAGTCAGAGCAAATAGGATCTGGGGTAGCGTTGAAATATTATATTGGAATAACACTCTTTAGATATAATCACTTTGTTACAAAAAAGATTATTTTTTTTCTTTGGGCCCAGGTTAGCACTCCTCTGGGTTATTTCAGAGAGACATTCAGCACTGAGAGATGAATTTGTCTCTACCCTGCATCTGCACTGGATTAGACGTCTATGGATTTAAAGGGGGGATGACATGATTGTCCCAAATAAACTATTATTCCTCTGTAAGCCTGGTAATGGATGAAAAAAAGCTGCATTCTTTTCTTTCCGAAGTCTGGAGAGAATGGGAAACGGTAAAGCAGGACATACTGACGTATCCTTTGGCAAGCTTCGGCTTCTGAGTTTGACCTAGGCTTTTCCCAGGATATATACCACATCAAGAATGCACAGGGGCACAAGAAGAAATTAATCTTGCCATCAGGAACACTTTGCATTTGGAAATTCTCTATTTCAGAAAGCATCAGCTTCCAAGGGGTCTGGCTGCTTTCTTAATTATCTTTGAACACAGCAAATACTCCTAAAGGGAAGTGATTTGCTCTTTAACTCTCTTTCTCCCTGACTGAGTGCAAATACTATGGCTTTTAGTAGGTTTTCTTTTTTTCTTTTCTTTCTTTCTTTTTTTTTTTTTTTTGATGGGCTTGAGAGCTATACAAATAAATCCTTTATGATCTTTTACATTTATTCATTTTTTTCCAGGAATGTGCTGAGGTGTCCAGACTGTAGAAGTGGTGTGATGATGACTGAATTGGATGGCAAATGGAAGCAACACCAGGTATCCACCAGCCAGCAGGACACGGGCTTGTCCCATGGCAGCAGAAAGTTGCTCTCTGGGCCAATAGCAAGGCTGAGAAGTGGCCTGATCGGGACAAGAGCCAGTGCTGACTGCACCCCAGCGCTGCCAGCCCAGCCAGGGCCCAGGCACAGCCCCACCCCCCCTGCTGACAGCGCAGGGCCGCCCTGACAAAGGCTCTCTGTAGGCTCTGGGCATAGACCTCCCACAACTACAGATAAAACAGAAGGAGATTAACACGCGTTAGAAGCTAAACAAATAACTTAGGGGATAATATTTTTAAATGTTTATATATCTAGATTCTGACCTTTTAAAATTCAATTTCAAGGTATGCAGATATGACGGCAGGAGATACTCTTAGTCCTGTGCAGCATGTGCTAAAACAGCCCCTGCCTTCTGTGGGTGTCAGGGTCTAAATCTTCCTTAGCTATCAATTTGTTTCTCGGAAAGTGTGCCAAAGAATTTGTATATGCAGAGGGATGGGGAACCCCAGAGCTTCACTGATTGGGGTGGGCATTATGGATGAGAGTTCAGAAACTGAAACCATGGTTTCCTCCTCTACTCCTGGCCCCCTTGGTGGCCTTCTGCCAGTCTGAAGCAGGAAGTTTCCTCATAACATCAAAGAGATAGAGTGGGACCTAACATTGTTTCTTATGAGTTGTCATCTTTACACCTTTGAATTGGAAATGCCTCTGTAATCTATTAGGCTAACAGAAAATATATGTTGTGATAGCTAAAAGCAAGCATTTTGGGGGTATTAGATAAGAACTGTTAAATACCTGTAGAATATCATTAATATTCAATATGTGCTGTTGAATTATGCAATAAATTATCTTTACATCTGAATTTACATTTATTCAAAAAAAAAAAAAAAAAAAGAAAGAAAGAAAAGAGGAAAGGAAAAAAGACTCCAGTTACTATCATCTCATATCTCTGAACTTGAACTATTGGAATGATTGCCTTTGCTATATAAGCAAAGTTCACCTGAATGTACCTGCATTTTCCCTTGGGAGAATGGTATTTAGACCATCACACGATAATCAACTAGTTCAAATCTGTTCTGGAAATCAGTTAAACAGAAATAATCTCAAAAAATGAATATTCAGAAAATAACGTTCCCTTTACTCTGGAAAAGGAGTGCTTTGAGCAGCTAAGAGAGCGGCTCTTCCACTGCTCCTTTCCCTCTGCACGGGTTCGTGTTCAGGTTGAAGAACCACGTTACTTCACAGAAGATGACGCAGCAAATAACACGAAGAAGTGCTGCGACAGAGAAACAGGACAATGAAGTAAGAATGGGAAAACATTGGTCCCGTGCTGCCGTCCTCTCTGCCCTGCTTCCTAGCCCTCCTCTAACTTCTTGCTCACTGGTGGGAAAGCCCTCTCTCTGTTTCTCTCTGTGTCTGTCTGTCTGCCTGTCTCTCTCTCTTTCTCTGTGTCTCTGTATCTATCTATCTCTCTTGACTTTTCTTTTTCATTCTGTCCCAGGAAAATGCTTCTCCCTTAACAGTTTACACATGGCATCTCAAACACAACCATTTCTATGTTCTCAGTATTCTGAAAGACTAAGAATTCTGATTCCCTCATTCTCTAAGCAGATGTTCCTGTGGATGAAAAATGTCACTTGCCATATCAGTAAACAAAGGATGTTGCAGCCATCAAGCCATCACCCACTATAACCGCCCCAACCGTGAGCTCTGAAGAAACTCAGGGTGGAGACAAACAGGCTGCCAGTCACCAAGTCGTCAGCCACTGCCTCAACAGTGCACACTGAGGGCATTCAGGATGGGAAAGAACAAGATACTGGCCCTAGATAGTTAACGTGCCAAAGGAATGGTTTCAGTGAGCCCAGAGTCTTGCATCTTCCTGTACATAGAAAAGCTCTAAATTCATTAACTTGAGATGTCTGGTTTTTCTTTAATTAACAGTAATCATCTGATGTTCCAACAACCTGGTTTTCGTTGTAAAAACTCCTGTATATCCTGGGTCCTCCCTTCCCTCTTTGGAACAGAGCTATCTGAGAGGCTGTCTTCTGCGCTTAAGTCCTCAGAAAATCCACTGAATAAAACATAATTCTCAGCTTTTAGGTTATGCATTTTTTTTCAGTTGATATCCCCAGTAATTTTAATAGCTTCTAGGCTCACTCCATGGAAGTGCTAAATATTGGAAAATCTCTTGCATAGTGTATATAAACCCTTACAGAGAAGTCTCATGACCACAGCCTTTAGGACACATTACTCAACACAACTTGCCTTGGGCATGTCAAGGACTGGGATATTGATACCGCACTGGGAAATACTGTAAAGATGCAGTAAGGACCAATGAGCTTTCTCAAGGAGTCCCCTATTTCTAAGCTAGAGATCATAACTCAGTGCTAATTAAAAGGCTGAAAAGACACAGGGAAAATAATTCCAGAAAACTTTCAGAGAATAATTCTTCAGAAACTCCTATGAGACTAGCTACTAAATTCATAATGGTTTCACCAAAAGATCTGATCGTTGGCACCGTGTGTTTCAGAAATGCAATTGCCTTAGCAGAATTGGCTGGCTGGGCATGTGGCAGCTATTTTTTTTTTTTTAACGTGCTGCCACTATAAGCATTTGCTATTGTTAGTTATTATGCATCATAAAATGTCAGTAAAATGGGAGCAACTATGAAAAATACCCATGAGCCAGTTTTTATGAAGTTGTCATAATAAGTATGGGATTTTTTTTTTCTACTGAATACAACAAGTTTAATCTTATCTGCATGCCAGTAAGAAAGTTGGTGGGGAAGTATGGAAGGACAAATGACTCAGATAAGCAGCAAACCACAAGCATTCAATCACGTACAACCGTGTGTAACTCAACCGTGGGGTTTCACTTCTTACTTTGAAGAGATAGGTTTCTTGAAAGAAGTGTGATCAGGCCAGATACATCAAGAGTAAGAAGGAAAGTCATCTCAGGGGGGAATTTTTATAGGCAAGGGAGTTACTACCACTATTATTAAGCACCTACTATTTATCAAGCACTGTTCTTAGCACTTTGCATATTTGATCTCATGTATTCTCAGCAACTCTATGAAGTTGGTATAATTATCTCTGTATTTCAGATGCCTACCATCAGGAAGTTAGGTAAATTTTGCAAAGTCTCACAGACAGTGGCTTTGGAGAGTCCCAGGCCGTTCTGATTCCAGATCCGAAGCTCATGCTTCTGCTATTCTTCCTCTAGGTGAGCACCAGGGGCACTCAATAAAGGACAAGTGAAATCCGAGGAGGGCTGCCTGGCAGATGCCTCAATGAATGAAAGGAAAATCTCACTGCTGGGCCACAGAAAGGAGCCTGTGAATTCTACTCTCCTATCTTTAAACCAACCAAATCCCCAGCAACAAACCCAAACCACAGTGGTGTTAGCTTATCACCTCAGTCCCTGGAATTCATGTAGGCAAGCTCCAATTGCACCCTGTTTCTCTGATCTTGTTTAGCATCTCATCTTGGCTTCCAGTCATTGCCTTTCACCTGCTTACATCCCTGACTCCTTCTGTCCACACCTCCTCCATATGCTCCATTGGAGGGGATTCTGTGATTCTGATTTGTGTGTTTCAGCTTCTGCCTTTCACTCATGTGAGTAAAACCTGTGGGCCAGACCTCTTGCCACACAGATCTTGGCCAGGAAGGATACTGCACCATGTTCAGAGATGAATGTTTAATCACTAGTAACTATATTTGGACATTTTCCTAAAAGTTGTTAAGCTATTGCTTTTCAAGCTGGTAAAACCATTGTGGGTTTCATCTTATTGTATTTTAAATCCATAAGTTTGGTTCTTTGTCAGTTTAATCATTTGGTAACTTAATTCTTTCTTCATTTCCCACTGGAGAGCCCAGGAGTGATGGCTCAACAATGCTCAGCCCCGTGGTTCCTTCCTTCAGTTGGGCTTCTACTTCCTGCAAGTAGAGGTGGAATTCCTGAGTCAGACCCTAGAGACGATGTGGCAGGGACATGGGACAAAAAGAGATATTCTATTTGGGTGGCTGGGGAGGAGTGGGTAGAACTTCCTATGGTCCAGCTGGGTCCGGACAGTCTTGTTCCTTTACCAGGACTCTCCCGCAATGCTCACCTGGGATGAGGCTGCAGCACCTCTCTCTCCAAGTCATGCAGAAGCAAGCAGAATCTAGAGGCATTTAAAATCACTTATTTTCCTTCCCTTACAGAGGTCCGAGATGAATATGCTGAGAGTTAATAGCTTTAAAGAAATGGCTTAACAACTTTTAGAAAAATGTCCAAATATAATCATGATGATTAAATACATTTTTCTGATCACAGTTAATATTTACCAACTCAAGTAGAAACTTTTCAGTTTATATCGATTTTTGTTTCAAAATTTTAAACATCATTTTCAGTTTGTTAACACTCTAGCATCTAAATTTAATGCTTTTTGGATTTTTAACTAGATTCTTTAGCGTTCCTTACAATTTTACATAGATCATGACTAAATATCAAATTAATTTGAGGAACAAATCGCCCAATCCATTAAAGTGTTCCTTGCAAAATATCCTTACTTCCTTTCTGTTGATTTGAGCAGTTTTCTGTTTTTAAGTTGAAACTTTCTGCAAACTGTTACTCATCTTTCTGTTTCTGAAATTCTTGATAGAAACCAAAATATCAGCATTTTACCTCTGATAGGACTCTTGGCTAATTCTGATTTATTTCTTATGCTCTTCCATTTTAAATTTAATTTAATGAAAATTCAATTTAATTCTAATTATGAATGAATTTTAATTAAAAATTTAATTTTCTGTGTTTTACAGTGTAAATTAGTTAAACTAAAAATCACTTGCTAAAAATGTAATTTAAGGCTGACATGCCATTCGGAAAATTGGTGAAATGATTCTAAGTGTGCTTACATTTTGGAAATAATAATTTCATTACAAAACATCTGAAAAAGTCACATGCTGACTGCCAAAAAATTGGATGGAAAAAGTGGTTCATATTGGCACATCCAGTAAATTTATGATTTGCCCCCATTTTAGCATTCTATTAGGATTATTTTATCAGGTAGCCAATCAAGCTCAATTTAGTCAATATGCAGAAGAATATATTTGATTACATGTAATAAAAAATATTTTAATTAAAATTACTGGGGCTTCCCAGGTGGCGCAGTGGTTGAGAGTCTGCCTGCTGATGCAGGGGACGCGGGTTCGAGCCCTGGCCTGGGAAGATCCCACATGCCGCAGAGCGGCTGGGCCCGTGAGCCACAACTGCTGAGCCTGCGCGTCTGGAGCCTGTGCTCCGCGGCGAGAGAGGCCGCGGCGGTGAGAGGCCCGCGCATCGCGATGAAGAGTGGCCCCCGCTTGCCACAACTGGAGAAAGCCCTCGCACAGAAACGAAGACCCAACACAGCCAAAATCAATCAATCAATCAATCAATCAAACATACGCATCTGATTCAAGATCCTCAATTTAAAAAAAAAAAAAAAAAAAAAATTACTTAAAACTACAGTTGGTAAATTTTTGTCATTCTGCAAAGTAATTAGTTCAAGAATTGATTTTTAGTGAATTGGCCTGCCTCCCTATCCAGGAATCTGTAGTTAAAAATACAAACAAGAACATCAATAATAATGGCAACATTTATTGTCAATAGACAGTGAACCAGCACTGGGCTTGGCACTCTGCCATAATTGTCTTCATTGAATGCACGCAACTTTTCAAATAAGGTATTATTATTATAATTTTACAGTGAAGGGATTTGAGGTTCAAAGAAGTTAATAATATAAACTGACCTGGTGAGGAAGAATCAAAACTTCTTGTCTCAATGGCCAGGTTGCCTAATATAGTTCCCAAGCTGTGAAATGCAAGATGGAAATGACCCATCTCTGCCCTAGATCTATAAAGATTGAGATGAAGAAAGAGGTTGCTCCCGCTTCACTGTCTAAATAGAAAGAGCTCAGCAGTTCCACAGATTGCAGCATCTGGGGCAAATTGCAGGTGGGCTGGGAAGGTTTCCAGCCCGTTAATTGCTGAGAGTGTGGGAGTGGCAGTAGAGGTGACACAGCTGAGAGGTCAGCTCTGGGCATCTAGCTTGCAGGGGGTTAGAGACTGGCCTCTCCTGGTCATGGGTGCAGCTCCACATTCAGCATAGTCAGCTGCCTGCTGGTCCCAGCGCCTCAGCACAGTTCTCCATTCTTCCCCTCTAAGGCCGTTAGGTCTGTTAGATACAAAGGGATGGGCTGTGGCTGCTAAGAGCAGCCTGGAACTGATTATTCTCTGGAATGATGTCAGTCAACCCTGCATGGCTGGGAGGAAAGTGAGGTCTCTTGTCTTCTAACCTCAAAGCATAGAACTGAAGGGCATGTGCTCAAATCTGGTTCAAGGGATCCAGCTGTCAGGGTCCATAGAACAAGAGGGATGCATATGGAATGCTTTTGACTGGCATCTATAGCAAACCTTTGTTTGGGTAGATTGGGATGAGATGCTTATGGGCTGAAATGTTGTATGAGTCTTAGCTCTTTATTAATACCAGCCAGCAAATAACCCTTCCTCCCTTTCCTGTCACTTTCTGTAACTGTCACTGACCAGCCTGGAGTGATTATCCTGAATATTTCTACCCCAGTGACAGGTCTGGGTGTGACTGGTGATTGCTATGTGCTCTGTCACTCTTGCCTCAATGCTGCTTCCCCTCTCCTGCTGCAGCTTCAGGAAGAACAGAGCTAGAGAATGAAGGGAAAGGGACCTGGGAAGATTCCCTTTTCCTTCTTATTTATTTATTTATTTATTTATTTATATAGCAGGTTCTTATTAGTTATCTATTTTATACATATTAGTGTATATATATCAATCCCGAGCTCCCAATTCATCACACCACCACCGCCCCCCGCCTTCTCCTTTTCCTTCTGCTCGATATGACATGATACAATATCTGTCAGATTATCTTTCCCTTCTAATCCCTCATCGCATACCCTTCTCAGAATGAATGTTTCTAGTTAGTGAGATGACAAGTTTTTATATACAATTTTTTAGTTTATTTTTTAAAATTTACAAATCAGTGGTTTTTAATATATACACAAAGTTGTACAACCATCACAAAGTTGTATGACAGAAAATTATCACAATCCTCAAAAGAAACCCTCTTCCCATTAGTCCCCTTTCTCCTCCCTTCTGAAGCCCCTGGCAACCACGAATCCACTTTCTGTGTCTATTGATTTGCCTTTTCTGAAAATTTCATAAAAATAGAATCACAATATATGACTTTTTGTTTCTGGCTTCTTTCACTTAACATGATGTTTTCTGTTTTGGTCTATGATACAGGCTACAGCCTGTATCAGGAGTTCATTCCTTCCTATGGCTGAATAATATTCCAGTGTGTGAATATACCCCATTTGTTAATCCATTCATCAGTTGATGGAAATTTCACTTGTTTCCATTTTTTGGCTATCATGAATAATGCTGTTATAAATATTCATATACAAGTTTGTGTGGACATATGCTTTCATTTTTCTTGGGTAATACTAAGGAGTAGAATTGTTGGGTCATATTGTACTCTATATTTAAATTCCTGAGGAACTAACTGCCACATTGTTTTCCCCAGTGGCTGTCCCATTTTACATTCCCACTGACAATGGTACATAGTGAAGCAAGATAATAAATTAGTGCCAAGTAAGGCAAGTAAATTACTCAAACTAGAAATGGACAATGTCATTAGTGTGTGAGATTAAAATGAAAAAAAAAAATAGTACAGTTAGTGACTGCAAGGTGAGATAGGAGATGGTGTTGCTTAAAAGAAGAAATAAAAAACTATTTTGATTCACTGATGTCAGTGAGCAAAGTGGTATTTGTACGCATAACAAACACTAAGCTAGGAAGCTGCCTTCCATGTGCAAGAACAAGAAACTAGGAGAAGAAAGGATATCCTGAAATATTCAAGGAAGCTTTCCTTTTTCTGCCAACCTGAGAGATAACAATAGGGGATTTCGAGGAAGAGAGTTTTTAAATGTTTGTAGACTATTTTTGTTTTTGTCAAAATTCCTCAGGTGAACAGAGGAAATCAATATAAACGATAGAGATCTCTGATACATTTAGGAAATGCAAAACAATGACAACAGTAAGAGGTGGACAGATCCAAACTGATACAGAAGTGGTGGAAAATTCCATTACCTTCTGAATATTTATCCCTGAGACTACAGTAGAACATCTACTGCTAACATTCATTCAGTCAGTGCAACGCTGAGTTAAAATGGTTTAATCGATCAAACACATTAGTCAAATTTTTACCCCCATATCCAGGAGAAGCAGTCTTTCACAAATGTTTTATACATATAGGATCACCTGGAAAAGAGACATGTTCTCAGCTAAGTATGGAGAAGACTTGATTAGAATTACTTACAAATATTTTGGGGCATTAGTCTTTGCTAGTAGGATGTTCTGCATAAAGCCCCCAGAAGTTAATAGGAATTAATACTGTAAATCAGATCTATGATCAGCCAGAACAGGATTAGGCCCCAATTAAGACCACAGGGATGGTTAATGAGATGACAACTAAGATTCTGGCTCTCAACCTGCACATAAGGAACATATTAGAATTCTTTCTCATACTTTCAGAGCCCATGTTTGGATCTGTCACACACATAAATCTTTTACAAAATTTCATTATATGTATACTTTTTTCTTTCTTTTCTTTGGCTGTGCTGTCTGTGCAGCTTGTGGGATCTTAGTTCCCCAACCGGGGATCAAACCTGTACCCTGTGCAGTGAAAGCATGGAGTCCTAACCACTGGACAGCCAGGGAATTCCCAAAATTTCATTATATTTTGACTTGCCATACATATTTGTTGAGATTGGGTTTCACTACATGTTGCAGAGTCCCAGAATACCAATGGCTTAAACAAGATAAAATTTTATACCTTTCATGTAAAGTCCAGAGGTGCGCAAGGCAGGGTTGATATGGCAGCACTAATCCACGGTGACCCAGCCTTTGCCCGCTCACCAGGCTACTTCCATCGTGTGTGCCTGTATCTTCGTGGTACAGCCATCACAGCTGTGTTCCAGGCAGTAGGAAGGAGGAAGAGACAAGCAGGGGCAGGTGTGTCTGAGCTTATTCATAAGGAGGATTAGAGAAGCTGCCAGAGCAAACTTCCACTCCCATCTCATCTAAGAACCTAATCACATGACCACACCAAACCGCAAGGAAGGCTGGGAAACCCAGTTTTAATGTCCAAAACCATTTGCCCAACAGAAAGAAAATGTAGATTTCCATTTTGGTAATTTCTTTCAATTACCATGAAAGAAAGGGAGAACAAATACAGGGGGACAGACTACAGTATTTGCCACATTTTGCAAGTAAAGTACTAGTCTAGGTTGGGTATTGTAATTCTTCCTTTTAGTTTCCCTACATTTACTTTTTTGAGTTTCAGTGTTGGCTTCGACTTCTACTGTAACTGGCTTGATCCCTGAGAGCTCCAGCCATGGAAATGAAAACTAGATAAGGGTGTACTTCATGGAGTAACAGTGAAAATGTTTCCTCTCAATATCACACTATTATCACTGAATGGTTATACTTATCTCTTGTGCCCTCTTCCTGTGATTATCAACTTTAGTTTTCTAATTTTTAACAAATTATCAAATTTAACTGCTCAGCAAATCATCTTTCCAGACTGATTCCTAAACGTTGTTGTCTGTTTGCATGACAGCCATCTCCACATCACTATGAACAATTTGGTTGCTCTCTGGACCTTCTGAAGCATGGATGTCTGTTCTGTGACAAATGTCAGAAGTGAATAAATGAACTTTACCTCAATGGAGAGAGAAACACACTTTGGATAAATGATCAAAATTCATCAGTGGTTTGCCAACTTATGGATCATCAAAAGGAAATATCTTCTATGGCCAAAGAGATGGGAATAGATAGTGTCCTTTAAAATCTGGTACTACAGGTAATAATAGGCATTGTGTATTTGAAAGTTGCTAAGAGAGTAGATCTTAAAAGTTTTTATCACAGGAAAAAAAATTATAACTGTGTGCCGATGGATGTTAGCTAAACTTATTGTGGTGATCATTTTTCAATAAACACATACATCAAATCATTATGTTGTATACCTGCAACTAATATAAACTTCTATGTCAATTATATCACAATTTAAAAAAATAAAATAAAATGTGGGCATATAATTACAGAAAAAGTTGATAGTGAAACACCATAAATATTGAAAGAAAATCTTGCTTCAGGTGCCAATTAAAGTGGGCTACCAAGTTAAAGAAGAAAAAAATAGCCTATTTAAACTATATAAATATAAGAAAGAGATATTTTAGGAACAGAATTATCCCTCAAAATTATTCATCCAAATCTTTTTATTTTGTAGATGAGGTTACTGAGATGCAGGGAACTAAGCTGAAAACACTCCTGAAATTAATTATAAACCTCTTGAGAATATCATTTCTATTTTTGTCATTATTGAATAATAGTCACCTGTAAGCATAAGATTTTGTCAGATTCTTACAGAGATACAAATGATTAAAAATAATGTAAATCATTAATTAATGTAAAATCTTTATTAATATAAATTTTGGAGCAAATTTCTAAACTTCTAAAAATGAGGAGAAAGAATTATTCATAAAAAGACATAGTTCAGAGAATGAGATTGACATTTAAGTATAATACTGTCCTTTTTGTGCATGAAAAGGAGCCAATCAATATTTAAGTGTAATTATCTAACTACTAACATTTTTTAAAATTAATTAATTAATTAATTAATTTTTGGCTGTGTTGGGTCTTCGTTTCTGTGTGAGGGCTTTCTCTAGTTGAGGCGAGCGGGGGCCACTCTCATCGCGGTGCGCGGGCCTCTCACTGTCGCGGCCTCTCTTGTTGCGGAACACAAGCTCCAGACGCGCAGGCTCAGTAGTTGTGGCTCACAGGCCTAGTCACTCCGCGGCACGTGGGATCCTCCCAGACCAGGGCTCGAACCAGTGTCCCCTGCATTGGCAGGCAGATTCTCAACCACTGCGCCACCAGGGAAGCCCTACTAACATTTAAAAGGAAAAAAGAAAAAAAAAGAAAAAAGAAAATGAAAAACAAACCATTGGGTTTTTTTCATCATTTATTTCCTACACTCTCATCTCTTCATAGTAGGCAAGATATAAATTTTTTTTGGTGAACTCTAATGAAGAAACCCACCAACCTGGCCATCAGGGCTGAAGCCAGGGCATCTATCAGCTAACAATTACAAGTTGTATTTAGTCCCATTTATTTGTAAATTAGCTTCTTCTTTTCAATATATTCTTCCAAAAGAAGGTTTGGAAAATATTTTATCTGCTTCTATTGGTTAAGGAACATTTTCTTTCTTGCTTTGATTGCCTAATGAAGAAAACAATCACTATGATCAACTTAAACAAGACCACAGATAATCTAACCGTGAAGCTAAAATAATTGCTAACCTTCCATCATTTCTGCATCTTCCACAGAATGCCCTTCAGCCTGAAAAGTTCACTGAGAAAGTCAATAACAATTCCTGTCATTGCTTTGTATCCCTGATCAATGTGCTCAGAAAAGAGCTGACGTGACCAGTGCACTGAAGATGTCGTTCCTGGTTCTTTTAAAGGGCACCTCTGTCAATTTTGCTGCTGTGGACATCTATCCTTCTTTAAGAGTCCTAAGTTAAAATTGAAGAATTTATGAAAGTTGTTATTGAAGTGATATTAAGATATAGTAGTCTTTAATGTATTATCACATTCTTAACAAATGTTACTGGGATGGCAAAATAAGGCAAGAAACAATAAAAAAATGTGAACAGAAGGGATTTCATAGGATTTGTCCTTGGTTTGTCATTCTCTCTCTCTCCCTCTTTCTTTTTCTCCCTTCCCTTCTTTCTCCCTTCTTAGAAACTCCCTTTTGTTGAAAACCTGTTATGAATGATTTTGTAATGGCAGAACATGCTCTGGCAACATATCAAATGCTTGAAAAAATTAACGTGAGGAACAGGCTGGCAGCTTGCTGAATTCATTTAAAAGACAGCAAATGTTATGGAATAAACAATCAAAAGCGAACACTAGCTGGATTTTAAAGTAAAATTTCTTACTTAATTGAAGACTGGTATTAATTGAACTAATTCTTCAATGCATAAGGGCCATTTTCATACTGTCAAAGTGTTGTTTACAGCATGAGTTATGTCTTCTTATGCACTCTCTGGAGGGATTGTAAAGAGCTTGTGACCGTTTTTGAATGGTTAAAATACTCAGTACATCATCACCAAGATGTCCTTCTAGGAAAGAATTTCACTTAAATCCAGTTAAAGTAGACTTTAATATTCATAAGAGAATAGAATTATCATCTGAATAAATCTATCATGCAGATAGATAGATAGATTCTTGTGGCAAGAATTAAATAAAGCCCAGAAGCTTAACATTTTACTGGAAATTGTTCTTTCAAAAACTGGAAATAAAAATAGAAATAATTTAATCTTTCAGTTCATGCAAATGAGCTTATAAAACTTTCAGACCACAATGGTAAGGTAGATTCACAGAAAAAGGGGAAATTTAAAAAATCATGAGGTTTGGGGGTTTTTGTTTGTTTGTTTAATTCTATGCAAATAACTTGGAAAACCTGAATAACATAAAGAATATTTTGAAAAATATAACTTACCAAAACTTAACCAAAAGATTAGAAAAAAAATCTAGGCAGATAGATTTCCAAAAAAGAAATAAAGTAGTCCAAAAGTTACTTTTGTTTCTTCAAACGTTTTCCTGGGAGAATTCTATAAAATCTTTAGAGAACATATAATTCCAATGTTATTTAAATTGTTTCAGATTATAGAGAAGGAGAAAAGTCCCTAAGTGCATTTAATAAAGCAAGTAAAGCATTTATACCAAAGGAATGACAAAGATCACAAACAAGGAAATCTATAAATCAATCTCATTTATTAATAAAGTTCAAAATCCAAAATAAAATATTAGCAAATAAAACTCAGTAGTTCCTGAGAGGAGACCAAGATGGCAGAGTAGAAGGATGTAGAACTCACCTCCCCCCATGAATGTATCAATCATACATCTACCCGTGGAACAAAAACTAACCAGAGGCTGGAAGAAAGATTCCTGTACAACCAGGGCTATAAGAAAGGAACACATGGAATCGGGTAGAAAGGGAGGAGAAGGAATCAGGTTGCTAACTGTGCCCCTGGGAGGGGACTCAGAAGAAGGGGAACATTGCTTGGGTGGAGATTCTCCCTGGGGAGTGAACAGTTCAAGCCACATACTGGGCTTCACAGCCCTGGGGTCTGACACAGGTAAGACAAGTCCCCTTGCTTTGTTGGAGGGGCAGGGACTAACAGACGGGCTGAGGGAAGCCTGGACTCCACTCGTGAGGAGCACGCACGTGCTTGCTTATTCCTGTAACAGGGTGGGGGGCAGATTGAAACTGCAGGTTTCCCGCAGCCTCTCTGGAGAATGCTCCAGCCTGAGCTAAGCATCTGTTCTGGCCCCCGCCTGTTTCATGACACAGCTCTACACTGGGACAAGAGTGGCAGCAGCTGAGGGGAGAGCTCAGCTGTGAGGGATAAAGGCAGCTCAGACCTGGAGTGGCATCTGAGCAGAGCGGGGGACAGTCACTACTGGTGCTTAAACAGGCAGCACATCAGAAGCCATCCAGGTCACTGAATGTGACCAGGGCAGCCACTGTCCATGCCCAGATCCATGCTGAGCACTTGCACCAGCCCCTCTCTTGCTCCAGCACTACTCCCTTCTGGGTTGAAGATGCCAGTTCTGGGAGAGGGGAGAGCACACACTTAAAGTGAACAGAGCCAGCTCAAACCCAACAGTCAGGGCTCCTACTCCAGCAACTTGGGACCCACTCCCACCCTGGATAGGGTGTGATGGCCATTGAGCAGAGATGAAGCCTAGGCACAGCAATCAGATAAGAAAAATAAATAAAAAGCATCCAAATGGAAAAGGAAGAAGTAAAATTGGAAGGAAGTATATTGTATGACATAATACAATATATAGAAAACTCTAAAATCTCCACCAAAACTATTAGGACTAATAAATGAATTTAGCAAAGTTTTGTGATATAAGATTAATACATAGAAATCTGTTGCATTTCTTTACACTAACAATAAAATATCAGAAAGAGAAAGCAAGAAAACAATCCTGTTTAAAATCACATCAGGGCTTCCCTGGTGGCGCAGTGGTTGAGAATCTGCCTGCCAATGCAGGGGGACATGGGTTCGAGCCCTGGTCTGGGAAGATCCCACATGCCGCGGAGCAACTAGGCCCGTGAGCCACAATTACTGAGCCTGCGCATCTGGAGCCTGTGCTCCGCAACAAGAGAGGCCACGATAATGAGAGGCCCGCGCACCGCGATGAAGAGTGGCCCCCGCTTGCCGCAACTAGAGAAAGCCCTCGCACAGAAACGAAGACCCAACACAGCCAAAAATAAATAAATAAATTAAAAAAAAAAATCACATCAAATAGAATAAAATACCTAGCAAAAATTTTACCCAAGGAGATGAAAAATCAATACTCTGAAAATCATAAAGCACTGATGAAGGAAACTGAAGGTGATTTAAAAATTGAAAGATAGGGACTCCACTGGTAGTCCAGTGGTAAAGAATCCGCCTTCCAATGCAGGGGGTGCAGGTTCGATCCCTGGTCGGGGAACTAAGATCCCACATGCCACGGAGGAACTAAGCCTGTGCTCTGCAACTATTGAGCTCGTGTGTCTCAATGAGAGATCCCCTGTGCTGCAAACTAAGGTATCCTTTGTTCTTGGATTGGAAGAATTAGTATTGTTAAAATTCTACCCAAAGGATCTACAGATTGATTGCAACCCCTATTAAATATGACATTTTTCACAGAACTAGAACAAATAATCCTAAAATTTATATGTAACCATAAAAGACCCCAAGTTGCCAAAGCAACCTTGAGAAGAAAGAACAAAGCTGGAGGTATCATGCTCCCTGACTTCAGACTATACCACAAAACTACAGCAATTAAAACAGCATAATACTGGAACAGAAACAGACACATAGATCAATGCAACAGAATGGTGAACTCAGAAATACAGCCACACACTTATGGTTAATTAATCTGTGGCAAAAGTGACAAGAATATACAATGGAGAAAAGATAGTCTCTTCAATAAGTGGTGCTGGGAAAACTGGACAGCTACATGTAAAATAATGAGATTAGAATATTTTCTCACATCATATACAAAAATAAACTCAAAATGTATTAAAGATCTAAATGTAGGACTGGAAACCATAAAACTCTTAGAAGAGAACAGAGGCAGAACAGTCTTTGACATAAATCATGGCAATACTTTTTTTGGAGGGGACCTCATTAAACTTAGAAGCTTTGAACAGCAAAGGAAACCATTGACAAAATGTAAAGACAACCTACTGAATGGGAGAAAATATTTGCAAACGATATGACCAATAAGAGGTTAATATCCAAAATATATAAACAGCTCATACAACTCAATACCAAAAAAACCAAACAACTCAATTTAAAAATGGACAGAAGACCTGAATAGAAATTTTTCTAAAGAAGATGTACAGATGACCAACAAGCCCATGAAAAATGTTCAATACCACTAATCATCAGAAAACTGCAAATCAAAACCACAATGAGATATCACTTCACACCTGCCAGAATGTGTGAATGTCTACAAATAACAAATGATGGCAAGGATGTGGAGAAAAGGGAACACTTGTACACTGTTGGTGGGAATGTAAATTAGTGCAGCCACTATGGAAAACAGTAAGGTGGTTCCACAAAACACTAAAAATAGAACTACCAGCAATTTCACTGCTGGGGATATATCTGAAGAAAATGAAACCAGTAATTTTAAAAGATACATGCACTCCAATGTTCTTAGCAGCATTATGTACAATAACCAAGATATGGAAGCAACCTAAGTGTCCATCAACAGATGAATAGATAAAGATATGCTCTCTTTATATATACAATGAAATATTACTCAGCCATAAAAAAGAATGAAATAATGCCATTTGCAGCAACATGGATGGATCTAGAGGGTAGTATGCTTAGTGAAACAAGTCAGGCAGAGAAAGACAAATACTCTGTGTTATCATTTATATGTGGAATCTTAAAAATAAAACAAATGAATGTATATAACAAAACAGAAACAGACTTACAGATGTAGAGAACAAACCAGTGGTTACCAGTAGGGAGAGGAAAGGGAGGAGGATCAAGATTGGGGTATAGTATTAAGATATACAAAGTACTATGTATAAAATAAATAAGCAACAAGGATATATTGGGCAGCACAGGGAAATATACCCATTATTTTCTGATAACTTTAGAGTGTAATCTATATAAATATTGAATCACTATGTTGTATACTTGAAACTAATATAATATTGTAAATCAACTATTCCTCAATAAAAGAAAACCTCAGTAGTTCCTTAAAAAATAGTAGATCATTACCAAATGGCTTTATTCTAGAAATATAAGTTAAGTTAATATTATGACCTGTATCGTCATATTATAGAACCAAGAAGAAAATGCATATGATCATCATCAACAATGTTAAAACAAAAACAAAAACAAAACACTGAGCCATCATGTTTTATGGGAACACTCAAGAAATATTCTGTTGATATCCAGAAAAAATTAAACAATGTCTACTGTCACATTTCAATTTAAATTGGACTAAGATATTAACAAATGCATTTAAGAAAAGAAAAAGAAATTAGAGGTTCAGAAGTTAACAGGAAAAGCTAAAATTATCTTAACTGAAAATATTATTTCATTCTTAAAAACTACAAGATAATTAAACTAAAATTACTTCAAACAATAAAGAAATTTATTAATATAATGATGCACGAATTTAATAATGGCAAATCAATGGGCTTTATGCATATGGCAATAGGACATAGAAGAACAAATTCCATTTGTAGTATCAATAAATATAATAAATAAGAAAACATTTAAAACTAATACAAAAAACCTATATGAGAAAACAGTTTTGAACACTTCTGAAGGCACAAAATAATACTTGAAGAAATGAGAAAATGTACCATGTTCTTTGATAGGCACATTCATTGTATAAACGTCAATTCTCTCTAAGTCAATTTGTTAATTTAGCATGATCCCAATAAAAATGCCAACTGTTTATCATTGTTGTTGTTATTGTTCTTTTTATTTTTTGATCGAGGGATTATATCTAATAGAGGTGATTCTCAAGTTCATTTTGAAAAATGAACATAACTCATGCATATATCCTGATAAATAACTCTGAATGAATCAATGTTTTAAATGTAAAAAATAAAACAATACAAATATAATATAAAAATACAAGTAAACTCCTATAAAGGAGGAAGTTTTTAAAATTATAGACTCAAATCTATAAGGCATAAAACAAAAGACTGTAAAATTCAACTACATTAAAAAAACTAAGGCATGGGGTAAAAATATTATAAGCAAATTAAAAAGACAAGTGAAAAAGTGAGAAAATTATCTGTGACTCATATCACAAAGGAAAGACTCACCTTCCACATATAAAACTGTCTTTGAAATAAATAAGAAAATGTCTACTGAACAAATAGGGAAAAAATAAGAAAAGGATATGAATAGACAGTAAAGCAAAGGCAATATAAACAAACTCTAGATTTGTAAAAAGCTGTTCATCTGCACTCATAATAAAGAAATACTAATTCAAACATTAACATACTTGTGGTCTCAAAACATGGCCCCAGAATTATTTGGCATTCTTCCCATCAGGCGGTGTCACTTTCCCTTATATCTGGGGTCTTAATGTTCTGACAAACAGAATACAGTAGAGGTGTTTCAGTGCCAGTTTCTGGGCCAGAGCTTCTAGACACTGGAGATTTCCACATACTGTCTCTTTCTCTTAGAACCCAATCACCATACTGTGAGGAAGCACAAGCCTCCCAGTAGAGATGCCCGTGTAGACAGGAACCAACAGCCAGTACCAGCTTGCCAGCTATGAGAGTACGCCATCTTGGAAGGAGACCCTCCAGCTCCAGTTGAGCTGTCCTAGCTGACACTGCATGGAGCAGAGATGAGTGTCCTCACTATGTTCTGGTGAAATTGAAAATTTGTGAGTCAATTAAATGATTCTATTGTTTTAAGCCATTAAGGGCTGACTTAGCATGGTTTTTGAAATATAGCCAATAGGTAACCAGAGCAGCCATGATTATTCCAGAAACTTGACAACACAGGGCTACGTGGAAATAGTTACTCGTACACATTCCTAGGAGATAAGAACACGGATTGAGGCAGCTGTGGAAGCAATTCTTTCCCTGTTTTGTTCTTTTTTACTCTTTTGATTTTGGAATCATATGAATATAATATCTTTTCCACAAGTCTAATTTGAAAAGAAAAAACGTTTAAAGTATATGCAAGTTACTTTATTATGTAGGAAATTTATACTTAATATGCGTATTAAGCTATATAGTTTATAAGACAATTTCACAAATATTGTCTCATTTTATCAATCATAGCAATTCTGTGATGAATACATAAGTAGGGTGATTATTATCCTACAATAATCCAATTACAATTGCAGAAACCAAAACTCTAGTTGTTACTCATCAAGTAAATGGCATGGCCAGAATTTAAATTGAGCTGTCCTTGCAAAAGGCAGTTTGGCTTACTGGAAAGCAAACTAGAAATTAGAAGACCCAGGTCCTACTTTCAATTTTGTCTTTAATTCCTTGAATATTTTTGAATGAGATGCTTAACTTATCTTGCATTTGATTTTATCATCCGGAGACCAGACATGAAAATACCTATTGTTCTAACTTCCCCTGGAGAGCATTATAGGGATAAAATAACATAACGAATGTGAAGGTGCTTTGAAAATAAGTAAATGCAGAGCATTATCACCAGTAATTGTAAATATAAAGGTAAAATAGATCATGGCTCTGCTTAAATATAACAGAATAAATATACTGCATTTACAGTAAAAATGATGGAGTAATAATACCTGTCAGCATGAGATGTAGACAGATTTCAAGGAATTAGGAAACAGATGGAGAAAAGGAAACTGATGAAGTAGGAGAGAGGCAGCACTGTGTAGCATAGACTCAGAAAAAAATACAGTCAAAAGGTTGCTGATCATCCCCAAAGATCTCTAGACTGTCTCAGGATTTGGATATACCATGTTCATTACTTCCACCACAAGCCAGAAGTAAAAGGCTTTTCTATAAAGATATCAATGTCCACCCCATTCAGGCATTTAGGTGTCTCCAGTGAGATGACTGATTCTTGTCCAGTCATCTCAGAGTTAATTGACAAGTCCCACACACATACCCAGGCCTCTCAATCAGCTTTCTGTTGCCTCATTCTTAAAAATGACCATTGAGAAAACTGGAAGAAAAAAAACAAAACAGGGAGTATAAAAAAAAATTTTTTTAACTCCCATTGGTATCTTTAGAAAGTTTCACCAAAATTTTCCATCAGTTGTTATGATGAAGGAAAGAAAGAATGAGAGAGAGAGAGGAAGGAAGGAAGGGAAGAAGGATGGAAGGAAAGAAGGAAGGAAGGAAAGAATATACTAAGTAATAATCAGAAAACAGAAAGACCTCTTTGACATTCTTTCCACCCAAAAATCAATGAATCAGTAAAAATTTAAATTGAAAAAATGTTCTAGAAAGTAATACAAAAGGATTAAGAGTTGTAAGATAGAGGGGAAAAATTCAGAGTTATGGAATATGAGTATATTAGATCCAACATATAACTATGAAATTCCAGAAATAGAGGATAGTAAAATTGAAAGGAGGAATTATCAAAGAACTAGAGTAGCAGTTCTCAAGGTGTGATCCAAGGACCTCTCAGGTCCTCTCTTTTCTTCTTATTAACCAAAACAACATAGCTCTACAGATAGAGAAGGATGTCAATAGATAATATGAAAAACTGGAAAATCTAGAACTAGCTGTGTGAGGCTTTTATCTAGAGATAATAACCATTTAAAGACATAACTACTATAAGAAACAGGTAAACAATTAAAGAGATTGCCTGTGGGGATAAGAATGGGGACAGAATAAATTAGTTAAGGATCCTTTCTTTTAAATATCAGTATTTACATATCTAACTATTATAGATAGCTCAGTTAATAGAGGGTTCACTATCATGAAGGAATTTCCCACAGTTTCACATTAGGAGGCTGAGAGTTGGTCCTTCCTGAGGTTTGGAGGTGAGAATTATTGACACTAGTCTGCAGGTGGGTCTTCCTGATGACCTCATGCACTCCCTTCTATGTAACTGTGAAATTTTGTGTGTGTTTGAGGAACATTGTGTGTGCTACCTTCCTCAGTCTTAAACTACGAAGTAAATTAAATCCCCACTAAATTTTCTAGCTCTTCTATCTTCCTTTCCTTGTTCCCTCTCCAATTCCTTGTTGGGTTGTCCCTTTATAATTCCTTATTACAAACTTGAAACTAATGAGCTGGAGTTTTTGTTAAAGAGTTTTATGTTCTTTTGAAGAAAAACAATGGGGCAATTTATATTGAAGCAAATTCTTAGAATCTTTTACCCTAGTTTTTAGTGGAATATTTGGGGAAATCCAGGGACATCTCTGGAACAGCAAAGCTCTTTAGATTGGATCCTATCTCCTGAAAGGGGACATTAAGTGATGACCTTGAGTAATGGGCACTCTGGAATGGAATGATGGAAATGGAGTAGAGACACCTAAGAGCCTTGTGCCCCTGTACAGACACATGGGTCTACTGTTTCCTGGAACTATGGAAGTCAGCCATTAGCTCGATATATTTCACATGCCACTCAAGAGGGGAGAAAGGACATAAATACATTTTGCAGCATAATAGTTGCAGTGTGACCAACCATCCCGGTTTGCCTGGGGTTATCCCAGTTTTAGCACTGAAAGTCCTGCATCCCAGGAAACCCCTCAGTCCCAGAAACACTGGGACAGTGGTTACCTTATGGTTGTATGCCTAGTGTGAAGTCAACTGCCTAGAATAAAATCCCAGCTCCACCACTTATTAGCTGTGTGACTTTGCTGAAATTATTATTTTTTTCCACATCTATATTGGAGTATAAATGTTTTACAATGTTGCGTTAGTTTTTGCTGTACAACAAAGTGAATCAGCTTATGTATACATATATCCCCATATCCCCTCCCTCTTGAGCCTCCCTCCCACCCTCCCTATCCCATCCCTCTAGGTCGTCACAGAGCACCGAGCTGATCTCCCTGTGCTATGCAGCAGCTTCTCACTAGCCATCCATTTTACATTTGGTAGTGTATATACGTCAATGCTACTCTCTCACTTCATCCCAGCTTCCCCTTCCCCCCCGCCCCCCATGCCCTCAAGTCTGTTCTCTACGTCTGCATCTTTATCCCTGCACTGCCACTAGGTTCATCAGTACCGCTTTTTAAAATTCCATATATATGCGTTAACATACGGTATTTGTTTTTCTCTTTCTGACTTACTTCACTCTGTATGACAGATTCTATGTCCATCCACCTCACTACAAATAGCTCAATTTCATTCCTTTTTTTTTTTTTAAATTTCATTCCTATTTATGGCTGAGTAATATTTCCATTGTATATATGTGCCACATCTTCTTTATCCATTCATCTGTAGATGGACATTTAGGTTGCTTCCATGTCCTGGCTATTGTAAATAGTGCTACAATGAACATTGTGGTATATGTTTCTTTTTGAATTCTGGTTTTCTCAGGGTATATGCCCAGTAGTGGGATTGCTGGGTCATGCGGTAGCTCTATTTTTAGTTTTTTTAAGGAACCTCCATACTGTTCTCCATAGTGGCTGTATCAATTTACATTCCCACCAACAGTGCAAGAGGGTTCCCTTTTCTCCACACCCTCTCCAACATTTATTGTTTGTAGATTTTTTGATGATGGTCATTCTGACCAGTGCGAGGTGATACCTCACTGTGTGTTGAAATTATTTAATCTCACTTTTTCTAAATCGCCTTAATGAAAGTAGGGATAAATTAGTACCTATGTGGTGGGGTTGTGATAATAAATGACTGAATACGTGTAAAGTCAAAGCAGTGCCTAGTAGGTAGCAAGCACTCAATAAATATTACCTAACAAAACCAATACTAGTGTTACTATTTTCAAGTAGAAAGATGATTCATTGCACACCAAAGTAAATAGAGTTGTGTACATAACATCATTTTGGTTTGGAGATTGATGAGGTCAAATAGGACCAACCAATGGATATTTTGGGATGTCAGTTAGCTGAATCAAAATCAAGTATTTATTTGGTTAATCCTGTAAACTCTGCAGAAATAGCTGTCAGGAAAGGCAGCACCTCATATTCATCTGAGCTGTAGACAAAGCTTCAAACAATAGGTGATATTAAAACAACCCAATAATCAAAGCTACTTTCATATGTCAGATGTGAGATCATGTTCATCTTGCATCAAATATTTACTGTTGAAATCGAAATGGACATCAGGTATTTACTGTTGAAAGCAGAGGTAGTAGAATAGGGAATGTAGTGAGCTGTGTAATTGAGCTCGAATTGTTCTAGTATTTTTTTTTGAAAGGCAGCTATGCTCACTACTATACCACCAACGCTATTTCTTTTATATTAAGTAAATTCTAAGTCTTCCTGAAATTGATGGTTGTAAAAAATGTACAGTAGACATAGGCTTTTTTCTTTTCTTTTCTTTTCTTTTTTGCTATTCAACATCTGAACATCTTCTTTTTTGTTAATCCATCATGTGAGCATTGGTTCCACTCTGGAACCAAAAAGGCCAAATTCTGCTTCCTCCTCCCCTATTGCAGCTATAACAGTAGTTTTCAAACCTTTGTGTGTGTCAGGATCACGTGGAAAGCTTTTTAAAACATGGATTGCTGGGCCCCATACCTTGGAGGGATTGAGAACCTACATTTCTAAAAAGTTCCCAGGTGATATTGATACCGCTTGTGAGGGATCACACTTTGACTAATAAGTTAGTACAGGAGAACAGGACTTAGGTCAAAGAGATGCATCTGTCTGGGACTTGAGACAATAATGCAAACACCAGGACGGCTGAGAAATTATCTGTAAATAGAGCAGGCATATCAGGAATCTATCTCTGTCAACAAAAGTGTTCAACAGCAGGTTTCAAATCAGGTTTTTATATGTGTCCTTTGACACAGCCTAATATGTAGGGCATAAAGACGCTCAGAGTCTGTCCTTTGTAGTAACAGTGCGGGCAGGGAAAAGGGATGAGAGATGTGGTAGCAGAGAAAAACTCAGATGAGGGAGGAAGACGCTGCTGTGAGCAGCAAGCAGCTCAGAACAGTGATGAGTAGTTTGCTGAAGGCACTGCTAAGAGACTGGCCGGATCTTGTGACCCCACCCCCAAACTTAGTTCCCACCTTGTGACTCACTACGTGACACAGGGTGAGCCGTCTGACTTTCAGTTCCTACCGTACTAGGAGGAGTAATAAAGCAGACAGAGATTTTATTGTAATAGATAAATTAGATTAAAGGAATTTGCATGCACTATAAAACAGAGCATTCTTGTGGAAAGGGCAACAAGAGTGACATTTTTAACATTAAAAAAAGGCTCTTCTTGCATCAGTATTTCTACTGAATTTAAGACCCCCTTTCTAAATATCACTCTTTATTTCATCTTGTTTTAGCCACAGTACTGATTTGGAGCTGTGGCATGTTAATTATTTTTTCTTAAAAATTATTATAATTCAAGAGATTCAAAGTTCTTTCTAAAATCCAAACCATAAAAGTAGATAATTCGATGTTAATTTAGTCTTCCTATGTATCTATAGGAAGTCTACCCTATATATTACATTAAATTGATTCATAATTAAAATTATTTCCACAAAGAAAATTCCAAGCCCAGATAGCTTCATTGATGAAGTCTATCAAATATTTAAGAAAGAAGAACTATGAATTTTGCACAAACTCTTTCAGAAAATGGAAAAGAGAATATTTTTTCTGATAGAAAATTTTTTTATTGAAGCATAGTTGATGTATAATATTGTATGTTACAGGTGTACAACATAGTGATTTACAATTTTTAAAGGTTATACTCCATTTATAGTTATTATAAAATATTGGCTGTATTCCCTGTGTTGTACACTATATCCTCATAATTTATTTATTTTATACATAATAGGTTGTACCTATTAATCCTCTAGCCCTATCTTGCCCTTCCCCCTTTTCCTCTCCCCACTGGTAACCACTAGTTTGTTCTCTATATCTGTGAGTCTGTTTCTTTTTTGTTATATACACTAGCTTGTTTTATTTTTTTTAGATTCCACATGTAAGTGATATCATACAGTATTTGTCTTTTTCTGTCTGACTTATTTCATTAAGCATAATACCCTCCAAATCCATCAATGTTGTTGCAAATGGCAAAGTTTCATTTTTTTTATGGCTAAGTAGTGTATATATATATATATATATATATATATATATATATATATATACCACATCTTCTTTATCCATTCATCCATTGATGGACACTTAGGTTGCTTCCATATCTTGGCAATTGTAAATAATGCTTCTATGAACTCTGGGGTGCCTGTGTCTTTTCAAATTAGTGTTTTTGCCTTTTTTCACATACACAACCAGGAGTGGAATTGCTGGGTCATATGGTAGTTCTATTTTTAGTTTTTTGAGGAACCTCCATACTGTTTCCCACAATGACTGCACCAATTTACATTCCCACCAACAGTGTACAAGGGTTCCCATTTCTCTACACTACAACTTCACCAACACTTGTTATTTGTGTTCTTTTTGATGATAGTCATTCTGACAGGTGTGAGATGATATTGTATTGTGGTTTTTGATTTGCATTTCCCTGATAATTAACAAGGTTGAGCATCGTTTTATATCTTTTAAAAAGAGTAGATATCATCTAGGGAAGAGCAAAAGAAGTACAAGCACAGTGTATGGAGTCCTGTCTCCTTTGACCTTCACAGTCTTTCATAGCACACAATTCCTTCAAACACACAATCATTGATACTCATACAGCTAAAATGTATTGATACTAAAATATGAACCCTGACTATAGGTAGATTGTACTCATTTAATACTCACAAAATCCCTCTAAAGCTATTACTATGATTATTCCAATTTCACAACGGAGAAAACTGTGAGTCAGTGAATTTAAGTAACTTGGTCAAGGTCACACAAAAGCTAAATTTTGTAATCCGTTTTCAAACTCTCATTTGATTTCTTCTGAGAGATAGATGGTAAAAATAATAATCTGAGAAGCTTTGCATTTGTATCTTCTTGGTAGTCAGAGTGTTGCATAGCTTTGTACACTGCCCTAAGTGATGCTCCTCTCCAGATATTAGCTAAAACATTAAAAAGTCTTCCTTTTTCCATAGAACTAGAAAGGATCTTGAAAAAATTGTTTTCTAACTGTTCGTTTCTAAGAAGTGTATTAATGCAAACCCATTTTATATTGCCATCAAATCTTAAGTCTCCTGGTTGGAATTCAAAGTAATCATATTGTTTTGATATTTCTAAAACAGTGAGAAAGCAGTGAGGTAAAGCAGTATCCTCTGCCTGGCTCCCAGGTCTAGATGCTTCTTTTCTCCCTGTGCACTCTTACATGACCATTTTCTTTCCCATCTTTCCACACTCAGCCCACACCCAGCCTCCTCTGCTTCAGACCTACTTTGTAACCTTGCTGTCACATCAACACACTTAGAGAAAGTTTACTTTTTTCAATCCATTCTACATATTTCAGCAGTGTCCCCTCTGCATCATGCCAATTTGGTCATGTTATGCTTCTCCCTGGAAATCTCCCCCAGCAACTTATTGCTTAAAGAATAAAGTTGAAACTCCGTAACATGGCATGATACTGATACATTAATCTATCAAATGAGAAATATTTATAATGATTATTCCATATCTTAGTTTTCCTTAAAACATTCCTATGAGGAAGATAGATGTCATATATTCTCCTTAATTGTAAATTAAAGAAACAGAGGTGAATTACTTTCCAAAGCTATCCAGGAATTAGATGATGAAACCAATGATAAATTATATTTCTTAATCCTCTGTTTTGCCTCGAGAACAGTGATTTTAGTCTTTTTTTAATATCGCTTTGGCACACACAGTAAATAACTCCCATGTTCCACACATTCCCATGTGCATACTCATGACATGTCCAATTGGTGGCTCTCTATCAAATATCCCTTTTCTACCACTTGTGAAAACCTATCAGCACATGCTGGTGAGAGGTAGTGTGGGATCAAGGTTAAGAGTCAAACTTTATAGCTCCATAGCTCTGGGTTTCAGCCTAGGCTCTGACCTTTATGACTGTAAGACTCTGGGGCAAATTATTTAACCTCTTCAAGGCACCATTTTCTTATCTGTAAAATGGGGATGAATAAAACATAGATCTTAGAGATTTGATGAGAATAGAATGAGATATTTATAAAGTTCTTAGCACTTTTAAAGTATTCAATGAATGGTCAATTTAAAATTGTTTTGTTCTCATTCATTTTGAAATTTCTTGTCTGAGGATTTGAACTCTATTTTAATAATAAGTTCCTTGCAACACAGCCTCCTAATGGATTATGACAAAACAATGTGTGATGATACTGCTCTCTAGATAATGCATCTTTAAAAGAGTTAAGTAGTTGGGGGAACTCTGTGAGTTCCCTCATGCAGCCTGGTCTCCTCCAGACTCAGGTGAGCCTGGAAAAGATGTGCAGAGCACAGCAAACATGTGGTGTGGCCCCTCTGCTAAGGATCCCCCAAATTGTTAACAGCAGAAATGTGGAGTAGACTGCAGTCAGTGGTTTCTTTTCAATAAGGCTTTTGAAAAGAACAGTCTCTATTATTAGGGGTTAATAAATACCATACAAGTATTTAAGACAGTCTTGTATTTTTTACATAATTATTGAAATATTGCTGATTCTAGAATTAATGAGAGCAATACTCAAGAGTGTTAAAAGTCAAATCTTTGACTTCATCTCGAGCTGGATTCACGTTTCCACTCCTTTACTTACTAGGCAGAAATCCTGAAGTTACTTGACTTCTCTGGGTCTCTTTCCATAGTTGTATGATGGGAAAAATAATAAAACCTACCTCATAGGTAGTTGGTTTGAAGACTAAATGAGACCTTAGATGTAAAATGTTTAGTACAATTCCTACCACATCCTAAGGACTCAAACAATAATAACCCTCATTATTTTCTCATTTGAAATCATTTCTCTGGTCTCCTATTTGACCCATTTTGAAATACTGTTATTTTTATCCATGGTTATCCTTCTCAGTACCACCCTCACTTTTCCTGATCTTTTATGTTCAGCGAAATTGTGTCTACAGCAAAGAAACCTCAAGTGTGGGCTGAAATGTAGTTGGAAGGTTGACAGAGGACCTAGTGTTTGGATTTCTTGGAGACCTTAACTGGGACAACGTTGGTCAGGACATGTAGCATCACTATTCGTCTTGCTCAGAGGGGATCTGGCCAAATGAAAGGACCATGGAGTCCAGGAAGGGAGAGCAAAGAGGTGCGGGAGATCACCACAGACTTGGGGAAACCTCAGCATGTGCATGACCGAGATGACCTCTAGGCTGAGCAGATGGAATGAGAAATGAGGCACAAACTGAAAACAGCCTTAAAAAATTTCATTGAGAAAGTAGAGGCTCTAACTAAGGAAGAACTGGACTTTGAAGTGCTTTTTGGGGACTTGGGATTTAACAGAGCTCCTATAGGAGTACCTGCCTCCTTCAGCGCACTAGTATTGTGCTGGTAAATGCTACAGAATGGCCACCTTTTGTGGTGACGTTGGATGAAGTGGAGCTGATTCACTTGGAGCGAGTCCAGTTTCACCAGAAGAACTTTGACACAGTAATCGTCTACAAGGACTACAGCAAGAAAGTGACAACGATCAACGCCATTCATGTTGCCTCTCTTGACCCCATCAAGGAATGGTTGAATTCTTGTGACCTAAAGTACACAGAAGGAGTACAGTCTCTCAACTGGACTACAATTATGAAGACCATTGTTGATGACCCTGAGGGCTTCTTCGAACAATGTGGTTGGTCTTTCCCGGAACCTAAGGGTGAGGGGAGTGATACTGAGGAAGGGGATTTTGAGTCTTAAATCGAAGATGAGACTTTTAATCCTTCAGAAGATGACTATGAAGAAGAGGAGGGGGACAGTGAGGAAGATTATTCATCAGAAGCTGAAGAATCAGATTATTCCAAGGAATCATTGGGCAGTGAAGAAGAGAGTGGACAGGATTGGGATGAACTGGAGGAAGAAGCCCGAAAAGCTGACCGAGAAAGTCGCTATGAGGAGGAAGAGGAATGGAGTCGCAGTATGAGCTGGAAGAGGAAGGCATCTGTGCACAGGTCAGGCCGAGGCTCTAACCGAGGTTCCAGACACAGCTCTGTGCCTCCCAAGAAAAAGAGGATGTAACTTCGGAACTTTGACCCTCAGCTGCATTCTTCCTTCAGCCAATCCCTGGAAATTTTACATGACATAGAAACTTTAAAAAAAAAGAAAAGAAAAGAAAATGGAGGCTGGTCCTCCATTCAGAGTTCTCATTAACAGTCATCAGGAGCAGACAAGCTGGCTGTGTTCTGAGAACCTTCCAATTTGTGCAGGAGAAAGCTTCTCTGAGAAAGTGTTGCTTGAGCTTTCCTGTCGTGCATGGGAATGTCAGCAGGCTGTTGGGTACAACTCTAAGCCAGATTACAGTTTAGCATTTATAAATTACCATCGGCCCACATGATTTATCTCAACCTTTGTACCAGTATGGTTTTAGTAATAACATTGCATGTTTTTAGGTGAGATAAATGGTAAGAGTAAATTCCTCCTTGAAATTAAAAAACATATGTTATAAATATTAGCAATGCCAAGCAGTTTATAATGTATCTTGTTCCTAAGGGAAAATCCTATGGACATTTTTACAGCCAATTACACTGAATCCAAAGTAGCACAAAGAATTGCCTCACTCTTCCCTTTTTCTAAATTCATTGCATGAAATGCTGTCCTCATTTTTGATAGAACTGAGTGACCGCCTTGTGTTCAGCTTGCCTAACAAAGCAATTGCAGACCTAACAGTTCCTGGAAGAATCCAGCCAACTGCTAGAAAACTCAGTAATGTTATAGAATAGTGGTCACAAAACATGTGATTTCTGGAACCAACAGGGTAATCACACAAAAATGTAACAGCAGATTGTGGCTTAAGCTACTGCTCAGCACCCTGTCTTTTTCAGCACTATGCCTCTCCAGCCTCTCTTAATATAGTCCTCTTTCTCCCTTCACTTATATCCTTCCAACTGCCTCAGAAACACAGACTTACACATGCACATGCACCTTGATATTTACACATTTACTGTATTTCTCTATCCTTTCTTCAGTCCTCCTCTTTTGTATATATATAAAAAAAGGTAAGCTTTAGGCATCAGACCACTATGCTAATTTTCCTCTTGATATCTAAACTTCTTACCGGATAATTATGCATTAATTAGTAGTTTAGGGAAACTAGCAACTTCATATATAAGAAGTTACTCTCTGGGGTTAATAAAGATCATACAAGGCACAAGAAATGCAGTGAGGCTAAAGAAATCCCTGGTGTTCCATTAGAGTGGTTATCTATTATAATTCTCCCTAAGCTGTAAGCCCTGTGAAGGTGGATATTGCGTCTACTTTTTCCACCATTTTATTGTCAACACTTAAAAATAATGCTCACTATATGGCAAGGAATCAATAAATATTTGCAAAATAAGTGATCTCATGGAGCACCGGCAATGTATCAAGAACTGAGTTAGGTCCTGAGTAAGAAGAAGCCTCAGTACTGAAGGAGTTCACAATCTATAAAGAGCTATGGGAACACAGATGAGGAGCCATGGCCTTTGCTCAGGGATTATTGTGAAGAGGATTTGAAATTTAAGCTAGACCTGTACTCATAAGTGGGAGTTCCCCAGATAAAATTGGAGAGTGAGGAGAATATTCTAGACAAAGAGAATAAGATTACAAATGGCACAGAGGCTTGATAGTGCATTTGGGAAGCATAAGTGAAAAGGGTAGCCAGAGTGTAGGCTCTTTGTGAAGGTATGAGATCAATGAGGTTTGAAAGGGGGACATGTTTGGCAGACATGGCAAATGTGCCTGAGGGAGCAGAGGAGGGCCTGGATGAGAAGACAGTCGATGGGAAAGGATGGAGTGGATAAATGTGGGCAACAGTGTGGAGGCAGAGCTAACAGGATTTAACTACTAATTGAAGGATAGGAGGGCGGTAACTCCTTTACTCAAATTTTCTCTAAGAAGTGATACGCATACTCAGGTGACATTTACCAAGACAGTAAATGGGAGAGTAGAAACAGCTTCTGGGAAAATGATGAGTTCTGTTTAGAAGATGTTTATTAATGGTTCCAGCTTTGATAATTTCACAATGATGAACCGTGAGTAATTGGAATGGGAGTTCAGATCTCAGAAGAAATGTCAGTGCAAGGGACAAAGTTAAGAGTGATTTGCTTTAGAGATGATGGTTGAAACATTTGATGAAATCGCCAAGGTAGAGCATGCCAGATAAAGGACAAGAAGACTAAAGAGTGAGTCTTGGGAAATGTTTCTATTTAAGGGGGAATATAGAAAGGAGAATGAATGAAGGGCTAAAGAAGAAATTATCAGGAAATACACACCAGAGAGAAGTAGAAACCAATAGGGGGAAATTTCACAAGGGAGGAGGAATGTTGAAGAAGACTAATAACTTAGTAGAGTGCTTTTGGTATTTAAAACTTCATTGGTGGCTTTGGAAACTATAGTTAATTGGAGACTGTGGGATTCAAATTACAGGGAGTTAAGAAGCAACTATAAAGTGAGGGATGAAGGCATTGAGCATTTTGACTATTCTATGAAGATTTTAGCAATGAAAGGAAAGGAGGATCCATTGAGAGCTTGATGAGGTAGCAATATCAGAGAAGATTTCATTAAGATGATAGTGTAAGCTGTCTAGGAAAAATAATCATCAGAGAGGAAAGGATGGAAGATTCCAGAGAGAAAACTTTATTCATGGAACAATCCAGAAGAATGAAAGAAGGAAGTAGGGTCTACTACTTGGACCTTAAAATGATTAAATTCATTCTCTCACTGTTTTCAGATGATAGAAATTGAGTGTTCTCTGAGGTCCAGAAACAATAAAGCTTTTCTAGGGAATATGTATTAGGTTACAATGATAAAATAACTTTGCTGTTTTGAGGATTTGGGGCGGGGGTGTTGAAACCTTAGGATACATGGGGATACAAACTCAGTCTAGCTTGAACTGAGAAGTCAACGGCCAGGACTCTGCCCCGAGGGTTGGCACCTCTGCTTTGCTTACCTTTCATTAACCTTCACCATGGCCACTCCATTTCTTAGCCTAAGGAAAGTAATTATTTATAATACAGTCCATTCAACTTGGATCTGCAATAGAAGAAACCTAATTCCTGGTTATAACGTGGTTGTAAAAAAAAAAATTTGCTCATGTGTAATGGGCAGATTGTGGGCTGAGAGATTAAAAAATCCTGGACACATTTCTTCTGGGTCTGTGAACTGAGCTTGGAAGGTGATACTGGAACATAAATGAAAACTGTGATTGAGAAATTAACCATTGGACCAATAAGTGCACTCATATAGCTTGCAGGTGATGTTGAAGCACAGGATATTTTCCCCTCTCAACCTCCTTCCTAGGAAAAGAGAGTGAAGGGAAGTTGATGACATTTGTATTCAATTAATGTGCTGGGTTGTAGAGGGCTTGTGAACTCAAGACACTAGTAGCATTAACAATAACCAGATACCAGATAACGAATGGATTTGGACACTTATCTGATGGGCTGTTACAGGACCTTCACATTGGATTAGGCTTTGTGTTTCAGAGCAACCACTGGTTTCTCATGAAGTAGAGTGTATCTCATGAGGCTTCTCTAAGTGAAGTTCTTTGTAGAAAGTAATGACTTTCAGTAGTTAAAATACCTGATGAATATCAAAACCATCAGGCAGTAACTTGTACAAACAAAACTGGGGAGCCTAAGAAAGTACAAGTTTGTCCACTTCTAAGCCAAAGGGGGAGTTTCAGATTTATAAGAGTTAAACCCTTGGCTGTTTGAACAAGCTTGGCATTGCTTAAGTTGCTAAGTGAAGAATGTCCTGAAGGAGAAAAGGAAGGAAAGAGTGGTTTGCTAAGTAAAATATATTTAATTTTTTTTAAGTGGTCAGTATTTATGAAAATAACTGAAGGAAAAAAATCAGTAAGTAGAAAATCAACAAAGCAGGGTACTCAGGTGTTCTTATGGTTTTTTTTGCAGTATTCATTATACAGGGCTGGCCTCCAATTTCAAACTCTAGGAGGTATGGTTTCTTAGTTAACAGTGGGATGGGCCACACCCAAAGACTTTGGACCTGAAACTAGACCCTCATCTTTAAAGATGAACAGAACTGTTCAGGAAGAACTAAAGATCTAAGCTGAAAGACAAAAGAGGATATTAAGGCAGCAAGAGCACCCAGATATCTGAGGATTCTGTCCTCGTCATCTTTTTGTCCCTGGGATATGCGTAATTCTCAGTCCATATATGACACTGAAAAATGATTTTTTGACTAAATGAAAACCAGGTAATCAATGATCCTATGAACAGGGACACTACAATGATAGGAAAATTCAGGAATAGAAATGCTCAGAAACTCAGGACGTTGGAATTAGGGAAAATTCGGTTAGGAGACAGTGAAAGACAAACCTAGGTAGGAGTTCAGGGTGAGGACCCAAATCTTAAGAAAACAGGTGCTGATAGTGAAGGGAAGTTGCCAAAACAAGACCTAGGCCTAAGCAATAAGGCAGAAACCAATTCATCAGGCCTGCATAACTAAATCATGCATTCATTCAGCAATTGATTATTGAGTGCTTTTTCTGTAACAGGCACACTACTAGATGCCAGGAATAAAGCCAAAAGAGACAAAGGTTCCTGTTCTCATATAGCAGATAGTAAGAGGAGACAAGAAATAAAGAAAAAAAAGAAAGTAAAATACATATCAGGCTACATGATGTTAAATGTTTTAAAGAAAAATAAAGCAAGAAGGGGGGTAGGAACCATTGGAAGGGGTTGTGATTTTAAATAAGGTGGTCTGGGAAGATATCACTAAGGTTACAACTGGATAAAGACAAAGAAAAAAAGATGGATGGAGCAATTCCCACAAATATCTTGGGGAGGAGTAGCCCAGAGGAAGGAAGCAGAGCGAACAGCAAATGCAAAGTCTCTGAGGCTCTGAGACTAGAAAGGATCCGAAATTTTCTAGAAAGCAGGGAGGCTTGTGTGGTTTGAGGCAGCGATCAAGTGGCAAACTATCAATAGTAGGAGATGAGATCAGAGAGCTAAGGGGAGGGCCAAAATGGGGGCAGATCACGCAGGACTTTGCAGAATTGGACTAGAGGTGCTGAAATCTTGCTTCTCCAAGATCAGAACTGTTCAAGACCAAGGTCAGGTTGAACCTACCAGGATCCATCAAATAAAAGCACTTCTGTGAGGGGTGAAGAGGTTGAGAACCAGATAAGTCCTATCAGCTAATCCTCAGGGGAAAAAATTGCATAGGAAACAAAATGTGTCATTAGCCCCCCTTCCCCTTCTTCTGGGGTCCTCTCCTGCTACCCTCTGCCCAGTAGCCAAAGGAACACATTTTCTGTCCTATTTTCTGTAGAAAACTAAAGCATTCACCTTGCTGGCTTAATGTGGAGCTAAGGTTATTTAAATTATAATGAGGGCAGGCTAAGAAGTCCTCAGTATGTAACGGAACATAATGATGGAATGAGAAACATTGGAGCTGACAGGTTTGGGCAGGGATCTGGTTATCTTTAGCTGGTTCACTATTGGCAACTCCCTGTGTGAGTAGTAACTGACATCCAAATAAAGCTCCCAATTTTAGAGTCTTTCTCTCTCTTTATGTCTATGTGAGTATATGTGGATTATTATACACATATTTATAGTTAACTGTGTTTGTTGAAGTAAAATTCCAAGTGCGATTAAACTTTTAAAGAAAGATAATAAAAACAAAATGAAGTCTAAATTTAAGTGAAACATAAGTGATCTCCTATATTCTAATTCTGGGTTGTCCACCCTTTTCCCTCATCCATTTTGTAAACCAGTTTTCTGGCAAGATCTGACACCTACATAAGTGCTAGAGGAAGGGAACTTCTGGAACTGGACGGAGTTCAGTGGAGACATTTATAGACCAACTTTCATTTGCCTAAAGTGACTCAGTTTACTCAGTTTTAATTATTTCAAAATCCTCAGCACCGTCTCTTCTAGCTGGGGTGCATTCCTGGTTCTTTACATACATGATAGGCAGCAAAGGTGGGATAGATGACACATTCCTTTGTTTTTTCCCCGGGAAAACATTACCTCTTGAGTGGGGGGGAGTCAGAACTCTCTAGGAATTAAGTGATATCCTATTTCATATTCATTATAAGCCCAATCCAGGCTTCCACGAGTCTAAATTCAGTTGTTCAGCCACTGCTTAGCACAGCTAGTTTATCAAACAGGGTATTGTGCAGTCTAAATAGAAACAAAAAGCTTTTTGATTTGGGCAGTTCTCATGAGAGCTCATTGAATTTATTGTGATATTTCTCTTTACACAGAAAAGAACCAGATTAGTATCCGATAACAGATCAGCACATTTATAAATGCTGAATGCTGAGCTGTGGGCACCATGTGATTGGATACAGAATTTGTAATTAGTTTTGCTTTATCGTGTTTGCTGCAAGGACAGGGTGAGTTTACGAGGCACTGATCTCATCTGCAGGGGCCTGGGATAGCAGCCAGTCGCTGTGGGTGCACACCAGCCCCACACGGAGCTGGATGCAAGCAGCTCCCGAGAGGCTGTGCAGGCAGGTGTCAGCACTAAATGTGCAGATTCAGAGCAGAAGACGGGGGATGGAGGATGCGTGTGTCTTAGTGGGTTAATCTGTACTTGAGCTGACAGGTGTCCCTACCACCCCTGGGGCAAGATATCCATCCACATGTGGCACCACAGTTGAGGAGGAAAGGGGAGCCGTGGGAATTGCTCAGGAGGCAAGTGTCAAGGCAACTGACTCTGAATATTTGCCTGAATGATCAGACTGAAAACCAGGGAGACTTTTTTTTTTTTTAGATTTGAAAGCATTTAATGACACAGCATATATTTAACAGGTAGGGTAAAAGTTGAGAGGTTCAGGTCATACAACTGAGTAGTAAGCCTGAATGACCACCTCTCTGCTCAGGCCCAGCCTCTGGAGTTCATTCCTATCAATACCATTTTGATTGTGCAGTAAGATGAAAATTTGTCATTACAGTCTTTACAGTGACAGAGAAATTCACACTATGTATCAAACAGCAAGGTAATGAGGCAAATTATCAGCAACAGAAAGGTAATGAAGCAAATTATCAGCAACGCACAAGCAAGTAGTCATTAGGGTAACATTACTTTGTCCAGTAAATGTTTCTTTTCCACTTGTACACTTACTAATGATTTAAACTGTTTATTATACATCTGGTTTTATTATACTTTGTACTAGAATTATCTCAAATATACAATATAATGTATTTCAGGAAAAAAATTGAAATTACAGATTATTTAAAACAGTATCAGTTTTCTATTCCTTCTTGTATACCAACATTCTTAACTGTTGTCAGAGCTGATGCAGAAAAGTCACATCAAGAGGCAGTGTTAGTCACTCAGAGGCAAGAAGAGGTTCATTTTCCTGGAGGTGAGTTGTTAGACTGACAATAATTGTGGTTTGTATGCTGTAAAAACAATACAAAACAAGACATACACACAAACACTTTTTATTGAAGTATATACAGAAAAGTGCACATTTAATAAGGATACAGTGAGAGGAATATTTCCACACTGAGCTACTCATGTAACCACACCAAGAGACATTATCAGTATGTCCCTTTCCAGCATTACAATTCCCAACAGGACCACTATCCTAGGTTCTAATAATATCCATTAGTTTTAGTTGCTTTGACATTTAATGTAAATGGTATCATACAGTGTATCATCTTTTGTGCTTGGCTTCTTTCACTCAACATTATTTTTGTGAGCTACATCCATTTTGTTGCATGTTTGTTCTTGTTGCTGTAGAGTACTCTCTCATATGAATATATCTCAATTTTTATATCCATTTAGGGATATAAGGGACACTTGGGCAGGTTTTTTTTTTTTCTTATTAACCTCCCTTAACCTTTATTAGCACCCCTCACTCCCACTCTGCTCCTCCAGAACAAGACGTTTCCTTTGGGCACTTTATAATCTGTATTTTTAATAGAGCTTTCATGAACATTCTAGTACATTCTTTGGGTGACTACATGTATGTGTTTCTGTTGGGTATATACCTAGAAATGGAATTACTAAGTCATAATAAAGTGCATGTTCAGCTTTGATAGATGCTGCCAGTTTCTAAAGTGTTATACCAACTTTCGTCTGTTTTTCTTAACTGTGAGTGGTACAAAAATTTCCACTTAGCTCTTGTCTGAAGTACTTCCTTTCTTCCTTCTTGTCTTAAAGTGCCTGTGTTTTGGGTAACAGCAAGGCTTTCTGCCAAGTCCCAATAAGTAGAGGTTGTAGAATAAAAGAAAGGAGGAAATTAGGGAATAGGTCTCAGAATTTAAAAATTACCTGAGATTGTCGTATGACTCAGGTCCTAAGTCTCTTTAGCTCTTATTCTCTATCCAAGTACCAGCTCCTATTTAACTCTATGACCCACTCAAGAACTTGACCCTGATTCTCACTTTCCCCAAAGCTCCCAACCACCTCAGACTCCTGCACCAAGTCATAGAAAATGGATCTTTGGGCCCCTTGTGCATTGGGAGTTGGTTCTGTAGTATCTGAAGTTTGGCCTTCTTGTCATATTTTCTCAAGGAAATAGTGTTAGGTGACTGGGTTGAATTCTACAGCTGGGATAGTAACATAATGGTTGATAAGCCTTTTAGGGCTGTCTGTAATCTATCCTGCATGTATCACATTACACCCATAGGAAAAGCAGTTTTAACAACTGATTATTTTTTTTTAAGTGTTGGGAATCCAGATGGATAATAAATTGGGAAACCCTTGTATTTATATATCAAACCTCAGTGTTCTTAATTTATAATAATTAGAAGCCATAAATAAATTAATGGACTGCTGAAGGCTGTCTTCCTAATGAGAGCCAATTGTATAAAAAGCTGAGTTATCAGATGTGAGAACACATTCTGTGAGCATTTGGAAAAGAAGGCAATATCTCTGTGCTTGACCCTAGGATATATGACTAAGATCAGCACCTGAGCTGGTCTCTGATTACACATATTCATCTATTAGCCTTCTGCCATTAATCTCATTTCTCACAGAGAAGGGAGTTTCAACTGTAGGGTTTTCAACTGTTTTTCTGGAGAAAGCAGTCCTTTATGACATTAAACAATGCATACCTTCCCACAGCTTAGAGTCCCTTGCTGAATATGGGGAAACGTGCACATGCCAGTTTTACTTGATGAACCCCACAGTACTGAAGAGACCACAACTACACTGTTTATTTTATTAAAATCTCCACTACTGTAGCTCCTATTGCATTTACCCTAATGTTGAAAATTAAAATTATATAACTCAGTTAACTGCTGATCTCCAACTGTTAAAAAACAAAACAAAACAAAACAAAAACCTAGATAAAGCTAGTCAGTTGTGTCTAAGTTGGATAGACCCATAACCACTTCTGACTCATTGGAGAAAACTGCTGACTGAGAGTTTGTGCATGCTTGGGAATGAATGCTTGAAATAATATAATTGTATGTTTACATTTTACTTGTGATGTCCAGTATTAGCTCTAATTATACTATTCTATTACTTTGAATTAAAAGATACCTTCTGGGGGAGGATTCTGGGGAGATGATGAAGTAAGAAGCATCAGGAATCCATGTCCCCAACCAGACAACAATAGCACTGGCAGAATATGTCAGATGTAACTATTGGGGAACTCTGCACTCTATTGAAGGCTTAGCTTGGCAGCAGTCACCCATCCCCCAACTCCCAGGTGTGGCAGGCAGCTGTACATGTGTTCCTGAAGCAGCTTGTGTGTAGTTTTGGGGAGCCAGAGTGGGAAATAAGACCCTCTCCTTCAAATACAGAAGATCAGTGATCTGATCACTGATTGCTGCTTCTGATCTTAGAGGTAGAGTCACAGAAGCAGGCAACAGTGTTGTTGCATCTCCTCCCATTGTTTCAAGACCCTTCCCCTCAGTCTGAATTGACTTCTAGGGGATTTAAGGGGCTAACACCTTCCCTCCCCACTTTCATTTTTCTCTTTTCCCCTATTAGGATCCAGATGTTAAAGACATTCAAAAGCAGCTGCATATACAGAGGAAATTAGAAAGTCACCGCCCATGCCCTGGGAAAGGCATAGGCTCAGAAAAGACATGAAAAGACCTTAAGTTTACACCTCAGGCTAATCCTTGGCACAGAGACACACTACAGCAACCAAAATAAAACAACAACAACAAACAACAGATCTTGAGGGAAGGGGGAAAATTTGATCTCCAGAATTACCAGATTATTAGATTCAAATGTTTCATTTTCAACAAAAAATCACAAAGCATACAAAGAAACAAGAAAGTATGTCTCATTCAAAGGAAAAAATAAAGCAACAGAAACTGTCCTTGAGAAAGACCTGATGGGAGATTTACTAGATAAAGAACTGTCTGAAAGATGCTAAAAGAACTAAAGGAAGACATGGAGGATGTAAAGAAAAATGATGTATAACAAAAGGGAAATATCAATAAAGAGACGAAAAACCTAAGAAGAATCCCAAAAGAAATTCTGTAGCTGAAAAGTACAATAACTGAAATGAAAAAAATTCATTAGAGGAATTCATAGACAAATTTGAGCTGGCTATTAAAGAGTCAGCAAACTTGAAGACAGGACAACAGAAATTATCAAGTCTGAAGAATTGAAAGAAAATGATCAAAGAAAAGTGAACAGAGCCTATAGAACACCATCAGGTAGACCAACATATGCATTTGGGAGTCCCAGAAAGAAAAGAGAGTGAAAGAGGCAGAGAGAATATTTGAAGAAATAATGGCTAAAATTTCTTAAATTTGATACAATACATTAATATGAACATCTGAGAATCTCAACAAACTCCAAGTAAGATGAACTCAAAGAGACCTACAGCAAAACACATTATAACCAAAGTGTCAAAACCAAAGACAAATAGAGAAACTTAAAAGCAGCGAGAGAGAAGTGACTCTTCACATACAAGAGATCCTTGATAAGATAATCAGCAGATTTCTCATCGGAAACGTTGGAAGCCAAAAGACAATGGACTGATATATTTATAGTGCTAAAAGGGACAAAAAAAGCCAACAAGAATCATATATCTGGCAAAACTGTGCTTTGAAAATGAGAGAGCAGTCAAGACCTTCCTAGATAAGCAAAAGCCAAGGAGTTGGTTACCACTAGATCTGAACTGCAAGAAATGCTCAAGGGAGTCCTACAGTGTGAAATGAAAGGATGCTGGACTGTAACTTGAACTTGTATAAAGAAATAAAGATTGAAGTAAAAGTAAACACATGGGCAGTTATGGAATCTGGTATCATTGTAACTTTGGTTTGTAACTCCACATTTTGCTTCTTACATAATTTAACAGACTCATGCATTAAAAAGCAATTAGTTTATGTTTTTGGACACACTATATAAAGATGTAATTTTGTGACATCAACAACTGTAGGGCTGGGGATGGAGCTAAAAGGAGCAGAGTTTTTGTATTGTATTGAAGTTATGGTAGTATAAATTCAAATTAGAGTGTTATAACTTTAGGATGTTAAATGTAATCCCCATGGTAACCACAAAGAAAACTACAGAATGTACACAGAAGGAAATGTGAAGGGAATTAAAATGTTTCACTATAAAAAAATCAACACTAAAGAAGACAGTGATGCAGGATATGAGGGGGAAAAGCTATAAAGCAAATAGAAAAAAACAGCAAAATAAAGTCCCTTCATATCTTTAAATGTAAGTGAATTAAACTCTCCAATTAAAAATGAGAGATTGGCAGAATGGATTTTTTTTGGAATGGTGATTCAACTATACGCTGTTTACAAGAGACTCACTTTAGATTTAAGGACACAAATTGGTTAAAAGTGAAAGAACGTAAAAAATATATTCTATGCAAATAGTAACCAAACGAGAGGTACAGTAAGTCCCCTTACAAACAAGTTCCATTCTGAGAGTGTGTTCACAAGTCCAATTTGTTCATAAGTCCAACAAAGTTAGCCTAGGTACCCAACTAAGACAGTCAGCTATATAGTACTGTACTGTAATAGATTTATAATACTTTTCACACAAATAATACATAAAAAACAAACACAAAAAATAAAGAAAGCATTTTTAATCTTACAGTACAGTACCTTGAAAAGTACAGTAGTACAGTACAAGGGCTCGCAAACAGGGACTGACATCAAGTGAACAGGGGAGAAGAGTTACTGACTGGAGGAGGGAGAGGAGCGTCAACAATACGAGATAGAGGGCTAGCTGTAATTTCACTCATTCACATCCTGGGCTTGAAATAAAGATACTGTACTACTGTACTCCATACAGTACTGTAAGTAAAGTACACAAAAGCACAACCACCTGTAGAAGATGCACGCACATGACAATGTATGCCAGACACGTGAACTAACTTACATGATTGGACATTTGAACACACTTCCGCATCTTTTAAAGTTCAAAACTTGAATGTTCGTATGTAGGGGACTTACTGTATATACAATGGAACATTATTCAGCCTTAAAAATGAAGGAAATTTTGATATATGCTACAAATATGGATGAATCTTGAGGACATTATGCTAAGTGAAATAAGCTAATCAGAAAAATACGAACACTATATAATTTCATTTATATGAGGTACTTACGGTAGTCAGAATCAGGGATAGAAAGTAGAATTATGGTTTCCAGGGACAGGAAAGAGGGAGGAATGGGGAGTTCTTATCTAATGGGTATAGAGTTTCAGTTTTGCGAGCTGGTAAGTGTTCTGGTGGTGATGGTTGGACAACAGTTTGGATGTATTTAATGCCACTGAAGTGTACGCTTAAAAACGGTTAAGATGGCAAATTTTGTGTTGAGCGTATTTTAGCACAATAAAGAAATTGAAAAAAAGATACTCTCTGATTTTTTTCTTGACTTTTAAACAATGAATTTCATTATCCTTTCTGCAGATAAACTGCTATTCTATTTTATTGAAATCAATGTGGTTTTAGTTGCAGATGTAGTAGTGGGTTGAACAGATTTCGTATTGACCCCAAGACAAATCTGTACAGATGCTTTTATGAACAAATTCTTTTTATCAGCTTTCTGAATAAACATTTTGCTCTTTCCCATAAATTTCGAGGTCCCAGGAGGAAAATTGTTTATATTTCTGGTAAACCATAGCTCTGCTTATGTGTAATCTTCTTGCTTCTTTAAAAAAAATTGCTGGAATTAACAGATAAAATGTGTTCTTAAAAATCAACCATGGAAGTTTTACTGTGTACTTTATAGGTAAAGAATTAAGGAAAGAACCAGAGACAGAATCCTTGACCTTGGGGAACTTAAATCTAGCTGGTATATGGTTTTAATTAGAGCTCTTCAGTTTTAGTGGCAGAAACCCAATTTAAGTGGACTTAAGGAATGTAAGAAATTGATTGTTCAGCTCTGGTGTACATCCCTTCTGCACCTAACACTTCCGTTCTCACTGGCCCGACTGCTGATTTCCAGCACCTGTGACTCTTTACCTGCAGGCTCTTTTGGCCTTGAGTGGGGGAGGCTGGAAGTGCTCTAGAATTAATAATTAGGAGCATTCATCAACCAGTGACAGGAGTTGGTGGATATACACCCCAGCTCCCTTGCCTCTCAGGCAGGATAACTGAAGCATGTGTTCTATATTGGAGTTCCCCAGTAGGAGTTGCTTCCTGCTGCCCAGCATGACAGCTTGTTTGATAATGTACCCTTAATTGGCTTTTTTCTCTTCCCTGTCTCACTAAACTACTCTCCTGCCAGTATTTTCTGGGCTCAATCCCTACACAAACTACTTGCACTATCATCCTTATCTTCGGGACTACTGCTGGGTGAACTCACGCTAAAATAATTGGCTTTTCTAAGTGAGAAGCCCAATGGTAAACTTCGGGACACTGCTGCATCCAGGGGTTTAAATGATATCATTTAGAATGTATGTCTCCTGTTCAGCTCTTTAATCCTTTATCCTAGCTCCATTCTCACTCACTGGCTTCCATCAAGGGGACAAGATAGTTGCCAGCAGTCCATCTGTGGACCATATTCTCTCAGCAACACCAACCCAAAAGAGCTATTCTTCTGTAGGTTTTCTGATAAAAATTGGCATGATTTAATTGCCCTGAATTTAGTTCCTGCCTAACTCTAATTTAATCAGTATGAGACGTGGGATGGAATATGCTGACTGGCTTATACCTAGGTTAAGTATTTAACTCTGGAGCAAAAGTCAGGTCAGGCCAACCCATACCACATTCTCTGTAAACGGATAAATGGGTTTTCCAAGGGAAAATCAGGCTGCTATTTACAGGAAAGTGATAATGGATAATAGAAAGATAACAATTATAGGGAAGCAAGATATTTATATTTCATAACAAAGTACAAAGCAAATATGGATGCCAAATATGGATGACCTTAAAAGGGAGGATTACTACCCAGAACTGAGGAATTGCACCAGGCAGAGGAACGGAAAGAATGCTAATAATTCTTATTAATCAATTGCTATGGACCTAATTGTGCCCCCCCATTCATATGCTGAGATTCTAACTCCCAGTGTGATGATATTTGGAGATGGGGCCTTTGGGAGGTAATTAAGTTTAGATAAGGTTAAGAAGGTGGGATCCTCACGATATGATTGACAACCCTATAAGAAGAGACACCAGAGCCTCCTTCCCTCTCTCTCTTTTTCTCTCTCTCTCTCTCTGCCATGTGAGGATGCAGTGAGAAGGTAGCCATCTACAAGCCAGGAGGAGAGCTCTCACCAGAATGCAACCATGCTGGCACCCTGATCTCAGACTTTCAACCTCCCCAGCTGTGAGGAAATAATTTCTGTTGTTTTAAGCCACCCAGACTAGGCTATTTTGTTATGCTAGCCCACACTGATTACATGATACATCGATCAATGGCCTCCAGCTGTGAACCATGACCAATATTACATGTCTGAAATATCATTTGGTAAATATCATTTGAAATGAGACATAGAAAAACTCCACCAAAGGTAGCCAATGGCATGCTCTAGTCCTGTTGGAAGAGAGCCATCAATACACATTTTATATTTTGAGCAGAGTATAGTGAAACATGCTTTCTTAGACAGCAAAAACATCAAAGAGTCTATGGCACACTTTAATTATTTGGTAATGTAAATTAATTTACTTATTTTGTAAGATCTGATGGGTCAGAGTTAATGCAATGTGTAAAATACTATTAAGGGTAGTACTTATGTGATAGAGATTGTGAAATCCACAAGATACTTTGACATAATTTTTACCTCTCTATGTCCTATGTGTCGAAGCAAGAAAACTGAGAGCGGCTTCCTCTGACAACCTGATGACCCCCTTCGGTGCCTGTCATTCTTGATTTAACTGAGCAATATCTTTGCTGAAAGGAAAGTTCTATGGTCTGAATATTTGTGTCCCCCCACCCCCTGCAAATCCATATGTTGAAACCCTAACCCTCCACGGTGATGGTATTAGGTGATTAATTACATTTGGAAGTTAATTAAGTCATGAGGACAGAGCCCTCGTGGATGGGATTAGTGTCCCCATAAAAGAGACCCAAGAAATCCCTCTTGCCCCTTCTGCCATGGGAGAACACAGTGAGAAGATATTGGTCTACGTGGAAGGGTGTTCTCACTGGACACCAAATCTGCATGTGTCATGAGCTTGGACTTCCCAACCTCCAGGACTGTGAAAAGTAAATGTTCATTGTTTTTAAGCCACCAGTTTAATAGTATTTTGGTATAGCAGCCTGAATGAACTAAGACAGTATATTGAATTTCCTAGCATCAGAAATTTTGATCTCTTATCTGTTAAAGGGGGACACATATCACCTGATAAATTTGTTGTAGTAGAAATATGGAATTAACTTATGTATTTATAACTCATTTTCATAAAGAGTTGTCATTCCTTGTACCTAAAGACATATAAATAACTATTAAAAACTTAAATAGAAAATGTGTTTCAAGACAAAGAGTATATATAAAATATGCTTACTGGGAGAGTTAAAATAATTGCTATGACTTGAATTCAAATTTGACTTTGAGGTTTTTGGTTGTTAAGGCAAATAGGGAAGATGGCAAATGTTACATTACCAAAATAATCCTCAAGGGAGACTGTATGTCTGAGTGTGTGTATGTGTGTGTTTGTGTGTTTCATAAGTCTTGAGTCAGCTTTGGGTGCTGAGTATTCTGAGCATTCGGCAATGGGGCAATGTGCTCATTGTTTTTGTTTGTTTTCCATCAGTATTTGCATGTTCTGTTTTAGTTTATATTTTTTACTATCTTCTTGCTCAGGCTTATTCCTGAGTCTTAGTCCCACTCTTCTATGGCCCATACACATCCACTTTAATGTGATTGATTGTTTGGTGTCTTTCCACAGATGTAGAAATATGTGTTATATGGCTATTGCTGTAAGACTTTTGAGAAAGGCAAAAATTACACCATTAAAACATGATTACGGAAAAGCTCTTCTGCTAGGGGAAAAGGTAATTTGGGCCAAGTGTTACAGATATCCATTGGTCCTTTTAGATTCGAAGAGAGAAATTAGAGTAGTTAGAAAAATGGATGCTCATGGTCTCTCCAAGTACTGTTTTGCTCATATAGGCCTTTTTTATTTTTAAGAAAGGAATAGCTCAAATATCATCACAGAAGATTATAAAACTCAAATTGCAGCCTGGAGTGTTGCCACTTTCTACCAATATTTCTATATAATTTCTCTCTGTGTTTATAGGGAGGACACCAAGTGTATTAAAAAAGGAAAGGATTTGGAGTTGGACAGACCTGTGTTCAAATCATGGCTCTGTCATTTACAAACTGCATGAACCTATGGTCTGTAACATTCTTCAGATCTCTAAGCCTCACTAGCCTCACTTATAAGGCTGGTTTGATAACAACTTTCACAAATTTGTGAGGATTAAATGAGATCATTAATTTATATACAACATCTGATAGCTCACAGCTCAATACATATTTTTAAATGAATAAAGGACCCTCAGAGAATATGATTATGATGATGGCAATGATGATTTTTTTAAAGAAAAATACTGACTGAAGGACAGAAACAGGTACAGAATAGTAATTAAATAACAATTTCAACAGACCTATAAGAATTTGGTTTGTCATCATCAAAAATATTTTTAAACAAGGAGAGACCATAGAAGCCAAGCTTAACTCAGAGAGCTGGTATATTCCTACTAGTAAAAATTGGTCCAATGATTCATTTTCTACTTTGAAGTAATTGAAAAGAAATAGAATGATTAATTTTTCTCAAAAAGAAAGAAATATGCAATCATGAAGTGAGTTTCCTCCATATTTCTTTGTGGGAAAATCGTATGACCTTTTGCTTCTCTGTCCCCCTGGGGCACAGGAAATATGCTTTTGATGGCTCTGGGCCATTTTACTTTATTCCTTACAAGGAAGAAATTCAAACTAGAAAATTTTCTCAAGAATTCAGGATGCCCTTTGAATAGCTAAAACATACTTTTTTGTGGTTTATTTCTTCTCAAATATCTGTTACATATATTAAGCAAATCCATTGCTTTAAGAAGAGAGAGACAAAGTCATTCAGAAAGGCTGACAATAAAGGGAAGAACAAAGTCAACCTAGGCAAATGCAAACAAAAAGAAAGCAAGGATTGCCATATTTATACCAGTCAAATCTGAACTTAGAGTCAAGTGAATTAAATGAGGCAACAGAGGGAATTTTACAATGATAAACATTATGATCCATGATGAAGAATAAGTATGCATCAACTAACATAGCATCCCATAAAGCATAAGTTAAAAACTACCAGACGTACAAGGAGAAATAGATGGAAATACAACTGTAACAGTCTCTTATAGCACATGACCAATCAATTCACCAAAAAAAAAAAAAAAGATATGAAAAACCTAACTATAAAACAATTTCAGAAATTGGCCATTAATTTTGCTACAAAGAAAATCATAATTAATTTCCAAAGATAGATAGAGTACAGAGAACGTTCTCCAATCAGATTATAATAAAACAAGAAATTAATCACAAAACAACAACAAAATGTTAAGACAATATGGTCTGAAAATTCATATAAATCTCAGATAAAAAAGGAAATCAAAACCCACATTAAAGAATTTCTCTAAAATATTATTACTAAGACTATAAACATCTGAAGCTATGGGATAATTCTAAAGTGTTTTAGAAAAAATTCACGGTCCTAATAATTATGTCGATAAACAAGAATAAATGAAAATGAACAAACAAGTGACATAGCTAATTCAGGAAATTAAAAACAATAAAAGAATGAACTAAATAAACTTAAAAAACAGAAAGAAATTACTACTAATAAATGAGAAGTCAAAAAATACTTGAAAGATAAGAAAATCAGTCAAAATTCTGGTTATTTACAAAAATGACATAAACATGTTCAAAAGTCAACATGTTCATTCACCAAAGAATACAAAGTTAGTTTAATATTAGAAAATTAATTAATTTAATTTATGCTTTCATAGATGATCATATCATCATATGCAAAAAACATGTTTGATAAGATTCAATTCCCAGTCAACATAAAAAAAAAGTTCTTAGTAAAACAGGAATGGGAATAAAACTTTCTTTAGCCAGATAAAAGGTCTCCAGAAACACCTCAGCCAACACCATAATTAATGGTGACATATTGAAACAATTCCCTTTTAGATTAAGAATAAAGCAAGGATGTCTTTTATCACTATCCTTCTTCAACATTCTACTGGTTATCCCAGTCAATGCAGAATGATAAGAAAAAATTGACAAATATCCAGCCTAGAAAGGATGAAGTGCCAGTATGATAGTCTGCGAGGCCCTGACTTTCTAGTCCTGGGTCCTACTTCTGACCTTATTATTTGTGTTCTGCCAAGGCTTACTGCCCTCTTGTTGTCCCTGTAAGAAGCCAGTCACGCTCATACTTCAGAGCCTGTGCACTTGCTGTTCCCTCTGCCTAAGGTTCTCTGTGTAACTCCTTCAGATTCTTGCAAAAATGTCTGTTTCTCAGGGTGACCTTCTCTGACCACCCTATTTAAAAATTAAACCACCTTCTCCCTTCCTCTTCCTTCTAGCATTCCCCTTCTCCCTTCCTTTCTTTATTTTCTCCAAAGCATTTCTTGCCATCTAACAGCCGTTTATTGTCTATTATTTATTGTCTGTCTCTGCCTAAGAGAATATAAACTCCATTTAAGCTGTTTTTTTTTTTTCTTTTTTATTCATTACTAAATTCCCCTTGAATGGTGCCTGGAACAGAGAAGGTGTTTAATATTTATTATATAAATGAATGAAATCTAGAAAATCTAAAAGATTCTATATTAGAATGAATAAGAGTTTAGAAAAATTGCTTAAAACAAAATCAACATAGAAAGTTACATGAATTTCTCTACAACACCCCAGTCAGCTAGAAAATATAATTGAAAAAAAATTACTTTTTAATAAAAGTAACAACAAATTTAAGAGACCTAGAACTTTTAAGTTAAAAACTGTAAACTAGTGTTAAAGGCATAAAATAAGACTGAAATAAATGGATTAATAGATCATGTTCTTGGATAGAAACTCAACATGATAAAGATTTCATCTTTCTCCAAACTGATCTTCAGATTCAAAGCAATTCCAATAAACGTTTCAACAGGGTTCTTTTGGTGGAAATATGACAAGTTGATTTTAACATTTTAATATGGAAGACAAAAGGGCCATGAACAACCACTCCTAAAGAAAAAGACGGACCGTGGGACCTTCCTTATCACAAAACATGATAAAACTATTGTAATTAAGACAGTATGATATTGGTGCATGGAGAGCCAAGGAGACAAATAGAACTGAGGGGAGATGCCAGAAACAAACTCACACACATATCAAAGTAGATTTATGATGTAGTGGCTAATGCAGATTCATGAGTCAAGGAGATAATTGATTTTAATGTAGTTGAATTTACCAATATTTTTCTGATAATACTTGTGCTTCTGGTGTCTTGTTAAAGAATTTCTTTAAGACTGTAATGATAAAGATATTCTCCTAAATTACCTTTAAAATTTTTATAGTTTTTCCTTATATTTACATTTTTAATCCACTTGAAACTGAGATTTTGTTCATAACGTAAGGTTGGAACCCACTTTTATTTATTTGTTTGTTTATCTCGCAAGAAGAATCAATTGTTGCAGCCCTTCTTTGCTTCACTGATTTGCAATACCCATTCTGTCATAAATCAGGTTTCTGAATGTCTGTGGGTGTGTTTCCTGGGCTCTCTATTCTGTCCTGTGTAAATATGAAGATGCCTTACCTCATTAGTCATAGAAATACAAATTAAAATCATTTCTTATATACCAAGTTGGCAAAATTAAAAGGCCAGATAATATCAGGTGTTTGCACAGATATGAAACAGAGATGCTTACCCATTGCTGGTGAGAGTGTAAACTAATAGGATTATCTTAGAAAAGTTTGGCATTGCCTAGTAAATTTGAATATTCTGAACCAGCAATTCAATTCCTAGATATATTCCTTAGGAGAACTCTTGCACATGTATATCAGGGATGTGGAAATAATGTCCACAATAGCATTGTTTGTTAACCAAAAACCTGGAAATAAACCAAATCCCTGATAACCTGAATAAATAACTTATATTTGTATCATAGAAGAAACACAGCAATGGAACTGAGCTAACTTCAGTTACTTGAGTCAACATGGAGAAATCTCAGAAATACATCATTAGGGAAAGAAGCAGTCACTGTAGAATACATAAAGTATAAAATATGAAGAATAGATGATTAGGAATATACACAGAAGTGATAAAACTATAAAGGAACACAAGGGAATGATTAATTTAAAATGCAGGATGATGGTTATTTCTGGGGTTGGTCGGGATGAGAGGGGGATGTGTTCAAGGGGTATCTAGCCTTTACGGTGGGTACATGCTTTTAAAAAATTATTCATTATACCTATAAATCTATATGATTTTTTATATATGTGATATGTTCTACAATAACAATACTTTAAAAAGGAAGTGACTATAATACAATATGATGAATTCTACCTAAGAATTATTTTTTAAAATGTATCATGGAAGGAGATTAGAATAATTCAATAAACAATTGCTTAGAAAGCAAATCAAGGTTTGTAGTGGGCAAGTTTAAGCCAGGAACCAGGGCAAAGGGAACTGGATGGTTTTATGGTCAGGGTCAGGACACTGAGAGAGCCAAGTGACCCTCCCTACTCTCAGGACAACAGACTGGACGTCAGAGGACAAATGACCCCCATGTAGTATTAATGATGCACTGGCAATTTTATTACTTAATTCTGGTGTGTGTGGTCTGCATGAGGAGGACCACTTATCCTTCTGAGTGTATTGATGATTAAAATAGCACTCCTTATTTATTCCAACATAATTTAAAAGCTAGTTATAAGTCCCATGTATGCACAATTATTTTCATTGGTTTCATTTTTCAGTGGATTGCTTCAGAGAAAGCCACCTTAAACTTTTCCATAAAATTTCTCCGAATTATATTATAAAATTAGTTGTGTCTTATATTTCCACAAACAAGGTTATGAACAATCTTGTTTGATTTTTTTATTAACAAAAAATTATTCCCTCAGGGCCGCTAAATTTAGTCATCTATTTATGGTTCTCAGCTTGGTTTATACCTTGCAGTAAGTAAATTCAGCTGTTACCCATTTCCTTGAGATAGCAGTAAACTTGATCTGTAGCATAAGAATATGTGATTGAAAGATTTCCTTCTCAAACAAAAAAGAAGTTAAAAAAATCTCAATTGTTCCTCTCCAAAGACAGGTTAAACTTGGTACTGGACTCGTTTTTTTTGCAAATAATCTGTGTGCTTCAGCACTATAAATGAAGAAATATGTATAGAGCTGCTGTTCCTCATCTTCACACATCTGCTTCTCCAGGGCTTGTCAATCCTGTGCCCCGAGGAGGAGGAGGGCATGATGTTGTAGTTCTCTCTCTACCTCCCCTACTATCCTCTCACTCTCCTCCAAATCATTTGTCACAAGGTTGTAAATCTCCCTTCACTTATCTTCCACTCACTTTCTGCGGGAGTAGTCCAAGTATTGGACTAAATTTGTGGACTCTAAGAGTTCCAATGATACTGAAGCCCCCATGCAGTCACTGATGTTTTCTCAATTTCATTCAGAAGTTGGGTACAGACATCATGTATACTCCTTGCCAGCTCCTTGGGGCTCTTTTTTCTGAATTCCTTTAGTCTTGGCCTCTTAGTTTTCTGGGAACTCTTTCAGGACACAGTGGGCAGAGTAAACAACAAAGAATGGAACCAAGTGCACGTTCTGATTCTGAGAAAGCCCCTCCTCTGCGGCAAGAATTCAAGCATGAGGATACAGGTGGGAGAGGGTGTGCAGAAGAGAGCACATTGTTTACCAGCTCTCTGCAATGTTGAAGAAAATTACTTTAGATATTGGCAGAAATAGAGATTTCTTTAGTGCATTGGGTCCACATAGATACTTTTTTTTTTTTTCAGTTGAGAATTTGGACTGTTTCTTCAAGGTAGATTAGCAGACTTATTTACTGAATCTTCAGCATCCATACTTAGCACACTTACAATAGTCCTTGTAACATGGGCATCCTTGCCCTGCAAGGAAAATCTGGAAGGAAAGTTTGAATTGGTCAAGTGATAAAATCTACTCTGAAAAAAAATAAGGTTTCATGAATTCCATCATTTGATGCTGAAAACATGAATAGGTGATTTTAGTCTCTGGCACTATTCACAAATAGCTTATGTCCAAAGCATAGATGGATTATCAATGAATTTTTACCACAAGTCACACAATGCTGCTGGCAGAAATTCACTCAAAAAAACTGTGTGTCTCTGACAGTGTGTTGCTAGGAATTCTATCACAGATTATTATGAGGTGATGTGATGCAAAAAACATAAACCAAACATGAAAAATAAATTCATTCTATAATAAGTCCAGAGAAGCTTAAATAAAATCAGGCAATAAATGTGGTGATAAGACATGAAATTTATTAAGTTCCTAAGAACCAGGCTGTCAAACTTCCAGGAACAAATCTTGGAATGTGAAAATCAACTTTCTTAAAATTAATTTAAGAAATAATAAAATAAAAACTGATTTTGTTAACTAACTCTATTAAATAAAAAATTATTTATCAATTTACCTTAAATTAACAAAACAAATGTCACACTTATTACCACATGCTAGTATATGAAATACCTTAAATAAAGATTCCCCCATTTTAAAGTGTTTTAAATTCCCTTTTCATTTAGTTTTTGTTTAGAGTTTGTATTTGCGGGGGTGGGTGGTGGGGAATATGAGATAGGAGGCACTTATGAAACATTTACTGAGTGGCACTTATGCTTTCCTGGTCAAATGAAATAATTCAAAGAAGAACGCATTGTTTTCCTGTCCCAGATACTAGGGCACATTGCCCTGGCGGCCGCAGCTGGTTGCAGCCTCCACCTTCTTTCAGCACTTCCAGAAGCAGCCTACTGGGAGGCACCCCTTCCTCAGGAGCCCCTTCTCTAAACCCCTGGTCCCAGCAGCAGCTGGTGAGCAGCGCTTTATCCTCCACAGAGCCGTGTGGCTGACAGGGTCTTGGTGCTCTGTCTGGGTGTCAGGGCTGTGCCTCTGAGGTGGGAGAGCCGAGTTAGGACATTGATCCACCAGAGACCTCCTGGCTCTACATGAAATCAAACGGTGAAAGCTCTCCCAGAGATCTCCATCTCAACGCTAAGACCCAGCTCCACTCAACAACCAGAAAGTTATGGTGCTGGACACCCTATGCCAAACAGCTAGCAAGACAGGAACACAACCCCACCCATTAGCAGAGAGGCTGCCTAAAATAATAATAAGGTCACAGACACCTCAAAACACACCACCGGATGTGGTCCTGCTCACCAGAAAGACAAGATCCAGCATCATGCACCAGAACACAGGCAACAGTCCCCTCCACCAGGAAACCTACACAACCCACTGAACCAACTTTAGCCACTGGGGTCAGACACCAAAAACAACGGAAACTATGAATCTGCAGCCTGCGAAAAGGAGACCACAAGCACAGTGAGTTAAGCAAAATGAAAAGAAAGAGAAACACAGAGCAGATGAAGAGTAAGGTAAAAAACCACCAGACCAAACAAATGAAGAGGAAATAGGCAGCCTACCTTAAAAAGAGTTCAGAGTAATGATAGCAAAGATCATCAAAAATCTTGGAAATAGAATGAAGAAAATACAAGAAACCTTTTAAAAAGACCTAGAAGAACTAAGGAGCGAACAAGCAATGATGAACAACACAATAAATGAAATTAAAAATTCTCTAGAAGGAATCAATAGCAGAATAACTGAGGCAGAAGAATGGATAAGTGACCTGGAAGATAAAATAGTGGAAATAACTACCGCAGAGCAGAATAAAAAAAAAAAAAAAAAGAATGAAAAGAATTGAGGACAGTCTCAGAGACGTCTGGGACACCATTAAATGCACCGACATTCAAATTATAAGGGTCCCAGAAGAAGAAGAGAAAAAGAAAGGGACTGAGAAAATATTTGAAGAGATTATAGTTGAAAACTTCCCTAATATGGGAAAGGAAAGAGTCAATCAAGTCCAGGAAGCACAGAGAGTCCTATACAGGATAAATCTAAGGAGAAACACGTCAAGACACATATTAATTAAACTATCAAAAATTAAATACAAAGAAAAAATATTAAAAGCAGCAAGGGAAAAACAACAAATAACACACAAGGGAATCCCCATAAGGTTAACAGCTGATCTTTCAGCAGAAACTCTGCAAGCCCGAAGGGAGTGGCAGGACATATTGAAAGTGGTGAAAGGGAAAAACCTACAACCAAGATTACTCTACCCAGCAAGGATCTCATTCAGATTCGACGGAGAAATTAAAACCTTTACAGACAAGCAAAAACTAAGAGAATTCAGCACCACCAAACCAGCTTTACAACAAATGTTAAAGGAACTTCTCTAGGCAGGAAGCACAAAAGAAGGAAAAGACCTACAATAACAAACCTAAAACAATTAAGAAAATGGTAATAGGAACATACATATCAATAACTACCTTAAATGTAAATGGATTAAATGCTCCAAACAAAAGACATAGACCAGCTGAATGGATTCAAAAACAAGACCCGTATATATACTGTCTACAAGAGACCCACTTCAGACCTAGGGACACATACAGACTGAAAGTGAGGGAATGGAAAAAGATACTCCATGCAAATGGAAATCCAAAGAAAGCTGTAGTAGTAATTTTTATATCAGACAAAATAGACTTTAAAATAAAGACTATTACAAGAGACAAAGAAAGACACTACATAATGATTGAGGGATCAATCCAAGAATAAGAAATAACAGTTGTAAATATTTATGCACCCAACATAGAAGCACCTCAATACATAAGGCAAATGCTAACAGCCATAAAAGGGGAAATCGACAGTAACACAATCATAGTAGGGGACTTTAACACCCCACTTTCACCAATGGACAGATCATCCAAAATGAAAATAAATAAGGAAACACAAGTTTTAAATGATACATTAAACAAGATGGACTTAATTGATATTTATAGGACATTCCATTCAAAAACAACAGAATACACTTTCTTCTCAAGTGCTCATGGAACATTCTCCAGGATAGATCATATCTTGGGTCACAAATCAAGCCTTGGTAAATTTAAGAAAATTGAAATTGTATCAAGTATCTTTTCTGACCAAAATGCTATGAGACTAGATATCAATTACAGGAAAAAATCTGTAAGAAATACAAACACATGGAGGCTAAACAACACACTACTTAATAACCAAGAGATTACTGAAGAAATAAAAAATATCTAGAAACAAATGACAATGAAAACACGACGTCCCAAAATCCATGGGATGAAGCAAAAGCAGTTCTAAGAGGAAGTTTATAGCAATACAATCCTACCTCAAGAAACAAGAAAAATCTGACATAAAAAACCAACCTTACACCTAAAGCAATTAGAGAAAAAGAACAAAAAAACCCCAAAGTTAGCACAAGGAAAGAAATCATAAAACTCAGATCAGAAATATATGAAGAGGTAATGAAGGAAACAATAGCAAAGATCAATAAAACTAAAAGCTGGTTCTTTGAGAAGATAAACAAAATTGATAAACCATTAGCCAGACTCATCAAGAAAAAAAAGAAGACTCAAATCAATAGAATTAGAAATGAAAAAGGAGAAGTAACAACTGACCCTGCAGAAATACAAAGGATCATGAGAGATTACTACAAGCAACTACATGCCAATAAAATGGACAACCTGGAAGAAATGGAGAAATTCGTAGAAAAGCACAGCCTTCCAAGACTGAACCAAGAAGTAGAAAATATAAAGAGACCAATCACAAGCACTGAAATTGAGACTGTGATTAAAAACCTTCCAACAAACAAAAGAAGGACCAGATGGCTTCATGGGTGAATTCTATCAAACATTTAGAGAAGAGCTAACACCTATCCATCTTAATCTCTTCCAAACTAAAGCAGAGGGAGGAACACTCCTAAACTCATTCTACGAGGCCACCATCACCTTGATACCAAAACCAGACAAAGATGTCACAAAGAAAGAAAACTACAGGCCAATATCACTGATGAACATAGATGCAAAAACCCTCAACAAAATACTAGCAAACAGAATCCAACAGCACATTAAAAGGATCATATACCATGATCAAGTGGGGTTTATCCCAGAAATGCAAGGATTCTTCAGTATACTCAAATCAATCAATGTGATAAACCATATTAACAAATTGAAGGAGAAAAACGTATGATCATCTCAATAGATGCAGAAAAAGCTTTTGACAAAATTCAACACCCATTTATGATAAAAGCCCTCCAGAAAGTCGGCATAGAGGGAACTTACCTCAACGTAATAAAGGCCATATACAACAAACCCACAGCCAACACTGTTCTCAATGGTGAAGAAGTGAAACCATTTCCCCTCAGATCAGGAACAAGACAAGGATGTCCACTCTCACCACTAATATTCAACATAGTTTTGGAAGTTTTAGCCACAGCAATCAGAGAAGAAAAAGAAATAAAAGGAATCCAAATCGGAAAAGAAGAAGCAAAACTGTCACTGTTTGCAGAGGACATGGTACTATACATAGAGAATCCTAAAGATGCTACCAGATAACTACTAGAGCTAATCAATGAATCTGGTAAAATAGCAGGATATAAAATTAATGCACAGAAATCTCTTGCATTCCTATACACTAATGATGAAAAATCTGAAAGATAAATTAAGGAAACACTCCTATTTACCACTGCAACAAAAAGAATAAAATACCTAGGAATAAACCTACCTAAGGAGACAAAAGACCTGTATGCAGAAAACTATAAGACACTGATGAAAGAAATTAAAGATGATACAGATGGAGAGATATACCATGTTCTTGGATTGGAAGAATCAACATTGTGAAAATGACTATTTTACCCAAAGCAATTTACAGATTCAATGCAATCCCTATCAAACTACCACTGGCATTTTTCACAGAAATAGAACAAAAAAATTTCACAATTTGTATGGAAACGCAAAAGACCCCGAATAGCAAAAACAATCTTGAGAAAGAAAAATGGAGCTGGAGGAATCAGGCTCCCTGACTTTAGACTATACTGCAAAGCTACAGTAATCAAGAGAGTATGGTACTGGCACAAAAACAGAAATATAGATCAATGGAACAGGATAGAAAGCCCGGAGATAAACCCATGCACATGTGGCCACCTTATTTTTTGATAAAGGAGGCAAGAATATACAATGGAGAAAAGACAGCCTCTTCAATAAGTGGTGCTGGGAAAACTGGACAGCTACATGTAAAAGAATGAAATTAGAACACTGCATAACACCATTCACAAAAATAAACTCAAAATGGATTAAAGAACTAAATGTAAGGCCAGACAGTATAAAACTCTTAGGGGAAAACATAGGGAGAACCCTCTATGACATAAATCACAGCAAGATCCTTTTAGACCTACCTCCTAGAGAAACGGAAATAAAAACAAAAATAAACAAATTGTTCCTAATGAAACTTAAAAGCTTTTGCATAGCAAAGGAAACTATAAAGAAGACAAAAAGAGAACCCTCAGAATGGGAAAAATTATTTGCAAATGAAGCAACTGACAAAGGATTACTCTCTAAAATTTACAAGCAGCTCATGCAGCTCAATATCAAAAAAACAAACAACCCAATCCAAAAATGCACAGAAGACCTAAATAGACATTTCTCCAAAGAAGATATACAGATTGCCAACAAACACATGAAAGGATGCTCAACATCACTAATCATTAGAGAAATGCAAATCAAAACTACAATGAGGTATCACCTCACACTGGTCAGAATGGCCATCATCAGAAAATCTATAAACAAACAATAAATGCTGGAGAGGGTGTGGATAAAAGGGAACCCTCTTGCACTGTTGGTGGGAATGTAAATTGATACAGCCACTATGGAGGACAGCATGGACATTCCTTAAAAAACTAAAAATAGAACTACCATACGACTCAGCAATCCCACTACTTGGCATATACCCTGAGAAAGCCATAATTCAAAAAGTGTCATGTACCATAATGTTCATTACAGCTCTATTTACAATAGCCAGGACATGGAAGCAACCTAAGTGTCCATCGACAGATGAATGGATAAAGAAGATGTGGCACATATATACAATGGAATATTACTCAGCCATAAAAAGAAATGAAATTGAGTTATTTGTAGTGAGGTGGATGGACCTAGAGTCTGTCATACAGAGTGAAGTAAGTCAGAAAGAGAAAAACAAATACTGTATGCTAACACATATATATGGAATCTAAAAAAAAAAAAAAAAAGGTTCTGAAGAACCTAGGGGCAGGAAAGGAATAAAGAATGGACTTGAGGACACAGGGAGGGGGAAGGGTAAGCTGGGAAGAAGTGAGAAAATGGTATGGACATATATATACTACCAAATGTAAAATAGATAGCTACTGGGAAGCAGCCACATAGCACAGGGAGATCAGCTCTGTGCTTTGTGACCACCTAGAAGGGTGGGACAGGAATAGTGGGAGGGAGACGCAAGAGGGAGGAGATGTGGGGATATATGTATATGTATAGCTGATTCACTTTGTTATGAAGCAGAAACTAACGCACCATTGTAAAGCAATTATACTCCAACAAACATGTTAACCACAACAAAAAAAAGAAGAATGCATAGGTTTCATTGCTAGATTAGACACTGAGTTTAAAGAATAGGGAAGAGTGAAAGGGGGGAGAAAAGAATGGATGTGGTTAGAAAGGAGAGAGGACAGTGGTAAGTGTGAACCTAACGATGCAAGTTTTATGAACTGATGATCATTTTCGAAGTTTATTTAAACACACAAAAAGGTTGAGTAATTTAAGAACTGTATGAGGCCCCCTGCACAACTGTAGTACTAGTTCCTTCCCAAGCTTCCCTTCTCCCTTGATAAATTATATTGTGCAGTCTTTTTTTTTTTTCATTTTACTATTTTTAAACAATAACAAAAAACACCAAGGGTGTGTTTTGATTCTGCAGCTGCAGCGGTATTGTTCTCGTCCACTTGATGTGATGGTGGATGCTGAGAATTCAATGGCGATGATGATGATGACTTCTGGCAGGCAGCTTTAGAGAGATCTCTGGGGTTTTGCGTGACTTGGGACATGTTTTTCCTGAACCAAAGGGGAGAGTCACGGTTTTCTTACCTTACCTCTTGAGAAATGTCCTATAGTCCTCACAGATACAGAGAGTGACTTGAGCTAGAAGGATGATTATATATTGAAAGAGTTAGTGCTGTTTGATCAGAAGACACAGAGTAGAGATGGGGTAGTTGCAGAGGGAAATAGAAAAACTGACTTGAGACAGTTTTATTAAAATAAAGACAACAAATGAAATAGAAATACCTTCTGATGTTACTGTAAAATGAGACAGATGCAGGAAATCTTAAAAACACTCAATGAGATGTAGGAGCTAGACACTTCTTTTACATTTGGGAAGGCAACATTTATCTATTTTCTTAAAATGACAGGAAAAGAAAAAGCACCTCAAACTTCTTCCATGTTTTATAGATTTATTCTTGGCACTGGTATAGAAATCATCCAATCAACACTTATAACCGCTTCTGTCAATGAACTAAGATACTTCACATACAGTTGGCAGGAGAGCTCACCTCAAATGTGGGGCTGCTTCATGGATTTTATTTTATTTATTCATTTATTTATTTTATCGAAGTATAATTGGTTTACAATGTTGTGTTAGTTTCTGCTGCACAGCGAAGTGAATCAGCCATACACATACACACATCCCCTCCCTCTTAGACCTCCCTCCCCCCACATCCCGCCCAACTAGACCATAGCAGACCACCGGCTGAGCTCCCTCTGCTATACCTCAGGTTCCCACTATCTGTTTTACACATGGTAGTGTATTTATGCTGCATCTATTTTAAAATGCCAGAAATCTCATCTTCCCCAAAATAGCTCTCCCACCAAATGTAAATCTCCAGTATTAGTGTTAATACCGAATTAGATAGCTGCATAGCCTCTATATGGCCATCTGACCCTCTCTTATCAGTTTATCACAAAAGGATACATTTTAGGAGAAGCAAGACTTTACCAAGCCCTGTTGTAGGGGGGTAGGTCCAGGGTCAAAAGGTGAATCATAATACATGCCTGGGAAGGGAACAGTGGTTCCAGAGGGAAGTCAGTGGGATATTTACTACAAGAACTGTTTTTGTACAGTTCCTGCTCCTCCATTACGTTTTAGTGAATGTAAATTTTGGAATTCTGTATTACTCCAGTCTTAAAGGAAGAAAAACCTCATCAACTTTTGCTCCTGGGAAATCAAATCTGGAAATTATCAGGGTGGGATACTAAAGAAAATTTCCAGCATTATTTTATCTCCTGAAAAACTATGCCTGAGCTTCAGGTTCTGGCCAGATAAAAATTGGCCAAGAGCCAATTCATTGGTTCTGCACTAGTTCCTCAAGGTCATGGAAAAATTCCAGGAATGACAGCTTTCTTCCTGCATGTTTTCAGGTATGGACTCCACTCTGCTGTTCTGTTCAGTTACTGAAAAAAGAATACAAAGAAAAATATGAGCAGAAACATTACTTGCCTTCTCACTAGGCCTTAACGATGTATCTAAAATGCAGCCAAGGCATGGAATTTCTTCAGGTGTATGTAATCTAGTGGAGTCAGCTGCACAGGTGACATCCATGAATAATGCACTGAAATGGTATTGAGAATTTTATGAATATGTGTGTGTGTGTGTGCATATATATATATATATGTGCCCTTCCTGTGAGAAGGAGTTTATATTTTGCATCAACTTCTCAAATGGAACCATGACCCAGGAAAGTTTAGGAACTGTCATAGAAGATTTAAAGCTTTGAGTGAGTGACTCTGCTCTGAGGGGAAGGGACTGTAAAGGAGGAATTTATAATGAACACAGTTTAATGATGTTACCTGGTGTAACATTGCATAAAACAGACACTACGATGTACAATCATAATTCGTGTGAGTCATGTTGCAATAGGCACAGTCACTCGGCTCCTGCATTGTATGCAGAAACTACATGCTATTGTAATTTGCACTTCAGGCAGTTAGGGGAATGGAGGTTGATCTGATGGCTTACTGAAGTTTACTTCTCTATCAGGAGTTAAGGGGGTTCTTAAAAATGGTGGGGTCTGAATAGTGTGGTTTGAGGGAAGGAGTCTTGATGAAATAAAAATGTCCACTCCTTTTATGTTAGTTTAAATAATTGCTTTTCTAATACTTAGCACTAAAATATGAATGAATTGTAGAATTCCTATCCACTTAACTCCTCTCAGATCTGTTTGTGTTGGTTTGATAGTTATTTAAAGAGAGCTGGTATGGTTTTAGTAGAGGGTGTAGTGAAGATGTTAGTCAAGTCCTGAATAGAGTTACTTATATCACCTTCCATCTTTCCCCTGGTGGTGTAGCACTTAATATTCTGATATAACAGCATTTCATGATTATTGTACCCTGCAACCGAGGTTAAGTGGGAAAATAATATGAAGAGAGATACGAAATTACTTATTGTCTATGTTTGTAAAACCACTGAAAAGAAAACAGCAGTGGCTTAATTTAAAAGGGGAAAATAAAAATTTTAAGAGTGAACAATTATTTAGTCATGTAAATTTTATTATAAATAATAATTTCCAATTGTTCTATGCATGCAAAATAAAACAAAGATAAGCTGTGGATAGCATGAATATTAGAAATTCACTTCAAAATATGCAAAAGTTTGAAAAGAATACTAATTTTATTCAGAAAATCATCTTGACATATTTGGTTATGTTGACTAATTTGATAAAGAAGACAAGATAATTAAAAATAAAAATATTTTGAAGTACATTTCACCATAATGCTATTTCTTATTGAGTAGTTAAAAGAATCATTAATGCAAAATGGATATTTTAAGCAATAGTATTTAATAAGTATTTCTCTATCAGAAAATATAGGCTTAGTTTTTTTCCAGTTACTCTTATCAAAGACTTTAATATAAAACCTAAATACTTCTTAGATAAAAGTGTTTACTCAGCAGTTATTGTACAATGATGAAATGCACCATCTTTAAAAGGCCACATACCTTAGCTGTTATAAATGTGCTTTCCTGACAATTTTTCTTTTAAAGAAAATCCACCCTTTAGTCTATAAAATATAAGCAAGGAGCCAATTATGACCAACATTTTTACTAGGCTAGGCTCTTAAGTTACATCCTATGTGCAGGGTGAATAGAATAATGTGGTTGAATCAAACGCTAAATAAGTAGCAATTTATTAAAGAATGTGGATTGTATAGCTGAGATGACATTAAAAGGTATTAAAGCTTAACGAGAGAATCAAAACCTCTCACTTAGTAAAAAGCAGCAGAAGGATTCTAAAAGTCTCCTAAGCTTTGCAAGATCTGGGTAAGACCTAAGACAAAAATCTTACCTATAGTTTCAAAATATATGAATAATTACATAAAGTAGTGCTTTAAATTTCACAGAGTGCTTTCAAGCACATTGTTGTATTTAACCCTCACATTAAACCTTTTTTTTGGGCAGGGTCTGTATTTTTTTCACTATAGTATTCTCTATGTCTTTACTGTGCCAGGCATAGAGTAGGCTCTCAGTAAAGTTTCAAATGGATGAGTGAGAGAAAGGTAAAGTGACTTGGTCAAAACTATCAGTGTGTAGAGGAACTTGGGTTCACTCTTGGTTTTCTGATTCCAAATCCATGTTCCTTTTTATAATTTTAGCTTTCATTTTTCTACAGAGAAAATGTTTGTGTGTGCTTTCCTTTTTTCCTCACTTCTGAACAAAATCTGATGAATTCTACATAACTCATAACCTCTATCATTATTTTTAAATAGTGAGGTTAGGTAGTTTAAATCAGGTGTTGACAAACTTTCTCTGTAAAGAGCTAGTTACTAAATATTCTCAGCCTTTTGGGCCTTATGGTCTCTGCTCTAACTCTTCAACTCTGCTGCTGCCAAAAAAATCATAGACAACAGTCAATGAATGGACACAGTTATGTTCCAATAAAACTTTATTTATGAACACTAATATTTAAATTTCATACAATTTTCTTGTGTCACAAAATATTCTTCTTTTTCACTGAAGTATAGTTGATTTACAAAATTATATTAGTTTCAGGTGTACAACATAGTGATTTAATATTTTTATAGATTATATTCCATTCAAAGTTATAAAATATTGGCTATATTCCCATGCTGTACAATATATCCTTGCAGCTTATTAATTTTTTTTTAATTTTTATTTATTTATTTATTTATTTATTTATGGCTGTGTTGGGTCTTCATTTCTGTGCGAGGGCTTTCTCTAGTTGTGGCAAGCGGGGGCCACTCTTCATCGTGGTGTGCGGGCCTCTCACTATCACGGCCTACAGGCTCCAGACGTGCAGGCTCAGTAATTGTGGCTCATGGACCCAGGTGCTCCGCAGCATGTGGGATCTTCCCAGACCAGGGCTCAAACCCGTGTCCCCTGCATTGGCAGGCAGATTCTCAACCACTGCGCCACCAGGGAAGCCCACAGCTTATTAATTTTATACATAGTAGTTTGTGCCTCTTAATCCCCTACCCCTATCTTGCTCATCTGCCCTTCTTTCTCCCAACTGGTAACTGCTAGTTTGATCTCTACATCTGTGAGTCTGTTTCTGTTTTGTTATATTCATTCATTTGTTTTATTTTTTAGATTCCACACATAAGTAAAAACATACAGTGTCTGTCTTTCTCTGTCTGCTTATTTGACTAAGCATAATACTTTCTAGGTCCATCCATGTTGTTGCAAGTGGCACAATGATACTTCATTGTCACTTTGATTTGCATTTCTCTGATGATTAACAATGTTGAGCATCTTATCATGTGCCTGTTGCCTATCTGTATGTCTTCTTTGGAAAAATGTCTATTCAGGTCTTCTGACCATTTTTTAATTTTTTTTTTTGATATTGAATTGTATGAGCTGTGTTTTATATATTGGATATTAACTCCTTATTGGTCATACCATTTGCAAATATTTTCTCCCATTCAGTAGGTTGTCTTTACGTTTTATCAATGGTTTCCTTTGCTGTTCAAAGCTTTTAAATTTAATTAGGTCCCATTTGTTTATATTTGCTTCTGTTTCTTTTGCCTTAAGAGACAGATCCAAAAAAGTATTGCCATGATTTGTGGCAAAGACTGTTCTGCCTCTGTTCTCTTCTAGTTTTATGGTTTCCAGTCCTACCTTTAGGTCTTTAATACATTTTGAGGTATTTTTTTTTGTATATGGTGTTGAAAAAAATGTTTTAATTTCATTATTTTACATGTAGTTGTCCCGTTTTCCCAGTACCACTTATTGAAGAGACTGTTGCTTCTCCATTGTATATTATTATCTCCTGTGTCATAGATTAACTAACCATAGGTACATGGGTTTATTTCTGGCCTCTCTATTCTGTTCCATTGATCTATGTGTCTGTTTTTGTGATAGCACCACACTGTTTTGATTACTATAGCTTTGTAGTATAGTTGGTAAGGCTCTTCTTTTGATTTTTAAAAACTATTTTAAAGTGTAGAGGCTATTCTTAGTTTGTGGGACAAACAAGTACAGGAAGCTGGCTAAGTTTGGTTCACAGGTCTTAGTTTGCCAATTCCTGGTTTAAGTAATGAAAGTAACAATAATAAGAGTTCAACTTCCTGTGTAGTAATTAAATAAATCAGCCTAATCATTCTTCTCTTTTAAATTGAAATATAGTTTACATACCATATTTGGGTACACTACATAATGATTTGACATTTGCATACATTATGATATGTTTATTAACCATCTGTCCCCATACAAATTTATTACAATATTATTGACCATATTCCTTATGCTGTATATTACATCCCTGTGACTTATTTAGTATATAACTGGTGGTTTGTACCTCTTAACGCCCCTCACCTATTTTGCTCACCCCCAACCTCTCTCTTCCAGCAAGCACCCATTGTTCTCTGTATCTATGATTCTATTTGCAGTTTGTGTTGTTTTCTAGATTCCATGTATAAATTGTATTTGTCTTTGCCTGACTTATTTCACTTAGCATAATACCTTCTAGATCCATCCATGTTGTTGCAAATGGCAAGAATTCACTTTATGGTTGAGTAATATTCCATTGTATGTATATACCACATCTTCTTTGTCCATTCATCTATTGATAGACAGCTTGGTTGCTTCCATATCTCGACCCCTTTCAGTCTATGTGTCTTTAGATCTGAAGTGAGTCTCTTATAGCAGCATATATATGGGTTTTGTTTTTGTGTCCATTCAGCCACTCTATATCTTCTGAGTGAAGCATTTAGTCCATTTACATTTAAAGTACTTATTGATAGGTATGTAATTACTGCCATTTTGTTAATTGTTTACTGGTGTTTTTATACTTCATTTTTGTTCCTTTCTTCATTTACTCTCTTCCCTTGTGATTTGATGACATCCTTAGTGTTATGTTTGGATTCCTTTAATCTTTTTTTGTGTGTGTATCTATTATAGGTTTTTGCTTTGGGTTACCATGAGGTTTATGTATAACTGTCCATATATATGTGATTATTTCAAGTTGACTATCTCAAGTTCAAATGAATTCTAACAACCATGCGTTTTTACTCCCCCAGCCCCTATTTAAAATTTTTGACATCATATTTTACATCTTTTTGTTTTGTGTGTCCCTTAACGACTTATTGTAGATATAGATGATTTTACTACTTTTGTTTTATAACCCTCCTACTAGCTTTATAATTGGTTTATTTATTACCTTTACTGTATGTTTGCCTTTACTAACTAGATTTTTCTTTTCATAATTTTTATATTTCTTGTTGTAGTCTTTTCTTTTCCACTTAGAGAAGTCCCTTTAACATTTCTTGTAAAGCCAGTTTAGTGGTGCTGAATTCTTTTAGTTTTTGCTTGTCTGTAAAACTCTTTATCTCTGCTTAAAATCTGAATAATAATCTTGATTGGTAGAGTATTCTTGGTTGTAGGTTTTTTCTTTTCATCTCTTTGAATACCTTGTGCCACTCCCTTTTGGCCTGAAAAGTTTCTTCTGAAAAGTTAGCTCATTGTCTTATGGGAGTTCCCTTGTACATAACTAGTTGCCTTTCCTGTGCTGCTTTTAGATTCTCTCTTTATCTCTAATTTTTGCCATTTTAATTATAATGTGTCTTGGTGTGGACCTCTTTGTGTTCATATTGTTTGGGACTCTCTGCACTTCCTAGACCTTGATATCTGTTTCTCTCCCCAGGTTAGAAAAGTTTTCAGCTGTTATTTCTTGGTTTGGGATTATGTCAGTGTTGAATCTACCTAGGACTTCAGGAAAAGAAATGTCACGACTAAGAGCAGGAAAGTTTTCCTTTCTGAAAATAAAATACTATTTTTTAAAAACAAAATATTTTTGTTTGAAAATTGATGCATCTATGCTGACATAATCAATGACAAGAACAAATCTCAAAGACTAATGTATGCTCTAGGGAAAACATAGACATCATGCCCAGCTTCTATAGGAAAATGAAGAATGAATTCAATGAAAAAGATACAGAAATGCTGCTGAGGGATGGATGAGGAGTGTTAGGAGAAAGGAGACATTCCAAAGTTAAACGGGAAAGAAGATGAGGCTTAACTGATTCAGAAAGAGAGATGTTGGCTTTCTTTTTGGTTGTGTATTGCATTAGTACTGTCAGAAGTGTTTATTAAAATGCTGAAGTACTATCAGAGTATGACTATAAAATAATCTGTCATGTTTCATAAGAAATTGCATGGAAAATATAACTTTAGGATGAGAATCTCTGCATTCATTCATTTGCCATTATATGTGGTTAGAAGGGAGCTATGAATAAAATGGAAAGTTAAAATTGTAATATTCATTATGGGACCTCTACTTTTTAAAATCAGTTTCAAATGTGTTTTCAGTCCCATTCATTCACTGTAACTCTCAATGAGCATATGTTTCTCTTATTTTGGAGAGGAAAATTAGCGTCAAAATTTTCTTCTGAGAGCTCGGTTCATGATGATTTTCCTGGTCCCAATGAGGACACATCTGTCTGGATTAAATAACTGTGGTTAACTTGACAATTACTTGTTATTCTGCTGAAATGAAGAATGTCTTTACAAATGGTATGATAGGGTTATGTTCCAGTGAAGACCTTGTGAAACATCCTCATGGGAAATATACATTTTGTGTGAAAAACCAGCAGACATCCTCTTGAAATTGTCCTTTGGTCTCATGGAGAGACTCATTATTCCAATCCACACATCAGGGCAGGTGAGCATCACCAAATATTCTTATTCATCTGACCTCAAACTTTTGTTGCAGTTTTACTCAGAAGGAGGTAAACCATGCAAACATGGCAAGACACAAGTTCTTTTGAAACACCCAGCCGAGTCTGAGATGCTGCTTGCTGAGTACAATAAATTTTATATTTAATCTTGAATGCTTGTTTCTTATATGTGAAGCCCCCACCCCTTCAGTGTTGATTTGGAAGTTACATAAATTGTTCAGATTTCTCCTTGCCATTTTCAGATGTTCATTTCTGAAGGGTGTATTAATGAAGGTGTATTTCCTTTGTGTGTCATAGGGGTTTCTGTTTCATCTTCCTTCTTGAACTGAAGTATTAGACTATGACCTCCTGTTCTTGTCTTCTTGACCAAGTCCTGCATCTCCTCTGATGAGAATCTTCATGGACCAAAGGGCTTTTATTCCATTTGTGTACAAGCTCCGATGGGAGTTAAAAGAGAAAGATCTCTTTATTTGGAAGTTGTCCTGTTTAATGCGAAAAAAGACACACTGTGACAAAACACACTGGTCTGTGTCAGCTCTGTTTTTAATTGCTTTGAAACATTGAGATATTCACCAAATCTCTTTCAGCTTTTTCATCTGTAAAATGAGGTTAATTGAACTACATTTCAGTCAGGATAAATTTGGTTTTGCTGTGGTACCAAACATGTCCCAAATTTCAGTTGCATAAAAACGCAAAGGTTTTCACATTGTCCATGATGAATTTGCAGGAGATCTTGAGCCCGGGTAGTCACTGAGGGATTCAGACTCATCAGATAGTGCCTAAAGCAACCAACACATGCTATTAGTATTCAGTTTTCAAATCTCTTCCCAAGACCTTGAGTTTATTAAGTACATTATATGTTTATGGCTCCAATTTATTTCAGGTAAGGATTTACTAAATGTTTGCTACTAAATGTTTTGCCACAGAATAACACAGAATGCAATTCTTTAGGCCTCCACTAACAGTTCCTTGCCAATCACTGCTTGGTCCCTAAACCAATGCTATGTATTTTAGTTTAGCAAATAAGCTCCCCAAAAGTTAATGGCTTAAAGCAACAAAAGATTAATTCTCACCCAGAACACATTACATTAAGTGTCAGTTGGCTGTTTACTCATTGCAGCCCCCCAAGGATCCAAGCTCAGTAGCCACCACATCAAACATTGTTGGTTGTAACACCAAAGAGCAAAGAGAACTCTGAAGGGTCTCACATCAGCAATTAAATACGCAGCCTGAGAGAATCACATGTTCCTTCTACTCGGAACTCAATGGCAAGAAAAAGTCATATATCCCCACCATGTTGACCAGAAAATGGGAGCTCACAAATATTTGATGAAAAACACCAATGACTATTACTAGCTATTCCCTTCCAATCATAAAATTACATGATGGTATTATTCTTACTATGGTTCAAAGAAATCTTTGGGTGCCAACCATTGACCACAGAGAGATAGTCATTATTCATGCATAAAACAATTTTTTGGGTTGGCCAAAAAGTGCCTTCAGTTTTTAAATAAAAACAAAAGGCACATTTTTCATTTTCACCAAGAACTTTACTGAACAATGTATTCATCCTTTCTTCCACTACCATTCTGCCATTTTCCAGGCAACTTCATAATTCCATTTTCCCAAAACTTTGTATCTTTTTGAGCAAAGAACTGTTCCAGGTGCCTTTTACAGTCTTCAAGGGAATTGAAATTTTTTCCATTAAGAGAATTTTGTAAAGACCTAAATAAATGGAAATCCAAAGGTGCAATATCTGGTGAATATGGTAGTTGAATCAGAACTTCCCAGCAAAGCTGTAACAGTTTTTGCCTGGTCATCAAAGAAACATGCGGTCTTGCATTATCCTGATGGAGGATTATGCATTTTCTGTTGACCAATTCCGGAAGCTTTTCATTGAGTGTTGCTTTCAGTTGGTCTACTTTTTTTTCAATTTTGATGCATTTATTTTGTTCTCTTTTAAAATCTTTTAAAATTGAAGTACAGTTGCTTTACAATGCTGTGTTAGTTTCTGCTGTACAGTGAAGTGAATTAGCTCTATGTATACATATATCCCCTCTTTTTTGTATTTCCTTCCCATATAGGTCACCAAAGAACATTAAGTAGAGTTCCCTATGCTATACAGCAGGTTCTCATTAGTTATCTATTTTATACATATTATTGTATACATGTCAATCCCAATCTCCCAATTCATCCCACTCCCTGTTTCCCCTCTTGGTGTCCATACTTTTGTTCTCTATGTCTGTGTCTCTATTTCTGCCTTGCAAACAGGTTCATCAGTTGGTCTACTTGGGAGCAGTACTTGTTGGAATTAATCGTTTGGTTTTCTGGAAGGAGATTATAATAGAGAACTCCCTTCCAATTCCACCATATACACAACATCACCTTCTTTGGATGAAGACTGGCCTTTGGTGTGGTTGGAGGTGGTTTATTTCACTTGCCCCATTATCTCTTCTGTTCCACATTGTTGTACAGTATCCACTTTTCATTGCCTGTCACAATTTGTTTTAAAAACAGAAAGTTTTCTTTATGTTTAAGTAGGGAATCTCATGCAGAAATATGGTCAAGAAGGTTTTTTTCGCTTAACTTATGTGGAACACAAACATCAAAGTGGTCAACAAAACCAAGCTGGTGCAAATGATTTTCAGCACTTGATTTGGATATTGTGAGTATGTCGGCTACCTCCCACGAGGTATAATGTTGATTGTTCTCAGTTAATGTCTTGATTTGATCGCTATCGGCTTCAACTGGTCTACTTGACTGTGGAGCATCAACCAGCGAGAAATCTCCAGCACTAAACTTCACAAACCACTTTTGACATGTTCAATCAGTCACAGCACCTTCTCCATACACTGCACAAATCTTTTTTTGCATTTCAGTTGTGTTTTTACCTTTCCTGAAATAATAAAGCATAATATGCCAAAAATGTAGCTTTTTTATTCCATCTTCAATATTAAAATAGCTACACAAAAATTCACCAATTTTGATAAGTCTTTTTTTAAATGCATGCTGATATTACAGCTGTCACATGCAATCTAACAAAATTGTTTCGAATGAAGTTAAAGACATCCAAATGCTACTAGAGCCATCTTATGGAAAAAACTGAATGAACCTTTTGGCCAACCTAATAACACTTAAAGAAGCATTCCTGAATCTGTAATGGCTGTGAGATTTCATCACCTATGAATGAAGATAACTAATCATGACTCTAGGAGAAAGTGGACTAACTGTATTTAGTTCACACCTCCCTATCTACTCCTTTTGTGCCTTGGTTTCTTTGGGACAAATGCAGCCAATTCCAGTGAAGGCTGAAATCAAGGTTGGAAAAAGGCACAGCACTCTCCTCTGTTTTTTGTCCAGTGTGTTGGCTGGCATTGACAGCAATGAATTTGTCAGCAGCCAATTTTCCACCTATATCCATTTCCAGCAGTTCTGAGGGTATTGCTAAGCCAGCAGTCAAGAACAGAGGCATCTTTATTTGGTAATGGTGTAAGGTATTTTAAGCACACTGATTGATGTTCAACCTGCAAAACACTGTAGCTTCATTGTGCACATGTTTCCAAGCCCATATACTGGAGCAAAAGATGACGAGTACAATGGGTAGCCAAGAATATGCTCCAGTTCTGTCATCCCTTGGTACTTGCATAGCAAGGGGATGGACATGAGCAGGAAATGAGAGAAAATAAAGGTCACACTCTGTGATTAAATGTACAAATGGTTATAGTTATGAGACTTCAGGTAAAAAAAGAAAGTTTCTTCCCCAATATATGGTCCACAAGCTTGAACACTGAGTAATGCAGATAATCATTTTCAATAAGGCAAAGTGTGCCTCAGAGTTTTGAGAAAGGAGTCACTGGGCTGTGATAGAAGAGGGCTTGATGACCACTACCTGTGACCCTTTTGGGGGTCTTCAAGTTCCTGAGTCTAACAAGTTCCTGACTTATGATTGTATCTTGCAGAAGTTGAGTCTTCTAGACTAGAAAATCTAGAGTCATCTTTGACAGCCTGGCTCTGCAGCCTTTTAGCTGTAGGACATGGGACAACTAGTCTCTCTGTGCCTTCGTTTCCTCGTAAATAAACATTACTACATGCAAAGTTAGTCCACTGTAAGTACCTAAACTGCATCATCGTATGGGTTCAGAAATCATCAGTTTCTGAGGAATATCCATGGCAATATTAGTTCTTTTTTTAACAAAAAGGTTTTTTTTTATTCAAGTGTTTACAATGTTGGGTTAGTTTCTTGTGTACAGCAAAGCGATTCAAAGTATACATATTCTTTTCCATTGTTTTATTACAGAATATTGAATCTAGCTCCCTGTGCTATAGAATAGGACCTTGTTGTTTATCTCTTTTATATACAGTAGTTTGCATGTGCTAATCCCAAACTCCTAATTTATCCCTCCCACACCCCTTTTCCCCTTTGGTAACCATAAGTTTGTTTTCTATGTCTGTGAGTCTGTTTCTGTTTTGTAAATAAGTTCATTTGTGTCATATTTCAGATTCCACATATAAGTGATTTCATACATTTGTCTTTCTCTTTCTGACTTACTTCACTTAGTATAATAATCTCTGGGTCCATCATGTTGCTACAAATGACATTATTCCATTCTTTTTTATGGCTGAGTAGCTTTCCATTGTATATATACACACCACATCTTCTTTGTCCATTCATCTGATGATGGACGTATAGGTTGCTTCCATGTCTTGGCTATTGTAAATAGTGCTGCAATGAACACTGGGGTGCATGTATCTTTAAAAAAAGTTTATTTTTGTGCAAAAATATAAATATAGCACTCTTTTAGTGCTCTTAAAGAGAATATTTATCAACTTGAACAAATAAAAAGTATGTATATATAAACTTCTAGTAACATTTTGATATACTGTAGATAACAGAGAAATTGGGAAATCATTTTTTTAATTAAAACAATTTTATTGAATTATAGCTGATTTATAATATTGTATAAGTTTCAGGTGTATAGCACAGCGATTCAGTGTTTCATATATGTATATTCTTTTTCAGATTCTTTTCCCTTATAGGGTATTACATAATATTGATTATAGTTCCCTCTGCTATACAGTAGGTCCTTGTTGGTTATTTATTTTATACATAGTAGTGTGTATATATTAAGCCAGACAGAAAAAGACAAATATCATATGATATCGCTTATATGTGAAATCTAAAAGAAAAAAAAAAAAAAAGACACAAATGAACTTATTTCCAAAGCAAAAAGAGACTCACAGACACGGAAAACAAATCTATGGTTATCAAAGGGAACGGGGGGTCGGGGAGGGATAAATTAGGAGGCTGGGATTAACATGTACACACTACTGTGTATAAAATACTACTTCTAAATTGTGAGTAAAGAAAACATTCTCGAAGTGGTTAATTAATTTAAAGATGTTCTAAAGCGTTTCCCCGGCTCCTCCAGAGCTTTCTACAGAAATTTGACTCCAAAATCTCAAAATGCTTCTGGTCCCAAAACTCAGAAGGATTGTTCACAAAAACTCAAGTTCAGAATTCCCTGTATGTCAGTGTATTCTGGAACGTGGAAATCATGTTTCAAATACTTGTCTCAATTTATTCTTCTTAACCCTCTTTGGGAGAAAAGAATTTTCTCTTACAGAAGAGTTGCCTTCAACATTAAAACGACTCCTCATGATAAGTTTTAATCAAAATAAGTTGATGAATCTTGGATCAAAGTTTTAACATTAGTGAAATATTCTTTAAAATAAACTAAACCATGGAGTTAGCCGTATTTTAAAAAATAGTTGATTTTTTGCCATTGATTGTAGCAGCAGTTAAAAAGTGAATGCTACTTTTTTAAATCTTATCCCTTGGAGAAAGGTGGCTCTTTCCATTTTTAGGTCAGATTTCAGAATCAAGAGGACTGGTTGTTTCTCAAATTCAGGAGATTCTTCTCAGGCCAAAATGGTCATGTTGTGTAATAATATGTATGTGTAGCTAAAAGACATTTTGATGAAAAATTTGGGTTAGCTTAATAGAATGATAAAGAAAATGGAGCCAGGAATTCTTTAAAGGCTTGATAGTAGGGCTAAACAGAGTAGAAAAAGTGAAATGTCTATTCATTCATTCAACATATATTTATTGAGCACCTACTCTGTTCTGGACTGGAGCTGTATATGCAAAGATGATACAGGAAGACAAGATTCCTGCTCTTGAGACTCCATGCTGCTGAGAGAGAAAGGCAATAAACCAGTAAACAAAACATGTAATAACAGATAATGATAAATGCCATGCAATAAATAAATGGTGTATTCCAATGAAGAATAAAAAGGGGGCATTGACTTTATATAAGGTGGTCCAGTAAGACCTCTCTAAAGGATAACATTAAGGCAGAGATCTGGAGAAGATACCAGACTCGGAAAGAGGAGGGGGAAGAGAATTCTAGACAGAAAAAACAAAAGTCTGGGGCAGAGAATATGTTGGCACGTGCAGCGTACGTAGTAAGGTTACCAGTAAGAACCAATATATTTGTTTGCTTCATGAGTCTCTGAAAAGTCTCCATGGTTTAGAATTGTTGCCCAAGTTGCCTCATGTTCACTGTAGCTTCCATTATTTTTTGAAGTAGTTAAATAATAGAATTTTAAAATAGACCAAGTATTAAAATTTGATGGCCAAGAAAGAAAATATACACATAGAAGCCACTAGACATTTCAGAAATGTATAGATCAAATTGCTGAAATGTAAAGAGCAAAAATACTAGAATATGATTCATCTTAAGCTTACTTTTTACTTTTTAGGTAATTACTTTTTAGGTAATCGTGGCTGTTGCCAGTTTTTAACTGTATCCCTAAAACAGAGCTCACTTTAATTTAATGGACATGCTGTCTCTCTCTTAGCTGGGGATGTGTTTACTTTATAATTGGAAAAATTACCCACTCGTAGTTCTGCTGGATTTAAAGCAGGATTGTTTTCTCCATGTCGAGTATAGGGCTCTCTTCCAGCTCGAATCCCCAGGGAGTCCTGCACAGCTATATCGGGAAATCCCATCGTGGGAGCACATTGCTGTGCGTCAGCCCTTCCGTGCTTTCAATGCAACCCTTCACTTACAGAACAGATGCTTAAGATATGGTTTGGCATCTTGACCACCCCCTCTGTGTGCTGACCTTTTCTTCAAATATTGAGGAAAACATTTTGAAAATTGTATCAAAACGGTTTGCTTGATTCCCAAACTTATTAGGGAACTTCCTAAATTGTCAAGTCACCTTTCACCCTGAAACTCTCGGGAGAAAAACCTAACGAGATTTGGTGATGAAATTTGTCTTTTCAAAGATGCTCTAATTCTTTTTCTTTTCATGGATCATCTGCCCAAGATGTGCATACAATTTGAAACCCAACCCTTAGGCAAAGAGGTTACCACTTCCAGGGAAGCATTTCACCTTTCCCTGTGAGCTGTGTGCAGCTCTTACATGGCGGGACATGTGCTGTCAGCATGTGAAGGCCGGTGACCAGGCTTGGCAATGGCTTTGGCAGAGAAACTCTTCCTGGAAAAACTGGCTTGTCTTTTCCTAATGAAGAAATTCCAAAAAGTGAAGCTGCAAGTTTCCTGTTTTGGAAGGGTAATATATGTTTGGACAAAGGCAAAAATATATATAAAGCAAAGGTGACTTTAGCCGAAAAAGAAATATCTTCAGAAAACATGGTGGTCATATCATATCTGACTGACTGATGTGAAACTGATGTGGACCGGGTGGAAAAGGGTGCCGAAAATTTCCTAGAGGATTTATGGTGAAGCTACAATTTGAACTGCCTACCTTCCCCTTCCAGCTTGTTCCTGCTGATGTGCTTGGTGAGAATTGCTAGCAGGGAAAGCACTTATGTGAACATAGCTTGTTTTCCTGTTTTCCCTTGTTCGTGATTATGTTTAGCTTCTAATCAGGAAGAGGCTGAATATCTTTAAGAAAGTCTAATAGATTTGTTTCTAAGTCCCCGTCATAGGGGGATGAAATCTTAGACAAGGTGACTACAAATTACATAATCAATTTTCCAACAACTTTTTTTCCAGTGACTTCCACATCTACTTTATGTTCTAGACTTAGTCTCCTCCTCTGCCCTTCTGTTTTTAGTTCTTTTGTTCAATCATCATGGTGTACTAGCAAAAGGAGCACTAAACTTGAAGTCAGAAAACCAGTTGTGTGTGACTTGGGGCATGTTGCTTGACATCAAACCATCATAATTTCCTAAAATTTATAAAATGAGAATTGTAACACTTGCCTGTCTCTCAAGGATGCTGCAAGCATCAAGTGCATATTATTATGAAAGTATTTTGTAGATTGTAAAGGCTTAAACAAATGTTGGTTGTTATTTAGTTGTCTTATTTTAGCTTGAGGCAAGAGGATTGATTTTAGATTGTTAATTTCTTGGATGATAGTGGAGCTGTAGAAATGAAAGTATCAAAAGAGATTAACGTCCTGAGTTCCCTTAACTGTCAGCAGCACAAAATATATCTTTAGGAGGACATCCTGTATACTTTCCTGTGCACAGGAATCACCTGGAAGATCCTGTTAAATGCAGATTCTGATTCAGTAGATCTGGATGGGACCTGAGATCCTGCATTTCTAAAACCTCCCAGGGGATGCTCATACTGCTGGTTCCTAGATGGCACATTGAGTAGCAATGGATTAAGGAGAATGAAGAAATGGGAGGAGGTAACACAGGTGAGGGAAGTGATGAAGACAGAGCCTTTCTGTCTGTCATCCTTGTATCTTGGTACCATACTGGTGAAATGACTTAATGTAATAGTAACATAAGAAAGCTTTCTACTAATACTGTCAAGTATCTGATCATGGCTTGTTGTTCTTAACTGAGCCTATTTCCTAGGCAGTAAATCTGGCGCAAGAGGTACATAGAAGAAATTGTGGTCTAACTAGGAACGTGCCAGCCCCGTTCATGATCTTCTACCTACACGGTAACAAACTCAGAAAATTCAGTTTGTAAAAGAACCAGTCCGCATTTTGCCAACTGGGAACTGATCCAGTGGTGATAAGATCATTAGCTCCTGTGACTTTAGCCATATTTAAGGAGTATTCTCTTGGGACCCTAGTATAACATGTCTTGATTGGACATTGTGAACTAACATCCTTGTCGTTCACATTTAGAACCAAATGACTTCCTTCTGGCATTTCCACAGTGATTTGGTAGCCTGCCATGATATTATGCATTGTTCAGAATAATTTTCCATGTTACTAAGGTCAATTCTCCTGATTTATAGTTATTTGTAAAAGTTGGCTCTCAAAAGGGGTAGAGAAGTCAAGAAGAAAATAACTTTATAATAAATGACTCCAAACAAAGAGCAGATAGTGAAATTCTTGAAATACTGTAATAATTCTATAAAGGTATAGGCCTATGGTATGTAGCTGTTGCTGACAATTCAAACGTGCAACTGTTGCACATTTTTTTTGGAGACAAAGTGCTGTCTAGGCTCTTTGTTGGCTACCAAAATAATCACTCCTGAAAACGTGCTGTTGTAATTTGTAATAAAGATAAACAGGCATAAACATTGTTCAGGTACCATTCTCTAAGATTTTCTGCTTACCTAGTCACTCCACTTGTATAACCAGGATTTTGGTCAAAATTACCTATAGGGGAATATATAGTTAAATATCTACTTACACCAATAACTGATGGGATCCTTTAGCTTGCTGTTTTATATTTAAAAAAGAAAATCAGAAACAAACTTGCTTTGTGAGTGAATCTCAACTGTAGAGTGAGAACTCAACCCTAGCCTTTTGTTTATTGTAAAGTTTTAAAAGTCATTAATATGGAAAATATAAGAAAACAAAAATACTGAATAGTTTGGTTCTATCATTCATTTTCTATTTCCTTTAAAAAGACTCCTTGAGGCTCTTAGCTGAGTGTGAGGTCTGTGTGATGGGGCAGTCTGTATCCAAACTGGTAGCTGTTGCTGGCACCCAAATCCATTTCAAGCTTCACGTTAGGCTTTATTGCCCTAGAATGATTACTTCCGTGTATGGGGATTTTTAACGTGTGGCAAATTCTCAATCGGTAATTGCTCAAAGGTCTAGTACAGAGTCTTCACCAAGTATATTCCATAGCTTTTGCTATCTCTGTTCCTAACTGCACAGAACTCAAAGTGGTTCCCTAAGTCTCCAAAACACATTGTGGGATGCAGGCCAACAGTTGGTTCCTCGCTGAGATGGCCTCTACCTTTCAACACTTCATCTGACTCTAGGGGCCAGTGACTTCACTACCGCTCTGAATGGGGTGGAAAGAGCAACTTCCAAACTGATCACAAGTTGAAAAACTGCTGTAATATACAAAGTCGTTAAACGTTTCCCTTGACCTACCTATGAAGTGCTGTTTTCATGTCACGGCCATGATCAGGGAGGCTATAGTTTGGTACCCAGTAGAGGAAATGGGTTATTGTGGCTAGTTCTGTTTACCAGAGGTCATCCGGTGTTAGTAAAAGTTTCCTGTGATGTCTGTAAGAATAATCAAATTAGGAGACTAATCAAATTAGCCAACAAAATCTTTTTTCTCAAAATAAAAATATTTTTCTGAAATATCAAAAATTAATATTCATTTGGGGAAAATTAAAATACAGAAAATTATGCTTAAGTCCCACCTCCCCCAATTCTATCATCCAGAAATAAACAGTGTTAACACCTTCTGTGAGCACTCATACTTTCTTCATATTCTTGGACAAGTTATTCAATCTTTCACTTTTCCCTCATCTATAAAATGGGAACAAAAATAGTACCTATCCCCTAGGGTTGTTTTGAAGATTTACACAAATTATTACCTATAAGACATATAGCTTAGTGTATGACAATAAACAGTTAATAAACATTTGCTAATATAATCACTATATATACATATTTACAGCTAGTATATATATTATTTCCAAAAATGGGATAAAACTACACATGCTATGTTGTAACCTTTCTTCACTCAGTAATATGTTGAGGTCAACTTTCCATGTCAGTAAATGTAAACCTATGTCTATTATTTTAAATTGCTACATAATATTCTATTATACAAACGCACTCAAATGTTTTAAATATCTGGTTTTTCCTTTATCTTCCTCACTGGTACATCTTTGCAAATTTTCTTACACTAAGTTCCTAGAAGTGGAAAGTGTCAAATAATACACATTTTTTAAAGTAAGTGTTTTTAATAGCTCAGCTTAAGTTATTTTAAACTCTTTTATAGCTCAGCTTAGTTTAAATTAATGAAAAAAATGTAATTTAATAATCATATTTGATAGGCAAATGAGAGAAACCTGGTACGTGGCTGTATGCTTGGTAGTTGTAAGAACTGACTTTGAGGAAGCAGACCTGACCCACTACTTACTAGCTGCACGACCTTGAACAAGGTATCAACCACTCTGTGCCTCAGTGGCTCTATTGTAAAGCAGGAATTCTTTAAAAGGACCTACTTTATAGGTTATTGTGAGAATAAAATGGGACTCTGTATACAATGCACTAAGAATAGTGCCTAGTTCATAGTAGAAGCTCAACAAATATTACTGAACGTTTTTTTACATAGACAGAGTAAAGTAGAAAAGGGAGTAATTATCTACTGAAATTGCTCTTTATGTAACTCAGGAGAAGTGATAGAAATTTTCACAACTTTCCCCCAAAGAACTATTAAAAACACCTTAAATCATTTTAAATTATTAGTTTTTTTCTCTCCCCTTCATTCCATATAGGTTGTTAACTTAACTGATTGATGTGGTTCTGATGCCTTGGCAGCCCATGTAAGCAAACCAAATGCTAAGTCTGTAAACACCTCAAGGTTAAGAAATTGGGACCTAAGGGAACCTAAGGGCAACCCATCACAAACAGCCAACTGGGCTTTTCCCAAGAAGGCAACCGCTTAAGCTGTAGCCTATCAAGTACTTTCCTTGTTTTGCTTCCAGGTCTTCTCTCTAAGCTCCTATTGGTGGAGGGTTCCTAGCCACTTCCGGTTTGGTGCTACCCAGTTGGAATCTACTTTTGCTCAAATAAACTCTTAAAAATTTTAGTATGCCTCAGTTTATCTTTTAATAACCTTGATATAACATCACTGGAGGAAGTGCTTTGATTCGTTTGGTAATAAGGAACCAAATCATCTGAGTGCTCAGGACCTGCTCTCCACAGTGTTGTGGGTCCTGTCGAGTTATTTGCGCTGTGCTTTAAACTCTAAGGCACGAACAGAAAGAAATCTTACCTTTGCTTCTGGTGATGCTTGGCAATAGACATAAAAGAAAATAATTTTTTTTAAACACTGAAAAATACCAGCTAAACAAACTTACTCTGCATTGTTCTTTAAATAGGATTTGTTTTCATTTCTAGAACCTACCCTATTAATGTACTTAGGGTAAGGCTGCAGGTGTAAGTTTTAATTAAATTCTTTTTTAAAAATTTAAAATATATCTTGATATATTGGTTCAGCCTGCTTCAGACTCTTTCAGTTAATGTATTTTACTAATGATGTAGACTATTTAAAAAGAAAAAGTAGAATTTGACTTTTGCATTTAAGTGGCTTCCCAGACCAACATAACTTGGTAAGAACAGAAAAGACTCACACTGTGTGTCATAAGGGTTTCTACTTTACCAAAAAATGGTAACTACTTGATGTCTTCTTTTAACACAGGAAGATTTCCCTTGTACTTATATAGCTCTGCTCTTGCCAGATCTGCTTGGTCGTGATTGGCAATGAGACTGCCAGCAAAGCAGGTTAAAGACCCTGTGGCATCCCGGTCTTTGATCACTAGGCAGGCAGGTAACTCACTCGGCATATTGGGCCCAGCAGTCATCACCTAGCAGTCGTAAGGGAAATGTTGATTTAAGTTGTGCTGTGAATGCCCAGGCTAAAGAAATGGAATGATACAACCTCTAAGGAGTCTTCTTTGCCCTTCAGGTATAATTCTTAACGAAGGAGAATGGATGATAGAGCAGAGGACCACTCAACATTCATTCATAAGAAAATAATATCAACTACCTTCTTTAGACCTATCCTCAAAGAACAACATAAAACTCATGAAAATTTTATTTTTTGTTCTCAATTGACTTCCCTCAACAGGTGTCTGTTCTCCCCTTCTCACCTGGCTCCCCGCTCACTGAATTGTTACTTGTAGGCAGGACCTTTGCTCATTCATCTTTCTTCAGTAGTAATGTTTGTTGAATAAACGACTCCACCTCTTGAATTTAGATTGTGATTCGCTTGTGTAAGGTGGTGTCTAACATGTTGTTGTTAATGATTACTGTGAAGAGAGAGTTTTCTATAATTTGTTCACTATATTCACTGGGATCAATAAAGCTGAGTGGGGGAAATAATTTAGTATTCTTGTGGTTTATGAATCATACTTTTACTTTCTGAGTAAATACTGCAAATAGTGATAGACCCAATTGAATATTTGATGATACTGCCTTTTTTCTACTTCTTTCTACTCTCCAAAAATAGATTTATGTTCCTTTCTGTTCACCTGGGGGTTATTTCAAATACCTTCTCTCCAATTCCCACCCACTACCTATGGATGAACAGAGAGTTTGGACCCAAAGGAGGCAAAGATGCTTCAGTTTAGACATTTGCTGACAGTAGAATGGTCTGACTAAAAGTGATCTCACACACCTCCCAGCCGACTCAGCAAAACAGATATAAATCAGCAGGAAGACTGAGTGGGTCTCTGATGAATCCTGCAGTAACTGTAGATTCAATGAGCTATAAGCACCGTTCCTAAATACACAGAAAACTGAAAGGAGTTTTTTCTTCTGTGCTTTTCTGACTATTCCCTGTATGCTTTCCACTCAAATGTTTTTGTACTCACATCAACAATTCCAAAATCTAAAATCAACATGAATTCTCTACATGATAAGTACTGAGGGTGCAATTGGAAATGGTAGTTCTAATCTCTGCTCCATGTTACAAGTGGAAATAAATCTTTATCATATTACTATTTCATGGATTCCCCTGTCTTTCATGATTTCTGAACGAGAAAATCCCTCGGCTTTCCTGTGGAATCAGGAATTTAACAGGAAATCTGTTAAGTCAGGTATTTAACTATCTCTGGGTTATGCATGTGACTTACCAGAGAAACAGAGAAGCAGACAGATTTCCTGTTTATAGTTTAACACTCCAGACCTAGCCATTTCAAGAGGAAAGAAGGGAAAGTTAGATGTGACAGCACATTATAGCAGCATCTCGTTGTTTTTCATTGTCTGTAAAATTCCTAGGAAAAGGATTTACCTTGACTAATCTGGGTAAACATCTAACCATCTGTTTATTTTCAAACTCAGCATGGATGAAGCCTCTGTGTGCAGAAGATTGTGGTCAGAATTGGCGAAGTTGTACTCAATCATTCATTTATTTTATTCAGCAAACATTTACAAAGCCTCTTCTAGGAATCAAACACTGTGGCCTGGAAATTTTTTAAATCAAAATATTTTAAATTAAAAATTTCTTCAGTTGAGCTCTCAGTCTAGAATTGTAGATGTCAATACATTGCTATATTGCAGTGTAACACAGTGGAGGGGGTTATTAAATTCTCCTCCTTTGAGACAGTTCAGAGGAAACAGCATGGGATTGATATCTCTTGAAAGATGATAAAGAATCTATTGGATGGGAAATAAGGTGGGATGGGAAAGGGAAAAAATATAAAATGCTTATCTCAGTCCACATGGAACTTTTAGAAGTTTGGGAAGTGGACAGCTATAATATTAAAATAGCTGCCTTTGTGACCACCTAGAGGGGTGGGATGGGGAGGGTGGGAGGGAGGGAGATGCAAGAGGGAAGAGAAATGGGAACATATTGTATATGTATAACTGATTCACTTTGTTATAAAGCAGAAGCTAACACACTATTGTAAGGCAATTATACTTCAATAAAGATGTTTAAAAAAATAAAAAAATAAAATAGCTGCAAACATTTGCAAACATAATAAGGTTATTTGACTATTAATAGCCAATTATCAATATATTAGATACAATGATATAAAATTTAGAAATAATTAGGATCTTAGAGAGCAGCCAGATCAGACCCCCTTTTAAAGATGGAGAAACTGGAGCTATGCAATGGTAAATGAGTTACACAAGGTCACCCAGCTGTGGGGAAATGGAACCAGGATCCAAGCCCATGACTTCAGATGAAGCGTATTATCTATTCTGTTTCCTTTTATTAATGGAATGTATCAAGAGTGTAATATATTTGACTTTATTCACTATTTTTTAACAACTAATCATTTAGGAACCTGATAAATAGAAAAGGTTTTTTATACAGTCATTATTTGGAGCACTCTTACACAAAAACAAAAAACTCCAAAAAACCTATGTGCTGAATATAAGGATTCATATTTATGTGTTACGTAAGAATAGACATGATAATATTTTATGTACAAAGCACTTTCACATGCATCATATTTTGTCCTCCTACATCAAATATGTGGGGTAGCCATTATTGCCCCCATTGTACACATTAGGAAACTGCAAGTTAAACTTTGTGACAGAATGCCACACAGGTTCTAAGTAACAAAGTCAGGCTTCAGCTCCATGTTTTTCTACTACAGTTGCAGGATTCTTGCTATTACACTCCCATTGTTTCTCTAACACATGAAATATCCAATAAATACCTGCACCTTCCCAGATCAGTCAGGTATTTAGTAATAGTCTCTGTGACCTAGCAATTTTCTGGAAGCTTTCATGGATACAAAGTAGCTTAGGATGTTATCTTACTTTCAACAGTGTACCATCTGGCTGAGGAAGATGGGACTTGAATAAAATGTGGCATAATATGAGATAGGTTTTAATAAAAAATCAAAATTTGTACAAGAATTAAGTACAGTAAGTATTCTTCAGATGCCAAATTACATCAGGGAAATACAAGCCCTCTGATGATTTATTTTGTAAATCCTAAAATTGAACTCTACCATCAACTTACTCTACATTAATAACTTATTTAATGCAATTTATATGCATTAATGATGCATTAATAAACTGAAAAAATGCAATTATAGAAGTCCAAGAATAATACTAATGCCAAATGACAGATTGTGAAAAAATTCATGTCTGTCTTGAATTTCAGGAAGGGAGTGATATTATTCGGTCTTCTTCATGGATGTGAAACTTTAGACGTGTCACAGATCCAGTTTTCAATCAAAACCCTTTAACTGCAGAAGCATCCATTCTTTGGTGGTGCTGGGATATTCACCTTGCACTACTAGACCAATTAATACTGTTGCACAAGTCAGTTACTAAGGGCAGGATTTTATGCTTCAAGAAATAGTGCCAAAATTCCAGCCCTGAAAACTGGGACCTGAGAACTCTGTATTCCATCACTGATCTTTTTTTTTAATAGACAGTAAAAGGTGAGAAATGCTATTTCAAAATTTAGTCCTGTACTACATTTTCTGAGTAATTTGAACTTACTTTCTAAATTCTGCTGAAAGATGATTTATATTTTGTGAACGTTTAGCATTATTTTACAGTTTGTTTTCCCTGTTGATCCACATTTTGCTATTTTTAAACCTTCATTTTTCCATATGTCATGGATAATGGCCAATTATGTTGCCTCCTGTGGAAATAACAAAGATAAGAGGTAAACACTGGCTTCCCTTACGAAGGACTTGATTACATCTGAGTTGATTTTTATGGTAGTATTTTCACTACCTGTTGTTATTTAGGGTCACATTGGGGACATTTGGTACTCCTGACTTTGATGACGTTTTACTGCATTTTAATTGATAACCATGTGAGGAACTACCTTAAATGTCTAACTTTGGGAGACTTTGACACAGTGGTTCTCAAGCTGGCCACACACTAGAATCTCCTGGGTGTTTTAAGAAAAATACTGTTGGTTGGGTCTCACTTATCAATCACCCATAGATTATGACTCAACAGGCCTGTGGTGCAATCTTCATATTGGGATGTTTAAAAACTTCCAGATGATTCTAATGTGCAGCCATATTTAGAGAGGTACCACTTGGTTTAGAAGAAATCATCCTAAAAGCTAAGCAGCAATGTCTTTTAAAGAAGTCACCAGGTAAATCTTTAGTCAAGAACTAGAAATACTATGGTCAACATGAAACCAAGACTCTCACTAGTAAAATCCAAGTACTATGCTACTTCTAGGCAGTGGGGTGTTAGTAAGTGTTTAAAACCATCTCCTCAAGAAACAAAGCTCTAATTGGTTGTGTTTTGCCTCTTTCCTTGGTGTAAATATTCCCATCATGGCTGATTTCTTTCTTTCTTTTTTTTTTTTTTTGGACACGCAGTTTGTGGAATCTTAGTTACTTCATGGACCAGGGGTGAACCTGGGGCCCTCGGCTGTGAAAGTGCAGAGTCCTAAGCGCTGTACCACCAGGGAATTCCCAGCATCATGGCTGATTTCAACCTACCAATGTTTTAACAACCGGCTTGCCAAATTCCTGAAAATCTATCAGCTCTTATGAAACAATTTGAGCTAGCTCCAGCACACCGCTGCTGCTAAGAGAACGACTTCCAAGAGAATGACATCAGAGAAGTTATTTACCCTTTGGGGATTAAATGTATTTATTTAGACCTTGTTTAGGTTAGAGTAGATAATCATCAATTGCCATCTTAAAAAGTTGCTTAGATTTGCAGAGTTATATAACAATGGTTGTTATATAACTCTCTATATACTTCTATGCCTAGAAGTAGCATAGTACTTGGATTTTACTAGTGAGAGTCTTGGTTTCATGTTGACCATAGTATTTCTAGTTCTCGACTAAAGATTTACCTGGTGATTTCTTAAAAAGACATTGCAGCTTTTTGATTGTTTTTACTTTTGTGTAAATAATATTCTTAATAAAGTTAGTCACTTGGTGTGCAAATCAGTATCAACAGCTCTGAGATCCCGTAAATTTCTCCTCATTTTGGGATCCCGTGAAGCCCTCATCTATTTGAACATCATGTGCATTACTAGATAAATAATAACAAAAGATACTTCTATAATGCTTTTCCTGTGCTATGCACTGTTCAAAGCACTTTACATATATTAACTTATTTATTATTCACACTCCTTGAGGTGTGCTCTATTATTGACCCTATTTTTACAGGTAAAAATACTGAGGATCTGAGAGGTGAAGTAACTTGCCCAATGACACACAGCTAGTAAGTAGCAAATTGGAATTTGACCCAGGCAGTCTGACCACTCTTATCCAGCTTATATCAAAAATGACTAGAGAATCACAATTATTTTCTGAGACTATTTTTGAATACTACAGAACTCTACTGTTGTTTTTTTTTTTTTTTTCCCTCTCCTCTCTTCTGGTTGTTTGAAGATCTTTTTCAAATCTAACAATATGTATCATCTGCTGAAATAATTATTTTGTTTTCCTCATTATCAGTGTAATTCCACTTTTCCTGTTATGAAAGCAAAAGTACCCATGATTTTTGTATAATAGTGCAATTATATTTATTGAGGAATACATTTTTATGGTGAGTCATATTACCACAAACCTCTAAAAATCGCACCATAGTTTTTAAACTCTCCTTTTTTGTGGGTTAATGTAGCTGGAGCCAAAGAAATAAAACCCCACCCTGGTTATGATACCTCCCAGACGTATTGGCTGAATGCCCAGAGGCAGAGAAGGACCAAGTGTAGCCTAAACAAAATTGTTTGGAAATAACTACAAACTTGCATAAAATTTCAAGAATCAGACTAATTCAAAGAGAACACATACAGCTTTTACTAGGATTCATCTGTTGTTAAATTTTACCCCGTTTGCTTTATCAATTGCTCTCTTTCTGTATGCATGTATGCATTGTGTGTCACACACCCAACACTTTTTTCTAAATTTTTTGAGAGTAAATTGTATACTTTATGGCTCATTACTCCAAAATAGTTCAGTGTATATTTCCCAAGAATAGGGGGATTCTCTTACATAATCACAGTAAACTTCTGTCTAATTTACAACTTATATTCCAATTTGCCAATTAACCTAATATTGTACTTTGGAGTATTTATTTTATCTCTAGTGCAGGATCCAGTCTGGGATAACTTATTGCATTTAGTTGTCATGTATTTTTAGTATAATTTAATCTGGAACATTTCCATAGAGCCTTTCTTCGTCGTCTATGACATTGACATTTTTGAAGAATTCAATTAACACCTCCTCCCCTTTTTAATAGAACATTCCTCATTTGGAATTTGTCTGCTGTTTCCTCATGATTAGATCTAGATAAGGATTCCAGGCCAGAATACTGCATAAGCCATGTTGCTTCCTTCTCAGGGTATCACATTTGAAGGCACGTGGTTTTCATCTACCCTCATTGATCAGGTTAATTTTGATTACTCAGTGAAGAGGTGGTACAGTTTTTCCACCGCATGGTTACTATTTTTTCCCTTGTAACTAATAAGCAATCTGTGTGGAGGTATTTTAAGACCAACCTAATATCCTGCTCCTAAACAAAATTTTGCTCTAGCTTTTATCTCCATTGACAATTCTTGCCTGAGCCAATATTGACCCTGATGGTTGAAAAAATGACAATTTTTCGAATCCCAGCACCTTTTCCACATTTACCGGTCAGCCTATGACAGTCTACTGTAAGGAAGATACTTTCTTCTCTCTCTCTCTCCCTCTTCCAGTATGTATTCATGGTGTCTTCTTTGTCTCCCAGTGTTCTATAATTTACAATTTTTCTCTATTATTTTCTTCTCAAATTGTCTCAGTTTTGTCCAATTGAGAGCACCCTCAAGCTGACTCTGATATCAATTTTGGTGACATATCTCTATTATTTTGGGGGATAGCTTCCTTAATTTCTGGCATAAAAAGATATTTCAGGCTTACGTTGTACCTGCCCTGCTCTCACATCAGAATCAGCCATTTCTCTAAGGAACCATCATTCTTTTTAGTGGAGAATATATTAGACTACAAGATCTGAGTGCTGGGTGTACTCATTCCTACTGAGATGTCTTTGCTTGTAAGCTCTTTAGGTAGATAGAGCTAAGAAATATATGCATGTGTATACACATATCTATACATATGAATTTACATCTATTCCAATCCATTTGCCCACAGTTCTTTCTTGCCTTCCCTCTGTCATATTTGTATGTGCCTTCTTCCAGAAGGAAAATTCTAGCCCCTAACAACATCAAAATATATTCTCATTTGCTCAATCGTGTAATATATCTGAAGTAGTTTTGTTACCTGGGCAGAGTGGTCCCCTATTCCTGCCTGTCAAAAATCAGTTGGACCCAGTAATTCCATGCCTAGTTAATATTCAAAAGAAAAGGAACTCATGTTTCCACAAACAGCCTTATACAAGAATGTTTATAACAGCTTTATTTATAGGAGCCGAAAACTGGAAATAACTCAATTATCTTAAGAGAAGGGATAAGTAAACTGTGATATATTCATGCAATGGAATACTACTCAGCAATAAAAAGGAACAAATTAATGTTGCATGCAACAATATGGATGAATTTCAAAAACATGATGCTGACTTTAAAAAGGCAAACAGAAAAGAACACATAATGTATGATCCGATTTATATGAAGTTTGAGAAGAGGCAAAACTAGTCTACAGTGATGGAAAATAAATCACTACTTGCTTTTGTTGGAGCTGGGACAGGGCAGGACATTGACTGGGAAGGAGTGTGAGAAAACATTCTGGGATTAGGGAAATGTACTATATCTTGATCAGGATGGGAATTATATGGGTGCATGCATTTGTCACAACTCTATCTTTAATATCTGTTCATTTCACTGTCTGTAAATTAACCCTCAGTTTTTAAATTGGCTGGAGTAGCGGCTGCCCTTTTTAGCTGAAGCTAGAACTCCTCATTGTAAAACATCTCCTTCTTCTAGTTTGCTTCACTTCTGACCCTCTAAACCCATTACTCTCCTGGTCCCTGAAGGCATTTGAGTTTGCTACCCCAATCAATATATTTACTTCCTTTTACTATGCTATTACTTCCTTTTACTATCATTTCAAATATTTAAAATACAACATAAGTTAGAACTTCACAGATAATTAAATGACATTATCCATGCTTTAGGTCTGACCAATATACACACTTTAATCTTTAATACAGTAATGACATGCATACAAATTGAAAATGTTTAAATAACACTGAAATTTAGATTAATCCTCAGTTTAGGCCTTTGCTTATCTGATCTATTAAGACAAAAGCGAAAACAAACAAAGTGCAGTGTAGTCAGGCCTTGCCAATGGAAACAGCTGATTTCCAACATCAAATGATCAAATATCACTTCAATGAGTAAACAACTTTCTCAGACCTTCTCATAAATTCTGGTGCAGACCACGTCCTTCATCTTACATTCCTTAAAAAAAAAAAGAGATTAATTGAATATCTAAAACTCAAACTAAGTGACAGCAAATTTGTAATAATAACAGATATTATAAGCAATCTCATAAGATTAAACTCAGAAAGAAATAAAATATCAGTATGTCAGTCTCCAGGAATTTGGAATCATGACCATTGAAACAGGGGAAACAGTTTTAAAGCTGATCTAAGTTACAGCAGAGGTATATTTTTTAAGTGGCAAGTTTTCATGCTTAATTGGCACAGATTTAAATCTACTAAAACAGTGGTTTTCAAAACTATCTGCACATCTGCGTTATCTGGGGAACATTTAAAAATACTGATGGCTCCTCCTCTCCCAAGAGATGTGCATTCAGTTGATCTGTATTGGGGCCACCATACTGGTATTTACTCCCCATGTAAATCTGCTGTGGAGCTAGGGCTAAAGCTCCTCTGTACTAAAGAAAAGAATGTTCAAAGAACTACATAAATCTATCTATAGTCAATGTGTGTGTTGATTAGTAAGAACAGAACCTGAGACTTTTAAAAAAATTGTTAGAGGTCATTTCATATAACATTTGTCATCATTTTTTTCTGCCAACTACAAAAGGTCTCCAATGGCCTCAGCTTGAGTTGTTGACATGTTTTAGTCCAAGTTACTATGGATTCTTGAAAACAAAATGCTTAGCTATCTACAAATATTCTACAATTGACTGGGGATGTACTTTGCTTTTAAAACTTAGATTTGCTTTTCTCCTTGTGTGTCTAAACTAATGAGGTTTACCCATACTTTTTTTTTTTTATCATTTTTAGGTGTTGTTATTTCTAAAATAACAAATGGGTTGTATCATTTCTAAATTCTTGAATCTGAACCTGAAGTACCTGTAGATGAGTGTTTATAGTTCAAAGATCACCCAAACATTAACTCTGACTTTATTCTTAGCCATTCTTATCCATTTGTATTGCAAAGAAAAGAGAATATTTTGAAAATAATATAACCATTTTCTCTATTTAAATGGTAATATTTATGTATTTAGAGTAAAATTACTCTTACCACTACCATTTTTCCATCCACCAACTTTCTCTTTATTGTTGTCTCTTTGCCTTCCCATTTCTGTACTTGATTCAACGAGCCTCTTGCCAAAGTTACAACGCTCTGCAAAGATAGGTTTACATAATTGACTTGCTTGGACTTTGGTTGATTAAAGAAGCAGTTCATTCAGTATTGAATCATTTCCATAACAGATGTTTTATGAGACACATTCATTTTCAACAGAAGGGAATGGTCTACCCTTTTGAATACTAGCAGGAGTAATCTTCTCTTTTAAAGTAGTAGATTGGACCAAATTTGAAGAGAAACAATTAAGTTTACCTTTGTTTTTCTATTGTCAGCTGTGGTTTCTTCAAATTCCTGGCCTAGCTTGAAGGAGATCTCTGTATCTTTAAAGGTACTTTCAGTTCTTACAGTTATAATATCCCCTTTTTTGCTGATGATCACTCTTGGTTTGGCCAAATTTCCCAGTTTTCTGGTGGCTAATCCCACACCTGAAAATCAAGATACTGTTAGAATTTTGTTGACCAAGAGAACCTCTACCTAAAGGGACTATGGGTGGCCATATTTTATGCTCAGCTGTGCCTCAGCTGTGTAGATGGAAGGTAATATCACTTACTGTTAAGGACCTTCTCCCATGTTTCATCACCTAATGGAAACACATGTCCAAGGACTTGAATATTTTAAGTTTTGTTATTACAAAAGTAATGCCTGCAGATTTTAAAGCTAAAAGTGTTTAGCTTAAATAGTGCAAGTCATCTATTTTTACCACATCCAAACCCATGCTCCATTAAAAACTACTAATTATAGTTTTGTATGGATCATTCCAGACATTTTAGCTTGTACGCATAAATATTTTAGATATATTTTTTAAATGAGACTATGACTTATACATGCTATTCTATGATTTTTTCCCTCAGTAATATATTATGGATATAGAAAAGAATTCCTCCTATATCCTTGATAGAAGCTCATTTCTGAAATTTTGTTGTAGCCCCTAAAATGATCTGTACCATTACAAATGATCATAGATAAATAAAATAATTTAAAAAATTTTTCTGCATTTGAAAACAAAACAAAATTAGACTCTTAAGTATTATTACTATATTACCCAAGATTATAGAAATACATGGAAAAATAGAAATGTCAAATGAGAGAGATACATGAAGAAAAAACTAGTTATATATAAATATACATATATTTACATTTATATGTACATAAAGAAGTGTGAAGAGTTAGAGCCAATAAAGGATTGTGAACTATACTCTTTCTTCTAATTCTGATTAATCTTTTTTTATTTGATATGATTTAGGACAATGCTTTTCAAAGTAAACCTCTACAATAGAGACTAAGAATCTACATTTTACCAACACCCCCAGGTGTCCTTATGCACTCTAAAATTTGAAAATGACACAATTAAGGAGTCTTTCATCAAGACTTTCTTATATTGTATTTTGCTTCTTCCTCAGCTATAAAGTAAAGTCCATAAATTTAACCAATCTTATGGTATGGATCTATTCCCATAAGTTCCCTTAGTTTTCCAGGCAACACAACATGATTTTGCTCATTTTATCTAAAAATAGAACCCTTCTTATATGCTTTCTGAACAGGTAAAATTACAAGTACTTTGATGAGCATAGAAATCTGAGGTCATTGGCTTCACTCTCTACTTATTTATACAGCTCTGGAAATTTCCAAAGACTCTTCACACCTTTGTGCTCATATCTATTGAAAATTCCCTAGAAATAGTAGCAAATAAAGTTGCTATACTAATGACTAGACTTTCCATCTCCATCCACTGTTCCAACTCCAGGAAAGCCTGATGTTAATGTAACTGAGTTTGAATTCACTGCCACAACACACTTCTTTTTCTCTCAGTAACTTTCCTAGACTGTGAATATCCTGTTTTATGAAGCATTCACTTTTTACAAACTCTTTATCTACATAGTTATGTAATAACAGACAACCTAGAGGTAGAGACAGAAAACTTCTGGTTTAGCTAAGCATCAAAATTTTAAATTGAGGTTTTCCATTAACTTTAGTATATTCAACTCTTTATTTCATGAGCACTTTAGTTGTTGTAAATCTAACTTTCAGGAAAGCCAGAAAATAGGTTGACTAAGCTTCTAAGGAAAGCCAGAAAATAGGTTGACTAAGCTTCTAAGATTCTAAGTTTCTAAGATTTCTTTCCTCCAGGTTTGGAACGAAAACCCTATTGATATGAAACTGCCTTTGAAATCAGTGGGCACTCTAATGCATTTAAGCAGCTCTTATCTGAGTTAAAATCTATTAAAATAGCCACAAATAAAATGCAAATAAATTATCTGATTGACACAACAGAAGATTAATCCCAGAAGAGGATCTTACTTCAACCTGTGCAAACTCCCAGACTCCTGGAAAAGGAGTTAGAAGGAAATAGTCATGCATCTTTCTCAGAAAGGATCCTCTCAATTAGAACAACAGAGAACATTTCTTACCCAGAGCTTTCATGTAATCATCAAAGTTCTCACTGGAGACAAGTTTCCAGGTGCCTAAGAATTTGTTGCTCATTGTGATGGATGAGAATTCAACACACTGGTAGGTGAGATTCAGGAGACTCAAATGAGATGCTGAAGCCTCAGAAGATTCTTTTCAAAGATGTCCACAGCATGTGACTCTCACAGAGACCCAATGGGGAAAAGCAGTGTCAGGACTGGGCAATGAATGGCTCTTCAATCATCCACTGGGACAAAAGAGAACCTCACATAATGTCTCCTTCAGTCTCCAAAAATGTTTATAAAAATCAATGACAGTACTATTTGAAACTTCAAAAATTTTTTGGTTGCTCTTACATTTTTAAGAAGTGCTTAGGTCCTTAATGCTTTGGAAAGGAGTCCATCAGTTGAGTCCTATGCCAAATTAAATTATATGAGCATGAATGAATGAATGTGTGTGTGTGTGTGTGTATTTAGGCATCTTGTTCACTCTCAATCCTGAGTCTGCACAATAAAGAATTCTTATTGAAAGAGAATAAAGAGAGGAAAAATGTCCATGAGTATTGTGATAACTGCCTCAAATATGTTGTGGGAGAGAAATGCAAGGGAGCAGTGTGAGAAAGTATTCATAGGTAAGGGAGGCTTGGCATAGTTGGCATATCCAAGGCAGGCAGAGTAGGCAGACAATACGGTCAGTCTATTACAGCAGAACACAGAAATTGCTTTCATGGGTGAACAAAAAGTAGCACTATAACATGCCCTTTGACCACAGCAAAGATTTTCATCTTAAAAAAACCTTAGTTCCAAATTAAGCAGGTTCTTGGTTAATACAACAACATTGAGTTTAAGTCCTTTAAAATAAATCTAAATTTTAGAAAGGATTTTCTACAAAAATAATATTAATATATATTGAGAGCTCAATAGTCACTGTGCTAAGTGCTTAATATAGATTATTTCATTTGATTCTCTCAACAACTCCAAGAGTAAGGCATTATTATTATATCCGTTTTACCAATGAGAATACTGGAGCTTGGGGAGGTTAGGTAACTTCTGTCCAAAACTTGAATAAGGTGAGGTAGGATTTGAACCTGGTATTTTTTCTCAGTGCATAGATGTTAGACCATTATCTTACACTGCTCCTGCTATAACATGTGTGCTGGAGGCCCTGGCCAGAGATCAGGCAATACTGACATCACCATGGATAGAGACACTCATTCTCTGCTCAAAAAGCAAGAGAAGTGAAAATCAAGAGATGAGACATCCAGGTTATATGATACATCAAAGTCCCAGTCTTTGACCAAGGGGAGCAAATATGAAACCACTTTGAACATAAGTGTTACTCTTGGGAATACCAAGTTGATGCCATATCCTTTCTTAGCAGTTTTTCTACATTGACATTAATCCTGGCCTTGAGACAACAGATATTACCAGGTTTTATATATTTAGTACACAGTTTGGCACTCTTCACAATAATGAAAATAACCCATTATTGATTTACCCATAACAGGTAGAGTCACTGACCTCTAGGGCTCAGGTTACCAATGCCATAGCTGCACCATAACCATTGCAATTATGTGGTTAGGGTCCAAGTTGGGTAAAAAATGTAGAATTATACACAGTGAGTCCAAGTGTCATCTTAAATTACTTGTGCCTGTATAACTCAAGGTGGGAATGAAATAGTGAATAGAAAAATTCCTCAGTTAACTAGCTAACCCAATCCTAGACCCAGGAGAATGTCACTGGAGGGAGTACATTGTACTGGGGTATAACATACAGCTATGAAAGAAAGGGCTTTTGATTAGTGGAATATGTTATTTTCCAAAACACGTAATAAAAATGAATAATGCTTTGACTGTGTCTTCAAAAATTTAGGTATTCTGCCTAAACCTATGAAGGACTTTCAAACTTTCCCAATTGAGTTGGGCCCTTGTATCTGGAGGGGTTCATTCAGGAGAGCTGTGTGAATTTTCAGCAGACCTTGTTTTGCACATAAGAATAACAGTGGAGCTTAAAATATAAACATTGAGCTATATATTGGTAAGGCTTATAACTTTGAAGCAATTTTAGACAAAGAAAAAATTTTATATTTTAGGATTGTCAACAATGTGCCTGACTTCTGGAATTGGCCAATATGAAATTCTGAGGCCCATGTATGAGTCAAAGGCACAGATCAAAGCAATGAGAGAAGATACTGGCTTGAGACTTTTAAGTCACTCCTGGATAAGAAAGTCATCAATATCCTATTGAGAAAGGATTAATAATAAACATCAAAAAGGATCATACACCATGATCAAGTGGGGTTTATTCCAGGAATGCAAGGATTCTTCAATATACCCAAATCAATCAACGTGATACATCATATTAACAAATTGAAGGAGAAAAACCATATGATCATCTCAATAGATGCAGAGAAAGCTTTCGACAAAATTCAACACCCATTTATGATAAAAGCCCTGCAGAAAGTAGGCGTAGAGGGAACTTTCCTCAACATAATAAAGGCCATATATGACAAACCCACAGCCAACATTGTCCTCAATGGTGAAAAACTGAAACCATTTCCACGAAGATCAGGAACAAGACAAGGTTACCCACTCTCACCACTGTTATTCAACATAGTTTTGGAAGTATTAGCCACAGCAATCAGACAAGAAAAAGAAATAAAAGGAATCCAAATCGGAAAAGAAGAAGTAAAGCTGGCACTGTTTGCAGATGACATGATACTATACATAGAGAATCCTAAAAGTGCCACCAGAAAACTACTAGAGCTAATCAATGAATTTGGTAAAGTAGCAGGATACAAAATTAATGCACAGAAATCTCTTGCATTCCTATATGCTAATGATGAAAAATCTGAAAGTGAAATTAAGAAAACACTCCCATTTACCACTGCAACAAAAAGAATAAAATAACTAGGAATAAAGCTACCTAAGGAGACAAAAGACCTGTATGCAGAAAATTATAGGACACTGATGAAAGAAATTAAAGATGATACAAATAGATGGAGAGATACACCATATTCTTGGATTGGAAGAATCAACATTGTGAAAATGACTCTACTACCCAAAGCAATCTACAGATTCAATGCAATCCTTATCAAACTACCACTGGCATTTTTTACAGAACTAGAACAAAAAATTTCACAATTTGTATGGAGACACAAAAGACCCCGAATAGCCAAAGCAATCTTGAGAACGAAAAATGGAGCTGGAGGAATCAGGCTCCCTGACTTCAGACTATATTACAAAGCTACAGTAATCAAGACAGTTTGGTACTGGCACAAAAACAGAAACATAGATCAATGGAACAGGATAGAAATACCAGAGATAAACCCACGCACCTATGGTCACCTTATCTTTGATAAAGGAGGCAAGCATATACAGTGGAGAAAAGACAGCCTCTTCAATAAGTGGTGCTATGAAAATTGGACAGGTACATGTAAAAGTATGAAATTAGAACACTCCCTAACACCATACACAAAAATAAACTCAAAATGGATTAAAGACCTAAGTGTAAAGCCAGACACTATCAAACTCTTAGAGAAAAATATAGGCAGAACACTCTATGACATAAATCACAGCAAGATCCTTTTTGACCCAGCTCCTAGAGAAATGGAAATAAAAACAAAAATAAACAAATGGGACCTAATGAAACTTAAAAGCTTTTGCACAGCAAAGGAAACCATAAACAAGACCAAAAGACAACCCTCAGAATGGGAGAAAATATTTGCAAATGAAGCAACTGACAAAGGATTAATCTCTAAGATTTACAAGCAGCTCATGCAGCTCAATAACAAAAAAACAAGCAACCCAATCCAAAAATGGGCAGAAGATCTAAATAGACATTTCTCCAAAGAAGATATACAGATTATCAACAAACACATGAAAGAATGCTCAACATTATTAATCATTACAGAAATGCAAATCAAAACTACATTGAGATATCATCGCACACCGGTCAGAATGGCCATCATCAAAAAATCTAGAAACAATAAATGCTGGAGAGGGTGTGGAGAAAAGGGAACACTCTTGCACTGTTGGTGGGAATGTAAATTGATACAGCCACTATGGAGAACAGTATGGAGGTTCCTTAAAAAACTAAAAATAGAGCTACCATATGACCCAGCAATCCCACTACTGGGCATATACCCTGAGAAAACCATAATTCAGAAAGAGTCATGTACCAAAATGTTCATTGCAGCTCTATTTACAATAGCCAGGACATGGAAGCAACCTAAGTGTCCATCATCGGATGAATGGATAAAGAAGATGTGGCACATATATACAATGGAATATTACTCAGCCATAAAAAGAAATGAAATGGAGGTATTTGTAATGAGGTGGATGGAGTTAGAGTCTGTCATACAGAGTGAAGTAAGTCAGAAAGAGAAAAACAAATACAGTATGCTAACACATATATGTGGAATCTAAGGGAAAAAAAAAAAAGGTCATGAAAAACCTAGTGGCAAGATGGGAATAAAGACACAGACCTATTAAAGAATGGACTTGAGGATATGGGGAGGGGGAGGGGTGAGATGTGACAGGGTGAGAGAGTGTCATGGACATATATACACTACCAAATGTAAAATAGATAGCTAGTGGGAAGCAGCCGCATAGCACAGGGAGATCAGCTCGGTGCTTTGTGACCACCTAGAGGGGTGGGATAGGGAGGTTGGGAGGGAGGGAGATGCAAGAGGGAAGAGATATGGGAACATATGTATATGTATAACATTCACTTTGTTATAAAGCAGAAACTAACACACCATTGTAAAGCAATTATACTTCAATAAAGATGTTAAAAAATAATAATAATAATAATAAACTTCAGAACCACATTATAATTAGACATATACATTTACACTTGAACTAAATGTTTGTAAGATGGACATTGTCTCTCTACAGAGTGAGTTCATCTTTCAGTGATTTATTGCCTATATAAATTCTCAAGATAGAATAAGCTACTAGAATGATACACTGAAAAGAAAATCCAGAAGTCCAAACAAAATGGATAAGTAATGCTTGCTCTATATAAAATGTCCTTACATATTGTCATCAAGCTATATCCAATTGTATATTTGAAAAGTGATAATCATCCTGTAGCACAAGAACAAAGAATTCATGATCCTCCACTTAATACCAAAGATGTGACTCCATTCCTTCCATTCATTTAACTGCAAAAGCATTGAGAGCCTACTAAAGGCTAGGCACACTTCAAGGTGCTGGTTAAACATTGAACAAGATTCCATGCCCTCAAGGAACTTATATTCTATTCATGACTTGATAAAGACTTCAAGAAAGAAATTTTAATTCTAGTGAGTCTGAAATTATCTGTAAAATAGAAATGTTGTGATAATAATTGGTGCAGGAAAATCACATAATATAATACTAGAAAAAATAACCCAAAAATGATCATTTAAAAAAATTGAGAAAATAGAAATAAATCTTAGAATTTTCACTTCCTCATGATAGATGAGGAAAGTAAGCTAACTTTCCAACTGTGGCATCTAAAAAATGGACAAAATTATTAAAAAATTCTTCAAGAGATCAGAGAGATAAAAAAGGCAGAGAAAAATTAAGGGTCTAAGATTTGGGCAAAAAAGGAAAACCAGAGAAACAGGCCCAACAATTAAGGCTGCTGCCCTTATGGCAATCTATGAATTCTGCAAGAGGCATATGAGAGGCAAAACCTGAGGGACATTTATGACATTGTTTCAGGTTTAGGGGAACAATGAGGGAGAGTCCTGGTTAATCATATTTTAGTTTGGGACTTTGAAAGGCTGCGATACAGGAGGAAAGATGAACTGGAAATAGACCTGGCTAATACCAATTCAACTCTTAAAATTAGTTTACTGTGATCTGGGACAGCTAGTGAACTTGGCTACCAGTAAGAGAGAAACATAAACTCTCTGCATAAGAAGATAAGGTCACTCTAGTTCTAAATTTATTTCTACAAATTTTCATACACATCACTAATCAAAAATAATTTTTAAAAAATTATAAATTCCTTAGAACACAATTTACTAAAAATGATACAAGATGAAGTAAAAGTGTGAATACTCCCAAATCTATTAATATTTAATCTATAAATAAATTTTCTCCCACAAAGATACTCCAGGCCTGTAGGCTTCACCCATGAATTCATACAAATATTTAAGGAAAAAGTAACACCAATCTTACACAAAATCTTCTGGAGAATAGAAAAGGAGCTACTAATTTCCTCCTTGCCTTTAGCAAGGTCCTTACACATACTGTTCACTTTTCCTGGAATGTCTAACCACTCCTATATGATTAATCCTTAACTTTCAGCTCAATCATGCTTTCCTACCTTTGTGTTGACAACCTTTAGATTCAACTCAATCATCTTTACTAAACTTTTCTAATATACCCTCATTTTATAATTACTGCAATCAGCAGATATAGAAGGAGAAATTGACAATAATACAGTAATAGCAGGGGACTTTAACACTCCACTTACATCAATGGACATATCATCCAAACAGAAAATCAATAAGACAACAGTGGTCTTAAATGATACATTAGATCAGGTGGACTTAATAAATATCTACAGGACATCACATGCAAAAACAGCAGAATACATATTTTTTTTCAAGTGCACATGGAACGTTCTCTAGAATAGATCACATGCTAGGCCACAACACAAGTCTCAATAAATTAAAGAGGACACAAATTATACCAAGCATTTTTTTCTGACCACCATGGCATGAAACTAGAAATCAATTCCAGAGAGAAGAATGAGAAAAAACAAACATATGGAGACTAAACAACATGCTACTAAAAAAAATCCCCAATGAGTCAATGAAGAAATCAAAGACAAAATTAGAAAATACCTTGATGCAGAAATACAAATGATCATGAGAGATTACTACAAGCAACTCTATGCCAATAAAATGGGCAACCTGGAAGAAATGGACAAATTCTTAGAAATGCACAACCTGCTGAGACTGAACCAGGAAGAAATAGAAAATATGAACAGACCAATCACAAGCACTGAAATTGAAACTGTGATTAAAAATCTTCCAACAAACAAAAGCCCAGGACCAGATGGCTTCACAGGCGAATTTGTTCAAACATTTAGAGAAGAGCTAACACCTATCCTTCTCAAACTCTTCCAAAATACTGCAGAGGGAGGAACACTCCCCAACTCATTCTACGAGGCCACCATCACCCTGATACCAAAACCAGACAAAGATGTCACAAAGAAAGAAAACTGCAGGCCAATATCACTGATGAACATAGATGCAAAAATCCTCAACAAAATACTAGCAAACAGAATCCAACAGCACATTAAAAGGACTATACACCATGATCAAGTGGGGTTTATTCCAGGAATGCAAGGATTCTTCAATATATGCAAATCAATCAACGTGATACATCATATTAACAAATTGAAGAAGAAAAATCATATGATCATCTCAATAGATGCAGAGAAAGCTTTCGACAAAATGCAAGACCTATTTATGATAAAAACCCTGCAGAAAGTAGGCACAGAGGGAACTTTCCTCAACATAATAAAGGCCATATATGATAAACCCACAGCCAACATTGTCCTCAATGGTGAAAAACTGAAACCATTTCCACGAAGATCAGGAACAAGACAAGGTTGCCCACTCTCACCATTATTATTCAACATAGTTTTGGAAGTGTTAGCCACAGCAATCAGACAAGAAAAAGAAATAAAAGGAATCCAAATCAGAAAAGAAGAAGTAAAGCTGGCACTGTTGGCAGATGACATGATACTATACATAGAGAATCCTAAAGATGTTACCAGAAAACTACCAGAGCTAATCAATGAATTTGTTAAAGTAACAGGATACAAAATTAATGCACAGAAATCTCTTGCATTCCTATACACTAATGATGAAAAATCTGAAAGTGAAATTAAGAAAACAATCCCATTTACCACTGCAACAAAAAGAATAAAATAACTAGGAATAAACCTACCTAAGGAGACAAAAGACCTGTATACAGAAAATTATAAGACACTGATGAAAGAAATTAAAAATGATACAAATAGGGGCTTCCCTGGTGGCGCAGTGGTTGAGAGTCCGCCTGCCGATGCAGGGGGCACGGGTTTGAGCCCTGGTCTGGGAGGATCCCACGTGCCACGGAGCGGCTGGGCCCGTGGGCCACAACTGCTGGGCCTGCGCGACTGGAGCCTGTGCTCCGCAGCGGGAGAGGCCGCGATAGTGAGAGGCCCGCACACCGCGGTGAGGAGTGGTCCCCACTTGCCGCAACTGGAGAGGGCCCTCGCGCAGAAGCGAAGACCCAACACAGCCATAAATAAATAAATGAACAAATACTTTAAAAAAAAAATGATACAAATAGATTGAGAGATACACCATATCCTTGGATTGGAAGAATCAACATTGTGAAAATGACTCTACTACCCAAAGCAATCTACAGATTCAATGCAATCCCTATCAAACTACCACTGGCATTTTTCACAGAACTAGAACAAAAATATTTCACAATTTGTATGGAGACACAAAAGACCCCGAATAGCCAAAGCAATCTTGAGAACGAAAAATGGAGCTGGAGGAATCAGGCTCCCTGACTTCAGACTATATTACAAAGCTACAGTAATCAAGACAGTTTGGTACTGGCACAAAAACAGAAACATAGATCAATGGAACAGGATAGAAATCCCAGAGATAAACCCACGCACCTATGTTCACCTTATCTTTGATAAAGGAGGCAAGAATATACAATGGAGAAAAGACAGCCTCTTCAATAAGTGATGCTGGGAAAACTGGACAGCTATGTGTAAAAGTATGAAATTAGAACACTCCCTAACACCATACACAAAAATAAACTCAAAATGGATTAAAGACCTAAATGTAAGGCCAGACACTATCAAACTCTTAGAGGAAAATATAGGCAGAACACTCTATGACATAAATCACAGCAAGATCCTTTTTGACCCAGCTCCTAGAGAAATGGAAATAAAAACAAAAATAAACAAATGGGACCTAATGAAACTTAAAAGCTTTTGCACAGCAAAGGAAACCATAAACAAGACCAAAAGACAACCCTCAGAATGGGAGAAAATATTTGCAAATGAAGCAACTGACAAAGGATTAATCTCTAAGATTTACAAGCAGCTCATGCAGCTCAATAACAAAAAAACAAGCAACCCAATCCAAAAATGGGCAGAAGACCTAAATAGACATTTCTCCAAAGAAGATATACAGATTATCAACAAACACATGAAAGAATGCTCAACATTATTAATCATTACAGAAATGCAAATCAAAACTACATTGAGATATCATCGCACACCGGTCAGAATGGCCATCATCAAAAAATCTAGAAACAATAAATGCTGGAGAGGGTGTGGAGAAAAGGGAACACTCTTGCACTGTTGGTGGGAATGTAAATTGATACAGCCACTATGGAGAACAGTATGGAGGTTCCTTAAAAAAACTAAAAATAGAACTACCATACGACCCAGCAATCCTACTACTGGGCATATACCCTGAGAAAACCATAATTCAAAAAGAGTCATGTACCAAAATGTTCATTGCAGCTCTATTTACAATAGCCAGGACATGGAAGCAACCTAGGTGTCCATTGACAGATGAATGGATAAAGAAGATGTGGCACATATATACAATGGAATATTACTCAGCCATGAAAAGAAATGAAATGGAGTTATTTGTCGTGAGGTGGATGGAGTTAGAGTCTGTCATACAGAGTGAAGTAAGTCAGAAAGAGAAAAACAAATAGTGTATGCTATCACATATATATGGAATCTAAGGGGAAAAAAATAGGTCATGAAGAACCTAGTGGCAAGACGGGAATAAAGACAGACCTACTAGAGAATGGAATTGAGAATATGGGGAGGGGGAAGGGTAAAATGTGACAAAGAGAGAGAGTGTCATGGACATATATACACTACCAAATGTAAAATAGATAGCTAGTGGGAAGCAACCGCATAGCACAGGGAGATCAGCTCTGTGCTTTGTGACCACCTAGAGGTGTGGGATTGGGAGGGCAGGAGGGAGGGAGATGCAAGAGGGAAGAGATATGGGAACATGTGTATATGTATAACTGATTCACTTTGTTATAAAGCAGAAACTAACACACGATTGTAAAGCAATTATACTCCAATAAAGATGTTAAAAAAAAGGAAAGAAACGAAGACCCAACACAGCCATAAATAAATAAGTAAATAAATAAAAATTAAAAAAAAAAAGAAAATATTTGAGACAGATGAAAATGGAAACACAACACTCCAAAATCTATGGGATGCAGCAAAAGCATTCTAAGAGAGAATTTTATAGTGATACAGGCTTTCCTCAAGAAACAAGAAAAATGTCAAATAAACAACCTAAACTCCACCAAAAGGAATTAGAAAAAAACAATTAACAAAGCCCAAAGTCTGAAGAAGGAAGAAAATAATAAAGATCAGAGATGAAACAAATAAAATAGAGATCAAAAAACAATAGAAAAGATCAGTGAAACCAAGAACTGAGCTTTTGAAAAGAAAAACAAAATTGATAAACTTTTAGCCAAGCTCACCAAAAAGAAGAAAGTGAACTCAAATAAAATAAGAAATGAAGGAGGAGGAATAACAACTGATAGCACAGAGATACAAAAAAATCATAAGAGAATACTACAAACAGTTATATGTCAACAAATTGGACAATGTGGAAGAAATAGACAAATGTTAGAAACATAGAACCTGCCAAGACTGAATGAAGGATTAATAGACAATTTGAACAGACCAATCACTAGTAGTGAAATTGAATATGTAATTTTTAAAAAAACTCCCAGAAAATAAAAGTCCAGGACTAGACATCTTCACAGGGAAATTCTACCAAACATAAACAAGAATTAATACCTATCTTTCTCAAACTATTCCAAAAAACTGAAGAGGAGAGAACACTCCAAAATTCATTCTGCTAGGCAAAAAATATCCTGATACCAAAATCAGACAAAGACCCTACAAAAAATGAAAATTACAGGCCAATATCTTTGATGAATATATATGCAAAAATCCTCAACAAAATATTAGCAGACCAAATTAAACGACATATAAAAAGGATCATACAACATGATCACGTTGGATTTATTCCAGGGATGCAAGGATGGTTCAGTATTCACAAATCAATCAATGTGATACACCACATTAACAAAAGTAAGGATAAAAATCACAAGATCCTCTCAATAGATGGAGAAAAAACATTTGACAAAATACAACGTCCATTCTTGATAAAAACTCTCATCAAAGTGAGTACAGAGGGAACATATCTTAAGCCCACAGGTAATTTCATAATCAATGATGAAAAGCTGAAAGCCTTTCCTCTAAATTCAGAAATAAGACAAGGATGCCCATTCTTGCCATTTCTATTTAACATAGTATTGAAAGTCCAAACGGGGCTTCCAAACAGGAAGGGAAGAAGTAAAACTGTACATAATAATATATATAGAAACCCTGAAATATACACCACAAAACTAGTAGAGCTAATAAATGAATTCAGCTAAGTTGCAGGATACAAGACTAACACAAAGAAATCTGTTGCATTTCTATAAACTGATAATGAACTATCAGAAAGAGAAAGTTCAAAAATCCCATTTAAAACTGCATCAAAAAGAATAAAATACCTAGGAATAAACTTAACCAAGGAGCTGAAAGCTGTATACTCTGAAAACTATAAAACATTGGTGAAGGAAATTGAAGATGATACAAAGAAATGGAAAGGTATCACTTGCTCTTGATTGGAAGGAATAATATTGTTAAAATGGCCATACTACCCAATGCAATCTATAGATTTAATGCCATCTCTATCAAAATGCCCATGAAATTCTTCACAGAACTAGAACAAACAATCCTAAATTCATATGGGACCACAAGGACCCTAAATTGTCAAAACAATCTTAAGAAAAAAAGAACAAAGCTGGAGGTATCACCCTCCCAGATTTCAGACTATACTACAAAGTTATGGAAATCAAAACAGCATAGTACTGGCACAAAAAGACTCATAGATCAATGGAACAGAAGAGAGAGCCCAGAAACAAACCCACACACCTATAGTCAATTAATCTATGACAAAGGAGGCAAGAATATACAATGGAAAAAGACAGTCTCTTCAATAAGTGGTGCTGGGAAAACTGGATAGCTACATGTAAAATGGTGAGATTAGAACATTTTCTCACATATACAAAAATAAACTCAAAAGGAATAAAGCCCTAAATGTAAGACCTGAAACCATAAGACTTCTAGAAGAGAACATAGGCAGAACACTCTCTGACATAAATTGTAGAAATATTTTTTTGGATCTGTCTCCTAAGGCAAAAGAAATAAGAGCAAAAATAAACTAATGGGATCTAATTAAACTTAAAAGCTTTTGCACAGAAAAGGAAACCATCAACAACACAAAAAGGCAACATACAGAATTGGAGAAAATATTTGCAAATGATATGACTGACATGGGGTTAATACTAAAAATATATAAACAATTCATACAACTCAAAAAACAAACAACCCAATCAAAAAATGGGCAGAAGGCCTAAAAAAATTTTTCCCAAGAAGTCATAGAGATGGCCACCAAGCACATGAAAATATTCTCAGCATTGCTAATTATTAGAGAAATGCAAATTAAAACAACAATGAGATATCACCTCACACCTGTCAGAATGGCTTTTTGATAAAAGAACACAAATAACAAATGTTGGAGAGGATATGGAGAAAAGGGAACCCTTGTACACTGTTAGTGAGAGTGTAAACTGGTGCAACCACTGTGGAAAACATTATGGAGGTTCCTCAAAAAACTAAAAATAAAACTACCATATGATCCAGTAATTCAATTCCTATAAATATATCTGGAAAAAAACAAAAAACACTAATTTAAAAAGATACATGCACCCCAAGGTTCATAGAAGCATTTCTTGCAATAGCCAAATTATGGAAGCAACCCAAGTTTCCATCAACAGACAAATGGATAAAGAAGATATGGTATACATATACACAATGGAATATTACTCAGCCATAAAAAAAGAATTAGATTCTGCCATTTGAAGCAATGCAGATGGACCTAGAGAAAATTATGCTAAGTGAAATAAGTCAGACAGAAAAAAAATACTGTATGATATCACTTATATGTAGAATCTAAAAAATAATACAAATTAATGTATATAGCAAAACACAAACAGACTTACATATATAGAAAACAAACTAGTGGTTGCAAATGGGGAAGGGGAATAGGGGAAGTGCATGTTAGGGGTATGGGATTAAGAGATACAAACTACTTTGTACAAAATAGATAAGCAACAAGGATATATTATTTAGCACAGGGAAGTATAGCCATTATCTTGTAGTAACTTTTAATGGAGTATAATCTGTAAAAATACTGAATCGTATGCTATATACCTGAAACTAATATAATGTTGTAAATCAACTATACTTCAATAAAAAATAAATAACCACTCCCATTGGATAAATCCTTAACTTTCAGCTCATTCTACCTTTGGAGAGACATCCTTTAGATTTCAATTCAGCCATTTTTCCTACCCTTTTCTAGTATATCCTCATTTAACAGTTACTGCAATTAATTAATTAATTCATTAACATGTTAATTTGTATTGATTTTGGGCATTATTTCATTAATACGTATGTCATGCACTGAAGTCTTGATTCCATGTGCGTGGGGACAATATGTGATTTTATTCACATAATATTCCAAGTACTTAACACCATGCATGTATACAGTAGGTAATCATTTGTTTACTGACTGAATGAATGAAGAAAATGTAAATTTTCTACTTATGAGGGACTTTCTTTACATTAAATCATATAACAAATGTGAAAGCATCTAAAATTCGTGCTTATAATCAATAATATGATTTTCCTAAACTTCCTCTCTCCTCCTGTCCCCTTCCTTCTCTTCCTTCCCTTTTCTTTATATGCTCTGGAGGTGTGGAAAGAGCAAGGCTGTGAGTTATACCTAAGTGTAAAACTTAGTTGTAGTGCCCATTCCTTCATTTAGTCATTGCTTTGGTCAGTGGTAAAAGCAGGTTGTTCGGGCTTCCCTGGTGGCGCAGTGGTTGAGAATCTGCCTGCTATTGCAGGGGACACGGGTTCGAGCCCTGGTCTGCGAAGATCCCACATGCCGCGGAGCAACTAGGCCCGTGAGCCACAACTACTGAGCCTGCGCGTCTGGAGCCTGTGCTCCGCAACAGGAGAGGCCACGATAGTGAGAGGCCCGCGCACCGCGATGAAGAGTGGCCCCCGCTTGCCGCAACTAGAGAAAGCCCTCGCACAGAACGAAGACCCAACACAGCCAATAAATAAATAAATTAATTAATTTAAAAAAAAAAAAAGCAGGTTGTTCTTTCCATATTCAAGATGACATGATCTTATCACAATACTAGGAAAGTGCATGTAAAATAATTCCAAGGTTCGTTGTACATATTCTCACCTGCATGCATGCAGATAATTGCTCAACATGAATTTATTGAACTGTAGTAGCACTGGAGATAACATGGTGAGTGAAACAGCAACAGTTTCTGCCCTCATGGGCCTTATACTCCAGTAAGGGAGACACGTTAAACAGACATTTAGAGACATTTTAGAATATCCGATTCTTATTTTCTATCATTTACAGATGGAGGCAATGAATGACATTAAAGAGCCAATGAACCGTTTCTATGTAGGACGATACCTTCTGTAATTTCTTAGACACCAGATGCCCTGAGACCAATTGTCTTATTTATCTTCAGAACTCAGCCACTAGGGCATCTGGGCCCCTCCAGACATATATTTGACAAAAGGTGACAATGGCAATTCAGGCTTGATAGCGTCCTCTTTCATGCTTCAAATAACTGTTTTTCTCTCGTCTTAGAACTGTTGAGATTAAAGTTGCTTTCTTAATGAAAACCATTTCTTGGAGCTTTCTCAGCCACCAGTGGGTATTTGATCTTTTAGTTACTATGGTGACAGTTGCATTATGCTGCCCAAAGGAAGTTAATAGCTTTTCTTTTTTTGAATGGCAATAAATAGAGGGAAGAAGTAGTTTGTGATTCCTCCAAACAATGCAATTAGCTTTGTTTTTCCTAGACTTGAACATACACGACCTCTTTTCCAAAGACTGGTCTAAGATTTCACATCATTATTCCTAACAGAACACCCGAGAACTGGTTACTCATTCACTGGGGAAGGAACCAGAGACAGAATTTCTGCATTTCCCTGTTTTCCTCTAGTCATTACAAGGTATGATGAGCTGGTCACAGTTTTTTCTACTCCATTTGCATTTCCTCTTGAGAGAAAGTGATATTAATAGCATTAAAATAGGTTGTACTTTTCAGGCATTAGCACAAAGAGCTGTAGGAAACACTTTTTAGGACTCGGCCATCTGTTCCCTTATAGCCTATGGGAGAAAGGAATCCCTTAAAAAGAATTCACTTGCAAAGCATAGTGAAAAGTGTGTGAGTGTGTCTGTATGTATGTGTGTAGCTTTATTTCATAAGGAACAAATATAAACTCACAAAAATTCAGATGATTTTCTAATCGTGTGTTATCCAGGTTGCCAACTTTATTTCCTACTTTATTTCCTTGATTGTTTTACAAAATTTTTCAATAATTGAGATGGTATAAAGGCCTTGATAGAAAATGTGGTTTGCACATATATATATATGTGTATATATACATATATACATACACACACGTGTAAACACATTTTTTTTTAATTTATTTTTGGCTGCACTGGGTCTTCGTTGCTGCGTGCAGGCTTTCTCTATTTGTGGTGAGCGGGGGCTACTCTTCGTTGCGGTGCACAGGCTTTTCATTGAGGTGGCTTCTCTTGTTGTGGAGCACGGGCTCTAGGCGTGAGGGCTTCAGTAGTTGTAGCATGTGGGTTCAGTAGTTGTGGCGCACAGGATCAGTTGCTCCGCGGCATGTGGGATCTTCCCAGATCAGGGCTCAAACCCGTGTCCCCTGAATTGGCAGGTGGATTCTTAACCATGGTGCCACCAGGGAAGCCCTAAACACATATTTTAGATTAAAGTTAGATCAGAGAATCAATTCATGTTTAAACTGTACTTTCATTTATTCATGCCAACCCATTCCTTCCTTCAAACAATTGAAAACTAATTTTGTAGTTAAATTCTAGCCTATAACATGCTCATGACGGGATACACAGTGCAAATGCAATCTCTTAAGTGGCACACCGACTCAGAGTAATGTTAGCTGCTGTCATGAACTCCAGGATTTCAGAGCCTTAACCCAGAAGTTTATTTCTTGCTCCCTGTCATGTCCACTGCAGGTGCTCCTGGTCTATGGGTAGCTTTTCTCCATGAGGTGACTCAGAGGCTTTGGATCCATTCATCTCATGCCTACGCCACTCTTCAGGTTTGAGTCCAGTCCTCCAAGCAGGCAGGGGTTGGGGGAGACGAAAAAGGTTGCACTTGCCTCTTTACTCTCTTGACCCAGAAGTGGCACACTTCACTTCCACTCACACTCCAATGCAGGAAGTAGTCACATGACCCCATGGAGACAGGGTGGGTACTGAGTAGTGCCTACCTTGCAGACTCTTCTCAATACCAATGCTATACTATGGAAGGACAAGCCCAGATTTCTAGTGGGCGATTAACTATCTCTGATGCATTCAAATCTTGGCACACTGAGTCCTGACATTATGTCTGAATATCTATCTTAACGTCTATCTTTTGAGAGAATGTTATAATAAACTTGGAATAAGTTCTGGTTTAGCTTTACCATCTACCAGATGGATGACATTTGGGTTGCAGTTTTATCACCTGTACAATACTGACTGTTCTGAGGATCAAAAAAAGAAAACTTTTGTGAAATTGTTTTGTAACTTACGTATTGACACCTGAACTCTATTTTACAAAGTAAACAGGAATCCATTTTCCCCAAATCCCATTTCTAACTGATCAGTTGCTTCTAGACCCTGCCTACCTCTGCTGTGACACTCTTCTGATCCGACTTCTTCTGCCCACTGTTTTAGTGCACACACCTTCAGTTCCATGGTTCCTATTCTTTGCATTCTAGTTGCCTTATTATCTGGGAGGGGGATGTGGGGAAAATGAGAAGACGTGAGGGATTCCCTGTGCTGGTCCATTGCAGAATGTCTCATTTTCCCTCATCACAACACTGTGAAGTAGATGGTTTCCATTTTGCAAAGGAAAAAACTAAAGTGGGTGAGCAGCTCATGCAAGCTCACAAAGCTGTCAGTGGCAGAAGCAGGATTCAAGCCCTGCTCTGCCTGGTTCTCAAACTCCATCCATTTCACTTCCCTGCAATGTGTCTCTGGCATAACAGGCACCTCCTCTTGTCACGGGGCTGGTGGTTGGATGGTCCCTCCCCACCCTGTCCCTCTCCAAAAATTACACATGATCTAGATACCAAACTTCAAAGTGGACAGATTATATATCCCTGTAAGTGTTTAAAATAGAAATCTTAAGACCCATAACTTGAGGATTCAGTTATGTCCCGATTTCTTCATCCTAAGTTTCCATCTATTTTCTGTTACTATCTTTGGAGTAGTCAGTTGTCTTTTCATGACTATCAAATCATGTCCTTTTATGTTTATTGCACTTTTGTGCAAAAATATGAAAATTAAATACACTAAGTGTTCAAAACAAATTATTTTTGTCAGTGGTTTACTTAATAGTTTTGGGTAGCTAAAGAAGAAAGCTGGTGAGTTAGTCTTTGATAATAGTATTCATCTTGATTTTAGTATGGTTGATCTTTGGATAATTAATACTCTCCTGTAAACTTCAGTGTGGATTTAAAATATAGTTTACTAGTAAGTTATTCAGTCTAAAAATATTCAAAAATAAATATATATTTTCCTTTGTGGTTTATAAAATCTTCTCTCACTTCCTCTACTTCAAACCCTTTTGGAAAGTGAGTAAGTAATGGCTTTTTATTGCATAATGAAAAGTGTCATTATTATCCCTTTTCTATAAATCCAGTACAACTTGACCAATACGACATGTGATTTACTTCTAGATAGATAATGACTATTTTTGAAGGAAAGTCAGATATACCAAGAGACTGATCATGTGAATGTCCTTAGTAAAGACTAATAATTCTCAGTATAAACTTTAATGAATTTTTTTCTTACAGGAATTTTGACACGATTTGACTGAGAATAAAAATAAAAGCAATGGGGTTTCAACATGCCTCTGCTACTTGTAACAAAAAAAGGCAGTTGTGAACTCCATCTCTAACTTATTGCTGTTTGCCATCACCTAATACAGTATTGAACAAACAGTGGTCACTGAATAAGAACTTGCTGGATGAGTGAGTTCCTCAGGAGTAGCATGTTTGATTCTACCTACTAAAGACACCACAGCAGGATTTTATTTCTCATTTAGGCTGTGTGTACTTGAGCTGTGACATTTATGAGAAGAGAAATGTCTTGAAAATTTAGAACTATATTATTCTTTTATAAATTTTGCCTCTGTAAAGACTAAGATTTAAATAAGTGCCTAGTGCTTTTTAGAAGAATACCCTCTTCCTAATGGTTGTGGAAAACATTTTGACCCTTGATCTGAGTTGTTGCTTAAGTGCTGTCATCTGCAGCCCCATTGCAGAGACCATCCTCTGATGAAGGAGACATTGGCCTCTGCTCCCCTTTGTACACAGGACGCTACCTTGGGGGCTGAAATCCCCTTTGACTTCTGGCAAACAAGCACAGGTACATTTTGTACACACTTGAGTCCTTTAAGAAGGACAGGGACAAGTCATAGGGGGATGACTGTCATTGGCCAGATCTGGCAGTTGTGTGGCTACTACCAAACCCATCACTTCAAGTGCACAGCTGTATCCTCAGAGGTCTTCAGGGTTTAATATGACAGCCTAGTTCCTTTCCTTGGACAATAATTCAGCTATTGTCCCAACACTATGCTCAGTCCTTTTGTACATTACTCTTTAATTTTATCCTTACTGAGGTGACCATACCTCCCAGTTTGCCTAGGACAGTCCCAGTTTATGCTTTCTGCCCAGGTGTAATTATTGAAAGTGCCCCTTTCCACTTTTCACTTCTTACCCAGTTTAGATGACAAATTAGCACATATTTAACACTATCCTCAGGAGTTACGTTTCACCAACGTACGTTTCATCTGGTTTTAAGTTCAAGTTGCAACATGAGATTTACGTAGTTCTTCCTCTTTTTCCTTTTCCTCCTCCCACTGCTACAAATACCCTCAATTTTTAAATTTTACCTATATTACTCTGTTTTGCTCTAAGCCCTGAGAGTACTTCCTAGCAACAGTACTTGGTGAAACTATTGAGGGACTTTGTGTAGCTGTAATAATTATATTCCTACTGGCATTTAGAAATTCTGGACTGGCATTTACTAAAATATCATTCTGCAAAGACTAAGTTGTACGAAACGGTGACTGATGCACTAGCCTGATTATTTTAAATAAGTTTATGGAAAAGTAAGATAACGATTGCTTTAAATGTTCTATAAAAATTCACGCACAGTGTATAATGTCCAGGCTCTATTTTGTAATCTCTCTCTCTCTCATCTATCTATCTATCTATCTATCTATCTATCTATCTATCTATCTATCCATCTATCTATCCTATCTACTTTATGCATGGTCAGCCTTCTGCAAAAATAAAAAATAAAAAGCAACGTTGATTTTCAAAATCTGTGATGCCCAAAGTGGGTTCCAATAATTATAATGTATCCACCTTTGAGGTCACATGAATTTCAACAGAGCACCCTTTGACAGAAAGCATTAACCTAAATGGAATGGGTCCACTAGAGGAAAATCAGTGACTGCAGAATTCAGGTGTACAAAGAATAAAGGGCACTTTGGTGATCTTACAATTACACCAGAGACAAGTTTCTTGTCTCACCAATTTATCAGATTGTCCCTAACCCTCAAGATTACACAGCTCCAAAACTGCACTTAATTTGGTTTTATTGGGCAAATTTATGTTGAGTAATTTTTTAAAAAATCAGTGGCTCTGAGACACATCTTCTTCAAGTCCCAGTTTCCTGTTAGTGAACAAGTTTTCACTGACGCATACAGTTTCTTCATACCTTTTTGTAGATTCCAATGCTGACAATATTATTCATGATACATTCCTAAAAGCAAAGAGGGATCTATTAGAGTTGGTACATGACATGTTAAATTTGATCTGTCCCTCTTTCCCCAGACCCTCTATTTGAGATACAAGACAATTGAGTAATTTGAAAGGCATGCCTCAAATAGGAGCTTCTAAAAATATTAAATTTAGAGAAAACTCACCACTACCATTTTTCCATCTACAATTTGTCCTTTGATTGTTGTCTCTTTGCCAAGCCATTTTTGGAAATGAATCATTGAGCCACCATCTAATGCTATGATGCTCTATAAATGCAGAAAGGAATCAGTCAGAAATAGCAATTCACTACATTCTAATCCACACAAGACTAGACACCTACTTTTTAATTCCAGTTTTGAAATTCTTTTCTCCAAAATTCTTACAACAGTTCTTGTCCTAATTTAATACCATCAAACTAGGGAAGTCTCAAGAGATTATTCGAGTAATGCTCTTTCCCCCCAGGTAAGCAATACCTAAACTATTTGTGAATAATCATTTTATATGCTCTTTTATACAATGACAAAGAGAGATCAGAGAAACAGTGAAAATAAGTTGAGTTTTGGGACCCTGAATCATTTGCAAAAGAATTGACTTTAGCATTGTGCAATATTAATTAACAAAACAAGCCCAAGCTGACTGGGTAATTAATCAAATTAGAATTAACTGTGCCTAACCACCTTCTAGATTTTTCCTGATTGTGGACCGGGAAGATTTAGTTCTTACCTTTACTTTCTGGTTATCTGATGTGGTTTCATCAAATTCTTCTCCCAGCTTGAAGGATATCTCAGTATTTTTGAAAGAACTTTCTGTTTTGATGTTAACCTTATCCCTGTCGGTGCTAATAGTGATTCTTGGCTTTGCCAACCCAGCAAGGCTCTGGACTGCAGCACTCACTCCTGTAGGAATGAGTGAGAAGAGAGTTCAATGAGTAGAGAAAACAAAACACCTTCTTAAGATGTTTAGGAAGAAGTGCTAACAATCATTTTGGAAAGCAATTTAAAAAGAATGCATCCTTCCCCCATTGAAGTTTTGGATAATACGCCATATTTTCTTCAATGCTCTCTGTGACAGCTGGATTGAGCCAAAACTCCCAATCAGAATATATGTCTAGTAATTATACTTGACATTTTGAAAGTTAAATTAACTTTCTGAGACTCTTGCACTTAATCTAAAATATATATTTGTATGGTGCCTTTCGGTCATATGCTTGGGCTTTACCTCATGAAATATTGCAACAACAACGCAGGGGATGTTATTATCCTCATTTTAGAGATGAATACACCGAGTCCCAGAGAGGTAGAGAGGCTTGTTCTAGGTGATGTGTCTGGTAATTAGCAGAGCTGAAATTTAAGCACAGGTTTTCTAATTGTCCAAGAATTTTAGCACACTTTTCTTCTTTAAAAAAAAAAAAAGAAGTGCAATTTTCAAAGTATCTAATCTACTCTAAAAGAATATGACATAAAGTCCAAGCTTCTCTCTTATTTGCAGATAAATTTCAGATCTGGATGAGTAAAGAGGGGGTAGGCAAATTGGACAATTTGGCTGAGAACCTGGTCCTGTTGTTCAGGTTGGGGATTGTCCATTGTTTAACTTGACTCCTGCAATTGGTGGGCAGAAGGGCTGACACCCGACTCTTAGTATCGATATAGAACTCGATTTCACATTCATATTGCGGTTGGACAGGATGCCTCTGACCACAGAAAAGCAGTGTTAGACATGGATCACAAAAGAGTGAGGAGTGAGGAGGTTAAAACCCGAGTTCCAACTTTGCCACTTGTTAGCTTGGCCACATTATTTCCCTTTTCTCTAAACTTCAGCTTTCTCAGTAGTAAAATGTGAGTAATTATAGTACTCACCTCATAGGTGTGTTGGAGATTAAATGATAGGACTTAGCATGGTATTGGCACATAGTATGTACTCAGTGGTTATTCTCTCTTGCACTCTGCTTGAGACCAGCTCCCAGTCAAAACATGGCTACTTTTGCCATCAGCCCCAAGTTTCTTAGATGCCCCCAAATTTATTTAATTATTTATTATTAAAAAAAAAAATTAACTCAAAACAGGTGAGTCCATGAATCCATGAAGAGATAGGGAAACGTTTTTTATTACTTTCTGAGAGAGTTTATACTAAAGAAAAAGGAACAAATATTACATTATGAACACGTTGACTTATTATGTATTGATCATTTCAGACAATTTTTTAAAAAAAAGTAAGATTAAAAATTTTTTTGACTTTATATGCAGTTTATTATAAGAGAGGTTTCTCTTAATTAAATGTTTAAAATTAATTAAATGTTAAATAATTACTATTCTTCTAACATTAGTAAAGACTAGTTTAGTTATTATAGATCTGAGCCATTATAAATGATGTTTATTCAATTTGAGTAAGAACTAAAGTGTGCATAGAGTTTATACTTCTGAGGAAATACCCAATGGTAAGAAATTCCATGAGTAAAAATGTTCTATTTCTCCAATAAAACATTTGAAACTCTTCCAAATAATGTTATTAAAAACCTCCCACATGCATCAGAACTCTTAAAATTAACCAACTAGAAATTTTGTTTGATGCTATTGCTCTTTTGAAGTTATAACTTAAAGCAAACCTTGAAACAAATTTACTTGATAAATTTAATCATAGATAGGTATTACTGTCTATAATGGGGGGCAGAGAAAAGCTACTTAATGAAATGACCAAGCTAAAAATAAACTCGATCATGGGAGTAAGATGAAGTATTTTCTAAAAGGATAAATTGTTTAAATATATAGATAATACCTAGAAGGAAGCATCTGTGAGCCTAGTATTCCAAAAAGAGATAATTATTACTGGTAATAAAAAGGTAAAAGTAGATACACAAACTTTGTTAACCTCATTTGAATATACCCTAGGATCACAAATGAATGAGAGAATTGTTGAAAAATTCATTGTAAAGTGCAAACCCAACCATATCACAAAATGCATTGCCAGTTTCCAAATCTTGTAATGGTATTTCCCAGTTGTTTCATGTATTCATCAAAGTTTTCACTGGAGACCAGCTTCCAGGTTCCCAAAAAGGGCTCAGTCATGATGGAAAGCTTGCTGAGAAGAGGCGCTCACAACCAAAAGCCAAAGAAACTTAGGCAATCATGTGACTCTTCTGAAATGGCCAATGGGCAGCAGCAAGACAAAATATTCTAGGCACCAGCATTGACTCATTTTATTTACCTCCAAATAAAGAAACAGAAAATTAACAGGCTAAGTTGAATTTAAGTCAATGATTATAGCTTCTAGCAAACAGATTTGTAACCTGAGTCACCTGATAAATATTACTTGTGGAATGAAGACAATTTTCAATAGAGATCAGCATTTTGAACTATGAATGCTGAGTCAACTCTGAAGGAATATCCCCACAAATGTCTAATGAACACCTGACTGAGGTATTTTCCCACCTGATACAAAGACATGCTTGACTGGTCTACCTCAGCTGTTTTTTATTTGGACAAGTCACAGTGCCAGAGTACCCTCTTCATTAAAATAATATCTGCCCCTCCCTTCCTTGCAGGGTTGATGAATTGATATTACTTAGTGTAACTGAAATGTCTACAGTTGGTTGGAATGAGATGTAGGGTATTATTAATATTATCATTGTTGTTAATTAAGAGTAATTGCGGACTGGGAAGAAAAGTAACAATTATCATTGATGATGTTTTGTAATTTAAACCCTAAAAAGGAGGTGGAGCTATGCTTGGAACATTCATCTTTTAGGCTTATAAAGAAATCCTGATATTAAAATATACCACTTGAAATTATGAGAGGAAGTTTTAGGGAGAAATATGATATTTTGATATCTGCAGTCTAAAAGAAAGACAAAGGCAGCAGATAATTTAAATATCTGTGCAATTACTTCTGAAATCATCTTCTGCAACCCAAGTAATGGAAGTGAACTTGCAGGTAAGGCCTTTACTAGGAAGGATTGGATTCAGAGGCTATAGATTTATATCACAGCTTTGAACTCCAGTTGTTTTAAAGAAGGCTGGAGTATTAGAGTGCCAGGCACCAGAAGAAGAATATTCATACTATTATCTGCCTGGGTCAAATATTCCTTCATGTCAAAGAAATCTTCATTCAAATCATCTCTTTGTTGAAAAAGCATTTTTTTTTTAAAAAAAAAGGTTGATGTTTTGGCACCACAAAGTTATATCTTAAGTGGGATAAAGAATTTCTTTTTATGAAAACATGTAAAGAAGATATTTATAATGCAATATCTTTAGAGGTGAAATAGTTATTAAATTATCTGGAGGGCAAAACAGGGGAAGCGAAAACCTTAGAGTCAGTTTCAGGAAACTGAGACCTGGGCTAAAAATAAGTGCCTTAGCAGTTGAAAGTGCACTCAGAGGTGATGCTCAAATAAAGAGCCAATGACTGAAGATCTTGCTTTACTGGTTCTAGATATGTATGTACTCTGCCTGAAAGATGGCAGCATACAAATCTGGCCATGTTTGCCAGTGAGGTGGTGTGACAAAGGTCTCCCCTTAGTCTAACCATTTTTGTTCCAATTATTCTGCCTTTGATTGATTCAGAAATCAATCCTGTGGCCCATGAGACAAAAGAGAAAGTCAAATTTCTGGCTTCTATAAAATTCCCTCACCCTTCAACGAGAGGTAGAGGGACAGTCCCCTCCTTGACAACTTTTGCTTTCTTGTATGACATTTAGAACTGCTGCATCCATTGTGTTACCAACTCAAAAATGAGGTCAAAACTGAGAATGGCAGAGAGGGAAAGGGGGAAGAACTCAAGACACTTTGTTTCTGGAATCTTTATTGAGAGAATTAATGAATTCCATTATTATTTAAATAATTTTATGTCTGAGTTTTTGTTCCTTGAAGCTTAAACCTTCATAATTGGTATGCGTTTGTAAATAGCTCCACCTAAATTTGGACTCTTAAAACCAGTTCCATGTATCATGTGATATTGGTCTCGTGCACAGCATCTCCCAGCTCTCTAGATCCAATTCAAGCATCACCTCCTCTGTGAAACTGGTTCAGAGCTGGTTGATCCCTATTATGTGATACAATTATATTTTAATAGAAGTATTAATATATTCGGGAACTTTTCTTATAGTATTGCAATAAGTCGTCCTCCAGCTGTCCCCCTAAGCTCTTTTATGAGTACATCAAGCAAAGAAAATATTTCTGATTCACTTCTGAATCCCTAAGACCATGCCTGGTATATTGTAGGTGCTCAATAAATGTTTTATGAATGAATGACAAAAGGAATAAACCATGTTTATTTCTTTTTAACTGACAGTTTCCCTCATCACTGATCTTAATCTCTAACAGCAACTAAAGACAAAGTTTTAATACATTATTCTCTCCTGATCGGCTCATATGACAGGCCTTTCATTATGGTCATCAGATGGTACAGGGACTTTCAGACTCCCTGCACCTTTGCTCAGTATCTCATTGTTACCATACATCTCCCTTCTCAACCAAGAAAGTTCTCTCCTAGTCCTGCCACTTCCACCACTAACCTTTGGCACCATTGTTGGATTATTATGTTTTTTTTTTAAAAAGCACCATTTCCTGCAGTAAAAAAATTTAAAATTAAAATGTACTTAATTGCTAACGCTAGCAAAAGAACTAGAATACAGCAATCTGTTATAGCACAGTTACGCATCTTATTTTCATGACAGTTTAAATGCTTATTTCTCCATTGTCTCATTTTTCTATACTTCTCCAGTATCTCATTTTCTATATTAACTTTCCTTCTTGTGACATTTTAGGGATTAAATACTTTTAAATAAATTTCAATTTTAAGATGCTACATTATCCACTGGTGAGGGATACTGATGAAGTTAAATATGTACTAGAAGCTACAAAAGTATTCAGAAATATGTCTGTTAATTTACTGCTGTACATAAAATAGCTGGAGCCACTAGATTTTTTTCTAACGTTTTATTGCGGTAGAATATACATAACATAGAATTAACTGTCTTAACCATTTCTAAGTGCACACTTCAGTGGCATTAAATACATTCATATTGTTGTGCAACCATCACCACCGTCTCCAGAACTCTTTTCATCTTGCAAAACTGAAACTCTACCCATTAAACAGTAACTCCCCGTTGTCCCCTCTCCTACCTCCTGGCAACCACCATTCTACTTTGTGCTTCCATGACTTTTCCTACTCTAAGTACTTCATACAAGTGGAATCATGCAGTATTTGTTTTTGTGTGTATGTGACTGGCTTAGTTCATCTGGCATAGTGTCCTCAAGGTTCATCCATGTTGTAGCAAATCTCAGAATTTTCTTCCTTTTTAACACGATAATATTCTATTGGATAACCAAAAGGTGGTATTTACATTTTGCTTATACATTCATCCTTTGATGGACATTTGGGTTGCTTCTGCAATTTAGCAATAAATGAATAATGCTGCTATGAACATGGGTATACATGTATCTCTTTGAGACCCTGCTTTCAATTCTTCTGTGTATATACCCAGAAGTAGAATTGCTGGATCACATGGTAATTCTATTTTTAATTTTTTGAGGAACTGTCCTACTGTTTTCCACAGCAGCTGTACCATTTTACCTTCCCACCAACATTCCAATTTCTCCACATCCTCGTCAACAAGTTTTTTTATAGTCTCCATCTTAATGGGTATGAGGTGGTGTCCCATTGTAATTTTGATTCACATAATCACTAATAATTAGCGATTTTCTACATCCTTTCTTGTGCTTATTTACCATTTACGTATCTTCTTTGGAGAAATCTCTGTTCAAGACATTTGCCCATTTTTGAATCAAATTTTTTGTTGTTGAGTTTTAGGAGCTCTCTATATATTCTGGACATTAATCCTTTATCAGAAGTATGATTTTCAAATATTTTCTCCCATTTTGTGAGTCACCGTTTTACTCTGTTGATAATGTCTTCTGTTGCACAGAGTTTTTTTAATTTTCCTGGAGTCAAATTTGTCTATTTTTTCTGTTGTTGCCTGTGCCTTTGCTGTTATATTCAAGAAATCATTGTCAAGTCCAATGTTGTGAAGCTTCAACCTTACATTTTTTTCTAAGAGTTTTAAGATTTAGTTCTTACATTTGAGTCATGGATCCATTTGAGTTAACTTTTGCATATGGTGTTAAACAAGGCTTCAGCTTCATTCTTTTACCCAGTGGATACCCAGTTTTCCCAGCACCATTTGTTGAAAAGTCTACATTTTATCCATTGAATGGTCTTGGTGCTCTTGTCAAAAATCATTTGACTATATACGCAAGAGTTTATTTTTGGACTCTCTATTCTATTCCATTTGTCTATAGGTCAGAGTTTATGCCAGTAGCACACTGTTTTGATTATAGTAGCTTTGTAGTAAGATTTGAAATAAGGAAGTGTCTCCAAATTTGTTCTTCTTTCTCAGGATTGTTTTGGCTCTTCAGAGTCCCTTGATATTCCATATAAATTTTAGAATGGGCTTTCCTATTTCTGCAAGGAACATAATTGGACTTTTGATAGGGATTCCATTAAATCTGTAGATCGCTTTGAATAGTATTGACATCTTCCAATCTATGAATATGGGATGTCTTTCCATTTATTTATGTCTTTTAAAAATTTATTTTATAGTTTTAATTGTACAAATCTTCCACTTTCTTGGTTAATTCTTAAATATTTTATTCCTCTTGATGCTATTGTAAATGGAACTGTTTTCTTAATTAACTTTTTAAATTGTTCATTGTTAATGTATAGAAATGCAACTGACTTTTGTGTGTTGACTTTGTATCTTGCTACTTTGCTGAATTATTTATTGGTTCTAACAATTTTTTGTAGGGGGACCTTTTTTCATATAAGATCATACTTTCTGTAAATAGAAATAATTTTATTTCTTTCCTTCCAATTTGGATGCCTTTTATTTCTTTATCTTGTCTAATCACTCTGAATAGTACTTCCATTACTACATTGAATAGAAGTGGCAAGAGTGGACACATTTGCCTTGCTCATTATCATAAAGAAAAAACTTTCAGGTTTCACTATTGAGTATAATGTTCAATGAGGTTTCTCATATATGGCTTTTATTATGTTGAGGAATTTTCCTCCTACGTCTAGTTTATTGAATGTTTCTACATGAAAGAATGTTGAGTTTTGTCAAATGCTTTCTCTGCATCAACTGAGATGATTGTGTGTGTGTTTTTTTCACCCTTCATTCTGTTAATGTAGTATATTACACTGACCAATTTTCATCTGTTGAATCATCCTTGCATTCCATGAATAAATTCCACTTGAGATACTGCTTGTGTCATTTTATTTCAACTTGTAGGACTCTCTTTAGCATTTCTTGTAGAGCAGGTATAGTGGTAACTCCTCATCTTTTGTTTATTTGGGAATATCTTAATTTCTCCCTCATCTTTGAAGGAAAGTTTTACTGGATACAAGATCCTTGGCTGACCATATTTTCTTTTAGCAATTTGAATATATCAGCTCATTGCCTTCTGGCCTCCAAATATTCTGATAAGAAATCTTTGGACAATCTTATTAAGGATCACTTGTATGGAATGAGTCACTTCTCTCTTGCTACTTTCAAGGTTTTCTCTTTGTCTTTGCCTCTTGAGAGATTGTCTTTCATTGTTTCAGGGTGGGTCTCTTTGGGTTCAGCCTACTTGGAGTTTGTGGAGCTTCTTGGATATAACATTCATGTCTTTTATCAAATTTGGGAAATTTTTAGCCATTATTTCTTCAAATATTCTCTTTGCCTCTTGGTCTCTCTCTTGTCCTCTGGGACTCCCACAATGCATATGTTGGTCCTTTTGATGGTGCCTCTCCTGTTCCTTAGGTTCTGATAACTTTTCTTCAGTCTTTTTTTCTTTCTGTTTGTCATTTGATAATTTCCATTGTCCTACCTTCAAGTTCACTTGTTCTTTCTTCTTGTTCAAATCTGCCTTTGAGTACCTCTAGTGAAATTTTCATTTCAATTGTTCTTTTCAACTCCCAAATTTCCTTTTGGCTTCTTTTTTGGTTTTCTATCTACTGATATTTCCATTTTGTTCATACACTGTTTTCTTGCTTTCTCCATATTTTCCTTTAGTTAGTTCTTAGAGCATCTTTCAGACAGCTGTTTTGGTCTTTGACTAGTAAATCCACCATCAGGTCTTTCTCAGGGACAGTTTCCATTGGTTTAATTTTTTCTTTGAATGGGCTAAACTCTCCTGTTTCTTTCTATGTCTTGTGATTGTTTTGCTGTTGAAAACTGGAAATTTGAATTTAATAATGTGGTAACTCTAGAAATTAGATTCTCTTCCTTCTCCTTTGCTGCTTTTTGTTTTTGTTTTCTGATTGCTGTAGTCTGGCTCTGTGCCAAGGACCATGTTACGGTATAAACTTAAGGTCTTCTCATGTCCTTTCTGAGCCTGTGGCTTTCCTTTGGCATGCACAGTGACTTTCTAATATCCTCTGTATATGAAATTGCTTTTGAATGTCCTAGTCTTTAATTATGGCTCCTCAAAGAGGAAAAAGTGAAAAATGAAGGGAAGGGGAAGGTGCTGGCCCTTTAAATTTCTTGGAAATCACTTCAGTGGGAGGAGGGAGGCTTGCAACAATGGGAGGAAGTACAACAATGATGGCCACCACCTCTCTATCTGCACTTCAGCAATCAGAAGCAGCAATCAGCGATTAGAACACACATTCCTGATATTTGGAGGATAGGGTCTTCATTGCCCACCCTCTCTCATGCAAGATATGTGCAAGCCCTTCCAGTAATATATGCACATCTGTCAGCAAAGGGGCTGAGGTGTGGAGGATAGGTAGTGCATACTGTGCTAAGAGCCAAAATTGACTGGATTTAACCACATTTACCCTCTAACACTTTCCCTGGAAGATGTAAGCCTTTGATAGACTCCTGAGTTCCAAAATACATGAGAGAGATTCTGCTAGTCCAATTGTTTCCTTGGTAGGAAGACAGATTCCTAGTGCTTCATACTCCAACATCTTCCCAGAATCACAGTTTTTATAAAGTATATTAAGGTTTTCATTTCACATGAATTGATGCCCCACCTCTTTTACATTCCTTATTATTTATCAATAAATTTTAATTGTCAATCTTCATATAGATATAGTAGTTAACATTCATAATTTCTGGTTTCAGCTGTGGGGGGGATGGTTACTTTTAATTTTTATATCATTTTAAAGTTATAGAAAATTTGCAAGAACAGCACAAATATTTTCCATAAACTCTTTCTCAGATTCTCTAATTGTCAACATTCTAACACGTTTGCCCTCCTTTACACACACATATATATATATATATATATATATATATATATATACTTTTTTAATAACTTGGGAGTAAGTTGCAGAAATGTTGTCCCACTACTCCCCAAATAAAAACCTTACCTATGTTACCACAGAACATTCATCAAAATCAGGAAATCAACACCAATAACAATATCATTATTAAATCCGTACTCCACTCACACCATAGCAATTGTCCCAACACTGTTTCCTGTTGCTAGAAGAAAAAAAAGACTTATTTTTCCTTTTTTCTTTCTGGTCCATGAAACTGTCCATGATCATGCATTGCATTCAACTGTCATGTCTCTTTCATCTCCTTCAAATGGAAATATATCTTTAGCTCTTCCTTGTCTTTCATGATTTTGACATGTTTGAAGCATATAGCCTGGTTACTTTATAGAATAATCCTCAGCTGGGGTAAGGTGATGTTTCTTCATGATTTATTTGAGGTTATACATTTTTGGTAAGAATACTCCAGCAATGATGCTGTGTTCTTCTCATTGTGTCATATCAGAACACACATGATGTTAATTTGCACAATTACTGATGATGATGTTAACTTTTATTACTTAGGTAAGATGGCATTTGCCAAGTCATTCCACTGTAAAATTTATTAATAAACAATTAATTAATTTTATGGTTCTCTTTCATGACCCAGTTCAAATACATCCTCTATGTTGAAAACATTCCTGACTACTCCAGCACATACTGACTACTCTGCTTGCCCCTGGCTTCCTTCCAATCCATAGATTATACCACATAGTTTATCATATAATTCATGTCCTCCCCTATATTGTGTCTTTATTCATTCCACTAAAATTTATCAAGTGATTACCATATTTGTAGGCACAGTGCTAGATGCTAGATACATACATAAGTGTCCTGAGGCTGTGTCAACCTAGTGATGGAAAAGATGAGAAATCAGAATGTGGTAATATCATGTTATAGTAAGAACACACACACTTTTTCTGTGGTCAAGGGAGGAAGGGTTTAACTCTTCTTAGATTTGGGGAATGAGGGGTGAGGGAGGAGGAGAAACTATCAGAACAACTTTCCCAGGTGATGTGATGATGTTCATGCTATTTCTCTACTACATTGAGGGCATGAACATGAGCCATTACTCTTTCTGTGTTCCAGACCACACCTAGCACAGGGAAGAGCGTTCACTCACTTATTCAAGAATTGTTTATTGAGCTCTGAATCTCCTGTTTACTGTGCCAGGGTCTGGGGACACAGCTACAAATATGACACAATCCTTGTCTTTGAGATCTCTTTCTGAGAAGTGTCCGTTTGATCCTGGCTCTCTTCCTTTAAGAGTAGAATTTCCTCTATGCTTCTGCATGTGGATTGATAGAAGCAATGTCAGTGAAAAATTATGTGAGCTCAAAGAGGTCCCAGGGAGGATAAATCAGAGAACTGACATTGAAGATATGTCTTGTTTCTGCAGCCTTAGTTTTATGGTAAAAATATAGAAAACAAGAAATTGACTTATCCAGCAAATTTACATTGGACTGAATCCTCTTACTCTATGCTTCCACATCAACAGAAAAATAAGAATTAAACTTGAATAGTACATTTTGAAAAATAAGTAAATTCACAAATACACATACATAGAAGTGGCACCTAAAGCAACTTTTTAAAGGATTAGCACAGAGGCACGTTTAAGGTATGGGGAAGGCTTAGAAAGAAGGGAGAGGAGAGTTTTAGACAGGAAGGAGCAGACTAATTCACACACACCTAAAAACAAAATATCAGAGGCAAGAAAGAGCATGAAAAATTTTTGGTATGATTAAAGCAAAGAATGTGTAGAGAACAAGAGCAATGATAAAACTAGAAAGTTAGATAAGAAAAGACAAGCATGAGACACATTTACATGCCATGCTAAGGAGATTGGAACTTCTGCAGATGAAATGGGAGCCATGTAAGGGTTTTAATCATTAAGTGTCCAGGTCAAATTTTCATTGTGTAACTATCATTCATGAAGTCTACAGGGCTTGGAAAAGAGAGGAGAGGACAGAGAGTGAAAGAAGGAGATTTATTAGTAATTAAGGAAAAAAATGATAGTGCTGTTGGCGATGGGAATGAGAAAAGCAAGCATTAAAATTTTTTAAGTTAATACAATCAACATGATTTTTTAAATTTAATTTATTTTTAATTTATTTTTTATAGAAGTACAGTTGAATTAGAGTGTTGTGTTAATTAATGCTATGTACAGCAATGTGACTCAGGTTACATATATATATTCTTTTCCATTATGGCTTATCTCAGGATATTGAATATAGTTCCCTGTGCTATACAGTAGGACCTTGCTGTTTCTCCATTCTACATATACCAGTTTGCATCTGCTAATCCCAAACTCCCAATCCAACCCTCTCCCACCCTCCTCCTCACTTGCCAACTGCCACTTCTGAGGTGCTGGAAGCAAAAGCAGAGTACTGCACATGACCCCTGCGCTCCAGCCCGACCCACCGATCCATCCCTACCCTCACCCCACTTAAAGGACCAACTGGCTGCCCCCACCCCGGGGAGCCAGCAAGAGCATCTGTTACTTGTTTTCATTCCCTCGTGCTGCGTCATGAGTCCCAGTAAAGCCTGGCCTGAATTTCTCGTCTGGCCTCTTATTAATTTCTATTGATTAAGGAGTCCAGTAACTCAGGTTGGTAACAAACAACAGCAGCTTGAACAAAATGGAAGTTTATTTCTCATGTAAAAGTCCAAACAGGGTGTCGGTACTCTGTGGATGGCAGCAGCAAGCATGCCCCATCTGATCTTTTTTTTTAAATTTATTTTATTTATTTATGTTTTATTTTTGGCTGTGTTGGGTCTTCTTTGCTGCGTGCGGTCTTTCTCTAGTTGCGGCGAGTGGGGGCTACTCTTCATTGCGGTGCGCGGGCTTCTCATTGCGGTGGCTTCTCTTGTTGCAGAGCACAGGCTGTAGGTGCACAGGCTTCAGTACTTGTGGCATGCGGGCTCAGCAGTTGTGGCTCACAGGCTCTAGAGCGCAGGCTCAGTAGTTGCAGCACATGGGCTTAGTTGCTCTGCAGCATGTGGGATCTTCCTGGACCAGGGCTCGAACCCATGTCCCCTGAATTGGCAGGTGGATTCTTAACCACTGCACCACCAGGGAAGTACCCCCATCTGGTCTTTATGGAGGTGCTCTGGGGCTTCTGTTCTTTTGTCGCTCAGTGCTGGTTTGCACTGTGGGTGGGTGGTGAGGCTGGACAAGGTGCCCAGAGACAATTTCAATTCCAGCTGAAAATTAGTGGCAGGAGCTGCAGGAATTGAAGAACATGAATGACAGTTGCCAGTCATGGCGGAGCATGGTGTGGCTTCTGGTCTCATACACAATCACAGGGGCCTTGATTCCTTCTACTCCTCACTAGACGCTCAGGGGCAGGCATTCAGCTCTCTTGGTACTACAGTCCCTCTTGAAAGATTTCCTTAGTGAACGATAGTCATTTCAGATTCTGATCATCTACCTGTTTAATGAGTCTGAAATGCTTTGCAAGCCAATTGTTCTTCTAGTGGGCAGCAGTGGCTCCACTGCCCAGTCTGGACAAAGAGAAAAGGTCTGGACGAGCCTCAAGACATCCCTCCCCCAACCCAAATTGCTTCCAGACATGACCTTCGTTATTGGTCTCTCTCCTATGACCTTGAAATGAGAGAAGAAAGCAACTTTATTCCAGAAAATTCAGAGGCAAACGAAGGCTACAGGTGTCCCACCCAAGACCCTGACCTGGAAGGCCAAAGAGCAGATCTCATATTTATATAAGGAGTTAGCAGAGTCCTGTCAGTCCCAAATTAGCTTAAGGCTTTGGCTTTGACATCAATGCCAGTCAACACAACCCATGTGATCTGAAGGGTTTTAAGAAGCAAGTTTGTTCCCACATTTGGAACAGAAACTAAAGTAGGACCACACAGTCCTTGTGAAAGCTGGGCTAACCCAGTTTTCCTGTAGCTCCAGGCCTCTGGGGTTTTATCCAAGCTGCTCAAAAATCATTCCAATATACAGTAGGTGACGACAAATACTGTTTGATTCCACTTATACGAGGTACCTAGAGTAGTCAAACTCATAGAATCAGAAAGTATATTGGTAGATGCCAGGGGCAGGGGGGTGCGGTGAGGGGGTGGGAAGGGGGAATGGGGAGTTAGTGTTTAATGGGGACAGAGTTTCAGTTTAGGAAGGTGGAAAATTTGGGAGACGGATGATGGTGAGAGTTGCAGGACAATGTGAATATACTTAGTGTCACTGAACTGTACAGTTAAATGTGATTAAAATAGTATGTTTTATATTGTATGACTTTTACTACAATAAAAATAACATTAAAAATAAAAAAGCAAATGCAGTTTGAAGGCACACTTTCCATTTCCTTCCAAACGTACATTGCAAGGGTTGCAGAACCCAGATCGGAGCTATAACATAGGCTGCACGATCTACGACACGGCTGGTTGACACGACCTGCAGAAGAATGCCAAGCAGGAGGGCCTGTCCGCGTGAGAGGGCTGCACAGGCAGTGTGATAGCAGCATTCCAGGGAGTCGGAGCCATCCATGAGAGCACCTTGGGACTAGCCCGTGCTTCACCCTGCCCCCGACTCATTTGCCCTATGAAGCTCTTGGGTCCCTGCCAGACAGAAGCTCAGACTGCTCTGCACCTCCCACTTTCCCCTGCTCAGCACTCCCTCTGAGTCCAAAGCAGTTCATCCCGAAGTGGAAATCCAGGGCTACCACACTGTTACATCCCCGCTCCCAGTCTGTGTAGGATGTTCTGTCCAGGAGCTATCATGCCTTCCTCACTGCTTTGCTGCTGACATTCTTGTCACCCAGTTCCTGTGCCTTCAGCAACCCTGCTTCTCCCCATTCAGCAGCCCATCCTCCTTGCCCTGCTCGTGCTCGCGATGGCAGGTTAGGGAGGAGGATGTCCAAATGCCCAGAGCTGTGGCTGCAGATACAAAGCCTTCTCTTTTCAGATCCTGGGATACTTTATTCCTTCTTTTGTCTCCTGGGAGTTTTCTATAACCTTCAAAGCTGTGCTCCGACACTGGCCTTTGGGTGTGGCCTGTGGTAGGTGGTGTCACTGGCATCAGCAAAGGCCTTGACTCAACATGATTTTTTAAATAACGTAAATGATGTAAAGTGAGGAAGAAGGCATATTGGAGGATGATTTTAAGATTTGTGGAATAGGCAGTTAGATAATACATCCTGATAATCACTGAGATGTGGATAGTAGAATAAATTTAGTTATTAGGAGTGGATGGAAGGGAGAAGTAAAAGTTTAGTGTGGAACATGTGTTGAGGTGCCTGGGACATTCACTTGGACATCTTCAACTATTTTCTTCTTTCTAACTTTCCTTTCTCCTTGAATGATCTCATCACCATTTATGAATTAAGTTACCACTTGAATATTGATGGCTCCTAGATCTATATCCCAGCCAGGATCGCTCTCTTGAATATCAAATTCCTATGTCTATTCCCTACTTAGTTTTATAGACTTAAACTTTGAACTTAGTTTTCTCATCTGTAAACAGGAATACCAAATCCTCATCATAGGATTATTTTGATAATAAATTAAATAGAACATACAAAGTACATGGACCATAGTAAGTGCTTAATAAATATTGGTTTACCAAGAATTTTCCTAATCAGTTCCTACAAATCTTCTCTTTTTGAATTCTCCAAGTCTTGAGTAAAGCCAAAGTGAGAGTCTAACTCTGTTTTTGAAAAATAAGTAAATAATTGTGATCAGGAACTTACACATACGGTAGGTATTCAGAAAATAATAAACTTACTTTTAAAGGAAGCATCACAAACAGAATTATATCAACTACAGGACACACTTTAAAAGATTTTGGCTTACTATAAAAGGTAAGTACGTGGTTTGGAAATTTCAGTCTATGTACATGGAACTCCAATGATCTGTAGAGGTGCTTTGAAGTTCCACAAAGTGCAGAAGAAACAAATCTCACACACCCACACCCACACACCCACACACACACACACGAACACACACCCCTACCTGGGAGGCCTTATTATCATTTTTGTTTGTTTTATATATTGGAACTCCATGAAGATTTTATTTGAATGGAAAGTTCCAGAACATAGTCAATATCTTATTTGAATAAAAAGCTCCACTGGTAAGAAAAAAGAAAAATTTGGAAATGACTACAGGAACATTTGCATCATTATTCATTACAAGCCTGTCACCTCTTTTCTGGAATAAATATTATGGGATTATTTGGACTTAATTCTTGAGAGATTCCAGGGATAGCTTGCTTTACTAATAATTTTTCAGATTAAAACTTATAGCTTAGAAGTCTTTTTCTACCCTCTGCACTGCTACTACACTTGTCTCTGTCTTAAGGCTCTAGGACAGATATGTGTGAAATGACAGCACTTGGGCCAGCTGACTGTGGACAATCTCACTACATTTAAAATTACCTTAGGTCTCTGAGAGATTATTACTTGACTGTAGTTATGCTAAAGAAGGACTTCATATTCAGTGATAGAACATATTTATCATTTTCTACCTAAGACAATGGAAAATTCACTATTATTTTTTTCATCTTGGATTTTTATTTTAAAAATCATGTACTGGAAACAAAGCAATAATACAATTTTCTATTTCCTTCACTAAATTATGAGTAAAAAATTATCTAGCACAATGAATAAATCATTACATAGCCTTATAAATCTAAAAAGTTTTATTTAACCAACACAACCATATCGAATAAAATCAGTCTGGAGGAAAATTAGTTGCTTGCTAATTAGTGGGAAATAATATATGTTTGGACAACACACCCAACAGAATGTCATGGAGTTTGATGCAAACTTCAGTCCAGCTCAATATCCTTTGGCTTATGCTTTCTCATAAACTCTGGTAGCAGTGACAGCGTTCATGATACATTCCTAGGCACAAAAAAAATTATTGGTTAAATCCCTGGGACTAAACCACTTATATTTTGTTTATTGTCTCCTTCAGTGTTGGGAAGGAAACAATATTCATCAAAAGATATTTGCTCTGGGCTCTTATTATATACCTGATATTGTAATAAGCTAGGGAAATATAAAGATCAAGAAGATACAAGTCTTGCCCTCAAGGAATCCTACAATCTATGTGGTGAGTGAGAAACATAATTAGAAATGCACAATACAATATGATTCATATTGAGAGGGATGAGGGAATGCTTCCTGGGGGACAGTATACCTACACTGAGCTTAAAAGCATGAAGGATAATTGCCAGAGAGAAACCGTAATCCCAATAAACTAACCTTTTGTTCTACAAGGGCGATTATCTGTTTCTCTAGGTAGAATAATGATTATGGGATGACCTAGCAGTAGAATCTAGAATTAAGTAGCTAGAAGATACTCACCACCACCAGTTTATCGTCCACTCGTTTTCTCTTTATGGTGGTTGATTTTCCATCCCACTTCTGCACCTGCACCAGGGCACCTTCATCTAAGGTTATGGTGCTCTGCGGGCATAATAAAAAAGTGATTATAATGATGGAGGAAAATAAAATTAAAAAATAGAACACTTTTATTTGCAGGAATATTTTGAGGTAATTAGTAATTTTAAATTACAAGAAAATGTTACAACAAGAAAACAATGAGTGCCAAAAACAATAACATACAAAATTATATGTATATTATGATCAGAATATTATACAAACATGCATTTGAAAAAATACTGTGAAAGAATATAGATAATAAATTTATGTTGAGATAGTAGAATCATAGGTGATTTTTTCCTTTTTTTCCCCACTCTTTTATATTCTCTAACACTGTTACGTTATTTTAATTCACTTCCAATACTATATACATATATACACATATGGTATGACAAATAAATTATGTTAATCATTTTTTAAACTAATAAGGACAATTTTATAGAAAGGGAGAAAATTCACCAGCTAAATATTGAAGGCAACGTAGTTCAGATCTAGGAGTCAGGGATCTTTGGCTTATGGTGGAATGGTTTTCCTCCTTTTACAAAATGGCTTCTTGTAGGCAGCGGCCATTTAGAAACCAGCGTTTACTCTGCTCCAATTCCTTATTCCTCACCTTGACTTTCCTGTCATCTGCAGTGACTTCCTCAAATTCCTGGCTCAATTTGAAGGAAATCTCAGTATTTTTAAAGGCACTTTCTGATCTAATGGTGATCACATCCCCATTCACACTGATGATCAGATTGGGTTTGGCCATGCCAGCCATTTTCCTGGTAGTAAAGCCCACTCCTATAGTTGAGAAAAGAAAAATGTCAAGTTTACAATTTTCTCTCACATCTTTATTTAAGAAAGAGCAGTAGTGTGTGTGTGTGTGTGTGTGTGTGTGTGTGTGTGTGTAGGTGGGTGCACGTGTGCATAAAAGGTGAAAGACTCCAGTGAGTTTCTTAAAGGTCTTATTTAAACATCTGCAGATAAGTAAAGCAGGCTAATACTTAAAGAACACCTGAGGCACAATTAGATGTAAGTCTGTTCTTTAAATTTTCACTTCCGGGTTTCAGATACAACTCTTTAGGAGACCCATTGTTAATTTTCCACAAGAATATGTACAAAGATTTAGTCTTGTGGGACATACACATTTTAAAAGTCACTGCACTCTCAAAATAACTGGCCATCTCAACCATGAGGGCAGCCACTGTCATTTTACTCAGTTCATGAAACACTTGGGAATCTCTACCTTTCCTTCTTAGATAACAAAAGTGATCAAATCCATAGTCAAAGACAATAGGATTTGGGGGGCCACTATACAGTTACTCGATTAAAAATTAATCTGTTTGGGTGTACAAAATTCACATTTCATGGCATTTGCTGCCAAGTCTAGTTTTCTTGGCTTTTCCAAATTACTCCACGATGAAATGAAGATTTTGATTAATTTTTCCAAAAGTCAAAATGTTTCCTGCATGCATAACGTTTTAGAATGGTGATGTTCCCAATAAACTATAGAAGATGTTAAAGAGGGCTTAGGCATCAATTGTGAAAACTTCAAAGTTTAAGAAATCACTATTTTAGTAAGTTCAGAAATTAATACTTTGATTTCCAATCACTTAAGTGGCAAACTCCTCTTTTTAGAAAAAAAGGAGTGTATTTTTTGGGATGTGTGGCAGCTATGGGATGAACAATTTACAACCTAACGTAGACAGCAAGCAGTACCTTACTGTCGCTGCACAAATTATAATTTACGACTGTTATAGATGTGTCGGATTTTTTTTAATGCATGTGCATAAATCTATGATACTTTTTTGACTACTTATAGATACCAAAATTTAGGAATAGTGGGGATCAGGGAGGCAAATATCGTACAAAACCGAGGCTCTGATTTAGCTCCCCATCCGAAAGTAGCAACAAGTGGGAAGATAATATGCTGCTTCAGCAAGTCCTGTCTCTGTTTCAAAATATAATAACCTCAAACACATGGAGTGAGTCAACAGAGTGAATGGATGCAACATCTGGTGTGGTTCCAGACTGGCCAAGCTTATGAAAATCATTCTCTCCACTGGCTTGATTCTGTCCTCATTTGACTGTTGAAAACAATACCTGCTGACTGAAGGTAATCAACTACAGCAGCTAATTTCAGGAGGTATCTTATTGTCTTTCATTATCATCAATACTTTATCATTTTAAAACACAAGGGTATAAGAATTTAAATATAAATACTAAAAGTGTAAAATGTTTCTAAAAATCAGTAAATAGCCTCAAATACGGACATATCTGTATCAGTGCATATTAATTAGTTTATTGAATTACAACCAGTTGATATTCTACAAAGCTAGGTTTCACTCATGTTGAAGTCCCTGATTTCCCTCTTGTCTGTAAACAAGGAAAACAGTAGTTATAGACAAGCAAAAAATATACTATAAGATTTAGAAGAAGGTTAAGTCTTGAGATTTAGGGATTCAATCATAACCTCCAATAAAGATATTGTGAAAAAAAATCTCTCCCCAATTTGCAACCCCTGGATACAACTTGATCATGCATGGCCCTGGCTGCCTGAGTGAAATACAGCCTCTCTACTCCTTTGCTTTACTTTTGTAATTATCTGGGGAACACACAGGCAATGTTAGCAGAACCTAAAAACCTGAAAGCCTCTATTATCAATAATTCTATGGCATCCCATATAATTTTAAATCAAACAAATATTTAAGACTTTTAAGGAACATATTTTCTGAAATTAAGATTTTTTTTCTCCCATAAAACAACCACACATTTTAATGGATTGACCTTAAAACAATAAAATAACTGGTTAACATACATTACTCAAAAAATTACATTAAGGTGAGAAATACAGTGCTTTCAGTTTCAAATGGAAATTATTGCATGCTAGGAAATAAATACAGTTTTATTTCCAAGTTATTGCTTATTTTATATGCAAAAGGAATGAATGAAAAAGAGGCAGAGAGGCAAGTAAACCAAAGATACTCAAGTTTATCAATCAAATAAAATCTTGGCATTTCTGTACAACATAACAATTCCATTTATACCCTTTTTCATATTAGTTCACTTTTAGGAAGCATTAGTTGTGACTTCCATCTAGAATGTTTCTAGAAACAAACGATTCACACATGTTACTTTTATCGCCTCTATATAGAAAGCAGCATTTCATGTCTGGCCAGTGCTTCCAGAGTGAAAAACAGCCATAAAGCATTCTTCCCCAGAGAAAAAGTTATAAACCCAGCCAATGTATTTCCTTACCCACTTCTTTCATGTAATCTTCAAAGTTTTCACTGGAGACAAGTTTCCAGGTACCTACAAATGCATCACACATTTTGGGAGCTTTCTAGAATTATTTTTCAAAGTGAGAAAGAAGCTGCAGCTTTCAGGAAGGTGCTATACCCTCTGAGTCCAGATAACTTCCTTTTAAAGATATCCAGAACAAGTGATTTTAGGAATAACCAATTGGGAATGGTATCAGATCATTTCCTTCATTGCTAGCCTCTGCAGTTTTTCCTTTGAGTCATGTTTTTAATAGAAATTTCTCAACTTTGGTTCTCCCTGGCAAATGGTCATTGAACTTAGAATACAACTTATTTTTAACCATTACAGAATATTTTAAACATTCCTGTTTCGACAGTTTAATATTCAGTGCATTGAATTTCCTCCTATTATTTTCATACATATTTACCCCAGTGTAGAGTACAGCAGGGTAATTATCTTGTGATAAATTTTGACTCCCATTTCTGGAGTTTCTATTAAAATTACAATTATGTGGTTCATTTGAATTGAGGAACATAAGAATTATCTTGTATATTCTTAAGTAATTGCAAAGGCTCTTTGGGGCAGTACTGTCTCAGGAATTACCTGGAAACTAAAACAAAATAAGTAATGGCATTTTAAAAAATTTTATTTATTTATTTTTATACAGCAAATTCTTATTAGTTACCTATTTTATACATATTAGTGTATATATGTCAATCCCAATTCCCAGTTCATCCCACCACCACCACCAGCCCCGCCCCGCTTTCCCCACTTGATGTCCATACATTTGTTCTCTACATCTGTGTCTCTATTTCTGCCTTGCAAACTGGTTCATCTGTACCATTTTTCTAGATTCCACATATAGGTGTTAATATACGATATTTGTTTTTCTCTTTCTGACTTACTTCACTCTGTATGACAGTCTCTAGGTCCATCACATCTCTACAAATGACCCAATTTCGTTCCTTTTTATGGCTGAGTAATATTCCATTGTATATATGTACCATATATTCTTTATCCACTCATCTGTCGATGGGCATTTAGGTTGATTCCATGACCCGGCGATTATAAATAGTGCTGCATTGAACATTGGGGTGCATGTGTCTTTTTGAATTATGTTTTTTTCTGGGTATGTGCCTAGTAGTGGTATTGCTGGGTCATATGGTAATTCTACTTTTAGTTTTTTAAGGAACCTCCATACTGTTCTCCATAGTGGCTGTATCAACTTACATTCCCACCAACAGTGCAGAAGAGTTCCCTTTTCTCCACACCCTCTCCAGCATTTGTTTTTTGTAGATTTTCTGATGATTACCATTCTAACTGGTGTGAGGTGATACCTCATTATAGTTTGATTTGCATTTCTCTAATAATTAGTGATGTTGAGCAGCTTTTCATGTGCCTCTTGGCCAGCTGAAGGTCTTCTTTGGAAAATGTTTATTTAGGTCTTCTGCCCATTTTTTGATTGGGTTGTTTCCATTTTGAATATTGAGCTGCATGAGCTGTTTATATATTTTGGAGATTAATCATTTGTCCGTTGATTCATTTGCGAATATTCTCTCCCATTCTGAAGGTTGTCTTTTCGTCTTGTTTACAGTTTCCTTTACTGTGCAAAAGCTTTTAAGTTTCATTAGGTCCCATTTGTTTATTTTTGTTTTTATTGCCATTACTCTAGGAGGTGGATCAAAAAAAAGATCTTGCTGTGATTTATGTCAAAGAGTGTTCTTCCTATGTTTTCCTTTAAGAGTTTTATAGTGTCTGGTCTTACATTTAGGTCTTTAATCCATTTTGAGTTTATTTTTGTGTATGGTGTTAGGGAATGTTCTAATTTCATTCTTTTACATGCAGCTGTCCAGGTTTTCCAGCACCACTTATTGAGGCTGTCTTTTCTCCATTATATATTCTTGCCTCCTTTATCAAAGATAAGGTGACCATATGTGCATGGGTTTGTCTCTGTGCTTTCGATCCTGTTCCATTGATCTATATTTCTGTTTTTGTTCCAGTACCATACTGTCTTGATTACTGTAGCTTTGTAGTATAGTCTGAAGTCAGGGAGTCTGATTCCTCCAGTTCCATTTTTTTCCCCTCAAGATTGCTTTGGGTATTCAGGGTCTTTTGTATCTCCATACAAATTTTAAGATTTTTTTTGTTCTAATTCTGTAAAAAATGCCAAGTAATGGTAAAGTACCCCAGCTTTCTCATTTCAAATGTTTTGTATGAATGAAAAAGAAAAAGTAAATTCAATTTTCCACCAGGAATCTGTACAGCAGATTTAATTAATAAATGATCATTTAACCTCACTCATTCCATCTCCTAAATGAGAGCATAGTGTGGATTTCCACAGACCCCTTAAAAAAATAGACACCAGGGCTTCCCTGGTGGCACAGTGGTTAAGAATCTGCCTGCCGATGCAGGGGACACGGGTTCGAGCCCTGGTCTGGGAAGATCCCACATGCCGCGGAGCAACTAGGCCCGTGAGCCACAACTACTGAGCCTGCGCGTCCGAAGCCTGTGCTCTGCAACAAGAGAGGCCATGATAGTGAGAGGCCCGTGCACCGCGATGAAGAGTGGCCCCTGCTTGCCACAACTAGAGAAAGCCCTCGCACAGAAACGAAGACCCAACACAGCCAAAAATAAATAAATAAATAAATAAATAATAATTTTTTTTAAAAACCTGTCTGCTCTTAAAAAAAAAAAAAAAATAGACACCAATCCAAAATATGCTCCCCATACTGAGAAAATTCATCCAGTTCCTGAACTATATTATAAGCTCTAAATTTATCCAGATCTAAATGGTGTTGTTTTACTTAAAAACAATCAGAAGTGGGGTGGTCACAAGCTATCAAAATCTAATTTCCTGCTTTTACATAGTGAATAATTCATGAGAATGTTTTTCTAAAGTAACCATGTTTTTCAGTCCCCCCCATCCCCTACCCCATACCAGAATGATGGAAGATGGTCACATGGGCAGCAAGCTCACATGAGCACACCCAGACTTTAGGAAAGAAAAAAAGAAATTAAAATACTACGGGTGTGCTTAGTATCACTACACTGTGTATTCCATTGAACAGTATCTGCTGAGCACACGATTGATTTGTAAGTATCCTAAGGGCTTCCCAGAAATGGTTGAGATAGAGGATTCTGTAAAGGACAGGATTTTCTGTAGGCAAGCAAGTTGCTAAGAAAAACTGATAAAGTCATGTTACAATAGTAGTTTTTAACTGTTGCTTATGTTAATGGTGCAGTAATAGTGTTTATTCACTCTGGACTGTTGCATAGATACATAGACTGTGGGTGGTGTGCAATTCCGTGTAGACTTGCTATTATAAATTCACTGAACAAGAAAATAAAAATGATCAGTCTTCGTGCAGGGATAACTTCATGTTCTAAGTTAATAATGGCTTTTACTTTTTCATTTGTTTTTAGTTTGTTTTGTGTTTAAGACAGTTTTTTTAGAGAAGTTTTAGATTTACAACAAAATTGAAAGTTACAGCAATTTCTCACGTACTCCCTGCCCCCACACAGGCATAGCCTCCCCTGTTATCAACATCACTCACCAGAGTGGTACTTTTTTTTTTTTTAATTAATTAATTTATTTATGGCTATGTTGGGTCTTCGTTTCTGTGCAAGGGCTTTCTCTAGTTGTGGCAAGCAGGGGCCACTCTTCATCACGGTGTGTGGGCCTCTCACTATTGCAGCCTCTTTTGTTGCGGAACACAGGATCCAGACGCACAGGCTCAGTAATTGTGGCTCACGGGCCCAGTTGCTCCACGGCATGTGGGATCTTCCCAGACCAGGGCTCGAACCTGTGTCCCCTGCATTGGCAGGCAGATTCTCAACCACTGCGCCACCAGGGAAGCCCAGAGTGGTACATTTTTTACTAAGGATGAACCTACACTGATACATTACAACCACCCAAAGTCCGTATTTTACCCGAGGGTTCACTCTTGGTATTGTATGTTCTATGTGTTTGGACAAAAGTATAATGATATGTATTCATCCTTATAACATCATACAGAGTATTTTTACTGTCTTAAAAATCCTCTGTGTTTTGCCTATTCATCTTTCTCTGGCACTCCCACCACCTTCCCACAACTCCGTCAACCACTGTCATTTTTACTATCTCCATAGGTTTGCCTTTTCCAGAATGTCATATAATTGGAATCATATAGTATGTGTCTTGTCAGATCAGCTTCTTTCACTTAATAATTTTCATTTAAGTTTCCTCCATATTGTTTCATGGCTTAATAGCTCATTTCTTTTTAGCACTGAAGAATATTCTGTTGCCTGGACATACTATGGTTTATTCATATTTTCACCTACTGAAGGACATCTTGATTATTTCCAAGATTTGGTAGTTATGAATAAAGTTGTTATAAACATCCACATGCAGGTTTTAGTGTGGACATAGTTTTCAAACCTGTTGCGTAAATGCCAAGGAGCATGAGTTTTTGTGTGGACATAGTTTTCAGACTCTTTGGGTAAATACCAAGGAGCATGATAGGGTAAGACTTTGTTTAGTTCTGCAAGAAACTGTCACATTGTCTTCCAAAAGGTCTGTACCATTTTGAATTCCCACCAGCAATGAATGAGAGTTCTGTTGCTCCACATTTTCAGCAGCATTTAGTGTTGTCAGTGTTTTGATTTTGGCCATTTTAATAGGTGTCTAGTGGTATCATTGCTTTAGTTTGCATTTTCCTGATGACATATGATGAGGAACATCTTTTCACATGCTTATTTGCCCTCTGTATGTCTTCTTTGGTGATGTGTCTGTTAAAGCCCTTGGCCCATTTTTTAAATTGTGTTGTTTGTTTCTTATTGTTTAGTTTAAGAGCTTTTTGTACATTTTGGATAACAGTCTTCTATTGAATGTGTTTTTAGAAAATATTTTCTCCCAGTCTGTAAATAATGGTTTACTTTTCAAAATATATGTTGATGTTTTACTTTTAGTAACAAATTGCTTCAGACAGATTTTCAAATGATTATCATATTTGAACATATGTGTATTGTGACACTGCAATTTAAACATTTTTTTAGAGATGGACTGTCCAATACTGTAGTTTCTAGTCACATGTGGCTCTCGAATACTTGAAATGTACTAATATGACTGAGAAACTAAATTTTTTATTTTATTCAATTTTAATTAAAATTTAAGAAATGATCATGATTCAGTTGCTGGAAAACTTTTAAATGTATGTGAAAGAACTTGAATATGTAAATCTACCTTTTCAACTATAAATTTTATGAAATCTAAATGTCTATGAAGCATTTCAAAATAAAATTTAGAATCTGAATGGAGGTGTACTGTTAGTATAAAATGCACATTAAATTTTGAGGACAATATGGAAAAAAGTACAATATCTCATCAAAAACTTTTATGTTGATGATATGTTGAAATGACAACATTTTAGACATATTGGGTTAAATAAAATATATTACTAAAATTAATTTAACCTGCTTATTTTTTACTTTCTTAACGTGTCTGCAAGAAAATTTTAGGTTACATGTGGCTCACGTTATTTTTCTATTGAGCAGTGCTGATTTAGAGTACCACAACACCAAGGTCCATTTGTTTATTTGGCATGTATCATAGGCAATTTACTAGCCACTGGGGATTCAATAATGAGCAAGCCACACCAGGCATTTGCTTGCTCTCATGGAGCTTATATTCTAGTACTAGAGAAGATAATATACAAAGAGATAAATAAATAAACCAATTCAGCTGTGTGTTTCAGAGAAAACAGAACAGGGTAATCTGATATAATGACAGCTGTGATGGTTGGCAGCTCCAGATGGGGCAGTCCGAGAAGGTCAGTCAAAGGAGGTGAACAGTTGAGCTGACACTTGAACAATGAGAAAAAGACAGCCATGGAAAGACCAGAGAAAATAATGTTCCAGACACAGGGAATAGCAGGAGTTGTTGGTTTCATACCCATTCATGACGTTTACTCAAACATGACCACCATCAGAAAACCATGACAAAGTATTGATATATGTTCCTATAAACCATGACCAAAGTACAGATATATGTTCCTGGTGATAAGAGTCTAAGCTCCATTAAGGCAGGGGCTTTCATCTAGATTTTTCACTGATGTAACAAGGTATTCAATAAAATGCATGAAGGAAAAACTAGTTCGGTGGGTTAGTGAGAGTCCAGCAACACTCCTGTAAAAATACTTCAAGAATATTTCTGTGGGCCAGTAGCTTCATGTCCCTAGGTCGACATATTTAGTGACTGATCATTGTTGGAGAAATGGTAGAGTTGAGATTTTCTACAAAAAACATTAGCTCCTTTAATGATTTCATATAAATAGGACTCGTAGTAACCTATATATAGTAAAGGGCCTTGGCAATGAAAGAATTAAGATGTGAGAGGGTAGTTGAGCCTACATGAAGGAATTTCATGAAATCAATTGTGTAGAATAACAAAATAGGCTCGACAGAATTACTTACTTGAAGAGATGCTATCTTTAAATACAGTTCAATTTATGTTCCAAAAACATGAGCCATCCTGTGAAATGCTAATATTCTTCTATGCACAAGTCCACTAAGTTATGTATCATGTAAGGTAGAGAATTCTTTCTAGACAATAAGCTGTCCAGAAATTTAAAGCAGAGGCACACACCTCATATTTTATGCATCTGCTCTGCAGGGTAACTGGGAATACAAGCAACTGCCTAGTTCCTCCATAATTTATCTTCATCTCAGTTCCTAATACTTACTCTTTCTGCATAAATAAGATAGAACGTTCTCTCATCAAACGGAGGTTCCTCCATCACCTTTCACCACAGAGTCCAATGGACTGCTGTGTGAGTAAAGTGGTATATAATAAGGAGAAACACACTAAAAAAACATTTAATGTTATACAACCTTGGGTTCAACACTTTTTAAAGGATATTTTCTTACAAGGACCTGGTGTATAGCACAGGGAACTCTACTCAATATTCTGTAATAACCTAAATGGGAAAAGAATCTGAAAAAGAATATCTAAAAAAGATATATGTATATGTATAACTGAATCACTTTGTTGTACACCAAAAGCTAACTCAACATTGTAAATAGACTATATTCCAATATAAAAATAAAAATTTTTATAAAAAAATGAAGGGGAAAAAAAAGAATATTCTCCCTTTGTATTAAGGAAGAGAATTCAGATTTAACCAAAACTTTAGTGGTCATCTTTTCTTGAAAACTAGTAGAAATTATACTATTTATATTTTCAAACCTAGTTTCAATGTATAAACCAGGTTTATAGTTTGGCAAATAATTTTCAGAAAATCTTTTTTTCAAACATACTATGTCCAAGGCACTAGACTAGTTGTGGTGAAGGAGTATAATAATAAATAACACATGATTTCTGCTCTCCTTAATGATCCAACTTTCCATTCTAGTTACCAGCCTGAGACCAAAGTAAAACACAATACAAAACCTTTTTTAGATGTTTTGCTTTGACAATCATCTTAATATGGAAATTTTTTTGCACAAGAGGCTCTTGCTGCTCTCCTAAAAATTGTTTTACACTTTTAGCATCTTTTATTAGCATATACTCTGTAAAAGATAAGCAATACTTTCATTCCATACCCAGTTCCGCCTCATTCCTAACCTCCCTCTTCATCCTGAACTTTATCCCATTCATGATTTAAAGTTCCTAGTACCTTACTCATTCACCAAATATTTGCTGGATTAATGCACTAATTAACACAAGGAATGAGGTATGGATTTAGGGTACATAATCATGCTTAAGGCTTGTGTATGAGTTTTAAAACAACAAAGCAGTGGGCTCAAATCTGTGTTTTACAAAGATATGGTGGCACTGGGAAGGGTGGATTATAAAGGGTAGAATAAGCAGATGTAAATTCACTTACAAGGTGAGAGTTAAGAGATAACGAGGGGCTGATCAAAAGTAATGGCAATGAGATAGTGGAAAAACAGTGGAAGAAATTGAGAAATGATATAGGAGGGGTACAGGAAGCTCCTTCCTTCTGGAGGAGCTTGGTTCCCATAGACAAGGCACATGGGAGAAAATTTGCCTTTGTTTAGGAAAGGAATTCCCACAGAGAGGACTATGCTTTTGTTCATGAATATTCAAATACAGCATTAAAATACACATACGAAGCCAAACTCTTTCTCCTGAGCTGTGGGAAGGGGTCTTCAAGGACCAGAGTCTCACTTTGCTTTGGAAATGTGGACATGGGGAATATGGCCCCAGACCCTCAGTGCTGACTTGGGGGGACAGACACTCTCTAGTTCAGACCAGCTGCTTTGCACTTTGCTCTACAATGGACAGCTTCCATGGAATGTATCCCTCTGACCTTTGCCTGTGTTTATTTCTTTTGGAGGAAATGAGGGTATTTTTTCTGACAATTTTTAAGTTGAAGAGGAAACATACACAATCACTGGATAATAAGGAGTAGAGACAAAGCCACAATGAGAGGGAGTGTTTTCTCGGCATGTGTGTGGTAGGTTAAGGAATAGTTCATGGCAAGGCTCTCCTTTTATTGAAGCAAAGTTCCTATATTAATGCATTGTCATTATCAATGTTTTAGGGTTTGTCAGAGTTTTAAGATGAAATTCTGGCAAAAAATTTCAGCATATTTCACTTGATTTTCTCTCCCCACAGACTGATGGGAACATTTAATATGAGAATCGTTTTACATTTCTTAGATTTAAGAGGCAATACAAAGGTAACCCTGTATTAGTTTGTGTACCATTCATTGAACATATGTTCACAGTGACTGATCATTGACTTTTTGACTTCAAAACAGTGGTGGTTTTGAAAAGAGTGAGTAAGCCAGTAGACTATGAGTCAGTTAAGAAGGTAGTGGCTAATTACAGAGTTGTACTGTGGCTTCAAGTGTGTTGTATAACTTCTTCACTTGCCCTCTTTCTCATAAAAGGGACTCTTCCTCCAAAGTGTAGTAGGTGCAAGTAGGAACCAACTAAAGAGCTGGCAAAGCACTTTCTGAATGTAGAGTGTGCCCTACCTTTTCTTTATGTAATAAAGCAAACTTCATTATGAAGAACTGACTGTAGGCAAAAGTGAAAATATTAACTAGGAAAACCAGAAAGGAATGTACAAATGAACCAGAAGACATCACCAAGGAAATGTCCAGAGAGAGACAGAAACACACATACACACACCCAAGTTTGTTCTCGTGTGGCTGTGAGCTCTTTGGGGATAGGGATTGTATCTTATTCATCCTTGGATACCCAGGCTTAGCACTCTGTATGACTTGGTAGTTCTATAGAGTTCAGTGTTGAATTAGGAGGAAATCAATCAGATTGATTTTGATCATATTAAGGTATAAAAGACAGATAATATCATAACATTACTAAAAGTGTTCACATCTTTTAAAATGATCCTGATTAACTTCCCAAAATTGTATGTGACAGAGTCAAGGGGAAATTTTCAGGTGTAGGGGATAAACCATGGAGCAAAAGAACCGGTTTGGCTCCCTGAAGTTGTAGTAGCATGTAAACTAACTTGTGCTTGTAGGAACTCTTTTCAATCCACAAGTAAAGAGCACACCTTATCTCTTCCAAACTTCTGTTCATATCCTCACTTTTACCAATCTCTCAGCCCAGTTACATTCTACGTGCTTTTAAAATTGTACACATATCGTGTTTTAAATTACATAAATAGAGCTAAAGACAAAGAAGATATTCAGCTATGTATTCATTAAATGCCTAATAAGTACCAGTCTCTGTGCTTGATGCTGTGGCACAAGAATGAATACAACAAGCAGAGAAGGCACATGAGGGTTGTGAGCTTCCTGAAGAGGAGGGATGTGCATCCAGAGTGTTTCTGGCTGACAGTAAGCATAGTTTTTGCTTCATAATAGGTACTTGGGAAATAATGTTTAAGGGAGAGAAGAAGGAAAAAGAGGTCAGGGAGGCGGAATAGAAAAAGAAGAAAAGAATAAAGAAATGAAGGAGAAGAGAGGAAGGGAAAGTGAGAGCGCATGCTTGAGTTGAATACGTGGGCACCCTGAGGTTGTAGACAAAATGAGGATCACGTACTAGAATGAAAATATCAGATAGTGGCAGATGCCACAATAGGTGCTAACTGTGACTTGATGCTGATACAGAGACAAAACAGGAGCAACCCATCCAAGAACAATTTTAATTACAAGGAAACACTGAGTATTCTTTCTGGGAGACACTTTTGCTCTGGGACTTCGCTCCAGTGAACTCCGATCGAGTAAAAAAGCACAAATGTCAGGAATCTGTGAACTATATTTGCCATCTGGGTGTTAACTTCCCTCTTGACGAAAATCCTCTCTCACTGGGTGAAATGTGCATTCCTGCACTTATTCAGTGGTTTGCCAAGATTTTCGAAATCTAGATATTATTACCCCTGCTACAAGACTCTTGATAATGATTTTTATGTTATAAAGATATGATCATTCTTTAAAATGTTGTAATTATGTTAAATTTTTTATTCACTTTTGAACACTAACATACTTGTGACATTTTTCTGGTTACCTTATAAACAGTGTTATATAAAAGAAAGATTCATGAGCTCTGGAGTTAAGACATGTTGAAATTCTGTTTCCACTATTCACTAGCTTGTGACCTTTGGTAAGCTAGATAATTTCTCTGACACTTAGCTCTCTCATTTGTAAAACTGGGAAGCTATATTTGATGATATTCTTTAAGTTAGCAATCTTAAATTTCAGATATTTTATATGTTGCCTAGCGTACACCTAACTCGACATGAGTCAGTTAGTACTCATAGTAGTAGTAGTAACAATAAAGCACCAGAAGACAAACCACATACTTGGGATGTGAGTCCTGAGCTGGGAAGAATTAGGAAATTTGCTCTAATGCAGAATAGTCTTACTTTCAGTCATCTTTGGTTTAGAAGTCTCAAAAGTTTGAGCTTTCTCCAGCAATGATTCTGGAGTGAAAGATCAGTCGTGAGAGCACAGAAATTCATGGAATTCAAAAGGAGTTTTCTTGATATCCGTGATTCAGAACAAGAAATTTTTTTTTCTCAAGAACATGATACCATTAGCATGACACCATGTTAATCCTCCTTTCCTCTCACTGGGATAAATTTTCCTCCCCAAATGGAAATATTTTAATGTTTTTTAAAAAAATTAATATATGCTTGATATAAAAATTCAAACAATATAAATATAGAGGAGAAAGGAATTGTTCCACTCTCCAGATCATTTATTTTAGTGATTCAGTGAATATTCTTTCAATCTAGGCACATGCAAACAAACATATGGAATCTGAGTATGAATTTTTACTAAAGATACTGGATGATACATCAAGACTTTGTACATACATGCTTTCCCATAACTGTCATCTTCACTTAGTAATGTACCATGGTCATCTCTTCATGTCAATGAATATAAATCCATCTCATTTTTTAAAAATTGCTGCCAAGTATGCCATTTACATATGTGCCATGTTTTAACCAATACTTCCACTTTTCATTGTTAAAAAAAACTTTAGTAAACATTGTTGTACATATGTATCTTTGTCTATTTGTGTTACTATTTCCGTAGAATAAATGCCTAGAGATAGAGTTGAAGGGTCAATGGGTATACACATTTTAAATGATGATACATATTATTGAATTGCCTTCAAAAGGGGTTATGCCCTTTAACCTCCCACCAATAGTGAATGATATTACCTATTTCTTCTCAATGGAATTGGCTAAAAATGGGGCTTGTTTTCAATGGGACTTATCATTTGAAATAGTCAACATGGGCACAAGGTGAGTAGACAACAGAACACAAACTTGAGTATGAAGCTGTCTACCCATGATCATTAAGGGCCTGGCTTAGGAAAGGCAAATGAATTGGATGGAGAAATAAGTAATATTATGTACAGTGTTCATGGTCTTCTGCTTTTAAAAAAAAGTGTAAAGGACATTAAAGCAACTTCTCTTGAGAAGGCTTAGGGGAGATGGTGAGACCTTTTCAAGTTCCAGTCGGAGAGAGGTGGAATATCCAATCTTAATCGTATATTTTCATCTGCTTTCTAAATAATGAGGCAGGAAAATTACAGTGATTATACTTTGGTCATAACTATTCTCTCAAGACCAATCAAGAGCTCACAAAGTATGGTTTTTCCATTTGTGCCTTCTGGGGAGTTGAGAATTTGCTCTTATAGTTCCCAATGGAGATAAGTTATTAGTAAGTATAGGAAGCAAGTTTGAAATATTGTATTTTTCTGGGATTAAAAAACTTACTATAATTCTAATCCTCTTGGAATGCTTATTCCCTTTAGTGTATAAATATTAGAGATTGCCTTACACAGATTAAGAGACTGGGTTGCATGAGTGGGTTTATCGGTCAGGGAACTAAGTACCCTAATCAAATTAAGTGTAAATCTGCAATGAATATATAATAATCAAAGGTGCATTGAAACAGTGTTGGAGTTCCTTTAACATAGAAACAGAGAGAAAAATCTAGCATAAAATCTGATTTAAAATTCAGGAAACTGTGGATTGTGTTTCCTAACATTATGATATCCATGCCCAAGGGCGCACCATTGGGACCACGTCCCCTTTCTTTACCCTCCCGGGGTTGCGTACACCACGAAGCTGCCTCCTGATCATTAGTATTGCACAGAGCAAGGATTCTACCAAGAATAATTGTTTTGCTTACATAAAGGCATCAGTCATTCTTCAAAGACATATCAATGAATACAAATGCTTTAAACCTCCTTCGAACAACTCTATTAAAAACTGCTACTAGGGTCAGATATTGGTAAATGAAAAACTCCAGGTAGCAACAGTTTCATCTAATACAAATAAAATCAACCCCTTGATTATTTCTGAGTGGATTAACCATAAATATGTGTGTAAAGAACCATGAATTACTTTGACATGAGTTGATTTTTTTTTCCTGGATTTCCTTTATCTCCTTTTTTACCCCTGGAGAAATCTTTTAATCTTATAATCTTTTGGTTATAAGTTTTGAGAGGTTGTAAATTTATTTATGCACTGAAGCCTGTGCTTTTTCAAACGATCATTGAAGCGTATATTTTTAATATGTGTTGTTTTTCCAAGATAGTCCCTGGAATATATTTACTTCTGCTCCTTAGAATATTCCTAATTACTTATTTCTTAAATCATCAAAGAAAGGAGTTCTGGTTTAGGGAAAACATCTAATATGGAATACTCTTTAAAAAAATTTTTACTTTGCCATAATGTGTCTGAGTTTTACTATAAAATGTGTTTCTTTCCATTTCCTGCTTTAGCCAAAGGAAGGAATCTTTCAATAATATGAACAGGCAAGACTATACACTTAAGCATTCCCAGGGATGCCAAAGTGGAATTTCCCTTCATCCAAATTTCTTCAGGGTTTTGATTCCCAACTGCCCTAAAACTTGGAAACAGCTATTCCAGCTCTTGCTCTTTCCCCTAGTTATCTTGCCAAATTCTGCAAATGTCATTCTTGCTTCTTTCCAAATCACACTCAGGGACATTGTCCTCACTTTTTTCTAGATGGCTTTTTCCCTTGTCCTTTGACATACTTCTCAGTTCCTCAGGGCTACAGAACACAGACTATTTTAAATCGAGTCAATGACACATCCTCAGTTCCCAATATTCATGATTTTTTAAAAATTCTGATATATGTATTGTCTTTATTCAAAAATAGCATTCTATTTAAAAAAAGTCACTGAAGAGTAGTCCAAAGTGCCACCCACTATTTCAAAGCTGCAAAGATATCTGGAACATAAAACCTTAATGAACAGATCTTCTTAAAAGTACATTATTCCTTCTAATTGATGGATACTTGCCTAATAACATGATTTGGAACTGCAAACAAAAAGAATCTAACTATATAAAAGAAGGCATATGATAATTTTACATGTCTTATACAGACTCAACTTTTTGATGTTTTTAAGTTAATTTTTACAAAAATGTGCTTTTATCCTTTATGGACTCTGAAATATACTATTCTTAAAATGTTTACTGTTCTTAATTTTCCTCCTAGTTTCCTTTAATTACTGCAATTTTATAATAACACCAAGAAAATAATAAGAAAAATCATAGAATTATGCTGCTGTCCCTGAATTCTAGTAAATTTTCTTTGTTTTACAGATGAGAAAATAGATCCCCAATAAGTTGTATGGCTTGTCCTAATCCACACAGTTACTAACTCAACCAGCATCAAAACAGAATTCTTTTCGTTTTCTCTGTATGCTGTCTTCCATATTGAAATTTTATTTTCCCAGTGTTATTCTATTTTCCCTAAATTATTGTCCAATGTATATCATGCTAGAAGTTATAATACTCACCATATATATTGAACACATTGAAATATCTCCTTAGATTTTCTTGATGATGTTGTCTCTTGGGTCCTCTGCCCCAGCTTCCACAGCAACCAAGACAGTAAAACATAAATAACACTGCATTCCTAGAAGGATTGTGGATGTTAACATCAGCATCAATGCAGGGATTGGGGTCCCCATCATATCTCTATTCAGTTTACCTACCTGTCTAGCCCCTGTGAAAACTAGATGGATCATGGAAGTCGATGACGGACTAACCATCAACTTAACCAGATGGTATCTCCAAACAAAGCTGATGTGCCAGCTCTGGTATTTTCACTGCATCAGACTAGCACATTCAGAGATCCAAGCAAGCAGGCATGGTCAGGTGGGGCTCCCACGCAGGTAGCAGGACCACAACGACAGGGCACTACTTGGGTCTCCACCAGGAGGCTGATTAACAATAACCAGGCCCAGCTGCTTGAGGAAGGCAGAGAGTTCAGTACAGTAGTCTGCAAAGTAGGCACTGGGTCCCACAAATAAGAAGGAAGCCCAATTACCAGAATCTAGACACTGATGATCTGGAGGCTGGGCTGGGAGTTTGGAGGGTGTGACAGTGCTGTCTTCAGTGAGGACTGAGATGTAGCTTGTGCTTCCTGGGGACAGCAAAGCTGAGTCTCCAGGAAAGGATGAAGTGGCCTCAAGCACTGGGAGGGATATAATGAGTGACCAGGGCCTAAGCAGGTCATAATAACCATGAACAGTTCCCACCCTTCCTCCCTTAACTGGGCTTTTAAGGTCATTTTTTTCTGTGTATTTCTTCACATATGTATTTTATTTTAATGTCTATCTACTACCAGCTACTATTATTACTTTTATGTTTATTAATATTAATGATAATAACATTAAAACATGGTTAAGTCTATTGGGGAGACTAGACTTTAAAATAAATACATGTAATATAGAGTTATAGGTGCTATGGTACAGGTATGTACAAGATTCAGAGGGAAGAATAATTCTACTTGGAATAGTCATAGACGACTTGACAGGTTGGCTCACATTTTAACTTAAGGTCCACCAAACAGTCACGAAAAGGATGTTGCAGGCAAAGGGGTTTCTTTACACTATGTGAATCGAGATGGTAGGCGAGGGTGGAAACGTACAAAGAGGCGACATGACAAATAGCATTAGATCCTTTGCTGAAGAGTCTGTATTTGGTATGGGTAAATTACTGAGAAGAATTTTAAGCTACAGAGATTTGAAGATTGTTAAGCCACTGAGAAAACACAATTTACCTTTTATAAAATTCATTCTAGCGGCACTATGGGAGTTGGGGCTGGAATCAAATTGGGAAAAGGGAGACAGACAAGCCAGGGAGACCCTGAAGGCAAGAAGGCTAAGGAAGAGCTGTTAAAATATATCAGGAGGGAGGGGATGAGCATCTGTATAGCCTGTGGTTTTTAACTGAGATTCTCCCATCTTAATCCTGAGCGAGATACACCCGGTAACCCATTCTATCCCTGACAGGCACCCTCTCTACCCTCACTCTCTCTCTGGCACTGGCGTTGTCCAGACACAGGTTGGAATGGCTTTTGGAAGACTTTTGGAACTGACCCTGGACCAGAAACTGCCGAGCCTCTCAAATCTTTGCCCTTCTGCTTCCTTTTTGCTAAACCTTGAATGGAACAGCATACCTTAAAGTGAGGTACACTGGCCACCTGCTTCAGAAGCACCTTGGGGGCTTATTAAAATGCCTATTTCTAGACCCCTCACAGCAATCAGAATCCCTTGGGGTTGGACATCAAATCTGTACTTTTTACAGTCTCCCCAGGGGAGAGTGACTTTGAGAAGCCTTGCAAGAGACCACAAGATAAGCGGTCCTTAAACATAACTAATCATCTAACTGGCTTGGGGAACTTTTAAAAAGTAGCCTTTGAGGCCCCATCCCTCCAGAGATCTGAAAGCCTAGGGTCGAGTGTGGAGTCCTCACACAGCAAGATCCCTGCTGGAGCTGGGATGCTCATCAGGTTTGAGAACCATTGCCTAATATTGCCTTCTTGGTAAAGTACCCTTATGCTGCTTGAATAAATGAAATAATTAGTCACAAACCTTTCCTTGTGTAATTACAAAGGGATGGCTGAGTTGCCATTTTATTGAATTACCACAGAAAGATTTTGAAAAACAAAGAGGCTAAGATGAAAGAGGAAGGTCCTTCTCACAACTTATTGCTATTAAGAGATAGTCTTGAGAAGGAATAGCTCCCAATGACCACAGCATTTCTTAATTTATGCCTGACAAGATACACATCAGGCAGAAAACCACCTGACATGGGACAAAGAATTGCTTTTGATCTAATCACTTGTATCAGAGCCCTTCCTTCTCCAGCTCCTCCCTCATTTGCCTCAGAAATCTAGAGGAACTCCCTTTAACTATGTAATGCTTGGCTTCCAGTTCAGAAAGCAAGGTTCATCACTCTTCCACTTGCTCATCTGCCATGCTGTGTGAGGATTTTAGGGTCTAAACATGATCTAATCCAATAATGGACCTGTTTGGCGTGAGAGAAGAATTGGGGTAGGTTAAGAACTTTGAATGAATTAAATAACAGCTAATAATTGTAAACAAGAAGACAGCAATGAAAAAATTACCTTCCTGGGTTTGTTCACCATATCAGAATCAAGTCTAAGGACTGCAGTAGAGAGTTTATGTGAGTTACAATGAGATTAAAGAGTTGAAGGGGAAAGTCCTACAGAAACAGAACATTATGCTGTGAGTTATCACTTAAACTAGATCTGGCTCCACTACTTATTTTTTCCTGGTTTAATGAAACCCTCATGGGATTGACTATTAAATTTCTTTGCTCCATAAGACACACTTGTGAATACACGGAGGGAGATTTTACTGGTTTCAAAATGATGAAAAGATGCTCTTGGAAGATTTAAGTTCCAAGCTTTAATTTACCATGGTTGAATTAAAGTCTACTTAGACAGATTTCCAGCAAGAGACATTTTAAGAACTTGCAAGTACAGAAGAGGGTGCGCTTTTGCCTCAGGTAAAATGTGAGCCTTCTCATAATTTCTATCATTTAAACATTCATGAAAAGAGAATAACCCAAGAACACACATAACTATTCTTTCTACCAACAGGGAGACAAAGAAGATAATTTCTTTTGAAGCATACCCTGCCAATAATAAGGCTGCTCATATATTTGGCTTGGAAATTCCAGAAAAGTCTTGGAAAGAAAAATCCCCCTGCAAGCTAGAAATATTTAATTCATAATTATTAGGGAAGGACAAGAAAGATTTTACTGAAAAAGTATCACTTGAGCTGAATATCGTTGGATAATACAAGTTTGTCAGATGGAGGAGGAGGGGAAGGGCATTCTAGGAGTGTGACATGTGGTGATTAAAAAAAAAAAAAAGTACATGTTTTAGTGTCCAAAAGTATGTGGGGTGGGGGGATGAAGAGGAGAGCATAAGGTGTCTGTGTTTGGGGCCGGGCCATGCTAGCGTGTGGATCTGGAGCCGTAGGTCAGGCCAGGGCGTTTGTCAGCAAGAGGAACATCATCAACTCTTTCCAGTAGGGGAGTTCGTTGGGAAATCAGATTCAAGTTTTAACGAAGTAATTCTAGTTGCAGAGTGGCTTAGTTTAAGGAATGACTGGCAACTGTGACTAGAGACCAATTAAAAGGCTAATGCAATTGTCTAAAAGAAAAATAAACAGGGGGTGCGTTAGGATGGAAATAAAGGGGGCACCAGAGGTTACAGCGATTTGCCTAGGATCACATAGAGAGGGTTTTTTGATCTGTAGTCCTGTGGCTTTTCATACTCCACCCCCTTTACTATTGTATCGTCGTTTGCTGTCATTTGCTTTTTTTCAAAACTCTGTCCTCTTATCTCCTGCTCCCACATGGCTGATCGCAGTCTCCCTTCTCTGAAATACCATTTCACTAATCACATCCTGACTTGCATCATTTGTACACTTGTTTGAAACAGGATTTTTTTCCTGCTTTGAACCCAGCTTTGAATGTTACCGCTAATCACTCCACTTAAGATCCAAACAAGTATATTAAGAGGAGCCAAAATACATTCTTCCCATCCACCACCATGACTTCTGCCTTAATGAGATAAACTAGGAAATGCAGAAACTTCACAAAGACCCTTTACTTTTCCAGAAGAGCCCAATCTCAAGTGAAATATACAAGCAACTCCTAATTTCCTCCCTCAGGTCCCCACTATGGCCTTTTTAAAACTTTCCCAAAGTTTAGTATTTTTCAAGAAGGAACAGAAGTCCCCAGATCTCTTCAGCCTTCAGAGGAAAAGAAAAAAGAGAGAGCAAAAGGAATAAAACGTTTACAATTCCTTTCTACCCTCCTGTTAATTGTTTCATGCCTTAGACTTGGTGGAGGGGACAGTCAGGCCATTGCTTTCTGGTGACCCTACTCTCTGATCAATGTCAGGGACCAAAAGATGATAAGAATGATGATGGGATTTTCACCTTCTTGAGAGCAGGGCTGAGGCTCCTACTATACTGTAACTGCTACGGTGGCTTACTTACCGTGGATATTTAATTGCAATTAAATAAAGTGTGTTGAATTGAATCCTCATTATAATTTTTGAAAATTTGCATTGGTCTTCATAGTTTTAGAGAATTTCTACACTATCTCCTTCTGTCCTTTCCATAATCTTGTAACATAATCAGTCAAAACCTTACTGGTCTCATTACATAAATGATCATTTAAAATGTGGGTTAAAGTAACTTAACCAAGCACCAGTAGGCAGTTAAGTGGCAAGCCAGAACTCAAACTCAGGGTTTTTGACTCAGTATTCTCGTCCCTCCATTATTCCTAGGTCTTCCGTGGGATTCTTATTGTGATACTTGCATTGAGGAGCCTGGATCCAGATATATGCATATAGTTTCAAATTTGGGGGCAGTGACGTCAGGCCTCCACTTTCTGCCTGTGAAGGAATTTTTGAAAACTAGGAAAATGGGAAAAGAATAGTAGTGATGGGACAAACCAAATATTTGTCCATCTACCCTGAGTTGATGAAAACTTAGGATTAGACTTCAGATAAGAATATAGCACAAGATGTTCCCTGGTTACCCATTATAACAAAGCATCATCTCCCAAATCCTGCATTTGGGGACCATCTGAGGATCTTGTGAAAAACGGAGAACCCAGGTCCCACCCCCACTTACTGAGTTAGACTCCCTAGGATTTGAACTCAGAAATCTATATGTTTAAAAATCTTTTTTGAAAGTTTGAAAAAAAAATCACTGGACTAAGGACTTAGTCACCTCATTAAACCTCTCCTGATATTTTAGCCTCAGTTGTTTTATCTGCAAAATGGGATAATAAGATCTTACCTCCCTAAAGCTAAGAGGCTAGATCTGATTGTTTCTTCCTGTCCCTCATGTTTGTAAAACTTGCCATTCAATTATTCATTTTTCTCATCAGTCATTACTGATGATTCATTCATGCTTCCGTGTGGTTACATCACTGCCTTTGCCCAAATTCCCTTCTCCAAATCCTTCTTTCATTTACAATCCACCCCTCTGTGAAACAGTTCCCAAATGCTCCTACCCTGAGTTTATTCCCCTCTCTTCTCTGAACTCTTAAAGCATTTGTGGTCCCAGTGCTGATTTGGCCTGAGGAAGACATTGCCTTGTGGTGACAACATTTCTTAAGCCTTTACCCTCAGAGTAAAGACTGTTCTTGTGGGTGACAGTGATGTTGACCAACACTATGTAAATTACCATTTCAGTTTGTAATAAATTGAAAGTATACAAGTTTTATAATCACTGTATGATGTATGTTCAAGCATCATGAAATAGATCCTCTGAAAAGTCTACTAATCACAGACTTTAAGCCAGTCTCTTATAGATTTGGACTCATAGGAATCTGCCTTTCAGTAGCTAAATGCAATTAATTCTCCAGTGTCTAGTTCTCTAGATTCTTCAATTCAGAAAGAGTATAAAGTATTTTCTAAAACAAGGAGATTATAATTAAACTATATAAAGATGCTAAGTTGAAATTACCAGTCTATGGCTTATGAGGGAAGTAAATATGTTTGAAAAATAATATGTAAAAAGGGTTGTAATCAGCAAGTCAGCTCTTCCCAAGGTGCCCCAAAAATGGATAAGAAAGCAGTAAGCTATATTTTTGACATTGAAACGGGTGGTATTCAACTTCCCCCCAAAAAGCAACACCTCTATTTAAACCTCTATTTAAATATCTGCTAAATTTTCCGAAGTCCCTAGTCAAGAGCTCTCTTAATGCAGGACTGCAATAAACAATTGCAATTTTTTATTGTACCCTAGTCTTAAAGTTTGTAAAAGACAATGCTTATATATTATCTGATTGTCAGCTTTAAGATTTCTGTTTTATTTTAAAATTACCTGTTTAAAATAAGAATAAGAATACTTTTGGACTTCCATGGTGGCACAGTGGTTAAGAATCCGCCTCCCAATGCAGGGAACATGGGTTTGATCCCTGGTCTGGGAAGATCTCACACGCCACAGAGCAACTAAGCCTGTGTGCCACAACTACTGAGCCTGCGCTCTAGAGCTCACAAGCCATAACTACTGAAGCCCTCATGCTCTAGGGCCTGTGCTCCGCAACAAGAGAAGACACCACAATGAGAAGCCTGTACACCACAACAAAGAGTAGCCCCCACTCACCGCAACTAGAGAAAGCCTGTGCACAGCAACAAAGACCCAAGGCAGCCAAAAGAACCACAAAAGTATAAGAATACTTTTATTTTAAACTCTAACTTTTGAACTTCATGACATTCAGGTTTGAAATTAGAAAGAGAAAATTAATGTCCTGAATAAGCAATTGCATAGAGAAATCCATTGGATATTAGTGACGTCAAGGGGGAACCAATATTCGAGCACCAGCATTTTCAGAAAGAGCCCTGGTGTCTCTCCGGCAGTTCTCTACACTTTGCTAGATGCCTCATTCAAGAGCAGCAAAGACAGTTCTAAGAGATATGTTTATAGCAACACAAGCTTACCTCAGGAAACAAGAAAAACCTCAAATGAACAACTTAACCATACACCTAAAAGAGCTAGAAAAAGAAGAATAAACAAAACCCAAGTGAGTAGAAGGAAAGAAATCACAAAGATCAGAGCAGAAATAAATAAAATAGAAAATAAAAAAAAAATTTAGAAGATCAATGAAAGTAAGAGTGGGTTCTTTGAAAAGATAGACAAAATTGATAAACCTTTAGTCAAATTCATCAAAAAAAAGTGAGAAAAATGTAAGTGAGAGAGGGTCCAAATAATTAAAATCAGAAATGAAAAAGAAGTAACAACTGACACCACAAAAATACAAAAGATCATAAGAGACTACTATGAACAACTATATCTCAATAAAATGGATAACCTAGAAGAAATGGACAAATTCCTAGAAATGTACAATCTTCCAAGACTGAACCAAGAAGAATAGAAAGTATGAACAGACCAATTAACAGTCATGAAACTGAATCCATAACTAGAAAACTCCCAAAAAGCAAAAGTCATGACCAGATAGTTTCACAGGTGAATTCTACTAAACATTTGAGGAAGAGTTAACACCTATCCTTCTCAAACTATTCCAAAAAACTACAGAGGAAGGAATGCTTCTGAACTCATTCTATGAGACCAGCATTACCCTGATATCAGAACCAGACAAAGATATCACAAAAAAAGAAAATTACTGGTGAATATCCCTGATGAACATAGATACAAAAATCCTCAACAAAATATTAACAAACCAAATCCAATGATACATTAAAAGAATCAAGGAGGATTTATCCCAGAGATGCAAGGATTTTTCAACATCATCAAATTTATCAATATGATACACCACATTAAAAAATTGAAAGAAAAAAAATATGATCACCTCAATAGATACAGAAAAGCTTTTGGCAAAATTCAACATCCATTTATGATAAAAACTCTCCAGACAGTGGGCAGAGAGGGAACACACCTCAACAAAATAAAGGCCATATATGACAAACCTACAGCCAACATTGTACTCAATGGTGAAATGCTGAAAGCATTTCCTTTAAGATCAGGAACAAGACAAGGATGCCCACTCTCACCACTTTCATTCAGCAGAGTATTGGAAGTCCTAGCCACAGAAATTAGACAAGAAAAAAAAATATCCAAATTGGAAAGGAAGAAATAAAATTGTCACTTCACTGATGACATAATTCTATACCTAGACTATCATAAAGACACCATTAAAAAACTACTAGAACTAATCAATGAATTTGGTAAAGTTGCAGGATAAAATTAATATACAGAAATCTGTTGCATTTTATACACTAAAAATTAACTATCATAAAAAGAAATTAAGAAAGAAATCCCATTTACAATTACATCAAAAAGAATAAAATACTTGGGAATAAGTCTAACTAAGGAGGTAAAAGACCTGTACTCAGAAAATTGTAAGACACTGACGAAAGTAATTGAAGACAACACAAACAGATGGAAAGATATACTGTGCCCATGAACTGGAAGAATTAATATTATTAAAATTACCATACTCTGCAAGGCAATCTACAGATTCAATGCAATTCCTATCAAAATACCAATGGCATTTTTCACAGACTAGAACAAATAATTCTAAAATTTACATGGAGATTCAAAAGACTCGAATAGCCAAACAATCTTAAGAAAGAAGAACAAAGCTGGAGATATCACACTCCCTGATTTCAAACTACACTATAAAACTACAGTAATCTAAACAGCATGATACTGACACAAAAACAGATACATAGATCAATGGAACAAAATAGAGAGCCCAGAAATGAACTCACACTTATATGGGCAATTAATCTACAACAAAGGATGTAAGAATATACAGTAGGGAATAGACAGTCTCTTCAATAAATGGTTTTGGGAAAACTGGACAGCTACATGCGAAAGAATCAAACTGAACTGCTTTCTCACACCATATACAAAAATAAACTCAAAATGTATTAAAAAGACTTAAATGTAAGATCTGAAGCCATAAAACTTCTAGAAGAAAACATAGGCAGTATGCTCTTTGACATCAGTCTTAGTAATGTTTTTTTGGATGTCTCCTCAGGCAAGAGAACCAAAAGCAAAAATAAACAAATGGGACTACATCAAACTAAGAAGTTTTTGCATAGCAAAGAAAACTATCAACCAAACAAAAAGGCAGCCTGCTGAATGGGAGAAGATATTTGCAAACAATATATCCAATAAGGAGTTTATATCCAAAATATACAGGGAACTCATACAACTCAACATCAGAAAAACAAACAATCCAATTAAAATGAAGGCAGAGGATCTGAATAGACATTTTTCCAAAGAATACATGCAGATGACCAACAGGCACATGAAAAGATTCTCAACATCACTAGTCATCAGGGAAATGCAAATCAAAACCACAATGAGACATCACCTTAAACCTGTCAGAATGGCTATTATCAAAAAGACAGCTATGTCTGTGAGTCTCTTTCTGTTTTGAAAATAAGTTCATTTGTATCTTTTTTTTTTTAGATTCCATATATAAGCAGTATCATATGATATTTGTCTTTCTTTGTCTGGCTTACTCCACTTAGTATGACAATCTCTAGATCTATCCATGAGATAATGCTGCAAATGGCATTATTTGATTTTTTATGGCAGAGTAATAATCCATTGTATAAATACACCACATCTTCTTTATACATTCATCTGTTGATGGGCATTTAGGTTGTTTCCATTGCTTTTCTATTGTAAATAGTGCAATGAACATTGGGGGTACATTTATCTTTTTGAATTATGGTTTTCTCTGGATATATGCCCAGGGGCAGGATTGCAGGATCATGTGGTAGCTCTATTGTTAGTTTTCCAAGGAACATCCATATTGTTCTCCATAGTGACTGTACCAATTTACATTCCCACCAACAGTGTAGGAGGGTTCCTTTTTCTCCACACCATTTCCAGGATTTATTATTTGTAGACTTTTTGATGATGGCCATTCTGACCAGTGTGAGGCTTATGATTACCAAAGGGGAAAAGGGGGTGGAGGAGGAATAAACTAGGAGGTTGAGATTAACATATACACACTACTATATACAAAATAGATAACCAACAAGGACCTACTGTATAGCAAAGGGAACTATACTCCATATTTTATAATAACCTATAATGGAAAAGATTTTGAAAAAAATATAAAACTGAATCGCTGTGCTGTACACCTGAAACTAACACAATATTGTAAATCAACTATACTTCAATTTAAAAAGAGGAAGGAGAGGAAAGCAAAAGAGAAAACAAAAACAAAAACAAACAAAAAGGCAGCAAAAAGGGATCTATATATCTCTCTATATCTATCTATCTATCTATCTAGATATAGATCACATCTTATTCCTCCATTCATCTATAGATGGGCACTTAGGTTGCTTCCATATCTATCTATCTATCTATTTATATAATGGAATATAACTCAGCCATAAAAATGAATGGAATCTTGCCATTTTAGACAATATGGATGCACCTGGAGGTTATTATACTAAGTGAAATAAGTCAGACAGAAAAAGACAATTACCATAAGATTTTACGCATATGTTGAATGTAAAAAACAAAACAAATGAACAAACATAACCAAACAGAAACAGAGTCATAGATACAGAGAACAAACAGATGGTTGCCAGAAGGGAGGGGTTGGGGAAGGAGAGAAATAGATGAGGAGATTAACAGGTACAAACTTTCAGTTATAAAATAAATGTCATGGGTATGGAATGCACAGTGTTGGGAATATAGTCAATAACTATGTAATATCTTTGTATGGTGACAAATAGTAACTAGACATCATGGTGATCTTTTTGAAATGTATAGAAACATTGATTCTCTATGTTGTGTACCAGGAACTAACATAGTGTTTTAGGTCAATTATACTTCAAAAACAAACAAACTTGTAGAAAACAATATGAGATCTGTGGTTACCAGAGGCAGGAGTTGGGAGGAATGGGGAACTGGATGAAGGCAGTCAAAAGGTACAAACTTCTAGTTATAAGATAAGTGAGTACTGGGGATGTAATATGTAACATGCTAAGTATAATTACCACTGTTGTATGTTAAATACGAAAGTTTCAAGAGAGTAAATCCTAAGAGTTATCATCACAAGGGAAAAGAGTTTTTTTCAATTTCTGTAGTGCATCTATATGAGATAATGGAAGTTCACTAAACTTATAGTGGTAATCACTTTATGTTGTATGTTGTCTGATCATTATGCTGTACACCTTAAACTTATACAATGTTGTATGTCAAGTATACCTCAGTAAAACTGGAAGAAAAAAAGAAAGAAAGTCAATGGATCAATGCAGGGCAGCATTATGACCTTCATGGTCTCTCATACTTTTTGCCTTCATAGGTCCTTCCCACAAAATAATAACAACATTAAAAATTATTTTATATAACTTTAAATATTTTATTATTTTAGGCAAATTTAATAAATTATAAAGGCCCTAAAAATGTTATTCTTTTCTGATGTGAGAAAAAATTTAAAACACTTTTATGACCCTAAAACTTCATTCTTCTTCTTATGATTTAACAAAATTTAAAAATTTTAATGGGTCTCTAAAAGTATTGTGAACCATTTGATCTGTGCCACTATGACTAATAGATAAGTTGGCCCTGAATCAATGAAGTAAAGATCATAATTGAGGTGAAATAGGTCTTTTCCACTCTGAACCTTCATTTCTCAGATTTTACCTGGTACTAAAACCCCCTCCATAGTAGATGCTCAGTGGTGTAGCTCTAATCAAGAGAAATCTGAGAGAGTATCTTCAAAATATCTTCACTCTTACACCTGCCTCTCTTATAGGGTTAGTCCTTCTAACTACTATATAGTCTCAGATTTTTGCTGAATTTTAAGTAATTGCCTGGACTGGGAAGTTTCATTTATGGGACTAGGTTAAAACCATTTTCCAGTGTCCTCTGACTCAAATAGTTTGCTTGATATTATTTTGACATTTCATCAGCAATTATATTTCTCACGGGTCTTAGAGAACTCTTAAAGTTTTCAAAGATTGAGATTAATTAATTAAATCAATTTAGTGACTTAACCAAGAATTGATGATAATGATGATGATGATAACTATAATAATTATGATGTTTTCTTATACATGTTTATTCATTCAAAAAAGGGATACAAATATGTGAATTTTAGTTCAGTTTCTTCCTTACAGTCAATATGCTTAATTAACTCTGCTTCTTACTTAACAGTGTTATTCCTGTTCCCAAAAGAGTGAAAACATAATAAATTAAAAATATTAATTTTTCCCAAAACACATTGATTTAACAATAATGAAACTGACCTCAAAATTACATTAAAATGGTAAGGAGAATATGATATATTGTAAAGATCACTGGGAATCAAGCTGCTTTAGCCTTACTTCTGCCCTTTACACTGTGAGAATTTGGGAAATTTAGATGCCTTCTCTAGATTAAAAAAATTTAGAAGGGGTAGAAAATTTCCAAGCCCTCTTCCAAGCCAGAGTTCTGTGAAAGCAGCAAAAATGTCATAATCCTAATTAATAAGAATTATTTTGTTCAACACCGTGCTTACACATATCTATCTATACTGCAAACTCTTTTGAAAATGCAGGTTCTGGGCCCCAGTTTATGCCCTCACCCACTGCAGAGGTTCTAATTTCTAACAGACACCCCAGAATTGAGAACCATTAATTTAGATAATAGAAGATTTATAAATGTTTCCATTTTACAAGAGTTTTAGCCCATCTGTGTCCTAATTAACAAAGATCTATGTTGAAGGAATTAATTGCATTAAGAGGTTGGGAGGAAAGCAAGGTATCTAACTATAGTAACATCGCAAAGGGCTAAGGGCATAGATCAAGTTCAACAATAAAGTCACAATACATAAGCTGAAGACTGCTATTAGGAAATAGGTTATAAATGCTAATGGGAACTGTAGATCAGTAGAGTCAAAAATAGGAATATTATTGAGAAGTTATTAAAATCTCTCCTGTCTCAAAATTAACCACTACTAGTGATTAAAATTAATTTTGAGGCAGGGAAGATTTTAATTTCATCAATGGTTTGAGTCTGGAATATCCATTTATCTATTCCTTTGTCTTATATTTTCTTTAGTTTTGAGAAACAATATTTTTGGAGTCTACTTCCTTAACTATATCTAATACTTAGTGTTTACTATGTGCCAAGCAATGTTCTAAGAGCTTTCTGTAGAATAAATCGTTTAATCGCCACAAGAACTCTATGATTTGGGTACAATCATTATCCCTGTTTTACAGATGAAGGCATAGAAATGTTTGATAGCTTGATCAAGGTGACCCAGGTGGCATGGCAGCCATTGTTAAACTCTGTCAAATTATTGGTTCTCATCTTATAACTTCAAAACGCTATGTGGTGCATTTTAAATGATTTTATTTTTGATGTCCCCCTCCCGCCCACCCCCACATGCACATCACATGCCAGTCATTGAGAGAGGAGACTGAGAGGAGGAGGGAAAAACGATAAATTAGGATATTCTCTTTGCTCATGTAGCTTACAAATACTGGCTTACATTTGTTTTTTTTGTTTGTTTTATTTTTTTAATTAATTAATTTATTTATTTTTTTTTGGCTGTGTTGGATTTCTGTGTTGTTCGTTTCTGTGCAAGGGCTTTCTGTAGTTGCGGCAAGCAGGGGCCACTCTTCATCGCAGTGCGCGGGCCTCTCACTATCACGGCCTCTCTTGTTGCGGAGCACAAGCTCCAGACGCGCAGGCTCAGTAGTTGTGGCTCACGGGCCTAGTTCCTCCGCGGCACGTGGGATCTTCCCAGACCAGGGCTCGAACCTATGTCCCCTGCATTGGCAGGCGGATTCTCAACCACTGCACGACCAGGGAAGCCCACATTTGTTATGTTTAATTGAAATGTTTTATATTTGCATTAATATAAATGTGTGCTTGGAATATACATTTTGCATGAATACTGTGAAAGAAGTCACAATATCTTTGCTAAGCCAGTGTATACTCAGAGGTGGAGTGGGCATAGCACACTTTTGTGCTTCCCAGAGCTCAGTCTGGAATTTGCACACTTGAGTAAGCTGAATCTTTACAGTTTTGTAGAGGGCAAAGAGAAGGGAGACTCCCCTGAGGGTGGGAGTTAGATCAGCAGCCTGCAGCCCCCAGACATCTCAGTCCCTATCTGACCCATCTGCATTCCTTCCTCATAAGAACTCTTAAGATGTGAACTCATCCAGTGTTAGGAGTCAAGTGACCTTAAAGTAACCATTTCCCCAGCCATACTTGGTTTTAAAAGACAGAAAAACTTTGAAGAGCCAAAGGGAATAAATGGTGTCATTTGAGGACTCCTGAGAGAAGGAGATATCAAAGAGGTAGAGGAGAATGAGGAAATGGTGTCATGATATCAATCAAGTTATTCCTCCTACACCTATGCTAGTCCCTCCTTTATTCAAGGCTAATGATACATGGATCTTATTGTATCTAGAGTCAATCTTTTTAAGAATAACTAACCACACTCTTTCCATTTTTAAAAGGCATATTTTTCTTCATTCATATATTTTTTCCTTTATGTCTAATGATAATGCCAGTATATATAAAATTTTATGGAATTCATAAAAAACTGAAAATGTATCTAAACATAAGAAATTGGTCTTAAAAAGTGATCAGTCATCATTATACACATATCAGGATAGCTAAATTAAAAAGACTGATTATACCAAGTGTTGGCATGGATGTGAAGAAACTGACACTCTCATACACTGCTGGTAGGAATATTAAATAGTACATCCACTTTGGAAAATAATTTGACAGTTTCTTTAAAAGTTAAGCATTCTTTTACCATATGATTTAGTAATTCCACTCCTAGATATTTACTCAAGAGAAATGAAAACATCCATGCAAAAGTCTATGGTACAAATGTTTACAGCAGCTTTATTTGTAATAGCCAAAAGCTCAAAAGGACCCCAGAGTACATAAAAAATGAATGAATAAACCAATTGTGGTATATCCATGTAATGAGATACTGCACAATAATAAAAACAAATGAATGACTGATACACATATTTATGATGAGTGAAAGAAGCCAGAAGAAAAAGAGTAAATGGTGTATGATTCCATTTACTTAAAACTCTAGAAAATAAAAACAATTATAGTGACAGAAAGCAGATCAGAGGTTGCCTTTTGATTGTGGGATGAGTTGGGAGGGAGAGAGTGGGGAGGGATTACTAAGGGAAGCAAGGAGACTTAAGAACAATGGCTATGCTCATTATCTTGATTGTGGTGATGGTTTCACAAGTGTATGTATATTCCAAAACATATCAAATTACATAATTTAATATGTGCAGTTATTCTATGCCTATTATATCTCAATAAAACCATTACTTTATAAAGGAGTAGTTAGTTTAAAGTTGAAGAAAAAAAATACTTGACAATAAACAGCTAGAAAAAAACAATGGACAGAGAAATGGAAAACTTAGCATTGAATGTTTCGAAGTTTTTCAGATAAATCCTTCTATGATAAATGATAGACATAGTAGGTAGAAATGAAACAGTATATGTAATATCTTTCAAGGGTTCAAAGGGAGATTTGCTTGTACAGTTTGGTAGAGATAAATGGTGGGAGGAAAAGACAAGAAAGCCAACACCTCTGACAATCTTGTAAAGCCTCTTCCAGGAAAGAAAATAAATTTAAAAGATTAAGAGTTTGGAAAGATGAGAAGCCTTTTAAAAAACAAAAAGGACACATAATACAAGGAAACTGATCAGATATCAAGGCAATATTAGAAAAAAATGATATTGCTTAAGTGACCATTTATACTGTACACAGCACCACCTTGAGGAAAGAAATAGGAAATTCTATTTCATGTGTAATAGAACTCAATTCATTTATTGATTTATTCAGCCTTCATTCAACATTTACCTAGCACTTCTAAGTATACCCAGCATCATTCTAGATACTTGGGGTACAATAAACCAAAATAACAATAACAAAAAAAATCTCTGTTCTCTTATAGCTTATTTATCAAGAAAAGCAGCTTTGTTTTAAATAATTTATGGTCATGTGTAAATTCATTTTACAAACTTTAAGACTGACATACACACACTACCAAATATAAAATAGATAACTAATAAGAACCTTCTGGGAGATTGGTTCAAGATGGCAGAGTAGAAGGACGTGTGCTCACTCCCTCTTGTGAGAGCACCAGAATCACAGCTAACTGCTGAACAATCATCGACAGAAAGACACTGGAAGTCATCAAAAAAGATACCCCACATCCAAAGACAAAGGAGAAGCCACAATGAGATGGTAGGAGGGGTGCAATCATAATAAAATCAAATCCCATAAACACTGGGTGGGTGACTCACAAACTGGAGAACAATTATACCACAGAAGTCCACCCACTGGAGTGAAGGTTCAGAGACCCACGACAGGCTTGCCAACCTGGGGGTCCAGCAACGGGAGGAGGAATTCCCAGAGAATCAGACTTTGAAGGCTAGCGGGATTTAATTGCAGGACTTTGACAGGACTGGGGGAAACAGAGACTCCACTCTTGGAGGGCACACACAAAGTAGTGTGCGCATCAGGACTCAGGGGGAAGAAGCAGTAACCCCACAGGAGACTGAACCAGACCTACCTGCTAGTGTTGGAGGGTTCCCTGCAGAGACGGGGGGCAGCTGTGGCCCACTGTGGGGACAAGGACACAAGCAGCAGACGTTCTGGGAAGTACTCCTTGGCGTGAGCCCTCCCAGAGTTCACCATTAGCCCCACCAAAGAGCCTGTAGTCTCCAGTGCTGTAGAGAACGTACCTCAACATAATAAAGGCCATATACGACAAACCCACAGCAAACATCATTCTCAATGGTGAAAAACTGAAAGCATTTGCTCTAAGCCATGGCAAACAGAGAGGGAAAAGAAATAAAAGGAATACAAATTGGAAAAGAAAAAAGTAAAACTGTCACTGTTTGCAGATGATGTGATACTATACATAGATAATCCTAAAGATGCCACCAGAAAACTACTAGAGCTAATCAATGAATCTGGTAAAGTTGCACAATACAAAATTAATGCACAGAAATCTCTTGTATTCCTATACACTAACAATGAAACATCAGAAAGAGAAATTAAGGAAACAATCCCATTCACCATTGCAACATAAAGAATAAAATATCTAGGAATAAACCTACTTAAGGAGGTAAAAGAACTGTACTCAGAAAAGTATAAGACGCTGATGAAAGAAATCAAAGATGACACAAACAGATGGAGAGATATATCATGTTTGTGGATTGGAAGAATCAATATTGAGAAAATGACTATACTACCCAAAGCAATCTACAGATTCAACGCAATCCCTATCAAATTACCAATGACTTTTTTTTTTACAGAACTAGAACAAAAAGTCTTAAAATTTGTATGGAGACACAAAAGACCCTGAATAGCCAAAGCAATCTTGAGGGAAAGAAATGGAGCTGGAGGAATTAGACTCCCTGACTTCAGACTATACTTCAAAGCTACAGTAATCAAGACAATATGGTACTGGAACAAAAACATAAATATAGATCAATGGAATAGGATAGAAACCCAGAGATAAACCCATGCACCTATAGTCAACTAATCTATGACAAAAGAAGCAAGGATATACAATGGAGAAAAGACAGTCTCTTCAATAAGTGGTGCTGGGAAAACTGGACAGCTACATATAAAAGAATGAAATTAGAACACTCCCTAACACCAGACACAAAAATAAACTCAAAATAGATTAAAGACCTAAATGTAAGACCAGACACTATAAAACTCTTAGAGGAAAACATAGGAAGAACACTCTTTGACATAAATCACACCAAGATTTTTTTGACCCACCTCCTAGAGTAATGGAATAAACAAATGGAACCTAATGAAATTTAAAAGCTTTTGCACAGCAAAGGAAACTATAAACAAGACGAAAAGACAACCCTCAGAATGGGAGAAAATATTTGCAAATGAATCAACAGACAAAGGATTAATCTCCAAAATATATAAACAGCTCATGCAGCTCAATACTCAAAAAAGAAACAAACCAATCAAAATATGGGCAGAAGACCTAAATAGACATTTCTCCAAAGAAGACATACAGATGGCCAAGAGGAACATGAAAAGCTGCTCAGCATCACTAATCATTAGAGAAATGCAAATCAAAACTACAATGAGGTATCACCTCACACCAGTTAGAATGGACATCATCAGAAAATCTACAAACAACAAATGCTGGAGAGGGTGTGGAGAAAAGGGAACCCTCTTACACTGTTGGTGGGAATGTAAATTGATACAGCCACTATGGAGAACAGTATGGAGGTTCCTTAAAAAACTAAAAATAGAACTACCATATGACCCAGCAATCCCACTACTGGATGTATACCCAGAGAAAACCATTATTCAGAAAGACACATGCACCCCAATGTTCATTGCAGCACTATTTACAATAGTCAGGTCATGGAAGCAACCTGAATGTCCATCGACAGACAAATAGATAAAGAAGATGTGGTACATATATACAATGGAATATTACTCAGCCATAAAAAGGAATGAAATTGGGTCATCTTTAGAGACATGGATGGACGTAGAGGCTGTCATACAGAGTGAAGTAAGTCAGAAAGAGAAAAACAAATATCATATATTAACACATATATGTGGAATCTAGAAAAGTGGTACAGATGAACTGGTTTGCAAGGCAGAAATGGACACACAGATGTACAGAACAAACGTATGGACACCAAAGGGGGAAAGCTGGAGTGGGGCATGATGGTAGTGGGATAAATTGGGAGGTTGGAATTGACATATATACACTAATCGGTATAAAATAGGTAACTAATAAGAACCTGCTGTATAAAAAATAAACGAAGAAAAAAAAAAAAAGACCTTCCATGTAGTACAGGGAACTCTACTCAATACTCTGTAATGACCTTTATGGGAATAGAATCTAAAAAAGTGGATGCATGTATATGTATAACTGATTCACTTTGCTGTACAACAGAAACTAACACAACATTTTAAATCAACTATACTCCAATAAAAATCAATTTTAAAAATATTTTGAGCATTCAGAGGAAGCCTTTTTGTGGAAAATAAGCATAGAAGACCAGTGTATTTTTACGTGGTTTTTCACATAATGGATTTGTATAAATCAGAGTTTTTTTGTACTCCTCCATAGTCAATTCTAAGATTGTTTAAAATAAAAGGTATTCTTTATCCCCCTTTTAGGACCGAGGCACACATCCATCCCAGCTTCAGGGGTGTAGGCTTCTAGAGACTCACACCTGTGATCCCATCCTGCAATGACTGTACCCTTATATCAAACAGTCATTGGATTGTGGCTGCTCCTCCTTCCTGAAAGGTGTTTAAACTTGGGATCTCTCTGTAGCCAAAAGCAGTTTCCAGTCTTCACGTCTCTCCATGCTTCAATCTGGATAGATTCTATTGCTATGTCTTCAAGTTCACTAATCTTTTCTTCTGCAGTTTCTAAACTGTTCTTAAACTATCCTGCAAATGTTAATTTCAGATGTTGTACTTTTCATTGCCAGAAGCTTTATTTTCCATTTATCTCCTCATTATGCTCAGGTTTTCATTAAATCATTTAGCATTTCAGCATACAGGCATACCTCATTTTATTGTGCTTTGCTTTATTGCACTTTGCAGATACTGTACTTTTTGTTTTTACGAATTAAAGTTCTATGGCAATCCTTCATTGAGAAAATCTATTGGAGCCTTTTTTCAATGGCATTATTTTTTTAATTAAAGTATGTACATTGTTTTCTTAGGCATATGCTATTGCACACTTAATAGACTACCGTATAGTGTAAATTTAACTTTTATATGCATTAGGAAATGAAGAAAAGTGTGTGACTCACTTTATTGAGATATTTTCTTTATTGTGGTGATCTGGAAGCAAACCCACAATATCTCCAAGGTATGCCAGTATTAATATGTTTTAAAGCAATCTTAAATTCTGTGTCTGCTAGTTGCCTCATCTCTGTTATCTCTGGGTCTGTTACTACTGACAGATTTTTTTTCCTCACTATGGATTTCATTTTCCATCCCTTTTTCTTGTTGTGTTTAATAATTTTTGATTGGATGCATGGACATAATGAATGTAATATTGTTGAGTATCTGAATGTTGTTTTCCTTCAAAGAGCATTGATCTTTGTTCTCACAGAAATTTAAGTTACTGGCAGATCAGCTTAATCCTTCCAAGGATTTTTTTAACCTTTGTTAAGGTGGGTCTAACCTCACTTGTATTCTGGGGATAGTTTAGCTCTAGTACCAAGAGAAGACCCTTCTGGGGTCTCTCTGACCCATAATTGAATACCAAAGATCTCCATTCTGGCAAGAGCTTAAACAACTCCCTGCCCTGTATGAGCTCTGTGAGTTGTCAGTTTACAACCCTCTGGTCATTCTAACCCTGGCCTCTGAAGTTTTATTCTATGCATGAGCAGCTGAGGATTTTGCCAAGAATGAAGAAGAATTTTAAAGCAGATTTCTAGAGCCCTTTTTTCTGTAAATCTTTCCTCACCAGAACCCTGCCCCACATCTTCCAGCTGCCTCAAACTCCCTACCTTCCCATCTCTGTCTTCTCAACTCAGTGAGACCACTGTACTCTTTTTGTGATTCCCCTCCATGCACTCCCATTGGGGAAGTGTCCACAGGCAGAAAACTGGGACAATGGTGGGATTTCCCCTCAAGTGTTTACCTTCTCTAAAACATCATGGTCCTGTATTTCCTGTAAATTCAATATATAAAAATAGCTGCTTCATATATTTTGTCCAGTATTCTAGCCATTTATGGTGTAAAGGTAAGTCCAGATCCTTGTCACTACACCATGGCTAGAAGTAAAGTCTCAAATTTTCTTTGTATCTAATCTGCACATGCAGTATAGTATGAATACAAGTTCATTTAGATAATTCATATCTCCATCTTTATAACATTGTTCTTTAAGAACATGTATTTGAGGTCCTAAGGTAGGAGAGGGCATATCTTTTTCTCTTTGCCAATCCTTAAGTAGTGGGAGTGGAGGTGGGTGCTGGGAATAGAGACTTGAGATGCTGATAGCCATCCGCACACATGCTGCCTCTCCGTATTCCTACATTTGTACAGGAAATGGTAACTCTCTAGGAAACAAACAAATGAACAAAAAATGAAGGGTAGTACTGCAAGGGAAGAAAGGAGCTGGAATCTAGACTGAAAATTGTGCTGACCTGAACTGTTCTATTGCAAGCTGGGGGCTTACCAGGACTTTACTATTTTGAAACACATTTTAGACTCTCCTCAAGGGAATAGATAAAATAAAGATTGCCAAACACAAGATATTACATCTTGCATGTAAGAGCTCCTAAGTTTCACATTTGATAAATTTGTGCTTGGTATTCAAGGGTTACCATTGCCAAAAAATAAACAGAAAGTCCCAATACTTTACTATAGGCATTGAAATAATAGTTATAGAATTATTGAGATTAAGTTATTCTCCCGTTCCTTCTCTAACCTTTTCTAGCCTTCAACATCTTTTGAAGTAAAAAGTAACACATAATTAGAAATAATCCTGGCTTAGGCACAATCTCAGAAGTAATGCCGAAAGCCTTACCTTACTTTCAAAGCCTTTTATCCAGCTGCAGTGTTACTCAGTGATTTAGAACAAAGCCTTTACGATGAGGTAGACATGAATCCTGGATGTGCCGTTAGCATCTCCATAATCTTGGGGAAATTATTTAACTTCTCTAAGACTTAAGTATAAATGACCTAGTATATCGCTTGACACATAGTAGGCATCCTATACCAGTCAGAACAAGTAGAAATCACACAGCAGAGAGATTTTAATATAAGGAATTGTTGAAGCTGGTAGTAGAGAACTAAGAGTCACACAGAGATAACACAGCAGGATTTAGCTACTACCCTTATAGCTGCAGGAGCAAAGGAAGAAGACTGGGGTTTTACAATTTAAAAGGTTTGAGGAGGTGTCCCATGAAGCTGAGATTCAGACTTCTGAGTAGAGGGCATGCTGCTGAGCAGGTGTTGGTACCCCCTGAGTATATGAAGAGACTGGGGCAGTGAATGAGTTCACCTTATTGTTTCCCTTCTCTTAGGGATTACTGTTCTATTTTTCTGAAGTCCTGTGTCTTAAAAACCACTGTTTCATATAATGTGTGTGGTTTTCTATTGTTTCAGGTGGGAAGTAAATCTGACCCCTGCTACTCCATCTTGGCCAAGAAGAATGTCTCTAATGTTTTCTAAATAAATAAACTAGCCAGTTCAGTTTATTTTCATACCCTGTTCAGTTTTCCAGTGAATTTATAAAATCAGACAATTGTATAGCATAGCTTAGATGTAATGTCACTTAATAACATGTATCTCTCTAAAATCTAAGACCAAAAAGTTTTAAATCACCCTTAGCTCTCTGCTTCTTTCAAATTCAACCCATCAGTAACTCTAGAACTAAATCCCAAATCCCACGACTTCTTGCCGTCCCCATTGCAAGTCACATCATCACATGCTTGGAATATGGTTTCAACTTCCTGATTGATCTGCTTAAATGACTGGCTCATTCCCTAACTTCCTCATAGCTTTACTCAAATGTCATGTTTTTTGTTCCTATCAGCACGACCCCAGCAATATTCCTTCAGACCACCAGCAGCAGTAGGTTCCAGTAGCTGCAACTGTTTTCAGTTCAGTTTTCCAACCCTCTCAGAACCAACCTCATTTCACCACATCAGAGAAGCCAGCCCCAGCCATCTGGAGTCTCCTCCTCAGAAATCTGGGTCCCAAACCCACGGGTCTCTCATGAAGGTGGCTATCAGCAGACAGGAAGTGAGTTAAAGGTGTCCTCTAGAGCCTTCCTGGAACATGGAAAAGGCAGATGGAATCACGTATGGGATTCTGGGACTGCCTGCCCAAGCAGAAGGGTTCGGCATTGATCTGTTGTACACATTAGGGCTCTGCATACAATTTATTTGGCAAAAGTGTCTATTAATTTTAAAAAGTGTTTGAAAACTGCCCATGACCAAAATTAGATCAATAAGTTTTGTAGGGTATGCAAAGAAGTGCTCATATCACAAAATAAGGAAGGTATAATTCTTTGCCATAAGGCTTAAATGAGTCTCTTTCTGTCAGCAAGAGTCATGTTTGCATCTGGTGCTGGACTGGTTTCAGTATATTCATTTTATTAAATGTCAAATCTCATCAACAATTCTGCTCAGAGTAGGTTTAGGCTAGTGACTTTAGTTTTCCTTTCATTTTGTCTGTAGGATTCCAAATGGTCTATAGCGATTGCTAAGAGCAAATCCACACCACATACCAGAGGGCAGTCAGATCTGGGACAACCACAGACAAGACCTGGTCACCTCTGTTGTCAATGGCACCTCGGTTCCCCAGTCTCTTAAATGACAAATTCTATTTTATAAGCCTCAGAGCCCTGCTAAGTGCTGGAAGCATCTTTCCATGACTTCTCCACACTGTGTCAATGTGAAACGTTCCCAAATTCATAACATGTAACAATATTCTCCACTGATACTTAAACATACTTCTTATCTACAAATGCTAAGCTAAAACTTACTAGACCTTCCATTTCTCTTAGTCAGCTCCTCTGGTCTCAGAATCTTAGAGTTTATTCCTTTTCTTTAGTACATTGAGCAAGAATTTTCTGACAAATCTGTCCCATACAGGTGATAGATTAGTCATGGTTTGGCTGTTTTGCTTCTTAAATCTTCAACTCCAAAAGGTAATCTTTTTAAAACATTGAGGGCATGAGAGTTTAGGTACGGTAGTTTTCTCAGGCTTTACAAGTTCAGGTTAATGGTTTTAAGTATGCATTTATTTATCTTATTTTTACATAGAAAGACTCTAAAAGAAACTCTAATAATTTCATCTTGATTTCTGGGAGAGGCATTCTGTCATCATGGTTAAAGAACATAGACTTGGAGTCACAGACACCTAGCTTTGAACTTTGACCATGGTATTGATGAGCTGAGGAACTTCAGGCAAAATATTTAACCTCCCTGAGTTTTAGTTTATGCTTTTGTTAATACTTCACAGAAGAGAAAGAAGATGAGGTTTGCACAGAAAGTGCTAAGCACGGTGTCTGGCAATTAATAACTACTGAAAAAACAGTCTGCTATTATTATTGTTATTCTATTTTCCATCTCAGATTATTGTCCACTGAATTATTCAAATGGAACATAATTTTCCCAAACATATTTACCAGATAGAAAATATGCAACATTTGTTAATTCCACTGTTTAAATAAGACCTAAATATCCTCCTTTTCTGTAGTCAGTGGTTTTCTGATTTCTGTTCTAGTAATATTTTGGCCAAATCTGAATCAAAGAGTATGATTTTTTTTTAAATCCATTTTTTTTAAAACTTAAATTTTTTTTTTTTTAAGTTTTGATTTTTTAAAAACCTTTCCCAGCTTAGGAAGTACAGGTCAGATTATACCTCTCAAGGAATAAGTCCACATTCCCTAAATATCCTGAATAATGATCACTGACTTGAATTGAATTGGTGCAAACCGCTCTGAGGCTACAGCACAGAAGGCTGCCCTCCCTAGGACAGAAGTAAAGGAGGACACAGGGTCTACCTGTTCTTCTCCCACCAAGACTGCTGTCCTCATCCTTGCTGCTCCTGCCACCCTATTGTTAATATTCTTTCCCCCTGAGCAAGAAAGTTATTCACCAAGAAAGTGGTATTAGATCTTCCTTTTTCTAGGTGGAAACATTTGTTTTATAATCTGTTACAGACCTTCCTTGACTTATGATAGGGTTACATGCTGATAAACTCATCATAAGTCAAAAACATCATGTCAAAAATGGACTGAATACATCTACCTTACCAAACATCATAGCTTAGCCTAGCCTACCTTAAATGTGCTCAGAACACTTACATTAGCTTATAGTTGAGCAAATTCATCTAACATAAAGCCCATTTTATAATAAAGTATGGAATATCTCGTGTGATTTATTGAATACTGTATTGAAAGTGAAAAACAGAATGGTTGTGTGGGTACAGAGGGTTGTAAATATATTAGTTGTTTCCCCTCTTGATCCTGTGGCTGACAGAGATGAGGCTTGCTGCCCTGCCTATCAACATGAGAGAGTATCAAAATGCATGTCACTAGCCAGGGGAAAAGATCAAAATTCAAAATTTGAAGTACAGTTTCTACTGAATGTGTATCTCTTTCACACCACTGAAAGGTGAAAAATCATGAACCATCTGTATTTATACTGATAAATTCCCTGAGGTTAGCATGCCTGATATGATACTTTCCAACAGATCCCTTTTCCTCCGAGTCAATCAAGGACAGTGAACATGACTTAGCTCTCCTTCCATCACCAGTTCTCACGCAATGCCTGGAATGTGCAATAAATCCTGAATTACAACATCACCTTAGAGCAGTGGTAGTCTTGATGGATTTGGTTTTGGATGGATTGCCCAACCATACCTGAGGGATATTCCATGTCCATTAGCCAGTGTGAGTGGCCTTCTATTTTAATGATTTTCAGTCAGATGAAGGGATGAGAAGAAGGTGGGCTGTTAACCTCCCCTGAAAAATTATGCTAGCTTCAGTTGTATTTGTGTGTGTGTGTGTGTGTGTGTGTGTGTGTGTGTGTGTGTGTGTAGAGTACCCTAAAGTCTGTAGACTTCATTAGATTGTTGACAAATAAAATCATATTAACATCCATATCCAAATGCCTGGGAGTCATCAGTGTGTCCTGTGTTCTGCTTGTACCTGATACCTATCGCTTCACCTCAAGGCTTCCTGCATGGGCTCCTACTGCCTGTGAGACTACCCCTTGCTAATGCAGACAAGGAACCCTCATACCAAAGACAGAAGCACTGTTCGTGAAGGTCCCATAGCCACTGACCCTTGAGGTGTCAGAGCGGTGCTGGATTCCTTTCCAATGGGGAGAAGGCTCTTTCCCATGTCTGTGCAGCAAGCTGTTACCTGGGCCCTGCTACAGAGCCGCCCACCTTCACAACCTACCCGGCCCCAGGGGAACCACTCTTTCAGCCTCTGTCTGGACTCCTTCCTCTGTCCAGTCCAGGAAGCTCAGAGAATGTTTTGCTATGCCTTGCATTGTCTTCTGCATCATTTCAGTACACCCACAATAAGCAAGCACTTTTCTCACTTCTCCGGAGTGCCATCACGTATAGATCAATGCAGGCAAATAAGTAGTGACAGGCCACGAGTTCAAATGGTCAGACCCCACGTCCTCACCTGGACTTAGCTGTGGCATCCTGCCACACATTTTAAGACGAAGGGAAGCTTGTGTATTCCTTAGTTTGATGTAATGTTGTATTTGATTCATAACTATACACTGTGAACCTGTTTCTACCTAAATTCCCTTTATTATGACTGTGAGGTAAATAATTAGGAAACATGGATTCTTATTTCCAGTTCTTCCTGAAACCGTTGGGGTGATAGTGACATGTATAATTTATCAATTTGGGCTTGTTTCTCTATCTACAAGATAAAGGATGAGTCCACATGGTTTCTAAAATCTCTCTCTGGCCTATTTTATTTGCTGCTAATAAAATAGAATATTTTCCTTCGTGTTGGTTTTCAGTGATGGAGGTAGTGACTATCGTGTTTTCTGTAAAAATAGTTTGGTATTATATTAGATTATCAGTTATTTCTCTGGTTCCAAACCTGTTTATTACCCTTCCACATACAGCTGAGATATAACCTGTGAGTTACACTATGTCCCAACTAGTTTATTAAAAAATTAGTATTATTTTCCCAATATAGTTCAGATCATGTTGAATTTAAAAGATTAACACATGTCCAATGAGAAAAAAAAATCAGCATGAAGTGTCTGTCCGAATATATTATAGCAGCCCTGATTTAAATAGGATGTATCATCCTGGTTTCTCATAGTTGCCAATGCCAAGGTACTATTAGACACAGACATATTCGACAGGGCAAACAAAATTGTTGATGTTTGTGCAAAGGTTCTCTCATATTAGCAGTCATAATATTTTTATTTAAACAGCCTTGGCAGTTTGGATCACAGTTTGAGAGTGCCTAATAGTTTGAGACTGAGTTTGTTTGTACTCTCTCATATGTTCAAGTGCAGACAACGTTGTTCACAGCACTTTCCTAGAAGGCAAACAAAGGATAAGACATTTCAGTACTGTTGGTGAAATTGGCATTTAGAAAAATATAAACTACTATCCATCCATACATTCCTTAAAAATCTGGAAATGAGATCTTTATAGACAACCATAAATCATAAGTATTGGCTGAGTGATTTTGCCATATATACATATATGAGATTTGGCACTAATGAAACAATATTTTACTTGTGATAAAGTAACATTCTACTTAGAGTAAGAGTATATATATGTATATACATGGCAAATCATATATATGTTACACATGACATATGGTATATAAATGTGTGTGTATATATATATATTTGTATATTATATATATAAAAAAGCATATTTATAGGAATTTGAAATATCCATTAAAACATTTTTAAATGCCTACACTGAGGCATTTTTGTAGAGTTTTACATACTCTATATTTTTCAAATAATAATTTACATCAATACAGTATTTCATGGTTTTCAGAACATTGATATGTACATGATGGTATTTAATTCTCTCCAAAAGAAAAAAAAAAAAAAAAAAAAAAAAAAACATTTTCTACATTTTGAAAGCTGAATCTTGGAAAGGATGAATGACTTTTCCAAAGTCACATAAGTACTGAAGGCAGATATGGAAATCCATGTCTTCGGATTCTGAATCTAGTATTTTTTCTAATGAGCTATAATACCTATCTGTTTAGTGATTAATGGCATCAATAAAATCAATTATCCTTAGTCTTCCACTTCTTACTTTATAATGAAATGTACTCTTCATTGTTGAAAGAAAAATATTCCTGTTAAGAAATGAGGACAGATTTTTTTTTAACTTCACACAATTCTTGCATATTCCCTTAGAAAGAACTATTTTATATTATGTCCAAAATTATTTTATTCATTTTGGTGGAGGTGGGGTTTGGGAAGAGAAGAATCATGGACGTATTTCCCTCCACCTTGTACAAGTGAGAAAGATGGGAAGCCGTCCTGAGAGGGAGCAGGATAGACTCAAAAAAGTATAGACTTTGGAATTAAGCCAACGTGGATTTTAATCCCAGCACCACCACATTTTCCTGGCCAAATATCCTTAGGTAAGTCAGGGTCTGACTCTTAATTTTCTCACCTGTTAAATGGGCTAAATAATCTTATTTTACAGGACTATTATGAAAATTGGGTAAATAATACATGAAAACATGGCGACATCGTAGCCACATAAATGTTAGTTTTTATTTGTGTCAATTGATCCAGACATCAAACAGACAACACGTAAGCTTTGCTTCCCTAGTTTAAATTTCCTTTTCATGCTTTTGGTTGGTGTTGATCTGGAAAACGCTAAGAAATTCATCCTGGTGTGGCGCAGAGGATCAGCAACAACTCTCAGTCCCTGTTGAAATCTTTCTTGCACAAATACATGCTTGTTTTCCCTTCCACGCCAATCAAAGAATTAGGCAAGACAATTTTTAAAATTCTCTCTAGTTTTTTATTTTCTCAATCCTTGCACATTTTATAATCTTTATGATCGTACATTTATCTGCCAACATTCCCCCTCTCCCATTCTTATAAAGCAAGAGGAAAAGAAAAATTACATTGACTACCACTGTTTTAGAACAAGCTATCTGAGTGATTTTATATATAGGTGTTGGAGTAGGTGAAAAAAATAATGAGAAACAGCTCAGTCACCCCCAACATTTTCCCATCCACTAGCTCCCTCCTGATGGTGGTCTCTTTCCCATCCCAGGCCTGAACCTGAATCAAAGAGTCATCATCTAAGGTTACCGTACTCTGAAAAACAGGCAAGACCAAATTCAGCTCAGATTGTCATATTTGAACTCTAAAATTTTATCAGGTGCCAAATTCTTTTCAGCTGTTGTGATACTCTCAGGTAGCTTTAGAATGGTGTTTACAATTCCATTTATTTTAAGACTCTGTCAACAATAAATTTGTTGGCTGATTCTTCTGGGGTTAGAAAAAGTTTTATAAGAGTGAAAACAAAATATCTTGAGTAAGTAAAGATTTTTTAAAATATTTTATTGTATAGGCCAAGTATTATCTTTCTGCATAAAGAATCACAGGTAAGTTTCAACCTTAAAAATGCACATGAAGCTAATTCAAACCCCTACTGTAAGATCAGATTTCCTCTTCCTACCTCAACAATATATTCCGCAACAGTTTATGGAAAAACCCAAACGAACTTTTTGGCCAACACAATAAAAATAATGATAATAATAATCACAACAACAGTAACTACCACTTATGTAGCACTATTTATTGTGTGAGACACTCTTCAAGAGTATTAATATAATAACCCATGTAATCCTCACAACAATTTTATGACGTAAGTACTATAATAATCCTCTTCTGCAAATGAAAAGATTGAGTCAGCAAGAGTCTGTGACTTGCCCAAAGTCACATGGTTGATTGGTGGCAGAGGTAGGATTCACACTGAATCAGTTCTGAGCCAGAGTCTGCATCTTGCTCCACAAAGTTTAGAGATATCTCTGATTAAACTCTACTCTAGTGCAATACCATAGTATATAATCATTGGGAAGCATACATCTCAGAGTTTACACGTCTACCAAGTTGGGCCTTCTACCAAAATTACTTACAGTCTGTCCCGTGACAGAGATAATGATGGTCACCAAATTTTCTTTCTGCTCTCCTATATTTTTCAGCCTTTTTATTCTAGTAGATTTTTAATTTACTATGGTCATCTTTATTAAACATTTTTGGTCAAAATTCTTCTTCCATTTGATATTATACAGGAATTTGAAGTCTCATATTATTTAAGAACTGTCTGATAATGTGGTATTCAGTTCCTTTTGTCAGGACCTCACCCTCCATATTGTTTAACAATCCTCTATTGAGTGTATTCATTCAAATGATAAATATTTATCGAGCAAACATTATGTAACAAACACTGGGTTCTGTAAAACAGAACAGACAAGAAATTCTTTCTTTGAAGATCTTACATTCTAGTTTGGGGGAACAGAAAATAAACAAAAAAATATAAATAAATTGTGTAATATAAGTTGTGTATTCAATTTGGAGCCCATAAGATGAATGAAACTGTGTGTGTCACTTCCAGGCTGAGGCAATAAAAAGCCCAGTGTGTCTTTCTCTACCTTGCTGACTGAGAACACAAACTTCAGATGGTCCAACTATAAGATAGTTGAACCTCCTTTGGCCTGGGCCCTGGAGAAATTAAGAGGGGCAGATACCATATGTCCCCATTTCTTGCCCCATTCTCCCCTTACACAGAAACTTCTCTGACTCCACCACAACACTGAATATGTACTATGAGTTAGAACTCCAAATGTGTAAGCCACTGAGAGCTTGTGGATAATTTGTTACTGTGATTGATATGACCTCACGTATACTGGCTAATACAAGTTTTATTCGTTGTAATTCTATGTGTGGAAAACTGCTGCAAAATAGAAAGATAGACGTTTTGTTTCTGAGAGAACAATCTAAAGAAATAATTCTCAAAATGTGTTCTGCTAAGCATCTGCATCAGAATTGTTAAAAATACAGTTTTCAGGTACTGGCCCCAGATATCAGAGCCTCTGGGATGAGACCTAGAAGTAGGTATTTTTTACAAACATCCTGAGAGATTTATGTGTGTATTAAAATTTGAGATCCTCAGACCTAGGCTGAAGTCCCAAATTAATCTAACACAGATTTTAGATATGTTTGCTATAACTGCTTACTTACTTGGGATGATTTCAAAATTAACATTCTTATGAAATTTATCTGAAAGAGTGTTGAAGGTCTCACCTTAGTTTTATGGCCACCTGGTGTGGTTTCCTCAAACTCTTCTCTCAGTTTAAAGGATTCTTCCAGATCTTTATTTCTTCCCTTACATTCTTACATGTTCACATGTATAGGGTTTGTTTTTTCTATTATGTATTTTTACTGTGGTAAAATACATATAACATAAAATTTACCATTTTAACCATTTTAAAGTGTACAATTAAGTGACATTAAGTACATTCACAATGTTATACAACCATTGCCACTATTAAAAATTCTATACATACTAATACTAATATTTATTCATCTGTCCCCTTATTGATGGGCATTTTGTTGTTTCCTTTTTTGTTGGTATTACAAATAATGCTGTAGTGAACATCATTGCACACACAACTTTGTGCAGTACATGTAGGAGTATATTCTATGGAAATAGTATTACATATACTTCAATACCTAAGTTAAACTTCTAGGAGAAGATACATTGGGGAGACACTGTAACATGGTTCATGGAATTCATATTGTGAAACATGATGGCAAGATGTGACAGGTTGGAAAATTGTTCCCAAAGATACTCACGTCCTAGTCCCTGGAACCTGTGAATGTTACTTTATATGCCAAAGGGGGCTTTGCAAATATGGCTAATTTAAGGATCTTGAAATAGGGAGATTACCTTGGATTATCCAGGTGGACCCTAAATATAGTCACAAATTTCTGTATAAGAAGAAATTTTCCTTGTGAGAAGAGGAAGAGGGATATTAAACTACAGAAGAGGAGAAAATGTGACAATAGGAGCAAAGACTGAAGTGTTGTGGCCATGTGCCAAGGAATGCCAGCAGCCATCAGAAACTGGAACACAAGATCTATTCTGAAAATCCTCAGAAAATTTAGAGCAAATGTTTGCAAAATGATCATTTTTTTTAAATAATTGTGACTTTTTGCTTAAAATCATTTATTGAAATCATTTGCCATTTAGTATATGGCACATGCATGTTTTATCTATGTAAATCCGTGGTCAATTATATGAGAGGAGGGGTTATGTCAATTTTAACCAGTTTTACGCAGAACTGTATCTAGGTGCTAAATTAATATTTATTGTTTCTGTGTGAAAAACTGAAGGGAGGGGTTCACACAGAGCAAGTTCTGTGCTATCAAAGCTCCCATTTTTACTGGCCATGATATGCAAGTAAACATGGCTCACCCAGTTCTTTCATATATTCTTCAAAATTTTCACAAGGAATGGATTTCCATGTTCCCCGGAACCGATCAACCGTTCTGCCTAAGTTGACTTTAAAGAAAAATAGCATCATATGAATGAGTATGTTCCCTGAAATAGTGTTGGAACCTGTTTTTAATACAATTCTGGTAGATAGTGCAGAAAAGTCAGGGAAAAAAATAAGACACTCTAATCCTTGTCATCTTCCCATCAAACCATCCAAAGCCGGAAAGCTCTCTCAAATGTAAGTAAGTCAGGATGATAATGGAGCATGGTACAGATTTTAGCAGGACTAGATATAACTTTTCCATCTCTAATTTAGGATCAAAACTGGATGTTACAAATTCTCTCTAGTTCCTTCCCTAAGAACTGCCGCACACACAGAGCAATGTGTAAGGGGTAAACCTAGGCAGCTGTGTTTATGCCATAGGACCCCTAAGCTCCAGCTCTTTCTCTCTCTTTCTCTGAGCAAGGATGATCTAGAAAAAAAAGCCAATTTATCAGCTGTTTAGCGAGCTTATCATATTCTCAGTTTTGATACTTTGAACTAAAAACCAGAGACTTCAAGAGAAATGGGAACATATTGTATATGTATAACTGATTCACTTTGTTATAAAGCAGAAGCTAGCACACTATTGTAAGGCAATTATACTTCAATAAAGATGTTTAAAAAAAAAAATAGGAAGCAAGAATGAAAAAAAAAAAAAAAAAAAACCAGAGACTTCATGGATGGCATTTGGCATTTGAACCAAAAAGCTAAGTTTAGTCAGGGCTAGAACAATCATTTTAAGTCATGTACATATTGAGCAAGAGAATGAAGCAGAAAAAAAAGGAAGGAAATACAGCAACTATACTTCAATTAAAAATAAAAAGTAAAATAAAAAGAAGCAAAGAGATCGTGTTATATACACAAATACACAAAGACTTGTTGTTGATGCTTTTCCATATGCCAGCTCAATTTCGCATAAGCTTAGATAGTCGTCATTGCCATGGGAACACCAAATATCTTCTTAGTAAATCCCCCTTAATCTAGGCTAAATTCTGCTCCTTTCAACCTTGACTGTAACACTTTGATGTCCATGGATATCTGTAAGGAATCAGAACAGAGGAAATGAAATATAATAGTAAATACACCAACTAGAGAAGAGGAGTCTCTAAAGGATAACTTACAAAACAAGCACAGCCTTACACATACCATCAGCCCCAAGGACATCATTGTTAATTCTAGGCAGTGCTTGATGTCCATATTCTGACACAGAGTTATTAAGAAAAAGTGAAATTAATTAAAATCTTTTTAAGACAGGAAAGGAAATACAACGTTCTATAACAATTCCCATTAAAATGTTAAATGTCCACTATCTAAATATCCGCAAAGACACTTATCCAGGCCAATGGTCTTACCGAAAATTATTCAACAAACATTTATGGAACAGCTAGGATTATACACCTAATATGAGGCTAAGCAATTTTGCAGACACCATTGATTTAATGTCCTAACTAGAATTGGAAAAGATACTATAGTTTGTTTCTGTTTTTCTTCCTTTCCTATGTTAGGCAGTTCAACGTTATGATTTTTTTTTTTACATTAATTTGTACAATTTGTAAAGTTATGCCCACTCAATTGAATAGGCATGAGGCTGACTCCAGGAAATGACTCACCTATGAAGGTACTAATGAGATTAAAATTAGGCACCAAAGATGTTAAAATTCCTTGGATTTTTCAAGAAAATGTCCACTGTGTTGCCTCATATGTTGGATGCACATTGATCCCCCAACATAAGGAAAATCACGTATAGAAAATCTACTCCTCACTGCTTATGGGCGGGTGGGATTATCTCTTGTGTTGATGAAAATGTTCTAAAATTGGTTCTGGTGTTGGTTGCACAAGCCTGTGAATATACTAAAAACCATTGAATTGTGTACTTTAAATGGGAGAATTGTGTGATATATTATCTCAATAAAGTGGTTTATAAAAAAATTTTTTAAATTAAAAAAAAAATAAATAAATAATAAATAAATAAATAAATAAATAAATAAATAAAAAGAAAATCATCTCCTCAAAGAAGTCACTTTGGGAACTCAGCGTTTGTGTCCATTGCTGGCAGGTTAGGCGTTCAAAGATGTCGATGGACCAGAGCAGGGCGCAGCCTCTAACTCTGCCCCCGTGGTCCCTCCGTTCCTGTGATCACCGTGTCAGTTCAAAGACCGGCCAATGTACACTGGCCTAGTCATGCGTCTGATTGGTTGTTCCTGCCTTTTCTGTGATGAAGGCTTTCTGGTGTCCATTAATATGTGTATTAAAGATCTTTACACATTATCCCCTTTCCTGTAAGTACATCCATATTCCTTTATGCCAAACTTCTTTGTCTCCAATTTTTTAGTCCTTTTCCTTCAAACCCCTGACCAGCCTATCAGACTGTATTCCCCCATGAGGATGTGTATATTCTCATCTCAGGCCACTGCTCCCTCCACACAAAATTAGTAACAGGAGCACCACTCTGAGCTTTGTCCATGGGGACGATTTTTCTCACCACTGGTTTTCAAGTACCCTCCCAACCTGAGTATAATCAAACCACTGCTCACTTTCAGCCTGCATCCACTCGCTGAGCTGAGCTATCCATAACAGATGTCCAGGCTTCTCCCACTGCTTCAGCTGGTCACACGCGACACCCCTCCCCCCCTCCAGCCCCCACCCCAGTTCTAGGAACGATCTGAGGGGGTGGGTGCTGGTACTCCTGTGGTGGGTGACATGGTCTGGGCTACCTGCTCATGCAGTTACCTCATGTCTTCTGGTCTTGTTTAGCCTCGAACCCAGTTGCACAATCTCTATCTCATGTTGGATTGCTGCTGGGTCTGCCTGAGTTTATGACTCTGTGGGTCTGACAGAACCCAGATCGTAATGGACAGTACCAGACCCATGGTTACTTAGTGTCCTATAATCAAGAATTCTGTCTCTACTCAGCCCCCTTAACACACCAGGAACTCTTTTTCAAAAAACATATAAATTTCCGTTGCAGATGACATGGCCTTGTTCCCAAATGCCAGAGGTCTGTGTTGGCTGCTCCCACCCAGGCTTCACCTATGTGCCACACTGCATCTTTTCCCGTCACTAACCCCTCCAACAGCATAGGGTTTGCCAGATCATCTGGCCCAAGCAGCAGGGTTGCTTGCATTGCAGCCCTGACTTCCTGTTCCAGGCCTCACTCAAAGCAGGGAGATTTACTTGTCACCCACTATATGGGCTGGAACACATTCCTAGATATAGGATATGTTGGCATCATAGGCCAAAGCATCCTACCAGGAATTCTTTTTCCTTCTTTCTGGTAGAAAGGTAAGATGCAGCAATTTGTCTTATGGAAGAGATGTCTTCACCTGCCCTTGACCCACCTGGATCACTAAACACTTTACAACAGTGGAGGTTCCCTCGGTTGTCACCAACTTTAACTCCCATACTTTGCAATCCCTGTGTCTTACCAACACCTCCAGTACGCTAGCCACTTCTTGCTCACCCTCCTAATCAACACAAGGTTGCGCAGGACGTCCAGACAACCTGTATATTATCTGATTATATTATGACAGAGAGCAGGTGGTAATGTAGCCCCAGACAAACCTGTAAATGTATATTGTTATCAGTTCTATGTAATTGCAAACAGTCTCTGATCTTTCCTGATCGGGACAGAAAAAAATGCCAAATCCCTGTCTGCATGCCATGTACCTGAGGCCATATTAATCTGCTCTTGCAAAGGTAGCACATCTAGCACAGTAGCCACAATTGGGGCTATTATTTGAGCTTGCTGTGGCCTACAGTCATTCTCCAAGATTCATTTAGTTTGTACAGTGGTGAGACTGGTGAATTAAATGGAGCTGTGATATGGACCACTATCCCTTGCATTCTTAAGATCCTTTAGAGTAGCATTAATTTCTACCATTCCTCTTCATCACCACCTCCAAATGCAATATTTTTGGATTCACCATCTTAGCCAGGACTGACAAGGGGATGGGGATAGAAAGGATGGGAGAGTAGAGGTGCAGTTTCAAAAGATTCCACGTCACCTTCTCACTATGATAGCTCATTTGGTTTGAATGAGAAGAATTCAAGATGGAGGCTACTGCAACAGCCACCTACATCAATCTCAATTCTACATTCAGGGACTGGGGAGGTGACCACTGGCTGGGTCCACGGACCTACTGGACCTACTGAGAGCCAGACTCTGACCAGGATATTGTTTATTACTTGGCCCCGGTATGCCTCCTCTCTAATATGATGTTTTGGAACTCTGTGAATCAATGTTAATTCAGATCCAATACCCTCAAAATATTTGGATATTCCTCTTTCCCCAGTGTGTATTTTCTCAGCTGAATTACCATAGGTCTTTTTGAGGAAAATGGGGGAAATTAACATACTATATTTTTTCCCATGATATTTCAAGATACTTCCTCCTATGGACTTGGCCACCTCTTCAGCCAGTGGTTTCTGGGTCTGAAAACTGCCTGAGGTCTGAGATCTGGGCAAAGGATCATGAATTTCTATGGGGGTGACCACCCTCAGCCTACTGTTCATCTATTCTTGCCTTCTTTTGATTGTATGGATTAAGCAGTACCCCCATTGGTTATTCATCTATTTTGCCTTTAGGGGCGCCATGTTCTATTAATCGTCTCCACAATGCCCTCCAAGTCAAGCCCCCTTAGCTGCAATGCCCTGGCTTTGGCAGTCAAGTGCTGCCACCCGGCCCCTATTTTGCTTCAGTCTCATCATCCCCATTTCCCCATTGCTATCAATGAGCCAATGGATTGATTGACATAGATGTAATACAGATAAGATATAGATATAAATATTGGTTCTCTTTTTACAGAAAGGTATTGTAACTATATTGATCCATCACAGAAGTACAGAGCTTATCATATTCCTGCAGAGAAGGAGAGAGGAGAACCCCACCATACAAGAGTTTCCAGTGTTTTGGAATATTGAACTTGAGTTATTTCAGCTAAGCAATTTGTTTTTGTTTTTTTTTAACATCTTTATTGGAGTATAATTACTTCACAATGGTGTGTTAGTTTCTGCTTTATAACAAAGTGAATCAGCTATACATATACATATATCCCCATATCTCCTCCCTCTTGCATCTCCCTCCCTCCCACCCTCCCTATCCCACCCCTCTAGGTGGTCACAAAGCACCGAGCTGATCTCCCTGTGCTATGCGGCTGCTTCCCACTAGCTATCTATTTTACTTTTGGTAGTATATATAAGTCCATGCCACTCTCTCACTTCATCCCAGGTTGCCTTTCTCCCTCTCTGTGTCCTCAAGTCCATTCTCAATGTCTGTGTCTTTATTCCTGTCCTGCCCCTAGGTTCTTCATAACCTTTTTTTTTTTTTTTTAGATTTCATATATATGTGATTTGAATTGCATTGGAGCTGGACAAGGCATAGTGCACACTCTGCAGAGACTGGCATGCTAGAAAAACTCAGGCTTCACTCATTTGCTATTCATTCAATAAACTTTTGAGTGCCTCCTAAATGAAAGACCCCTGTGCTAGGCACTGGGTGTATAATGGTGAATGAAAGAGATGTGCAAAATGTTTCCAGCATTATGAAAGAGAATCTGAAATTATGCTAAATTCCCCAATGTTTCCACATGGAGATCTCTCTGTATGGTAAAAGTGTGGAGAACCGTTTGCTATTTTAGAGCAGGGGTTGGCAAGCTATGACCTATGTACTAAATCCAGCCACCACCTATAGGTGAAGATTTATTGGAACACAGCCCTACTTATTATCTATGGCTGCTTTCAGGCTACAACAGCAGAGTGGGGTAGTTGTGACAGACACCAACCACATGGTTCGCAAAGCCTCAAATATTTACTGTCTGGACCTTTATAGAAAAATATTTGCTAACCCCCATTTTAGTCTCAAGTGTGATATTTAAAACTCAGGATCATAACAACTACTGTGTTTGTAGGCTTTCTTTGCTTGGGATACAAGAGTGGTGGATAACATTTTGCCTACCACAGCTTTTTCATCAAGAAAACACACTTTTATAATTATTTCACAGATAATGCCAACAGAAAATTTAATATAAAAAGCCAAGCTCATTTTACAAAAGTCATGTGAGACAGATAGTTATCAGTAAATACAAATGAAATATTTTTTTTAAATTTTTATTTATTTATTTATTTATTTATGGCTGTGTTGGGTCTTCGTTTCTGCGCGAGGGCTTTCACTAGTTGTGGCAAGTGGGGGCCACTCTTCATCGCAGTGCGCGGGCCTCTCACCATCACGGTCTCTCTTGTTGCGGAGCACAGGCTCCAGACGCGCAGGCTCAGTAATTTTGGCTCACGGGCCTAATTGCTCCGCAGCATGTGGGATCTTCCCAGACCAGGGCTCGAACCCGTGTCCCCTGCATTGGCAGGCAGACTCTCAACCACTGCGCCACCAGGGAAGCCCCAAATGAAATATTTAAAAAATTGCTTGGAATGCTACAAGGCAGAAGGACACAAGAGTTTAAAATTCGTTGATTAGGAAAGAAACAGGATAAAAAAGCTGTCCTGCTGTCTGTCTCTTCATGAGTCTAACCTCAAATGAGTAAGGGTTGTGTTAAATTCGAAAGCTTTCTGCAGAAATAACCCTGAGTATCCCACCCTTTTAGTGACCTTAGTGATGTTGAGCCTTCAAATTTTTCATGCACCTCTAATGCACTTAGATTAAAACTATATTGTAAGAAAAAAAATCTTTAATAATTTTTTAAAGGAAAATGTATTGACAATAGGAAAAGTCTACTACAAACAGTTTAGGTGCTGTAGCAAACAGAAGGTAGTGATCTAAAGAGTTACATGGCTCTCTTCTTATATTAGTTGGGTTTTGCAGGGTGTTTATGGAACGCGGGAAGGCAGCCCTCTTTGGTCACCCCCTCAGTGTGTGCTGCTCAAGGACAATGGAAAAAGACTGGCGACTTGGCCATTTGGGAGACTCAGGGTGTTTCTACATTGCCCCTACTGTTCAAAAGAGTAGGTGAAGGTAAACAGCAGACAGAACTGAATGGAATAAGGCACACGGACACACAAGCAAGCAATAACATGGCACCCTTCTTCACACATTTGTTCAATATTTTTTAGTAGGGGTTAGGAAGTGTAGTAGTTGAATTATGACCCCCCCCCAAAAAAAAGATGTGTCCAAGTCCTAACCCCCAGTACTTGTGAATGTGAACTTGTTTAAAAATAGGGTCTTTGCAGATGTAATTAAACTAAGGATTTCAAGATGAGATCATCCTGGATTTACGGTGTGCCCTAAATCCAATGACACATGTCTTTATAAGAGAAGGAGAGACAGATCTGAGACCCAGAGACAGAGGAAAAGGTCATGTGAAGATCAAGTGAGGCAGAAATTGGAGGGTGGCCATGAGCCAAGAACTACCAGCAGCCACAGGAAGCTAGGAGAGAGGCAGGGCGTGGATTCTTCCTCAGAGCCTCCAGAAGGCTGTCAACACCTTAATTTCATGCTTCTGGACTTCAAAACTCTAAGAGAATAAATTTCTCTCATTTTAAGCTACCAGCTTGTGAGGATTTGTTATTGTAGCCCTAGGAAACTAGTAAAGGGAGAAACTAATTTTTAAAGATCTTGGACAGTTTATGTTTAAAATAAGGAGTTTATTTAATTATACAAAATGACATTTAAACTCATTGTTTTTATTTTACTGGATTTTGGTTTTGGTCAGTTAAAAGTTATCATCTTATTTACCAAGGATAGATGTAACTTTATATAGATAATAATAATAATATAGTAATTTTGATAATAGAATAAAAGGCTAAATATAAGTAGTAAATAATAGTACAATTATATAATAAAATTATATAAATTAAATTTTTTTCCTCAGTTCAAGTAAGAAAAACATTTTCCTTATTTCTCTAGCTTTTTCATCTTCCCCTGCCGCCTCCCGCCAGTTTTCTCTTGAAATATTCAGAATCATACAACTTCTTTTGGGTGAACACTGAAGGATATAAGATTTAGACAATAAAATAAATTACTTGACACTAGAAAACAGTACTATGTTGTGCTTTATTCTGTTTCAGAATTTCAGCAGATTGCTAACTTTAGGCTGGTCTTGGAGTTGAGTGCTGTCCACTTCTGAGCAGTCATGTGATTTGGACAAATCAAAATAATAGAGAGGCTTCCTGGGGGGATGAAGAAAGACAGCAAGGTCAGAGCCAGGCAGGCAGAAGGCTGATGATTCAGACCCTGCTGGGTTCCCAGGCTCTCCTGCCCATTTCTTCCCACAGTTGGAGCTGTTTGAAACCCATCTGCTGCCTTAGCATTGTCCTGAGGCCACAGTGACACATTCACCAGTAAAGTAGCATGAACTTCAGTGGTTCCCAAGGTTCACCTGCATTTGTAAAAATGCCAACTCATGTGTGCCACCTAGATTTTCTCAATCCAAATTGCCAGGGACCAGACCTGACAATATGAATTTAGAATTTCTCCCAGGTGAATCTAGTCAAGCATATGGCTCAGAAATGAAGGACAAATGCGCCAGACCAGTGGTTCTCGAAGTCTCGAAGTGTGGTCCCTGGATCAGTGATATCACCATCACCTGGGAACTTTTAGAAATGCAAATTCCTGGGCCCCACCCCAGGCTTGCTGAATCAGAAATGGGAAAGGGGCCTAGTCATCGATGTTTTAACAAGTCTTCCAGGTGATTCTTGTGAGTGCTCAAATTTGAGAACCATTGCCCACATTTAGACTCACTTCCAAAGAAGAGTCTGGAAAGGGGAAAATAGTAATTTTAAAAGCCTGGTGGGCATCACTTTAAACACGTAATCAAGTTTAACATCCTCTTTGTTAAATCTTGCTAATGTCATGTGCCCCCTGATATGATGAAGCTCTTTACCTCTGTGGTCTTCTTCCTAGAGACCCATAACCCAAATCTAATCATTAGGAAGTGTCAGACATGTGAAGAAAAACTGAGGGACATTCTACAAAATACTCTTCAAGACTGTCAAGGTCTTGAATAACAAGGAAAAACTGAGAAACTGTCACAGATTGGAGGAAAATAAGGAGACATGACAACTGAACACGATGTGGGATCCTGAATTGGATCCTGGAACAGAAAATGACATTAGTGGAAAAACTGGAGAAAATCTGAATAAAGTCTATAGTTTAGTTACTAGCATTGTACCAATGTTCATTTCTTAGTTTTGACAAATGTACCCTATGATGTAAGATATTGATGTTAGGGAAGTGGGATGAACAGTATATGGGAACACTCTGTACTATATTTGCAACTTCTCTGTAAATCTAAAAGTATTCCAAGAATTTTTAAAAATCAACAAAAACAAAAAATAAGGCAAAAAAAGTTTGGTCCACAGATCAGCAGCATGTACATCACCTGAAAGCTTGTTAGTAATGATGATCAGAACCCATTCCAGATCTGCTGAATCGGAATCTGCATTTTTCAAAAGATCCTCAGGTTAATCATTGAATGTACAATAACAGTTGAAAAACCCTGCTCTTTACCACAAGCCGGGGATATAGCATCAGCTCAACATTTTCTGGGTCTGAAACATGCACCAGGTTTTTTGTTTGTTTTTTCTGTATTGTTCTTTGTTTTGTTTTATTTTTTTAACATCTTTGTTGGAGTATAATTGCTTTACAATGGTGTGTTAGTTTCTGATTTATAACAAAGTGAATCAGTTATACATATACATATGTCCCCATATCTCTTCCCTCTTGCATCTCCCTCCCTCCCACCCTCCCTATTCCACCCCTCTAGGTGGTCACAAAGCACCAAGCTGATCTCCCTGTGCTATGTGGCTGCTTCCCACTAGCTATCTATTTTACACTGGGTGGTGTATATATGTCAATGCTACTCTCTCACTTCATCCCAGCTTACCCTACACCCTCCCCATGACCTCAAGTCCATTCTCTACGCCTGCGTCTTTATTCCTGTCCTGCCCCTGGGTTCGTCAGAACCTTTTTTTTTTTTTTTTTTTTTTTAGATTCCATATATATGTGTTAGCATACCATATTTGTTTTTCTCTTTGTGGCTTACTTCACTCTGTATGACAGACTCTACATCCATCCACCTCACTACAAATAATTCAATTTCATTTCTTTGTATGGCTGAGTAATATTTCATTGTATATTTGTGCCACATCTTCTTTATCCATTCATCTGTTGATGGACACTTAGGTTGCTTCCATGTCCTGGTTATTGTAAATAGTGCTGCAGTGAACACTGGAGTGCATGTGTCTTTTTGAATTATGGTTTTCTCCAGGTATATGCTCAGTAGTGGGATTGCTGGGTCATATGGTAGTTCTATTTTTAGTTTTTTAAGGAACCTCCATACTGTTCTCCATAGTGGCTGTATCAATTTACATTCCCACCAACAGCACACACCAGTTTTGATTATTGAGCAACTGCCTATTTCTTAAAACCCGAGCTCAGTTTTCAACCTGATTGAGATCGCTAGGCTCTGTGCCTCTCCTTGGGGCTCATTCCTTACATTTTCATACCCCCCAGAGGCTCAGACCCAATCTTTTGTTTGTGAGACAATTATTCCCTTAAAAGACAGGAGTCTTGCCTTTGATCCTTAACACTGCCTGGGGCCTGCTACCTGCCACAGACTTTCCTTTTGCTGACATGCCTGGTATTTTAAGTGCTGCCTCCTAGAAGCCCTCTGTCACATTGTTCCATGCACCTCCCATGCTGATTAGTGCTGGGATTTGCAACTATTGTCACTATAAACTCAGATGTTGTACTCTATTTGCAGATTCAACCAGGCCTGGAAATATCTAGAGATAGGATGGCATGTGGAGAGCTTGCTTCTCCATCAAATAGCTCAACAAAAAGACAGGATTTCCAGAGGTCCCAATGTTTACCAAAAAAGTGGGTTCAACAGGATCTGGGATTCGAGATAATGGCTAAGAGCCACTAGAGGCTTAGGAATGAAACTAGAAAGATAAACAATTTCCTTTGTGCCCAGACTTTTTCCTTTTGTGTCATTGCAGTCTCAGAAACAAGGACCTACTGATGTTATAAAGATAGTTTGCTGATGGGATGTTATAAAATCCAGCTAGAATGGTGAACATGGATACTTCCCCTGGGCCTGTTGGCATTAACCTTCTTCTCTTGGGGGAAAGTGCTGCAGTGAATTTCTGAAGGTTGAAAGTCAAGAGAAATTACTCCTGGAACAGATGCCTGTCCCAGTCTGCCAAAGGGAGACCAGGCTTCTTGCTTTTGTAGGGAAACACTGGGCCCTCTCCTTGGGGAATCTTAGCAAGTGTCATCCTCAGGAAACACTGTGTGAATCGGACCATAGCACATGGATTTTTTTTTTTAAAGGAATGTAGTTTATTTATTTATTGATTTATGGCTGTGTTGGGTCTTCGTTTCTGTGCAAGGGCTTTCTCTAGTTGCGGCAAGAGGGGGCCACTCTTCATCGCGGTGCACGGGCCTCTCACTGTCGCGGCCTCTCTTGTTGTAGAGCACAGGCTCCAGACGCGCAGGTTCAGTAGTTGTGGCTCACGGACCTAGCTGCTCCGTGGCATATGGGATCTTCCCAGGCCAGGGCTCGAACCCGTGTGCCCTGCATTGGCAGGCAGATTCTCAACCACTGCGCCACCAGGGAAGCCCCAGCACATGGATTTTTCAGGGAAGAGTTGCACCAGCACCCAAATGATTTGAGAGCAACTGAGGCAACCATGCGATGACCTGAAAGTTAGAACCAACCTGTTGAGTGGGGGATGGGGAGAAGTTGATGGGATTCCACATCTCTCTGAACCATGAAAGCTCTGGATGGGGCTGGATGTGCCCACATGTCTGCAGGTGGTAGGTAGGTCCTGGATAACCAGTAGTAGGTCCTAGATAACCAGTAGTAGGTCCTGGATAACCAGTAGTAGGTCATGGATAACCAGTATGCAACTCTCTGGGGTTGTCATAGGAGGCAGAGCATTTACACTTTTGGCTTTGTGATCCTCAACTGCATGATGAAACTAATTAGCTGTAGGCTAGGCAGTATGTGAATCATTTATTCTTCTCATATTAACATCAACTGTGAAATCTAAAGTGAATGATGACATTTCAGGAACAGTTGCATATGATCCTTCTTCAGCATGTTTGGGCAACGTGGAGTAGCTGTCATAAGGGAATCGCCATCTCACGCTATTTTAATAATGATGGCTCCACTGGGAAGGAACATAAGGGGGAAAATGAGTTTAGTGTCTGGGCTGTGTTTGAAGTCAAAGTGAAGATGAAAAGCAAATACTATTTTGAAATGAATTTAGGGGATTGTTGATAACAGGTGAGAAATTATGTTATGTCTAAAAACAAACACCAATAATTTTGAAAAGTGATGAGTTTTTTTCATTCATTCATCTGTGGGTATACAAAATTATTTACATTCTGATCAAAAATATGAAAAAAATAATAGTAAAATGACTGGAATGAAATGCACTAAGTTAATAGTGAGTGTCTTAGATGACAGGACAATGGCAAGTAAATTATTTCTTCCCACTTCTCAATAATTTCAGCTTGTCTGAAATTGTTCTATAATTAAAAGAATAAATTCCTTTCAAAAAATAAAACGGGGCTTCCCTGGTGGCGCAGTGGTTGAGAGTCTGCCTGCCAATGCAGGGGACGCGGGTTCGAGCCCTGGTCTGGGAGGATCCCACATGCCGCGGAGCAACTCGGCCCGTGAGCCACAATTACTGAGCCTGTGCGTCTGGAGCCTGTGCTCGGCAACGAGAGGCCGAGATAGTGAGAGGCCCACGCACCGCGATGAAGAGTGGCCCCCGCACCGCGATGAAGAGTGGCCCCCGCTTGCCACAACTAGAGAAAGCCCTCGCACAGAAACGAAGACCCAACAAAGCCATACGTACATACATACATACATACATAAATAAAAAGAATGTAAGCAGACAAGAATAGCATTAAAAAAAAAATTAAAAAACAAAAAAAACAAAAAAAACAAAAAAACAAAACAAAACAAAAACACAAAAGGACAAATACTATATGATCCTACTTATATGAAGTATCTAAAGTAGTCAAATCATAGAAACTGGAAGTAGGAGGGTAGTTGCCAGGGGCTTGGGGGAGGGGGAGGGAGTTTCAATGTCACAAGATGAAAGATGGAAAGATCTAGAGATCTGTGCACAACAATGTGAATATACGGAACACTACTGACCTGTACACTTAAACATGGTTAAAATGGTAAATGTAATTTTATGTAAAAAGAACAGTACAATAGAGGACCACATGTAAAATAACAATAATAAAAAGATTAAAATGATTAAATAAAGTATATTCAACAAGGACTTGTGACACTGTCAAGATGTGGGAGTTAAGGTCAGAAATTAAAGTGCCCTCCTGATGCTGGTACCATGCAAGAAATAGGACGTACAGAAAGGGAAGCAGTTTTGTAGAAGAAAGGGAGATATGAGTTCAATTTAAATAGCCAGTGTCTGTAGGATAGCCAGTCTAAAGCGTGCATTAGGAAGTTGGATACACAGATCTGGGGCACAGGAAGTAAAGATCTGGATCAGAAAAAAAAGAAAAAAAGACGTAGTGATCTGAAGTGGGTGGGGTCACCCTAGAGTAGAGTGGAAAATACAAGCAACACATGCAGAGCTGTACGAAAACTAAACATGTAACAACAACCAATGGGGTGAGGAGAAAAGGGGAGTGTGTTAGTTTCTTAGTGCTGCTGTAACAAATTACCATAAACTGGGCAGCTTATAACAAAAGAAATTTCTCTCACAGTTCTGAAGGCCTGAAATCTGAAATCAAGGTGTCGTTGGAACGTGCTTCCTCCAAAGGTTCTAGCAAAGACTCTTCCCTTGCTTCTTGAAACTTCTGGTGTCTCTATGCATTCCTTGTCTTGTGGCTGCATCACTCCAATCTCTGTCTCTGTCTTCACACGGGCTTTTCCTCTGTGTGTGTGTCTTTTCCTCTCCTATCTCTTATAAGGAAATTTGTCATTCAATCTAGAGCCCACCTTGATAATCTAGGCTGATCTCGTCTCCAAATCCCTAGCTATATCTGCAAAAACACTTTTTCCATATAATATGACATTCCCAGGTTCCAGGGATTAGGATGTGGACATCTTTTGGGGGGTCACCATTCAACCCATGATAGGAATAAGGTCAGGAAATTATAAGAACTATGGGGGTGGGGAGGGATGGGTTGGGAGTTTGGGATTAGCAGATGCAAGCTATTATATATATTCTAGAATGGATAAACAAGATCCTACTGTATAGCACAGTAACTATATTCAATATCCTGTGATGATAAACCATAATGGAAAAGAATATGAAAAAGAATGTATATCTATGTATAACTGAATCACTTTGCTGTACAGCAGAAATTAACACAACATTGTAAGTCAACCATACTTCAATAAAATAAATTTAAAAAAATAAATAACTATAGGGAAAAGTGTCTCTTTGTATGGGTTAGGCAATGAGAAGTCCTACACTTAAAAAAAAAGACCTGCTTCATTTTGTGTAGCATATCTTTCCCCAAATGCATTTGGCACTCTCTTCTCCCAGTGTAAATACAAAGATGAATAAGACCCAATCCCAGCCTTCATGAAGGCCAGTGGGAAAGAAGCATAGAATCAAAATAATTGGATTGCACTGTTTATGTGGTGCAATAGAAAAATCTTCAAAGTATTTATGATGGAGGCTCAGTGAGAGGTAAAATTAATTTTCTGTAGAATCAAAGAAGAGTCTAAGTGGAAACTGGCAAAAAAAAAAATAAAGTGGGGAAGGAGGGTTAATTCCAGGAAGAGGCTTCACGACCAGTGGCTTGGGGGCTGGGAAGCTTATGGAGTGTTTAGGGAAGAGAGAAAGGTTGGGTAACCCTAGAGGGTAAGGCCTGGGGCGGAAGTGAACAAGAGGTTGTGGTAATGGCTGGGACTGTGCACAGATCTTTATCCTTACCTTTGAGGCCCATTCTAATCAAGATCTGGAACATTAAAGGGAGTCCTGCGTGAGGAAAGAAAGAAGACTGCTAGTCACCATAGAATTTAAAGAATCATTTGGGGCTCTATGAGCTTAGACCGATCCACTTTGAGCACAGGCTTTCCAAAGATATAGGATAGAAGGATAGTTAAGAGCGGGGCAGCCGTGTAAATAGACAACACGTGGGATACAGGAAAGGGGGCTCTAGCAGAGGCCAGGAGCAAAGATGATCTCTGGGATTGTCAGCTTGGGAAAATGGACGAAGAGGGACACAGCTGAGAGGAAGTGACGGCTGAGAAGGGACATGGGGAAACAGAGTTCACAATTCGTTACCCAAGATTTCAAATCTCAACAGCTTTGAAAAGTTAACATTTAAAAATAAATCTGGGGCTTCCCTGGTGGCACAGTGGTTGAGAATCTGCCTGCCAATGCAGGGGACACGGGTTCGAGCCCTGGTTTGGGAAGATCCCACATGCCGTGGAGCAACTAGGCCCGTGAGCCACAACTACTGAGCCTGCGCGTCTGGAGCCTGTGCTCCACAACAAGAGAGGCCGCGATAGTGAGAGGCGCGCGCACCGCGATGAAGAGTGGCCCCCGCTTGCCACAAGTAGAGAAAGCCCTCGCACAGAAACGAAGACCCAACACAGCCAAAAATAAATTAATTAATAATAAATAAATAAATAAATAAATAAATCTGGTGCGACTCACTTGGTGGTGAACCTGACCTGAGTTAACATGAGGCCATTTGTAGTCTTCACATACCCACTTTAGACTGAATAAACATCTTTTGCTGAAGAAATACTGTATTTGATTATGGGGTGTTGCCCCATAATATATGGCACTTGCCTCATGTTACCTTTCTCAGTTCTGCTAAACGTGTGAACCAGCTATTTCTGATTTCAAGGCCAAGGGTTAAGGATAAATAATTTTGCACCTTTAATGAGTCCAGTGTGAAAGTTGCATTTGAGGAATTCAAAATCAACTTGCTCTCCTGTGGAAAGAAAGTTTACACAGAGTACAGGTATAGGAAAAAAACATTTTCCAGCAAACTAGAATCATTTCTATATATAGTGGAAATTTTAAATAAAATGTCAAAATAATCCAGAAAAAAAATTCTCCTCACAGGAAGAGTTCTTAAATTATCTTTGTCATATTGAAACAAATTCCACAGTAGGACTAAAATTTAAGGTCTAATGTATACAGTGGCACTGCATACAAATTTTCCTGTATCATTTTTCATCCAAGCAGACTTCTGTGAGAAAATTTCAACAAGTAAACTTTACATATTTTGTTATCTGTTCTTTATGTTTCCACTTCTTAGCTCTTACTGAGCTGGATCAGTCTAACACGGACAGCTGCCTGTCTTCAACCGCCCTCCCTGACTCTCACAGTGCTCGGGTTTCTTTTGAAGCGAGGCCCTTGGAATAGAGCCATTTTCCGGAGGCTATTTTTACTTGTTCAGACAGATTTATAAGAGTGATTTGCAAAAACTCACTTGTTCCCTTTACGTGTACTTTCTGAGAAATGTGAAGAAGAAAGGAGAAAAAAATCAGGATTCCCATGCTTTACATCTAGAGAGGAAAAAAAGTGGGTGCTGAACAATTAGCAAAATTTATGAATAGAAGTCGTCCTTTGCCAGCTTACAAAGTCCTGACCTCTGGGCCAGGTTTAATTTAACTTGGTGAATGGGGAAGAGGATGTTACCAAAGCATGTGTGTGTGTGTACACACGTACATGCACATACACACATACACAAACATACACACACCATAGACAACTGAAGAGACAATTTAAGAAGCACAGACTACTATGTATAAAATGGATAAGCTACAAGAATATATTTTACAGCACAGGGAAATATAGCCAATATTTTATAATAACTATAAATGGAGTATAATCTTTAAAAATTGTGAATCACTGTGTTGTATACCTGAAACATATAAATTTGTAAATCAACCATATCACTTATATGTGGAATCTAAAAATATGATACAAATGAAATTATTTACAAAACAGAAACAGACTCACAGACTTAGAAAACAAACTTATGATTACCAAAGGGGAAATGTGGTGGAGAGGGATAAATTAGGAGTTTGGGATTAACATATACACACTACTATATATAAAATAGTCAACAAGGACCTACTATATAGCACAGGGAACTACTCAATACTCTATAATAACCTATATAGGAAAAGAATCTGAAAAAGAATAGATATATGTATATGTACAACTAAATCACTTTGCTGTACACAACTAACTGTACACTTTGCTGAAACTAACACAACGTTGCAAATCTATACTCCAATATAAAATTAAAAAATCAAAAAACCCAGGTCTACCAGAAAAAAAAAAGTGTGTTTCTCTCTCCCTCCCTCCTTTCTCCCCTCCCCTACCAGTCTTCACACTACACAATAACCTCAAAGGCCGCTGGGATTCAGTGAAAATCAAACATATTATTGCAAGTAAGGTTTGGGGACAGATGAGTTCATTTGATCACATTCCAGTTTCTTAGTCACTGCACATTAATTTTAAGGAGAGAAAATACACATAAATTATAACTGCTTTTCTTTTCCATTCAGCAGAAATATTACAGTATTACTGGCAAAAATATTACAGTGTAAATAATTGCAACACATCCTGCGATTAACACTTGCTGTCTTATCTCTGCCAGAGTGGGGCAGCGGGATCCACAAAGCCAACAATTAAAATGAGACATTGTGACTGACTTTCTAGGCCCAGTTTAAATCACTCAGTCCTGTAACTATCGTTTAGTTTTCCATATCTCATTCATTCGCTCAATACACATTTCACACGTACTTTTTCTTGTGCTCACAGCATTTCTGCCAGTGTCAGAAACAAGGTGAGAACACAAACTCTTGAAGGGAAGGAAGTTAAAGGTTGACAAGCATCTACTCTGGGCCAAATAACTTATTTTGTCATCTAATTTATTCTCCAAAACCATAGTTACTGTTATCCCCATTTTATAAAGATGGGAAACAGATTTAGGGAAATGAAAGCTTTCACAGAGCTCACACGGCTAAAAAATGGTGAAAACCAGATTCATTTTTTCCATCCTTTAATTTACCACTTACCAAGTGTCTAGCACTGCCCTGGGATACACTATGATACAAAACAAACAAAGGTGCTTTCCTCCCACTTCTTTCCACTGTAGCAGTGGCCTTCAACTCTGGTTGAGAACACACTAGAATCACCTGGAGAGCTTCTAAAACACACCAGCACCAATGTCCATTTCTGGTAATTAAGAAAGAATCTCTGGAAGTGAAGCCTGAGCTTAAAGATTTTTAAATTTCACCAAATGTTTCCAAAGTGCATCCAGGATTGAGAATCTTTCATTTATTAGATTAAGTTGAATACAAGGTCATCACCCTCAAAAGGCTTACACTGTACAGAAGTTACAGATAAATACATAAAAATATAACTCACTTGGAAAACAATTTTGAGGTAATGCATAAGGATATTTGAAATTGCATGGTACATATTTAAAGTAAAGGAATTCATGAAAGTCAAAATTACTTTTGGAATTGGGATGGTGTTATGCATGGAATTGTGCTCCCTCCCGCAAAATTCACATGTTGAAACTCTAACCCCAGTATCTCAATATGTGACTGTATTTGGAGATAGGGCTTTAATGAAGTAATTAAGTTAAAATGAAGTCTTTAGGATGGACCCTAATCCAATCTAACTGGTGTCCTTTTAAAAAGAGAAAATGTGGGCACACAAAGAGACACCAGAGGTACACACACACACAGAGGAGAGACCATGTAAAGACACAGCAAGAAGGCAGCCATCTACAAGCCAAGAAGAGAGGCTTCAGGAGAAACCAACACTGCAGACACCTTGATCTTGAACTCTTGGCCTCCAGAACCATGGAGAAAATTAATTTCTGTTGTTCGAGACACCTAGCCTGTGGAATTTTTTATGAAAGCCGAGCAAACTAATATGGATGGGTTTATGGAAGTATAATTTCACAAATGAAGGGAATACAGGAAAACACTTGAAGGCAAGGTATACTTTTGACTACAGTCAAAACTCTAGTTCAGTTCGGAAACTTGGGTGTGTATCAGAACCATCTATGGAATTTGGTAAAATGAAGATACGCAGGCCTTATGTTACTTCCACAAGTTTGGGCCACTCTATTCTTTGCTTGCTTCTGGTGATTCTGATACATAACACTGTTTGAGAATCATTAGACTAGAGGGTGGGAATTTGGAGGACATTATTGGCAGGTGAAGAGTGGTTGTTACTGGGGGAAAGAGGCTAGAATGAGTATAATATGTACTGAGGGGAATGATGATGTTAAGGAAATCTAAATAATTAGGATAGAAAGAGTGATGGTTAATTTTATGTGTCAATGTGGCTGTGCCATGGTGCCTAGATAATTGGTCAAGCATTATTCTAGATGAGTCTGTGAAGGTATTTTTTGGATGACATGAACATTTAAATGGGTGAACTTTGAGTTAAGTAGATAATACAGATGGGTGTCATCCAATTGTTTGATGGCCTGAATGGAACAAAAACTGACCTCCACCAAGCAAGGAGTTCTGCCAACAGAAGGCCTTTGAGATAGGTGTAGATAGATAAATGATAGATTGATAGATAGATAGATAGATAGATATAGATAGATATACATGAACACATACACACACGCACACACACACACACACACACACTGTTAGTTTTGTTTCTTTGGAAAACCCTGACTAATAATAAAGGAGAGGTTAGAAAGATGACAGAATACATTAACGGAAGGCCTTCATGAACAAACTAAAGAGCTTGGACTTTATCTGATTGGGACTATAGAAGTTTTCAGATAAACCAGGTGAGTCTTCAGAGTACAGGTTTTGCCTTTGGCACTCAGCTTGAAACAAAAATATCAGTGTAGAGTATGGATTAATCCCTTTTCTCTGACACCACAGAAAGAGGAGCAGCTATTCAAAAACACGTAATTTATTAGAGCAGGATTAAGAAGTTTGCTACAGTCAATTTCCTTCATTGTTATGCTACAGAATCACCAATACATCACAGGGATAAAGTGGAAGAAGAGGTGAAACAGGGTAATGAAAAATGAGGCTTTGGGTTTCAAATCCTTCATGCAGGTACCAAGCCCATGTTCTGCTGTCACTTGCTGAGACATTCAATCTGTACTCTTTTGATGTAGTCGCCATGAAAACTATCCCAGAGTTTTAAGAACTAAAACAAATCAAGTTAGACTTCAAAGGATGTATATGAAGAACACTAGGAATTTTATAACCTACCATTCTAACTTGGTCTTCAAAGACTGCTCACACACATCTGTGTCTCTAATGCCATTGGAAGGATGGGAAAAGATGCTGCATGTATTTGTTTAAAAAATGTTGTTGAAATCATCTGTGCTTATCATACCCTTGTTGTAGCTTTGTAGTTAAATTTTCTTAGCTCTAGACCAGTCTAGATGTTCTCCTTAATTTGTCTAAAATCTGTCAGTTCCCTCTCCAGTGTTTTATTAGTAATGTGTGCTGAGGTGCCACTTCATTCCTTCATAGATTTCTTCACTCTATTCAGAATTTATGAAATAAATATTATTGAGTACCTACTCTAATCTCCACACTGTGATAGGCGTTGGGAATACAGTACGGTCTTCAACAAGACAAAAGACACAATCTTTTTCTCATTTTAATCTCTTGGTAGCTTATAAAACTATGTCTTAAAATGCAAGAAATAAGGAGGGATGTTATAAAAGATACTGACTCAGACACCTGATGGGATCCCATTAGCTTAGCAAATGTGTTGGGGGTTTTCTTTGCATGTGCTGGATTTCTAGAAAGTTTATGGAGCAGAACTTTTGTGAGTGGAGATTCCAATAGGCATAAAATACTTCTCCAGGAGGCAGGTCCTCCTCCTCCCTCACCACCCCCCCTTCTTTCATTTAGCAAGTATGTTTGAATCCATACTAAGGACAAGGCTGGGTGAGGATACAATGAGTAAAAACACAGTCTTTGCACACTTAGAGCTTACAATGCAGTAGGGATTAAACAGAAAATGTTTCAAAAATCATACAGATCAATGTAAACTCTAGCAACAAGTGCAATGAGTGAAAGGCACACATAGAAATGACAGGAGAGCTCACTTAGTCTGAAGAATCAGTCAACACCAAACCTAAGTACCTGTGTTCTTATTTACAGAAAATTCTATCAGGTTCTAGTCAAGCAGTTGCTCAGTTCAACTGAGTCTCAATCAATTGTTAGGAACAACCATGATTTTTTCCTCTAAAATGCTCCATAAAATATCTATTTAATATCCCCAAAAGAGGGCTTCCCCAGTGGTGCAGTGGTTGGGAGTCTGCCTGCCAATGCAGGGGACACGGGTTCGACGCCTGGTCCGGGAGGATCCCGCATGCCGCAGAGCAGCTGGGCCCTTGTGCCACAGCTGCTAAGCCTGAGCTCTGTGAGCCCAAGAGCCACAACTGCTGGGCCCGCGTGCTGCAGCTGCTGGGGCTCACGCACCTGGAGCCCGTGATCCTCAGTGGCAGAGGCCACCACGGTAAGGGGCCCACGTGCCACGGTGACGAGTGACCCCCCGCTTGCTGCAGCTGGAGAGGGCCCGTGTGCAGCAGCAGAGACCCAGCGCAGACAAAAATAAATAAATAAAAGAAAGAAATTAAATAAATAAATATCCCCCAAAGGGGTTACATTTTTATTTGTGTAGCCACACAACTCTATTTTCTGACTGTGAGGATAGACATCTCCATTTTGAGTAAGTAAATAGTGTCTGAGTTGAAAATGGATCCCCCATTGGGCAAACATAGAGACACCAAGACACTCTCTGCTATAACAAATATCTCTTTCTGGATGCAGAAGTCCAAGCTGTTGCTGTTTACCCATTCCACATGTTTATCTTATGAGCTATGGTAGTGGTTTTCATTAGAATCACCTGGGGAGCTCAAAGACTGCTACCTGAGTCCCATCCTCAGAGAGTAGTATTGGTCTGATATAATTGGGTTTTAAAAAATGTCTCCAATTAAAAGGGAGCCTTCCTACACTGTTGGTGGGAATGTAAATTGGTGCAGGCACGGTGGAGAACAGTATGGAGGTTCCTTAAAAAATAAAAATAGAGTTACCATATGATCCAGCAATCCCACTCCTGGGCATATATCTGGAAAAGATAAAAACTCTAATTCAAAAAGATACATGTACCCCATGTTCATAGCAGCACTATTTACAACAGCCAAGACATGGAAGCAACCTAAATGTCCATTGTCAGATGAATGGATAAAGAAGATGTGGTATATTTATACAATGGAATACTACTCAGACATAAAAAAAGAATGAAATAATGCCATTTGCAGCAACATGGATGGACCTAGAGATTATCATACTGAGTGAAGAAAGTCAGATAGAGGAAGACAAATATCATATGATATCACTTATACGTGGAATCTAAAGTATGATACAAATGAACTTATTTACAAAACAGAAATAAACTCACAGACATTGAAAACAAACTTATGGTTACCAAAGGGGAAAGGCTGAGGGAGGGATAAATTAGGAGTTTGAAATTAACAGATAGAAACTACTATACATAAAATGCATAAACAACAAGGACCTATTGTATGGCACAGGAACTATATTCAATATCTTGTAATAACCTATAATGAAAAAGAATCTGAAAAAGAATAGATATGTTTATAATTGAATCACTTTGTTGTACACCTGAAACTAACACACTGTAAATCAACTATACTTCAGTTTTTTGGTTTTTAACTCTCCAGTTGATTCTAATGTGAAGCTATGATTAAGAACCACCAGGAAACTGTGATCTCTATCCACAGATCACTGTTATTCCCAAAATGACCTACATTCTCTGATCTTTGGTATGGTCTTGACTGTATTCTCAAATTTGTCCACTCTATAAGTATTTGACTCAAGGAAGAGAGGTGCCAGCATTTTCAGAGGTCAATCAAGTATTATTGATCATGGTTGCTTAATTCACTTCAGAGACTAAAAACTTGTTTTATGAAAGGTCTTGAGGCAGAGAATATGTGGGGTACCTGTGAAACACTGTGTCTGGGTTTGAAATTTATCTGAAGACTGGACATTCTGACACAAATTCTAGTGGGGATGTATATTGGAGCTTACTGTATTTTGTTCAACAGACACTTAGAGCAAAACAAAAATTTGCAACTATGGTGACTATAAATTTTAAGCTTAAATCCTGAGACCTTAAACGAGCAATTCAAATTATGCAAGCCATGGAAACTGATCTGAGACAGACATGAATGCAATGATCAGGAAAGCTTCCTGGAGATGTAGGTCAGGTAGGCCTTAGCAGGTGCAAAATTTTTTCCAGTAGAGAGGAGAGGGAGCAGGAAGTGTGGGAAATATTACATGAAGAGGCAAGATCATGGAGAAATGGTGCAGTGTTGGAAATAAGCAGCAGATATTCAAGAAATGGTGAGGAAACTGTCCATCATGCTGAAATGTAGATGTGATGCTATGTAATCCTGGGAAAGAAGCCTGCGTTAATACAGTGCGACCAGACTGGGGAGTCCTTTTAATTACAGGTGCAAACATTTATGCTTTAATTTCTAACCAAGAGGACACCCGGAAGCTCCTCAGCAGCACACTGATAAGATGGCATTTAATTACTGTGTGTGTGTGTGTGTGTGTGTGTGTGTGTGTGTGAAAAAAGAGAAAAAAAGAAAAAAGAGAGTTAGGAATACATATAATTGGATTTTTTTGCAATATTGTTGATATTAAAATTTTGTGAATAAAATAATTCCCCACCCATTAAAAAAAAAAAAGTATCATGAAAATAATTTTGACCTGATAGATCCCCTCAAATGGTCTTGGGGATCCCTCCCCCTGGGGCCCACAAACCACACTTTGAGAACAATTACTGAAGCCTATTTTTTCAGAAAAGTCAATGACAGAAAGAAAGAGACATGAAAAGACCACAAAAAGAGCTTTATTTTCATTTTTGTTTGTCTTTTAAGATGAGAAAAACAAACAGGTTGATATGCTGAATAGATATAGTAAGTAATAAGGAACAAGTAGAAAACAGAAGAAAAATCAGATAATTAATGGAGAAAAAAAGAGGAGGGAAAAGATAATCAAGGGGTATAGTCTCTAAAGTTGGAAGTAAAGGAGAGACAGATATTAGAGGTAAATGGGGGGTGGGAGGGGTTATACTTTGGCTTATAAAAAAGCTCTAAGTCCTGGGGATATAATGTGACTATAGTTAATAATACTGTATGTATATTTGAAAGTTGCCAAGAGAGTAGATCTTGAAAGGTCTCATCATAAGAAAAAAATTCTGTAACTATGTGTAGTGAAGTTAACTAGACTTATTGTGGTGATCATTTCACAATATATACAAATATGGACTTATTATGTTGTATATCTGAAACTAATATAATGTTATATGTCAATTATATCTCAATTTTTTAAAAAAACTCTCTACTTAGAAAAATACAGACACTAAATAAATGCTTCTTGATAATGAAAAAAAAAAAAAAAGATGGCATTTAATGAATATCAACCTGTCAGTAGTTGCAGAATGGAAGCGAAAGATTAGAGAAAGATAGCTAGGTAGGAGGGCTTGGCAATAACTTATCTGTAAAGTCATGAGAGTCTGGGTGTTCCTGATGACTGTGTGAAGAAGAACAATGTGATGTATGAAAGAGGCATTTTGAAATAATAATCAACAAGAATTGGTCACTGACAATACCTAGGTGGTAAAGAAAAAAAAAAAGATGAGTGAAAATTATTCACAGGTTTTAAGCCTGAGTGGTTTTGAAAACATGGAATCTTTGGAAACTTCATGAAGATACTGGGATCTTTGGGCCGGTGTTGTAACATGAACAGAATAACCAGTTGTGGCCATTGTCTGGGGAGGCATAAACACACACTTAGTGTATTCTACCCAACTCAGAGTGAGCTTTTCTACACTTTCTTAGAACTAACACTGCAAATATATTTTTTTTTTCAGGCAAAATAACTCAAGAAAAGAATAAAGCGATACACCAATCCTTTAGTCAATTTGGAGAATTCCAACTTATGGAGTGGGTTTCCCCTATTATAAATTAAGAGGTCACTGTATTCGTTTACAAGGGCAACCATAAAAAAATACAACAGAGTGAGCAGCTTAAACAACAAAAATTTATTTTCTTGAAGTTCTGGAAGCTGCAAGTCCAAGTGATCTTGGGTGGCCTCAGCCGGCAGTGGCTTGGATCTCAGTTCCCCAACTAGAGATTGAAGCCAAGCTGTTGCAGTGAGAGCACTGAATCCTAGCCCCTAGACCGCGAGGGCCAGTGGCTAGTGACAAGGTCCTGGCATATCCGCTTTATAGAAATAAATTGCAACAAAGGGACGAAAAGTAGTGCAACAGGTAAAGTATTTATTAGGAGGAAAAAAATAGAGTACGTGTGAATAGACACACACAGGCAGGCTCAGAGAGAGAGTCGCACCTTCATGGTAGTTTAAATCACTTATATGGGGCATTTCTTCTGGGCTTCCTCTGGCCAATCATCTTGCTTTGCCTGACTCTGAGTCCATATTTGGTTTAATTCAGGGTCCTCCCCTGTGTGTGTGAGCATCTCTTAGCCAAGACAGACTCCAGTGCAGAGGCCTGTGGGAAGGTTGACATCACATATTATGGGGTGATGTCCCCTCCCTTTATGGCCCCCAAGGAACCTTTCTGGGCATGTGTAGTTGGGAATGTCTCCTTGACCTCAAGAATGGGAAATATGTGGTCTGTTTATCTTTTATCTGGGCAGGACTCAGCTCCTCTCTGCCCCGGCCATTATCTTTATCTTGGAGTTTCTGTCCACAGGGGATAGACTTCAGCTGCTCAGCCTGGGGCCCATCTATCTCCTGCCTCACGAGATCAAGACGTCAGCAGATCTGGTTTTTCCTAAGAGCTCTTTTCTTGGCTTGCAGATTGTGGTCTTCCTGCTGTGTCTTCATGTGGCCTCTTCTCTGTGTGTAAGCAGCCTTGGTGTCTGTCCCTTTTCTTATAAGGACACCAGTCATATTTGATTAAGACCCACCCATATGACTTCATTTAACTTTAATTACCTCTTTAAAGGCCCTGTCTCCAAATACAGCCACATTCTGAGGTTACTGATGGTTAGGACTTCAACATATAAATGTTGGGGGAGGGGGTGTTTTACACAATTCAATCTACAACAGTCAGCATGTTCTCTATTATTCTTTTGGAGATACCTGTATTTAGGAACCAGAAAGTTAAGCTGAAGTATTTCTGAGAGGTATGTTCAAAGTTAAGGGAACTTCTTTCCTCTTCCAAAAAGCAGATGAAATTAATCTATCATTTAAGTCCTAGGAATTATACAAAATAAAAATGCGTTATGCAACTAAATTATTCTTTTCCTTTCTCCTTGTGATTATTCTAAATATTTTGGGATAAAAGAGGGGGGAAAAAAAACATTTCCCATCTCACCAAATCATTTCTATGTCCATAATGTTTTCTACTTGCCTATCTCTTTATGGTGTCAGCTAGTGTGTGGTGGCTGCCCTTCCAAACATTCATTTTATTCATTTATTCATGTAACAAATATTTGAGTATCTACTCTGGGCCTTTCACTTACCAGATCCTAGGGTACAATAGGGAAGAAGGCAATCAAGGCTCCTGTGATCCAGCCTGTATAACACAGTATGGAGCACAGACAGGCAAACAAGCACTAGTGGTAGGATTCAGGAAAGACTTCCCTGAGAAAATGACATGTAAGCAGTACTCAAAGGTTGCCCACTCTCACCAGTATTATTTAACACAGTTTTGGAAGTTTTAACCACAGCAATCAGAGAAGAAAAAGAAATAAAAGGAATCCAAATTAGAAAAGAAGAAGTACAGCTGTCACTGTTTGCAGATGACGTGATACTATACATAGAGAATCCTAAAGATTCCACCAGAAAACTGCTAGAGCTAATCAGTGAATTTGGTAAGGTAGCAGAATACAAAATTAATGCACAGAAATCTCTTGCATTCCTATACACTAATGATGGAAAATCTGAAAGTGAAATTAAGAAAACACTCCCATTTATCATTGCAACAAAAAGAATAAAATACCTAGGAATAAACCTACCTAAGGAGACAAAAGGCCTGTATGCAGAAAACAATAAGACACTGATGAAAGAAATTAAAGATTATACAAACAGATGGAGAGATAGACCATGTTCTTGGATTGGAAAAATCAACATTGTAAAAACGACTCTACTACCCAAAGCAATATACAGATTCAATGCAATCCCTATCAAACTACCACTGGCATTTTTCACAGAAGTAGAACAAAAAATTTCACAACTTGTATGGAAACACAAAAGACCCTGAATAGCCAAAGCAATCTTGAGAAACAAAAATGGAACTGGAGGAATCAGGCTCCTGGACTTCAGACTATAGTACAAAGCTACAGTAATCAAGACAGTATGGTACTGGCACAAAAACAGAAATATAGATCAATGGAACAGGATAGAAACCCACACACATATGGTCACCTAATCTTTGGTAAAGGAGGCAAGAACATACAATGGAGAAAAGACAGCCTCTTCAATAAGTGGTGCTGGGAGAACTGGACAGCTACATGTAAAAGAATGAAATTAGTACACTGTCTAACACCATACACAAAATTAAACTCAAAATGGATTAAAGACTTAAATGTAAGGCCAGACACTATAAAACTCTTAGAGGAAAACATAGGCAGAACACTCTATGACATAAATCACAGCAAGATCCTTTTTGACCCACCTCCTAGAGAAATGGCAATAAAAACAAAAATAAACAAATGGGACCTAATGAAACTTAAAAGCTTTTGCACAGCAAAGGAAACCATAAACAAGACCAAAAGACAACCCTCAGAATGGGAGAAAATATTTGCAAATGAAGCAACTGACAAAGGATTAATCTCAAAAATTTACAAGCAGCTCATGCAGGTCAATATCAGAAAAACAAACAACCCAATCCAAAAATGGGCAGAAGACCTAAATAGACATTTCTCCAAAGAAGATATACAGATTGCCAACAAACACATGAAAGAATGCTCAACGTCACTAATCACTAGAGAAATGCAAATCAAAACTACAATGAGGTTTCACCTCACACCAGTCAGAATGGCCATCATCAAAAAATCTACAAACAATAAATGCTGGAGAGGGTGTGGAGAAAAGGGAACCCTCTTGCCCTCTTGGTGGGAATGTAAATTGATACAGCCACTATGGAGAACAGCATGGATGTTCCTTAAAAAACTAAAAATAGAACTACCATATGACCCAGCAATCCCATTACTGGGCATGTACCCTGAGAAAACCATAGTTCAAAAAGAGTCATGTACCACAATGTTCATTGTAGCTCTATTTACAATAGCCAGGACGTGGAAGCAACTTAAGTGTCCATCGACAGATGAATGGATAAAGAAGATGTGGCACATATATACAATGGAATATTACTCAGCCATAAAAAGAAATGAAATTGAGTTATTTGTAGTGAGGTGGATGGACCTAGAGTCTGTCATACAGAGTGAAGTAAGTCAGAAAGAGAAAAACAAATACTGTATGCTAACACATAGATATGGAATCTAAAAAAAAAAAAAAGTGCTTATGAAGAACCTAGTGGCAGGACAGGAATAAAGACACAGACATAGAGAATGGACTTGAGGATACAGGGAGGGGGAAGGGTAAGCTGGGACGAAGTGAGAGAGTGGCAGGGACTAATATATACTACCAAATGTAAAATAGGTAGCTAGTGGGAAGCAGCTGCATTGCACAGGGAGATCAGCTTGGTGCTTTGTGAACACCTAGAGGGCTGGGATAGGGAGGGTGGGAGGGAGACGCAAGAGGGAGGAGATATGGGGATATATGTATATGTACAGCTGATTTACTTTGTTATAAAGCAGAAACTAACACACCATTGTAAAGCAATTATACTCCAAAAAAGACGTTAAAAAAAAAAAAAAAAAACAATGCCTGGAACATAGTCTCAGAAAATATTTGCTGGTTGACTGAATGATTTTAAGGAAGGGAAACTCACTCCTTTCTTAGGCATTGCATTTTGTTTCTAGAGGATACCAATTGCTGGAATGGTCTTCCTTACGCTGAGTCAAACTCATTTTTCTATAACTCCCTGTTTATTAGATATAATTATGTTTTCCTGATATGGACAAAATAAATCTAGTTGTCTTCTAAATATTTTAAGACAGTTAACGTTTCCCCCTGAAGTAATTTTTTTTTTTAGGAAGAAGATAACTAATTCCTGAACCTTCTTTAACATGGTTTCCTATCCCTTGATCATTTTCATCATCTCCTCTGAATATACCTCAAATTTTCCAAGATTTTCTTAAATGTGGTGCCCCAAATTAAACATATATCCAGATGGAAGTTCATCTGAAAACCATACCACATGACTGTAAGATTAGATTAGCTGTCTGAAAGAAAGCTATGCAAGTAGCAATTATTTCAGTACAGCCTGAAATCAGTTAAAACCTTTAAATGTTTTCTCAAACTACAGGGAGTTCCTAGCTGACATCTGGGTTAAACATGTTAACTTTTTTTTCAAAGTAAGATTATATTTTCCATTTTGTTTTCTACAGGAAACATTTCTGCAAGCAAAATTTTCTGTTTTGTTTTCTTTTATTAGTCAAAGGATAAAATAAGACATTTGTTATAAGAAAAATGGTTGGGGAATTCCCTGGAGGTCCAGTGGTTAGGACTCGTGCTTTCATTGCCATGGCCCCGGGTTCAATCCCTGGTCAGGGAAGACCCTGCAAGCCGTGTGGCATGGCCAGTAAATAAATAAATAAATAAAAACCTTCTTCCCATATGTATAACTGATTCACTTTCTGTACACCTGAAACTAACACAACATTGTAAATCAACTACCCTCCAATAAACATTTTTAAGAAAATAAAAATAAAACAAGTTTCAGACAATTGCAAAAATAAAAAAAACCTCTTCCTTATTCTTAAAAATAAAAAAAAAAATAGAAAAATGATTGATTCTAAAATCATTTAAATTTGGTTTTAAAATCTCATACAGACCTAATCAGATAAACATTCCTTGTTCTCTGCTTTCAGTCCTGAGGCCTGACAGCTGACACCCTGGTACCCAAGCGTAGGATCTGCACGGGCAGGAGGCCTGTGGAGGAGCCAGGTCAGCACAGGACACTCAGCGAGGGGCGTATGAGAAGCCAAGTGGGCGAGAGGCCACAGGAGCACACAGCACACGGTTGCCCAAGCTCCCCTCTAGGCCAAATGGGCATGAGCATTGCGTGAACAGCACTATTGGCAAATAGAGAAGTGATTTCTGTGGCAGGCCCCTGCTCCTCTGCCCCATGCTCTGAAAGGAGGGAGCATGTCAGAATTCTCCCCCAGAAAGAAGAAACAGCCATAAGGGCATATAAGGGCACACCCTTCCCAGCCCTCCTCACACAGTGGGAATGGAGGGAATATGTGTGAGAGGGGAGACTCTCCTGCAAGTACAGAGAGGGTACATGGCGACTAGAATAAGAGTGCTGCCGATTCATCCTTCAGCAACTTGGATTTTGAGCCGCTTGCTACTCTAGGACGGGTAACAGTGGGAGCTGGGAAGACTGGGTCCCCACTCCCTGGAGGTCCCCTCCTTCACTCTCTCTGCAGCACAAGGTGCCTGGGCCTGCTGCCCACACCACCCTCCAGGCTGCACTATGCTCCCAACCAAGGCAATCATGGTCATGGCCGACCAGGACTCAGCCAGCTGCCCTCGGGGATCACACGGCCAAGGTACTTTTGGCATTTAAGTGGATAGAGGCTGAGTGAGTACTTCCAGGGGAAGGCAGAGGAATAGGACCTTTGGTGGTAGGGAGAGCCTCCCTTATGTCCTTACAATTTTGCTCTGGCTCCAAACTTGTGTGCTGTCCTCAGTAATACACAGACTTGGCTGAAGCCGACCCTTTCTCTTTAGAAGGCAGGTTGGCAATCATACTTTGTTCCTGGAGCATTTCCCCTGGGAGTCTCACCCCCATCCAACCCCCATTCTAAGCAGCTTATCAAAGTATTCCTCTCGACACTTAACAATTCTCTCCCTGGAAGGAATTCCAGTGACGAAATTTCTTCCATCCTATAACATTCCCAGTGATGCTTTATTCCTCCTGTAGAGTGGTGTCTTTGGAACTCTACTGATCCAAATATGGGATCAGCAAAGAGCAGACCTCATGTTCATTTCTTTTCGTTTATGGGTCTAGGACCCACTTCCTTTTCCTCGGCCAGGATGATAAAAGGTCTGGTTCAAATGGGATCAACAGTCATGTGGTGAAAAGGAGTTCTTTCCTCACCTGCCTTGCCAGGTAGCTTCTCTCTCTTACCATCTGGCTTGCTTTCTACAACTATAATAAAGTTGCCATGGGGGATCCTTGACCTACCCTTTCCTGAAACCTCCAAACGATAGGTTTTGCCTGGTAATATAGACTATACTCTTTGTAGAAAATTCAGCATCTGAGCCTCTGTTCCTGAGAGCTGAAGAAAGGCTGGGTGAGTATTGTAACACTACTGCTACCTATCCTGGGGAGAGGTTCATGCCACTGGGTACTCTAACGGGTTATAATTTGTCTGCAGCATGAGGTGAGAAACCTCTATGGTCTGGTCCAGGAGGAAGCAATTTAATTTCTGAACTACTGAACCATAATTTACGAGCAGCAAGGACTCCTCGGTAGTACAAACAATTCTTTGTAGGAATGTAACCTTCAGACGTCACTATAAGGAAAAATGATAGGCTCTGTTTATATGTTTGCTCTTTCTTTACCTCCATCCTCATACCCAGCCAGGTCACAACCTTTTTTCCTTGAATTCACTTTGAGAAAAAAATCATAAAAGGTATTTTCCCAACAAAATCTTTTCTCACCACACCCTCAGCTGTATTTATCTACAGCTGTAGTAATGGTCTCCTGTTACAATGACACAAAAACTTACAATAAAGAACACCAACTGAAAGGAAGGAAGATATAACTAATTTGGCATACTTATCCCACTGTCTTCTCCTGTTCTTTATCTCTCTCATACTTTACTTGTGCTGACATGACAGGATTTGGAAAGACCCACATCCCTCCAAACTTATGAGAAGATGCTGGAATAAAGTCCCACACTAACAAACTGAAAAAAAAAAAAATTAAATGCACACCACCTTTCAATCAAAGTCAAGGAATTCCTGTCTATTTTATTTGCCTCCAAAAAGTTGTTTTACATCCTAGATACTAGGTAGGCCATCCCTCTGTCAGCCAAACAAAAGATATCTTGGCTTGTGTTCAGACAAAGGGACACACCTTTACAAACCAAAACCATCACCTATACCTGCATGACGCTGCAGATTTCTTCTGTTCTATCTTCCATTTCTTCTGTGTTCCTTAAGAACTCTACAGCGGACCCTGGGTCAGGTTTTATTAAGGTCATTATCTCTTTTAATCGTCTCAACATTTTTCAGAAACACAGACTTTGAGAGACTAGGTGACTTCCCCCAGAGCACATAAGCTAGTAGGTGGCAGAGCTAGGACAAGAACATGGTGACATTAAAGCCCATCCTCTTAATTTTATGTTGTGCCACTTCCACTCAATAAGTGAGGAAAGCAACTGTAATCCTCCTTGATGAACTAACCCTCGTTTGCTATGCCTTCAGGGTGTTATTGTGACCTGGAAGAGCCAAGTTGCTGCAGATGGTCCTGGCCACCCTTCCCAGCACAAAAGTCCTCTCATTTCACTTCATGAGTAGATCGTATGTCTTTTTAAAGAAACTTTCATTATCATTCCCCAGCTCCTTGAAGCAATGAAGTTTGATGGAGATTTGGCAGAATTTTCTTTTTCTTTTTAGTCTCAGTCTACCTTAGTGGCTGTGAGATCTTAAGCAACACATAATTGTTCTCAGTTCCAAATCTCTAAAATGGAGTAATCATCTCCCACACTTCCTGATAGAATCACACAATGATAGTGTATATGAATGTATTTCACAAATAGGAAAAAATTCTGTGACATACCAGTCCAGGCTTAAGTTCCAAAAATTAGGTCAATGTGTTAGTTACCACATACCCAATGGCAAAAAAAAAGTGAAACTGCATTAACTATTTTTTCCCTTTGCTAATATTGTAGCTAAGATTCTAAAATGCATTGGTGTTTAAACTGTTGATTTAACAAAAGAGGCTTTTGGTTGAAACCAAGATGGTGGTCAGACAGGTTTTAGCCATTGTGGTTTGTTGTGTGGTTCTGGAGTGTAGGCAGATTAAACACTGATGAGGTCAAATGGAGATGCACAGCGTTGAACCCTGGGGCCCCAAGAGCTGACATCTAGAAGAAGAAATAGTTTGATTCTGCAGTGTTCTGAAGACAGCAGGTGACTTAGCAATTCTGCCTTCATTTCTTCTTTGGTGTGGACTCAGCGCTAAAAGGGAGAAAAGCTCTGCCTTCTTTAATCTATGTCTCCATCAGAGTAAGGAGACCAACCCAGACACCGCAGACACAGGGAAGTGCTAACTTCAAGACTGAGTAAGCAGTGCCAAGTTAGGACAGCCCACTCAGAAGGCCCAAATTACTCCAAGGAGTTTTAGAATGAAATATGTTTGTTTAAGTGATGATTAAAGAAGAAAAAAAAAAAGACATTCTTAGTCACTGAAAAATTCCCTCTGAGTGATAATTAGCATTTTCTTTACAGTTACAAAGCTCTTTCAAATATCTTCTTATGTGAGAGAGGATATTTCTTTTTTATAGATGAACAAAACTAAATTTCAGAGAGACTAAGTTACTTAGGTAGTAAATGGCAGAGGCCAAACTTGAACCCAAACCTTCTTTTACAGAGCATCGTAAGTGTTTTTCCACACTCCAGTCTTTTAAAAAATCATCAGCAAGATGCTGGGGTCACTTAAAGCCATGGCTTTGCATTCAGTGAAACCACTAACAAACACGAGGCAACATGGTTAATTTTCAGAAGCCGTTCATTCCAGATTTTACAGGATAAACCCAATCTGAAAGTTTATTTCCTGTTTTCCTCCAACAATTATTGAACCTTCACGACACACTTCTAAAAATCTGTTCGCTGTTACTGATTTGTAAAAAATTCTCTATGACTCTAACATCGTCTTTTTTTTAAAATTAATTTTTATTGGAGTATAGTTGATTTACAATGTTGTGTTAGTTTCAGGTGTACAGCAAAATGAATCAGTTATACATATGCATCATCTTTTAAATGCCCAAACTTACCTGTGTATGTGCTGTCTCTTGACCCAGAACATAAGATTTTTAAGGACAGGGCCATTTTTGGTGGGGCTGTGAGGGGAGTGGGGTGAGGAGTGGGAAGGGTGGGAGGTGGAGGATATTGGCTTGAGGTCTAGTCTGGTTTGCTCAGGTGTCCAGAAGAGGGCACTCGAATCTATATAGGAAGTTCACAATCTCAGATGTACCTAAAATTTTTTGCTAATAATTCAAATTGTGCCATGTCTTATACTTGAATATGCTTAAGATGATATTTGTATATGGAATCTAAAAAAAAATGGTACAAATGGACTTATTTACAAAACAGAAATAGAGTCACAGATGTAGAAAACAAACTTATGGTTACCAAGGATAAATGGGGAGATTGGGATTGATATATACACACTACTATATATAAAATAAATAAGTAATAAAAATCTGTTGTATAGCACAGGGAACACTACTCAATACTCTGCAATGACCTATATGGGAAAATAATTTTAAAGAGTGGATATATGTATATGTATAACTGATTCACTTTTCTGCACACCTGAAACTAACACAACATTGTAAATCAACTATACTCCAATAAAAAAATTTTTAAAAAAAGATATTTATAAAACATTAGGTGATCCTATTTACATCTTAGAATTATCTACACTAGATAAACTGTGTCTGACAAGAGGTTAAAAAAATTCCAAAATTCCCATGTCAAACAAACAGGAAAAAGAGCAGGGAATGTTTGATAAGGAATGATAGACAAACTGGCCAATTGGGCCTGGATCCAGAAATCTGCACGTAACCTAAAAGGAGATGAATCAACCGGGAACTGTTTGATATTAATGAGGAGAGAATCAAGAGCATGAACTTCCTGCCAAGTCAAACAGGTGGGGCCACTGCAGTTACTGTCTCCTGATCACACACAAGTTCAGACCTGAACCTGCACTTCCAGGGGCTCCCTGGGGGCAACTGCAGACCTGGTTATCTGATCTGATCCAAACCCAGCATCTACCTGAGAAAACCTTTCAACGCACCTGTTGTTTCCTTCATAGGAGACACCTGAAGAGTCTTAGGTATAAAACCTTCAGCCCATAGACCAAGAGGTCGGTGAAAACCAAGACAGCCACTCCCTGCTTTGTAAATTAATACTCCCCACCCCCCCATAAGTTGGTAGGCAACTGCCTGTTGGCTAAGACTTGGGTGCTCAATTTGATTAGCGCCAAGTGGGTTCAATTTAACTTTATTTTTAAATAATATTTTAATTTCACTCTCCCAGGCTGTGCAGAGGGAGAATAAAAGAGGCAAATGCCAACAAAAAAAGAACATAGTTTAACAGAGTCAAGCAAATCACATATCCAGAATAATAAAACAAGCGACTCAATTATAAAGTAGACAAAAAACATAGACATTGCACCAAGAAGGGTGAATAAGCACATGAAAAGGTGTTCAGCCATTAAGGAAATGCAAATTAAAATACAGTGAGATACCACTACACACCTGTTATAATGGCTAAAATTTAAAAGACTGACCAGGGAATTCCCTGGTGGTCCAGTGGTTAAGACTCGGCATTTTCACTGCCTGGGCCCAGATTCGATCCCTGGTTGGGGAACTAAGATCCTGTATGCCATCAGGTGTGGCCAAATTAAAAAAAGAAAAAGAAAAAAAAGACTCACCATTCTGAGTATATGAAAGGATGTAAAACAATTGAACCTCTTACGCATGCTGATAGAGATGCAAAATGGTACAGCCACTCCAGAAAACAGTTTGACTGTTTCTTAATATATATATGTCTTCCATGTAATCCAACCATTCCATTCCCAAATATTTTCAAGAGAAATAAAAGAACATGTCCATACAAATATCTAGTGTTTGTAAATTGGAAACAACCCTAATGGCCATCAATTCAATGAATGAACAAACTGTGATATATCCACACAATGAACTACAATTCAGCAATAAAAAAAAGGAGTGAATTATTCATACACTTTATGACACAGATGAATTAGAGTGTAATTAAGCTTAGTGAAATAAGGCAGACAAAAGAGTATATATACCATGATTACATTGATATAACGTTCTAGGAAATAAAAACGAATATGTTATGACACAAAATAGATCAGAGGTTGCCTGGGTGGGTGGGGAGGAAGAAGGGAGGGAGGGAGGAATAACAAAGGGGCATGAGGAAACTTTTGGGAATGATGCACATGTTCATTCTCTTGACTGTAGTGATGGTTCCATGAGGGTATACATAAGTCAACTTATCAAATTGTATACTTTAAATATTTGCACTTTTTTGAATGTCAATTAAACCTCAATAAAGCTGTTAAAAAATACAATGGGCACTGAAATGTTTGCTTCTTTCTTTCCTAATTTTGTTTAATAAGCATACATATGTATGTATTAATTTTGTATAACATACATACACATAGAAAAAATAATACTGAGGGCCTCCTAGTAAAAAATAACAAAACTTTTCAGACAAACATCTCTTCAGTCCCACTTCCTCGTGTAAACTCTTTTTAATATCTCTAATTTGTTTTACTGTTATGATTTTTTATTATGATTCTTAAGAATATTCTGATGTATTCCTTATACGGGACACCTACACCTGGTAGTACATATGTTTTTGTTTTATTGAAATATACTTGATTTACAATGTTTTATTAGTTTCAGGTGTACAACTTAGTGATTCAATATTTTTATAGTGTGACCATCTCACACTTTCATTCCTTTAACTTCAGTCCCTCCTGTATCCTCAAATGATGGCACAAAGGTCAGCTTTCTGGCCATAGAGAGGATTCTGTTGGCACCTGCTGACTTCATCCTTGTTGGAATTGCCATAGCCACACAACTGCTCAGTCCCAGCAACTGCTGTCTTAAAGTCACAGAAATATTCTTCTCTGGATTGGTAAACACCAAGGGTTGTCAACAACAGAACTATTGACATTGGGACTGGATAATTCTTTATTGAGGGGGCAGCTGTGCTGTGCAGCCTGGAGAAAGAAGGAAATCCTGTCATTTGTGACAACATGGACTTGTGCCCAGCGTGCATTATGCTAAGTGAAATAAATCAGACAGTGAAAAAAACAAATATTGTATGGTCTCACTTATATGTGGACTCTAAAATAGTTAAACTCCTAGAAACAGAGAAAAGAATGGTGGTTACCAGGAGCTGGAGAACTGGGGAGATATTGGTTAAAGGGCACAAACTTCCAGTTAAGATAAGAATAAGTCCTGGAGATCTAATGCACTATAATGATTATAGTCAACAATAGTGTATTATATATCTCGGAGTTGCTAAGAGACTAGATCTCAAACGTTCTCACCACAAAAAAGAAATAATAATTATGTGATGTGATAGAGGCTTTAACTAACACGACAGTGGTAATCTTTTTTTTTTTTTTTTTTTAAAGGATTTTCTTATTTATTTATTTATTTATTTATTTATTTATTTATTTATTTTTGGCTGTGTTGGGTCTTCGGTTCGTGCGAGGGCTTTCTCCAGTTGCGGCAAGCGGGGGCCACTCTTCATCGCGGTGCGGGGACCGCTCTTCATCGCGGTGCGCGGGCCTTTCTCTATCGCGGCCCCTCCCGTCGCGGGGCACAGGCTCCAGACGCGCAGGCTCAGCAATTGTGGCTCACGGGCCCAGCTGCTCCGTGGCATGTGGGATCTTCCCAGACCAGGGCTCGAACCCGTGTCCCCTGCATTAGCAGGCAGATTCTCAACCACTGCGCCACCAGGGAAGCCCGACAGTGGTAATCTTATTGTAATATACATGTGTATCAAATCAACACGTTGTAAAAAAAAGAAAGAAAATTCAAAAAATACAACAAAAAACAAATCAACACGTTGCACATCTTTAACATAATGTTATATGTCAATTATATCTTAATTTTTTTAAAGGAAAGAAAGAGAAAGAAGAAGAAAAGTTTCCATACCCTGAAAAAACAATTTTTTTTTAAAGAAATATACCTAAGCCTAGCTTTACTGTCCCAAATTCCCAGTGATACTCAAGCTAGGTCCTAATTCTCAGAATTAATAAAAAAAATTAATAATAAATAATAATAATTAATTAATTAATTAAAATTTCAGGTTCTAATTACAAGTATGCTTAATTTTTTAGAGAAAAAATTTAAGAACCTGAATTTGGTACTACTATATTAGTTCAATTTATTAATGCTTGAAATTGAAATCTAGTTTACTTTTTTTTTAATTCATAGTTATTCCTGAGCATTAACTAATATGGATGAATTTTGACTCTAAAACTTAAAATTTTTGCTCTGAATATGTTATCAACAAAATGAGTCCATTAAATAAACCTGTTCCTTTGATTCAAAAGGGCAATGGTCTACTCAAGGACTGGTTTGTTATTTTCTATATAGAGCAGACACACATGTAATATTGGCTAAAATGCAGGCTTATCACAACAAAGATAAGAAGGACCAGAATCTGGTCCTCCTTGGTTGCTTTTTAGGATGCTTTCCATGGAAAAAGCACATACTTCCCCAATGAGAATCAAGATACTGGTCCCAATCTAGTCCCTTGGAGGTTTCCATTGTCCAAACAAAGCAAGGTTCTGTCAACTCCTTTCAGCCACACACTGGGCCCAAGTCCAGCCGATGACACCTACCCTGCCCATTTGGCTAGTCGCAGCAGGCCTTTCTGCCTACATTTCTGAGTTTGGGTTGAAAGAGAAGCTGTAGTGAGGCAAATGGCTTTAGTCAAATACATAGCAAAATAGTTTACAGAAGTATCAAACTCTATCTTATTCTTTCTACTGTATAAGACTCAGGACAGAGTGAGAAATTTTTTCTCTCTTCCTTAACTTTTTATCCAAGCAGTTTCATCTTGGAAGCTTCTGTCATTGGGAAGAAATAAGAGGTCTTTTTTAAAATGAATTATAGTTGACTTACAATATTGTATTAGTTGCAGGTGTACAGCACAGTGAAACACAGCGAAGGAAACTGTCAACGAAACCAAAAGGCAACCTACTGAATGGGAGAATATATTTGAAAGAACACTTTGTCTTAACTGCGTGACCTGAAAGCAAACCTCTAAAACCAGGGCAAGAGGAGGTTGACGGGCTGAGACAGATTGAGAAGGGGCTGGTATTCAAGAGTAGAAGAAGTCCACAGTCTCCTGCTGAGTAGGTTCACTGAGCTCTAGTGGAAGCACCCACAAGGTGAAGGCTGGGTAGCAGGCTCGGAGGAGAGCCGGCTCTGAAGGGCTCTTACAGCTCCACTCAACCTGGAGGGGCTGCAGCTGCCCACCTGCAGGACTTGAGCAAGGAGGACTTCAACTATGGTCCAAAATTCCTATTCCCTACTGTCCTTAACCGTGGAAACACCCCCTTCTTGACCCTCAGGAAATGGAAGGAATTCCCCCAATCCTGACTGAGATTGGGGAGATAAAGCTCACAACCAGATTTGATTTGATTTTGAACAAATAAGGAAATGTGACATTTCTTAGACCCAAGAGTTATGCAGCAGATCCACTATCACTACACATGCCCACCTTTACCTGCCCCAGCTGCTCAGAGGTTTCAGCCAGATGCCTCCAGAGGAGACCCTTAAAAAAAACATATCTCTTAGCAAAGGTTACTGCTTAAAATGGGTGGCTGTGTGAGCTTTCATATTAAATGGTATTATACATTTATTATTTGTTTATAGGATAAGTAGAATGGGACTCATGAGATTTCAACTTTGCAAATCCCACTTCACATTAGATAGACACTGGGTCCTAAGAGAGTTGAGAGCTGTTTAACTATAAGAACCGAAGTGGAGGGCTGCTTTGGAATATTCCATACATCCCACAGGAAGACATGATCTGATATAAGTCTCAAGGGGAGAATCAGCTCTGACATTATCAGTGGTATAAGGCAGGGCTGATGAGCAAGCCCACTGACATGTCTGGAGACCCAATGCAAACAGCAGGTAAGAGGCCTGATTTAAGCTTGAGCCTGTAGACAGTAGGAGGGAGAAATGATTCAAGTGTGGTCTTTAAGGAGACATTTTCCCTTTAGAATTGGCTTCTGCAATATACTGAATTTCTGAATGTTAATTTGAAACATCAGAGTATGTGCATAGATTTTCCAAATGCCTGAGATAATTCAATTCTACAAACACTTATTAGATATCTACTGTGTATAATGCTCTGTGCACAGCACCTGGGAGATGCATAAAGGTGAAGAGGATAGTCCCATGTCTTCTTCAGGAGCTCACAAGTTAGTGGGAGAGATGGACACAAACATAAATCAGTCTAATACAAGAAACAATATATCATATATTAAAAGAAAGTAATGCTACTAGCTTACACTTATTGAGAGCTTTCTATGAACCCAGCACTAATTTACTACAACATTTTAAGGTATATACTATTATTATACCCACTTTACAAGTGAAGGAACCAAAGTCCAGAGAGGTTAAGAAACTTGCCCAAGATCATATGACTAAGAGTAGATCCAGAATTTGAATCCAGAGATTGAGTCCAGAACTCAAGCTCAGAAACTCTAGGGTGAAATACAAATACTGTGTGATAGTAGAAGGGGGAGAAAGAGGTTAAGTTGTTCATAAAGGGGAGAAGAGATCAGGAACCAATAAAGACTTACAGAGGCTTTCACTTATTGGGAGAATAGGGAAAATAGACAAACTATGTATTAATTCACTTTCAAAAGCAAACAAATTCCCTTTACTTATTTATGCTCTAAATATGTCAAAAAGTTAGCTTTTCATAGAAGAGAAAAAAACTGTTCTTTAATTATTATGGGAACCATACATTTTCCCATGTATTTTTCTCATATGTATTTTTCTTTGCAGTAAAAATGTAGTTTTTACTATTTTTTAGAACACATAATATGATTTCATTAACCAACCTTTAAGCTTATAACTCATATGATGAATATGTAGAATAATAGGAATATCTTGCATTCATTTTACTCTTTTCTCTCAAATGATTCTAAGCCCTTCCTGTAGCCATGATCCTTTCCATTTTCAGATCCTCGTCATTAATTTACTGTACCATGTATATTACAGGGGGAACTAAACAAAAAAGAGTTTGTGGCATTTCGGGGGTTAGAGATTACCATCTAAAGTAGATTGGACTAGAACATGTAACTTCACTTCCACCCAAGGCTCAAGCTCCCAAACCACACCAAATAGCAAAGTAAATGAGGTTGGGTTGGGCTCATGGAATAAACTAGGAACTATGTAAACAAGTCAACAAAACATCAGTGTACTGGCCCCAAATCTTCCCTAAGAAATATGTCACGCGAAGATTATTCATATCCAAAATGGCCACTTTGTAGTTTTTCTCATTGTAAAATGTATATTTCTTCATCTTCATCATGAATGTATGTACATCATACTGTCACGTAGACAATGATCTAGAGACTTGGTTAGAATGTGAGCAAACCAGGAAAGGGAGTGCAGGAATGAAGACCTTCAGTACCAGAGTCTGGGAATTCAACATCAAAGTACCTGCTTCAGTTGGATCAGCTCTCATTCTGGAGCCTCAGAAGCTGGGCATGTCCAGACTCACCAGCGAAAGCCGTGTTTGTGTGGGCCCTGCCCTTTTCTTCCTCCAGGCCTGGCGTGTTTATGATTGAACTCACTCCACAATTGTCTTCCCCGTGGGCTGAGTCTTCAGTCATCGTAATAATTCCAAGGTCAAGCTACAGAGTTCTTGGCTATTGATTTTGCCGTCTTAAACAGTTCAGTAATTTTCCTAGGGCCTGGCAGATGAGCGGTTGTTTTCCTGATTGAGGTCAGTGAACGAACTGCCTGATAAGCAGCCAACCCCATGTCTGAGATAAGGATGATTGTTTACCAGAGGAGCACATCAGCTTCTGGGGCAGAGGATCCTGCGGTCCTGCAGACTTTCTGGCACCAGAGAACCTCAGCGATCAAGGGTCCAGCACCCGAAGAAAGCACTCACGCTGTTAAGGGACCCTTAGGGCTGGCTTCTGTGCTGCTGTGTACTTTGGGGCTCACACAGCTGAGAATCAGAGAAGTTTGGCTGCTGATCCGAGAGTAAGCAGTTAGCTGTGACTTCAAGGTCACTGCACAAGTGATGGCACCACGAGGCGGGGGAACCCGAGGGACAGGCCTGAGGTGGCAGACTGAGGCACACAGATGGTTAGTGGTCATCAACGATAGTGTGACAGCCGAGGGCCATTCTTCTCCACCTCTGAGAAGGGGGTCTAGAGCCCCAAGAAGACTCAGTCAGCTAAACACTGACTGAAGAGCAAAAGGTACTTATCTACACACACACGCACCCTCACTCAGGAGTCAGGAAGAAAAGGTCTCTGCCAACACGATTCAGGACCTTGAGATGGGGCGACTATCCTGGGTTATCGGAGCGGGCGCTAAATGCCATCGCAAGTGTTCTTGTAAGAGAAGAGGCAGACGGAGAACTCCACACACACAAGGGAGAGGTGACGTGAAGACAGAGGCAGAGGTTAGAGTGATATGGCACTAAGCCAAGGAATGCCAGCAGAAGCCACCAGGATGCCACCAGAAGCTGCGAGAGGCAAGGAACAGGCTACCCCCGGAGCCTCCAGGGGGAGCATACACCTGCTAACATTTGAATTTTGACCTCTCAACTGTCAACCCCATTTTGGTACTTGGTTCTCAAATGTGTCAGCTGTTTCTCTCTCTCCTGAGCCTTCCTGTGTGCTTTCTTTTCTCAGATCCCAAAGGAATCGCTTTCAAATATAATTATCAAATCGACGATTGTAAAGCCTTAGCCCCCCCCCCCCCGCGGCCCCCAGTATTTGTCCCTTTAACTTTACTACAAGCTGTCTCTCCTCAAACTAGCTGTCCTGAAACCGGCTCACTTCCAACACAGGTTTCTGCGGACGCTTCTCCATCTCTGTCTGCGTTATTCTTTACACTCCCATCTGTTAGCCATGAGTCCACTGAATGTATTTTGAACTATTTTGATTTCCACCTTGGTCCACATCTCAGGATAATGAGTCCTACAAGTCTTTTTTTTTTTTTTTTTTTTTTTTTAAAGTATAGAACTTTATACAATTAACCCCTTATAGATACACACACACTGTTATTTATTTTTTTTTTTTTATTATTTATTATTTTTGGCTGTATTGGGTCTTCGTTTCCGTGCAAGGGCTTTCTCCAGTTGCGGTGAGCGGGGGCCACTCTTCATCGCGGTGCGCGGGCCTCTCACTATCGCGGCCTCTCTTGTTGCGGAGCACAGGCTCCAGACGCGCAGGCTCAGTAGTTGTGGCTCACGGGCCCAGCCGCTCCGCGGCATGTGGGATCTTCCCGGACCGGGGCAAGAACCCGTGTCCCCTGCATTGGCAGGCGGATTCCTAACCACTGCGCCACCAGGGAAGCCCCAAGTCTTTTACTTACTATGTAGAGGAGTTAAAAGGCTCATAGAGTCACCCCTTGGTTTTGTCAATGAGAAAACAAGGAGGTTGCATCATTGGCCCAGAGTGTTAAGTGCCAGGTCACTCCAATGACCTTCCCCCTGCGTAAGGAGAATGGGACCGATCAACAAGTCCCTAAGAAGATATCTAATTAAGGGGAAAAGTGTCCATTCTCTTTTTTTCAGGCAGCGCCAAGCCTTATGAGGATTCTCTTGACACCTCCATCTCTTTGGGCTCTGGGAAGCAAAACATCCCACTTTCTCTGCAAACTGCATTTTCTAAGACAGGCTGCCTTCTCCCCTCTCCCAGTCATCAAACCTTAACAAGAAAGCCAGCTCCAACTGGGGTCTCTCTTGTTAGCCTTTTGGGAGGCAGCTGACTTTAACACAGGCGCCTCCTTGAATTTGGAATTGGAACCATAGAATGACTTTTGTTGATAACTTTGAGTTTCTGAAATTTTAAACAACATGAAAAATTCCAGACAACATTCTATTTAGACATATAAAATGCCAAAGGCATTTCAAAAATTGTTCTTTTTATAATAAAATCATCTTCATTTAAGCAACAGTGTGTCATACCAGAGAGTTCCAGGAAGTCACATAGCAGTCACCTGAGGCAGGACCCTGGGACTTTCACCCGCACATTGTACAGAGGCAGGTCTCCTCGCCCCCCAGGGTCAGAGGATTACCAGGCTCTGTGAGAGGATTACTGCTCTACTTATGCTGCTTGTCTCACCATTTCAACATATGTTCAACACTGATTTCATAGTGACCATTCATACTTTACAGACTCCATCCATGAATATGAGAGAGAAAGTTTTCATGAGAAGCAAGATATTATGATTCACAAACTATCTGAATCAAGCATTCAAGAAAATGTGAAAAAAAAAAAGAACATTGGCAAACTGATTTCTAAAAAAATCAAGTAATAACATTTGCATAATGATTTTTAGAGCATCGTAATATGGGTGCCTAAAGATTTAAAACTGAGCAGATACACAGCCTGTTACTAAAGATTTTATTCTTTTTGCAGTCAATGAAATAAAAATTATTTCCTTTGATTTTCTTTTCTTCTGAGTTTGATCATTTCTTTTGGCTACCATGTGATTTGATCTGAGACCTTTTTTTGTAACTATCTAGTTAAATCAAAACGTACAGGCTGTAGCATCAGCTCTAATTGTTCCATTAACTTATCATCTTAAAGGGCTTCAGGGTCAGATGTACTTGGCAAAGGCTGACTTGTGGGAAGTAATACACTCCCTCTAGTGGGTAAAGGAGAGAAGGAAGTATCTGATTTCTTGATTTGAGGATTAGTTAGGATTTCAATTTCTGACCACTAACTCTGCTTTTCGGCTTAGTCTCTCCCTGAGAAGCTACACTTTGTCACATTCAATTTACCAAGGCTCCATCAAGCAGCCTATGCATCCTTTTTGTAGTTTAATTTTATCTCCACTGTTGTCATTTTTTCCCATTATGATTCTCTTCATCATTAAAGTCATTCAGCCAACAAATATTTATTAAGTGCCTACCATGTGTCAAGCACAGCTCTAGGTACTGGGGATACAACAGTAAATGAACAAAATGATTCAAAATTCTGTGACTGAGGAGCTTAAAATAATATTAGGTAATGTTCATTGTGTGTGTGCTTCCCACATGCCAGACTTACGTACTTAGTGATTTGCAAATATCATTTAACTGAATCCTCCCCAAAACCCTATGAGGAAACTGAGAAGCTAAGAAATTTGCCAGCATCACTCAGAGAGCAAGAGTTACACAGTACCTCAGAGCTTCCCTGACCAGACCACCTGGGAACTCTGAATCTAGTGGCTGTTTTGATTTTCATCATGACATTTTTTTAAATTGCCTGTCTTCTCCGACTAACATGTATGTTCCCTGAGCAGGCACTGTGCCTGCTTGTTCATCCTCATAACCCAGCACCTACAGCCTGCCACAGTTGGTCCTCCAGAATAACTTGGTTTCATGGTTTAGTGATAATGAAATCAGCGAGCAAAAATTAAACTCAGGGACTAATGAACTCCAAAATCCTTCTCCCCAACCCCTTACTGGTTGGCTCAATTGAATTATTTTAGAGTTATACAACCTTTCCATTTTCTTAAAGAGTAGGTAAAAAAACCAAATCTACAATGAACAAGATCTGATTCTTTAGAAGAGTTAAAATCTTGAAACAGATTCTCACTTGCTACCTCTCCTGAATTTTACAACTAGAGGAAACAGGAAGAAGCCAAAGCAATATTCACTCTGGGCTAAATGTATTTCCTTAAAGAGCCATTCATGCTTTGCGGGTAGAGAGCAGAGGATGGACAGAGGTGAGCTGCCCTTTCTCACGTGCTGCTGTGAGTGGGACCTAATGCCTATATAAAGGGGTCGATTTCCACGATGTTATTTTGTTATTTTATAGTAGTTACATCCTCAATCATTAAATGCCCTATAGCAGTATTTGCCACTCACCAAGTGACTAAAGAACATGATAGCTATCATTCAAATCTATTAACCTTTGTGTGTGTGAAAGTCATTAGCAGCATTCTGGCCTAAGCTGTCCATGGCAGAACGGTAAATATTGAAAGAATACTCTTGCCATTTGAAGTGCTTCTGGCTTGAGTAAATGTTCACTCAGGTTGTAGCACTGCCCAGGTAATTACTCGGTAATGAAACAGGATCCAGGGCTGGGGCAAGCAGGAAAAAGGGTGGATCTGTCTCAGCCTCCCCTTTAAATTTGTATTTTACAGAGGAATTGCCTGTGTCTGCTCCTATTACACAAGTCATAGTAAAACAAACTGAAAGGAGAAGGCTGAAAAGAGGGGACTTCAGGCTGACAGTTATTCAAACAACAACAACAAAAACCAACCCAGGGGAATCCTGAATATCACAAATCAAGAGGCCTAGGCTGTCATCCAATCTTTTCTAAAGTCATGGGGGTGGCTCTTTCCTCCTTGTTAAGTCTTTTGTGTGTGTGGAGTTCTGTATATAGCCAAGCAGGACCCTATGGGGCCTTCCCAGGACAGACCCATCCCCCATATCCTCTGCTTTAGCTCCTCTGAAGTTCCTAGATAATAGCATCTGATGTATATTTCCTGAGTTTTATAGATGCTAAAAACCCCACCAAAGGGAAGAAATTAACTACTTGATGATCATGAGCATGTAGCCCCCAGACCTTCTGCCACCTAAGGATTGATCACCATCAACCAGTCAGAGAATTGTGCAGGAGCTGATTGGCATGCACCTCCCGCACCTTGCCTTTAAAAGTGCTTTGCTAAAACCCTTGGGGAGGGACTTCCCTTGTGGCCCAGTGGCTAAGACTCCACGCTCTCAATGCAGGGGGCCCGGTTTGATCCCTGGTCAGGGAACGAGATCCCACCTTCCACAACTAAGAGTTCCTATGCCACAACTAAGAGTTCCCATGCTGCAACTAAAAGATCTCACATGTGGCATCAAAGATCCCAAAAGTGGCAATGAAGATCCCGCTGCAGACAAATAAATTAAAAAAATAAATAAAACCTTTGGGAGTTTTTTTTTTTTTTTAAAGCACAAACTACCCATTCTCCTTGCTCAGCCCTGCAATAAATATTTCTCTGTTCCAAACTCCAACAATATTTAGGTTTGTTTGGCCTCACTGTGCATCAGGCACAAGGATCTGCATTCAGTAACATGTAAAGGTAAGTTTGCTTGTTGATTCTATACAGCTCTTCTTTCACTGCACCTAGATTTTTTTCTCCATAGTCAGATTGTGTTTATAGTTGATAACCATTATCGTATTTTGAGAGGTCAAGATACTAGTTTCTGATGGGATTAAATTGCTCTTCATCACTGTTTTCATTTTACATCTATCAACTTTCCTGATAAATCTATCTCCAAATGAATGGACCCACACTGTTTGAAGATCCTCTGATGAGGATCTTTATCTCCCATCGCTTCCTTATGCCTTTCTGCAATCACCTATTCTCCTATAGTGTCTACAATCACCTCTCTGCCAAAATCTCTCATGTTCTACTAATCCTCTCTTTCCAAACTCTAGGCAGCTATGCCAACTGCCCTCTAAGCATCTCTACCTAGATTTCCTACTTTTGCTTGAAGCTCAACATGTCCCAAACTGAACTTCTCCCCAAATCTGCTCCTAATCTTTCTAATCATTGCCAAAGTCCTGAAGATATCTCTACAATGGGTTTTGGATTTGTCCCCCTCCTGTGAGTTCCTGATGCCCACAGCCAAGTCACCCTCATTCTTTCTTGGACTTCTCTAAAACTCTTTTAACTGTCCTTCATGCTTTCTAAATACCACTCCTGTCTGCAATCTGCTATTCACTTTCTTACATGCAACTGTTGTCAGTCTCTCTGCTGCCCAACAACCTTGAGAGTCCATCAGCAAATTTAAGAGAAATTCCTCATCTTGGCCGGGCATCCAGGGCTCTCCACAATGTTGTCCTCCTGATGGGCCCTTGGACTTACCTGAGATGCTCACTAAATGGGAGTTCTCACCCTTCTCTAAACTAACCAGGCTTTTCCTGTCTCCAGGTGTTTTCTCAGGCTGATTCTTCCTCATGGTATGCCAGTCTCAACTCCATCTTTCCCAATTCCATCCATTCCTTAAGGGCTTTAACTCAATTCAAAAGTCAATTTTCCAATTCCTCCTAATAGAATTCTTTCCTCCAAATCTTTATAGCACATTGTTGGTCTCTCTTCCATCACACTTTCTTTATTTTCTTCTTCTTGGTATTATAGTTATTGATTTACATATCTTATGAGACACACACACACACACACACACACACACACACACATACTGCACTCTGTGCTGGGGGTGGCACCATAGTTGGGAAAAGACAGCAGCTTTGCATCCCAGCTCCAACACCTATTTAAATAGCCTTGGGCGAGTTCCTTATCCATTCCTCATCCTTATTCTTATCCTTTTATCTTATTTGTAAGAAGTGAGTTATGCTCAACTTTTTCAAATTCAATTAAATTACGTATATTAACTACCAGGTGCTCACTAAATGTTGGCTCTTGTTATCAACTCTAATGATCAGTTTTCCCATCTCCAGATCCCTGTAATGCGTAGCCCATACCCTTCACAAACTAGGTGCTCAGAACGTTGGTTGAGCTGAAGTAGGACCTTGTCTTTAGGTGGATCCCTGTGCTTAATACTTATCTCAAAATTTAGTAGCAGCTTGACAAGTATTGTGTTGACCTACAGAGCCCTGAAGAATATTTCCCAATTAGATTTATCAGACTCTAGGGTTTTCAGCTGAACCAACATGACCCAATTATTATAAAGCTGATCTTGGTATGGTGAAGCCTAGCTGTCACTTATGTTTCAGAACAGATGGAGCCGTGTGACAAGTAGATATGCAAAAAGTGAAAACCCAGCAAATACAGTGAAGCCTGAGAGCCCTCAGTTTGGTTTCTAAGGCAGAGAGCTGGTGTCAGGCCGCATCACCCCATTGGCTCCCTGATGTCATTTAGCTGATATGTTTCAAACTGTGGTCTCACTAGCTCTTGGAGCTTCCTCCTGGGAATGACTGAGGAGAGTAAAACAAGAGAGGAATGTCTGGTTCTCTCAGCTGCAGACACACGACCAGTCATCCAGATAAATAAAGCAGACAGTTACCCATGTGGTATAATTGCCAGGCTTAATTCCATCTGTAGTGATTCTCAAAGGCTTGGTGGTTGTAGTAAAGATAGAAAGGCAGAGAGTGTATTTTCCCTTAGTGAAACACAGCAAAACAATCTGTGGGTCCCCTTTACTAATTCTAAGAATCACTCTCTAAAGCTGCTATAAATTAATGCCTTCATGGGAATTAGCTAGCAAGTAATGGAAGACGAGACAGGGATTAAGGTGGAAGGGTTTGGGGCCAAGCAAAAAAGAGCACAATGGAGGGAATGGGTCAGTCCCAGCAAAACATCCATGTCATTGTTTCAGATGTGAGTTTTCTAGCTGGTACATGTACCATGAGTTTAATGAAGAGCAACCAGGAAATATAGTTGCTTTTTGACAAAAAAATTGAAAAATCATTTACTGATTTTTAAACAGATGTACAATAGTTCTGTAATGCACACGCATGACCTCCTCTCCCATTTCTCTCAGCATGAGTGAGCGTACGTGCAAGCACACACACACACACACACACACACGTGCGTGCGGCTTTCTCCAGATCAGCCAAGGGTGCTTAATCTGTGTACCAACTGCAATATTTTTCTTGACAGAAGCTGAGTGTAATAATTATTTATATATTTGTGTGGCTATCTACATATCTGTTTCTTGTCATATTCCAAAAAGGATTTAAGATGGCATATGTGAATATGTAACATGACAAGAATTTAAATTAGAAGTGAGGTGAAAGAAGAAATTAAAAACAAACCAAAGATGAGAACACAGGGAGACAGGAAAAGAATAAAAAGCGTAATATAATAATCTACACACCTGCTACCAGTGCACCATAAATGTGTCTTTCAGCTTTCCAGTGGCCAAGTTTGAAGAGAAATCTAGTCAATTATATAAATCTTGTCTATAAGAGGGATTCCCACACTTTTCTGAGTACCTGAGTTACCTGAAGAGCTTATAAAACTAGAATCACTCAGGCCCCAACAACAGAACTTCAAATTCTGCTGATCTGAGGTAAGATCATGGAATTTATAATCTTAGCACATTCCTATTGATCTCTCAGATAAAAGCAATCCAAGTTCTCAGGAGAACAATCTTTTATATATATATATATATATATATATATATATATATATATATATATATATATATATATATATATATATATATATATAAAGATCATACAGAACTTTCTTCCAGGGAATGACAAGGAGAACCTTGAGAAATACAACGAACATTCTTACAGGGATTTAAGATGAGTTTTAGAAGCCCACAGACTGTTGCTTATAATAACCTTCAAAATAAATTGCATATAGTTATGTGAAAGTAATTACATTGAGATTTGGTAAAGAGGGGGCAAAAAAAATAACAACATTCTGCAGGAACTTTATTTTTGCCAGTTTTGCTTAACCCAGGATAGGAACTAAAAAGGATTTTATATCTACTCAATACTATTATCTTTATACGAAGTCAAAAATCAAGACTCCCTTAGTAAATATGTCAGCAAAGCATACAAGTCTCAGGGCTATGTCAGCATTGAGGTTTACCTACATTATTTTTCTTTTTTCACAATGAAGGAAATTTACTTTATTAAAAAATCAGCTGCATCAAATGCTGTGCTAGGCCTTCAACATCCATTATCTCATTTAACTTCATAATAACCCCATTAACTAAGTATTATTATTATTCCATTTAAATTTTTTAAAAAATTATTTTTATACAATTTTTAAAAGTTACTCTCCATTTATAGTTATTATAAAATATTGGTTATATTCCCCATGTTGCACAATACATCCTTGAGCCTATCTTACACCCAATAATTTGTGCCTCCCACTCCCCCCGTATATTGCCCCTCCCCCCTCCCCACTGGTGTCCACTAGTTTGTTCTCTATATCTGTAAGTCTGCTTCTTTTTTGTTATCTTCACTAGTTTGTTGTATTTTTAGATTCCACATATAAGTGATATCATACAGCATTTGTCTTTCTCTGTCTGACTTATTTCACTTAGCATAATGCTCTCCAAGTCCATCCATGTTGCTGCAAATGGCAAAAGTTTATTCTTTTTTATGGCTGAATAGTATTCCATTGTATTTATATACCACTTCTTCTCTATCCATTCATCTGTTGATGGACACTTCCCTATCTTGGCATTTGTAAATAATGCTTCTATGAACAGAGGGGTGCATGTATCTTTTCAAATTAGTGTTTTGGGTTTTTTTTTTTTTTTTTTTTTTGGATATATACCCAGGAGTAGAATTGCTGGATCAAATGGCAGTTCTATTTTCAGTTTTTTGAGAAACCTCAATACTGTTTTCCACAGTGGCTGCATCAATTTGCATTCCCACCAGCAGTGTAGGAATGTTCCCTTTTCTCCACATCCTCGCTAACATTTGTGTTCTTTTTGATGATAGCCATTCTGACAGGTGTGAAGTATCTCATTGTTGTTTTGATTTGCATTTCCCTGATGCTTAGTGATGTTTATAATCTTTTCATGCGCATGTTGGTCATCTACATTTCCTCTTTGGAAAAATGTCTATTCGGTTCTTCTACCCATTTTTTAATCAGGTTGTTTGATTTTTTGATGTTTAGTTTTACGAACTGTTTATGTATGTTGGATATTAATCCCTTATCGATCGTATCATTTGCAGATATCTTCTCCCATTCAGTAGGTTGTCTTTTCATTTTGTCCATGGTTTCTTTTGCTGTGCAAAAGCTTTTAAGTTTAATTAGGTCCCATTTGTTTATTTTTGCTTTTATTTTCTTTACTTGAGAAGACAGATCCAAAAAAATATTGCTTCGATTTATGTCAAAGAGAGTTCTGCCTATCTTTTCCTCTAGGAGTTTTATAGTATCCGGTCTTACATTTAGGTCTTTAATCCATTTTGAGATTATTTTTGTGTATGATGTTAGAGAATGTTCTAATATCATTCTTTTATATGTAGCTGTTCAGTTTTCCCAGCACTACTTATTAAAAAGACTGTCTTTTCTCCACTGTATATTCTTGCCTCCTTTGGTTTGGAAGAAATGTTATCTAGTTATCTTCAGAATTTATTCTTGAGAAATTACATTATCCTCAGGGCTTGAATTCTGATTGAGGGAGGAGGCAGAGGGAGGAGGATGGAAGGAAGCTAGCTCCTCCTTATTATGGAAATTGCTTTTTGTGAAGACCTAAGTCTGTTTTTACTGGAACCAAATCATCAAAAGTTCTCAATGTGGTGAAATTCTCTATACACATAAACTTTGCATGATCATGTAAAGTTTTGTTCCTTCCAATTTTGTAGCAAAAGAGACATACATTTTATTTTCCACATCTCACATCCTGTCACCTTGAATCTGAAGTAAATCTGCAAGACTTTGGGGTGCTTTCTAGATGATTTATTTTGTCTTGTTTTTTAAATAAATCAATAACTAGATGGGATGGTCTTTTGTTTTTCTAGGAAAGGGACAATTTGAGCTGGTTTTAGACAATTTGTTATTTGCAGGTGTGCATAAAAGTTACTGCTCTCAAACCTGGGTACAAAATGGCATAAGGGTGCTATTAGATATTGAGACCTCACTCACTTGTTCAGTAAATACCTGTAGAGGACTTGGTATTTGCCAAGCACTGAGACTCTCACTGATGAGAATACAAGAGTAACCAAGACTGCCTCCATGGTGTTTGAGGTCTTTACAGACACAAAAGAGGTAATTATAACATGGTGTGCTAAGTACGTAGTCTGAATGCGGAAATGCAGAACTCTATAAAGAGAGGAAACAAAACCATACTTGAGTGGTCAGGGAAGGCTTCTTGGAGGAAGTTACATGTAAGCTAAGACCTAATATGTAAGTAGAAGTTAAACATGTGAAGGTGGGTTGAGATGGGCTTCAAAATGGAAGGTGGGAGAGAATGCTATGAAACAAACAAACATATCCCAGCTTGTAGTGAACATTCATGAAACAGAAGAAGATATGCTGCTGAAGATGAAAGAAATCTAGTCTGAGCTCTATATATGTTATATGTGGGGCTGGGAGTGAAAAAGTTGAGAAAACAGGAGAGTCAGGCCAGAGCTTGAAGGGTTTTCTAATTCATACTTAGGAATTTAAACTGTATTCCAAGAAAATGAGGGAGCCATTAGGAAAAGCGGGCATATAACACTAAGTGACCCCGGCTTTGCAGGGCTGACTTTCTACAAACTTCCTAAGAAACGTAAGTAGGACATTAGTAAACGTTTTAATTAATGAGTCAAGTTTTTGACAGGACATTAAAATCTATTGGTAGAAAAGTGTTCGTGAATATTTCATTTTATATACGTTTATAAATAATGAACCCCTTTTTAAAGCTGAAGCTGAAAAAATAACTAAAATTAAGGCCATAGTGTACATCTAGGGTATCTATGGTTTTGCTTAAGGGAATATGAGTTGATCCACAATACAGAGTAATTCAATTTATGAAAAAAATCCCCCTGGTTTTAATACTATATTATTAAACTCAAATATTGGCTAATAAGGTTATTTGAAGGAAAAAATCAAATGTTTCAGAGATAAAAATGCTTAACATAAGATGATTCCCTATGTGTAGTTTGCCATCTAGTGTTAATTTGTGGAAATAAAAAAGGGTGGTACAATAATTTTCAAATCTGGCTCACTCGGTGGCAGAGGGATGACTCAAAGCAACATTTCAAGTTTAAGACATCAAATTATATCATGAAACCTTCTGAGGTCTGTGGAGCTAAGGGAGTGTGTGGGCAGGTGAGTCGGCTACTTCTAAAAAATTGGTTGCTTCTGGGAAGCAGTACACTGAAGCAAACAGTTCCCAATTCTCGCTACCCTGAGAATCACCTGGGGAATTTTTTAAAAATACAGATGGCCAGGCCACTCTCCAGACCTAGTGAGTCAGATTCACTCAGTGAGACTCATGTCCCAGGTGATTCTAACGTACAGCCAGGGAGAGGACCACTGGGTGGTGGGTTAAGACTGTGGACTCAGCTGTATCTCTACATGAGTTCCACCACTTAGTTGTATGGCCTTGAGCAGGAAAATTGGTTTAATTAAATAACATCTATGTGCCTCAGTAAAATGAGGATAATAACCTCTCCTGGGGTTATTGTGAGGATTAAATATGATCACGAATGAAAAGTGCTTAGCATAATTTATGGTACATTGTGCTCAACAAATGCTAACTATTAATAACAATATTTATTATCAAGGATATTTTATGAGTTATTTAAGGGAATAAACAACCTAAGGGATATAAATATATAACATATGGAATACTGGAAATTAGAACATGTGACATATGGCCTATTTCTATTCTTCTTAAACTGGAAGATTTGTGGGATTTAATGCTGATATCCAGCACAGCCTGAGGGTCAGCCACTCCCTGAGAAGCGCGTGACTTCATATTCAGTACTGACCTCAACTTTATAAGTTATTCCCAATCATTCCTAATTTCTCTCCTATTCCTATTCCTAACTGGGTTCAAAATGCCCAATTCCCTAGCAAATTTCACTTGTCCTGCTTGGGTCAGATGTCATCTCATGAATTAATCAGGGGGCAGAACCATATCACCTACAGACATGGTAACAGTAGGGACAGCCCTGTGTGTTGGGGGCAGGTCCCAGTGAAAGGGGAATCATTGTGACTTAGAGGTATCTTTACAGTCATAAAAAGTGATCAGTATTACTGTAATAATACTGGGCAGAAAGAATATTATCTGAAAAGTCTCAGAGGAGTCCAGTGAAGAGCAAGTGTTTGTTTGGCTGGAGTATTCGATGGGAATATTGGGAGGGTGGGGAGAGGGGAATATTATGAAAAACTTGGTTTTGACAAAGTGGAATGGAAGACTAGTGGAAAGGACACATCAAATATAACAGATTCTTATTTGAGAGGATGGGGTAGAGAAGGAATGTATATAGGACAGTAGCAGAAAATTATGAGCAGAAAATTAATTAGTTTGGTTAGAGACATGTTGAGCTGATAAAAGTAGAGGGCATTCAGAAGGGGCCGTCCAGCAAGGAGACGGAGATGAATCAGGGTAAGAACTCACAAGGGAAATGCGGGCACTAAGTTAAGATTTGGATTTGGGACTCAGCAGAATGGTTGTGATAGCTGAAGTCAGGGACATGAATGAGTTTCCTGAGTGACTTGATAGAAGCCGGGACCAAGAATGGCTCTCTCATAGCACAGTATCTTCACCAGAGGAAGAAGAGTCAGCAAATAAGACTGACAAGAAGTGGACAGAGGAGAATTTGACAAATGTAATTTTAAAAACACAGAGAACGGGTGAGATGAAAAACTACAGAGAGGTCAAGTAAATTAATAGCATAAAAGATTTTTCTTCTTTAAATTAGGACATCACTGGCCACTTCAAAAAGGGCAGAACCAGGTTTCCCTGGTGGCGCAGTGGTTGAGAACCTGCCTGTCAATGCAGGGGACATGGGTTCGAGCCCTGGTCTGGGAAGATCCCACATGCCGCGGAGCAACTGGGCCTGTGAGCCACAATTACTGAGCTTGCGCGTCTGGAGCCTGTGCTCCGCAACAGGAGAGGCCGCAATAGTGAGAGGCCCGCGCACCGCGATGAAGAGTGGCCCCAGCTTGCCACAACTAGAGAAAGCCCTCGCACAGAAACGAAGACCCAACACAGCCATAAATAAATAAATAAATAAATAAATTTTAAAAAAGGGCAGAACCTTTGGAGTGATAGAGGCAGCCAGGTGCTTCACATCCTTATCAACCCTTGGTATCATTGGGGGTTTGTTGGAACTTGATATGTAGGAGTTATTTATATATGCTGGATATACTTTGTCAGGTGTATGTATTACAAACTCTGTGGGTTGCCCTCTGACTCTCTGGTATATTTTGATGGTAGAAGTTCCTAATATTAATGTAGCCCAATTAATCAATTTCCTTTATGCATAATGCTTTTGTGTCCTATTTACCAGTTCTTTGTCTACCAAGGTCAGGAAGATATTCTCTTCTGCTATCTTCTAGAAGCAAAGGGAAGCCCCAGAAGGACTGCCATACAGCATATCTAGCCAGGAACCAATCAGACTAGAAGAAAAGGAAAAGGGCCCCAAAAGATCTGTCTTCAAGAGGAAAAGAAAATAGTACTAATAGAAGAGAATACCTGACTATGGTTGAACAAATGGAAAACAAAGAGCACTTACAGTCCTGTGGGAAACTTGTCAATTTCAGAAAGAACAAAAAGTTGCACAGGAAAGAAAATGTAATCATAACACACTACTAGTTAGCAGGGAATAAAAGTCCTAAGTTAAACACTGAATATAAATTTAACAACAACAAATAATAGATATCACTATACTAGAAGAATAGAAAGGAGGAGCTAAAAGTAATTCATGGAGTTAAGAGTACAAAATCCTCATCTTCCATAATAGCAAGTTAATAGATAATTAATAAAGTCAATAAATAAAGATGTAACAGAATATGTTTCTCTTTTTTTTTTTTTTTTTTTTTTTTTAAGGTGGAGGTAAATACCAAAAGAAACTACTTAAAGAGTTTGGGGAGATCAACTTAGGGGTGAGGTGGAATGGGATAGGAAAATGTCACTTTTCCTTCTGAGCTCTGTATATTATTTGAAATTTTGAACTATGTGTATGTATTAATTGGATAACAAAAGAATTAATTTTTCCAAATGAGGCAGGGTAAAGATAGGGGGTTATGAACTTGAAGCAAATGGAAACAACAATTCAGTGACCTTCTAGACTTTTTCTATCATATGAAATGATTATTTTTTCTTTCTTTAAACATTGTATCTTAGGCTCTAGATTAGATCTTGAAATGAAGGACAACTGAGTCAAAATGATATATATCACAGGCAAACTACTGACCCAGACATTGTAAATCATTTCTAGGAATAGCTAGTAACTCAAACTGAATCCAAAGAACACTTCACACATAAGTACATGACAGAATGAGCTCATTTTTTATTTTAAAAAGGAGGGGTGTTCAACTGTGTATATTTTATGTGTGTGTGTGTGTGTGTGTGTGTGTGTGTACACATCTGGGAAGACTATAAACCCTGACTATAACATATATATACTTTTTATTTAAAATTTTATTCATGATCATATTCTTAATCACAATATATTTAATTGCAAAACAACCTGTCTTAGAATAATACAGTATGAGATGCATGTGACCAACAGTACAAATACAGTAATTATAATACTCAAATCTTAGGTTCATAGACATTTAATGTATTAGATGTGTATGACAATTAAAAAAAAAAAATCCTGTCTTGAAAACTTTATAGAAGCACTTCTCCTTTCATCAAATATAAGGCTCACATGAGCCTATAACAAAACTTAATACTGTTCATGTGTCAAAGGACAAGGCTAAGCAATAAGTTATTCTTTTAAAAATATCTATGAACCAGAACAGTTTTCTTTTTGAGTTTGAGAAGCCAAAGACTATTAAGGAATATTTAAAGGCTGAATAGAATCAACAAAGGTAAATAAGGAGTTTGGGAAGAAAGAAATAGCTCAATATTAACAATGCAGTATATCTGCCGGGTTCCTGTGCTCAGCCAGATCAGTCTGAACATCTTGAAAACATGAATTTTGAGTTTAGTAAAGTGTCATACAGTATCTAGTTACATCAGATACCTGATGAAAGTGCTTTTCTGAAACTGTTTCTTCTCTTTTATATATGGACTTTAAAGAAATCCAAACAAATACTGCAATGCAGTGTTTTGAAAAACATATAAACTGCAGAAATGCCCACAATAATAAATGATATCAGGAGGTACAGTAATTGAAATGTATCAGGAGGTATAGGTACAGTTAATTGAAATGGCGTAGTAATGTGAAATGTTAAAAGGAATGGTAATGTGAAATATAAAAAGGATGACTAGATAATTTCTACTTCCAAACCTGAAGTAAAATTACAGAATGATGAGCTCATTACTTTATGTAGCAACTAGGAATTGCTACCTTTAAAATATTCATTCTTTCAATGCTTATTTTTGGATTGCCTACTATTTAACAGGTACCATGTTTGGTGCTACACTGATGAATTAAACAAGGTTCTCTGCAAAGAAAGAAACCTTGGTCTAGGAAGTACTCACTATATACTTCTTACAAATTTAGTTAAGTATGGTTTTTGGAACTAAAGAAAAAAATTTTTCCAAAAAGTTAACTTTCTAATTAAGAATACACATGCACATAAATAGTTCAGTCAAAATTTCAGAGGCTCATAAATACTTAGAAACTCTAAATTGCTAATTGACTATTTCAGTTGATGTGATACCTGTCTCATCAACTGCCTGCATATTTTTCCCAAAGTACATTCTTAACACGCACAAATTTTTAAAACAATGAAACAAACATTTCAGCCATTCTTGCATACCTACTCTTAGTAAAATACAGAACAAGTTGCAATTTTTAATCTGGACATCGAAGATAATTTAAACCAATCATATTATTCAAGTGAAACAGATGTCCTGAATTTTGTAACACCATCAGCAAACCTGGAGAGATGCAACTGTGATTGAATGTGTGAAGCTGTTAGAATTAATCTTCATCATCTCTTTGAAGAGGTATTATCTGAATTTCTTTGGCTATCTTTTCTCCTATTGTTTTATTGCTTGAAGCAATTATTCTTCGTGACATCAAATCAAATGGTCCACCTAAAATCAAATATGGAACATGGTTATATCCTGTACAAAAATAATTCCTATAAAACTCGCATAGCAATATGTACTATGGTCAATCATAACATTTTAATACTTTCGACTATCTTTAAAAAGATCTATGTTGTCACATAACCATAATGTTTAAGCTTTGATAATACATAAATGAGTTTCTAAGCACCTTCTTATAGTAAATACCGGTTGTGGAGGGAACTGGTATCTCAATCACACTAGGCTGGAAAATGTCATCTTTTCTCTATTTCACCTTTTGTGTGTTCTATTTCTTCTTTTTATTACTCTTATTACCTCTTTAATGTTTGGGAATCTATGGACAGAAAATCTGACTCCAGTGCATTTTCACACCACTCTCCTTCCCATTTCCTTAATTCTTTGCTGCCTTTCTCCCAGACCACTGATGTATTATTTTAACCCAGGTTCAATCTTACTTTTAAAAATCTCACCACCAGCACAGAGGAAATATGTAGCCCCTCTAGGCTCAAGGCAGAAAGTGATGGTGGATGAAGTCCATGTTCAACCACCACCATGGTCACCATTCAAAGAACTCTTGGTACAATTCTCAGATTCAGTGACCTTCTAGACTTTTTCTATAGCCTCTCAAGAGTTCCTGATACTCATATTTGAAGAGGCTAAGCCATTTATCATTATTAATCCCATGCTACCATTACCTTCTTATCCTTGCCTCTATCTCCCAATGTTTGTTATTTTGATTGTGTAGAAAATTACATGGCTTTTTTTGCCTTAAGAGCTGAGGTATAATATGTACCAAACATTAAAGGAAAAAACCCATATAGAGAGGAAGGTCCAACAGATATGGAAAGAAAAATGCTTTACTGTCCCATAATTTTACCTGTTACATCCAAGAGTACTCCACCAGCTTCAGTCACAATAATGCCAGCACCTGCTACATCCCAGCAGTGAATTCCCATTTCATAATATGCATCTGCAACTCCAGTTGCCACAAGGCACATATTAAGAGCTGCTGTTCCAACACCTCGGATCCTAACAAATAACATTTTAAAAATAAGATAGAAAAAGAAATTATTTCAAATAAGGCATTCCTCCTTAACTTCAGTTTCTTTTAAGTGCTGACTGATGCAACAGTCATGATGCACTATATAAATGACAAAACTAATCCTTATGAAGCAATCATTTGTAATATAAACTTTAAAACAGGATATTTTGGGGAAAAAAACTGAAGAAAATGCTATAATTCTACTATCATGGCATGCATGTATATTCATTGTGGTCTAAACCCAGGGACAAGAGCCCCACAATACACGTAGTTTGTAGAAGGGTGAAAATGTACTCCCGGTCATCCCCAACTGCATGGGCATCAGTACACGTGACCAAAGACATAACAGCACTGATGGGCTCTGCTTAGATCTAGGCCTGCCTGGAAAGATTATTTCAGGTTTGCTTTCTCACAGTAGCTTTTCCTTGGAAATATATCAAGTTAAGGTAAGTACAGACATTACTTTATTAGCCATTATAATAATAACTGATTCAGGAAAGAATCAACAGTAAATGCTAAAATGAGTGGATGAATGACATTTACGTATCAAAGTATCTCCCTATAAGATACATAATAATTACAATGGGAAAGATAGCAAGATCATTACCAAGTGATCAAAGTTAGTATTCAATAATGGGACAAAAAGGTACCATGTGCCTCCTGATATAATGCACTAAGAAGGAAATAACAGTACTTCTGTAGCATTCCTGCCCAAAATGCATAACCAAAATCTAATCATGAGGAAACCCAACAAATTCAAATCAACAGGCATACTATAAAATAATTACCCTACGTTTTTCAAAAATGTCTAGGTCAGAAAAGATAGACTAAGCAACTGCTCCAGATTAAAAGAAATTGATGAGAAATGGCACCTAAACGCAGTGTATGATCCTGGATTAGATCTTGGATTAGAATTCTTTCAAAATATGAATTAAGTCACTATATTAGATAATGTATCAAACTTAATTGCCTGATTTTAGTAATTGTGGTTATGTTAGAGAATGTCCCTTTTATCAAAAATATACACACTGAAATGTTTACGAAAAAGAGGTCATCATGTCTGTAAGTTACTACTTTCAAATGGGTTTTACTCAAGCTTCTTTTTTAGCTGTTTAAACCTCTGAAAATAAAGCAGTCAGGTCTGTTCACTGAGTTCCTTCACTATTTATTTTTAAAGAAATAAGGGGATTCCACATATGAGTGATAGCATATGATATGTGGAATCTAATTTTTAAAAATGGAACAAATGAACTTACTTACAAAACAGAAACAGACTTACAGATATAGAAAACAAGCCATGGTTACCAAAGGGGAGACACAGGGGGAGGGATAAATCAGGAGCTTGGGATGAACATACACACACTGGGATGAACATACACACACTACTATATGTAAGACAGATAACCAACAAGGACCTACTGTATAGCACAGGAAACTCTACTCAATATTCTGGGATAACCTATATGAGAAAAGAACCTAAAAAAGGATGAATATATGTATATGTATAACTGAATCACTTTGTTGTACACCTGAACTAACAAAACATTGTAAATTAACTATACCCCAATTAAATTAAAATTTTTTAAAAAAAGAAATAATGGGAAATTGATGACTAATGTGGTATTTGTTTTGTTTCTTAAAAATAGAAAAAGTATTACACCTGAGTACATCCTTCATGCCAAAGCAATTTTTAAAAAAAAAAAAGGATCGGAATTACATGATGCCCTTGATTTCAAATACATTTTACTGCCTATATTCTTACTATATATCGAATTTAAGAAAGAACTAGCAACCTCAATAAACTTCCATAGGTGTTTGACTGCTTTCCAAATATATAAACCCAAATTAACTTTAGTGGCTTTTTTTAGTTTATAAATAATGGTGTATTTTCCTCCTTTTCTCAAGGGATATGTGATAGTTCATATCTCATGTCATAGAAAGAAAATACCAAGATCATTCACAAATTATCTCTTGGTATTCTATTCAAACATAGAACGCTAGGCTGGAAGAACAATGCTATAGGCATTGTTCTTCCAGCATAGCATATAGGCTATGCTTCTGTCTACTTTTGATGTATATCAATGGCTCTCGGTCAAGAGGTCTTTTGATCAGAAAGCATATTCTTTTATGGACAAATATTACAAAATATTATTAATTAACAAATAATTGAGGCTGTGGTCTAGATTTTGCATTTGTGTCCTGAATTCTATGTTAGTCTGTTCCTCCTATACAGCTAGGATGGTACAGAGTAAAAAAGACTATCTTCAGAATCACAAAGATTTGAGTTTGCTCCCCTGCTCAGTTGCTTAAAAACTATAATTTTGAAAAAGTTCCTTCTTCAAGTTTTAGCTTTCTTGTCATCAAAATGGAGATACCAACTTACCTTGGCTATGGCTGCAATGATTAGAAACAACAGACGTAAAGCACCTAGCAGAGGGCCTAGCATATAAAAGGGCCTCAAAAAATAGTAGCTATATTTATGAAGAAATGATTCCCTAAAGCATGATACCAGAAAACATTATTAAAGTAAACAAATACAGTGCATTTCATTAAACAAATCCCAAAAAATTACACAAAGGAAACTGACTCATAATGATTTACTTTGCCTCATAAATGTCATTTATAATTAATATATAATTATACTTCAATTTAAAATAAAAAGGTGGTATCTCTTGGGATAAAGTGAAGGAAAAGCAGGAGCTAAGAGTGAAAAAATTAAAGATCCTGAGAAATGAAAGAGAAACAAGACATGCCAATCCTCACCTCCCACTACCACTTAACAGAAATTCATAACAGAACCTATACAGAAGGGCAGAACTGACAGGATAAGGAGCTCTGAAACCAGGAACCCGGATCTCAAAGTGAACAGAAATAGAAAAAGTAGACACATCCACACAAATCTACTCTGAAACATCAGACATTGCTAATAAAAGTGTTTGGGGTTTTTTTGATTCATAAAGTGTCTCTGCAAAAAATTAAGCACAGAAAGGAACAAAACAAAATAAAACAAGGAAAAAATAAAACAAGAGATAACTGAACTCAGAAAAGAAGTGGGAGAAAAAAGACAAAATTCTATCAGGAATGAAGACTAAATCGCAAGGTTCCCTAAAGAGAACTGATGCAAATGAAAACTTAATAAAGGGCAGTGAGGAAAAGCAATAAAAGAAAGAAGTAAAACGGGTTGGAGAGAAAGTGGTTAAAAGGGAAGAAACAAAGAAGATTTAATGTTCTTGCTGGTGTCTCTGAAGAAGAAAATGAAAACAGCAGAAGTGCACTAATATTTAAAACTAAAACTCAAGAAAACTTTCCAGGAAAAAAAAAAAAAAAAGATATGAATCTACCTGTTATAGGGAGACAACATCCCAGAATGAGCAATTCCAAGATATACCCTTATAAAAGTGTCAGCCATGGAAGATTAAAAGAAAAAAAATTTTCTCAGAGCCTCCAAGTAAAACATGAAATAATTTAAAAGCCAATAAGATTAAATTGGCATCAGATTTCTCATAACATACAAAGCAAGGCAACAGTGTAATAGCATTTTTTTTTAATTTGGGTTTTTAATTAATTTATTTATTTTAGTTTTGGCTGTGTTGGGTCTTCGTTGCTGCGCACGGGCTTTCTCTAGTTGCAGTGAGTGGGGGCTACTCTTCGTTGCAGTGCACAGGCTTCTCATTGCGGTGGCTTCTCTTGTTGTGGAGCAGGGGCTCCAGGCACGTGGGCTTCAGTAGTTGTGGCACACGGGCTTAGTTGCTCCACGGCATGTGGGATCTTCCTGGATCAGGGCTCAAACCCGTGTCCCCTGCATTGGCAGGCAGATTCTTAACCACTGCGCCACCAGGGAAGCCCTGTAATAGCATTTTTAAGAAATGTACTTCAGGACTTCCCTGGTGGCACAGTGGTTAAGAATCCGTCTGCCAACGCGGGGGACATGGGTTTGATCTGTGGTCTGGGAAGATTCACATGCCTTGGAGCAACTAAGCCTGTGCGCCACAACTACTGAGCCTGCACTCTAGAGCTCACGTGCCACAACTACTGAAGCCCGCGCGCCTAGAGCCCGTGCTCTGCAACAAGAGAAGCCACCGCAGTGAGAAGCTCACACACTGCAACGAAGAGTAGCCCCCACTCACCGCAACTAGAGAAAGCCCACGAAGCAAAAAATAAATAAATAAAAAAATAATAAATTTCTAAAAAACAAAAAAAAAAAGAAATGTACTTTATACTTTCTTTCACTAAGGATGTTCTATCCAGCCAAACTTTCCTTCACATTTCAAGACCACAGAAAAACAGTTTGGAATGTGCCAGATCTCATGGAATACTGTGTGCATGTGCCCTTCTCAAGGAATCTACTAAGAGATGAGCTTCATCTAATCTAAAGGTGATTGGTGTTAAATCAAAAACAAACAGAGACCAGCCTTGAAAATTCCCTGAGCAGGCAAAACCAGTTTAGTCATGCAAACAAAGCTTAATTTAGCATATTTTGCAAAACTAACTCAACCTGGGTCATTTCTTGCTTATGCTTCTGGAAATGACAAGCAAAACTTAAGTTGTTTCTCAAGGTTGATATGAGGTAACCACTAATCAATTCCCTATCATTTAAAAAAATTATATTATAGCCAAACACTGTGAAGAATAAATAATCACTGCTTTCTCACTTTATAAGCTGCTTTATAACACTATATGCCTGAGCCTCATTTCATGTTTTGGTCAGGGTGTTCCTGGTTTGCAAACTGTCTTTTTGGTGTGTGAACAATAAACTTTTACTAATTATACTTCAGTGATTCACTGGTTTTAATTCTGTTATTTATGAACTTTTGACACCAGGAAAACGTCATGGAAGGACTGTGAGCATTTTATAAAGTCAAAAACTAAGACCACAGGATAGGACCGTGGGTGAAAGAATATGTAATAATAATATGTCTGACAAAGTAGAAAGAACGCAACTTAAAAAACTGGATGAAAAGGGAGAGAAAAAGGGGAAAGTAGAGTAAAATCACTGAATGTTATATAGGCAACAGGCGGAAGCCAAAACGTTCTGGAGCCTTTACAGAGAGTAAATGGTCAAGTAAGAAAAGAGAATATTAAGAGCATTATAAAGAGTTTTAATATAAAAGAAACCCATTAGAATAAAATTGAACCTTTCATAAATTTCTATTTCTAAAAAGAAAAAAAGCAGAGAGGATACACCAAATAAATACAGTAACTATAACATAATATACAAAGTAATTACAATGTAAGATAATACAACAGAATTGAGACCAAACAAAACGGTCATATCAATAAATGAATAAGCCTAACTTTTTTATCAAAAGAAAAAAGATTTTCAAATTGATTATAAAGCAAAACTCCACTCTATGCTGTATTCAAGAGATGCACTTAAAACTCAGTGATTCAAAAGGACTAAAAATAAGCGTGGACAAAGATTTACCAGGCACAATTCTGATGTCAAAGTAGATTTCAAGTCCAAACATCAAAGTACAATACAGAATGTACTTTTTTTTCAGTGCATATGGAAGTTCCACAAAAACTGATCATATACTGGGCACAAAGAAGACATAAAGTTCCATAATATATATTTATTACAATGTAATAAAACTACAAATTAAAAATGAAATTATAAAAGCAAAAAGTCATTTCCTCGTGGAAATTTAAGAACACAACTCTTGGGTGAAAAGGGAAATACAAACAGAAGTAACAAATTTTGTGAAAAATAATTGCAATGAAAACACATCAGAATCTATGGGATACATTTAAAGCAGTAATCAGATAAAAATTCATAGCCTAAATACTTACATCAATAAAAATCAAAGCATAAAAATAAATTCTCTACTTAAAAAGGAACAAAAAAAAAGGAAACAACAAAATGAACAAAAAGAAAGCACAATGATGAAAATAATAAAGCAGAGGAGAAAAACAGTAGACCAGATTAATAAGCAAAATCCTGGCTCTTTGAAAAAACATAAAATAGACAAACCACCAAGTAACTTAATCAAGATTTTTTAAAAAGAAGAAGAAAGCACAAATATACAAAATAAGAAATGATAAGGGGGAAATAACTACTGATACAGAGAGGCCAGAAATAAACTATAAGATTCTACCTTGTGTACCTCTATGCAAATAACTTGAAAACTTAGAGGAAGTGGGTAATTACTTAGGCTGTGGAAATGTTCTGGATTAAAGGTGGCAAAACAGACATGGCAACTAAACATAATACTGACCCTAGACTGAATCTTGCACTGGAGGAAAAAAAATGCTATAAAAGACATTATTAGATCAACTGACAAAGCTATATATGTATGGATGGTAGACTAGATAAAGAGCAAATTCATGAAGTCAATAATTGTACTGTGGTTATAAAAGAGAGTATCCTTATTCTCAGGAAATAACAAACTGAAGTATTTAGGGGTAAAGAGCCATGATCTAAATAATTTACCATGAAATAGTTCAGGGAAAAAAAGGAGTATATTTACACAAAAACACACACACACATACACAGAGAGAGAGAGAGAGAGACAGAGACAGAGAAAAGAAGGAATGATAAAATGATAACGCAAACGGGGTACAATGTTAACAATAGGTGAATCTGGATAAACTGTATACTATTGTTTCTTGTAGTTTTTTATTTCTGAAAATTTTGTTAAATTTGAAATTATTTTCAAATAAAACTTTTAAAAATTACATTATAAAATTAGAATTATGGTACTGATCCCATGTCTATTAATTAAAAATTTCATTTCTAAAGAAAAATTCATTCCTTAGAATGTCAAATTATCTATAATGTTAACATAGAATGTTCAACTTTAGGTAGAAAGTGAAAAGAGCTTACCCATGGATGGGAAGGCAAAGAAGCCTTTCCATATTAGAAAGAATAATTCTCACAGTCTCTGGTGTTCTGGAAGAACCCAACTCTGTCACCAAGAGTGATTTGGTAACATCTAAAAGAAAATGTTTTAAATAATCATTAGAGTTTATTAATAAGAATTCTGATAAAAAATTTGACACTTGTAACTAAGAACAAATTGGATATTTTTATTCCTCTTCCTAGTTGTATCATATTTGTTTCTTTCTAAGGCTTTAAATATTAAAATTCTTATCAATTTATTATCTCTTTTAGTTATTTTATCATCACTTTTATAATCATCAAAAAGAGTCTAGCTCCTTAGACCACCCCCTCAAAAGTACAGAATATAACCAATCTGCCTGCATGCATGATACATTTAGTGGGAAACGAGCAAACACCTTACATATTTTTTTAAAAGTGGAATTTAGAAATTAAATAATTTATATATAGATTTGAAACAAGACAAAAATTAAAATTAAATGGTAGCACTGTTGGCAGAAATGTAAATTGGTGCAGCCATTATGGAAAACAGTATGGAGGTTCCTCAAAAAACTAAAAATGGAGTTGCTGTATGATCGATCCAGCAATCCTACTCCTGGGCATATATCCAGATAACACTATAATTTGAAAAGATACATGCATCCCTATGTTCATGGCAGCACTATTTACATTAGCCAAGAAGCGGAAACAACCTAAATGTCCATCAACAGATTAATGGATAAAGAAGATGTGGTATATACATACAATGGAATATTACTCAGCCATAAAAAAGAATTAAATAATGCCATTTGCAGCTACATGGATGGACCTAGAGATTATGATACTAAGCGAAGTAAATCAGAAAGAGAAAGATACCACATGATATCACTTACATGTGGAATCTAAAAATATGACACAAATGAACATATCTACAAAACAGAAACAGACTCAGATATAGAGAATAGACTTGTGGTTGCCAAGGGGGATGGAAGGATTGGGAGTTTGGGACTAGCAGATGCAAACTATTATATACAGAATACATAAACAACAAGGCTTACTGTACAGCACAGGGAACTATATTCAATATCTTGTGATAAACCATAATGGAATGGTTTCATAAAGAATATGAAAAAGAATATATATATGTATAACTGAATGTTGGGTTAGTTTCTGCTATACAGCAAAGTGATTCAGTTATACATATATATGTATTCTTTTTCATATTCTTTTCCATTATGGCTTATCATTGGATACTGAATATAGTTCCCTGTGCTATACAGTAGAACCTTGTTGTTTATGCATCCTATATATAATAGTTTTGTGCCTCATTTTTAATGATTCCCAACTTGAAGTGCCTTTTCCCCCTCAATTTACTAATAACTGGGCCCAATGGCATCAGAACAAAGGAATTCTACAAAGAATTTGAGATGCAGTGGCTGAAGCAATAAAACATGAATGCCATGAGGGCAGAGAGTCATTTTTACTCATCTTCCTCCCCAGCCTCTGACAAAATGCAAGCCTCAAGTGTCTTCTGCTCCATCACACTTGCTTCCCCTGCTTCCACTACCACATCCAAAATTGTGGTCACAATTAAAAAGTACAGAGAAAACAGACACAATTTATGAATCAGTTAACACTTGGAGAGCTCTACAGGCTAACATTCAAAAACAATAGCATACGAATATATAATATCAATCACACCAAAAATTAGAGGATAAACCTACCTTCTTGGCGTGAAACCTGTAGTTTTTGACCATTACAAAAGGCACCTTTTCCTTTCCGGCCAGTATACATCTTATCCTCCATGCAACTGTATACAATTCCAAATTCCATCTGCAGAAGGAAAACAAGTTTCCTTTACCAAACCTGAGTATTCTTTCTCATTTCATCCATACTTTTTCTAAGAAAGTAACAAGAAAATCTGGTATACTAATAATGTTTTCAAAGGGCTAAACCGTGGGATATTTAAAATGCTAATTCCCAGCTTAGTCAGAGGAAAGAAGTCATCAGACCTAAACACTTGACTCCTGTCTCATCCATTTCTAAATTTAAGGGCACCCACCTTGACCTCTCTCCTTCCTGCCTCAGATGAAGACAGATCGTTCCTGTTTTCTAGGGTGAATCCTTCCTCCTGTGTTATACTTCTCTGAAAACCTGCCCCATCAACTGATCCCTCCTCTCTTGGACTTTCATCCCGGTACTTCTCGCCAAATTTCTTCCTGCCTCGCAAAACCTTCAAAACATTACCTTCTCCTTTTCTCTTCACTGCCAAAGAGTGGTCTAGACTTTGCATCTCCCATTCTCTTACTACATTACGATTTGGCTTCTTCCCTGATCACGCATCTCCTGCAACTCCTTGCAAAGAGATCATCAATGCACTCTTGCTGATCAAATGCCTCCTCTGAAGATTTGGAGACTGCTGACCATCATCAGTTAATCCCATACTCTGTGTTCCTGGCAGTATTCTCCTAGTCCTACCACACTCACTGATCTGTCTTGGTGTCACATTTTCTTATGACCTTCTTCTCTGCCTAACCCCTAAAAGTTGTGTTCCCCAGGGTTTTTCATTCTTCCATTTCCCTTTTAGCTCTCTCGATTCTTACAGGTTTGTTCTTTCCAGTCCACAAATTCAACTACCTCTCTAACTGTGGCTCCCACCAACCCCATCTTCACAGGTCAGAAGCTGTGCTTCAGAACCTAGGCTTGCAGAAACCTCAACTGAGGAGGTCAAATTCACTCACTAGCTGATCACTCATGCCTCATTCCTTTCCCATTAGTCACTTCCTTCCAATTTTATCTTGAAAACACTTCCTGATTTTTGGCATTTCCTCAGCCATTCTCCCCACCTCCATCTGAGTTCAGTATCACCTGCCCCTCTGGTGTGACCTCTACGTTGCTGGAATTATCTGTCACTCTGCACTTTAAAACTTCTACTGGTTTCCTACCACCTAAAAACAAAATCTAAATGTTCTGACATGGACAGGCCACGGTGCCTCACGGCAAGACCACAACTAACTCACCTCATTGGTTCTGCTCCTGCCATTTCCAGAGTTTTGCTCACAATGAACATCTCACCGTTCCCCACACACATCATGCTCTTCTCCAAACTGTTCTTTCTGATTAAAATGCTTTCCTTTTCTTCTTTATCTGGCAAACCCCTAATTTGCTATGACCCAACTCACATGACCAAATTCTAAGACCCCTTCCATTTAGTATGAAGATTTCCCCAAACCACTCTTGGCAGAATTGGTTACACCCTCTTCATGTTCTCATAGTATTTTTTTTTTTTTCATAGTTCCACTACATATTACCTTCATCTGTTCACACATGTAACTTTTGCACTGAACTGGGAGTTCAACAGCCCAGGGCTGATTAAACGAGAAATGCTCACTTATCTCCCTTTGAATGTTCTCACTGATTAACACAATCCTGTGCCTAAGATTTCATTTGCACTAATTTGTGTTTTTATTTTCAGAGATTTCTTAACTCTCTTGTGTACATGCTGATCAAATATATCGCAAGCCTCTTGAAGACAGTTATGTAAGATGTTAATAAACATCATTCGTGTTTTGATCAATCAAATACCCAAACAGCACAGAAATGCAACAGGTAGAGACTGTACTCTACTGGGCTTTAGATACAGCAAGTGTTCAGGATCCTGAACATAGTCTGCATTTTCTAACCATGTTTGGCCCCTACCACTTCCTGGTGTTTCCCTTCACAATGCCTACTAAAGCATTCCTAGCTCAAAGCACACCTCTCCCATTAAGCATTTTAGACCCTACATCAATGCCTATCTTACCTGACTCTATCATATATATAATGGTGATTAAATACTGAATCATATTTCAGTTACTTGTGTGTATTTTTTCCTTATAAAATCTTCTCAGAAAACATTACATTTTCTTCACTGGAAAAAGTATCATGACAAGTTTAACAGTTCTGGAGTTTACTTCAAAATAATGCAGCTACATAAACTGAATAGAGACAAACCTAAATTTATTATGGAGACACATTTACTCTTTCTCAGAAAATGAGAGCAAGGCATTTTACCAACCATAAATTTAAACAACATACCTTTTTATTTACAACAAAGCCAATTGAAACAGCTACAAAAGGAAATCTTTAAAAAAAAAACACACACATAAATTTATCAAAATAGAACTTATTTTCAACAAACATGTTTTTTCATAATAAAACTGCTTACAAATTTTTTCATATGAACAGTCTTATCCCTCCTCCCCCAGAACTGTGTGTACAGTATGCAACCCTTTGTGTAAATCGTAGGGGATGGGGAGGGTAGACTATACAGAGGCATACATACAGGATGCTTCTACAGGCATGAGACATCTCTGAAAGGATTCACAAGAAGCTGATAACAATGGTCACCTCCAGAGATGGGTCCTGAGAGCTGGGGTCAGAAGTAGGAAGGCTACTTGGCACTGTATGCCACTTCATACCGTTTAAATGTAGAATTCCATGAATATAGTTTCAATTTTAACAAAAATGGGATCATACTATACACTGTATTATAATCTTCTCTATGTTATATAATATTATGAGCATCTTTCAACATTAACATTCCATCACATATCGATTCTACATCTTAGCTTTATGGCTTTAACAATTCTATTAGTAAAGATACATACAGCTACGTGGTAACTTCAAATATAACAACTATGTGTCATCCCACCAAACTAGGCTACTCATTTGAACTCTCACTGGCAATTCCATCAGGCTTTCTTCTAAATATCCTGAGTTATATACTTACTTTGTATATATATTCTACATATACTTCTCAGTATATACTGAATTATATACTTACTTTGTGCCAGGCACTAGAGTAAGTTCTTATATAAATGTACAACTCATTGAGTCCCATCAACAAGCAATTCTATGAGGCAGGTACCATTAATGTGCCCATTTTATAGAATGAAAAGAAAAAACTGAGGCTTAGAAAGGTTAAGCAACTTGCTCAAGGTCACAAGTTCACACATCCTAAAACCCATGCTCTTTTTAACAGATTTTTTCTCCTGGATTGAACCCATTCTATATAGACAACAGTCCAGTATTGAGTTAGTTATTTCCTTAACTGATCTCAAAGCAGCAATGTTGCTTGCATACATTTTTATGTGATTTCAACAGTGAGAAAAAGAATGGTGAACAGGGCACTTCCCTGCAAAAGGCAAGTCTACAACATTAATAATTCATCACCTCTTCCATAGCTGATGAAAATTATGCATAATATACTTATAAACTACTCTACAAATTACACAATTCTCTGAAGTATATATGTTTGTGAACAAAATATCCAACAGTCCATTCAGTTAACACACAAACAGGAATTACAATATTTAAAATTTTAAAACATACCCATGTACAAAGTTAGTTGTTCCATCAATAGGGTCAATGATCCACGTAGGGCTGTCAGTTAAAATACTTTTTTCCCCAGCTGCCACAGATTCCTCACCAATGAAACTGAAAACAAAAAAAAATAACAAACTCGGAATCTTTACATTGCTTTCAACAATTTTCAAACCTTAAGCTACCCAGGGTCTACTATAAAACATAACAAAAGTCTGTACACTATACTTTTCTATTGTTTTTCCTGCAGACTGATGAAAGTGAGAAAGTTTTACTTCCCCCAGAACAAAGTCATGTGAAAAATAACAGAATCTGAAATTCTCAAATGGAATGCCAGGATAAGTGAAGGCACACATGCTGAAAAGTGAATTTGTTGCAGATGAGAACTTACTAAGGAAATGTGGAGGTTTCAAAAATAAGTCCACAGATTCTCTCATACTCCTCTCTTCAAGAGGTAGAGCCTAACACCCTTTGCCTTGAGTGTGAATTTGGACTTAGTGACTCGTTTCTAACCAATAGAACAAAGTGGAAGTGACAACGTGCAACTTGGAAGACTCGTTCACAAAATGGCACTGAGGTTTCCATCTTATTCACTCTATTTCTTCCTCCCTCCCCTTCCCTCTGTCGCTCTGGGGGGAAGCCGGCCACCATGTTATCAGCTGCTCTGTGGAGAGGCCCAGATGGTAAGGAACTGAGAGGGGAGCTGCCGCAGACCACCCATGAGGAACTGAAGTCACCAACAATCACATAAGTGAATGGACCCTTCAGCCCCAGTGGAGCCTGAGGTGACCCACAGTTTGACTATAACTTTACGAGACCCTGGCAAGAACAATGCAGCCGAGCTACTCCCATATTCCTGACCCTAGAAAACTCTAAGATAATAAATGTTAGCTGTCTAGAGCTGCTAAGTTTTTAGGGTAACTTGCTATACAGCAATAGATAATATACAGAACGTTAAATAAGTCAATGAGAAAGCAAATCACCCACCAAAATTACTGTGTCTACATGCTTTCCTAAAACACGCTACACAGTAAATCTCAGGTGAATTCTGTAAATGGTGTCTGAGTTCACTGGATTTCTTCTTTCCGTTGCTGCTTTCTTTTTTATTTATGTCCTTTATTCAATACTGAACAGTCCTAATAATCATTATCATAATTTTCTTGTACCTCTTTTTCTCTTGGCTATAAACCTTTTCATTGAGAAGACATATATTTAGCTTTAAACATTTTTTTTCTCCTCAGTGACTAAAATACCAGGAATGGCCAATGGCATGATCACGAAGAAGTAGAGAATGACAATGTTAAACCTTTAAAATGATGACAATATTTTGGTTATATTTCTGTGCCTATAAAGAAAGCCCTGATTTTAGTATTTTCTCTCAAACTCCTTAAAGCTACCATGACTTTAGCACCTAAAAAAGTTTGCAATATAGAGAATAAAACTGAACTTTTAAATCTTGTCTATGTCAGACACTTGTCACGTCAACTTTCCAGCATCCAAACACTCCTCTTACTATAAACGAATCCAAATATCCCCTGTTCACTGCTCCCTGGAAGTGTGAGCTCAGGCAAACAACCTGAGTTCAGCTAGCAGATGTTCTTGCCCAGGATTTGTAATCTTGAGCTAATGGGGTAAAGATATGCAAAGTGAGCAGAGTCAGGAGTGAGGCTACCAGCAGCATCTGAAGCAATGGCTCCGAACCCTAACCCTAACCCTAACCCAATCCTAACCAGCTCTGCCTTCCTCCCTGGTTCCCACCTGAGCCCTGCTCTCAGGGCTCCTGAGCTGCCCAACACCATCCAAATAAATTCCCATTCAGCTTAAATTAAGTATAGTCAATTACTGAGTCTAAAATCAAAATTTCCATCTAGTACTATTGACTCCAACCTAGATTTCATTTTTTATCACAAGAAATTGAAATAAGAAATACCTGTGAGATGGATACTTTTCCTTTATGGAACAGATAAGCATTTTTTCAACTTTTTGGTCAGTAGCAGTTACCAAATCAACTGGAGAACTTTTGATCATAATATCCATTTCATTTTTTAGGGCTTCACGAGCCATCTAAAAAAGATTTTTTGGTAAGCAAATAGGAAAAGCATAAGTCATTTTAAATCAAACTAAAAGATGAAATACAGAAATGGTTTGAAACATTCACTCTGTCTTAAATGATATTCTTAAATATTTCTTACCACAGTGTAAATAAAATAAATCCTTAGGGGTTATGACCTTCTGGGTATAAAATCATAGAATCTTATATCCTATTTCAGATTCACAACTGTCATCACAAAAAGTTTAATGACAAAATTAAAGTATCACTCCACTAAAGTTTAATAAAATAAAAACAAATACAGATGAATCAAAGTACATGTTTTGTTTAACAAGGCAACCACACGCTGGCTGTCCACATCCAACACATCATGGCTGAAAAGATTTCAGTTCATACCTCTCCAGCTTGTCTTGCTAGGGTTACTGCATAATCCATGCATTCCTGCCAAGGATCAGCCATCTTCTGAACAGATTTAACACATACAAAGATACAGCAGTTACAAATCTCTAAAAATCTTAATCATAGAATAGTTCGTTCACAAAAACACCTCAATTTGCAAAATACTTTTATTCAGGATTCACCCTCTACCTGATTCTAGAGTTCAGTTTTTTTCAGTATTCACTCACAGGTCCATTAAGAAACACTTTTTACCTAAATTACTTCACTTCTATTGTAGAAACACTTTCATAACAAAAAGTATTCTATAAAAGTGTCTCCCAAAGTGCCCATACCATACGACATTTTAAAAAACAGCATTGGTCTAGGGAATGGAGAAGAAAGGACACAAGAAATATCTTAAAAGACAGGTGCATGTTTGGGTTAAGAATAAAGTGAAAATTAGAGAAAGAACACAGGGAACACAGACAGTTTTCAGCATCTGCAGTTTTGGCATCCGTGCATTCCACTAACCACAGATAGAAATTAAAGAAGCTTTGAAGGGAAGGAGCAAATGGCACAGGTACTAATTGAATGTCAGGTAGTTCAGTACTTTATACATGTGAATTTATTTTTAATGAGGTTGTAAAGATGAAGAACTTAAAGCTCAGTGATTATAAATAATTTGCCCAAGGTTTTATTAGACAGATGACCCAGTCAGAATTCATTCGAACTCAATTCTGAATGTAAAGTCCACTGCTCTTTCTATCATAACATTCTGAGGAAAGAAAATTCCAGGACTAAAAAAATAACAATAGAGTAAAAAAGGAATTTCCCCAAGTTTCAGAGAGGGAAAAAAAAAACAACACATTTTTGTCTTCTGAACTGTCCAGCTTTCCACTGACTTCTGAAGAGAAGACTAAAATAACTCACCACTGGCTTGACCCCACTCTAAAACCTGTACCCAGGACAGTGAAGCTTTTCAAGCTGTCAGACTCAGAAAAATGTGGATCATTTATAAAGCAACCCTAATTTTGCCATCTTTGTATTTGAGAATAACTTACACAGAGTTTCACCTTGAAGACTGGTCGGAAATCCCAATCATGGTGCTCACAGTATAGGAATGGGGAGGGGAGGAGAGGGAGGGGAAGGGAAGGGAGGACAAAGGACAGATACTTTGAGCTGTTTCTGCTAGTTGCTTCTTCTTCTTGATATGAGCATTTAAATAATTTTAAAAGGAAGCCACTTTTTGAGTTATAGGAGTAACTGCTTAGAGCACTTCAAGAATTGTTTCCAAACTTTTTTTTTTTCATTCTTACTTACTCCCATTCCTTTCTTCTAGGCTTAAACAGAACTAGATGTTCTCAATAGCCAGAAACTTTGCTTAAGCCATTCATATCTCCCTCTACTAACAACACTGATATCTCCTACCAATTTTTCCAGGCTCATTTCAAAAGCTACCCTTTCTTCTAGGGATTCTCCACCCAGAAGTCATAATCTGTTTAACCGTTCAAGAGTTATGTGCTGAATATCTATTATATGCTGTGCAATGCATCACAGTGAGGAAAAACAGGCAGAGTTCACACTTACTCTCTAGTGGGTAGTCAGATATTAATCAAAAAAAAAATCACAGACCACATGCAACATCACAAATGTAATAAAGGCTAAGCAGAAGTGCAATGAGAAGCATGTAACAGGGGAACTCTGACCTGGTCGTAGGTACCAGATATGGTTTCCCTAAGAACATGGTTCAACCAAGATTTGATGGACAAGAGAATAGGTATTAACTAACTCAACTGCAGGACTCCTGGTATGTGAAGAGCAACCGAAAGGCCAAAGTGTGACAGCTCAGAGATCAAGAGAACGGGGGAGGGGTGAGGCTGGGGGATAGTAGGGATCATCCCCAGCGAGACCTCGGAGGTAAGATTTTGATTTGAGAGCCATGAGGAATCATTACATCGTGGCTGCTGAACAGAATGGATTAGAGGGTGGAGGGAAGAGTAGACAGTGGGGATATTTGCTTTGGGAGGTAAAGCTGAGGGCACTTAGCAATAGATTGGATATGGAGTATGAGGGAGAGGAAGAGTCTAATGATGCCCAGATATCTCACATTGGCAACTTAATGGATAATGGTGACATTTACTGAAACAGGGAGCAATAGAAAACAGTCAACTTTGGGATCTGGGTAGGAGGTGGGGAGAACAAAAGTTTAATTAGTAGAGGATGAGGAACCTTTGTGAAACCAAAAGGAGATGTCAATTAGGCAGCTGACTGTATGGATCCTGACCTCAGAGGAGAGGTATGGCCTGCAGATACAAATATGCAAGTCATCTGAGTAGGCAACAACTGAGTCCTGAGTCTGAATGACATTCCTTAGGAGGGAACACGCCGTGAGAAGCTCAGAGGACACCCAAGCCTGGAAGACCCCATAAAACTTTGTACTTCGCTCTTGGGGCACTCAGGAATGTTTTCCTTACATTTCGGTAAATTGTGTGCATGCCTTATCTTTCCAACCAGTTTTGAGTATATCTCAAAAAGGAACAGATTTTGTTCACCTTCACTTTCTCAAAGACAAACACGTGAAACATTTTCAACTTCTTCTGTCCTGGTTACCACCCTCCCTGCGGTGGGAGCCATGCCACCTTCCGGCCACCTGTCCCCAGCAGCGGGACTGCGGACAGCACGGGATCGGGGGCTTACACCGGGACTACACGCCGCTGGAAGTATGCCAGGTCTCTCTGAGCTTCTTTGGAATCGGTAAAATGAAAAAGAGGGAATTATTCTACACAAGCTGCCGCAAAGGTTCAGCGAGATCCCGGGGGCGAAACCACTACACACGCAGGGACCGTTCCTGGTGTCACTCGGCCGTGGCTCAGGAGAAAACCGCAGAGGTGAAGGCGCCCCAACTGCGGCCTCTGTCCCTGGGCGCCATCCCGCACCGCTGACCGAGCCCACCCACTCCAAACCACTGCGGAGAGCCGCCCGCGCCCGCAGCGCCCGCAGCGCCCGACGAGCCCGCCAAGGGCTGGTGCGGGATCGCAGAAAGGAAGGTCTCACCTCGGGATGGAGGGCTTGAGGCTCGCTAGGATACCAGCCGGATCCGACGCTGGGCTCTTCCGGAGAGAGAGGAGGGTCAGGCTGGTTACGCCTCCGACAGGAAGTCCCGCCCTGAAGCCCCGCCCACGGGGCTAGGCTTCTTCTGGCCCCGCCCCACAATGCAGCACAGCCCTCCAACCCCCAACTCCCTGCCCCATCCCCAGCCCCAAGCTGCGCTGGTGATCACTTCCTGACCCGTCCCCTTCTGCCTAGTCCTTCTAGATCTGGCCTCTTCTTTTTCGTCTGTGGTTCTTCTGACTTTCTTTCTCCTGCCTGTACATTCTTCTGTAATTTTTAAAAAATTCCTTTCCTCTATTTTGCCCATCCCTTACATCTTCCATTCCTTCCAATTTTCCTGTTTCCCTTTCTTTGTCCCTGTCTTTTATTCCATATTACTCTTTTGGCAAAACACAAACTGGAGATAGGACTCTAGCTTTGCAACTTTTATTTGTTAAAACTATGCTGGGTAAACCTACATTATATACATATTGTAGGGGTTCATAACGGAGCGTCCCCCAAATGTTCCATTTTTGCATGAGGATTATTTTGAGCTAAAGGCAACTGAGACCTGGTAAGTGCAAGAGAAAATACTCCCCCTCCCTTAACTACCTAGAAGAATTTAAACTGGAAATTTTTCTCAGAAAAGAGTTATTACTGGAGATGTGCTTTATCTAAAGGGCCCCATCTATATGGTAGGGCAAATATCTACCAAACATCTGCTTTTCTTCTTATAATCCTCCTGTCCTTGGAAGCCCCAGGCCCCCATCTCATTCCTTAGCTCAGGATGGCATGTAGTCCTCATTTTACTTTTCTGCCTCTGACCCTCTCATGCATGTGGGGTCTCTGGCCCCTTTATGTGTGTGGGATTCTCTTATGTATAAAATTAAATCTGATTTTCTCCTGTTAAATCTGTCTCATGTCAATTTAATTCTTAGACCAGCCAGAAGAACTTAGAAGGTTTCCTAGAGGAAAGTTTTCTTCCTCCCCAACAATATACACTATAGTAAACCTATGATAGGTAGACAGACATCTATTGGCCAGAACCAACTGCCCCTATTCTCAATAATTTATTTGGTAACCATGTAGTGAGGACTTACCATGCTTCAGGCGCTTTTGTTTTCATATGCATTATTTTACTTAAATGTTGCAACAGTTCCATGAGAAGATATGATCAGCTTCATCATATGGACGAGGAAACTGAGGCTCAGGGAAGTTATTTATCCTCAAGTCTCACAGCAAGAGCAAAGAGTAGAACACACTGACTCCAAAGTCCATATTCAGGGAATACATGGTACAATAAGCTTGCATCACATGAAATACAAGGACTAGTCTATGGTCCTTAAAATAGTTCCGCTTCTTGAAATTACAGGTCTGGCATCATATAGTCTTACTATTATAATGCAAAAGGCAGTGCACAGGTAGAAGATGTCCTAGCCACAACAGTATCAGGGAAGCAGGTTATTTGGCTTCTTGCATTTGCAGTGATTGCTTCTCTTAGCTTGATCAGAAGACAGGGTATTGTCACCAACGTGTTGCAAATGAGAATTCTCAAAGATGAATGACATGAAGTGTGGGACCAATTCTCAAACCTCACAAAAAGCCAGAATTTTGTCTCCCTCTAAAGAGTGTTGCTGTAAGTATCTGATTTGAACACCTCAATTTGTCTAGCAAATGATGCTTTTGTTTTCCTGATTAAAAAAAAAAAAATTAAAACTTTAGAAATTAGCTTTTTGGTTCTTCATTGTCAGTCATCTTAAAATAAAAATCTTGCCAACTCTGTGGTGACAAGTGTTGGTTTTTAACCAAATAAAATTTTCCAGGCATTTGCAAAAATGTCATTTGAGTCCTCTTTAAGCCTTGTTTAAATAAACAAAGCTGCTAAAATCAGTGTAATCGAAGTGAAGATAGATAGAATATCTCATTCCTTCAAATTAAAACCATTTCAAGCTTCCTACCTCTAATGAGCAAGAAGTACAATCTTTTTCTAGGAGCCTCAGCTGCTACTTTACAATTGTCCTCAAGTAACTCAGGGATTTTTCAGTCCAAGGAGGTTGTTCTGCTTTCAAATGCCTGACAAAGTGAAATGAAGAATCCTCTAGTACACAGGGAGGTCTAGCGCTCCGATCTGGTTTTGGCAGTGTTGCAAACTGGTCCCACACAATCCAAAAGATTTTTGTCCAGTGCTGTGAGTGATTCAGATGGCTGCAGAGACCTCGGTACCTGGTGCATTGATCTTGGCTTCCCAAAAGGGCAATTTTTAAAGCTATAGTCACATCTGCAGCCGTTGTTCCCAACCCCGAAGACTGTCTGCTGTGCCAAGGTGGTTTGGGGTTATGGAGGGGTCAGGTTCCAGCCTCAGCCACGCTCTATACCAGGACAAAATCTGCTCCCTGGCGTGGTGACCAGATCACCATTCCAGACTTCCCTAATGGGGAGTTCCCTCTTGGGGGCCTTTGATATCCTTTCCTCCCAGCGGACTTGCATCCATGACAGAGGTTCCAATTATGCTAAACCTCAAAATGGAAGAGAGGCAAGATCCAATGCCCCTGACACCTCCCCAGACACCTGACTATTCGTGGAGGGGTTCTGGGAAGGATGGCCTTTGTCAAGCCACAGAGTGCTCTGGTCATCACCTACATGAGTGATAGGTGCCTTGTATTTGCATAATAAAGAGCAACCTTCATGGTGATTCCTTCCCCTGCAATCTTGGGTATCTTGCTAACTTTATTTAGTCTCTGGAGCTGACTTCTTTTAAATGGCAACTCCCTTCACTAAAAAAAAAAAAAAAAATGCAGATTCCACATACCAAGACTTTCTTAATTAATAATTAATTATTTAGTGGACTTTGATTAAAAATGACAAAAATTTATAAACACAAAATGCAGGTTCCTTATGGGTGGAATCTTCAGGATACCTAACAAGATTTCACGTTTTGACATAACATAGGCTGGAATTAGAGATAGAGTTTTTAGTTCTGGAAAAAAAGGTACCATAGAATCATCTCTGTTAAAGGTTGGAATGAAAGTTTATTTTTTTTAAATGGCTTATCCCTCTACCTCTGGATCTTTTGTCTAATCAATCATGGCTGTGTAAAATGTGTGAAAGGAAAATCAAAATGGAGTTGGTATTGCTAAGAGAGCTCTCTAAAATGGAGCCAGGAGCCCATCGAGGAAGTGTGACTTACGCATGTCTCAGACCAAATGAAACTTTTGACCACTTATTATCTTAACACATGCATCCAGAACACTTACCCAATGTTCCAGAAACTCAAGATATTTATTGGACCCTTACCCTAAAATAACTCATGACAGCCTTAAGGACAAATATTTCCCTTCTTGAATCAGGGTCAGTAATAAATTTTGAACAATCTTGTGGCTTTTGCCTGCATAAGCTCCTGACTCTTTCTCTCCCCTGCAATACTCTTTCAGTTTTACCCGAATCTGTGTCTCCTGTCTCTCTCTCTCTATTTTTGTTTTTAATTTTAAAATAATTTTTTTTGGGGGGGGCCGTGCTGCACGGCATGTGGGATCTTATTTCCTGACCAGGGATTGAACCCAGGCCCCCTTCAGTGCGGAGTCTTAACCACTGGACTGCGAGGGAAGTCCCAAATCTGTGTCTCCTGAATTGCAATTCTTAACACTTCAAATAAAGACTTTTGTTCTTTGCGCCTTGATACTGATTATTGTTGGACAAATGGTTGGTATGAACTCAAGCAATTAGCCTGCTTTATGCCTCTCATTCTTAAACAATAAATAAGTAGCTTGAATAACTTCATCCCCATCCAAATTAGACAAATGTTCCTACATAAAAATCTCAATCTTCCATGATACATCTATAAGATAAATAAGATATATTCCAAGTTCCATTTGTACACATTCATCTGCTTTTAAGGTGCAAGATCAAACATGCAGAGAGTAACTATAATAATTATAGAGTTTACTAAGTGTTAGGCATTATTCTGAGGACCTTATTAATACTAACTCATTTAATCTTCACAACAATACCATGAGGTAGGTACTATCACTATCCCCACTTTCCACATGAATTTAGGCATAGAGAGATTAAGTAATTTGACCAATGTCACCCAGTTGGTGACAGAGCTGGAACTGCAGTCCCCGGCATAATCTGGCCCTAGAGTATATGATATTGACTTTCATAGACATTAATGATTAATTAATTCAATGTTTTATGAGCACCAACTCAATTAAAAGTATTGGTTAAAAACTGTAGGGAATTCAAAGAATATGTGGTCCCTGCCCTCAAGAAACTCATATTTTGGTTGTTGCTTTAAGTAGAAAGCAGCAGCTGTGAGTGGTTATTCTTGTCAACCTGAAACCATCGCCCTGCCCGTGGTGTTAATGTCCCAGAGTTTTATGCCAGAATTACAGGTTTAGGAGTTAAGCAAGATCTTAAACCTCAGTTGAATCTCTTCATTTTACAGATTTGAAAACTGAACTGCAGAGAAGTGTCTTATTCGAGACCACAAAGTTAAGGATAAAGAGCAACTAGAAAGGCAGTTTCTTGTCTCCCAATCAGTAAAATATGTTCATGAAAATGTACATAAATCAAATTTATGCAAGCTTAATTATATTTTAAACCCCTAAGTGGAGATTTCCATTTAAAGGAGTCAGTAGTAAAGTACTTCATGTAGGCAATTATCATTTTATAAAGTGAATAATAACCATCCATCACAATGCCAAACCAGCGCTTTGATGAGTCTTGGTATTAACATACTGGATTTGGTGAAATAAGAAAAAAAGAACTTTGGTTGTCTTATCAGCTGGCAAACTGAACAAAAATTCCCTAATACTATGATTAAGATGGTGAATAACACTGATAGGAAAATGTTCGAAGTTTTAGGCTCTATGCAGTTATCAGATTAGTATTTCAAACCAACAGTAGATAATATCAAGGTCAAAAGTTTAAAATCCGGTAAAATAATTATAGCAGCTAACACTTGCTGAGCATGTACTCTGTTCTAAGTACATTGTCAATAAGATCTCATTTAATTCCTATGACAATTTGATGGAGTTTACATTATTATCTCCATTTTTTAGATAAGGAAATGGTACTACAGGATGGTTAAGTAATTTGCCTACAACTAAGGGCCTGGGAAATATGGGAAGCAGAATTATTTAGAGTGATAGTTCTCTTTCTTGATGCCCTTATTTTCTTTGGAGAGAAGTGCAAACTGGAACTAGATACTAAAAATTGCTTTTGAAAACTCAACAGTGGTGTAAAAACGAGCATACTATTCATTTGGGCCCTAGTCTGTACTTCAACACTTTATTTGAATAAGCACACAGGAAATATGCTAGATATTATGGGGAGTATCAAAATGAATATTGTTTGCATTATCATATTCTATTGTTTATATTATTATATTATACTGTTCATACATATTGTACTGTTAATATTCTATTATATTGTTTACATATTATATTGTTTATAATTTGCATGTTCAAGGATTTATAGCAAAATAGGGAGGATACGATAGGAACACAAATAGCTGTAATGCAAGTACTATGAGCATAAAAAATTGTGATGAGAATTTAGAGGAAATTTCAGTTCCCAGTAGCTAAGGGGGATTAGTCAAAGCTTCATGGCAAGGGTGGTATTTGAGCCAGGTCTGTGAGAGTGGTCAAAATCTAGACAGAGATGACGTGGTCCCCTCAGGTTGCAGGGACAGTGTGAACAAAGGCAGAGTCATGAGTTATCAAGTTATCTGTTGATTGGAGCAAAGACTGCGTGTAAAGAAGTGGGAGGGGAGATAAAACTGGAAAGCTAGGGTGAAGTCAGTGAGCAGAGCGTACAAAATGCCTCCCTAAGGAATATAGACTTTATTCAAGAGGCAAAAAGGTTTGTAGCAGGGAAAGCAGATGATCAAAGTTAGATTTTAGGAAGATTAATCTGCCAGTGCTTGGAGAGTGGCCAGAGAGGCCAAAAGCCAGGTAAGAAAGGTTTAGGGAAGCAGCAATCTAGGGCAGAACAAAAGTGGTAGTACTGGGAATAGAGAGGAGACTGATAAAAAGATATTACAGGAAATTGTCTGTAGGAAATAGTTTGACTATAATGAAAGAAAGAAGAGGGAAGAAAGGAGAAGAGGGGGAAGAGATGACCCTGTGTTTCAGGGTAAATGGTAATGTCTTTAGTGGGAGACGTGGACGACAGGAGGAAGTACAATTTTGAGAGCAGAAATGCTATATTTAGTTTAAGACATTGATTCCAAAGAGGAATTTACATATTCATTCACTGTGTGAGCATTTACCAAATGCCTATTACGGAAGGGCAGCCCTTCCATAAATACTCGGGATATATCATCATCACTACAGGAGGATTTTTTTTTTTTTTTTTATTGCTCTTTCCTGTTCAAGACACCATAATAAAGTATTATATTAAAATCTAACTCTATAGAACATTTCCAAGCCAACACAGTTGAAAAGTAGTCTCCTTCCTCTGAATTCCTGTACATTTAACTGTCTGTACTATTCATTGGGTGTTCAGCACATATGATTATATGTATGTATATATTTCTCCCCTAATGTCAAGTTTTCAATCAGATCATAAGTGAGTTGAGAGCAGGCATCATTTCAGATATTCTTTGAATCTCCCACAGTACCTCATTCAGAGTAGGAAAATTCAGTAAATCTTTAACTGTTAGACCGGGGGATTTTTCTTTCTTTTCTTTTCTATGGTAAGGATACATCTTTTCTTAGCCTTGTAGAACAGAAGGATCAGTAAAATTTCACATCCAGAACACATGGCCACTGTGAAAGGAGCCACAGAAGCCAAGTCTGCATTGGACTGTGAAAAAGAAAGCTGAATAACAGCAAGGGCTAAGAAACTATTCAGTACCCCACCTTCGATAGCAACAGTTTTACAAACAGGAAGAGGCAGCATAGAAATTTTAGCAAAAAAGTACCCAAACGACAAACCCAAAGCAGGAACTAAGACACCCAATAGAAGCACTTCTAGGTTCACTGTTTTTAGAAACATTAATCCCATTCTGAAAGTCAAATAAATCCCTACAAACATTAAAATAAAATTCAGAGGTCTAACGATCCTCTCCAGGAAGTTTGCTTTTTCAGGTAGTCTACGCTTGATGATTATTCCCACTGATATAGGTATAAGTATGAAAAGGAGTGTTGACATAATTTTAGAAACAGGAATATGCAAAGTACCTGATAACCCTAACATCCTACTATATATGTACGAATTGGCAGGCATCGTTATCAGGGCCAGTAACGTTGATGTGCAAGTCATCAAAATGGCCAAAGTGACATCTCCTTCTAGAAGCAGAGCAAAGAGATAGCCCCCACCCCCTCCTGGGCATGTACAGGTCATTACAAATCCAAAAGCCTGTGCCTCAGGCAATGCCAAAATCTGCGTCAAAAGGAATCCACAAAATGGCATAAGAAAAAACTGTATAACTGCCCCAAGAATTATTGGCAAAGGTCTCTTCCATATTGTTTGAAACACCTGTAATTCAATCTTACAACCAAACGCACATTTATTTAACAGTATCATTGGTAGAAAAAGCATAAGGATATTTCTATCAATAAGGTTTGATGCCTGGAAAAGACTGTCTTGTCTTTGTTTGAGCACTCTGACTTTGACATTCTTTATTTCTTCAATGAGTCTTTCTTGCCTACCTTCAGAATCCCACAATTGAATGGTCAGATTTGTCTCCCCGTCTTCATCTGTCACCAGGTTTATGGTAAAGTTGGTAACATCTGATAAGGTCTTAGTCACATTCACCACTTGGAGCATTTTAGGATCTTCTAGTTGCACAAAGAGGTAGCTGGAGTTTGGCTGTTTATCTCTGTAACTTGACCTTACAACGACAGTTTCTTCAGTCTTTGTGAAAAATAGTATTTCAGTCTTTTCTATGTTCAGAAAACTGAGAAACGATTTCCTTGCTTCTCCAAGAGTCACAGACGACAAAAGCAGGACCATAAGAAGTTTTCTAATCATTTTGAAGGCTTAAATAAATTACATATGCAAAACCATTTAAATAAAGAACGTTCTTGTAAAGGTGTTCCAGTGACGGTCTGAGGTTGTTAGGTAACAGTTGTTTCTGCTAGATCAAAGTCCAGTAGGAGGGACTTTTGTATTTTTCAAACAAATACAGAGCTATCAAATGAGTGACATAACCGGTTTAACCTACAGCTACAAAATGTAAAAGGCATAGCATTTAAAAGGTTCAATTTATCACAGCAGAAACCTAATCTTTATGCCTGACTTCCTCATTTCTGCCACTGGAAAAACAGCCTCCTACTTACTTGATTTTAAAACCTTAGTGTCATCTTTTTTTGAGTTCTGTTCCTTCCTAAGGAAAATCTACACTAAAAGCAGACAGGATCCAAAAATTTTAAATAGATGTTGAGGAGGCCTAGAGGTGGGTGTTACTATTTTATTCATTCAGGTCAAAATCAAATAAAAATTTACTGAACTTGTGTACTAGGGCCCTGAGCTAGGAGCTGAGTATACCACAGTAATCAAGCTAGGTGACTCTTCCCTCCTGGAGCTTAGTCTTGGTGGCTCTTTATCATTACTTAGGAAACTGCAGAGCCCATAAATTGGCCTTGCAGCATCCTTAGGCTAGTTAGGGTTTTCCCATAGCTCTAAACAGTGATGATATCAGTTAGGCAAAAACTGAAACTGTTTGTGGTGTCCTTAGGTAGAAATTCCTGGATGGTTACCAGACAGCTTGGCAACCTAGGGAGCGCACATAGCCAGATCCATGGCCAAAGGTACAGCCTGGTTAAGGGACCACTGCTGCTGGACACTTGGACCCTGACACAATGGGGCAATGGAAGCCCACTGACTAATACTAATCTTTTTTTAAATTAATTTATTAATTTATTTTTGGCTGTGTTGGGTCTTCGTTTCTGTGCGAGGGCTTTCTCTAGTTGCGGCGAGTGGGGGCCACTCTTCATCGCGGTGCGCGGGCCTCTCACTGTCGCAGCCTCTCGTTGCGGAGCACAGGCTCCAGATGCGCAGGCTCAGTAGCCGTGGCTCACAGACCCAGTTGCTCCGCGGCATGTGGGATCTACCCAGACCAGGGCTTGAACCCGTGTGCCCTGCATTGGCAGGCAGATTCTCAACCACTGCGCCACCAGGGAAGCCCCTAATTCTAATCTTTTATTCCTCCTAGTAACACTATTCTTACTCACAGCTAGGGCAAGGATATTCAATTGACCCAGCTTAGGTCATATGCCTGTCTTGGCTGCCAGGAATAAGGAAAAGAGTCAAGCTTTTTGAACTTCAACCCACAGATTCACAAACGCTTTCTGTTTCCCAAACAAGAGGAGGGGCTTCTGATGCTAAGCAGAAAAAAAAAAAAAAAAGACAAAGAACAACAACAAAAAAACCCCACTACAGTTATCTATTACTGAGCCTACAGATCTAGTAGTCTCTGATCATATAATCATTTCAGCAGATCCTTCCTGTAATCATGACACAATCTGTGTCAAATGGAACAATGACAGTTACACATTAAGTATTTTAGATCATAAAATGTTTGCTCCTCAAAAATTGTCAAAACAATTTTTATTGGATATATTTTTACAAGTTTTTAAAAATATGACTTATGTAGGTTAATCTTTCAAATACAATAGACTTTATAGTCCATAAATTTTATTTCCATGTACCACATTGAGAAAAACAAAATACACTACACCAATGTTGAAATAGGTACTGGAACTAATGTTTCTGTGATGTTTCAGTTAAGTTCCCAGGGAACTTCCCTGGTTTAAAAAGACAAAAACAAAACAAACATATGACAAGAACTTCATGAAACCAAAGCTATCTTTACAGTTATGTGACCAAATATCTTAATTCACAATTTTTGTCGCCCAGGTCAAAGAGGTGAGGAATGTAAATTTTACTTTCCTCAGATCCTTCCATCTGTAGCCTTTCCCCTTCTTCGGGTTCTCCAAGGCTTCTTATCTGAAAACTGCCTGGAATAAAATCTGACAAATCTGGGAAAAATCTAGTAATTTATTATTCATGTGTATTTACTAGCTGATTATATGAAGCTTAAGCTCATTTGTATCATACTGTAGTTAGATATTTATCTGAATTTAAAACATTTTTCTACTTGTGGGTTTTCTGCTTATAATTCTAGTTGCCTGTGAGCAGGTAGAAAGATTCTAAGGAGGGGTGGGGACAGTCAACCCTAGAATTATATTAAGCAGACTCAACTGAAAGCCCTAAAAGAAAGCCTGAGAAAGATGTCTGATTTCAGAGTAATTTGGAAACGAGACACTGGGGGGGGGACTTCCTCTCTTGCCCACAACCTTGTTCTCTTTAGGAGACTTCTCAGGCCGGAGCCCCCGTCCATAGAGCCTCCAAGAATGGTGGCACCTGTGTCTCTTACAGACTAGTTTGCTCCACTATCTGGGACCAGATGACATAAGTCCTTCCCTCCACGCTGCTTTGTCTCTTTTCTAATCATTGACAGGACCTCTCCTTTAGTCTCCTTAAGTGTAGCTCAATCTCTGCCCGCCTTACTTCCCTTCTTTTCAACCCGCGTTGGTATTTTTTCCGGTATATTTAGCTTCAGTTCAATTCATGAGACATGTGTTGGTCATCTACCATGTGCAAGTAATTATGCAGATGCTAAGGTATTTGTATTAAAACTTTCTGGTATCTGGGAATATATTTAAAGATTATTTCTACTTCTGGTCTTATGGTTTCTGATAAAAGAGCTATTAGAACATAGCTATACTTACTATATATTCATTGGCACTTGCCACACTGCTTTGTATTATAGTTTTAAGTACGTATACATCTCTTCATTGTATCTACCAGGGCAGTTAGAATCAAATCCTTACATTTAGTAGGTACTTGAATAACTAGGTTAATAAATGAATGTATAAGCAGCTGATAGAAGTCAGAAGTTATCTCCATTCACTACATGAAAATAATATGAAGAAAGAATTAGAGAAGAAATAAACATTGTGAGTTTATTCCTTTAATTAAACCTAAAGCCACTATCCCTGTCTATTGCAAAGTAGGAAAGGGACAAATAACAAACAGAAATAACTTCTATTTCTTCTCTATAGTAGTACTTTGCTGAGTATAGATAGAATACATCAGTCAGGAGCATTAATTTTAATGTGTTGGTAAAATGTAGTTACTTTTGGCATGTGTTTTGCTTTGTTTTATATATATAAAGGACTTGTAATGTAGTTTAGCTATCCCCTCTTTCTTCTTATCTGTACTATATGATACAGACAAAACGGTGAATCCTACTGGAGGGGGTTTTTTATCAGAGTTATGCCCCAAAGCACTTAGGTGACAACAAGAAAATAATTTTCCCTTCCTAGGCCTGAGATTCCTCATCCACAAACATTGAAGAGTGAGTGAGATGACCTCTAAGTTTCTATGATTCATGTATACACATCAATTTACACATCATGATGTAGGTAGATACTAAGGTCCCATGCTGGTAGGCTTGGTCATGTGTCTTGCTTAAAGCAAAAGTGATACATGTTATCTTCTAAGAGCCATCTCTTTCTTCTGCCATAAGAATGGCAATGTCCCCAAAAGGGGTCATTCCTTCATATTAGATTCTGGAGTAAAGATAACATGGAGCAGAGTCACAGCCAATCAAAGCCGACATTAACCAAATGAGAAATATATATACCTTTGTTGTTGTTATTACAGCATAACCTAATAAATGTTAATTAGATAAGAGAATTTGCTAAATGTCAGTTCATAGTTAAACTTGAAAACACAAAAATTCAAATCCAATTTAATGGAAGACTGATAATGTAAATTATGATACAATGGAAATAAAAAGCAAGTTTCAAAAATAAAAAATACATAGTATTTGTAGTAAAAGAATTTGATTAACATTGAATTTTCCTCGTGATTTCTAGCTTGACTCCCTGAATGACTATTCCAAGTAAGAATCAACATTTTTTAAAAAATGTTCTTCATCATTCAAATATTCCAAGATAATATTTCCACCATTGTATAAAGGACAATCCGCCTTAGCAATCCAGGTTTGCAAAATATGATCCAAGGGTAAGGCTTCTCCTGAGGTACTGTGACATAACCTCAATTTCTGTTAAGAGAGAGATACATCATAATGTAATAAACGTGCTTTATAGAGTATTCTAAAACTTTTAGGGAAAAAGTTATAACCTGTTGTTACCTTAGGTGTTAATTTGTTATTGTCATTTTTAAGACTGGCTAAAGAAGCTGCAAAGTCTATGACCCTTCCAATGCTCCACTGCTGGCAAAAGAACATTGGCTTACTCTTCTCTTTGCTCCCCTTAGGTAAGAAAACCTGAAAGTAAATTCTTTCCGTCTGTAAAAATAAAAAGTTAAAATACAGATTATATACATGAAATGGACATCTGTTTTTGTCTGGTGACATTTCTTCCTCTCTTCTCCTGGTCAGAGAAGGATTACCCTCTAATGATACAACTTCTAGTGGGAATACAATCATAGAACCCCAGGATCCACCTAAATGCATGGGCAGAGGATCTAAGACCCTAGTCAGGATGATCTATGCAAAAATAGGCATGTGACCTACATTAGGCCAATCAAGGTCCTTTCCTGGGATCTTACATTCAAAACCTGGGGGCAGGGAGGAGCAATATTTTTCCAGAGTTTTTTTTAAGTCTTGCTGAATTAAACCTGAGGTTGCCTGCAGCTATCCTCTATGCCTCTCAGCCATTCCTGAACCAATGTGGAAAAGTTTCCTCAAATGAAAAACAGTGAGTCTAACTCACAGAGAGAAGTCAAGGAAACAGATGGCCTCTTTCAACAGCATTTGAGCCCTGGAATTCAGTCATCCCTTGAGACCAGATCAATGCAGCACTCCCCATTATGTGAGAAAAAGAAAAATTGTTTTGAGTAAGCTAGTTGGTTTCTGTCAAGTTTCTGTCACTTACAATTAAAAGATTCCTGAGACATATAACATTTCTTTTCACCTGAAAGACCTCACTACATATTTAGAGATAGTAGGGCTTTCGAAAACAAAGAAACGTAAAAAAAAAAAAGTTAGACAAGCACCATATCAACAAAAGAGAAAGGTTCAGAAATCTGGAGATGGTTCCTCCAGTATTCTATACCCTATATGCTTCTTTTATATTGTACTTTCTTGCAAAAGTAACAAATGCAGGAAACAAGAAAAGGAACAAAGGTAGTGGCTTCTGATTTTCCCTTCTTCCTAATATCGCTTTAAAGAAGTGCTGGCTTTACAGACCAATTCCTGCTACAGTAAATATTTTAGCATAACTGGAGGATCCCTAAATTGTAGGGAAAGATCACAATTATTCTAAGAAATAATAGATTCAACACAATTTCTATCTCAGCACTAAGGAATTTAGATTTGTTAGAGACCAGTGGAGTGCATTATTACAGAGAAAAAGTATTAAAAGAAAAATAAGAAATCATTGGAAATTCAAGCTTTGGGCCAACTCTATAACCTCATAGTCCTTGCTCCAAAAACACAGCAACAAGAGCATTAATCTGAAAAGAGAAATTTAAAAAGATATACCGTCACCTAAAAGTAAAAAAATAAATACGTCTGAGGATCCAAAAATGAAACAGAAAGGCAAAGTGACAGTAGGCAGGCTGAACCACAGGCTTTTAGGGCTCCAGAAGAGGAAGAGGTAGCAAGAGCTCAGCTTTTGGGTTAATGGGAAATAACAGTGCCACATGGTGATGGGGCACCTACGTCCAGCTCACTGATTGAAAGCAGGGGCTTGTGTGGGATGTGCACTCCAGGAAAGGAGGCTTAAGAAGTTACTGCTGAATGTTGATGTAGGCTATTGCTTACAAAAACCGATATATAGGGCTTCCCTGGTGGTGCAGTGGTTGAGAGTCTGCCTGCCAGTGCAGGGGACACGGGTTCGAGCCCTGGTCTGGGAAGATCCCACATGCCGTGGAGCAACTGGGCCCGTGAGCCACAACTACTGAGCCTGCATGTCTGGAGCCTGTGCTCCGCAACGAGAGAGGCCGCGATAGTGAGAGGCCCGCGCACCGCGATGAAGAGTGACCCTGCTTGCCGCAACTGGAGAAAGCCCTCGCACAGAAGCGAAGACCCAACACAGACAAAAATAAATAAATAAATTTATTTTAAAAAAAACCAAAAAAACCCCCCGATATATAGGGAGGCAGAAAAGCACAGATATAACCTCTTGACAGTGAACAAAGCCAAAGCCTTCCAGCTCAGTAAATGGATCTGTAATAATCTGAAAATCTCCACAGAGCAGAAGCAGAAACTGTCAATCTCAAACTTGGGTTTGGAATAGAGGTCATGGGTAGGTGGGCCTGTGGAAGAAAATGTGAGACTGCTAGCAGGGAGAGGTGAGTGAAAACAGTAAGAGAGACACAGAAAGAAACTCCTACTCAACACGAACATGCAGAAGCTGTACGCCAAAATTTCAAAACAAATCAAAGGTTAACTTATTATGGGCAGGTGAAACTAAATAAACTTGAAAAAGACATTTATAAAAGTTATTTAGGATGTACCAGGAAATAAAGAATAATATTCATAAAAATGGAACAGAAAGTTGTAAAACCAAAACAGGCAGAAATGAAACAGGAAAAGCTATGAAGATCCAATTGGAAATATAAAAACCTAAGAATACAGTCTCTGAAATAAGAAATTCAAGCACAATAAATTTCTATAATCTTCAATAAAAAGGTTTACTTGATTGGAAGATGAATTGAAGCAGTCATCTAGAAGGCAGCACAAATAGACATAAAGATAGAAATTACAAATCTCTAAAATATGTCTAGTAAGAGTTTCAGAAGAGAAGAAAAGGAAGTAATATTCAGAAAGAAAATAACAATAATTTTCCAAGAGTAAGAGATAAGTCAGATTTTAAAATGTATCTCAAGGGTCAAGCTGTGTAATTAAAACAAATCCATACCTAGCAACATTGCACTGAAACTGGAAAATATCACAGATAAAATCTTAAAAGCTACACACGCACAAAAAGAAAGACAAATTACCCATAAAGCAACAAGAATAAGATCTACAGCACAAGTTTCCTGAACAATAGACATAAGAAGCCAATGAATAGTATATTCAGAGTTGAGAGAATCTAACAGATAATTCAGCTCAAGTGAGGAAAAATAAGGGCAGTTTCAGACAAACAAAAGACTGAAAGAGTTTACCAACAAAGACTCTTAATGAATGAACTGCTAAAGAATGGCCTTTAGCCAAAATAAAAGTGAGTCTTAAGGAAAAAAGAAACTCAGAAAATATATTGGTAAATTCAAATAGCAAGTGACTTAAAAATAATCATGTGTGAACAAAGATGATGGGATGGAAGATATTCAACTACATAAAGCATGTCAAACTCTTTGTCTTATTCAAGAGGATACAATACCAAGTAACTTTAGACTTTGAGAGAAGAATTGGTATTTAATTATACACGTTAAAAATTTTAAATGTAAGCACATGCCTGTTATCACTGTTATTACAAAACATTATATTGAAGATTATAGATAATATAATACAAGAAAATAAAATAACTAGTATAATTATTGAAAAATAAAAACTAAAGCTACTTGTCAGTGGGATGTGATTGTATACCTAGGAAACCAAAGGGAAAAAAAAAACTTCTAAAATAAATAGAAGAATTTGGCGATGTGATTGAATAAGATGAATATACAGAATTCAAGACCTTTTTCTTCTATATTAACAGTAAGTACTAGGAATAGAGATAAAGGGAAATATTCTGTTCACAAAAGAAAGAAAACCCATAAGATAATTAGAGATGAAAATAAGCAAGGAATAATAAGACTTAAATGAAGAAAAATATAAAATGTTACAGAAGGCAATAAAACATGATCTAAAAGAGAAGACGTAAAGTTCTTAGATAGGAAGACGATGTCATAAAAATGTCATTTCTCTCAAAATTAATATATATCATAAAATGCAAATTCAGAGAATCATTCAGGAATGATCCTCAGTCAGGACTTGTTAATAGATGCTGCTGGGAAGTTGAATTTTACTTCACCCAACTTCACAGAAATCACTTGATAATGTATCAAGGCGGTTTTGCCTCAGTTACCTGCATCTGGTGGGTAGGGAAGGAGCCAGAATCCCCAGAATCAAAAGGAAGAGGCCAACTGGGTATAAAATCCTCCTGAGAATGGCAAATCAGGCTTCTCATAAATGGCAGATTTCTCACTTCCGGTAGGCACTATCATTCACAGCCAACATCCTTGTGGGAAACTTTGAAAGATATGAGAAGCCACATTTCTGCCTAAAACCATGCTGTGTTCTCTCTTGCTTTTTATAATGATTTCTTTCCGTTTCTCCATTTTGACCTTTAAAGAGGCTACATTCTTTAACAGTATCTGCTGAAGTCTGTCACTTACAACCTTGTCCCATTATGACAACCATGAAAATCCCAAGAGAGATTAAAAAAAAAAAATTGTATAAGATAATCACAAGGTTCGTATGGATGGATAAAGCAAAAAAAAAAAAAAAAAGAACTGCTAAGAAAAACTATGGAAAAATATGGATGGGACTTAACATTATCATATATTAGAACATTCTATAAAGTTATTACATCAAATCAACTTGGTATTAACATATGAATAAAAAATAGATGAATGGAATAGAATAGGAAATCCAAAAACCGATCTACTAAAAATAAATTTTAAACTTATCATGAAGGTGATATTTGGTATTTCAGTTCAATAGGACAAAGATGAATTCTTTAATTGGTTGGCAGAAACTAGCTAAACAACTGGAAGAAAATAAAATTGGGTCCTTAGCTCATATCATATGCTAAAATCAAATTCCAGATCTATTAAAGACAGATGAAAAAAAATGAAAACCCTAAGAAAACCAAAACAGAAATGAAAGACAGACCTTAGAAAAATTTAGAACCCTGATATGTTAATGAGATACCTAAGTAAAATCAAGATGTTTGACAGATTTTGAAAAAAGATTCCAAAGCAGATTGATTATAGATAAAGGATTAATATCCATTCTACTCCAAGAGTTTCCATAGTTGACCAAGCAAAATATAAATGAAATAAAAATAAAAATAACAACCTAAAAGAAAAATGATCAAAGGATATGCATGGGCAATTCAAGGAAGAGCAATCATACATGGCCAATGAACATAACAAAAGATGCTCAAACTGAATAGTGGTCAAGGAAATGCAAAGTAAAGCAATTAGGAAATATCTTTTCACAGCCATTAGACTAGAATACATTTAAAAAGATAAACAACTACTGGAAACCATCGGAGGGGAAAGGTACTCTCACGTATGGCCACAAGAGGCAGTATAGTAATAAACAGGGTAGAATGGCAGGCTCTGACCACATGAGTGATCTTAACAGCACTTCACTTCAGATTACTAATCTGTGAAATGAGGATAATAACATGACAGTCATGAGTATTAAGGGAGGTAAAAAATCTAGAGCCACAAAACAATGCTTGGCATAGTGCAATCAGTCAATAAAAGCTGACTATTACAATTACTGATGGTAGAAATGTAAATTGTTTCAACTTCTTTGTAAAGCAGCTTGGCAACATCTATTAAGATTTAAAATACACATACCCTTTGACCCAGAAAACATACTCCAGGGAATTTATCTCACAGAAATAGAAAACCAGAAATAGGAAAATTCTTAGCACAGTTGCCACAACTGGAAACGAAGTGAATGTTCATCAATAGGAAAATGGTGACATAAGTCACAGTATATCCACACCACTTGGAAAGTTATCCAAGCTTTTAAAGAAAATGATTTAGAACCATACCAGTTCCCTTGGGGGAATTTCTGTTAGGCATTCATGAGAAGAATATATAGAGATAAAAGGATATATTATCTACCTGAAACAGGCTTTATTTTTATCCATAGGCTTAATCACTATCTGAAATTGTAGTATATATTTAATAGCTGTCTCATCCTACTGGAATATAAACTTCATATGGGCAGGGACTTTGTTTCACCTACTGTTGTATCCCCAGGTTTGTTTTACCTACTGTTGTATCCCCAGGACCTGATATATAGCACGTATTCAAAAAAAGTGCTAACTAAATGAATATCATGCCATTTTTATGAAATAATGACCCTAAAACACTCTATGTCTTTGTATGCATATATCAATAGCCATTTTCATTTATGTAAAATTATTCACATGTATATGCACACATATACCTGGGTGCATATATATATAAATAATATATGTCAGTACATATATGTATAAACAAACACAAATACTAATGATACAGGGGAAAAAGTTCTCTCTATAGACCTGCATGCTCCATGATAAAGTGTTAGGTGTGTTGAGAACATGGTTTCTGAGGCAGTCTCCCTGGTTTCAATTCACAGCTCTCCACTTACTAGCTGTGTTACTACCAAGTTACTTAACGTTTTTGTGCCTCAGTTTTCTTGTCTATTAGGCAGAGATAATAGTACATATTTCACAAGCCTGTTGCGAGGATTAAATGTGACAGAAGAGGGCCTGGAACAAAGTTAGTGCTATAGAAGTTTTTGCTATTATGTTTTAAGTAATAAAAGAATTGCAAAGTAATGTGAATAATATTATTGGATACTTTAGAGCAGGTCTTCTCAACTATGTCACTATTGACATTTTAGACCAGAAAATTCTTTCCTGTGGGTGCTGTCCTATACACTGTGGGACATTTAGCAGCATCCCTGGCCTCTACCCACTAGATACCAGCAGCACCCCCATGCCCAGTTGTGACAACTGAAAGTGTCTCCAGACATTGCCAGATGTCCCCAAGGGGGCAAAACCATCCTCAGTTGAGATGGACATGAGCACAGGAGGGTGTGTTTAGTTTTTTTCCTTTATACAGTTTTTAAAAGTTACCCTTGTTGAAAGTATGTATCTTTATAATTTTAAAAACAAATAAAGAAGTTTTCAAAAAAGAAATATTAAGGATAATCAAAGAAGAAGACTATAATCAATGGTTTCTAAACCAGCAGAATGAAAGGGAATACAGAAAATTCAGTCGATACAAAAAATGACTGGAGAGAAATAAATAATAAAAGGAAAAGGATGATGAGCAAAGAACATAAGATGGAAGAAATACATTCAAATACATGTGATCGTAATAAATATAAATGGGTTCAACTCACCTATAAAAGAAAGATACTATCAAATTGGATTAAAAAAACAAAGTCCAGCTACATGCTGCTTACAAGAAACACCCTAAAAATAAAACAACAAGAAAAGTTGAATATAAAGGCATAAAGACATAATAGTTAACTATTCATCAAAAGAAAGGTAATGAAACAATATTATTATAATTCAAAACTGGATTTAAGGCAAAATTCATAAAGAACACATAATGATGAAGAAATTCAATGTATCTGATAATATACAACTCAGCAAAACTATTAGAGTTACAGGAATAAAAAACCTGACAAAACCACAGCTACAGTGGGATTTTGATACCATCTGTTTCATAAACTGATAGATCAAGCCAACCAAAAATTAGTAAGCAGGCACACACATATACATATGGATAGAGAGAGAATGCAAATGAAATAACAAACAGGACAAAATGTAAATAACTGGTACATTTGGGTAACAAATATGAAAATATTCTTTGTACTATTCTTGCAACTTTTCGGTTTGAAACTGTATCAAAATAAAGTTACCAAAAAAAAAAAAAAAAATACACCTAACAAGTAGGTTGAAATAAGCAAGTTCATTATTCAGTGTGAGAAGTTAGAAAAAGAACATCAGAGAGAATCTAAACAAAGCAGAAAAAAATAAATAATAATATAAGAGCAAAATTAGTGAAGCAGAAAGCAAAGAAACAATAGAGAGGTCAATAAAACCAAAACATGATTCTTTGAAAAAACTAAAATATAAATTAAAAAAGTAAACACAAACCTCTAGCAAGACTGTTCAAGGGGAAATCAAAGAAAAGTACGAATGAAAAAATATTAAGAATGACCAATGAAAGACACAATAGAGATTTGGGAACATAAGAAAATAAGTTGAACAACTTTATAACAATAAACTGAAAGATCTACATCAAACAGAAATTTTTAAGAAAGATGTTATTTACCAAAATATATTTCAGAAGACATAGATTATCCAAATAAGCCAAGAACTATTTAATACATTAAAACAGTATTCAAAATTCTCCCCTCAAAAAAAGGCAACAAATCTGAAAGTTATAACAACCATTACCAAACCTTCAAGAACAAATAATAGCCAACTATTTCAAAGAACAGAAGAGGGAAAGCTACTCAACTAATTTTATTTTTTGGCTACTAATGTGAAGACAAAACACTAAATAATATATTAGTAAATCAGTTTAGCAGCACATTTTAAAAGAATTATATACCAGAGTCAACTGGTTTATCCCAGAATATATGGGTGATTCACAACAAAAAAAATTGATCAATGTAATTTACCACATTGATAAGGAAAAAAAACTCGACATAATCATCTTACTAGATGGAGGGAAAAAAATTATAGCAAAATTTCATAACTATTCTTGATATAAATTCCTAGAAAACTAGGAATAGAAAAACATTGTTAACCTAAGGAAGGCTACTATCAAAAATCTACAGCAAATATAATATTTAATGATGAAACTTTAGAATAATTTGCATTAAAAGTCAGAAATATGATGAAAATGCCTGCTATCACTCATATTATTCAACATTGTTGTGGCGATTTCAGCCAATGCACTAACACAAACAATAATAATGAGAAGGTGGAAGAGCAAGAGAAAAGCAAATTTGAAAAAAAACAAAAACAACTCACAAAACTGTCATTTGCAGAAGATGTGACTGCACAGAAAACAAGCCAGGAAATCTGTAAACTGGGAACTATTAGAGTTTATTTGTTGGATGGAAGGACATTATACAACAACTAGGAATAAACAATTAGAAAAATGTTAATTTAAAAAAATTACCATTTACAATGGTAGCAAAAATTATGAAGAGCCTAAGAATAAACCTAAAAAAAGACATAAAATATGTATGGTAAGCATTATAGGATGTTCCTTAAAGACATAAAAGAAGACCTAAAAAAAGTTGGATAGACCATGGAGATGAATGGGAAGAGTGAAATTTTAAAGATGTCAACTGTCTCTAATTTTAAATTCAGCACAATTTCTATCAAAATCACCATTTCACAGAACAGGACAAAGTGATCCTGAAATTTTTACAGAAGAATAAATGGCCAAGAACAGACAGAGTTGAAAGCAAAGAATGAGGTGGAGAGGCTTGTCCTACTTATTATAAAGCTATTATAATTAAGACAGTTTGATATTAATGCAAAGAGAGACAAACAGACCAAAGGAACTAAATTGAGATCCCCAGACTAGTCCCACATATACAAAACAATCTGGTGTATGACAGAAATGTCATTACAAGAATGAACGCTTCTGTGTGGGGGAAAAAAAAAAAAAAAAAAAAAAGAATGAACGCTTCAATACCTTATGTTACAACGATAGGTAACCCATTGGGTGGGAGGGGAAGGAAGAAATCTCTGTCTCTACTTACTTACAATTAAATTCCAGATGGAATAAAGAGCTAAACAACAATATAAAATAAAACTTTTAAAGGAAAATATAAGAAAATAACTTATTTTTAAAAGTACAATCTTAATGAAATCATTAATAAATTTGAGTGTATTAAAATTTAAGAATTCTGAATTACTAAAGAGATCAAAAGGAAAGTGAAGACAAGCCACAGACTGAGAGATTTGTGCAACATACTTAATCAAAAAAAGATTAGAATTCAGAATATATAGACTCTTATAAACCTTTCTAAAAATTCCACAACCCAACAGAAAACATGGGCAAAGGATATGAACAAATAATTCACAAAAGAAAGCCCAATATCCAATAAACATATGCAAAGTAGCTGAACCTCACTAGTCACAGGGAAATTCAACTTTAAACCTCACTGAAGTATCATTTCACATCTATCAGATTGGTAACAATGAATAATACCCTACAGTGGCAAGAAACACTGAAACTCTCAGACACTACAAGGAGATAAATCTGTACAACTACTTAAAATAAAAAGTTGACAAGGAGGGGAGAAGGCAAGATGGTGGTGTGGGAAGACGTGGAGTTAGCATCTCCCCACAACTAGGGCACCTGTCAGCCACTGGTGGGGGACTTTAACCCCCAAGGAGATGGGAGGAACCCCAGAGTGAACAGGTAGGATGTGGGGGGACCGAGGTGGGAGGAGAAGTGGAGGCCAGACAAGACCGGCACGCCTGAGGCCAGGAAAATCAGGAGAGGCAGGTGAGAGAGACTCTCCGCGAAGAGCAGGAGAGGAGCAGAGGGCGATCGCCTGGCCCACGGGGGCCGGGGAGCCTGCTGAGCTCCTAAGCCGGTCCCCCCCGCCCCACACACAAAGCCCCATCCAGGCCATGAGGGTCCTGGGGGCATAGGAGGGAGGCTGGGGAGATTAGGAGTGGCAGGCGGGAGGGGCCATCCAGGAGGAGCGGGAGAGGAGCAGAGGGCAATTGTCCTGCCCACTCGGGCACAGGGAGCCTCTGAACTCCCAGGCTGGTCCCCCGCCCTCCAAACCTCCCTCCAGGCCACGTGGGTCCTTGAGGGCATAGGAGGGAGGCCAGGGAGATCAGAAGAGGCAGGCGGAAGGGGCCCTCTGGGAGGAGCGGAAAAGGAACAGAGGGTGACTGCCCCGCCCACTCGCCTGCTGAGCTCCCAGGCCGAGCCCCTGCTCTCCAAGCCCACTACAGGCTGCGTGGGTCCTTGGGGGCATAGGAGGGAGGCCAGGGAGATCAGGAGAGGCAGGCGGAAGGGGCCCTCCCAGACCCCGGACTGGAGGAGCAAGAGAGGCAAGGAGGGCGTCTGTCCTGCCCACTCGAGCCCAGGAAGCCTGCTGGGCTCCCAGGTGAGGTCCCCTGCTCTCTAAGACCAGGAGTGGGGGGCACGCCTGGGCCCCCTCTGTTCCTTGAGCCTAAGCCCCACCCCCCACAGCCCCCAGGGCCTTTTCCAGCCCTCTGGGATCTGAGCATTGGCCCCGCTCACCACCCAAACCTCATCCTTCCTTAGGCCCCACTCTCCACAGCCAAGGCCTTCCGCCCTCCTTTTTTTTTTTCCTTTTTTTTCTTTTCCCTCCTCTTTTTTACTACTGTGGTACTGATGTACCTTCCAGTTGTTGATTCATCTATATTTTTATTTTTACATTCTTTCTAACATATCTGTTAGTTTCCTAATCTAATTTTATTTTTTACATTGTTATTGTTCTCTCTTTTTTTTTTGCCAACACACGTGGCTTGTGGGATCTTGATTTGCAAGCGCGGGGTTGGGCAGAAGCTCCTGCAGTGGGAGCTCCGAGTCTGGACCACTGGACTAACAGAGAACCTCAGACCTCAGGGAATATTCATCGGAGTGAGGGTTCACAGAGTTCCTCATCTCAGCACCAAGACCCAGCTCTACCCAATAGCCTACAAACTCCAGTGTTGGAAGCCTCAGGCCAAACAACCAGTAAAACTGGAACACAATCCCACTCATTAAAAAAAAAAACATGAGATAGCAAAAAACTACATCACAGATGAAGGAGCAAGGTAAAAACCTACAAGACCAAATAAATGAAGAAAAAACAGGCAATCTACCTGAAAAAGAATTCAGAGTAATGATAGTAAAGATGATCCAGAATCTCGGAAATAGAATGGAAGCACGGATTGAGAAAATACAAGAACTGTTTAACAAAGATCTAGAAGAACTAAAGAACAAACAAACAGAGATGAATAACACAATAACTGAAATGAAAAATACACTAGAAGGAATCAATAACAGAATAACAGAGGCAGACGAACAAATAAGTGAGCTGGAAGACAAAATGGTGAAAATAACTGCCGAGGAGCAGAATAAAGAAAAAGAATGAAAAGAATTGAAGACAATCTCAGAGACACCTGGGACAATACTAAACACACCAACATTCAAATTATACGGGCCCCAGAAGACGAAGAGAAAAAGAAAGGGTCTGAGAAAGTATTCAAGGAGATTATAGTGGAAAGCTTCCCTAACATGGGAAATGATATAGTCACCCAAGTCCAGGAAGCACAGAGTCCCATATAGGATAAACCCTAAGAAAAACACACCAAGACACATATTAATCAAACTAACAAAAATTAAATTCAAAGAAAAAATATTAAAAGTAGCAAGGGAAAAACAAAAAATAACATAAAAAGGAATCCCTATAAGGTTATCAGCTGAGTTTTCAGTGGAAACTCTGCAGGCCAGAAGGGAGTGGCAGGATATAATTAAAATGATGAAAGAGAAAAACCTACAACAAAGATTACTCTACCCAGCAAGGATTTCATTCAGATTCAATGGAGAAGTCAAAAGCTTTTCAGACAAACAAAAGTTAAGAGAATTCAGCACCACCAAACCAGCTTTACAACAAATGCTAAAGAAACTTCTCTAAGCGGGAAACACAATAGAAGAAAAGGACCCACAAAAACAAACACAAAACAATTAAGAAAATGGTAACAGGTACATACATATCGATAAGAATCTTAAATGTAAATGGATTAAATGCCCCAACCAAAAGACACAAACTGGCTGAATGGATGCAAAAACAAGACCCATATATATGCTGTTTACAAGAGACCCACTTCAGACCTAGGGACACATACAGACTGAAAGTGAAGGGATGGAAAAAGATATTTCATGCAAATGGAATTCAAAAGAAAGCTGGAGTAGCAATACTCGTATCAGATAAAATAGACCTTAAAATAAAGACGGAGAGATAAGGAGGCACACTACCTAATGATCAAAGGATCAATCCAAGATGAAGATATAACAATTATAAATGTTTATGCACCCAACACAGAAGCACCTCAATACAAAGGCAAATGCTACAACCATGAAAGGAGAAATTGACAGTAACACAACAATAGTACGGGACTTCAACACCCCACTTACACCAATGGACAGATCACCCAAACAGAAAATAAATAAGGAAACACAAGCTTTAAATGACACAATAGACCAATGGATCTAATTGATATTTACAGAACATTCCACTCAAAAGTGGCAGAATACACTTTCTTCTCAAGTGCACATGGAATATTCTCCAGGATAGATCACATCTTGGGTCACAAATCAAGCCTCGGAAAATTTAAGAAAATTGAAATCGTAACAAGCATCTTTTCTGACTACAATGTTATGACACTGGAAATCAATTATAGCAAAAAAACTGTAAAAAACACAAATACATGGAGGCTAAACAGTGTGCTATTAAATAACCAAGAGATCACTGAAGAAAAAATTTAAAAATACATAGAAACAAATGACAACAAAAACACAACGACCCAAAACCTACGTGACACAGCAAAAGCAGTTCTAAGAGGGAAGTTTATAGCAATTCAATCTCACCTCAAGAAACAAGAAAAATCTCAAACAATCTAACCCTACACTTAAAACAACTAGAGAAAGAAGAACAAAGAAAACCCAAAGTCAGTAGAAGGGAAGAAATCATAAAGATCAGAGCAGAAATAAATGAAATAGAAATTAAGAAAACAATAGCAAAGATCAATAAAACTAAAAGCTGGTTCTTTGAGAAGATAAACAAAATTGATAAACCCTTAGCCAGACTCATCAAGAAAAAAAGAGAGAGGCCGCAAATCAATAAAATTAGAAATGAAAAAGGAGAAATCACAACTGACAGTGCAGAAATACAAAGGATTATAAGAGACTACAACAAACAACTATATGCCAATAAAATGGACAACCATGAAGAAATGGACAAATTCCTGGAAAGGTACAATTTTCGAAGACTGAACCAGGAAGAATTAGAAAATATAAACAGACCTATCACGAGTAACGAAATTGAAACCATAATTAAAAATCTTCCAACAGGGCTTCTCTGGTGGAGCAGTGGTTAAGAATCCGCCTGCCAATGCAGGGGACATGGGTTCAAACCCTGGTCCGGGAAGATCCCACATGCCACAGAGCAACTAAGCTCGTGCGCCACAACTACTGAGCCTGTGCTCTAGAGCCTGCGAGCCACAACTACTGAGGCTGCATGCTGCAACTACTGAAGCCTGCATGCCTAGAGCCTGTACTCTGCAACAAGAGAAGCCACCAAAATGAGAAGCCTGCGCACCGCAATGAAAAGTAGACCCCACTCACCGCAACTAGAGAAAGCCCGCACACAGTAACGAAGACCCAACGCAGCCAAAAAATAAATAAATAAAATAAATAAATAAATAAAATCTTCCAACAAAGAAAAGTCCAGGACCAGATGGCTTCACAGGCGAATTCTATCAAACATTTAGAGAAGAGCTAATAACACCCATCCTTCTCAAACTCTTCCAAAAAATTGCAGAGGGAGAAACACTTCCAAATTCATTCTATGAAGCCAGCATCACCCTAATACCAAAACCAGAAAAAGATATCACAAAAAAAGAAAATTAGAGACCAATATCACTGATGAACATAGATGCAAAAATCCTGAACAAAATACTAGCAAACAGAATCCAACAGCACATTAAAAGGATCATACACCATGATTAAGTGGGATTTATCCCAAGGATGCAAGGATTCTTCAATATACGCAAATCATGTAATGTGATACACCACATTAACAAATTAAGGAATAAAAACCATATGATCATCTCAATAGATGCAGAAAAAGCTTTTGACAAAATTCAACACCCGCTTATGATAAAAACTCTCCAGAAAATGGGCATAGAGGGAAACAACCTCAACATAATAAAGGCCATATATGACAAACCCACAGCAAGCAGCATATTCAATGGCAAAAAACTGAAAGCATTCCCACTAGGATCAGGAACAAGACAAGGATGTCACTCTTGCCACTCTTATTCAACATAGTTTTGGAAGTCCTAGCCACAGCAATCAGAGAAGAAAAAGAAATAAAAGGAATACAAATTGGAAAAGAAGAAGTAAAACTGTCACTATTTGCCAATGACATGATACTATACATAGAAAATCCTAAAGATGCCACCAGAAAACTACTAGAACTAATCAGTGAATTTGGTAAGGTCGCAGGATACAAAATTAATGCACAGAAATCTCTGGCATTCCTACACACCAACAATGAAAAATCAGAAAGAGAAAGTAAGGAAACACTGATATTTACCATTGCACAAAAAGAATAAAATACCTAGGAATAAACCTGCCTAAGGAGGCGAAAGACCTGTACTCAGAAAACTATAAAACACTGACGAAAGAAATCAAAGGTGACATAAACAGATGGAGAAATACACCATGTTCTTGGATTGGAAGAATCACTAGTGTGAAAATGACTATAGTATCCAAAGCAATCTACAGATTCAATGCAACCCCTATCAAACTACTAATGGTATTCTTCACAGAATTAGAACAAAAAAATCTTACAATTCGTATGGAAACACAAAAGACCCTGAAGAGCCAAAGCAATCCTGAAAAAGAAAAACAGATTTGGAGGAATCAGGCTCCCTGACTTCAAACTATACCACAAAGCTATAGTAATCAACACAGTATGGTACTGGCACAAAAACAGAAATTTACATGAATAGTACAGGACAGAATGCCCAGAGATAAACCCACGCACACATGGGCACCTAATTTACAACAAAGGAGGCAAGAACATACAATGGAGAAAAGACAGCCTCTCAGTAAGTGGTGCTGGGAAAACTGGACAGCTACATGTAAAAGAATGAAATTAGAACACTCCCTAACACCATACACAAAAATAAACTCCAAATAGATTAAAGACTTAAATGTAAGGCCAGACACTATAAAACTTTTAGAGGAAAACATAGGAAAAACACTGACATAAACCACAGCAAGATCTTTTTTGATTCACCTCCTAGAGTAAAAGAAATAAAAACAAAAATAAACAAATGGGACTTAATTAAACTTAAAAGTTTTTGCACAGTAGAGGAAACCAACAAGAAGACAAAAAGACAACCCTCAGAATGGGAGAACATATTTGCAAATGAATCAACAGACAAAGGATTAATCTCCAAAATATACAAAGAGCTCATGGAGCTCAACATCAAAAAAACAAACAATCCAGTTAAAAAATGGGCGGAAGACCTAAATAGACATTTCACCAAGGAGGACATACAGATGGCCAAGAGGCACATAAAAAGATGCTCAACATCACTAATTATTAGAGAAATGCAAATCAAAACTACAATGAGATATCACCTCACATTGGTCAGAATGGCCATTATCAAAAAAGCTAGAAACAATAAATGCTGGAAAGAGTGTGGTGAAAAGGGAACCCTCCTACACTGTTGGTGAGAATGTAAATTGATACAACCACTATGGAAAACAGTATGGAGGTTCCTTAAAAAACTAAAAATAGAACTACCATATGACCCAGCAATCCCACTACTGGGCATATACCCTGTGAAAACCATAATTCAAAAAGAGACATACACCACAATGTTCATTGCAGCACTATTTACAATAGCCAGGACATGGAACCAACCTAAATGTCCATCGACAGATGAATGGATAAAGAAGATGTGGCACATATATACAATGGAATATTACTCAGCCATAAAAAGAAACAAAATTGAGTTATGTGTAGTGAGGTGGATGGACCCAGAGTCTGTCATACAGAGCGAAGTAAGTCAGAAAGAGATAAACAAATACCGTACGCTAACACATATATACGGGCTCTAAAAAAAAAAAATGGTACTGATGAACCTAGTTGCAGGGCAAGAATAAAGAGGCAGACATAGAGTACGGACTTGAGGACATGGGGTGGGAGGGCGAAGCTGGAGTGAAGTGAGAGTAGCATTGACATATATACACTACCGAATGTAAAATAGTTGGCTGGTGGGAAGCAGCAGCATAGCACAGGGAGATCGGCTCGGTGCTTTGCGATGACCTAGAGGGTGGGATAGGGAGGGTCGGAAGGAGGCTCAAGAGGGAGGGGATATGGGGACATGTGTATGCATATGGCTGATTCGCTTTGTTGTGTAACAGAAACTAACTCGGTATTGTGAAGCACTTATACTCCAATAAATATCTATTAAAAAAAAAAAGTTGAAAATATCTAGTAAAGCTGAAGATGAGCAAACCCCATGATCCAGCTTTTCTATTTCTAGGTATGTTCCCTAGAGTAGCATTTTTCAATTTGATGGTCTCAATCCTTCAGGGGCTACAAAATCAACAATCTTTAAAGTAGAATAAAAAATATCAGAAAATACACATACACATAAGGTATACACATACACATCAGTTACTTACTGAAACTGTGTTAAGGTATGTATGTATGTACATATGTACTGAATTGTTATAGAAAATGTAACTGGCAATATGGAGTTGTAAAGAAGCTGCTCTAGAGAAATGTTCCTACAAGTACACATGGATGTTCACTTTTGAACAGTTTATAATAGCAAACAATTTGGAAAAGAAATCTGAATTGTGTTCACTAAAAGAATGGACAAATGGATATTCATACTACAGAAAAATGTGAGCTATCAAAATGAATGAATAAGACTCAACATATCAGCATGGATAAAGTTTTAAAAAATGATACCAAGGGTAAAAGAAAAAAGTTGAAGAAGGATACATATGGTTTACTGCTGTTTCTATAAAGTGAAAAAAACTCATAAAACTATGTATTATTTATGCAGACTTATACCATGTAATAGTAGAAATGATACATATAAGGTTCTCATACTTAATGAGAGGGAAGAGTAAAAAGGGAGCTCCAACTATATTTAGAACATTTTGTATTCTAAAATCTCTAAGACCAACCTGTGGCAATGATTTATCTCCATTAGCACGCATCTTTAATTTCATTAATGCTACCTTTGCAGCTGTTTCACTATTTTTTGCACCTTTCCGCCGTTTACTTGCTGTCTCTCCTGTCTTGGAATCTAAGAAATAAGTGTAAGAATATAAGCAAATAAGAACTTATACATTTTCCAGAGTTTTATTTTTATTATTACTTATTAACTATGGCCCTGAAATGTACATGAATTACATATAATAGAGATATATAGAGACCACATTCATTTTATAGGTATGATCAATGGAAAAATACCACTGAGTTGACCTAAGTGATTTTCACATCATAAACTCAAGTTATGTGCCTCTTTCCAGCTTAAATCTATTTAATCCAGAGCAATCACGAACACTTCTACAGAGAATTTTAAGATTTGGTTATAGAAGATTTTAATTTGATTAATTTAATTTAATTTAATTTAAAGTAATATCCTTAATATAAAATGAAAATTCAGCTGAACTAACATGGTAGCAGACAGACTGGTCTAAATCACAGATACATTCTTTCCTCATATGTCCGAATATCAGCAGCATTCATAGGATAGCTGACTGGGCTTAAACTTTAGTCTTTAAAGAATGTAAACCACTACTTTAGCCTCATGAATACAATTTTTAGCCAAGATGGTTAACCAGCTGATATAAATGGTCCAGCAAAAGAGAACATCTGGTAGGGTATTTCCATAGAATTTCCAAATTTTCATTGGAAAGCCTTGTGAGAAATACTGTCACAAGAATGTCACCAAAATCTATAGCAAGTTATAACCATCAGGGTTGCTAACAACACCTTCCATAACCGGCAAGCTGACACGAGAAGCAGGGCTCTGGAACTCATATAGAGTATAGAGCAGTAGGGAAACAACAAAACAAGCTTTCTAGATACTTGCCAATAATGTCTTTAACAAGTTTCTGAGTGGCAGCCATACGAGACTTAGGGATTTCCAGTTCTTCACATTCATGATCTGACTGATGACGATGTCTATGAGCAACAGAAGAGTGACACTAGTTCATGTATTTGCATATGACTTAAACAGATATGCAGAGTTTGAATGGTCTCAGTGATCACCTCAGGCAAAAATTCTTCCCACAATAAGGACACATAACTGGCACAAGCTCTCTTTCAGCACAGTCCTTGAATGAGCATGGGTAAGATGTATGTGTATCTGACTTCAGTCTCTCAATTACAGTCACCTGAAAATGTAAAATGGGGGACATGGCATCATATTTCACATTTAAAGCAAATCAACAAATCTATTCTGGATATCCATATCATTTTTGCTTAAACCTATAAGAGAAACTCACACACTCTCACATAGATTATAGAAATTGTTCGTGTGAGAAATGATTACTGTGCTGACTGCTCTACATTTTCAAAGTTTTCCTACTGTGGTGTATTTATCTTCTAAGTCAAGTTAAAATGACTACTCAGTTACTCTCCATAATTTTAGTCTTCTACTTTGTAACATACTACACAAAGATGCCTCCATAATAGTATGCTTAGGTAATCAGCTCATCACTCCTCAAATGGCAAGTCATATCTACTTTCTATACTGGTTTTAGAGGCTTAAATACATGTAAAAGAACACTTAAAATTATATGTTTTTCCGTGATACAGAGGGTTTAAGACAGTTTTCACGATGATATACTATTCTTTTTTTTTTTTTAATAAATTTATTTATTTATTTATTTATGTCTGCGTTGGGTCTTCATTGCTGCGCACGGGCTTTCTCTAGCTGCGGCAAGCAGGGGCTACTCTTTGTTGCGGGGCACAGGTTTCTCATTGCAGTGGCTTCACCTGTTGCACACCATGGGGTCTAGTTGCATGGGTTTCAGTAGTTGTGGCACGCAGGCTCAGTAGTTGTGGCTCGTGGGCTCTAGAGCACAGGCTCAGTAGTTGTGGTGCACAGGCTTAGTTGCTCCACAGCATGAGGGAATCTTCCCAGACCAGAGCTCGAACCCGTGTCCCCTGCATTGGCAGGTGGATTCTTAACCACTGTGCCACCAGGGAAGTCCCACACAACGATATACTTTATTTTCTATTTAATACTGTATTACTAGCAAATATTACATCAGAGGAAAAAGAGCTTTTATGAGATAAAAAAAAATCCAGATCACTCAGGCTATTTTGAGTATTAAGTAACTAGGTTTCTAGAACTGAATGAACTCAGTTGACCCTTGCACAACTCAGGGGCTGAGGTACAAACCCTCCATGCAGTTGAAAATCCAAGTATAACTTTACAGTCAGCTCTTCGTATCTGCAGTTCTGCACCTGCAGATCCAATGCATTGTATAGTACATATCTAGTGAAAAAAATCCACGTATAAGGGGACCCACACAGTTCAAACCTATGTTGTTCAAGGGTCAACTGTAATTGCTTGAAATCTATAACCAAAGGGCATTCCTCTATATAAATGATAGTTACATCTTGTTGGAATTAACTTCTTAACTATTTTTTCAAATTTATTCTAATGGTCTAAAGGTAGAAGATTTTTATTTCACCTTTAAATTAATAAGATCTAATTGAGAGACATTCTATGAGACATTCATAAAAATCAAATCATATAAGAAAAAGGAAAACACAGGGAAGATTTACAAGCTGTATAACAAACATCAATATGTTTACTATATGACTCTATATGAGTATTTCCTTCCAAGTAATCCTGAATAATACCAATATGTTACTTAACTTTTATTTCCCTCAAATAAATCACCAAAACTTCAAAGGGCCAGATTTTGACTGAAGCTCATTTAACCTTAATTTTCTATAATCAAGAGACTCGGTAAAGTGTTTGGTAAATGGTGGGCAGGAATAAATATCAACCACGAAATGTGAGGTAAATGCTTCTTTCCAAATGGAGTAAATTCAGTTTAACTTTCTGCTGAGCTCTGATCCAAGGGAGGTGGAACAACTTCTCTGATTACAAATTTGAGAAAATTACATTAGGTTCAGCTTTCTCTTTTTTTCCTTGGAAGCCTAACCTGGTGCAGCATTGCTGTGACTGGTGGGCAAATCCACCTAATGCTGGATTTCCTTTGCAGACCCTTTTGGCTCTACACTAAGCTGTATCATTCAACTTATTCTTTATCAGTAATAAAGATGATATTTTGGCTTCTATTTAACAGCCCTTTTTAATCTCTTGATTTGGTCTGAATTAGGGTAGGGAGATCTTGCTGGACTACAGGTTTGCTCCTGGTGACCTAAGGCTGATGGAGTCAGAACAATGTATTACCACAGAATCCTAACACCAGGCACCAGTGAAAATGAACAAAACAGTGAGGCAAGCTGGAGGGAGTATATGATGAGGATGTTAATTCCATTATGTATCTATAAATATAGAGCCTAAAGCTACAAGCAGGCTACGTAAACAGAACTGAAGTACAAAGGAATAAGAATTATAAGAACAAAAATTTATAAATACCAAGTAGACTAGTTTATGTTAAAACATACTGAGAAAAATAATATAAATAAGTTAAGACCCTCTTATATAATCAGTTTAGTCTGCCAAATTTTCATCTGTGGTACATTGGGATTAAATTGAATCAAATTCTGAAAGTACATAAATGCAAACATGTTTCACCGGGAGATATTAACATACCTCAGGACAGCTATGTGACTCCCTGCTCCTGTGTTCAAGGCTTAAATAACAACAAAATAAAGTGTTTATTTAAATGTAATCAAATAATGTACTTAAAGATAACTGCAGTAATTTGAGATATTTTAATGGTTAGTATCCTTAAGATTAACTACACTCACACTACATTAACAACTCTGCCTATAAGAATAAACTGAAATGACAGATAAATAAAAGATAGAGCATCTATAGTCTCAAAAGTTTTAAAACCCAACTACTATTCAACTTCAATATGAGTACAAAAATTCACCACTCTTAATTACCTTTACTTTGAGTGCTTTAAGGTGTGTGAAAATGCAAAGACCCTTTTGATTCTTTTATTTCTCAAAAATAATCAGTAATAAAATGTCAAAGGAGTGTTCTAGTTCTGAATGACTTAAAAATATGCATTATTTTTATTTACTTCTAATAAATCTTTCTGAACCATCTTCTGAAAAGAATTTATTCTTACAGTGCTCTATTTAATAAATTAAATACCTGATATTTGAAAGTTTAATTGAAAAGAAAATGCATTTTCCAAAATTCTTGTTTGTTCCCAGGTTTTACTTTGCATGTGATGTGTGTGCAAAGGACGTATAGTACTCAATTTAAGAAATATAAAGGTTGGGCTCTTTTCATTTTATTAATTAAAATAAAGACTAATAATCATAAACTGGATTTTTTTACCATATTCTTTATATTGTGGATATGTTCTCTCCTTGTGATTAAAAGACATATATATAACTTTTACATAAAAATCACACACATCACCCCATTTCTGGAAAGTTTAAAGACTAGCCACATATATGTACAAGTAATCAGAGTCTATGACTAGTCTATTTGCTTTTTTTTCCCCAAGTGATTACTATAATGAATATCAGATATCAGTGGCTAAAGTAAAAACTATTTTAAATCATTCTACTTTTTAGAAATAAATCTCATATTATAAACACTAAAATTACTCCCAAATCCAGCATAAAAAACTTAACTTACCAAAATATTCCTGAACAACCATCACATACAAATGGAAGAAAATCTAAAATTGAGAGGAAATGTTATATGTTCTGGTCAGTAACTGATTTTGATTTTGTTTTCCTAAGTAAAAAGAATCTTAAAGTACTGAACTATGGCTATAGGAGAACTTTCCTTTTTGAACAATATCCTAGTGCAGCAAGCAGTGGTTAAACAAAAGCCATCACAACCTCCAGCACTTTGAAAGTAACTGGATTATCAGAAGATAAATGTTACTTGCTGTAGCATGCTAAACCAGAAAAAAAAAAGAAGTCCTGTGAGTTTTCTGTTTGTTTCCCAGATTTACTAGGTGGTGTTTCTGAGGACTGTATACTGCAAAAATCCTGCATTTGAAGTGACAATCCTAGGTTTCAATTTTGATTCCACTGCTTACTAACCTAGCAATGCTAGGCAAGTTACTTAACAGTAGAGCTTTGGATTATATACATACATATTGGATATATATATATTTGATATATAGTATACAGTGTATGTATGTGTATGTATACAAAACCAAAGCTCTATTATTAGGTAATATGCATAAAAATAGACATAGATATAAGTATATTGTGTTTGTGTGCATATGTATATATGTGTGTGTGTGCATGTATCTATGCTATATGCCACACCTACCTCACAGGGTAACTGTAAAAAACAAATGAGATACATGTAAAAGATAAGAATAGTAAGATAATACCTGTAATTAACAAGAATAATTATAGCAATTAACTCGTTTTGAATACACTCAACTCTGAGAAAAATCCTGTGGTGACTAGGTAGAGATGTGTTCAAAGAAAATCCAGAAATTCAATGGATGGATGGATTGATACTGCAAACTTTAGTCCTGACTTGTTTCTTTCCTTGCTGTTGAGGAACAACTAAGTTAGGACTAAGTAACAACTAAGTTAGGAAATGAATTTTTGGAAAGCACATGAAAGTATCCATTCTTAGATGTGACAATTGACCATAAATCACTGAATACAATCATTTCTTCTCTAAATTGTTTTCCGTGTACCTCATATTAAATTACAGTATACAGCCAAGTGAGGCTGGCTATATCTAACCACACCACTTTTACAAAATGAAAACAAAAAGCACTGCACTTTAGAGAAAGTTACTATTGCTCCCAAAATATCTCATCCTACAGAGTATCTTAACCCAAAAGAAAAAGAAGAGGTCCTATTATAACCCAAAGGGACCGCTGGATGTTTCTGCTTGTGGGACAAGGGGGCCCAAATATCGTTCTTCCTTCACCTGAAAAGCGAACTTATTGCATTGTCACTGTTGTCCTGAAAGCATGATACTGTAAGTATCTGTTTCATACCCAGAAGGTAGGTATACATTTGTCAAAAAGAGAAGGAAACCGAAGTATATAATACTTTACAAAACTTTTATGTCTCTTTCAAATCGGAAAAATGTACATGCTCACTATTTTGAGACTTTGGTGACCAACTAAATATCAGACACAAACCAAGAGAATCCAGGGGTAAAGAGTTAAGATCAAGATAATTTCCTAACACTTGACACCATCCTTCTATTCATCCAGAAGCTAAATGAAATTTAGGATACTCACTTAACGTGTTCTAAATCTTAACTGCTCTCCACTAGTCCAAAAGAGCTAGACCCTGGCCTCATTTCAGGTATTTACACTTTAAGAGACACCTGAAGTTGGAAAGGAAGATGAACTATGTCACAAATGGTAGGTATTATGGACTTGCTAGAGATAATCAGGTATACCAGAATTACATAACTTACAGTCAAAACCCAGCTGGCTAAGCTTCCCTATGAAAGATCTACAAGGAAACATTGGTTCTTGCCTGCTGAATGGCTGAAGATGACAGCCAGTGGTGAAAGATAAAAATCAGAGTGCTGAAAGTAACAATAACCTAGCAGGGATTGTGTCCTTTTGCCCACCACACACAACAGGTATCACTTATCAACTGCAGCACTCCCACTAATTCTGGGCAAACCCCAGAGTCCTTCTCAACAGTGATCGGGTGTCTACCTGCTGCCAATGACTGTAGCTGCAATGGGAGATAAAATCTATTTTGTCACCCAATGTAGTATGAGCCAGATGTGGTAGCACCCATTTGGAGTGAAAGCCAGGTACCAAAGACTGAGCATTCTGTGTGGCTCTAGCGCTTCAGGACATACCTGCTGCAGATGTTTCTAAGGCCTGTACCACACTACCACTGGCTATAAGATTGGGCTATGTGTATCACAAGGTCTCTCAGTTCAGCAGAGAGAGAACATCACCTTATTAATGCTCTAAAAAGCAGCTAACTATCCTGAGAGCTTTTCTGTGGAAAGGGCTATATTTTATACCCTTATGAGGTCCCAGCACCAAAAGAGGTGCTCAGTAAATGTTTACTGAATCAGTGATAATCAGAATCAAAGAATGACAGAGCTGAGAGAGAGTAATGATCATCTGGAGGAAAAGCTAAGGGCCTTCTCACTATAAGCTCGTCTCCTGAGCAGCCCGCGAAAATGAGGTTAAAAACTGATCTCACCCAACTCCTTACTCTGACAGATAAGTAATAGATAAGCAAACAAAAAGTCTGGGAGAGAAGTGGCTTGCCCGAGGTCGCAGTGGCAGGTTCAGAAGGGAACTCTCCCGATTCCCAGACGGAAGCGTCCTCCCTACCCGTGCTCATCAGAAAGGAGTGGGCGCGAAGCGACTTCTTGGCAAGGCGCACTCGAAAATCAAAGTTCACACTGCAAGGTATGTTTTTGGGAATCGCACGGTTCCATTCCAAGGAGACCATAAGCCTCTTCCAAAGGCTCAAGGGCAACAAAAAACATGGGCATCAGGGGCATCAACACATGTCACGGCAGACCGCCCCCCCCAAGGGACACGCCCGCCCTGCCTCCTCAGACTCCGCCTCGCCCCACGGCCTTCCCTCCCGCGACCAGAGCTAGGGGCTCCTGAATCACCTCGCTGCCGGCACTGCTCCACCTGGCAGTGCCGCCCAACGTCCAACTCCGCCATCTCCCAGCGCCGCGAGAGGCGGGCACAGCCGCGGCACGGCGGGACGAGGCCGCTCGCGCGGTGCCTGCTGGGAATGGGGTGGGCCCAGGGGCGGAGCCCGCAGGTGGGGCGGGGCACTTATTGAAAGCGATCGGGCTGCTCCGAATGCCCTGAGTTCTGAATGTTTGCTCTCTGGGTCGCCTAGTGAGGCGGCAAGAGGAAAAGGTGGTTTCTCTGTTCGGTTTTCCCTCTGGCGGAAGTCCTGTCGCCCAGTCCTTAGGAAAATATCCAACTGCCTTTATGGAAGATTGCGTGCGTGCGTTCCCTCCTCCGTGCTGCAATCGGAGTCCCGGACGGCCTCACAAGGATTTTTTATTTTTTGAATTAACATAACTCCAGGGCTTCCCTGGTGGCGCAGTGGTTGAGAGTCTGCCTGCTAATGCAGGGGACACGGGTTCGAGCCCTGGTCTGGGAAGATCCCACATGCCACGGAGCAGCTGGGCCCGTGAGCCACAATTGCTGAGCCAGCGCGTCTGGAGCCTGTGCCCCGCGACGGGAGGGGCCGCGATAGAGAAAGGCCCGCGCACCGCGATGAAGAGCGGTCCCCGCACCGCGATGAAGAGTGGCCCCCGCTTGCCGCAACTGGAGAAAGCCCTCGCACGAACCGAAGACCCAACACAGCCAAAAATAAAAATAAATAAATAAATAAACATAACTCCATAACTCTAGGAAGCACAGTTTGGCACAAGTATTTGCAGGAATCAAGTGAAGTAGACCGACCCTGGTTCAATTCCTCACTCGTCCTACACCAGTGTTACTTGATTATATAAATGCTCCTTGCAAAGGAGTCAGGGTTTTTAAAAAGTAGACGTTTCTTTTTCTGCCCTGCCCTACTTTTTACATTCTAGTAGGAAAAAAAAGTCTCTAGCTCTTGAAGTCCTGAGTGTGCACTGAGCCGCATAGGGTCCCTCAGTTGAGAGCACAGACTCATTTAACATACGTCCTGAAGAAAGCTTGTGGTGATTCCATTGGGATGTAGGGAGGTAGGGAGCTTCATGTGCTTGACGAGCCACTCCAAAGATACTGAGAAAGGAGAGGCTCTTCTAGGTGGGGTGCAAATGGATGCCATTCCACTGACGTGACACTAGACACGACTCAGAGTGGATGAGTGACAATCAAAGCTGTACTGAGAGGAATTGTAAAAATATCCAGTGCCTCCTATATAAATTTAAATATTTCCCAATCAATATTCATTGAGGAAGAGGGAAGGGTGGGGTTAGGAAATAGGTATCCTTACTTCAAGATTTGCTCTTGAATAAATCTATTTAAAATTTTCATCTCAGACTTTGCTTGGGTCTCTGGAGAAACTTTAGATTTTAGAACTGGAAGTAACAGAAGATATCTAGCTATCCCAGCCTTTTTTTTTTTTTTGAAGATGAGAAGACAGTTTCATAGACGTTAAATAATTTGCCCAAATTAGTGGAAGAGCCAGGACTAAAATCCAAGTATCAAAGACTTCTGGTGTCCTTGAATTTAAGAATCAGTGGCTTATCTAGATTTCGTATGTTTCTTTTAGCTGATTGGATCAACCAATGGCAGGTTTTCTAGAATATTACTGTTAAAATGTTCTAGATAGGTGGCAAATATTTATTTATCAGTCCAATCTTAATGGAAATGTTTTGATTTTTTCAGTTCATTAGCTTGGGAGTATAGGAAGCATTAAATGATTCAGATAGCCAAGATCACAGTTGCTAACTCTTCCATCTCTGTTTAGTCTCCTTTGCTGATTTCTCCTCTAGGTGCTACTTAAACATGCCTGTTTCCCTGTAATTTTGTGCTTGGTCCATTAATCAATTTGCATCCTCATTCCAGTGAAATTCCCATGGTTCCAATGATCCCATAACCATATTCTCTGCCCTGAGAACTTGCTCCCAAACTGGAGGTTTCTAGTTCCGTATTTCTAATTCTAAACTGGAATGCTTTCTTACCATATCATCCCCTCCCTAACAAGGGAAGTCTGCCACATTAGAAACCTTGGATTCATTTTCCACCTCTCCTTTCTTACTTCTCTCATGGAAGTAGCCATTAAACACTCTCAATTATGTCTCAAAAATGTCTCTCAAACCTGTACTCTTCAATTTCTTGAGTAATTTCCTCCCAAAAAACTAACTTCCTCGCCCTAAGATCTTCCATTGGGTCTCCATTATTCACAAGATTTTTTAGCTTAGTTGGGACAAACTTAACTGGTAAAGCTCTTCACAGTTTCCAGCCTCAGCAATAACTGCTTCCCCTCAGCTCCCTACTTCCCAATCGTTTCCATAAAATACCTCTGGCTTTTTCAGATGTTCATACATTGGCACATGCCTTTCCTTTTCCTTTGAATGTTTTCTATACCAGAGTTTTCCAAACTTTCTTGAGAATAACAATCAGGTAAAGTGCTTCTTAATAAATACAGCTATTTACATCTTCTCTGGGTCTGATTTAGAGGGTCTGGGATGGGTCTTGGGAAGGTATGTTTTTAACAAGTGCCCTCACATTCATTCTTATCATTGGATCAGTTTAGCAAACAGGTTTCACTCTTATTCCACCTTCAGAGTGTAATTCTGTTAACCTTTCACCTGGGAAAGCCTTCAGAATGCACAGGCAAAATTCAGTCCTCCAGGACATCAGCCACCTGCTAAAGTAGCACCTGCTACATACTTCTCTTACTAGCACTAACCAGGCAAGATTATAATTTACCTGACCAAAAAAATCTTCAGTGGCTTCTATTAGCTACAAAATAAATTCTGTACTCAAGTCAGTTTAGCAAGTCTTTTGAGCATCTATATATCAGATATTATTCTAGGTTTGATACAGATTGACTAAGACCCAACCTCAAGGAGCTCACATGGTCTAGGAAGGAATGACTCTGCTTGGCATTTAAAGTCTTTCAAATCTTGGCTCAACCCAACTTTCTCTCACTCTTTATCTTTCAAAGGCCTCTTCATCATGGGTGCACCTCGGAGCCTCAGTCGCTTCACAATTGCTGTTCTTTCTACTTGGCATGCTCTTCCCTTTCCCATTCGATCTGGTTAATTTCTGCTTTTTTTCTTTAGCTGTCACCTCAAGTATCTTTTCCTCAGGAAATTCTTCTTTGTTCTTCCTGACTAGGACAAATCCTGCTATTATGACATTCACTTTGTATCTCCTTCAAGGCATTTGTCCCAGACTCGATTTTCTACTTGTTTGTATGATTATTTGATTAATGTTTGTCTCTCCCTCTAAACTGTAAGCTCTGTGAGAACAGGGACCTGGGTTGTGGTTATATAGATATTCACTGTATAGCTCTTTGTTAATCTGTCTCTACATGTTTATGTACATTTCTGTAGATTTGTTATAACTCTGAATATCAATTTATCTTGCATACCATATTCAAAATAAAATCTTGAATATTCTAAATTCAAACTTAACAATAACAGCTAAAATTTCTTGATTATTTTATTATGTACCAGGCGCTTAAACGAATCATTTAATCTTCACAACACTTTAAGATATACGCCATTATTATCCCCATATCATTGAATAGCTTATAAAAAAATAACTCACCTCCTGCCTCCCTGTCTCCAGCATCTAAAACTACTCTCCTTCTCCCCACTGACCTCTTAAATAATTGTAATTACCAGCTATCCTCCTCCTCAACCTCATGGACTAGTCTCTTAGTCTGGGATGCTGTCTCTTTTTCCCAAACTTACTTGGTTCTATCCTCCTCATCTTCGGCTCTCAAAAGAGATTCTAGGACCTGCCCCAGATCAGATCAGCTCCTTGGTTAGATGTACTGGTTTCCTATTGTTGCTCTAACAAATTACCACAAATTTATTATCTTACAGTACTGGAGGTCAGAAGTCCTAAAACCAATGTGTTGACATGGCTGTGTTCCTTCTGCAGGATCTTGGGAAGAATCTAATTCTCTAATTATTTTTTCCAGCTTCTAAAGGCTGCTTGCATTCCTTAGCTTATGATCCCTTCCTCCTTCTTCAAGGCCAGCAATGTGTCCTCCTCAAATATCTCTCTTTTCCTGTCCTTCTCCACTTCTCCCTTCTCTTACTCTGACCCTTATGCCTTTCCTCTGTTAAGGACCCTTGTGATTACATTGGACCCTCCTGGATATTTCAGGATACTCTCCCCATCTCAAGATCCTTAACTACTAACACTTGCAAAGTCCCTTTGGCCATATAAGGTGACATACACGTTTCAGGGTTTAGGATGTGGACAACTTTGAGGGGAGAATTATTCTACCTACCCCAATATACATTCTTATATTTCCTAGAATTGTTCAGTGCTTGACACATGGTAAGGCCTCAGAAAATATCTGTCCACTGAATCAACAAATGAACACGTCTACATTGACATCCAGCTGCACCAGAAGCTTTATAATCTTAATCAGTATTAATAAAAATAGAATCTTCAGAACAAGGAACATGAACGTGGTAGCTTGTTTCACTCTGCTCGACTGGTCAAAAACACCTGGGATACTGTGCTTGGTTCTGAGTACCACACTTCAAGTGTGAAAGAGGCAATCTAGGGCACATTTAAAGGAAGGCAACAGAATTGTGAAGAACAAAAAACAGTGTTATGTGAAACTCAGAGCCTGTATAATGTTTAGGGCTTAATCAGTAGAGTTGAGGAAGGGTGTGAACAAAGAAAAACTCATCATCAAAACTACCATCACCGGGCTTCCCTGGTGGCGCAGTGGTTGAGAATCTGCCTGCCAAGGCAGGGGACACGGGTTCGAGCCCTGGTCTGGGAAGATCCCACATGCCGCGGAGCAACTAGGCCCGTGAGCCACAACTACTGAGCCTGCGCGTCTGGAGCTTGTGCTCCACAACAAGAGAGCCCGCGATAATGAGAGGCCCGCGCACCGCGATGAAGAGTGGCCCCCGCTTGCCGCAACTGGAGAAAGCCCTCGCACAGTAAACGGAAGACCCAACACAGCCAAAAATAAAAATAAATAAAATAAAGAATTACAAAAAAAAAAAAAGAGTAAAATATTAAAAAAAAAAAAATACCATCACCACTATTATTATAACAGCCAATGTGTGCATGTGTGTGTGTATGTTTGTGCATTACATGTCTGCGTTTTGGAAAGCATCATCTTTTTTTAGCAATGGTTTGTCTCAGAAGGAGTTTTCACAGGTAATTATTCTTTAGAGAAGTAATTTTAGTTGTCCTGATAAACATACATAAAATTATTTTGAAATGATGTCTTCAATTGTGTTTTGGGACAAATTGGGTATTCACATATAATTAATTAACTATAGAAGTTTTTTGGATGTGCAATAACAGCTACTATTAGCACGACTCCTTGAAATTCTCACCAATGAAAAGGAATCAAATATTTAAAAATATGAATTCATGGGGCTTCCCTGGTGGCGCAGTGGTTGAGAATCTGCCTGCCAATGCAGGGGACACGGGTTCGAGCCCTGGTCTGGGAAGATCCCACATGCCGCGGAGCGGCATGACTCAGCTACTGAGTCTGCGCGTCTGGAGCCTGTGCTCCGCAACAAGAGAGGCCGCGATGGTGAGAGGCCCGCAGACCGTGATGCAGAGTGGCCCCCACTTGCCGCAACTAGAGAAAGCCCTCACACAGAAACGAAGACTCAACACAGCCAAAAATAAATTAATAAATTTAAAAAGAAAAATATGAATTCATTTCTAGAGAGTACATTTTTAATATGAGAAAGTGATTACTTCCTTCTAAAGTGCTGGGTGCAACATCTGTCCAAAGTTTTTTCCTTTGCCCCAGTAAGACAGCCAGAGATTTTGTGAGAACCTTTGCATACTGGTTTCAGACTTAAAACTTAGAAGTATAGGTGTCTCTTCTGTATCAGAATCATGACAAAGATGACGAGATCTAGGAAATGCATTTCCAAATATTTTCGTATTTTATACCGTCACTTGAATATTTTATCACTTATGTTGTATTTCTTCATTCATCCATTCATTTATTCAACAAATATTGATAGAGTGCCTACGACGTGCCAGGGTCTGTTCTAGGAACTGGGAATATAATGGTGAGTAAAACAAATAAAAATCTCATTTCTCATGGGGAGCATTCTAGTGGGGAGGGGCAAGAAACAGACAGAATAACAAGACCAAGACAGCACATGATAGATGGTAAATGCTATGAAGAAAAATAAAGTTGGGAAAGGGAATAAGGGTTCTGTAGGAGTAGGAGGGTGAGGGGAGAGGGTTGCAATTTTAAACAGAGTGGAGTGAGAAAGTGATACTTAAATAGAGTCCTAAAAAAGGTGAAGGAGTGAACAAAATGGATGTCTGGTTTCTGGGCAGAGCAGCCAGCGCAAAGGCTCTTCAGTGCGAGTGTGCCTGCTGCATTCTAGCTGGAGTGGGAAGACCAGTGTGGCTGGAGCAGAGTGGACCGGGGGGACTGGTAGTGAAACAGAGCAGGACCCTACGGCCCTTGCTCCCCATGTCCTCTGCCTGCCTTTTGTCTGTGGAAAAAACTTTAGCCAAAGAATAAGTTTAATCAGAGAAGTGAGAAAATACAGAAACAAAGGAAAACAGTCAAAGGAGACCAAATAATAATAGTTTAGTCATTAAGCTAATTCAAGGACTTTTAGTTCCTCCTCAGGGCTATACATAACATTCTGAGCTCTATCCTTTGAGCTGTCTTATAGATATTGAAACCCTCACCAGGTGGAGAAGTTAACTACATGATGACCAGACTGTGGCCGTGGCATCAGCTGCCACAATTCCAAGAACTGCCTTCAAGAAATGGAAACAAACCAACCCTGGAACTGAAGATCAACTGTACTTAAAACAAGATGACGCTGGTCAGACCCCTGATGACCAATTTCAAAATGACTGTCAGAGCTGACTGTGCTGTTTCTGAATGTAACCCCCTCCCTTCACCTATAAAAGCTCTTACCCACTGATTGTCAGTGGGGGGAAGTCGGCCTTTGGACAGGAGTCCGCCCTCTGCACAGTTGCCGGCATCCAAAATAAAGCAAACCAACTTTGCCTCTTTATTGGCTTTTGAGGGGAGAGTAGCCAGACCCCATTTTCAGTTACAGTAGGATGTGTGGACAGGGAGGTGTACTGGTGAAGTGAGCGTGTGGTTGGCAGCACTTCATGTCAGAGCTTGAAGGTGTTTGTGAAGACCTTGGCTTTTTATTGGAGTGAGGTGGGAAGTCAATGGAAGGTTCTGAGCCACGCTCACTCTGGCTGCTGTGTAGGGAGACAGCAGCAAGGTCAAGGTGATCACAGGGAGGTCAGTCAGAAGTCTACGGCAGTATTTAGCTGAGAGATGAGAGTGGCTCAGAGCAGCATGTTCGCAGGGTTGGTGGTGGTGAGTGGCCAGGTTTTTGTACGTGGGGCTCGCTGATGGATTGGATGTGGGGTGAGAGAAGAGAGATGTCAGGGATGACTCCAAGGTTTTGGGCTTGGGTGAAAGGAAAGCTACAGTTATCACCTGAGAGGGGAAGGAGCTGGATTGGAGACAATTTATATGTTCCTCCATTAGGTACAAAATCTCACCTGAGTGCACTCAGGCATAATGAAGTTCTGGAGGTAAATGAAGACATTAAGAATCAACTTTGGGAAAGCTATGTAATAAGGATGGTGTTGAGGTAAACGGGTTACGTCTCCTTTTATATATATTAAGTGGCTGGTGTAGAAAACACTTTACAGCCAAATCTGATAACCCTTAAATTCTTTAATTTCTTTCTAATCAGGGATGGACAGAGATATGAGAAAACATGGATAAAGAGCTATGCAGGCAAAACTCAGTCGTGGGTACCAGAGATCTTCATTATGAATTAGGGCAATAAAACTTTTATTTTTGCAAAGTTATTGTTTTCCATAATGGCTACTTTTGTATTCATTATTGTGATTGAGTATTATATACAATGAATATTTGGTTCTAAGAAACAAACAAAAAAACTGCTGATGGAAAGAATGTGTACATGCTTGTTGAGCTGTTTAATAAATAACTATTTGATGATGATTCTGCAGTATGTTTAAAGGGTAATTCTTCTTCTTTGGAGAGTTCATCTGGCATTCTAAAAATGGATAACGTAATTTTAAGGGGTAACCAAAATGTATCAATTAGCCTGACATCTAGGTCTTTTTAACAGATCTTTAAATTTCCAATTTCCTTTGCCATCTTAACCATGGTAAATCATCCTAACAAGATCATTCTTTTGAACAACAGCCTCCTTATTAACTGAGATCAATTGAGATTAGAAAATGAAAAATACACTAGATGCTGAGAACTCTTTATGAAACCACATTTGTAAGATGAGTATTGAATGAAGATTAATGTGTTATTTTCAGCTTCTATATCATTGATTTAAACATTTATTCTCTATATCCCACTGCTGGATTAAACACTAATATATATTTGGATGGTGTGCTTGTTTGCAAGTATTATCTTTTCCCTATTGAGATTATATATTAATGGAAGGGAATGATTTTTAATTCAAAGGTAGCTTGCTTTGCATACCACATGTGTTTTTGAAAGTGCTACACATCAAATTGAGTAGAACAGATTTTCCACTGAATTATAAATTAATGATTAACTCTTTTGTTCTAATTTCTTATTGATTTTCATTTGCTCTTTGGATAAAATACAAGATCCTTAGCACCTCGTGTGGCCCCCTATGTGATCTGGACTCAGCCTACTTTTAAAGACAACTTCACAGCACTCTGCTCTTCTGTCTCCAGATACCCTGGTCTTCTTTCAAACCCTAATACTTCAGACTTAAGATTTTTGCACACACTGTCTAAAATGTTCATTCTCTAACACTACCTGCTTTATTTTTTCCATATGGTACATTACTTTCTTAATTATTTGTCTGTCATTCCCTAACTAGAAAGTAGCCTTCAAAAAATGCATGGATTTTAGTTTCTCTTTCCTCACTGCTGAATCTCTAGCATCTAGAACTGTGTTGGGTATATAGTATGCATTCAGAAAAAAATCATAATGAATGAATGAATGAATGATTACTTATCCTGGAATACCATTTTCCCTTCTCTATACCTAGGTACCCTCTATTCATCATTCAAATTCCAGCTTAAATGTCACTTTTTCAAGCCACCATTTTTGACCCCTAGGGCAAGATCAGCTTTCTCTACGACTTGTTCTTACATGTCTCTGTATGTCTAAGTTCTCCATAGCACTTATTAGAACTTTAACTTATAAAGTCCATTATTTGTGAGATAATTTTCTTAGCTCCTGTCTTCTCTCCTAAACTGTAACATGTCCTTATCTTGTTTTTAATCATCTCCCCAACATCTAGCAAAATGCCTGGAACAGAGAGATGCTCCATAAATAGCTGTTGGATGAAAACATGGATAGATGGATGGTCAAGCAACCCCTCATTATAAATTTCAGTCCCTTTGTTCCACTTGTTCAACGTTCTCTCAACAAAAAAATAGTGGTCAGTGAACCAGAGGGAATGTTTTTCTATACTAGACAGGTTCTTATTTAAACATACCCCTCCATGAATTCAGTAATGCTTGTAGGATCCCTTAAAGCTGATGCCTCATACCAGCCTCTTTACCCCCACATGTTATTTAATGAAATAAATACTTTATGAGTTTCTCCTCTGGACCAAACTACACAGGAGGGAAAGGTCATGTAAACAGTAGAAAGACCAGAAGCTTTAAAACAGAAAGATCTCTTACACTTTGACTGCCTGTGTGAGCTTGGCTAAGTTACCAGTTGAGCCGTGGGTTCTCCATCTGTCAAAGAGAAACAGCAACACGTATCTTGTGTGGTTGATGTAGGGATTATTAATAATGCATGTAGTGTGCTTGCCATATAATAGGTGCTCAAAATATGGCATCTGTTACTACTATCACTATAAGGAAAGCTCCTAGAGGGCAGACTACATCTGCATTCCCAGAACGTTATGTATAGAATACTCTCAGTAAAGGTTGGTTAAACTGACCCGCAGAATATGTGCTACTTCTCCACTCTCAACGGGTTTTAAATCTAAGCAAGAAAATAAGTTCCAAAACAGATTCATGAAATATTTAGATAATGACAAAATATAATACCTATTATAGTGTACTATATACAAGATTAGAGCAAAATATGTGCTACAGGCCATAAGTGCTTTGGATGGCCAGGCAGGAAATGGTAAGAGGTGGCTGGCTGTAGTTATTGGGGAATGATAAGTTCCCATGTCTGTGTGTGTAAGATATAGACCAGTAAGCCTCCTATAAAAATATTCAATTTCTTTGTCACTAGCTCCACCAATGTTGGATAAAATGGTAGAAAGCATCAACCTGATGCTTCTGGGTTAATATGATGGCAGACAAAATTGCGTTATTGATCTTGAGTAGCAAGCTGTATCCATAGTAATGGATGCTTTTTCCCCCTTTAACAATCAGTGGTTAGCTAATGATCACAAATAGGTTCTGATGACGGTGGGTAATGTTGCTCAAATAGGGCTGTATTATGTGGAGTACATCCTAGCCCTGGAAAACTAGAACATAGACTCAATCCCATATTCCACTTCTTTGCAGCATGCTCTGTACAGGTTTTCAGTTGAATTGCATCATCCATAATCATTACTTATTGTGGTCCTTTTATCTTAACCAGACTCTTTGCTTGCAGCTCTAATAGATGGGACTGAGATAGTGAGAATGAACAAAATAATGCTGCTTTTCTCTAAGACATTGTCTCCTTTTTGTTACTTAGGTGTCTCTGTAAAGGTGTTTGACATAGATCCAAACACAGGCACCCCATTAAAGGCTTTGGTACACTAGCAATCATACTGAAAGCTTCAGATGCCTAGTTACAGAACTGAATGCAGCCATCAACACACTCAGAAGTCCTCACATTAGGGAAAGAGATGACCACCGTCTTTCGTCACCTTAAGCCAGGTAAGGATGATCTAGAATCCACCTGTGCCAACGGGCAGCCAGGCACACATCAACCTGCCCAGATTCTCCACCTGCGGCAACAAGCCCAGTCAGACCAGACGTTCTGAAAATGAGCTACTTGCCCACACACCTGCATCACAGTGGCAGACAAATGGCCTGCAAGCCGCTGCCCGCCACGCTCCTACCCACACCATGCACACCTAGATGAACGCGCCTGAATATTCTTATTCACAAGGACAGAGACCTGACACTGTGCTCACACACGATCACAAACAAAAACACATGTGGAATTATGCATATTGTTCATCCAGGGCAGCAAAGCGCACTTATTATACACAGGCTTTCATGCCCTGCCCAAGACCCTTGGAACAGTGGTTTGCTTTTCTCTAAGCCATGCCCAAACTAGTCCTTCACCCCCGGCTGCGTGCCCAGCGTGGATAAAACAGCAACTCGGCTGCAGTCCGGTCGCTCTTTTCAACTCTTTTCTCCGCCTGAACTCCCGGGGGGCCGGGTGGCGCCGGTCGGCCGCGTCCGACTCCGGTGCCCTCCCCGCCCCTGCCGCGCCAAGGGGCGGGGCCCAGCCGGCCGCCAGGAAATGCCCAGGAGACGGTGTCACCTGGGCAAGCCCGACGACGTGTTGATTCCCAGGATCGCCGCCTTCCCCGGTCTGGGCCTCCGAGTCCCGAGCCCGATCGCGCTCACCTGTTCCCCAGGCGCGGCCCCGGGGAGCCCTGAGACGCTCCCGGGACCGCTGCTCTCCCTTCAACTCCACAACCATGAGCAAGTTGGGTAAGTTTTTTAAAGGGGGAGGCTCTTCCAAGAGCCGAGCTGCTCCCAGCTCCCAGGAAGCCCTGGCTCGACTTCGGGAGACAGAAGAGATGCTGAGCAAGAAACAAGAGTACCTGGAAAATCGAATCCAGAGGGAGCTCAGCCTGGCCAAGAAGCACGGCACGCAGAATAAACGAGGTAGGCTCGGGGTCTGGCCCCAGTCGTGAACTCTCCCCCTCCTACCTCCAGCCGTTTCCTTGGGGACAGTCCGGTCTGGCCCACTGCACCTGTCCCCCAGGCCACCAGGTGTGCTCCCACAGCCTTTCTAGAAACTGGTAATGACCCCCCCCCCAGGGGCCCGGAGTTAGAGCTGAGCAAAGCACAATCCTAGAGGGCAAAATGTAAGGAGGCACCACAAATCTCAGTAATCAAGATGAACAATATTTTTATGCAATATTTTAAAAACTCAAAGTTGATACAAAAGCATCCATAATGAACAAAATAGCAATATTTAAAATAAAAACAGGATTGGTATTATTGATTCTTTTCTGTTGCAACTGGCCCTTAAGTGTTCTGCACAGCCCTTCTTTATTTCAAATTCGTTCTGAAATGTGATGTTTTGTTCATCGTGGATTTTTTTTGCATTAATTTTGAATTTCAAAAATATTGCATTGAAATATTATTTATCTTGATTATTGCTTTTTTGGGTGCCCCCTTAAATTTTGCCCCTGGCTTGTCCCACCCTGGTCCAGTCCTGCTGACTCCAATGCTAAATATCAACTTTTCTGCCGTGTGTTTGTATTTTGAATCACACATTTCAACTTGCTTGTAAATCTCCATTGAAGTATATTCTAGTATGTTCTGGTTTCCCTTTTCCTCAGCTGTTGAAGACTTTAGTTGGCTGTTGTGCAGTTGAGCTATTATACCAAAAAAGTAATGTCGGAGAATTAAATAGTAATTCTATCACTGGCTTTTGCCACGTGGAAAGGTCTTTAAGTCAATAATGATTCTTGGTGCTCCTCTTGCACCTTGAACCCTTTGTTCTTTGCCAGAGTTAATTGGTTTCTTTAGTGTATGGCTCTCTCTATAGAGAATAGATCTAAACAACACCTGTGGCACATATAAAAACCCAGTAAGAAGTTGAAGTGATTTGCTTTTGTAACACAAGTTCAAGTGACAGACCCAGAAATAGAAGTGGCAATTTAGGACTCTGCTCACCACCAAACCCTGAACTTGCATCCTCAAGTTGGGCTTCTTGAGTCATAATGAAGCCTTGGGAAGATTTAGTTTGCCCTAAATGACCCTGCCATTGTTTAACACAGGAAAGCAATCATGTCTCCTGGAGTTGACCTTGAAAATCCTGCTCTTTCCATAAAAATGACATTTATGCACATTTACTACCAACAACAAAAAGGCCAAGTTTCATTTTCGTCTGCTCGTGCATGTAACTCTTGTCCACATTGTAGGCTGTTTTAGAGTTAAGTGCTGGTTTCTATTTTTACTTCGTGTCTGAAATATTTTGGGATGTTATTAAATGGCAATTTCTACAGAGACACTATGCCAATATGACTTGCTAAAAAGCCATTTGTTGTTCTGTTCCTGGGCCCTTCCTCTTCAGTTTGATGGGTACTCTGACACTTGCTTAGAGTACCCATCAAGGTACTCTGTCAAGGGTTTTTTTTTGTTTTTTTTTGATTTGTTATCCACTTGGATCTGTATGTAGCTTTATCTACAGTGGTTGCTCAGTAAATACTGGCTTAAAAAAAATCTGAAAAATGAAACGTCTGCTTCTATGAAGTGGTAGAAATATAGATTTGCTTTTAGAAGAAAAGAATGTAAAATAATATAATGTTCTTGAGTTGGCAATGCACTAAATAAAGTGTCTACAAGTAGACTTTATAAAGACACCAAAATAAATAAATAAATAAAGGCAACCCTAATCAGGAACATCAATCTAACTTCCTTAAATCAGAGTAGCTAGAGATGTATCAAGTGCAAATAATCAATTGGTTTCAGAAAAGCTATTTATTTTTCGTCATTTATCCATGGGAGCTTCATTGGAGTTAGCCCAAGCCTGGTTCTACAGTGGCCCTGGAAGTAGGAAGAGTCTGGTTAGCATGAGGCCATCTGTAATCTAAACTATGGAAAGAATCCAATCACAGACCATGCATTGGAAACACTGTCAATATCAGCATCTTCCAAATAAACCAAATAACTTCATATACATATGGTTACTGTTTTCCATTAGCCCCCAAGAAATATTTTCACACACATAATAAGGCCAAATATACTTAGTACTAAATGGATCTTGTGCTACACAATGTCAGTGTCAGAACGGCCGTAATTTACCTGATAATCAGAGTGACATATGTATGTGCAGTTAAAGTTTTACTTCTAGAGGTGGTTAGTCAGCTAACATGCTGTCAAGAATACTAGTTGAGTGGCCAGCTAGTATTGTAGCAGAAAGGGCCATACTCCCAGCCAGTACAAATTCTTCCATGATCTAGTTCTCTACAACAGAAGTTTTGACAGTTAGCATTCTCAATGTCAAAAATGGGTTTTATTGGTAAAATGAGTAACTCTTAAATTAGCATAATACATGTTAGAAATAGGATCTCACTGGTGAAATTGTGGGTATTCTAAACATGTGGTTTGGCTGAGATAGTTTAGAGATACTTCCTTGCTCCCCACGTAAGAACAGGCGTTAAGAATGTACTAAGTGTATAACTAACAACGTTAGGATGGTACCCGGGGCTTGATCAAATCAGCATAGTGTCCAGTCCTTGGTTCAGGTGGATTTCTGAACTCCCACAGAGCACAGCACCCTGCCAGGGAAGGTCGCTGTCTGTGTTCAGTGAGCCTTTTGTATAAGGTGTATTAAGACTAAAAGGACATAGAGCTGGGACTTCACTGAGCTCATAAACAGGTTGAGAAACTGTTTTTTGCCTGCTTGGCCCATGTATGTTTGTTTAATAAGTGTATCTGCAGATCTGAGTCTAAAACCTGCTTTCATTGCAACTTGTAGCAAGGCTGTGCAGTGGTAGCTAATTCTTACTTCAAACCTCTTTGGCAGTTACCATAATCTACCAAAACGAGCCTGAGTGGGCCCCACCAAACTGGTTTTGCAACAGCCATGATATCAAGGCTCTGTTGATCTAAAAGAGGAACAACTGAAGCAAGATCTATAATTTGGTTAAAAACTTGAGAAGAGCAGACATTCTTTAGTGCAGTTTATTCAGATTACTATGATAGAACTCCTGCTTTATATAAACTAGTAATCTGCTTTGTGGAAAAGCAGACTTTTTTATATGTCACTTAATTTTTTTTCTATTTTTGCTGAGCACTGTCATCTAGAGCAGTTTTCAGTCCTGGCTGTATATGAAAGTCACCTTGATGCCTGCGGGATCCTACCCTCATAGATTCTAACATAATTGGCTGGGGTGGGGTTTGGGCATCAATATTTTTTAAAGGTGCCCCCAGGTGGTTCTGCCCTGTAGCCAGGGTCAAGGATGAGAAAACTAAATCCGTGGTAATGTTAGTGGGGTAGAAATACAAGGTCTCTTAGTCTTGCAGTGCTTCTTAACTCTTTTCATATCATGGCACCCATGGGCACCGATAATATTTGTATGTGTCCCTGGGATAACCAAGGACCAGCAGCTCGAGGGCTCTGGACACCCCAGGCTGGAGGCCTCAGGAGCTGAAGGTATCAACATTTTAGCACATTGCAACTCCCTCCTGCCACACTAGGTGGTGGAACACCTTAGAGGTCACAGTTCAAACCTCTCTTATGAGTTGTTTTTTTTTTAATAAAATCTTTAAGAGATGATCTCAGGGATTTGCTTAAGTGTAATATCCCTATTCAGTTTCCGTCAATGTGTAAATATCTGATAGAAAGTAACTTAGTGTTGTAGTTAAGAGCCTGGGCTTCAAAGCAGATAGCCCTGGGTTTGATTCCTGGCCCTGTCCTGCCACTTAGAAACGGTGTGACTTTAGACCATTTACTTGGCCTGAGTCTCAGTCTCTTCATCTGCATAATGGTGGTGATAAAGTTGATCTTCAAAGTTGTGATGATTAACGACATTACTGTGTAAAGCCCTCCGTTCAGCGCTTTATAAATATCACCCTTTGTGATAACATAGCATTTTTTTTTTTTTAAAGCTGACATCAGTTTCCTAGTAAGATCCACATACTGGCTCAAATTTGTCTTCTGGAATAACACGGAATAAATCTACTCCATCTGTCATGTGAAGACCTTTCACATAGTTGAGGACAGCAGTCACTTGCCTGAGTCTCCTTCTCTGCAACCCCACCTCTGTCACTTCCTCAGTTACCCCTTCCCGTGCTGAGGTTTGCTCACCAGGGCAGGTCAGTCAGGGTGAGGCGAGTGAGGCCCTGACAGTGAGTGCCCCTTGACATCTTCCCCCTCGGTACCGCTCTGCTCTCTCCCCTCACCCTCGTGGTGGCCCCGTTGCTTACCTTTTCCCAAGCAGAACAAGAAATCCAAATATGTAACTATGTGAAAAGGGGTGGATCCAGGCTGGAGTTATCACTAGGCTGTTGGGAAGTGGACTTACAGAGGTGAGAGGTTGAGACAGAGAGGAAGTGAATTTGACCAAAATCCCTCCTCAGTGTCATTTCACAGGATTCCAGTGACAACTCGGAGCTGAGGTCATTCATTCAACCTCTTTGCCAGGTGTCTGTTTGGTGAAATGAGACCCCAAGACAGAGAGTCTTGTGTGCATAGCTGGCTCACTTTGAGCCCTGAGGTGTTTGGGGGCAAGGATGAATTTGTTTTCAGAGTCATGATGCAGTCTGGGGCTTCCTTGGAGTCAGGATGTGGGCACAGTCCCACTAGTTTAGCTCAGTGTTGGAATCTCTTTGGGCTTTTTATGATAGTTGTCACAGAGCTGAAGTCTGCAATCTCAGACACCGGGGGCCAGAAGAACTGGGTAAAGAGAACCACATCACTGTCAGCTGGTTGAGTGCCAGACTAGTGAGGGCAAAAGCATGGCTCAGGTAATAGGAGACAGGCACAGCCTGCAGGACCCGGATGGAAGTTCCCCTGGGAGATATCACTTACCTGGCGACCTCTTTTCTTAATAGAATTTCTCAAAATGTGGGTCTCAGATCAGCTGCATCAGAAGCCCTGGAGGATGCTGGTTAAAATGTATACTCAGAAGGACGCCCCTAAAAATTCTAATTTAGGGTTGAGTGTAGAGTTCAGAAACCTGAACTTTGAACAAATAACTCAATGATTCTGATGCAATTTGAGAACCTGTATGTATTATTTAATGGACCGTTAAACTGGGAGGCACTATCTCTGCTCTCCTTTCTTCTTCACCCGTTCTGTTCTCTTGTTTCTCCTCTCCTCTGGCATCACTCAGATACCCGGATGAGAAATAAACCTCCCGCTGTGTTAATTGCGAAGAAACACTCCCAGAGCTTCTGACAAGTCATCTTATGCACCGGAATTAGTTTTCTTTAGGGAAGTGCATAGGGTACTATGACTCCACAATCGTTGTGCAGGGTCCCAGAGTCCCCCAGTATTCAAATTACAACCAGACATCATAATAGTGTTCTGTTTGCCTCCGATTATCCAATTGTTGTACCACACTCTGTGTATTCTGGGGCCAGGGAAAAGAATTTTATTCCTGGGGCATCCAATACCTGGATCTTATTCTCAGGTCAACTGCCCATTTCTCTTCCGGAAAAGACAGATCAATAGAAATGCGACCCTCCCTCAACCTCCACCCTCAATTTCCTCCCTCACCTTGGGAGCTCCCTTCAGGCTTTAACCCCTGGTCGGGGGGGACCTAAAATGTCTGGACCAGTCCTGGGAGCCCTATTCACTTAAACTGTAATTTTAAAACGTCTCACTTTCTTAATACCTCCCTCTCCCCTCTGAGCCCTGGCAAGGATCCAGGGCTTACACCCTCACTCACGCACTTGGGAACTGACCAGCACAGAATGCCTTGGGTTTCTTATCTCTTTTGTTCTGCAGACACAGCCTCAGTTTGTATTTGCCTTTTCAGATGCCTTATCAGTTGCTTTTTCTACAACTGGACTTTGAAAGGATTAAAAATCCCAGCCAGATTTACCCTTCCCTCCCTTTTTAAAATCAATATTTTAAACTTGCATTCCATGTTTTACATGTATTTCTATTCAATATCATCTTATTTTCAGTTGCCTTAAAATAAAGATTTTAAAATTCCAATTTCATTGTCTTATATATGAGCCATTTCTTTTGGTTGAATCAGTCACAAATTTATTCAGCTGCCTTTTTTGTTGTTGTTCAAGTATTAAAATGTATTGAATAAGACAGAACCAAGGACAGAAGCTCATGACATGTCACTAGAGACTTCATTCCAGGATCACCTCTGCATGATAGCAATGATGTTTCATGTAAGATTCAGCTAAGGCATGATTACCAGTTTGACACCTCAGCAGTGAGTTCAGTTATTCATCTAGTTATGAATACACCTGACATCTATCTCTAGCCCACACCATCTTATTTCTCTAAGTTTTTTTCTCTTTTCCCTAACAATGCCTCAGTATACCTTGCGAATTCCTAAAACCAAACTATATTCACACACCTCTGGTTCACGATGCTGGTTTATGAACTGGTAGTGTGTTAACTTCATCAGATTCACCTGGAAAGCTTTTTAAGATGCCACAGCAGGAGATTCTGTTTCAAGAGATCTGGGATAAGGTTTAGAATTCTGGTACTCATAGCTTTCTGGGTGATTTTGATATGTATAAGGTTAGAAGGCCAGTGGTGGTCCATATTTTTTCTTTGGTCATCATCCAGTAACCCAAAGAAAAGAAGCCCATGAGATTAGTTTTTGAACTAAATTTTCAACTTTGTGAACTCGTATTGGCTTCTAGTTACCACTGGCTTCTTTTCTACTTCCTCAGAAGCTAGAGTATAGAGTGTATCTGTTCTAGAATCATTCTTTCAAGTATCTGTGGTACAAATTTTGACAGTTTGCTGACCTATCGTATTGGGTTGGCCAAAAAGTTCATTCGGGCATGGAAAAACCTGAGCAAACTTTTTGGCTAACCCATAGCTTCTTCTATGAGGGTAATTGGTACTGCTTCTTGTGTTATATAACTTTACATCTAGTTTATTTTTTTCCTTCATGAATTTGGAGCAATAGTATAAATATTGGAGCATTCATTTTTTATTATTCTTCATTTAAATTCCACAAAGCTGGAATAGAGCACCATATTTTGGGAAATATTTACATTCAGCAAAAATATAATTTTCCTTGATTTATGCTATTTTGTAGTTTATTGAATCAGCCACAATAAAATAGAATAAGGTAGAAAAGTTACTACTAACACAATGATTATGCCAAAATCATATGATTTATGCAGTTTCAAGAAACTACAACAGGAGATTACTGTGAACTGTCCTCAGATGTACTTAGTATTACTAGTATGTTTCTCAGTATTTAGGGCTACTTATTTCAGATCAGATTTTATTTTCAAGATAACAGAATAAAAAACAACTCAAAACACATAATACTCTAACCTATGCCTATAAGGCAAGGCATCTGATTCTGAGTTTTAAAGTTTATGATGCTTTGCTTAGGGGGTCAGTTTTGGAAAGGGCATGAATAATCTATTTTGGTATTCAATTTTTGTAATATGCTTAAGTACACGTGAATCTATTTGTGCTCTTAAGGGGCAAAATTATCACAATCACTTAAAATACATAGATAATATCGAGGTTTTATTTTTTAAAACTACACTCTCAATCCTCTGCTTTAGCAAACTATAGCCAGAACTTATAGCATATACCAGTAATTTTAGTTTCTCCTACTTTTTCTGACTATAATTTTATAGAAGTTCTAACACATACACAATTTCTCAAAAATTTGCAGAAGATGAAGGGAAAAATAAAAAAAGAGTCTGGAATAAATATAAAGCAAATAGTAAGCCATTTCCTGAGTAACTGACTTTCTTGTACCAGAGATTTTAATTACTTACCTCAAACAAGTGGTATTAATAGAGAATTACTTATTGGAAATATTTAGGACTTAGTACGAAGTTTATACGGTCATACTTTAAAGCAGTAAGAGCTCTTAAACCTGGACCAGTGGCTCTCTCAGCCCACTGCTAAGCCCTTTTCTCAAATATTTCTATCTTGCGGGAATTTCCAGTGAGAGAATGGGAAATAGCTAAAGCCCTGCCCATCATCTGCTCTGTGTAGCCTCCAACACCTCTTCTCAATCTAGCAGTCTAGTGACTTAAATACCAACAGTGTAATTGCTACCCTCAAACAAAACAAACCCAAAAAGGCAAGCAAGGAGGAGTGGTGCTTTTAAAAGTATAGGAAAGGAAAAGTTGATTATTCTCTGTTAAAAGTTGGGAATCCTTGTATTAGAAGTTATTTAAAAACTTAAAATTGAATGTCAACCAGTGAGCTTAAATTAATAAAGTTTACATGTTTATATTTGGCTTACATATGAAGTTAGAGAAATAAAATTGTACGACCAAACATTTGACAAGCATTTGGGACATTTCATTCTCTATTTGAACATGAATTTCTAGTGAATCTTTTTGGTTCTTTCACAGAGTGCTATATGCTGCACAGTCATAATGGATGTGTCTTCTTTGCTGTAGCAGGAACATTGTTCAACCGGCCTTTCTCAGTGAGCAGTGCTATTTATATTACCATTCTTTTTGTATATTTCATTCATCTAAAATGAAAGTCAGTATAACCCTGGAGTTTGAACAAAGATATTACCCTAACTCAGAACTTCTACTGTGTTGACTGAAGCAAGAAAAAAAAGTTATGATTATGTTAAGCCAATTTACACATATTTCAAAGATCATATACACAAGAACCTATGTTTTATCATTTTTTGAGCAGTTTGACACCTTTTATTCATGTAAACTATATTTACGTAAGCTATTATACTTGTTGAGTGTTTTTCTCTCACTTACATTTGAAAAACTAAAGAATAGTACATAGAGTTCATCACCAATGTCAAAGTAAACCTTTCTTCAAGAATTTAAGTTAGTAATAGTCACCTTGCTTTGAGGATTAGAATTATGTATTCCTCCAGATTTTTTTTTCTTTTTGTATTCCTCCAGATTTGTTGGTCATAGGATCTCCAGGGAATAATCATAGAATCATAAGCAGTGGGAGCTAATGGGGGCTCTAGGGGTAAAGTTTGTTGGTTCTCAGGAGCACCTACAAGCCATGGGCACAGTAGTTGGAAATATTGGTGCATCATATGAACAAGGAATACTTATTTACAAGTAGAAAATAGAACCACATTACACACACACACACACACACACACATACACATAACACATATATACATTATATAGATACATATACACACATGAACATATAAACACATGCATATACACATATTCATATATACAGACATACACAAAGGTACACACGCAGCATACAAAATTACATCCATAGGTACCTATGTCTACCCTGTAGAATGAAGCATAATCAGCTGTTTCTGAGTTTTTCTATTTAATATTTGCTGGTGCCATGTTCATACTTTTTCCTCTATATTCTAAGCAATAGCAGGCCCATAAAGGTTACCAATTTGTGAGGTTACTAATAATACTAGTAGCAAGTAGAAAACTTATTCATTCAATTGGTTATATATTCTGCCTGGTCACTTAACTGGGTCTTTACAAAGAATGTCAAGTGGATTTTAATTAATACATTGGTATAGTGTTCCAATAACAAGTTAATTTTACTTGCCTGGAAATTGACCTTGGAAGCAATTAATTATAAAAAATAGGAATTTCGGTGGATATTTAAAATGAGTCTTTTATACAGAGTGAAGTAAGTCAGAAAGAGAAAACCAAATATCGTATATTAACACATATATATGGAATCTAGAAAAATGGTATAGATGATCTTATTTGCAAAACAGAAATAGAGACACAGACATAGAGAGCAAACGTATGGATACTGAGGGGGAAATGGGAGGGTGGGATGAAATGGGAGATTGGGATTGACATATACACACTACTATGTATAAAAGAGATAACTAATGAGAACCTACAGTATAGCACAGGGAACTATAGTCAGTGCTCTGTGGTGACTTAAATGGGAAGAAAATCCAAAAAAGGGGGGATATATGTACATGTATGGATGATTCACTTTGCTGTACAGCAGAAATTGACACAGCAGTCTAAAGCAACTATACTTCAATAAAATTTTTTTTTTAATTTTAAAAAAAGGAAAAAATAAATAAAATGAGTCATTTATGCAAGCATTTCTTCCTTTTTGGCAACTCAAGCCTAATAGCACTTTTAGGTCATGACCTTCCCCTCTCAGATTTATCTCCTCTATTAATCTCTTGGGTGACATCCTGGCAGTGAGAACTGCCTTATCTCCAAAAGTAAGTGTGAGCTTTTTAGGATGAGGCGAGGAACATCATTTCTGTTGGACAATAACGTCCATTTCCCTTGTCTCTTTCTATCTTTCTGCAGATGGCTGAGGCCACCTCTTTGTAATCCTTTACACTTTATAATATTAATCAATCACTCTTTTTTTTTTTTAACACAAAATTCAGTACAACATTACTGGCTTGCTTACAGCAATATTCCTCTTCTGAATGCCCTTTCCTCAGAATATCTCTTGTTTACTTTCTCCAATCTTATTCCTTTTTTACTGTTTTCTCAAGCATCTGCTTTGCCATTGTATAATCCACTACATCATTTCTGTGGTCTAATCTTCTTTTAGCTTGCTATTTACCCTTTTTAATGACATTTAATATTGGCCAGACCTCTGAAAGTGTGATCTTACTTATAAGTTCCAGCTAGTGTGGCAAACTGGTGTGATTTGCTCTGGTTTCTCGTCCAGAAGCTTTACATCATTTAGTAAAGAGATTTGCAGTAGGGGAGAGGGTCAGGGGCTAGAAGTAATATGTTTCATCATTCATGCTTCTTACTGGGCAGTGTGTGTGAGCATCTGTGTAGACAGTCACCCTGGCTTCATTACCTTCCCTGTGAGGTCTTCCCTTACCCTCCAGAGAGAGTGTAGTGTGTATCCTCTGTGTATCCATTGTGCCTTGTACATGTCTCTTATTATTTTCCTCAATGTCTCCTATGCTACTTGAAGTGAAGGATGTACCTTATACAAGTTGGTATCCATGGAGACAGTTCCTGAAGATGGTAGGTGCTTAATAAATGCTTGTTGAATGATGAATAAGTGATTGAATGCCCGTTTTATATTTTGTCTCCTCTGAGATTGTAGCCTTATTTCTTTGCCCCTACAGTGCAAAGCGTGTGGTGGATCTCCAGTGCATGCCTGTGGAGTGACTGAAAGGAATGGATGAAGGATATTTTTAAAAAATGACGAAGGCTGGGGAAAATTCATAATGGGTTGGCCCTGGACAAATAAATGAATGTTAGATTTTTCTAATATTTCCCCAGCCGTTTCCAATCTAACCTGTGACTTTGAACAGAAACATTTTGTTTTTATTCCATTTATGGAATGCTCATGGTGATGCTTACTCAGATTGTGTTTTTCGAGAACTATAATGAGTTGCCATAAATAGAACTATTGTTTGATTAATGAAGTGAGTTGTATGTGAGTAAGAACAGGGCTTACGTTGAAGTTTCTCAAATAAAACAACACGATTATGAGACTTCCCAGTTAAAAGCAAAAGAGGACATAGCCAATTATGAGTGGCATATCACTTAAGCACTCTCTAGGATTAAGTCTTCCAAGCTTCATCTTTTTAGGCCTTCTCTAGAAATCATCCGTTCCTGGGAGAGAGTAGAGCTGTCATAATTCAGTTTCATAGTTCACAGATAGGTTTGTTTGTAGTCACTAGATATGATGGTTCCTAAAATGTTCTTCCTTTTTTGCCAACTAATAGATGAACAATGCACGGATTTATACACCTTGAACGAGCAAAGAATAACAGATTGACCTTTCCAATCAAGATGCCCTATACATGATCTAAGCAATGAAACGGCAACTCTTTTCTGCTATTTGAAGTTATTTTTCATAGATGACTGAAAGCCTTCCTCCTCTGGCAATGTGGTAAAGTTGCAGAGGGCTAGTTGAATTTTGGTTCAAGTGGGTAATTCTTACATTTCAGTCCCAGTTCTCAATGGGCTGTATAGTAAGGGCTCTTCGTGTATCCCTTGGCAGCAGTACATACAGGGCATTGTTCTGCAGCTCCGTCGCTGAAGAAACATCACTGTTATACAAAGAGACAAAACCCCTGGAAGTTTCTCCCCCACAAAGGAATACAGTAGATTCCTTTGTTTTAGAAAGAATGTTTTCCAGGTTTCATCAGCTGCCTAAAAGCACATGTAGGAGCTTGGCAGATTGAATTGCACATTCTACATAGGTTAAATTACACGGCTCGAAAAGTGTCCTTCTTTGCCAAATCAGGAGTGATGCTTTATTTGCAACATTTGTCGAATGTCTTTGAAAAAAATACAGCTGTTTCTTTCCTAAATTGGTTATTAGAAATCAAAGTTAAAGCCTGTCCATCTCATGGTGGGCCCGTGGCATCATCATTTCACATGAGAAACAGCTCACAAGGATACTCCTCACATACACCTCTTGACTCTTTGGAACAGAAGCCTCCGGTCTTAGTGTTTGGGAGAAACATACTGTGCCAGATAGAAGCCACAAGAAGTGTCAGGTGTCCTGGGGCCAGATCCAGCCATACAGAAATCATCTGTTTTGCTCACACAAGGTTTTTTTGAAAAATGTAGCTCAGCTTTTAACTTTGAAGGATTTGGGATGCAAATCCAGATCTCTTGCTTCTTTTGATCGTGTGGAAGGCTGGGCGTGCAGTCTGCATGGCAGCCGAGGACTGGAGCCCAGTGGCGTTGCTTCCATAGGTCAGGCTTAATCTCTCCTGGTCTCCAGAGTTCCCACTTCTTCCTGTTGGCTCTTTGATACTGGAGCCAGTGTCCACGGCCATTTATCATCACTCTTGCACTATTTTTTACTGTTATAATAGAGTAATAATAGAATATTCCTCTATCTCTTTCTCACAGGTGAGAAAACAAAGAAGCCCTTTCTCCTTAACCTCTCTCTCTCTCCTTCACTTACTTTCATTGCCTGCTTCCTCCTTCAGAGTTTAGGTCTCTGATTCAGGCCAATGTGTAGTTTGCGGTATGGAGATTATAGTGTAAGTTGAAATCTCACACCTTGGTGAATTTTAAAATTTCTCCCAACTATTTTGAAGGGCAGAAACCATATGTTAATGTAGGCATTCAAAATTGTGTCCCGACCAGAGCTTGTTATTATTATTTCAGCTGCGCCGTGCGGCTTGTGGGATCTTAGTTCCCCGACCAGGGATTGAACCTGGGCCCTTGGCAGTGAGAGCACAGAGTCCTAACCACTAGACTGCCAGGGAATTCCCAGAACTTATTGTTATTAATAAAAAATATTGGCAAGGTTGGGCATTACATCATGTGGCTCCCATCATATGGTTCTGAAATCTTGTGAAGAAGATGATGATAATGATGAAGGTTTCTAATATTTCGTAATCACTCACTATGTGCCAGACTAATTTCTTTACATATGTTATTTCATTTAATCTTTAACAGCCACGTGAGTTATATTCACATTTTCCAATAAGCAGCTATGTAAGGCCACGTAGCAGTGGGTAGATGGAGCCTAGATTTGAAAGGAAACCTGACTGCAGTGTACAGTGTTCTATTGTCATCTTCTAGGTGTTATTTTTATTGTTATTATTATTGTTCAACTGAGGGAGCATCATTCAAGGAGAGTTAAGGTCACATTCCTTAATAATAATAATAATAAGGTTATTACTCACAGTTTTTAATTGGTAGAGGTAAGATTAAAATGCAGTGCTAGTAACTCCAAAGCCCCATCTTTTATACCAAATAGTATTTTTCAATTTACAGAAAGTAATCTAAAATTAATTCTTACTAGGAAGCGTGGTATATTTTTTTAATGAAAAGTTTTAAAAATTCTCAAAAAAAAAAAAAAAAAGAAAATACTTTAGGGTCAATGGGTATAGTTAGGTTCCAAATAAGTACGGACACTGAACCAGCCTGAGAGAGGAAAGAGACGGACTTTGAACCTTCCACCTCTGGGTATGTTGGGTGGAGATGTGTATTTGGAGTTTAGCTTCTTAGGATACTCTGCTGTATAGTATTATGCACTGTACCATTGAAATGCAGAGCTGTTTTGTAATATTATGTTCCTGTTATGGTGAGTTAGGGTGAAAAAACAGGTAACTTGTTGCCCGGAGGTCTCAGAAATAAGATATGCAATCTCATTAATGAATGACTGTTATATAAATCACTCTTATTAATAGAAATAATATCTAGTTGCTCAGTCTCTACTGTGTACAGGTACTTTATAAGGTGGTTTCCATAAATTATCACTAGTTCTTAGAACAATCACCCTGCCTCTTGGGGATTATGTCCTCATTTGCAGAACAGCAAACTGAAGCTCAGAGAAGGAAAGTGACTTATCCAAGAAGGAAAGTGACTTATCCCAGAAGGAAAGTGACTTATCCAAGAATATACATCTATTAAGTCATGGAAGAAAAATTCACACTCTGACTTTGAAGGCCATACTCTTTCCGTTATACCATGCTGTCATGGTGCACAAAGTTATCAAATTTATTCATTTAGTATTCATTCATCTTATCTTCTCTAAAATGGACCGATAATAGTATTTACTCCTGTAGTTTTTTGTGAGAGTTGATATAAATCACATAATGCACATAAAGCACTTAACACCAGTTTGGCCTCTAGCAAATGCTCAGTAAACTTCGGTTTTTGTTATGTACAGTATTTTGTTGGCCATGTGCCAGGAACTGGGCCAGGTGCTGGGGAAACAGATGAATAGGATTCTGTACCTTTCCATAAAGGGCTTATAATTAGTGCAGGGGAGATGGAGTAGAATACATTTTACAAAAATTATAATCCAATATAATAAATGTCATAGTGGGTGTGGATCTCCAGGCAGAGTGATAGCACAGAAGGTCAGCTGCCCATATTCCTGCGTTCAGGAGAAAACCCTCACACAGCTCTGGTCATTCACGTGAAGAGCCTCTCCACAGTGATATTGTATGATATTGTAGAAAGGCCTTTGTGCCAGATGTTCTTTTTATTTTTTACTTTTTTTTAGTTCTTTCCTAAAGAACAGATTAAATAAATAAATAAAAGCTGTTCTTTAAATTAAGTGTTAGTGCTATTCAGCAAGGACTGAAATTGTGGTGTTGCACCTGGGGAGGGAAGTAGAACAGACCGAGTTGACCCTGGACCTTCACAGTGGGCAGAAAGGGGCGGGGAAAGAAAGTTACCACTCATGAGGGGAATATAGAAAAGTGATCCACACCTAAAAAGCCTTTCTTTGGCAACTGTAAGAATCCCCAGACTGCCTGCTTCCTCCCTACCCTTGGAAGGAAGCCTGCCTGTTGGCATGCCCTACCCGCTTCTATAGAGCTCTGGGCAGCCTTCTCTTTCAAGAGAGAGACCTCATGGAGAAACACTCATGTAACTATGATTTCAACAGTTGTTTGCACTGTTAAACTACAGTGTTCCCTGGCTTATTTTCTTACTATTACTTTTTGTAGCCTATATTGTCCTTTCTTGGATTTTAAAAAAAATTTTACTGGAGTAAAAGTATTTTTTTTGGAAACAGTGCATAGATATAAATTCTCTAAATGCCTGTAGGTCTAAAAATGACTTCATTTTGTTTCAGACTTAAATAATAGTTTGGATTTTTACAGAATTCTAGCTTCAAAACATTTCAAAAATTTTAAGACACTATTCCATTGCTGTTGGATAGCCAGTATTTCAAACATTTGATAATAATATCAGTCTCATTCCTTTGTAGATAATCTCTTTGCTTGTTTCTCCTCTGGAAACATTTAAGATGTTCTTTTTTTACCTTGGAGTTACAAAATTTCACTAGTATAGGTCTAGGCATGTGCCTTTTATTTTTTGCTTTTCCCATCTAAGTGTTCAGTGAGTATCTTTATTCTGAAGAATCGTCTTCCTTCAGCTTGGGGAAACCGTATTCTTTAATTTCTTTATTACTTCTTTCCCCACCGTTGTTTCTATTTTCTTCTGAAATCATTACTTATTCTTGTATTATTATCCAGACTCCCCCTGAAACATTCTTTCTCTTTTGAAATCCTTGTAAGACGGATGTTGGATTCCTTGGCTCTGTCCTCCAATATATTAACTTATCTCTCTTTTTGTTCTATGTTCTGGGAGAATTCCTTAACTTTATATTCCAGGTCACTAATTTAGTCATCAGTTATATTTATTCTACTTTTTAACATTTTTATTTATTTTTTTAGCTATGTTTTTAATTTCTAAGAATTTTTTCTTGTTTTCTAGTTGCTCATTTTCATGGAAGTCCATTCTTATCTTATAACACAATAGCCTCTTGATCTCCCTGAAGATACTAATACAAGTTTTGTTTTTAACATATTCTATTTCCTACATTCTCTCTCTTCTCTTGGGTTCATGACAATGTAGGCTACAAGAAGCAATAGTAAGAAAATAAGCCAGCAAGCTCTGTTAGTTTAGTGTAAATAACTGTTGAAATTGTGTCTATGAAACTTACTGCACTTAAGAAATGTTTCCTTAAATATTGAAAGAATAATTTAAAAAACTGGTAATCGTCTGGAACTAATAAAAGCGAGATTATTTCAATCAAATACTGTGGGGTTTGGGGTGATAAGACAATCTTGTTTGGGGACAATACATTTTATAGATACTGATTAATTATAGATTCTGATTTATTTTCAACATGGATAGAAAACTTAAGTTTAATTATATGTGTATATTTTAAATACAAGGGTACCCATTAGAATAATTTAGTATATATAACTATCCCACAATTAAAGGAGAATAAAATGGACAAATGAAAATTGATCAATCTATATAAAGACAAGAAAGCAAAAAGAAAATAAAAATCACAACAAACAGAAAACACAATAAATATGATAGTAAAAAGACCATACTAGATGATCTATCAGTTATTACAATAAATGATAATAACTTAAAAACTTACATTAAAAGTTGGAGACTATCTGAATGGTTAAAAATAATCACACACATTAAACACTCAAATATATGCTATCTGTAATAGGCAATATCAAAAAAGAGAAAATTAAAAACAATTTTGAAATTGAGGTCCATGTAAAATTATTATTATTATTATTTTTTTAATTAATTAATTAATTAATTTATTTTTGGCTGTGTTGGGTCTTCGTTTCTGTGCGAGGGCTTTCTCTAGTTGTGGAGGGCGGGGGCCACTCTTCATCGCGGTGCGCGGGCCTCTCACTATTGCAGCCTCTCTTGTTGCGGAGCACAGGCTCCAGATGCGCAGGCTCAGTAGTTGTGGCACACGGGCTTAGTTGCTCCGCGGCATGTGGGATCTTCCCAGACCAGGGCTTGAACCTGTGTCCCCTGCATTGGCAGGCAGATTCTCAACCACTGCACCACCAGGGAAGCCCCCATGTAAAATTATTACAGGCAAATTGTAATAAAAAGAAAGCTGAAAGATTAATTTTATATTAAACATTAATATTAATATACAAAATATAAATTTAATATGTAAATATTAACTTTATATTAAATATTAATTTAATAGAAAACAAAATGGAGTTTGAGGCAAAGGTTAAATGGAGATCAACTAATATTGATTCATAGATCATTAATAAAATCCAGCAGGAAAGTATAATGGCTAGAACTCTTCATGCACCAAACAAAAAGAATTGGAATAAATATACTAAATCTGTTGGAAGCACAAGAAGAAATTGACCAACACCATTAGAAAAGACCCTTCCCTCAGAAATCTCTGTTGCAATAACTTACATGTTTCACTCTGAAACCATTAAAATATTTGAGTTCTTTTGTCAATTCCATTTAATTATCTTCATATTAGCATTCTACTGCTGCTGTTTTCCTGCATTCTCACTAAATGCCTTACCAAAACTCCCATTTTAGGGCCTATTTTTCGGGGTGCCTTCCAAGGTGCCATAGTCAGAAGAACTCAGTGTTGTGATTTTTGAAAGAAGCACGTAAGATTTTGCTAAGTGTTAATGGGAGGGTATTTGGATACCATTTCTCTGAAGGCACCAGTCTTTTCCCTCACTGGTATGCCATCTAATCCTTGAGAATGACTCTACAGTGTTGATTTTATGGACATTTATGATTAGATGTAACCTTACTGATCATCTCATAGTCACTTCAGACCAAGACATGCTTGGCATCCTAGGCTTTGGACTGTCACTCACTGACTACCTTCAAGCAAGTCATATAACTTCTCTGGGTCTCAATTAACTTGTCTTTGAAATAAGAAAATAGGGCTAGAACAGATAGTCCTTAAAATTCTTTCTTTCTCTAAAGTTTTATTTTTCTTATTATGTGATATTTACTTCTATTTTATCTATTCTTTTTCTAAAATCCAGTATTAACAGAAACACTTCTGTGGTATATTTTATAGACTATGAAATTTTGACTTTTCATCTTCTGACACTTGGCAGATCTTTGGAAGAATAAAAAAATGTTTAAGGAAACAGTAGTTGGTACAAGCAACTGAAAGGATAGATGCTACCCTTTAGTTTTTTTATTTGGTATCCTCTTTGGTTTCAACAATACTGATTCCATGGTTGGTGCTGAGTAAACATATCTCAGCAAGTGTCTTGAGTGAGTGATTGGCTCTCTCCTTATAAATGTGGCTTCTCCCTTATTTAGCTGCATTACAGGCACTAAAGAGAAAGAAGAGGTTTGAGAAGCAGCTCACTCAGATTGATGGCACACTTTCTACCATTGAGTTCCAGAGAGAAGCCTTGGAAAACTCACACACCAACACGGAAGTGTTAAGGAACATGGGCATTGCAGCAAAAGCCATGAAAGCAGTTCATGAAAACATGTGAGTGACTTTAGTCTCCCTCTGAGCCATAAACTCCCTCAGTGCTTTGGAAGTATATGATGATCTGCACAGGAATGGGCTTACTCATTTGAGACTCTTTGACATGTTGGAATGGAATGTTCCCACAGAGAAAGAGCAGAAGTAATATTGGCAAAAGAGATAAAAGACCATGAAAAAATAAAGGACATTCATTTTGCCTTTAATGTTTCCCAGTAGCCTCACTATTGTTTGACACCCCACCTGCAAATATTTTCATTCTATAATTTTAAAAAGACTTAAATGTTAATATCTGTGAAGGTGTTAGAACTAATACAATAGTGGTTGTCAAATTTTGGGGGGACTCAAAAATCACTACTAATGAGAACACAGATGCCCAAGCTCCTTCAAGAAAAGTAAGGATTGGACCTTTTTGTTTTTAACCAAGCTCCCCAGGTGATTCTGATACTAACCAATGTTTGAGAACCATTGACATAAAATAGTAGATAAAAGCATGGATTTGGGGTCAGATTTTCTAGGTTATAATCCCAGATCCTGCTGACTGTCCTCGGGCAAATTACTTAGCCTCTCCCTGAGTCATTTTCCTTATCTGTAAATTGGAGATAATAATAGTACTTACCTCATGTGGTTATTGTGAAACTCAATGAGATACAAGATATACTGCACTTAGGAGTTCCTGGCACAAAGTAAGCGCTCAGTAATCTATATTCATAGTGGTAGTGGGGCTAACAATTTGCTTTATATTCACACTGAGAATCAATGTCTGGGACCTAATCCTTTTCCAAAGTTAAATATCATAATGAAGTTTGGACCAAAGGTACACAAGGGCAAAGAGTGACTGAGGGATGTAGAGAAGCTTCCATGGATGGGAAAAGGTGGGAGAGAGAGAGGCTGGGGTCAGTGAAGACATCTTTGCTAACATTTTCTTGCCTTGATAATCAATTGACAGTCAGCCATCATTTTGACAGCTTCTGAGACATCATTCAATTCATTATCAGAGTCACAGTTCTATATTGTTGCTGTAAGCAGGGTGCTAAAATGTATGACAAAATCATAGTTTTTCTCTCCGGGTCGTTTAGCAGCAGCATCCCTGGATGTTCCTTTCGAGAAAAATTCACTCCCAAACTTTAGCTGTACCTTTCTCATAGGATTTTCAAATAAATAATCCTTGTATATTTGGTTTAAATATAAGAATTGGAAATAAGGGGTGATAGGAGGATGGCAAAGTATTCTTTTGATTACTACATGAAATTATGTCGAAAATACTCAGCTTTTCCCATATATAGAGTCTGGAAAACTTGTAAAAGATTTATTCCACTGGGAATCAAAATTTCAGTGTTAATTGCTTAATAATGAGGAAAATTGTCACTTCTCTGGTGTCCAATCAGTTTGGCCTAGCTTCAGAGTTGGAGGAATGACTCAGAGACAAGGTACTGGAGAGGCAGCTCAGATGCTGGCATTCGGACACTGGCAGCTTCGGTGGGTGGTTGGAGGCCAGTGGGACTTGGGTGCTAGAAACTGTCTTGAAAGCAGCTGTCCGTCCTGGGCCTGTGATTCCTTTGCTGAAGTTGCTGATTCTTCTGAGGGCTTCATAGGCCTAATCCTGCTCTCATCGGTAATCTCTCAGACCATCAGCAGCTATGGGAAAGTTCTCAGGGAGCCAGGACCTCAGACATACTAGGCAGTCTAGAAAATAGATCTCTAGTTCCAGAGTTCACCTTCTACGAAAAGCTGCCCTGATAGCAGCTGCTGAGAGCTGCCCGAGTTTATCTTAGTCACAGTGGTCCTTGGTGGCCCATGGTACCACTTCCTGCAGAGTTAATACATAGCAGCATATATTTAAATTTTACATATGCCCTACCAGACAAAATTTCAAAATGGGTCTACAAATATTGTTAGTTATCAAATAATTTGCCCTCTAGTGACTCCCAAATGTAATGGCTATCAATTTAATTTAATTTACATAATTTAAAATATATGTACATATACAGAATTATTAATTTTTTTGAAATGCAAATTCTTAAAGTTGATAAGTCTTATCACCCGGAATGTTTACTATGCTACTGAAATAACTAAGAGTTTATATTAAATTGACTCATTTTTCTAATTTATATCTAAATTCATAATTTTAAAGTAAAATTCTAAACTATTTCAATAAAATATTATTTCCTAGGGATCTGAACAAAATAGATGATTTGATGCAAGAGATCACAGAGCAACAGGATATTGCCCAAGAAATCTCAGAAGCGTTTTCTCAACGAGTTGGATTTGGCGATAACTTTGATGAGGTGGGTGACACTATATAAAGAATGGAGTATTGTGGCTGCTAAAAAAGACAGCTTCCCACCATATGGGGCAAGCAGGTTTCCTTACACATTTCCTTAAATATCATTAAAGAATAAATTTCTTAGAAAAGTACCTGTCTTAAGAGGGAAATGAAGTGTTGGTAGCTCTGATTTAAAGGAAAGGTTAATATAGTTTGGCAGATAGCCCCCTAATTAAGTTTTCAGCTATTAAGGAAAAGCAGCATGTGATTATGTAAAGTTAGTGACTTTTAATGGTTGAAGCCTAAAGCCCCATTACGAAAAATTGAGTGCTCGCACATCTGGGCAAAACAAAGCAGACTGTGTCACTCTGCAAGAAACAGACAGATCATGCTCATGTTAAATTAGAGGTTAGTCTACCTCTGTTCATTACTTAGGCTATGAAACAAAATAAATGTGGAGTGACATTATTAACACACACACTCCATTGAGATTAATCAGTCCAATAATACAGACTATAATTATAATGGTGGTGTCTGCACTGTGAATTTCAATTGTTCTACTCAAAGTACACACAAAGTACACACAAATTTTGAAACATTTCCAATTCTCAGATTAGCATGGCAAAGAATCTGACTTCCTACGTTCATGTAGTGTTAAAAATGGTACATCTAATAATTAAGATGTAGTTCCACAGAATCCTTTAAAGTGAGAATTAGGTGTCAACAGCTTTTTTTTTCTAGTTTTGTTTTATTTTATTTTATCTTTCTCCATTCTACTTTCTTTTTTTTAAATTGAAGTATAGTTGATTTACAATGTTGTGTTAGTTTCAGGTGTACAGCAACGTGATTCAGTTATACATACCCATATATCTATTTTTTTTCAGATTCTTTTCTCTTATAGGTTATTACAAAATATTGAGTGCTGTCCCCTGTGCTATACAGTAGGTCCTTTTTGGTTGTCTATTTCATATACAGTAGTGTGTATACTTTAATCCCAAACTCCTAATTTATCCCTCGCCCCCCACTACTTTCCCCTTTGGTAACCATAAATTTGTTTTCTATTTGTTGTCTGTTCGTCTGTTTCTTCAATAGCTTTTTAAAATGGTATAGACCAGGGGTTGGAAAAATGTGGCTTTCAGGCCAAATCCTCCCCAAGTTCTGTTTTTGTATGGCCTGTTGAACAAGATGGTTTTTATATGTTTAAAGGATTGCAGAAAACAACAGCAGCAGTGACAATAGCAACAAAGAAGGCTATGAGACAGAGACCATATGCAGTCTGCAAAGCCAAAAATATTGCTGTCTGGTCCTTTCCAGAGAAAGTTTGCCTATCCCTGGTTAGACTAACAAGCACCTAATGAGTGCACTATGACATGGTGGAAAGAGCTCTGGGCTCATTAGGACATCTGGGTTCTGCCATTTATTACTAAACTTTGTGTAAGTCCCTTTACTTTTCTGACCCTTAGTTTTCTCATTTATAAAATGAAAATGACCAGATCCCTAGACTATCTCTAAAGTTTCTTAAATTCTTTTATCAATGAATAAATAAGTGTATGGTACCTGAAGTCTGAAAATGATGGAGGTGATTATTCTGTCACCACATATCTGCTAAAGAAAATATCAATATCTTTTCAGTGCTGTTGGTAACCATCAAGCACTATTGGCAATTCTGGGCATACATTCAGTGTAGGATAGTGTGTTCTGCTACTACTACATTTGCTATATTTGTTCTTAATTGTTTTGTGAGCAGAAATAGGATATCAGAGTATTCATGCTGAAGGTACATTATTCATTCAGCCTGTGGGGCACCATAAAGCCCACAACTACACTGACCACACTATTTCACATGGCCTCATGCTATACATTTTCATGTTTATTTCCTTTTCATGAGGTAGATATAATGGTGGTCAGACAGTCATTCAGCTTACTGTATGTCTGATACATGGTGACTTGATCGAATGCTGCGGTTGGCTTAAGGATCTCCACTCTTGGCCCATAGTATTGTTACTCTCATTTTAACATAGAATAATTATTTGTTTCTGTGCCTTTCTCCTACATTCAATATGCTCCTTAAATGTAGGGACTGTTGTTTGTACTTTGTCTCCCCAGCCCTGAGTTCAGCCAGGAGTGAGCTCTCAGTAAATTTGTTCTATGATGAATAAATGAAGAAATCTCCTTGGTCGAATGTAAGAGTGTCTTAGGTCATTTCTAATAATGACAACCTCAGAATTCTAATGATGACAAATTTAGTTTTGACTCCCAACTTCTCTCAGGGGGGTTGGACTCAACCTGAGGACACTTGGAGCCAGTTAGACATGACCTATTCATCTCAAGTCATCTCATATCTGTCATAAGGTGACTTTTACCCTTAAAGCCTCAAACTAGACTTGCCTCTCTAAGGTTCTTGGGACAGAGAATAGTTTAGGATTAAACCAGACTCTCTGGGGCTATTGCTAAAAGAAAGAAATACAGTGTACCTACCTTGAGTTGAAGCTTTCTTAACTAAGACACACAGCATGATATTTACTAGTTTTGGTAATTTGACAAAGGAACAATAATATCTTTGATTCTTTTTACTTTTGGTATGTTATGGTTTTGCTATACCTGTTGTTTTATTTCAGTAGCATTAACCCAAATGAAAATATTTATTTCCTCTAGTTAAAGTCTCACAGATTCTTAATTCTTAATAGTAGAAAATAAAAGATACACTGGAAAAATGACAGGCAAGGTGTAAATTTCCTAGAAACTGTGGAGGTTATATATTCAGCTAGCACAAATTACTTGAAAAACTGTTGACTGAAGTATTATAAGATTAACTACAACAAATTTGCACAACCCCAAATATTCATATTTTAATTATTGCTCAGTGTTGCAAAAAAGACTTAGTCTTAAAATAAATATTCCATTTCACTGGGTTCTCACATATCAATTGGGTAGCAGATGTTCTTGTTATTATGTTTGAGGAAACCCACTTCTTGAAACATTAACTCCCTAATTCTTTCTTTTTCCTCTGTTCAGGATGAGCTGATGGCAGAACTTGAGGAACTGGAGCAGGAAGAATTAAATAAGAAGATGGCAAATATCCGACTTCCAAATGTGCCTTCCTCCTCCCTCCCAGCACAGCCAGACAGAGTAGCAGGTCGCATGTCAAGCACATCCTCCTCTGCACATCGATCCCGAGCAGGTCTGTTCGCCACCTCAACCACCTGTGGTCAAATAATTACCTGAAATAATAGCCAGGCCTATCCCTTTTAGCACTTATTTTTCATTTCATAAAATATATCTTTTAATACATAATTCATACCTGTTTTCTGTGCTGAAAGTATGAATGTCACCAATTACTAATTTTTATCCATTTTTTGTTTGTTTGTTTCAGCATCTTCCAGGAGGACAGAAGAAGAGGATGATGATATCAAACAATTGGCAGCTTGGGCTACTTAAAACAGAATGTTTGGACACCGAAATTAATGAGCTGTACATAAGACACAAAAAATGTTTTTGCCAAATATAGAGGTTAACAAAGATTCTGTTTTATATTTTTACTGGATGAATAATTGTCTTTTAAGCCTCATAGGTAAAAGTTAAAAAAGGAGTCATGTGTAGATTTAGGATCCAGGATGGAATGGGACTTCCTGGTAGCGTTTTGGAGGATCTCTCCATACTGATGGGAGGGGGCATTCTACCTTGTTCACTATTGTATTATTTGCAGTCCTGGCACATAGTTGGTACTCTCTATATATTTGTTGAAAGAAAACTGAATTCTATGAACATATAAAACATATAACAGTTTATAAGCAACTTAAGAGTGATGATGTGTTTAGGAAAGATGGGGAAAATAACTTTCTTTCCTATGAGAATGCAAGTTTGCTGTGTGTATCCATGTTGTAGCCCAGGGTGAATGTATAAGAAACGTATCTCTTATAGGAGATAGAGAAGTTTGTAGAGAAGTCTTTTGTGAGTCTATACATAAATAGTTTCACTTGAGTTTTGCAGTTTAAAATCTTAAAGGAGTTTTAATTGACATTTATTATGCCAATTAAGCTTGGAATGGGACAATGGATGCATTTCCCAAAATGTCTGAAAGCACTAACAGCTTACACTGCTGAGCGAGAATCTCCTGGGTGTAATTTAGTCACGTAGGGGGCTGCATTAACATTCCCAGTCCATTATGATGCTGTATGGCTTCAGCGTGCTAAATGTGTGAGTATTCATTCTTTACTGTTTTGTGCTCTCTTGTACATTTATTTACACTTTACATCATATTCCTTGTAAATATGTAAAAATATAGGAAATTAAAAGTATATCTTGAATAAAGTTTTGGCCATAATGATTTTTAAGTGAAAGTACAACATTATGTATTGTCCATAATGGTTCATGGACCATAAAATGACAAACGTCGTTATAGAAAATGATCTAGTAATTCCCCACATTTGCTTAGGGAATACAAGGTCTAATGGGATGGAAAGAACACTAGGCCTGGAGGTCGGAGTTCTGGATTCCATCTCCTGCTCTGACACTAACACAGTACAACTAGGCAAGTCATAAACTCTTGTGTCTTGCCTTTGTGTCTTCCCTGGGAAATCTAAGGGTTGGACTTGATGATGTCTAATGGTTCCATCTTGCCACAGGCCTTTTGCACATGCTGTTTTTTCTTAGCAGTCTTCCCACCCTCCGCAACACAGATACCACATCTTATTTATTCCTTAAATCTTAGAGTGTCCTTTGTTTTGGTAAACTTTTCCTGATTGCACAGACTAAATCAAGTCTCCCTGTTATATGCTTTTGTAGCACTCTGCTTTCTCTCCTATCATCTATCATGGTTTATGTTGCATATTTACTTGAACAATCACTTTATTATTCTTCTTCCCTGCTGGGCTGTGGTAATTTGAGGTCATGGACTGTATCTCTTCCAGTTCAATCCCACTGTGTATCTCTGCACAGTCCCTCACATACAGTTGGCATTTAATTAAGATTTGTTAAATGAATGACTCTTTAAGTTTTTACATCTTTTGGGTCCTGATAGAATAACAGGAACTGGATTTACCTTCTACCATCAAATAACTAGAAAATTGGACAAAATATATGAAACAACAGTTTCCAGACAGTTGACAGCAGGCAGCACTAGACTGTGATTCTTGAGACGGAAACAAATGAAACGAGTACTTCCAGTCCCAGCTCACTGCCTTCACAGAGCCTGGCGGTCTTACCGAGTGGAGGAAATCTATGGGGAAATTCCTGGAAAGGAGGTTGCTTCAGAGAGAGAGAGCGAGGGAGCACGCTGGAGATCTGCAGAGAACTGATCTGTATACATGTATGAGGAAATTACTGAGGACAGGAAGGACCACTGGAAAGAAGCAGGCAGATCAGTCCCCAGAGCTCACACAGGGCTAGGAGTAGTTTGTGTTCCCACTAGCCATAGGGGAAAGACCTCCTACTACAGGGGCATCAGATTGAGTCCTTAGAAGGGTATTGTCTCATTAGTGAGGTCAAATTATGCCTAGACTAAAGGCTGTTCTGTGCTCACCCTAAAAAGCTTAAAAGCAAGCTTCAAAAGGATGAAATGATTCCAAGTAACTTACCTGCACCCCAGAACAAAACTCCCAAATGCTTAAAGGAATATAAAAGCTAATAAGTACCAACAAAAAAACAACTAAAATAAAACTGGCACCCAACAGCATAAAATTCACAAAGTCTGGCATCCAATAAAAAATTTTCAGGAGTGCAAAGAAGCAGGAAAATACAACCCATAACCAAGAGAAAAATCAAACAGTAAGAACAGACTCAGAAATGACACAGATGATGGAATTTGAAGGCAAGGGTTATTAAAACAGCTATTATAAATATATTTCACATGTTCATTACAATTACTATAATAAATATACTCCTTATGTTTGAGAAAGAAGAGAAAAGCATGATCACAATTAAGAGAGAAATGGCAGATATGAGAAAAAGACCCAAATTGAAATTCTAGACATGAAAAATACATTATCTGAAATGAAAATACAGAATATAGTGGGAAGGAGTAACATCAGATTAGACGTTTCAGAAGAAAAGGTTAGTGAACATAAAGACATAGCAACAGAAATTATCCTAAATAAAATACTAAAGAAAAAAAAGATTGGAAAAAAATAGAACAAGAGAAAGCTGTGAGACCATATTAAACTCTCTAACATGCAGGTAATTGGAGTCCTGGAATTGTGGTGGTGGGCTGGATGGATTTTTTTTTTCGGGGGGGGGAGAGTAGGGGGAGGGAATATGATAGAAAAAACCCTTTGTAGAAATAATGGCTGAGAAATTTCTAAGTTTGATGAAAACTGTAAACCCACAGTTCAATGAAGCTTAACATAACTTAAACATCAAAACCTCATAAATGAAACCTGAGACATGTTTGGATATCTCTCCTCACCTACTTAAACATACATTCCTAGCTAGTTCTGCTAGACCTGTGAGGTCCAAACGGTATCCATTAGCTACATGAAATGAGTACTTGAAATGTGGCTAGTGCAGTTGAGGAACTGAATTTTTAATTTCATTTAGTTTTAATTAATTTAAATTTAAAAACTAGTGCTCAATTTGGTTATAAGAAAATGTTAAGTATGCTTGAAAAAACTTAGGTACATACTTTTTCAACTGTTAAATTTATAAAATATATATATATACAGAACAAGTATTTCTAATTGAAATTTGCATTTGAATTGAGATGTGGTGTAAGTGTAAAATATATACAGTAATTTCCCTACATATGAACCTTCAAGTTACGAACTTTCGAAGATGCGAACGTGCGTTTGAATGTCCAGTCACATAAGTTAGTTCATGTGTCTGGCGTACATTATCATGTGTGTGCATCCTCTACAAGTGGTTGTGCTTTTGTGTACTTTACTGTACAGTACTGTAGAGAGTACAGTAGTACAGTATCTTTATTTCAAACCCAGGATGCCCGCAGTTTGTTCACGATTTTCATGGATTTGAGAAGGTGGATGAGGAGTCCAAAGAGGTCTTCAGTGACCATCAGCAAGAAGCTGGAGCTAGATCTGCAAGAGGACGACTTCACTGAACTCCTTGCTGTGCAACACGAGGAGCTTACTAATGAAGACCTGATGGAATTGGAGGCCCAGAGACAGGATGAAGAGAAACAAGAGGAAAAAGAAGTAACTGAAGAACCAAAGAGATTCACAATGCAGGAAATGGTAAGGGGATTTTCTTGATTTGAGGAAGCACTGTTAGTTTTTGAGGCACAGGACTTGAACATAGAATGGTACATGAAGGTTGCAGCAGCAGTTTGGAATGCAATCCAGTGTTACAGTGTCATCTATGACAAGAAAAAAGAACTACTACTCAGACATCACTGGATCATTTTTTCAAGAGGGTAGATAGAATTGAATCCAGCAAAGAACCAGAACCTGTGCCATCAACGTCAGGTGTGAGTGAAATTGCAGCTTGCCTTCCGTCTCCTATTGTTGATGATCCTTCATCTCTACCATCTCCCACCTCTTCTCCCTCCTCCAGTCAGTAACTCTTCTTGCCTGTTCACTCGATTCCAGCCCATGTATGCCAGCTGTTATACTGTACTACTGTAATTTTCAAGGTACTGTACTGTAAGATTAAAAATGTTTTCTTTATTTTTTGTGTTTTTTTATGTATTATTTGAGTGAAAAGTATTATAAACATATTAGAGTACAGTACTATATAACCGATTGTGTTAGTTGGATACCTAGGCTAACTTTGTTGGATTTACGAACAAATTGGACTTACGAGCGCGCTCTCAGAACGGAACTAGTTCGTATGTAGGGGACTTACTGTATTGGATTTCAAAGATTTAGTATAAAAAGAATGTAGAATATGTCATCAGTACTTTTATATTTATTTTATGTTGAAATATTGTTTTAGATGTATTGGGTTAAGTAAAATATATTATTAAAATTTATTTCACCTGATTGTTTTTACCATTTTTGAATAAGGCTACTTGGAAATTAAAAATTACATATGTAGCTCACATTATATTTCTATTGGTTAGCTTTGAGTAAGAAGATCAGTTCCTCATTAGCCATGAGTGCACAAGTAATGTATGATTTGAAGTACTAAAATGCTGTAGTGTTAAAAATAAAATAAATTTTGCAAAAGGTGACCTCTTACTCTGAAAAGAAATAAAATACTTTGAAATAAAATTATAATTTTGTTGCCCCTCGTTGACAGTAGGAAGGAATGAAAGAAATGAGAGGAAAGGTGAAAAGTAAATCATCCTTAGATTGAAAAGGTACTGAAAAGAATAAAGGTATTAATCAGACATCTAAAGGTGTTTCCAGCAATGCATCTTAGAATGGAAAAACTTCTGTTTGGAAGTTATAAATTCTGGGATGTTTGCTAAAAATTGGTTTCACTGCATTACAGTGATACCTCAGGGGTGGATCTCCATTCGGGCAGTGCTGTTTCATATTTTTAAATAAAATGTTTTCCAATATATCACTTAGACTTTTCTCCTTCTTTTTGGTTGTCAGAAACACACAACGTAGCTTAAGAGACAAACTTGGATTTTTTTGGAAGTGATTTGGGTAGTTCCCATAATCAAAGAAAACACTTGAAATGCAAATCAGAGGAAGATTAGAAACCAGAGAGGCTCTGGAATTCACAGCAGCCAGATCTAAGGGACTCCTTTTTCTGAGTAGCCAACGGTGAGGAAATGTAAGGGGCTACCATTTCGACCAAGCTGTTATTCTGCTCAAGAATCAAATTCCAGAGCCAGAATATTTGATTGACCAAGCTTGGCTCATATAACTAACTCTGGAGTAGCTACCAAGACCATCATGAACTGAGAAGCAGGAAGGGAGGTTTGCTAAAGCATAATCAAGGTGCTCCTACCTGAAGAAGAGAGAAGCGGTGTTAGCTACCTAAACCTAAAAACACCGCTTCAAACCACACATGTCCACTCAACAACCGAGAATAATTAACTCTGAATTTCAGCATTTCCTTATTCTTGGCAAACATAGTCTAAGCACTGATTTATTTAGTAGAAATTGGAGTAGCAAATAGTTTATACACCACAGTGGTATATGTCTTACTAAAACAAATTGAATAATGTGTCAAAGTTAGCAATCCAAGCAAGAAGAAAGAAAGAAAAAAATTTTAAAAGGGAAAAATTCAGAGAAGCTAGGACGAATAAGGATATTTTGGTAGCATTACATTACAGCCCAATGGAACAAATTGATGAACTGTTAGTCAACGTCTATTTCACCGCTCTACTTCCTTTCATTTCTTTAAGTTAAGACAGATGTTAATGTTTCTGATGGAGAAAGTGTTTCTTAAAATAGTTAAAATACTCCTCTAACTTCAAATTTACTTTGCATCATTTGTTTCTTGACTGACTAGAAGTTTTATTGCACTTTATACAAGACATTGGAGCTACTTTTCAGAAAAAAAAAAGACTTGGTATGCATTGAGGGAGTACAAACAAGGCAAAGCAGTAAAACTGTTATTCAGAAGGGAGATATTCGAACACTGAGCAAGTAGGTAATGCCTCTGATTATGAATGATTCTCCTGAACATTTCTGATATTCACAGGCTACTGAAGGTTATATATACACTATTATTTGTAATAATAATAGTGTATTAATACACTATTATTATATATACACTATATTATATTATAGTATAGTATTAATACACTATATTATATATACACTATTATTTGTAATAATAATATTGTATTAATATTGTAATAATAATAATTATTATTATTAGGGTTGAGTGTTCCTTTTCAGCATCCAGAAAAAAACTCCAATTCAGACTTCTCGATGAAGGACTGAAAGGATGACATGTATGTGGCATGTGACATGATTATATGTAATATATCTATAAATATATGAAATGTGTGTATGTAGATTATATATGCTTATATACAAATTATACATACTCTCTATATTAATACAATATGTGTGTGTCCTGTACTGTTTTGAAAGTCTGCTACTCCTTGCCCTCCACAACTTTCCTGTATTTCCTCAATTCCCACTCTTGCCTTTCTTTCTCTTTGGAGGGCTCAGTCTTCTTCCTGACTCATAAATGTGAATCTTTCCCAGATTTTCCATAATTTAGTTATTTGACCTCTCTTTCTTCTATACTATTCATAGATATCATTTAAATTATAACTTCAACTACCCTTCTATGAGAATGACTTAGATTTCATGTATAAATTTATTCAGTCAACCAAAATTTACTAAATATTATACTCTGACTTCTGAGCTAGTATGGGGATTAAAGTTTAATATAACAGTCCTGTCATCATGTATATTTCTAGCTGTGACCTCTATCCCAAGTTCTAGTCAATTAGAAGTTTACTTTAGTTTTCCTGCCATCTCTTCCATGTCAACATCTTTGTCTTAAAGTCTGTTTTATCTGGTGTTTTTATAGGTCCTCCAGCTCTCTTTTGGTTACAGTTTGCATGGGATATCTTTTTCCATCTTTTTACTCTCAATCTATATCTGTGCTTGAATCTAACGTGAGTCTTTTGTAGACAGCATATAATTATATATTCCGTTTTTAACCATTCACCAATCTCTGCCTTTTAATTGGAGAATTTAAGCATTACTATTTAATGTAGTTACTGTATTTGCCATTTTGCTGCTTTCTATATGTCTTCTATATGTCTTATGGCTGTCTTTTCCCCTTAATTTCTCCATTACTCACTTCTTTTAAAAAGTTAATAAGTAAATACATTCTAGTGTACTATTTTGATTCCCTTGCAGATTCTTTCACTATGTAATTTAAAGTTATTTTCTTAGTGATTTCCTTGGGGATTACAAATAACACCTTAATTTATAACTAGTTCAGATTAACACAAACTTAACTTCAATAGTATACAAAAACTCTGTTTCTATATATCTCCATCCCCCTTTATGTTGCATAAATTACATATTTAGGCATATGTGCCCATCAACATAGGTTTATAGTTATTGCATCATGTACTTGTCTTTTAAATAAAATGGGAAAAAAGAGGAGTTACAAACAAAAAATTACATTAATACTGCCTAATATTTACCTAGCAATAGTTACCTTTACTGCTATTCTTTATTATTTTGTGTTGATTCAAATTACTGTCTAGTGTCCTTTCATTTCTGCTTGAAGGACTTCTCTTAGCATGTCTTATAAGGCAGGTCTATTAACAATGAATTCTTTCAGTTTTTCTTTATCAGGGAGTATCTTAATTTCGCCTTCATTTTTTGAAGGGTAGTTTTTTTGGTTATAAAGTTTTGGGTAACAGTTTTTTTTTTTTTTTTTTTTCTTTCAGCACTTTGAATATGCTACTTCCTTCTGGTCTCCATGGTTTTTGATGAGAAATCAGCTGTTAATCTTACTGAGGATCTTTTGTACATGATGAGTCTCTTCTGTCTGGCTACTTTAAAGATTCTTTGCCTTTTGACAATTTGATTACAATGTGTGCAGGTGTGGATCTTTTTGAGTTTTTCCAACTTAGGGTTCATTGAGCTTTTTGGATATGTTGATTCATATCTTTCATCAAAGTTGGGAAGGATTTGCCATTATTTCTTCAAATATTCTTTTGGCTCCCTTTTTCTCTCTCTCTTTATTTGGGTGTCCAATTACATATGTTAGTTTGGTTGGCGGTATCAGATGGGTCTTTTAGGCTCTGTTCTTTTTATTTTTTTTTCACTTTTTCTTTTTGCTTTTCAGACTAGATAATCTTAGTCGATCTACCTTCAAGTCCACTGATTCTTTCTCTGCCTGATTAAGTTTGCTGCTGATTTTCCCTAGTGAATTTTCATTTCAGTTGTTATATTTTTCAACTTCAGAATTTCTATTTAGGTCTTATTTAGAAATTCTTTCTCCTTATGAATATTTCCTATTTGGTGAGAAATTGTTCTCATGCTTTCCTTTAGTACTCTAGAAATTGTTTGTTTTAGCTGTTTGAACATATTTAAAATGGCCAATTTAAAGTCTTTATCTAATAAGTCCAACATCTGGGCTTTTTTAGGTATAGTTTTTATTGATTGCTTTTTTCCCCCTGTGTTTGGACCATACTGTCTTGTTTCTTTGTATGTCTCATCATATTTTTTTTGTTGTTGAAAACAGGATATTTTGAATATCATATATTCAAATATTATAATCCATACCTTAGTGTTTTTTGTTGTTTCTTGAACTTGTTTGCTTGTTTAGTTACTAGTTTTTTTTTTTTTTTAATTTTTTATTTATTTATTTATTTTTAGCTGTGTTGGGTCTTCACTTCTGTGCGAGGGCCTTCTCCAGCCACGGCGAGCGGGGGCCACTCCCCATCGCAGTGCGCGGGCCTCTCACTATCGCAGCCTCTCGCTGCGGAGCACAGGCTCCAGACGCGCAGGCTCAGCAGTTGTGGCTCATGGGCCCAGCCGCTCCACGGCATGTGGGATCCTCCCAGACCAGGGCCCGAACCCGTGTCCCCTGCATTGGCAGGCAGACTCTCAACCACTGCGCCACCAGGGAAGCCCCTAGTTACTAGTTTTTTAAAGTCTGTAGTCTTTGTTGTGTGTGTCCATTGAAGTCTCTGTTTCATTAGTGGTCAGCTAATAACTGAATACAGATTTCCTTAAGTACTTGGAAATAAAGTATGCTGTATAAAACAAAATATTCTGCATAAAGTGGTGTGTACCACTCTCTGTACCTTTTATGAATGCATAATAACAGTCTACATGATTTGTTAAAATTTCAGTAAGACTCCTGTTTCCTTGACTGTGACATATGCACAGTCTGCACTACATGGGAAATAAGGCTTACATTTAGTTTATGCATTCCCAAATTATTCATTTGTTCATATATTTTTTCACGAAAGACTACTTGATGATAGATATTGTGAATTTAAGCAAGACACAGATGCTGCTCTTAGGTAGGTCACAGTCTAGCTCTGTGACCTTGGGAAAGTTTCTTAATTTCTCTGAGGATGAAATTCTTCTATGGTATAATAGGAACACTATCCTTGATATCACTGGATTATCATGAGAATTAAATGGGAATATGTATGTAAAACTAGTACAGTTCCTGGTACAAAATTAATGCTTAATAAATACTTTCTTCCTCCCCTTGTCAATTCTCAAAGCAACAGAGACACTTTAGGTAACAATTATCACCATCTGTCATGTGCTATCTCTATGCCAACTGAGTGCAATAGTCTTATTCAATGTTTCATTAGTTTGTAAAACATGGCTATGAATTAATTATTAATTAATTAATATAAGTAGTCATTAATAATAAGCTTGAAAGTGGCTCAAAGAGATGAAGCAACTTCCTGAGGACACACAATTGCTAAATTAAGATGAAGAATTTGAATTCAGTTCTCCTTTAGTTCAATATCTATATCCTTAACCTCTTCCCTGTACTTCTGCTGATACCGGTGCTTCTCTCACAAGATGACACAGGCATAAAATCCTTAAGAAAATAGTTCCAGACCAGTAGAACCTAAGAAAGGACCATTCCTTGTCTTTCCTTGGCTGTAGAAATCCAGACTGTGAAAAGGGTGAGTGCGTCATACTGGTATTTCTCCTAGAAGTTTATTTTACTTCAGACAATGCAAAATTACATAAGCCTAAAACTGTGTAATAAACTCCTGGGAAACTGGGCCAGATTGGTTGCATTTCTAATTAATTAGTTAATTGTTTATTTGTTTTTCTGACAGAATTTTAATTTTTTATTTTAAAGAACAATTATGCTTTTGGCAGAGAAAGAAAGCAAACTTCAGCTGAAAAGATTGAGCTACGAACAGTTCAAACACTGGCTCCCCTCAGTCCCTATTGGAAAAGTTAGCCCATTTGTAGTTCTTAGTCAAGATCGACAAGTTCAAGATCATGTTTTAAAACTAAGGTTCAAATTGGGAGATTGGGATTAACATATACACAGCACTATATATAAAATAGATAACTAATGAGAACCTACTGCATAGCACAGGGAACTCTACTCAGTGCTCTCTGGTGACCTAAATGGGTAGGAAATCTAAAAAAGAGTGGATATATGTATAACTGATTCACTTTGCTGTACAGCAGAAGCTAACACAACATTGTAAAACACCTATACTCCAATAAAAGTTTTTTAAAAAAGGAAAAAACCAAAAAACTAAGGTTCAAAGGAATTTGAGTTGTTTTTACTCTGATTTCTTTCCTGACAGGATCTGGAGCATTCTGCCATAGCTGAAGGTTTCAGATGACTGCAATGCTTGAAGTCACTCAGAGCAGACTGTAAAGTGCAGGAGAGCTAAATGTGTGACATGAACACTCCTGGTAGACCCAAGGATCATTACGTGCCTGTGAATTCTTCTCTCTCCTTCTCTTAAAATGTTTCACTTTTTAATGGCCTTAAAGGTATTTTCTAAAATAACATCAATAAGACTTGGATCAGGCTTGTATTTAAGGGGTAGAAATATAATTGCTAAATTTTTGAGTTTCTAAAAACATTGATAAATAAAACAAAGTCTAAAATTAGAGTGTTTTTGTACTGTTTGAAGCAATTAAATTGATCATTTATTGACCTGATCCTAAAATCATGAACTTTAGAATATAATTTGCCCGCCCCTTTGTGGCAATAGACTAGATTGTGAGGTTCCTGAGGGCAAGAACTGTAAACAAATAACCCTAACCAACCAAGCCAAAAAAACAGATAAAAAGGTGAATTGACAAATATTTGTTGAGTACCTATGCTTAGTACCAGGGATACAAAGATAAGCAAGGCTTGTTTATCGTAGGAGGTGGTGTAGTCTAACGGATCACGAGCACAGCTCCTGATGTAGGCTGCTGATCTGGTCCAGGTGTTGGCTCCATCATTTACTAGCTGTATGACTATTACCAGCCAGGTTCCCTAAGAAGCTGACTCTGAGATGGAAAAGAACACAGGAAGTTTAATAAGGGGTACTTTTGGCATCAATACCCAAGGAAAGGATTAGACAGAAGGAGAAGCTGAGCTGCAATGCAATCTAAACGGAGGCCTTAGCTAACCCTGTGAGACACTAAGAAGTGGTATCTGAGTGGAGGCAATCCCCCACGGCGATCGGTCATTGAATGCGGCTGCCTTGAAAAAAGGCATAGTCTTGGAGTGAGGAGGGCCACAGACAACACTTCAAGGAGATGAGAAAGTCAGTAGTATCTTGAAGGGGATGTGGAAGGTACATTATAGCTTCCACCACAGTCACCTTAGATAATTTAACTTTGTTGACCCTTGTTTTCTTCATGTGTAAAATAAGTATTTAAAAATATCTTCATAAGGTCAAAAGTAGGATTAAATATAACCATACAGGTAACATCCACGTTGTGCCTGGCACGTGAGAAGTCACAAAGATTCTCCATTGTCATCTTGTTCACAACTTCTCCAATAAGTAAAACAACTACTCTCTAGAGCATTAGGCATTCAAAAATGGGTAACCACAATCCCTGCCCTCAAGAAGTCTGGTTGGGGGAGGGCTGGTACATCAAAAGACAGTGCAATGCGATGCGATAAGTGTTCCATTGTTGCTTGGATGCCTTAGGCTGGTCCTCCGGACAAGCTGTTGCTTGAGTTGAGGACTGAAGGGTCTAGTAAGGAACTGGCGGCCAGTGGCTAAGGCAGGGCACTGTGAAAGATTGTGCTGGGGTCTAGGATGGCCAGAACACTGGGTGTAAGACAGAGGGTGGGGAGAGATGAGGCTGATAGGAGCCAGGTGATGGAGGTCTCAAATATCCTAGTATAGGATTTGGATTTATGCTGAAGGTACTGGGGAGTCAAGGAAGGATTTTTAAGTGTTGATGAGCTTGCATTTTACAAAGTCCAGTCTACCACAAAAATAAAGACTAGATTGGAGACAGGTGAGGTGAACGCAGAAAGACCCACTGAGAGGTGTGAACTGAGAGCACCGCAATGGGGTTTAGATGAGGGGTCATAGATACCCTCAATTACTGGTTTGAGAGGCTCAGCAGATGGTTGTGCCATTTTCTATGATATAGGGATATCAGAAGGTGGGTCTGACCTGGGTGGGAGGAAGGGGATCAGTTTGGTTTTGGACATCAACACTGAGACGTTTAGTGCCCATTGATGATTTCAGGGCTGGAGTGCAGAGGGTAATCTGTACAAGAGTCAGAGTTTGGAGTCAGCAAACTGCAGCCGTAGAGAGAAGAGGGTGGAGTGGAAGAGGACTGGCTAATAGCCAGTTAGTGGAAATTGCAACTGAGGAAGGAACAGGATACATGGAAAATCCAGGAGGTTTTTTTTAGCTTCTGTGACATATTTTGACAGAATGGAAAAATTCCTATTTCCAAGAAGCAGCTTTCCATCTTTCAATTATTTGAGCAAAGCCACTTCTCTTCAAAAATAAACCTCTCCCTCAAACGGAAGATATGGAGAAAAGAGGAAGAATTTTATTTTTTCAAAATAAGGTGACAAAAAGTTTTCAAACATACCACTTTTAGAAAACTAGCTGTAAAAGGAATTAAAGCACAAGAAAAGTTTTGATAAAGGAATAAAGAGAATGTGAAAAAACGAAAAGGGTGATATTGGGAGTAGAATTATTAAAAATGTTTAGAGACACACCTTTCAACATTGTGTAGCTGGCAACCTAAGTGAAAAATAGGTAAACTAATAGAAATGGATACATTGCAAAGTTTATTACAACTAAAAAATAGTTGATAATGACTTTTAGCATTTCAGATATAAAAATGGGTAAGGCAAGGGTCAATTTTATGTTCTTACTTTATGAAGGTAAAGGTAAAAATTCCCCCAAAATTCTACAGTAAATGAAATACACTCCTCTGTAGGCTATTTGAGATCTAGCTGGGATGAGTTCATTCATTCGGGTAGTACATTTTCTTAGATGAGATAGTCTCTCAAGATAAATCTCCTTGGGATGTATCTCCTTTAGGTCTGGCAAACCCGTAAAACAACAGCCAGACGCCGAGATCTTCAATTTGTAGCCTCTCTGACATCTCCTCTGACAAAGTTTTTTGCTCCGCAGAATGCGAGGCTGTCAAGTGCTACCACGCATCGTTCCCGCTAGGCGGCACTCCAAGCTCATCATCAAGCCGAGGACTAGCCGCCGGCTAAAATCTGCCATAGGCAGCTCGGTTCGTGGACAATGGCTAATAGTTTGCATTTTATTCATTGAAACTTTAGAATTGATAAATGCTTCTTTATAAACTAGGCAACAAGGCGTGCCATATGGTTTAACTGAGCCTGAAAGGAAGTCGTCTTTGGAATCCCTCCTCCTGCTTCATCTCACACTCCGGGGCATCTTGGGCACCAGTAAGGTGAGGCTGCCAGTGACAGCATCAAGTTTGCAGTGATGCCTGGGGTGGCCCTCTCTTCCCCGAGCACCGGTGGCTTGGTACTGTGCTAACTGGGAGATGCTTTGGTTGACTGCTTCTCAAGGAATTGATAAGACCCAACAACCTTGCTCAGCCATGCACACAATAGAGGTAACTTCTCTAACAAGCAGCTCAGAGGAGCAGGGTTTTCACTGCTCACTCGCACAGAGGAACCAGGACTGCATGATTGCAGCAGCGCCTGAGGGGCTCAACATTCCAGTAAATTCGGAGAAACAGCTCTCCTTATCTATGAGCTTCCAGGCATTGGAATGGGCACCGATTTTCAAAGACTTCAGGGAGGAGGATAGGACGCGTGCAGCCAGGCTCAGGCTGGAAGTTGTTGACTCCTGTTTGTTGGTATTAAAATGGGACACATGACCCTTCTTCACCAACCTCTTCTGTCAACATAAGCCTAAAAGGTAGAACTGGAACCTGGAATCAGGGACAAAATTGAGAACTCTCCCTCCAGTAGCTGTGGGAAAGTTAACACACAGATAATGGCTATGATCTATCATCCATGTCGTCTTTACGGATATAACCCAACACAGGAGAGGTTTGTATGCAATAAAGCAGCACTAGACTGGAAGCCAAAAAGACTTGTTTTCCATGACGCTCTACCACTCAGTCACTGCATTCAGGTAATCTTTCTGGTTTGACTTTTTACCTGTAAGATGAGGGATTTGAAGCAGAAGACTTGACAGGCTCCTTCAGGCATAAACATTCTAGGACTGGAATCTAGAGAAGTAGAGTCTGTCTGCAAACTTCCATGCCACAACCGCTGCAGGAGAGCTGTCCAAATCACAGTCGCTTCTGGGGGAAAGGCAGCTTTGTTACCTATGGGATTTGTGCCGGAGGATCAGTTTAAACCAGGTGATTTCTAAAGTACTTCTAGTTATAATAGACTCTCTGAATCTATATTACTTGTGAGTTGTTGATAAAGTATTAATTGGCTGAGGTCCAAATACCTTATTTTTAAATTATTTTTAATTTCCAAGATTGGTCACAATCCTTTCACATGCAACAAATATCCATAGAGCCTCTGGCATGCATATGATTAGTGTCTACATGGGGAATGGACTTAAACGTACAGCCCAAAGCAGTAAGTACTCTACTAGAGGAACTTACAAGGTGCTAGGGGTTCAGCTTCCTGGGCATCCCAGTGGCAATATGCCATGCAGAGCTGGAAGATAGCATGTCTGGAGTTGAGGACTCACAGAGGGCTCACCATGTCTGGAGTTGAGGGCCTGGAGAAGTAGCTGGGTCAGGAAGGGCCTTGTTCATTGCAGCACATGTCGAGAACAGGCTCTACCACGCAGACGGCCAGTACTGTTTGCTGATTAAATGCCTGCACTCATACAGATTATAAAGTGTTTTGTAACTGAGAGCAATGTCTAAAAAGTTCCTGCGATATTTCCCTAGACAGAATCTAAGGCCAGCATAGATCGTGTCTTTGTTGCTGTCATTTTTCCAGAAATTCCATGGACATGGGCAGGAATCTCAAATTGGTTAAATTTAAGGAAATTCTTATTTCTGTATCTCAAAATACAAATTTCTTAGACTACATCTCTTCTCATCCCAGCAGAAGCTTGTGAAAAAAGAATGGAATAACGTTATTCAAATTATATTTATTTTCAAACATTTTTAAGTTGAAAACGCCCTATATAATAAAATGAGGAACCTACCAAGGCACAAGGCATACAGTCTGTTTAGTCATGATGACCATTCTGTACCCTGAAAATAAATTTAGGAAGTGACTATCATATCAGATTTTATGCCTTGACAGTGCACTAAATCAATATTATTCCTCTGACATATTTGAAAGGTGAGACTAAACCAAAAGAAAAATGCTTCCAAGAATAAGTCTGAGGGAATTTGATGTCTGACAACAAATAGATCAACTTCCTTCATTTCCCTATTTCTTTATGTCCTTAAATAATATGCTCTATTTGCCTTATGCATTTACACTGGACAATTCATTTTAACTTTCAGTGTTTATAGAACAATTTGTAAGCATCATTCATGAAACAAAACTTATTGGAAAGACAGCAGAAGCAGGAAGTTGAGATATCCTAAGTTTTGGCTTTATGCTTCTATTGAAAGAAAATGTGGAGATAATGTTGTGTGTGAAGGTAAGGGGGTAGGAAAGCAGAACACTCCAGGAGCTGAAAAAGGCTAATATAACTCTAGGAAATGAGAAGCAGAGTGATAGATGACCTTGAGAGGTGAGCTCCAACTGGTTGTCAACTTGGGTGTATTAAACGTGTATTTCCATGAAAATATCTATTCACACAGAGATCCCACTATCACCAAGTAAAACTATAAAGGGTAGGAATATGGATAGTCCAGGACTGCAGGTAGCTTTCTCTTCTCCTCTTAAGTCTCCAGACTGTGACTGAATTGTGACCTTTTTATAACACAGCTTGGTGGGCACTGGGTGAGGCAGAAATGCCTGACTGACACACAGCTTTACCTGTGCACAGAAGAGCATGCTTAGCACCTATGCCACACCCATGCTGCCCCGGGGCTATGGTGATATTTCCAGGCCATGGGAGATGCCAGGTCCACAGCTGCACACTTGACACACCCTTTCACATGTCCTCCTTTCAACAAACCAAATTGGTGAACACTATCATTATCTCTGTTTTAAATGAGCACTGAGGCTCAGAGAGGCAAAGTAACTTGCTCCACTTGGTAAGAAACAGAGCCAAAACTCAAACTTAAGTCTGTTCAATTTTAAAGTATATTCTTAACTAGTATTGGATTAAGAGGTAAGTGAACTTGGAAGGTTCTGGGGCTCCAAGAACTGGAGAAAATTAGGAAATATTTTGTAGATATGAAATGTTCAGAAAAGTAAACCCAACAGGTTTTTACAAAATACTTTGAGGAAGACATTGTAAATATATCCATATTATCTATATCAACCTTTATCGAGGAATTAATGTATTACCTAGTTAAAAAGTGAAAGACATTTCTAAATGTATTTATGTCTTTCAGCACATATAGTAAAAGTCTTATTTTGAACATAAAGTTGTTCATATACTATAAAAACAGTTTCTCCAAGACCCTACTAAATAAATCATTGAGTTTCTGAAGGATTGAAGTCTGACACAGTGAATTATCAGCCTCCTAGATGGAGAGCCCCTCTGCTTTTGTCTGTCCCAGCTTTGTCCACTGTATTCGTATTTGTCTGGTCTTCTTTCCTTCATTTCCGGGGCATGAGCCCAAATGTTGTTGTAACTTGTTCTTTTATCATGCATACTTTAATTATTTCAACTATAGGCCATCTCTCACTTCTTCCTCTGTCTTCCAATTCCTGTTCATTTATCACAAGGAAATCATTAATCTATTCTAAGCAAAAACACAGCCCTTATTTTGATTAATGAGCATAAAATTAGAGCCGGTGATTGATAGCCTTTTGTGAAAGATGAATGCATGAAGACACTAAAAATAGAATTAATTGTCAGATAATTATGGCACTGAAAGGGGTTACCTTGTATGGCAGTAGGTGGGCCTTTAGGGCTGACATGGCTTCACTGTAGCTAATGTACAGAAGGCAGGGAGGAAGCCAGGGGTTACTTTGCTTCCGTGACCTTGTGCCCCATGTGTGCTGCGTGAGTCACCAAACTAGAGGTTGGCCTCCATGAGAAACCTGGGAGAATTTGGAGAGCTATTTTTGTATCCTTATGGCAAATCTTTTGCACTGTTTTTTGGCTTTGGTGGGCTATTTAGTTGAGGTGGTCAGAGTTGTCATTTTTGAGCAGACTACAAATCTGTATCATCTCTTCGTGTTTGGCCTGGCTCTCTTTGAAATCTCCCATTAGATTCTTTACAAAAGTCTCCACTTAGGTTCATCTGTACCATTATTCTAGATTCCACACATATGGAATAGAGACGTAGACATACAGAACGGACATGTGGACACAGTGGGGGGAAGAGGAAGGTGGGACAAATTGGGAGATTAGTTTTGACATAAATACACTACCATGTGTAAAATAGATAGCTAGTGGGAACCTGCTGTAAAGCATAGCGAGCTCAGCTCGGTGCTCAGCGACGACCTAGATGGGTGGGATGGCGGGGCGGGCAGTGGGAGGGAGGTCCAAGAGCGAGGGGATATAGGTATACATAGAGCTGCTTCACTTCATTGTACAGCAGAAACTAACACAACATTGTAAAACAATTTTAGTCCAATAAAAAAAAGTCTCCACGTACCTTTCTTCTCTAATCAAGCTGCTTCCCTCAAGCCCTGTATATCCACATAAATATTTGTTGTTAAATTATTCTTGTTTAATCACCAGTTCAAAACCATTTTGCCCCATTGCAAACATTTTACCCCATTGCAAACATTTTACAGATTTCCATTATCTTATAGATTAAAAAGCATTTTAAGCTTAGTTTGGTAAACCATCACCTACCAAATGGGTCACGTGGAAGTATGGTTAGAACAAAAACCATTTATAAACCAGACAGAGCCTATTCAAGCCTTCAAAATGTGAAATATAGGGTAAATGATGGAATAACATGGTTAATGAATGACATTCGGTCTGTCCACCAATATCAGTTTAATGAAGGATTTCCACTGTATTTCAGGTTTACGGGTATGCACCTGAATGGCCAACAATGATGGTACACAGGGTTGGATGTCAGAGTCTGTTCACTTATAAGTGCCTACTATGTGATAGACCGAGTTTTCACACTCCATTTAGGCCTCGACAGTGCTATAGTTTGAATGGCACTATCTTCCTTTTACAGGAGACAGGTAGGTTGAGGAATTTGCCATGAGTCAAAAACACACCGTAGGTGGTGGTGTTAAACACATATCAGTTACCATTAGTTTAAAAATAATTTAAAAAAACTACAAAGTAATGCATGCTTAATGTAGAAAAGTGAGAGAATACAGATTCATGAAAAGAAGGAAATAAAATTCCTTCGTAATTCCATCAAGTAGATAACCATGGCTATGATTTTACATATTTATTCTTTATTTAATCTTTATTTATTCTTATATTTTACATATTTATTCTTTCTGTATACCAATGCATAAATGTATACCTTTTTTCCTTATAAAAGTGAGACCATACTGTCTTGAAATATGCTTCTTTCAAGTAGTGGTATTTCATGTACATCTTTAAATCTTCTGCAACCTTGCTTTATTGGGTACAAAAGAGTCTACCTTTTTATCTATTATAAAATATTTAATAAATCACCTTAGCAGTGGAAATTTTGGTTGAAGTGTTTGAGATAAATGTGACGCATATCCCTTAAGCAAGATCTTTAAATATCACATATATTTCCTTGGTTTAAGTTCCTAGAAGTGTAATTCCTAGGTTGAAGGCTATGAACATTTTTAATAGTTTTGCTGTATGTAGTCAGATCAGTTCCAGAAATATTATTCTTAAACCAATTCCCACTGCCACCAGCAATACACAGACTTCATTTCTCCAACTCTAGTAAAAATACCATTAAAAAAATATATACATATACATATACATATATATAGCAACTATTTTTGATTAGTGAGGTCAAACTTTTCTCATTTTATTATATATTTGAATTTCTTCTTTTTCTTAACCTTTGCTTTAAATACTAAATATTAAAATTAGCCCAAAACAAGACAAAACTGTGATATTGTGCCATTATTGTATCCCCTCTGAAGGAAGAAGAAAAACATGATCTTCTCTGATAACAAATTACTTTTGGGATGAAAAACAAATTAACTGAATGAGACACCTGGGCCCATTAGGTATTTTTCCGTGATGCTTGTCACCATAGTACACATGGAGTCATGCATTTCTGGTCTTCATTTTAGTACTAAAACATATGAGTCCCTGATAGGTTTTAGACTAATGTACAATGGGCAAGGGATATGAAAAACAATTAATCCTAATTAACCTGACTTGAGTTCCACAAGGCACACCGTTCCCCTGAATTTTGGAGGATTGTTTCCAAATGCCTGCTGGAGAGCTCCACTTGGATAACCTATAGTATTTCAAACTCAGCGTGTCCCAAACTGAATCTACGCCCCCCTCCCTAAACCTTCCCCTCCCTGTGTCACTCTCTTCCTCAGTTGGTAGCACAACAATCCACAGAGAGTGTCAATCCCCAAGACTTAAATTTTCCTTTCAAATACCTCTATTTTCTCTACTAGTTCCCTAATTTAGGTCTTTAATTATTCAATAAATATTTTTGAGCACCTACTATGTGCCATATCTTTCTAAGCTTGGTAGTGGTGGGGGCAGGCAAGGGTTAGAAGAAAGTAGACAAAGCTTCAGAGCTTCCTTTTGGAGGAAGCTCTGAAACAGACAACAAGAAAGTAAGAAAGCTGCAGTTGAAGTGACTGTTTTGAGGACTATTTGAGGTTGCCTAAAAAGGTAACATTTAACTTAAAATTTGGAGAAGAGCCAGACAGTTAGGATTCTGGATACAGCATTCTAGACAGGGGATATGGAAAGGTTAGGTGGCAGAAGACCTTAACAGACTCAAGGAACAGAAAGGTGGCCATGTGGGCTGGCGTTAGGGAGAGGAGTTGGCAGGGTAAAACCATGTTTGGAGGCCACATAAAGGAGTTTGAATGTTACAATACTAAACATGATAGGAAATCTTTGAAAGTTTTTAAGTACAGATAAAAACATTATGTGATTTACATTTTTCAAAAAGAACACTATGGCAACTATGGGAGACTAGATTATAGTGGGGCAAAGATGGAAGCAGGGAGATCAGTTGATAGATTCTCACAGTAGTTCACCTGAGATATTTTTGTGGTTTGGACCAGGGAGATGGCAGTGGAGATGAAGAGAATTGGATAAATTCAAGGTATAAGGTAAGCCATCTCCTCGCCACCCCCAAACTTAGAATACATAATTTACCCGCTGAAGTTTTCCATCTTCTCTAGAGAATGTGCTCATTGACACCCATGATACGCTGGATGCTCATGGCTGGTTGGATCCTTCTTAGAACACCTGCACACTCCTGTTCCCTCCTAAGAGGGCTGTGTGATTACCAAGCATCAGTTTTGTTTCCAAAATTGTATCAGCTGTACTTAGACTAATTTTAAATAAATTTATTAATAGCATATAAAACAGTGAAATAGGAGAATAAATTATCATTTCGAGGAAAAACTAGGTCAGATGATACTTGGTAAAAGTGTATGTAAGATAGCAGTACAGGATTGAAAAAGAAAACCGTAAGAAATGTGCTTCCTGTCGCAGATTCCTTCATACATGTCTTCATTCTGCAGAAACCAAAGCTAAGATTTAGAAAATACATTAGGGATATGGCTTAGCAAGAGAGAGAACCAGAAACTCTCACTAGTGAAACTATACTAAAGAAAAGCCTTGAACCTCTATTAGAACATTGGTAAATGAATATACACTTATGTGCATTAAGTTAAAATAATATGTTTAAGATGTGTATCATAGTATGTGTCTCTGATCTATCACATCAGGTAAGTGGACTTCTGCATTTTGTAGCTATAACTAATGTACAGGATAAGGGAAAAAGAGTTATGGATAATTATACTTGTCACCTGCATAGGCTGGAGCTGACTCTTTGGCTTGGTGTGCCCTTCACATTCCACTTTAAGAAGCAGCTAAAGCACTAGACTTCTAATGCTTGCCAGTCTTCGCCCCCCTTTCCATTCCTCTCATTCTCATAATTCATCAAGAATATCACCACATCTACCTCAATGCCACACCACATAGAGATCATAAAAAAAGCGTATCACTCTGAACTCCTTGAAGGGATCATGTGCCTCTCAATAATTTTTATAACCCAGAGCAGACACACAGTAGATACTCAGTGTTTGTTGAATGAACAAATGAAAGAATATGCTATATTTTTTAAGGCTATCTACTTTTATCTTTTGAACTGAGAAAAATCTTTGCAAGCATTTAATGATGTCATATTCATTCCATACTGTTATGGACTGAATGTTCGTGTCCCCCCCAAATTCCTACGTTGAAGCCCTAACTCCTGAGTGTGGCTGTATATGGAAATGGAGCCTCTAAGAGAGTAATTAAGGTTAAATGAGGTCACATGGGTGGGGCCCTGATCCAATGGGGCTACTGTCCTTACGAGAGATACCAGAGAGCTTGCTCTCCACACACACGTGCACTGAGGAAGGGCCACGTGAGCACACAGCGAGAAGCTGTCTGCAACCAGGGAGAGTCTTCAGCAGATACCAACCCTGCTGGCACCTTGATCTTGGCACCCAGCCTCCAGAACTGTGAGAGAGTAAATTTATTGTCTAAGCCATCCGGTTTGTGGTATTTTGTTATAGTAGCCCCACCAGACTAATACCTATATGTAGAATACTAGATTTTCTCTTTCATATTTGATTTGTCAAAAGCAGCCTCAAATGTAAAGTGACCTTGGATATGTCTAATAGATGCTTCTCTCCCCTTTAGCTTTCAAAAAGTTTTTTTTCTCCTTTATTTTTCTTTGCCAATATACAACATCATCACAGGAAGAAAGGCCTTTTATTTTCTCTTTAAGCTTATAATCCACAATCCAAATTTAAGATAGCTTTTATCTTGGTACAATTAACAAAAAACTATAATTTAGAGTGGTTTAACAAGTGGCTAGTCTCTGTGATTCTCTTACTCTTCCCCCATGCTTGTCACACCTCATGTTTGCAAGATGGCTTTCATAGTACCTCTGGATACCATCTGAGGTCAAAACAAGAGGAAGGGGGGAGAGGATGGGTCAGTAGCATGTTTACCTTCTAACAGGAAAAGCAAGAGATTTCCCAGAAGCTACCAGCAGACTTCCACTTGTGTTACTGGCCATAATGTGTCACAGGTTCAAACCTAGCTGCAAGGGGAGTTGAGAAAACAAGTATTAAGTTTCTCCAATTCTTATTTTGGAGGTGGCAAAGGAGATGAGGAATGCAAGCATCTGTCAGGTTTTGTCAATGAATGGTGTGTGCTATAGAGGGAACCGGAAGACTGGACTGGCAGATCAGCTCATTCTAGAAGAGTTCTCCTGTCATGAGATTAATCACCACAAGGTGGGCTTTATATTTCACACTGTAGCAAAGGACTTTAGCCACCATCTGACTAACACTAATGCCTCTTTGATTACAATTAGCTGGGCTGCTAACATTACACTAGGGTATTTGAAGTCTGTACCTAGTCTTCCCTGTATCTAAAACACTACCTTTCATCTATTGAGTATACATTGGCTGTATTTTTTTTTTTATTGTTGTTTGTTTTGTGTGGAGATATTAACACTGTTCTACTTTTCCATCAATGATAAATATAAGAAAGTGGCAAGTAGGGTCTGCTCTAATTTGAGGCAATGGTTAAAGCCATAATTTGAGTTTATTGTGTTCTGGCCGAGAACCTACCAATAGCTTACCACTAGCCAGCATTTCTAAATTTGCATTTCATGTTCACTGATTTTACTAAAGGCATCTTTTAAAATAATTTGTATAATTATTGGCATCACTTCAGGATGCATTAACTGTTTTAGTACAGGCTATGACAAGTTCTTACCTAATGTAGTCTAAAACATCATTAAAATCTGAGACTTTACCAGAACAAAAATACATCTGTTCTAATTGAAGAACTTAAATAGGGAAGAAAATTGGAGTTAAGAGAAAATAAGAGGGAAAAATAAAGTCATCTTTACTATACAAAACGATAACTTATAAGGTTCTATACAGTAGCTACAGGTGAACCACAATTTGGCTTAGAGCTCCCCAGAAAACAAAACAAAAAAGAGAATGACAGTAATACAGTCTTTAAGATAAAAACAAATCAGTTGTTTAGGAGACGCACAGGTTTTACTGGAACTGAGACCTACGAGAATTTTCTCCCATGAGTTCTCATAAATGGTACACAATGTGATAGAGAATGCATCAGCTTTAAAAACACATGTATTGAAAATACAAGTTTTGATGATTGTTTTTGCTAGTCGAAGCTAACAGCATAGAAGCAAATTGCAATGGAGTAAAGCTAATTCTATGAAGAATCAAAATGTGGATCAAATATGTAGCTCTTTGAAAGTCTCCTAGAATATAAAACTTAGATTCCTTTCTCTTTCTAGTTGGGAATACAAACTTGTTTTAACAACATCTAAAACTTCCTCTATTCCTATAAGTAATACAAATCCATTTCAAAACCAGACTAATTATTCTTAGACCTAAGGCCACTGTTCCTTTCTAATCTCACAGACCGGTGAAGTAGACTACATGATTTATCTGAGGACCATGGTTTTCTAAATAAATGTGCTTTAAATGGCTAATCTAAGTATAGTAGATAGAACACATTCTAAAATGCTGAATTTTATGGTTGTACTTTTTATACGTGGACTTAATTTTCAAAAGGTTAAGTTAAAAGATTATCCACAAAATTCTGTTTCAGTTATGTTCAAATTTTTAATCAATACTGGTTACATTTGAAATGCACTGCACCTATTTACAAAGACTTAAAATGATCAGTAATATAAAGTGTAAACTTAAAAAGAAAATCACAGACTCATTCCACATCTGTGAAATGCAGCAGTTAACTGTAATTAAATTTACAATAATCGTAAGGGATAGGAAGAAGAACATAGAAACTGGAGGAGAAAAATAGTATTCAAGATCTGAACAACACAGTTACTGTTGTACTGAAAAAATAATTTATTAAATGAGTATAACACTGGGAATAAGATGCATTATAAAAGTAAATTCTAAATATAAACAATAGTGGTTTCCCTAATTAACAAGAGTTTTTCTTCACCCATTCAAAGTTTTAAATACAATCTTCTGAAAGGCCAGATTTTGAAAGTGTAGGGTTCACTTTAAAACAGACATGTATGTAGCACTACAATATCTGGAATTTATCATCTTGTTTTATTAGACTAAAAATGATATTGATTAATTTAAATGATTGTTCTTTTTTAAACCTTTTTAAAGCCTAGAATAATATTTTGAAATGAACAAGTAGACCATTTTATTATACTCTTTCTGTCTCCCCGGACAGCACACACATTTCTAATACAGTTTGTGGAAAATATTGAGATAGAGCATACCTGTCCATTTTGATGAAGACTTTAAAAAATTTTGGTACTTTGGTAAAAAGCAGTCTCCTTTTTAGATCAAAGGTTGACAACAGCCATTGTATCTATTAATCTACGTCCGTAGAATTTTAAACAACCACATCTTAATATGTACATCAAGATACTGATAAGCTTTTAGCTAGTGAAAGAAAAAAACGGAGACTGTTATTCTTTCCCCAATAAGTTTCCGTCAGTTTTTAGAAAGCATATGCAGTTCAATATACCAACTGGGATTTCAAAACGCCAACATTATTACAGTGCTTATTAACAGCAATATGCAAAACAATAGAAATGTAAAATAAATAACTTCATACTATAAAAATGAAACAAGGCACTTTCAACAACTATATGCAAAGCTGAGATAAACATTTTCTTCATAACGCGGACTCAAAGACTCTAGGAGACTTCTGTAAAGAGTGAAATAGTGAAGGCACTACATAATTCTTTTTCCTAACTCCACTTACTAAAGAAATTCACCAATTAAACTTGGCACAAAAGAGTTTAATTGTCATAAAGTGCATCACTTGGCTAAATATATTAAGAAGAAAATCAGCATCAATACATTATAGCAACATATTCACATATACAGAAATAAAAATGCAATGCCAGGAGTTGACATAGGAACTTTGCAGGATATATGGCTTTTTCTCTTTTATTTTTTTGTATAACTGCCTATTTGCTTACAATCTATATTTTCAAAAGGGTATGCCTTGATTAGCAAAAAGAGGTAGTGTTCTGACAAAGGCAAACCCACTGATTCTATAGGTAGAGATTTAAGATAAAGATTATGTGGAAAATATACAAGTATAACATATAATACACTGGTACAACATTTATTTTCGTATTTTGATATTAGTGAATTTGCTTTTAAAATCAAGGCTATTTTATCACTTTAGCTATGTTATTACAGCTCTTTCAAAGAGTTTTCCTTTGGTACTAGAAAGTTTTCTTCTTTTAAATAGTAACATTCCAGATAAGCAACTTTTATGTAGAGATGATAAACATGTCAACATTTAAAGCTCAATTCATCTTTACCATTTATTTAAACCATTAATGAAAATATATCATGTCTGAGACACAAGGAAGTATATAACCAACAGACAGCAACATGCAATTTATGTCCACTTAACTAATGTAACTGGTGATTTAAACACACACACACACACACACAAAGTGTGCACACCCACGTTAGTCTGGAGCAATATATTGGCAAAACAACAAAATAATTTATGCACAGTATTTCAGGATGTGGGCCTTGATGACAGAACTCTAGATTTTTTTTAGTGTGTTAAATACAAAGGTTGGCTAAAAGACAATGTAAAGCAACAGTGAATATAGTTCCTATACCAATAACTTAAATTTTTCTTTATGTAAACTTTATACATGTGCAATCTTGCTGTTTTCTGTAAATGCTTCAGTCTCCTTTTTTTTTTTTAAATATCTGCTACTCTATTCTAAATTTGCAGGAACGTAAAAATGGAAGGAACCACTTGAGATGCATTAGTCGTCTTCCACATTATATGCCACTTCTGCCACTTCTATGTCTGATATGGAATTTTCAGGTTCACAAAAACTTGAGCATTGCTTATTATCAGCTCTGCAAAAAAAAGACAAACACAATGAAGAGACTGGATGCACGCTATTTCACTTCACTATTACCTTAAAAATTTTTAAAGTCATGTAAAGAATATTTAAATATTTAATGGAAAAATATTTAATGAAAAAGAACATTTAAATATTCAGTCAGAAATTTAATATTTTAAAGTTGTCATTGCCAGATAACACCTTTGGAGATATATTTTTAACTCTTTCAGTTCTCTGAACTACCACTTTTCAATAAGAATCTAGTTTGTAATGACCTTTAACCAACAGAAAATTTGTTCTCATAATTATAGCTTAACCACTATCACTAATGTATTAATGGTGACCTTGGATTTATATGTAATAAAAATTCTATGTGTGTTCAAATATACCATCTTTTCATCATTCCTATTAGGTAGACAGGGTGGTTGCTATTACAGTGTCCCACTTTTTGCATGGAAAAGACTGACATTGAGAGAGATTAAAGTAATTTGTCAAGGTTACAAAATTAATGAATTAACTGAGTCACAGCCCAGTTAATTCAGACATATCTTCAAAATAAGTAATGAAATTTATAGGCTGGATGACAAAGATTCATTTTTAGGAACAGCCTAGAATATCTATAGTCTTCCTCTGTTTGCTCATCAGATTCATGATACAATAACACTGAGTTCATAAAAACATACTCTACAGAGTATTATGACTGTTTCTCTCCAATTATTCAGATGATTAGGCTATAATAAACCAAACAGTATATACCTAGATTCTTCATCTAAGACATCTTGATCAACCTCAAGTGCAGAGGACTCCACCTTTAGGATCTGTTCACCTTCTGTTCCTGACACGAGCAGTGATTCTTCAGGTTCTAAACATAAGTTCCTAAAGGTAAAGTACAGCAACAAGTTATTTTCTATGAATAAAATAGGTATATATTTATTGTTCTGAATGCATGTAGCTTTAGTAGCCTTCAGCTGTTCTAAGTGTAGTCATATACCTAATAAACTGTTGACTCTGGGTGTCAACAGTGAAATCAGTACTTATGATTAATTTAAAATGATTTTAACATCAATTCGATATATGCTGACAAGAAGGCAAACTAGAACTTTCATATGTGAAAAGTTGGCATAAATGCCTAGAAACAAAGATACTATTTAAACAGGTTAAAATAATGTTTGTCTTGGTGAACAGCTAGAGCTTTATTTTCCTGATATTTCCCGTCCTTCAAATTTTCAGGCTTCTAAATAAATAATCAAACAGACAATTTTCCCAATCTACAAGGATGTACACCATGAGTCTAAGACTTTTGGAGTCATAAATTTCCTAAATTGTAACGTACAAAGGGCATTTAGCCCAGAGTATCGAGCTGAATTAGACTGAAAATGCAAGCATCACAACACACCTGATTCTGTTTTCTAGCGTGTCTATAAGAAGTTGCTTCTCACAGAGCAGTTTCTTCAGTGATTCCAACTCTTTTTGTTTTTCAAGTAGTTCTTTTTGAAAACGGTAGTTTGTCTCTTCTAAAGTTTCACAGAAAGCCTTAAAAACAAACAAACAGCAAATAAAAAACATGCAGAAAGAGAATAACATTAATTACTTACGCAGTACCTTTCTCAAGGGCATAATTGAAGAGTCAATTTTTTTTTTTTTTTTTTTTTCTTTTTTTAGGGCGGCCTGGACGGGAGCTGCCCTGGGCCCCCAGAGCTGTCAGGCCTGGGGTGGAGGGATTCTCGCAGGCTGCAGAGGCAGGAAATGCAGCCGTGGCATTTTCGATGCTGGGCAGAGGGGCGGGAAGGCAGGCTGAGAGGACCAAGGGAGACCCAGATGAGCTGGCAGGCCATGCTGGGCACAGGATGCCTCCCCAGATGGGTCTCTGTTGTAATTTAAGGCATCACTGTTGGGGGTTGGCGCTTCCAAGGCCCTGGCGCACCTCGGTGGCCACCAGCATGCTGAGGCAGTTGAACCAGTTGTCGTAGGCCTCCAGGCTGTAGGTCTTAATCAGGTCCCCTCGGCACCTGTGCTTGTCCCGAGAGTCCATGTGGCTGACGATCTGCATCAGGTCCTCAGGGTGGATGCTGCTGACCCTCTCCAGCTCGATGTGAGTCAGCTGCTGGGCCAACACCAGGGGGTCACAGCACACGCCCAGGATGTCCTTCTGCGCGGCTGGCGGCTTGGCCTTGAGGATGGGCCCTTTGTCCATGGCCGGTGAGCGGAGCTTCTCACGCAGCTCCTGAAGCTGGCTCCGGGCAGCCAGGGACAGCAGCCGGCTCTGCGTCATTTGGGCCATGGCCTTCTTCACCGTGCCATTCTCCTCATCACACTGGGTGACCCGGTGGGTGATGGCTTTCAGTTCGGCCATGGCCTTCTCGTCCTGGAAGTCGTAGGGGAAGGCCTCTGTCCACTCCTTCAGTAGCTGCACGATCTTGGCTGAGAAGGACTTCAGCCTGGCCTTATCAGATCCGGCCTCCAGCTGCTGCCTCTGCTCCAGGCAGATCTGCCCCACGCGGGCCAGCAGGTCATGAGGGGGGACGAAGACCCGGGAGCTCAAGAGAAACGTGAAGATGTACGTCCTGTCGGGGTAATAGTCCACTGTGGGGACCAAGTGCTCCATCAAGGCCTCCAGGGACCCAGAGATGAGACGTCCGTCTTGGAAGATGAGGTCCCCGGAGCTGCCGGCCCCACCTCCTCACTCCTGCACCTGTCCACTACAGCTGGGCCCGAGGATGCTGGAGAAGACCACGGACGTCTGGGGCATAGTTTCCTCGGTCCGGGCCAGCGTAGCTCCCGCGCAGCCCTTGCGCCGCAGTCTGGCCCACAGCAGGTAACCAAAATAATGTGTATACAACCCAGATGATTTGTTCTCCACCCTCATCTTTTTAGGTCTCTGCTACTTTAGTACCTACTGGGGAACTTATAAATAAATATAAGTCCCTTTTCTTGAGAATTATTAAGTAGTAAGCCAGGGTGCCTGAAATGAATATGTGATATCTCTCTAGTGTATAACTGGGAAAAAAGTTACTAATAACCACTGTTTTAGCTTCTATTCTCCTTAGCCTGTTTTTGCCCAGTCCTAGATGATTATACTTTAAAGAAAAAAAAATAAAAAAAAGAAAACTGCGGCTATTGATTCCATTTGTATTAGCTCAGAAGACACATCCTATAATAACGATTTCCTTCATAGTGCCTTCAATATTATTTTCCCTTGCTTATCCTTTTACTATATTCACTCAAAGACATTCTATCCTTTATACCCAGGAAGCTAAACACTACTGAAATAGATTAAAACAAAAAACAAAATCATATTGCCATGAAGAATGATGTCATGAAAAAAATCTGGGTCACTTACCTTGATGAGGCTTTCAGTGTTGCTGATCAATTCTTTTAATTGTTCCTAGTTATCTATCGTTCCCTGTCTCCTTTGTGACTACGTTAAAACTTCACCCCTGGCAAATCCCCTACAATATGTTACTACTGGTGAGCCCAAGCCCAGCAGATGATCTTTATTCCTATACCAGAAAAAAAAAGTTACTCTCCCAGAATCCTAACTACATTTGCATTCCGTTCTTGTCCTCAAGAATATGTGCCTCTTCAAGTTAAGCCCAATCTCCTTTGGAAGCCTGCCCTATCCCATATACTCTCTCTTAAATTTTCAACCTTTCCCTCTCTTTTGGCCCTTAGGTTTATTTAATCGATTTGACTGAAGTTGATTAAGCAAACCCTAAAAATCTCTCCACATAAAAACAAAGTCATATCCACCACTCCCTTGATAGGAGTCTCTCTAGCTACTAACTCATCTTGTTCTTTTCAAAATAAAAAAGATTTCCAGGAAAAAAGTTTTTATCATCCAAATTTAGCCTCCCCATTCATGGCTAAAATCATTAGTTTTACTCTCTTTTCTCTACTAATTATACCCAGGCAAATGCTAACAATGACTTCTAACTGTCAAACCCAAAGTACTGTTTTTCTCAACTTCATAGCATGTCACTACTGACTTAAAAAGTAAAAAAAAAAAAAAAAAAAAAAAAATTTAATGGAATCCTCTTTTATTGTCCTCTGTGAAACTTCCTGGTTCCCCTAACTTTACAGTTACTTCTTAGATTTCTACTTGTTCTTTGCATGTGGGCATTCATCAGAGTTTTGTCCTTGATTATATATTCTCTTGCTCTGTATCTCATCCTTGGGCAATTACTGTTATCACTTCAACTATAACCTATACTATTTGCTATCGACTTCCAATTGTTTTTTCTGTTCATCTCCAGCCCAGACCTTTCCTGAGTACACAGATATCATTCATATGTCTACTGGTCCCCTTCAACTGTATGTACCAATGGTAAGTCAAAATGCACTCCCAATGGAATATCTGCTCTACCACCTCACCATCAAAGCCACCAGGCAAACATCTTAGATCACTGCATTTCGCTACTTTCTATGACCCAGGTAACCCAGTCTTTCCCACTTTCCCCTTCTCCTCCTCCCCCACTGCCTCATCAACATCTCGCTATACTCATCTACTCTATACTCATTTCTACTGTGCAGTATTGGCATAAGGCTAGGTAATGCGATCAGTGAAAGAGAAGAGTGCAGAAGCAAACCCTTCCTTTCATGTTCATTTGACTTTTGATAAAGGTGCCAATACAATTCAACACAGGGTACCGACACATTTTAATATCTATAGAAACTTAAGATCCTCACTTCACACCTTATACAAAATTAGCTCAGTATGGATGTAAGAGTTAAAACTATAAAACTTCTAGAAAAAAAAAAATAGGAGAAAATCCTGGTGGCCCTGTGTTAGGCAAAGAGTTCTTATGATACAATACCAAAAGCATAAGCCATAAAGGATGTGATAAAATGACCTTCATTATAATTAAAAACATTAGCACTTCAAAAGGTACCATTAAGAAGATAAAAAGACACATACAGACTATGAGAAAATATTTGCAAATCATATATTTGATAAAGGACCTGTATCCAAAATAACAAATTCTTACAACTCAGTAAGACAAACAACCCAACTAAAAAAATAAGCCAAAGGCTCAAACAGACAATTCGTCAGAGAAAACATACAAATGGCAAAAAAGCACATGAAAAAGCGATTAACATAAAAATCATTATGGGTATACAAATTAAAACTATAATGAAATACCATTTCACACCTACAAGAATGGCCATAATCCAACAGACAGATAATATCAAATGTTTGTGAGGACATGGAGAAACTGGAACTCTCATACACTACTGGTGGGAATGTAAAATGGCATAGCCACTCGGGAAAACTCTTTGTAAGTCTCTTAAAAAAGTTAAACATAATTTACCATATAGCCAAACATTCTATTCTTAGGGATCAACCCAAGAGAAATGAAAACATATGTCCACAAAAAGCCTTCTCTGAAATTGTTCATAGCAGCATTATTCATAATAACACAAAATTGGAAACAATCCAAATATCCCTCAGCTGGTGACTGGATAAACAAAATGTGGTATATGTGCACAACAGAAAACCATTCAATAATAAAAGTAATGAAATACTGAGAGAGACTATAACATGGATGATGCTCAAAAACATTATGTTAAGTGAATGAAACTAGATGCAAAGATTATATATACTGTATACTATTGCATATTGTATATACTATGCATATACAATATTATGCATATTGTATATATGAGATTATATATATATAGGCACACATATACACTTATATGCACATATATATACACACACACAGTATGATTCTATTTATATGAAATATCCAGAAAAGACAAATTTGCAGAGACTGAGAGCAGATCAGTAGTTGTCTGGGGCTGGGAGTGTGGAATGGCTGCAAAATGGCTTGTAGAATTTTTTTTGAGGTGAGGTGATGGAATTTTCTAAAACTGCATTATGGTAATGGAGACACAACTCTACAAATTTACTGAAAGTTATTAAATTGTACATTTACAATGAAATAGCAAATAGCAAATTTTATGGATGAAAATTTTACTTCAATAAAGCTGTTTAAAAATAAGCTATCGCATTCCTCTAACACAAAGAACTGACTCAGTTTAACTGAAAACATTACAAATCTACCAATTAAATCTGTTCCATTTAAACACTATTAAACATTTGGAAGAAAAACTTGCATAAATCCTAGCTAATCCTAGCTGAATCTAGCCAATTGCTTCAAGAAGTAGGCTACTTTAACACGTCAAGTAGCGTAATTTGAGTAGCCTTAAGCTTGAGCTGAATTGATAACAAGACAATGACTTCTACTTCTGAAGATTGGTTTTTTAAATTTGATTTTAACCGTAGGTTCTTTACTTTGATACTTAGATGGAAGAAAACTCAGCATGCAAATGTTACTTTTAAATGTAAAATAAATTTTCAAGTAATTTTCTTTTTTCTGAAACGGTATAAATAAAGAGAATAAATGTAGAATTTAATTTTAGGGCTTCATAGACTATAGGACATGTATGAATTTTTATTTTTTCACTGAATTACGTTCATGTATTTCAATGAAAGAAAGCTTTGACTCAAACATTAAAAGCTTTCTGTGCAAAACTACCATGGTCTGAAATTATAACTTTGCTGTTTATTGTTCCATTCAAGAAACAATGTAGTTATTGTATGGTATTATTTGTTCCTCTTTTTCATGTGATATATAATACAGCACTTACCCTGCTTTCTTCTAGGCTATCAAATGGACCTGGTGGATCATCCAGACAAAGAAATTCTCTCACTGCAAGGCTTTCAAAGGAAAAAAAAAATTAGCTGGGGTACAAATAAGTTTACAAAAGATAGCAAGAGAGCAGAAAGCAAAAGTTACTCTGAAGCTAGCTATAGTGTTTTAAGCAAGTTGGTTCTGCTGATAAATGAAAATAAGCAAGATGGCGTATGTGTTTTCACACAAGTAAGAAAATATAAATATAAAATCTATAGAAGATACAAAGATTTTAGGTTATTTCTAAGATCTTATGAACATAAATAGATTGTGAATTTATGTTACATATAAACTACACGACATAAAACATAAATCAGAAATGGTATAGGAAACCAAAGTAAATGGTGAAAAGACAGTATTATTTTCAAAGAAATATTAATTTGAACTAGTCTAAAAAAGTCATTATCTTTTTATGAAGAAATACAATTTCTAATTTATACTTCATTTGTTTCTTCTTCAGGAGATGATTCTAAAGTAACTAAAAAGTATTTACTATGAAACAAGTTAAAGATTTTTCTTGCAATCATGTTTATTATATTAATTTACTTAAGTATTTTCCCTAGAGAATTCAAGAGAAAGAATTCTGATCATCCCATTTCTGAATTACCATAAAGTTCATAATAATGAAATAATATGATATTGTTATACTTTTCAATTATCAGAAACAGGTTAAGAAGGTAGAAAACTGAACTTCCTTGTTATAAAATACTCCTCTTTCTAAAAAGTAATCTTGGATTGAGAGACAGCTCTATATGTATGTTAAAACAAAAATGTGGAGACTTAAAGGATGATGATGAAGGTGGTGGTGATAAGGAGATAAATGGGATTTTTAGTAAAATCTTTCCAAAGGAAAAAATGAATATAGAGAAGTGGTGTTAAGAAAGTAATCCAGAAGATCCCAAAAATAGAAAAAAGAGGAGCAAGTTTCTGGATTATAAAATCTTGATAATATAGATAATAAAAAAACATAACACTTAGGGAAACTGAGATAAAACTTGAGTATTCATAATCATGAAATAAGAGATGGAAGAGATCATAAATGTGATCTAGTAGAACTATCCATAGTATGCTGCTTATATTATCGCTTTTATATGTTCAGCCAAGAATATGTCTAAACACCTCCAGAAATAGGGACTATAATCATCTCTTAAAATAAACCATCCTAAGTTTGAATAACACAGACAACTAGAAATTTATTTCTTCAATGAGCTGGATTTTTCTCACTGAAGCTTCTATTCATGAGTCTTAGTTTGGCTTTCTGGGGCCCTTCCAGGTAAGTCTAAGTCTTCTTTCACATGATAACCCTAAAAATATGTCAAGAATGTTATGTTTACTCTAACCTTATACCTCTAACAAGCAATACTAACACACTGACATTTCCTTTTCTTTTTTCATGTAACAAAATTTACTGAGTACTTAAAGCCTATATGGTCTTCTGCATTCATGCAGCCAACATTTTTTTTCCAGTTTTACTGAAATATAATTGACAATTAAAAATTATATATATTTAAGGTATATAACTTGACTTGATATATAAATACATTATGAAATATGAAGTACAATCAAACTAATTAACATATCTATCACCTCACATGGTTACCATGTCTAACATTTTCAAAGTACATTACACACACAGGGCTTTCACATATCCTACTTTATTCAATTTCCACAACAATCATGTGAGGTGAGGCTAGGCATTATACCTCCATTTTACAAGTGATAATAAAGTTCAGAGAGGTAAAATGACCCACCCAAGGTCATCAGTGCAAGTGGTAGAGCTGGACCTTAAATCTGTCTTCTGAGTATAAATATGTGCCTTTTTCTCCTTTAAACTCTTTTCTCTTATGTTTTGGTTCATTTGGATTCTTTCCCCTTGCTGATCACTTCTTTCTGACCACATTCAATTTTTCTGTATCTTTCTTTAATCAAAGTCTCTAGAATACTGCAGTTGTTCTAATAGTATAGAGAAGAACAGGACCACCATACGTTCTTTTGGTTTAGATATTGTACTTTCTATCCACCCACTATTTATATCGGAAAACCAACTATTAGGCAGAATGAGGCACAAGAAATAAACTGATCTTCGGATTGACAGGTCAAAAGTTTGGATGAAACGCTGAGAGAACAGCCTTTAAGGATGAAAAGGAAAGTGCTAAGAAGTTTATGGAAGAGTCTTTTTAATACTTTCAGTGTATGACAACTTAATGTGTGACATTACTTCTTATAAGTTTATACTCAGATTTCCTCATTCATTAGTAACATTTTTATGTTCACCATTACTCTAAATATTGGAATGCTGCTGCTAGGAAAGAAAAAGGGGGTAAAGGGATATATGTATTTCTTTTTATACCTTTGGTTTATAGCAGAAATTCTTTTTATACCTTTGGTTTATAGCCCAAGATCCACAGTGATGTTGACAATGTACCTAGTTGTAGGAAAGTTTTTTTAGAGTAGTTATTCCATTTCATTCTCCTTCCCTAAAAATCTTTATGATTTATGGCTCACTAGAGTTCTACTCAAATGAAATCCAATGGATTCTCTAAATTTTTTTTCACTACAGTTCCAAGGTTATATTCCATGCCCTACTTTGTTTAATCTGTAGCATAAGAATGAAATTTAAAACTGGCACTACAACTGTGATTTACAAAACACTTTTTTCAGGGGTTCAATACATTTCTTCTGTTTCAATAGGACTCAGTTGATGGAAGAAGAAAGTTAATACTCTTAAGCTCTTTTCCCATCCAAGGAAAGGGACACACAAGAATGTCTTGGCAGATGGTAGTGTCTGAGAAGACAATTTCTTTCTCAAAAATTCGGGTACCTTTTCTCCCCCCTAGAAAAGGAAGCCTTTACCCCTTCTTGAGAATCACTGACTAGAGAACTTTATTTAGATTAGATAAATATTTGACTGCCTATGTGTGCCATGGTTCTGCTCAGTGATTTCTTATATATTATCAATGTACAATTTATAAACAAATCAAGTAAATTCAAATAAAGTATAAGTACCAAAGAGTCTATATTATTAAATGGTCTATGGATTAAATAGAAGTCAATTAAAAAAAATTATTATTTATTTACTTGTTCACTGATAGGTTCAATACAACCTCCTAATCTCTCTTCTGTATTTGATTTTTAATACTTTTGTTTCCATTTGACCATGATAATGAAGGTAAGAAAAACATCAGAATTAGGAGAGAAACCCATCTAAGAGAAAATCCAACAATCTGGAATTGAAAGGTATGGAAAGACTATCTTTCTGTTCTCTTTATCACGTAGAGTAACTTCTTACTGTGGTTGGGAAATCTCTATTTTAAAATTGTGATCAGTTGTTGACTTAACTTGCCTGAATATAAGGAAACCAGAGATGGTACCCTTCAGCATTGTTTTTATAAGAGCAAATTTGCCCTATAGCTTAAACTCTTCCTTTGAGTCTCTTGAAAAAGTTTCCTTTAAAAGAGTTTTATTGTAATTTTCAAACTTCTTAAAAAACTATTTCATCCAGTGAATCTTCACCTTTTATTTCATAATATACCTTCCTTTTTTTCTTTCATGGGTATGTATTTGTATTGTATGTTTACCAATGTATTAATGTATACATTGGTAAGTATTTTTGACATAATTTCAAAAATAACTAATCTAACAGTATGGATAATCCTTAGCTTCTCTCCAAATATGTCAAACGATTAAATGTGATTATTAAGTTAATATTATATCATCACACACTCAAAGATAACTTTGTAAGAAAATACAAATTAATGTATGTAGACATGATTTTAAAAGACCAGTAATTTAATAGCTAAATGAGCTCTTTATCTCAAAATTTATATTAAAAAAAAGCTAAAACTAATGCCTACAATTCATTAAAAGGTCAATAAAGAAAAAGTACTAAAAATACTAGATACTACTTCTGTCAAAACCAAATTAAGCACAAAAAGTCACTGCATGAAAATATTAATTGAGGGATTTCAGATAGAAATGTTTTATCAGTTACTATTTCTCTTCAGTATTCTCTACCAGTAAAAAGAAAATAACAAAAATTTGACATTAAATACAACCCCGAGGATAGGGACTCAGGGATCAAGGCTGGTGACAGTGAGGGTCACGGTGAGGGAGATGGGTTGGTGGGTGTGAAGCTGAAGGGCTCACGTTTACCCTCCTGGGGTGGATGTGCAGGTGAGGCTGTGGGCCTAGTTTATATCTTGATTATCTCTCACCTAGTTACTTTTAGTCCACTTGTGTCCCTACATTCAGTTTTATTCCTTCTAATACAAAAAATACTTCAAAAACAAATGTTTTATGTCAAGCCCAGCTTAAAACCCATCTGTGCCTCCTCTAACAAGAGGGAACAAAGCCAAGGTCTTGGCGTTGGCATAAAACACCTGTGTACATTCAAGCTTTTACTGCCTTTCTTATTTGACACTTCAGTAATAGTACATCCTCATGTCTATCATGTTGTTTCATGCTTGCTGCTGTCATCCTGGCCCATCCTTCCCACCTTCAGCTGGCTAACTCAGACTTCATATTCATGACTTAGCTCATCTATTATCTCCTCATAGAATCTTCTCTGACTAAATCCCCCTCCCCTACACTCTATTCGGTTCAGTACTCTTATATGCATTACTACACCACCTTGAAGAGATCCCTTTCATAGGACTTACTACACTGTATTATTAGTATTTTCTGTTTACCAAGCAGTCTGCTTCAACAAAAAGTAGATGACAAGTTCCAGGGCTGTACAGAATCTGAATAAATTAGCATAGCACAGAATAAATATTCAAAAAATAATGAATTTATTTGTAAGAGCTATGCTAATTGCTCTTAAAAAAATTAATGAAACTATTAAGAACATCAGAACAAATTTCTATCCACTGTTGTAGATAAATAATACAGCACAACTCTCAAATTTGGGATGGAGTTTAGTTTTTAATAGATATGCCTAGTTTGACGAGGGAGTAAGCTTAGGACAGCAACATGTAAGACCAAAAGTCTTAAGAGTTAAAAGAAGGTTAGAATCTGGCTGTTTCTGACGGTATGTCTTCAAGATTTATAAAGAAGCACAATGAAAGGAATAGCATATGAGAAACTTAGAGCTGAAAAAGGATTTTTAGAGAACATTTAGTCCATTTACTTCATTTTCTAATTGGAAACACTAATTAAAATCAGTTAAGTAGGGCTTCCCTGGTGGCGCAGTGGTTAAGAATCCGCCTGCCAATGCAGGGGACACGGGTTCGAGACCTGGTCCGGGAAGATCCCACATGCCACGGAGCAACTAAGCCCATGCACCACAACTACTGAGCCTGTGCTCTAGACCTGCAAGCCACAACTACTGAAGTCGGGGCACATAGAGCCCGTGCTCCACAACAAGACAAGCCACCGCAATGAGAAGCCTGTGCACCGCAACGAAGAGTAGCCTCTGCTCACTGCAGCTAGAGAAAGCCCGCACGCAGCAACAAAGCCAAAAGTAAATAAATAAAATAAATATATAAAAAATAAATGCATACGTTTAAAAAAAGTCAGTTAAGTAATTGCCTAAAATTATTTCACTACTAAGCCCAGAAAACTGAATTCTGCATAAGGTCTTTGAGACCTAATTTAATAAGTTAAGAGTTTACGTGTATCTGAATACAAAATATTTAGCTTTATTACATTAAAAAAACTGTCCATAACTGAAGGTCTACCAAACTAATATTTTGTGGTAAAAATCATCCAACCGACCTTAGCAATAATGTGTTCATTCTCATGAGCTGTCATTATATAAACTATTGCATATATAACTGAATTCTTTCATTTTATAAAAATACTAAGACTAACTCAACCTCTCTTGACAGTATCTTCACATATAAAAACAACTTACACATTAATAAAATTTCCTGTGAGAAGATGTGAAAATGTATAAAAAATAGTTTCTTTACATATTCTTGTTCAAAAATTATAATTTATTGAATTTTACAACTAGAAGAGACCTAAGAAGTCATCTAATCCAATATATCTCATGTAAATAATTCCCTCTTTAATACCACTGATAGTTATCTATCCTAGTCTCTTCAAATATTGATGCTTAAGGTAAACTCACTTTCTCAAAAGGCAGAACACTTTTATACCAGACAGCTTAAAATGACATGTGGCTCTTTTTTATCTGAGCTGATGGGGGCTTCCTCTAATTGTTCACTTATTCCTAGTTCTACACGTTAGTCTTGCTATTCAAAATGAGGTCCCTAGGCCGGCAGCAACAGCATCACCTAGAAACCTGTTAGAAATGCAGAATCTCCACTCCAGACCTTGCTAATTCAGGACGTGCATTTGAACAAGATGCACACTACAGCTGGAGAAGCACCGCTTTAAAGCTAAATATCATTTGATTAATTCTTTTCCCCATCACAATCTTTCAAATACATGAAGATGGTTATCATGTCCTTCCAAGTACTTTTTTTTTTTCAAAGGGTAAATTCTTATTTCTTTCAATTGTTTCCTCATGTAAATGTCTGGATACTATATACTACAGTATATATTTTTTAAACCATGAACTGCTGTTAATCCAGATCTATCTGCACTTTTTTTCTTTTAACAGATGTAGAATTTAAAACACTGAATTTTGGCATGGAACTCCTTATAGATGAATGGTAATATAAGGAAAAATATGTACTTTTAACCCTTGTATTTTAAAGAATTAAGAAGAAAAATGTGGTATATCAGGATATATGTGTAGTAATTCTGAAAACAGAGAATAGTAAGATATTTGGTGTGCTGATTAAATGATGTAATTATTTCAAAGTAGCACAAACTAGAATAAAACAATAAATAGCTAAATTTTAACTATAACAGATTATGCAATATGAGAACTTCCCCCTCTATCCATCTTTACACATCCTTCACCTTGACAAGCTGAGTTACATGCTATTTCGGGTACAGGACTTTGCCTGCTTGCTTCTGCATTTTGATATAATATTCCCGCTCATTTGGAAAGTCCGTCTTTACTTTCTCTTTGTCGGTTCAAATAGCATTCATTCTTTAAAATCCAGCTGAAATATCACCCTCTAGGAAGCCTCCTCTAATTCTCCCAGTCAAAAGTTCCCTCTCTTCCTCTTCTGAAAGAGATCGAGCTCTATCCATTATAGTTCTTTTGGGTGTGTCTTCTTCCTATTCGGTTTTCTTGAATAAAGGATTAGCATCTAATGCACCTTTGTGTAGCTGTAATACCTTATATATAGTAAGACCTAAATAAACATTTATCAAACAAAAACCAATAATAAATCCTTTATCATAAAAATATTAACATTTTTATCTGTTTTCTTACTTTGTATTCTCTAAATGCATCTGAAAATAACATTCGCTTAAAACATTTAAACCAACAATTCTTAACATCCCTTCAGTTCTTACTTCACTTCTGTTTTGTTATAGTTAGAGAAGTTGTAATATTAAGAGCTGCCAGTTGTGTACTGGCAAGCTCTTAGCCAAAATGAAGGTTAACAAATAACTGTGTCATGAAGTGCTAAGGAATCAAAATGGAAAGTGAAAGAACTGTATAATTAATATCAGATAATTACTTGGCCATATAAACATAGTAATTTTCTATGCTGCCGTTCCAACTGTAACAGGATGCTAACAGGTATACCAATAGGTAACGTAAACTCACTGATATTCTAAGTAGTGATTCTTAAATATGTAGTTTCATGTGTATTGGGATTTTGTCTTTATCCTTTCCTCCCTTATAAGAATTCATAAATGGTGTTTGGCAACCTCAGACTTTCTGGATATTCTCTAATTATTTGTCCTCCCACCTATAATCTTAATCTATTGTTCAAGATTCTCAAACCCCACTCCCTACTTCAGTATTGCTTGATTCACTGCAAACAGGACTGATCTTCCCCTTCTCTGAATTCCTTTTACTTTTATAATCTGTATCATGCCAAGTAGGACTTCATAAACTCCATTATTTCTTTCAAACAGAAGCTTAATTTCTTCAAATGAATTAAGTTCAGTAAGTATACCCTCAGCTTCCTTTTTACCCTTCTTAGTATGACAAAGGGCAAATTCTTAAGATACAGATTAAAAACTTTTCCCTCTGCCAAGTCATGTTTTAAACAGTAATTTATTAAGAAACTGCTTAAATTGTGAAATAAAAAATGCTATTCATCACTCGCAAAAAATATAGTACCCTAGAACAAACAAGGTATACAAACCTTATTTAGAGTTGTATTTAAGTTATCTTACTTGTATTCCTTAAATGTCTGAGATATATGACAAAAATAAGTAAGCAAGTAAATGTGAGGCACAATAGAGGTTTTCATGCAACACTTTTTAGAACCTTTAATATTCTAGGAATGTCAAATGAAACCTTTCCCCAACTTATTTGACCAAGAAATCTTTCTTCCCCTGAAACACCTATCTATAAATTGAACACGATCATTATCACTGTTCTAAGGACTGCAATTTTAGAAACAGGATCTTGAATGTTTACCATACAGATACAGATCTATTATCAATAATTAAAAAAAAAAGATACATCTCAACTAAGATACACTTTTAATGTTTAAAAAAATCAAGAAATCACAAGATGAGTTCATCAACATGGTTCATACTATTTAATATTTCATTAAATAAAAAGAGTATAGTCATTTATAGAATAAATTTGATTTTAATTTACCATATTTGCAATACAGAGACATAAATGTTTACTGAATAGGGAATAAGAGAAAGGGGATATGATGTTTTGACTTCTTAGCTGTAAAAGTCTTCTCTTATGGTATGGTATAAAATATATTTTCTTCAAAGGCTTTCTCTATGATTTTAGACTTTGTTGGTTTCTATTCCTGCTTTGTGTATCTGAATTAACACTAACCTTTTTTTTTTCTTTTTTCTTTGGAGAGATGTAAAAAATTATAGAAAAGTAGGGAACATCCACCTTCCTACCACCTAGGCTGGAACACGCAGTTGCTAAGTTTTGTCATATTTGTTTCAGTCTCTTTTTCTTATAAATAGTACAACAGCAAATATCAACAGTTCTGCCATTCATTCAACAAGTACTTATTGAGCATGGACTCTGTGTTGAATTGTGCTGAGCACTGCACACTGAATGGTGGGTAAACCAGCCATGACCTACTACTATGTATGCACCTTACAGCCTGGTAGGAGAACACAATCAAATAATCACACAAATAGTTACAAACTGAGATGTTGTGAAAGTAAAGTACCAAGTAGCCTTTCTCAGCTGGGATTCCATGACAGGATTCCTGCTGACAATGATGTGAGTGACTATTTTCTCATTCTCTTAAGACTGGTACATAGCTAGTAGCATCCTAGAAGTATGTAATGAGAAGTTAATTCATTACATGCAATGGGTGTCTTAGGGCATTAGGAGTTGACTTTCAGAATTAGTAGAGAAGATACAATGAGAAGACCTGACCTAGTTTTTGGCGGTGGTGGTAGGTGAGGGGTTGGTCCAGACAGCCAGTTACCTAAAAGTCTGTGTTGAAACGTGAAGGAGTTATCTAGGCCGGGGCTGGGGGAGGAAGGGTAGTAGTGTGAAATGTTGCCTTTCTAGGGACTAGCATATTGAAAGGTCCTAAGGGACAAAGGAGCAGGCGACTTTGAAAAATTACAAGACCAATATGGCTGATGTACAGAGAATGGGGGCAGGGAGGAATAACAAAACATGAAGTTGGAAAGACACGCAGGTGGTCAGGGACCAGAAAGGATGACTTAAACTGCATTACAAAAGATCACTGTGGCTCCAATGGACTACAGAAATAAGAGTGGATGAGGAAGATGAGTGATGGGAAAGGAGTAATTAAAGTGAGAGAAAACTGCTAGACTAGGTGGCGATGGCAGGAATGGAGAACAGTAGGCAGATTCGAGTAGTGTTTAAAGTATAAAGGCAGGGATGTGTCCAGATGACTTGTGGGTTTTAGGTAGAGGATGATGCTGAATATTGGGGGAAAAGTCAGAGAGTAAGCATTGAAGTCTATCCTAGGTTTGAGGTTTGTCTGAAGGAGATGTCAAGGAGGCAACTGCAGATGTGAATCTGGAGATGAGAAAAGGGGTCTGGCTTATAGTTCCTTTATTAGAGGAAAGTGAGGGGGGATGGGCAGAGATCTTAAGCAGTCATTGAGCTTAGCACACATTAAGAAGCAAGATGTAGAAGCAAATTGGAAAAGAAGAAGTAAAACTGTCACTGTTTGCAGACGACATGATACTATACATAGAGAATCCTAAAGATGCTACCAGAAAACTACTAGAGCTAATCAATGAATTTGGTAAAGTTGCAGGATAAAAAATGAATGCACAGAAATCTCTTGCATTCCTCTAAACTAATGATGAAAAATCTGAAAGAGAAATTAAGGAAACACTCCCATTTACCATTGCAACAAAAAGAATAAAATACCTAAGAATAAACCTACCTAGGTCTTGTTTATGGTTTCCTTTGCTGTGCAAAAGCTTTTAAGTTTCATTAGGTCCCATTTGTTTATTTTTGTTTTTATTTCCATTTCTCTAGGAGCTGGGTCAAAAAGGATCTTGCTGTGATTTATGTCATAGAGTGTCCTGCGTATGTATTCCTCTAAGAGTTTGATAGTGTCTGGCCTTACATTTAGGTCTTTAATCCATTTTGAGTTTATTTTTGTGTATGGTGTTAGGGAGTGTTCTAATTTCATACTTTTACATGTACCTGTCCAGTTTTCCCAGCACCACTTATTGAAGAGGCTGTCTTTTCTCCATTGTATATTCTTGCCTCCTTTATCAAAGATAAGGTGACCATATGTGTGTGGATTTATCTCTGGGCTTTCTATACTGTTCCAGTGATCTATATTTCTGTTTTTGTGCCAGTACCATACTCTCTTGATTACTGTAGCTTTGTAGTATAGTCTGAAGTCAGGGAGTCTGATTCCTCCAGCTCCATTTTTCATTCTCAAGATTGCTTTGGCTATTTGGGGTCTTTTGTGTTTCCACACAAATTGGGAAATTTTTTGTTCTAGTTCTGTGAAAAAGGCCAGTGGTAGTTTGATAGGGATTGCATTGAATCTGTAGATTGCTTTGGGTAGCAGAGTCATTTTCACAATGTTGATTCTTCCAATCCAAGAACATGGTATATCTCTCCATCTATTGGTATCATCTTTAATTTCTTTCATCAGTGTCTTATAATTTTCTGCATACAGGCCTTTTTTCTCCTTAGGTAGGTTTATTCCTAGATATTTTATTCTTTTTGTTGCAATGGTAAAAGGGAGTGTTTTCTTAATTTCTCTTTCAGATTTTTCATCATCAGTGTATAGGAATGCAAGAGATTTCTGTGCATTAATTTTGTATCCTGCTACTTTACCAAATTCATTGATTAGCTCTAGTAGTTTTCTGGGAGCATCTTTAGGATTCTCGATGTATAGTATCATGTCATCTGCAAACAGTGCCAGCTTTACTTCTTCTTTTCCGATTTGGATTCCTTTTATTTCTTTTTCTTCTCTGACTGCTGTGGCTAAAACTTCCAAAACTATGTTGAATAATAGTGGTGAGAGTGGGCAACCTTGTCTTGTTCCTGATCTTAGTGGAAATGGTTTCAGTTTTTCACCATTAAGCAGCTCATGCAGCTCAATAACAAAAAAACAAACAACCCAATCCAAAAATGGGCAGAAGACCTAAATAGACATTTCTCCAAAGAAGATATACAGATGGCCAACAAACACATGAAAGAATGCTCAACATCATTAATCATTAGAGAAATGCAAATCAAAACTACAATGAGATATCACCTCACACCGGTAAGAATGGCCATCATCAAAAAATCCAGAAACAATAAATGCTGGAGAGGGTGTGGAGGAAAGGGAACACTCTTGCACTGTTGGTGGGAATGTAAATTGATACAGCCACTATGGAGAACAGTATGGAGGTTCCTTAAAAAACTAAAAATAGAACTACCATACGACCCAGCAATCCCACTACTGGGCATATACCCTGAGAAAAACCATAATTCAAAAAGAGTCATGTACCAAAATGTTCACTGCAGCTCTATTTACAATAGCCAGGACATGGAAGCAACCTAAGTGTCCACCATCGGATGAATGGATAAAGAAGATGTGGCACATATATACAATGGAATATTACTCAGCCATAAAAAGAAACAAAATTGAGTTATTTGTAGTGAGGTGGATGGAGTTAGAGTCTGTCATACAGAGTGAAGTAAGTCAGAAAGAGAAAAACAAATACAGTATGCTAACACATATATATGGAATCTAAGGAAAAAAAAAAAGTCATGAAGAACCTAGTGGCAAGACAGGAATAAAGACAAAGACCTACTAGAGAATGGACTTGAGGATATGGGGAGGGAGAAGGGTAAGCTGTGACAAAGTGGGAGAGTGGCATGGACGTACATACACTACCAAACATAAAATAGATAGCTAGTGGGAACCAACCGCATAGCACAGGGAGATCAGCTCATTGCTTTGTGGCCACCTAGAGGGGTGGGATACGGAGGGTGGGAGGGAGGGAGATGCAAGAGGGAAGCGATATGGAAGCATATGTATAACTGATTCACTTTGTTATAAAGCAGAAACTAACACACCATTGTAAAGCAATTATACTCCAATAAAGATGTTAAAAAAAAAAAATACCTACCTAGGGAGACAAAAGAGCTGTATGCAGAAAATTATAAGACACTGCTGAAAGAAATTAAAGATGATACAAATAGATGGAGAGATATACCATGTTCTTGGATTGGAAGAATCAATAGTGTGAAAATGACTATACTACCCAAAGCAATCTACAGATTCAAAGCAATCCCTATCAAATTACCAATGGCATTTTTTACAGAACTAGAACAAAAAATCTTAAAATTTGTATGGAGACACAAAAGACCCCAAATAGCCAAAGCAGTCTTGAGGGAAAAAAAACGGAGCTGGAGGAATCAGACTCCCTGACTTCAGACTATACTACAAAGCTACAGTAATCAAGACAATATGGTACTGGCACAAAAATAGAAATATAGATCAATGGAACGAGATAGAAAGCCCAGAGATAAACCCACGCACCTATGGTCAACTAATCTATGACAAAGGAGGCAAGGATATACAATGGAGAAAAGACAGTCTCTTCAAAAAGTGGTGCTGGGAAAACTGGACAACCACATGTAAAAGAATGAAATTAGAACACTACCTAACACCATACACAAAAATGAACTCAAAATGGATTAGAGACCTAAATATAAGACTGGACACTATAAAACTCTTAGAGGAAAACATAGGAAGAACACTCTTTGACATAAATCACAGCAAGATCTTTTTTGATCCACCTCCTAGAGTAATGGAAATAAAAACAAAAATAAAGAAATGGGACCTAATGAAACTTAAAAGCTTTTGCACAGCCAAGGAAACTATAAACAAGATGAAAAGACAACCTGCAGAATGGGAGAAAATATTTGCAAATGAAGCAACTGACAAAGGATTAATCTCCAAAATATATAAACAGCTCATGCAGCTCAATATTAAAAAAACAAACAACCCAATCAAAAAATGGGCAGAAGACCTAAATAGACATTTCTCCAAAGAAAACACACATATGGCCAAGAGGCACATGAAAAGCTGCTCAACATCACTAATTATTAGAGAAATGCAAATCAAAACTACAATGAGGTATCAGCTCACACCAGTTAGAATGGGCGTCATCAGAAAATCTACAAACAACAAATGCTGGAGAGGGTGTGGAGAAAAGGGAACCCTCCTACACTGTTGGTGGGAATGTAAACTGATACAGACACTATGGAGAACAGTATGGAGGTTCCTTAAAAATCTAAAAATAGAATTACCATATGACCCAGCAATCCCACTAGTGGGCATATACCCAGAGAAAACCATAATTCAAAAAGACACATGCACCCCAATGTTCATTGCAGCACTATTTACAATAGCCAGGACATGGAAGCAACCTAAATGCCCATCGACAGATGAATGGATAAAGAAGATGTTGTGCATATATACAATGGAATATTACTCAGCCATAAAAAGGAACGAAATTGGGTCATTTGTAGAGATGTGGATGGATCCAGAGACTGTTATACAGAGTGAAGTAAGTCAGAAAGAGAAAAACAAATATCGTATATTAACGCATATATGTGGAACCTAGAAAAATGGTACAGATGAACTGGTTTGCAGGGCAGAAATAGACACAGATGTAGAGAACAAATGTAGGGACATCAAGGGGGGCAAGTGGTGGGGGTGGTGGTGGTGGTGGGATGAATTGGGAGATTGGGATTGACATGTATACACTAATAGGTATAAAATGGGTAACTAATAAGAACCTGCCGTACAAAAAAAATAAATAAAATAAAATTCAAAAAAAAGAAGCAATATGTATATGCATAGTACATGTGTAATATAAGGTGATATACATAAAAGAAGGACTAAGAAAAAAGGGTGAAAAAAGTAAGGGCAGTTTTCTTATTTGTTTTCCATTCTTATGTGAAAAATTGCTAAAGATAGTTACGGACACAGGTGTCCATACAATATGCTATTGCTTCACTGTAAATGCTCTCTAATTTTTTTCACAATGGTTCTAATTTATCTGATAATGTAAGTTCCAAAATTAGATACCCAGATGATATTAAATCATATAGCAATTTTCTTGTAAATATATTCAGATACAAAAAACTCATATAGGTCCTTTCTTTCCCTTTTTAATGATTTCTGGTATTTTCACTTTACCCTCTGTATAAATTAAGCTGACTTCACAATTTTCATATTTTTGCATTACTTTGGAGACATATAAATATTATCATCAAAATTATATAGTGTTATTTAACTAAAAATCTACCAATATGTGAGCCACTCTGTTTAAATTATTACTAAAATTCTAAAATCAAGTTTATAGCTGGGTGGTTTGAATATATGGCACACTGAATTTTCAACTCTGCTGACTTTTTAGAGGTGTTAATATAAATCAAACACCAAATAAAGTCCTTGCTGAAAAAAGGCAAGAAAATTACAGTTAGTGCTGTATTAGAGATAAATATGCCTACCGTATATTTTTCTGCTTGAATATATATGGTCCCAGATTTATTCTTTAGTTTAAACCAATTATTGGAATGCAGTTATAACCTGTTATTCAATTTGTTACATACCAGTTAGCAATGTCCTTGTGAGCTACTAAATTTTGAAGAAACGCTTGTAATCCTAATTGTCTATCTTCTAAAAAGTCGGCATTGTAATTATCTTTAAACCAGCGTTTTGGTGGAAGTGCTAATCGAAAGCCTGGAAACATCTCTTTTAACTGAAAAAGAAGAAAAAAGAAGATACAATGTTCAACTCAATTATATGAATTCTACAAAATCTATCCTGTTGACTATGTGAAACTATTCACATAACAAGCTTACAATAAAAGAATTAAATTCAGCTATGCTTTTTATGCCTTGGTTTTTTTATTTCTTGATTTCTACCAGTTGTGTATGCATAGGAGTTACAGTTGCTCCCTGTCCCTGCTAACACGTGGCACTGCTTGTCTTTTTAATGTCAGCCATTCCACTGGGTGTGTAGTAGTATTTCATTGTGGCTTTAACTTACATTCCTCTCTTGACAAATGGTGTTAAGTATCTTCTCATGTGCTTGGATCTGCATATCTTCTTTGGTGAATTATCTATTTAAATCTTCTGGGGCTTCCCTGGTGGCGAAGTGGTTGAGAATCTGCCTGCCAATGCAGGGGACACGGGTTCGAGCCCTGGTCTGGGAAGATCCCAAATGCCGCAGAGCAACTAGGCCCGTGAGCCACAACTACTGAGCCTGCGCGTCTGGAGCCTGTGCTCCGCAACAAGAGAGGCCACGATAGTGAGAGGCCCGTGCACTGCGATGAAGAGTGGCCCCCACTTGCCACAACTAGAGAAAGCCCTCGCACAGAAACGAAGACCCAACAGAGTCAAAAATAAATAAATAAATAAATAAAAAACAACAACAAAAAAAACCCAAAATGGTTCTTTAGTTTACTTAAAAAAAAAAAAAATCTTCTGAATCCACTGCTTTAAAAAAACTGGGTTACTTGTCTTTTGATTAAGTTGTCAGACTTCTTTATATATTCTAGATAGAAGGCCTCTGTCAGATATATGTATGACAAATATATTCTCCCAGACTGTGGCTTGATTTTTCATGTTAACAGTCTTAACAGAGCACATTTAAAAAATTTTAATGTTACCTAATTCATCCATTTTTTTCTTTTATGGTTTATGCTTTTTTAGATACTATCTAAGAAATCATTGCTCACTCCATGGTTACAAAAATTTTCTTCCATGTTTTTTCCTAAGGTGTTTATAGTTTTAGCTTTTACATTTTGGCTTATGATCAATTTTGCATATTTGGCTTAAATTTTACTTTCTTAGGAAAGACTTTTCCACCTTTTAAGCTCAGTTAGATTTCTCTTTATACACTCTGATCAAGTGACTATAACTGGATAACAAGTTACCTCAAAACTCAGTGGTGTAAAATAACCATTTATTAGGCCATGGACCCTGTGGGCTGGTAATTTGTACAGGGAATGGTGAGGATGGGTTGTCTTGTCACAATGAATTAGAACCTCAGCTGGAAACTTGAAGTTGGGAGCTGGAAGCAACTGAAGTTCGTTCCCACATATTTATACTGGATCATGCTGCTTGTTGGCTGAGACATTGGCTGGGGCTGTCAGTCACAAGCCTAACATGGCCTCTCCATGTATCCTGGACTTTCTTACAGCATAAAGTCTGGGTTTCAAAGGGAAGCATCCCAAGAGAGAAAGCCAGGATGAAGCTGTATGCTTCTTATGATCTAGCCTCATCATCCCACAGCATCAGTTCCACCGTCCTCTATTGGTTAGATCAGTCACAAGCTCACCCACGTTCAAGGGGGAGAGGAAACAGATTCTACTTCTTGATAGTCAGAGGCAAGATTCTGGAAGAGCATATGGGACTGAGAATATTGCTGCATACATTTTTAGAAAAGACAATCTGCCACACATTCTCAAATCATTAATTTATTTTTTAAATGACATTTATCACGATGTAAATTAAGTAACATTTATTTAATTTTGGACTCTTCTACCAGACCAGTCTTCTAAACCTCGGTTGCACATTGGAATCACCCAAGGAACTTTGAGTAAGAACTCATATAGACACTTTGTGAGGGCTCCATTGTAGAACAGCTCCCTCTTTTCTGAGGATAATTAATGAGGATCTTGTATCAATGACTGTGTCCTATCTCTGATATATTTGCATTTATTTAGTTGGGATATGGCCTGGGCATTGTAATTTTAAAAAGTTTTCCAGGAGTGTCCAAAGTACAGCTAAGACTTAGAATCGTTTTACATTGTAATGATTGTCTTATTCATAGTTGCACCCCCAGTGTCTACCATAATGCCTGCTACATTACAAGCAGCCAACAATCTATGTTCAATAAATGAATGAAATGAAATCATGTACTGTTCAAATTTCTATACTTAAATATAAGACAAAATATCACGATGTAAAAAAAAGACTAGCAAAAGAGAAAATTCACAGGGTAAAATGCTAAATAAAAATATAGAACATAAATTCTGTCTATATTTTTCTACTGAAAACCCTGATTTGATTTCAAGATGGAAACAGATAATTTTGGCCTTGGAGTCTGGTCATTTACTGTGTTTGCAATGAAAGTAATAAAAGCCATAAGGAGAAAATAAAAATAGTCTTTTTATTAATTTCAAGCTTTAAAATTTAAATGTCACATATGTCCACATGCATGGTTAGACTTTTTTCCCCTAAAAAAATAATCCTCAGAAAAGAGTGAGTTGTTCCACAATTGAGCCCTGACAAAGTGTTTATATTATGAGTGCTTACTCAATAACTTTATTTTGAACAAAGGACAATTTGGGAACTATCCATTAGCTTGAAATAACTTTAGTAAAGGCTAGTTTTTATATTTCATTAAATTAAACATTAATAGATTTCCTGTGAAATGACATCATAATACGCATTTGATGTTTCCATAAAAAAGCCTTTAAAAAAGTAATGCAGGGCTTCCCTGGTGGCGCAGTGGTTGAGAATCTGCCTGCCAATGCAGGGGACACGGGTTCGAGCCCTGGTCTGGGAAGATCCCACATACCACGGAGCAACTGGGCCCGTGAGCCACAATTGCTGAGCCTGCGCGTCTGGAGCCTGTGCTGCGCAACAAGAGAGGCCGTGATAGTGAGAAGCCCGCGCACCGCGATGAAGAGTGGCCCCCACTTGCCACAACTAGAGAAAGCCCTCACACAGAAACGAAGACCCAACACAGCCATAAATAAATAAATAAATAAATAAATAAATAAATAAATAAATACTTTCTATAAAAAAAAAAAGTAATGCACATAATTTTTGGATTAAGTTGGAGAACTGAGTACACTCATCTAATTCTCTCTTTCTGCAGCCCTGCTAAAACTACAGTGAAGAGAAAAAAACATAAAACAACATACTGGAAACCAAAAAGTAGAGAGGAGAGTAGAAATTGACTCAGGAGAATGAAGAAAACCCAAAGTGTAGAAAAATTTATACCAGGTTTATACTTACAGGGACCTCAAATTGCTCACAAACTGGCAGCACAAGGCAGGAGATTGGAAAACACTTCTCTGGAGAGTCTGATCAATCCAACAGGAAAGACCTTAAGATCCTGACATCAGAAGTTCTCCAGCACAGCCCACCTTCCCCATTATACAGTGAATCTTAAAGTCAACATAAGCCTCACCCATGGAGTAAGAGATTCCAATCAGCTTTTAGTACCCAACTTTTAATCATGACCAGACAACCAGAAAGAATTACTACATACTATTACTTAACATGGAAGACAAAGACAAACAGAAAAAAGTAACTCAGAGAACACAGACAGCACAAGGAGAAAAAAACATAAAATAATAAAAATACAAATAAAAAAATCACTAATACACTCAATGGATTAAGATACTACATTCAAGAAATAAGAATAAAATGACCAAAAACAGGGACATTCAGAGAATAAAAAGATGGTTTTAGAAAGAAATAAGGAAATCTCCTTCCAAATAGCAAAAAAGAAAAAGGTAGTAAAGAAAGGGGAGGAAAAGATCTGGAACCAGCCCAAATGTCTGTTTTACAAGAAAGTTTACAGAAAGAGGGAACTGACAACACAGAAGGGAGGAATTCATTAATAAAGCAGTTCAAAAACATTTTTCTGATCTGAAACACATGGGTTGCCCACAGAGTGTACAAGATAATAGAAGAAAAGAACTTTACAAAAAGTCATTGTGAAATTTCAGATTAATTACACAGAGAAGATTCAACAGACTTCTAAAGAAGAAAAAAACAGGTGACATACAAATGATCAGGAGCAAGAATAGCTTTGGGCTTCTCAAGGGTAATACTCAACACTAAAAGCAAGATGAAAATAGCTTAATGTCTTCAAAATTCTGAAAAAAAAAATTCCAATCTATAATTCTATACCTAGCCCACATTTCAACCAAGTATGAAAACTGAATATTTTTAGACATGTGGGGTCTGAAAGACATCACATCCCATGTAATCTTCCTCAAAAAGCTACTAGGGGATTAGTTCTACTAAAAGGAAAGAGTAATTCAAGAAAGAAGACATGAGATAAAGGAAATAAAATCCAACAAAGGAAAAAAGTGAAAAAAACCCCAGAAAGACAGTAAAAGGCAAACTTAGGACACTACTTATGAACTGCCTGATGTCAATCAGTTCAGGACAGTTCAGGACAGTGTGACCGAAGAGACAGACATGTTGAGGATTACCACTGAATTTCTTTTTAATGAGAGGATCAAATGCTTGGTTGAGCTTAGCCCAGATTTTCATATGAGCTTGGCTTGTCTTGACAGTGATCTGATAATGGTTCTGCTCCCTCCCTATGCTCTGCTGTGTGCTCTGCTTAGTACAGCTAAGACTTAGAATCGAGAGAATTCTAAGAGAATTCTAATTCCAACTGAGAATAATCATTTTACCTCACAGAAATACTCAGCTTTGACCTACTCTGCAAATTGGAAGTAGAAAATAGCGAGCTTTTAAGTAGAATATAGAGAAAACCCTACTCTCATGGCCATATTTCTGCAAATTATTCATCACCAGCCTGCCCTACAACCCTGCCAGATGTCTCAACCCTGAAAAGCTCTATGTGTTCCAGATCTTGCTCATGACTTTGCCCTCTCACTTTCCCAGAAGAGGCTCTTAAAAACTCCTAGAGAAGCTGAAGCCAGATTATAACCCAGGAAATTAAAAAAAGAGGAATAAAAAAAAGACTAGCGTTCTACAGAAAATTTTCTTTCTAAACAGTGTTATTTTAACTATGTTAAATAATTTTCATATTGTCAATTAACTATTTTTTTCCTCCTAGTATAGATAAATGGAAAACATAAACTCTTCAACGTTAGAAATCAGATCTAAATAGTTTCTATATAATACCAAATTCCTAGCACAGTGCTGAACTCAAACTACTCATTTCACAAATACTTCATGATTGGTTTTATAAAATGAAAGATCCTAAGATTTTACTTTATTTTTAACAATTATAAAAATAATAACTACCATTTAAACTGTGTGGCTGCTGGTGTTTGACACACATTTTTGATTCTTGCCAGTAAAATCAGGTGATGGGTGGAGCTCTTGCTGGTACCTAGAAGACTGACACAGACACTTATCAATTTTAAGTGCCCAACTCAGAGCATCAAGGAGATATTTACTAGATTTAAATTAAACTTCTACTAACATCTTTCTTCAAAAGCTTAAGAGCTATCTAAATCTCAGCTTGTGTAAGATAAATATTTTGGCAATAAAGATGAATCTAGAGAGACAAAGGGAAGTAAACACTAAATAATATGAGTCCTGAAAAGAAAAATAAGAAGTCATAAAGGATGAAATAGCTCAAAATTGAAACTATTAGAAACTGTATGAACAAAAATTATAACAATTTCATAAAAAAGCTAAGAATTCCACTTAAGTATCTGATAACTTCATGAATTACTTTGGTCTTCTTGTTTGTTTAATCATTAAAAAAAATAAACAGAAGTAAAGAATTACAGGTTTTTAAATCGTGCATATAAGAAGAACTCAGAAACAGAAAATAAAATTTACATATAATGGTAGAAATATATTAGAAATAATAGTTTTAAGTATTTTGACGTTGCAAAAAGTCATCTTAACAATACCTTAATTAAGGATAAAATAGTTTAGCATTTTATATTTTACCTTTTCATTCAAATTGAGGTTTTCAGAAATGGTAGAAACTTTTTGGCATCTGGGCAGTTGCAAAGTCACATAAATGGAGTTTCCCACCACCAAACATTTTAAGAATATACCAACTTGAGAAGTTCTGAGTGTCCAGGAAGAAGGTGGGGGAGGTGGCACATGGGAAAGAATAGGACCAGTGAAGTTTCCTCTACTAAACATATGTCAAAATTAGGGAATAATTTGTGGTCCAAGTTCAGCTTACTTGGCCTCTCAGAAGTATCATAAATCACTTGATTCTTTTGGAAAAATGTTCTTTCTCTTGGTTTCTTAAATACCAATTACCCTCACCTGCCCCACCTGATTTCTCACCAGCTCTGTGAACGCCTCAGCTGCTGTTTTTCTACTGAACTCTTACTGCAATTAACTCAAAGAATTCCCTAGTGTTGGAAATTTAGGTTGGTTCTAATTTTTTAACTATTAAAAACAAAATAAAACATGAACAAAGGAAACAATACATAAAGCATCATGATAAGTATCCTTAGGGCTAAATCTTGCTCATATCCATAATTTATTATATAGGATAAATCCCAGAAATGTGATTGTGTCAAAATTATGCTCAGCTTTAGGGTTTCCTCTAGGAAGACTCATGTTTCCAACAATGGATAATATCATTTAAAGCCTGTCAACTTGACAGGTGAAAAATTGTTTAATTTTCTTTTCTTGGAGTACTTGTGATAGTAACTTATTGGTCATTTATATTTCTTCTGTGGATTATCCCATTCATATCATTTGCTGAATTTTCTATTTTTTTTTTTTTTGGTACTTATTTTTAAGGGTACTTAATGTACTGAGGTTTATTATTATCGTCTTTGTCTATTTCACACATGCAGTGGGTAGAATTCTAGATGGCCCTATGACCTTTGCCCCTGGTGTTGCCTCTGTGTTTTGTTTTTACACAAGAAAAGAGATTCTGTAGATGCAATTAGGGTTACTATTCAGTTGACCTTAAGAAAGGAAAATTATCTAGGTGAGCCTAATCTTATCACATGAGCTCTAGAAGGGTAAAGGTTTCTTCCTGGCTGGTGACAGAAGAGAAAGTCAGAGATATTCAAAGCACAAGAAGGACTTGACCGTCTCTTCCTGACTTTGAAGATGGAAGGGCCATGTGCAAGGGCTGAAGAACAGTCGTTATGAGCCAAGAACAACTTTTGGCTGACAACTAGCAAGGAAACAGGGACCTTGGTCTCACAACCACAAGAAACCAAACTCTGCCAACAACCAGAATGATACTGGAAGCTGATTCTTTTCCAGAACCTCCAGGTAAGAGGCCAGTCAAGCCAACAGCTTGATTTTGACCTTGTTTGATCTTAAGCAGCAAACCCAGCTGAGCAGTCCAAATCTCTAGATAATGAACAGGTAAGTTTTAAGCCACAGTTTGTGATAATTTGTTATACAGCAATAGAAAACTAACACAATGTGCTAAATTTTTCTTTCTTGTTCATTCTTTTGTAGTCATGATTTAGGGGGTCTTATCATACATATACATCTTTTCAAACTCACAAGATTATATAAATAATCACATATCTCTGTTGCCAATTTTAAGGTTTTCACATTTTTAATATTAAAAATAATTTTTTGTTTCCAATAAAAGGAAGTTATGCATAGAGACAGGACTTCGAACTATTAACGTTAAATGAAACAGTTAATTTTGTTTGGAAATAGCAAAGACTTGACTTCGCTCAAATAATTAACAAGGAAGAAAAAACACAAATATAACAGCAGAACTCCAGGAACAGATAATTCAAAACTGAAAAGTCAGTTTTAGATTTATTAAAGTACTTACTTTATCATTAAGCCTAGAGAAGTCAGTGTATCTTCTAAAAACTACCCAGCTTTCTTCTTGACTCTTCTTTACTAGTATTTTATATACCTATGCAGAGACAGCGAGAAACAGAGAGAGTTTTAAAATATATTTATGTAAAAATATTTAAAAATTCAAACCAAATAATTTAAAAACTTTTATTTGACAACCCAGATCATAACAATTAATATATAAAAAATATCAGAAATTATTTAGACCATCAAATGTTCAAATAATCAAATGTAGGTACCAAAAGCAAGATTTTTTCTTAAGAAACATGACTGACATATTTGAGGCAAAATGCTTTTTTGCTGCATACTAATAATAAATAAACTTATCAGCCTCCAAAATATATTTTATGCTAATATATTTTAAAATTAATAAAAGAATCAATCATACTTGAAAAAACTTTGAATAATCTTGTCTTATACAGTCAATTTAATTTTTAAACTCAGTAACTGCCAAGCAAAGTTTTCAAATAAGTTAGATGTTTTAATCGTCAAGGCTGAAATACAAGGTAAAAAATACCCATATTAGATAAAAGTTTACACTTATATAATTATGTACAATTATCTAGGCTATTGAATAGAAAACTTGGTTGACGCAAGTCAATATTTTAAAAAGCATATAAGAAAAAGCTAGATCCTATTTTTTATAAATATAATTTTGGAAGTACTATTTATAACAGAATCTCAGAGAAACATCTCCTGGTAGTTTTTGGTACAGTGTTTTGAGCTAAACTATATACATGACATATAAAATAAGTACTCAGTAGGGCTTCCCTGGTGGCGCAGTGGTTGAGAATCTGCCTGCCAATGCAGGGGACGCGGGTTCGAGCCCTGGTCTGGGAAGATCCCACATTCCACGGAGCGGCTAGGCCCGTGAGCCACAACTACTGAGCCTGCATGTCTGGAGCCTGTGCTCCACAACAAGAGAGGCCGCGATAATGAGAGGCCCGCGCACCGCGATGAAGAGTGGCCCCCGCTTGCCACAACTAGAGAAAGCCCTCGCACAGAAACGAAGACCCAACACAGCCATAAATTTAAAAAAAAAAAAAAAAAATACATTAAAAAAAAAAAAAGTACTCAGTAACTATCTACTGAATGAGTGAAACTCTCTTAAAAAAGAGTAACTTTTTTTCTTAAAGTCTGCTGTGCAGTAACTTTCAACTGTAGCTCTAGAGCTGCATTCTAACCACACGTGGCTATAGAACACTCAAAATGTGATTAGTCCAAATTAACATGTACTGTGCGTGTAATACAGACCAGATTTCAAAGACTTAGTATGAAAAAAGATGTAAAAATACATCATTCAAATGATTATATACTGGTTACATGTTGAAATTATATTTTAAGTATATTAGGTTAAACAAAATACATTACTAAATATAATTTCACCAGTTTCTTTTTACTTTTCTTAACATGGCTACTAGGAAATTTTAAATTACAAATGACTCATATCATAATCCTATTGGATGATCTAGAGACAATTCATTATTTAGGGACTGTAGATCATCCTTACCATTTGATTTTTCTCCCTTACAGACTTCTTTTTCAGCTTTGAAGGGAGTCAGCAAGGGTTAGGATGAATCCCTTTGTTTTGAAGTAAAACATAAGTAATTTATCCTTATAACATTTAAAGGTGAGGAAGAAAATTATTTGGATACCCTGTAAAGTCTCCAGACAGCCCTGATGTAAAAATAGTCACAAAGGGGATACAAAGAAAACATTCTTTTTAGGAGTTACTAATTCAAACAAAAGGGATAAACTGACTTCAAAACTTTTGACTATGAATAACTGATGCGTGATACAAGTCAACTTCATATGATAATTAGGTTTATCTATACATAATACATACCAACTTTATTTTCCTGTTTTAAAAAATGGGCCCTTTTCTAACTAAGCCGCTCTTTACAGTGGTCCCTAAACACTCCTGCTTCTCTAGGAAAAACAAAGAGGTTTTCATTTTATCTTTTCTAGAAAGCTCTCCTACTTTTCTACTTGTTTAAGTAGTGCTTTCAATGAAAACTTTATGGACAGTATTGATCCTTGCCTCCTCTATGTTCTAATAGCAGTTATTGTCTCTACGCTTTATTTGAAACTTAGTATGTACTACTTTGTACTGTCTATCTTGTTATGTACTCCCTGTTTTAAGTAAACAACAAATGTAGATGTATACACTAATCATAAGATACATACAGAAAAGTGCAAAAATCTTAAGTATATAACTTAATGAACTTTCACAGAGTAAACACACCATGTAACTAGTACCAAGAGCAAGAAACAAAACATTACCAAAGAAGTCCACCTCATGACTCTTTCCCGATCGTACTCACCACCCCTCCTAGTCACTTTTTGTTTTTAAACACTTTTCAAAGGCTTGACACTCTCTATACAAGATCTTGCCAGTTTGTCCTAATACTTTCTTCAGTTAAGAGATCAATTTAAAGAAATATACCAAGGTAAAATTATTTTACAAACTTAAGACTCCCAAGCTTGTAACTCCAGCTTAGACTTCTACCCTAAACACAAACCGAATATATAGAGATATAAAATACATATATGTGTGTACACACTCACATGCACATACACATACCTGGCATCTCCACTTTGATGTCTAACAAACATCTCAAACCTAGCACTTCCCAAAACAAATCCTGATTTTCCCCTCAAAATTTTCCATCTAGTTAAATGGCAACTCTATTTTTCACATTGTTTAGACCAAAAACTTCGGGATCACCTTTGATTTCTCCATCTACCACGTCCCAAGGCTCTACCTTCAAAATATATCCAGAATCTGATCACTTCTTAGGACCTCTTCCACCACCTGGTCCACACCACCATCATGTCTCCCATGGATTACTTCAGGAACCTAACTGCCTCCTGCCTCTAATCTTCCCCCACAAAAATCTAATCTCAATTCAGCAGCCAGAATGAGCCTTTAAAAAAATTAAGTCAGATCATCTGACTTTTCCTTTTGAAACATTTTCAAGATTCCCATCTCATTAGTAAAATTAGTAAAATTAGTAAATCATAAATTTACTTCATAAATTTTACTAATTAGTAAAATCAGTAAAATCTAAAGGCCTTATAAAGTCTATGTACTCTACTTGATCTGGGTGTCACACTCGCTTGCCTTTACCTGTTACCTCAGTTCGTACATCTCTTCCCATTACTTATTCTCCTGTCAGCCACAAGGGTCTTGGCAGTTATGCCACCTGTCTGGAAAGCTTTGCCCCCAGATAGTCCCATGCTAACATCTTAGTGCTAACATCTTTTCTGTGAGGCCATGACTGACAACACTATTTAAATTGCAACTCCAGTTTCAAGAAACTCTCTATTTCCTTCCCCTCTTTTATTCCTCTCTATAGCACTTATCACCATGTGACATACTAGCATTAAAAAAAAAAAAAAAACTTATCTATCTTTCATTCACTCAGTCGAGTTGTTGTCCCAACATTACCTGGAAGAGGGCCTGGCACATAACAGGTACTCCAAAAATGTCAAATTAATAAATAAACGACTATGACTAATTTCATATTTGCCAATTATTTCTTCCTCTGTATTGTCTTGAAAGAGTTTATATTTATGTATCACTGCCTTAAATTTGCCTATGAACTTTTCACACATGTCACCTCAATGAATGCTCATTCCTTCATATGGAAGGTAGGTCAATGTAAGGAAATGAGCCACCAATTTATTATAATTTCCAAAAATCACTTGCAGAAAAGTCAGGTCCATGCAGATTTCCCATCATATCATCAGTCTTACAATATTTGAACTCTAAAGACTGCCTCTTCATAAATTATTTCAGTATTTTTTTTCTTGGCGGTCCTTCCATACTATCATAAACTTACAGCATGAAATGTTGAAATAAATAGGAAATCATTACTTCAAGAAAATCCAAGAGAAAGAACAAACTAACAGTTTGAAAGAACAGGCTTATAAATGAATTTAATTTAGCAAGGTCACTGGATGCATAAATATATAATAACATATGAGACCAAAATACATAAACTAGCAAGGAACAAATAGAAAACATTATGTCAAGAACCTCAAACGACATCCATACCCAGAAATAAATCTTACCAAAAGATGTAAGACGCCTGCCCTGAAAACTACAAAATATTATTAAAAGAAGTTAAAGACTTAAGTAAATGGGTTAGGTTCATAGATTCAAAGACTTAGTACCGTAAATATGTCAGTTCTCCCTAGATAGATTCAATACAATCCCAATGCAAAGGGCCAAGACAATCCCGAAGAAGAGCAAAGCTAGAGTAATTAAGTTACCAGATGTCAAGACTATCATCAGGCTTTAGTAATCAAGACAGTGTGGAATTGGTAAAGCAGGGAAAAATGGAACACAGAATCAGATCCATACATTTATGGTCACCTGACTTATGACGTAGGCAACAGAGTAAATGCAGAAGTGAAAGAGTTGTCTTTTCAATAAAAATTTGACTTTAGGGAGAAAAAAAATGTCTTGACCCTGACCTCACACCACGGACAAAAAGCAATTCCAGATGGCTTAGAGATCTAACTGTGAAAGGTCCAACAATAAAGCTTTTAGAAGGAAACATAGGACAACATATTTGTAACCTAAGAGGAGGCAGATTTTATTTTATTTTTTTTATAGATTTATTTAATTTATTTATTTATTTATTTTTGGCTGTGTTGGGTCTTCGCTGCTGTGTGTGGGCTTTCCCTAGTTGTGGCGAGTGGGGGCTACTCTTCGTTGCAGTGTGTGGGCTTCTCATTGCGGTGGCTTTTCTTTTTGCGGAGCATGGGCTCTAGGCGCACAGGCTTCAGTAGTTGTGGCTCGCAGGCTCAGCAGTTGAGGCTCGTAGGCTCAGTAGTTGCGGCACGTGGGCTCTAGAGCACAGGCTCAGTAGTTGTGGCACACGGGTTTAGTTGTTCCACGGCATTGTGGGATCTTCCCGGACCAGGACTCGAACCTGTGTCCCCGGCATTGGCAGGCGTTTTCCTAATCACTGAGCCACCAGGGAAGCTCGAGGCAGATTTTAAAAAGTGCTAACCATAAAAGAAATTTAGATGGGAGGGTTCTGGCGTACGGGATGGAGGCGTGTGGCTTTCTGCGGCTGGCTCTGGAACCACCCTGGGAACCCGACCAGGGCTGCGGAGAGGGTAGAGTCTTGTCTCAGGTCGGGGAGGAGCGGGACAGGGGGTGCTGAGAGGGAGCTGAGACGGCTCGGGACATGGAGGCGCCCGAGCTTGGCGGTGCAGCCGCCGCGGCGGCCGAAGAGCACGAACCCCTTCACGCGCGCACAGGAGGAGGATTGGCGGCGGCGGAACAAGACCATCCTCACGCATGTGGCCGCGGCGGCCGTGGGCATGCTGGGGGCGTCCTACGCCGCCGTGCCCCTTTACCGGCTCTACTGCCAGACTACTGGACTTGGAGGATCGGCCGTAGCAGGTCATGCATCAGACCAGATTGAAAACAGGGTACCTGTTAAGGATCGCATCATTAAAGTCACCTTTAATGCAGATGTGCATGCAAGTCTCCAGTGGAACTTTAGACCTCAGCAAACAGAAATATATGTAGTGCCAGGGGAGACTGCACTGGCATTTTATAAAGCTAAGAATCCTACTGACAAACCAGTAATTGGAATTTCTACATACAATGTTGTACCATTTGAAGCTGGACAGTACTTCAATAAAATACAGTGCTTCTGTTTTGAAGAACAAAGGCTTAATCCACAAGAGGAAGTAGATATGCCGGTATTTTTCTACATTGATCCTGAATTTGCTGAAGATCCAAGAATGGTGAATGTTGATCTCATCACTCTTTCTTATACTTTTTTTGAAGCAAAGGAGGGGCATAAGTTGCCGGTCCCAGGCTATAATTGAAGTCAGAACTAAGTCCTGCTTCAAATTTGTGATTTTTGAAAAATCATGTATCTTCTCAGAGGAGAAATATTTACAATAATGTGAAGCCTTCTATTTTAAATTTTACATACTTATGGTTCTTTTTTCCCAACTAATTTACCCAACTTACAATGTGTAACTGTTCAAAACCATACTTAGAGTTTAAGTAGTATTAGAAGAAACTGCTTTGTTTCTTAAATATGTTGGCATGGACTTGACGGTTCAGCTTAATTCACTGGTCGCCTTTCAATTTATGAGCACTTCATACTTGTAGCAATGAAGTTTTATTATTATTTCTAGAATAGTTGTTTACTACTTTCATTACGAACAGTCACTATTTTAAAAGCTCAAAATGGAAGAGGAATCACTAAGCCCTAACAGCTTGCCTAAAGACTACATTTTGATTTCAAATTTGACTGTATTTTTCCTTTAAGATCTAGGGCTATTTTACATTCAGAGTACTAAGTAAGTACTTTGAAATTTCAGTACCATGAAATTTAAATAAAATGCATAAGTATATCTAAGTTAGGTTTCTAGCATTTCTTGTGATAGTTCCAAGTCTCCAAATTTGAAAATGTTAAGTGGGATTGTGAAGATTTACTGACAGCAGAGTTCTTCTGAAAAAAGATGAAAAGATGTATTAAACTGTTTTAATAGTAAAAAAAAAAAAAAAAAAAAAAAGAAATTTAATATACTGGACTATATTAAAACTAAGAACTCTTGATTATCAAATGCACCATTAACAAAGTCAAACCACAGAGTGAGAGATGATAGTCACAATACACGTTCTGAAAAAGGACTTATGCCCAAAATGCATAGAAAACTACAAATCAAAGTGGAAAAGGCTTTCCAAAAGAAAAATGAACAAAGGTCTTGAACAGACACTTCAGAAGAGAATATCCAAATGGCCAAAAAAAAAGTCTTAAATGCAAATTAAAACCACAATGTGGTATCATTCTACCCACTAGAATAGCTAAAATGAAAAAGACAGAAAAATACCACATGTTGGGAAGACGTGGAGTAACTGGAACTCTCATACACTACTTAAAGGAGTATAACTTAGTACAACCACTCTGGTACACTGTTCATCAGTATCTTCTAAAGCTGGGCAGATGATCCAGCAATTTTACTCCTAGGGAGCTATCAAAAAGAAATGAGTACATGTGTTTACTGAGTGACAAGTACTAAAAGGTTCACAGCAGTAGTATTTGTAAGAGTCCCAAACTGGAAATTATCTAAACGCTGCTCCTTAACAGTAGAATGGATAAATTGTAGTATATTCACATAAAGGAATAGCATCAGTAATAAAAATGAGCTGCCTACAATTACGTGCAAAATCAAGGATGAATCTTACAAACATAATGCTGAAGAGACCATACCCAAGAGTACATACTCCGTAATTCCGTTTACATAAAGTACAAAAATAGGCAAAATTAATCTAGGCTATCAGGAGAGTGGGTATGGACTGACAGAGAGCATGGGGGGAGGCTTTTAGGCTGTTGTAATGGTCTGTTCCTGATTTGTGTGCTAGTTTCACAGCTGTGACTGGTTTGTGAAAATTCGTTCAAGTAAAGCAAAAGTTCACTACGGCATGACAACTTAAGGGGTATAAACCATCTGAATTTTATGTTCAAGAAATTACACGTATAGGCTAACATCACTTAACACAAGTTTAGAACACAGGTTAATCAATTTTTCATCTTCTACTGATGTACAGCAAAAGTCAATACTCACAGTAAATTTAGCTCTTTCTTCCATCACCTCATAACCCAGGATAATAGGTGTAGAAGGTCTATCTTCCAAATTCACTGTTTCAGGATTTTGTTCTTCACTTTCTCTTGGTCTAGCAGAATACTCAATGGAAGAATCTGCACCTGTAAATTTAGTCCTAATGAGGGGACTGCTACAGACAGATGAAGTGCTTTCCATTTGATCAGGTACACCTGTCTGTTTAAAATTACCCATATTTGAGTCTTCTAACTGGCCTTTGGAAGAGTTTGAGCTTGTTGAGATACTCCCAAAAGAAGAACTTCTTTGGTTCCTGTTGGTTGCAAAACTGGAAGCAGAGTTCCCTATTGGCATAGGAACTGGGACATAAGGAGTTGCCATCTTCTTTTGGCTTTTGCAACAAACCTGCACACTTCTGAGTTCAAACAATTAGAGAACAAGTAATATGCAATCCATTATTTTCTTCTTAGGAATTCACTACCTAAAAATGAGAAGAACATATTGAAAGATTAGTCTTTAATCGGGAGCATTATCCAAAAAAACCCAAAATGCTCATATCCATTTATTTTAATTTCGTGACACTCTATTACTTTATTTGGAATGAAAACATGCCCCAAACCTCTTCCTTTAATCCCAAAATATCATCTCTAACAACTCCCCTTTTTAAGGTAAGGAGAGCAGAAGTATTCACACCCTTTTTCTTGACCTTGATCCTTTTTTACCCACTTTATTTCTTCGTGATGGATTTCTATAACGTCCATTGTAACCTGATCTCATCTATATGAGTTGGAAAGAGGAAAAGTGATAAAGACCGTCCGGAAACTTTATTCTCTGCTTATGATCCTGACACTACTAAATACAGTACAGGGAGGGAAGGGTAAAGGGAAGGAAAGAAAGGGAGAAGAATTATTCATATTTCCTTCTGATTTAATTAGCGTAACTGAACAATTACCCAGAGTAATGATAGTGAGCCAGAAGCTTAGACACCTTGTAAGATAAATAATAACAGTTCTTAAAGCAACGGTTTATTAAACCCAGGATCAAATGGATTTAAAAAAAAACTTAGTCAAATTACATTAATCAAATAAACCCCAAAGAACATTAAACTTATATCCAAAAAGATTAAATGAATAAAAGTTTAAATATTCTTCAGTTTCTAGATCATCACTAATTCTGCTACGCCATAAAGTGCAAGTACGTAACAAATCTTCAAAACTCATACTCGGTAAGCTCCGTTGTCAAAAGGATGAGTTTATCTTGCCTCAGAATAATTTCGTAATGATACAAAGAAAAAAGCTTTACCACTAAGTCGTTAACTAATAAACTAAGAAATGGCGATAACTACAGACCGGGGAAATGGCACATAACAAGAGGTCTGCCTATCCAATTACATCTACGCAACCCGACTGGTGAGAAAGGTAGGAAACAAGCCGCTCAGGCTCTGACAGATGCTGAAATAAAATTTTTAACCAAGCACGTGGCTCTGGGATACCTTCCCCATCATCAAAGATTCAGGAAACTTGAGCTGCTGATTCACCGCTCCTCGGTTCCGCCAGATGGCCTCCCCAAAAAGAAGTAAATAAAAGTCTGAAATCTCAACCACCTCACCCCCTGTAAGGTCGCCCCGCCTCTAGCCATTCGAATACCTGAGGCCGCAAGGCTGGAGCGGTGGGCGCTCAGACCAATACAGCCATTGACCTTGCAAAGACGTGAGCGCTACCCAATCGTCAGAAAAACGTACTGGGCTCATTAAGAGTGTCTCCACTTTTGCCTTGGCATCGACATGCTCTGAGGACGAACATCTCAGGGCTACTCTGGAAAACCAAGGGCAGGTGAAGTGTCCCGAGCCTGAGCAACACGGAAAGCGAGAGAAGTCGGTGGCGAGAGCAAAGTGCAGAAGCCCGGGCTTAGCTCGACCCCAGGAGTGTCTGGTCGGTGTCTGATCAGGCCAAGGGTCTTCGGCTCGGTGGATGGCAAGACTCACCGCTCCCGGAGCTCCTTGGGGCCCCAAGACGGTCCTGCCTCAGCCGCCCAATGCGCAGCCAGCGCCTCCCAGACGCCGGGCGGAGTTGGCGGTGGCCTGAGGTTGGCCTGGAGCTCCTGCCGCGTACGCCCACCCTCCTGGGGAGCCGGCCCGCCGCCAGCCAACCGCGGGGGCGCAGGTGTCACTGCACGAGCGCCCAGGAGAGCGCCCGCTGCCCGGTCCCTACCTTAGCCCGCTCCGCGATCCAGCTCGGGCGCGCTTCCCTGGGACGGTTAAATCCGACCCTACTTAACCGCAGCTTTCTGTCTCCACCCACCACACCGAGAGGCCTCACGTGACCCCCTTCCAGAAAACAGCTGCTCCCTGCCTCTGCCCGCCTCCGCCCGGGCCGCAGGGCCCAGGATCCCGGCGAGGTGGAGGGCGGGGCTGGGCGGAGCCGCCGCTCCAGGAAGTGACGTCACGGCAAGGGCGCCGGCCCCCAGAGGCGCAGGGAGGAGTTGCGGGGCTAGGGGTCTTTGGCACCTAGGTTGAAACTAGTTTTGTGGTAAGAATTTTACCTTCTTTTCCATAGCTTTATTTTTGTAAGTTAACTTTTGAGAAATGGAGACTAAGGTACCTAGTTTGCCCCACAGGTGATGAGAAGACTACAATTCCCGGTAGGCACTGCGGCCAATATTGGCCCGGGCTTCTGCTCTGCATCATGGGACTTGTAGTCATCACCAGTTTGGGCTGGTTCTACTAGGTTACAGATTAGTTTCCAGAATTAACAGCGTTTTAAGGGATGACAGTTGATTCTGAGTGAGAAGGTAGAATGCTCCGCTACAGCCTATTCGTCCTACATAATTCAGAACTCCTCATTGGCAGAGAACTGCTGAAATTCTTGTGTGTTAGTGGTGGATTTTTTTGTTTGTTTGTTTTTTTACTATCTCGAGAGCAATTTTATCTCAAATAATATGGTATTAGGCTTGTTAGACGTGCACATTTAAAGAGCTGAAGATTATCAGGAAAGTCGTTCTTTGATAGTCAAATACTGAAATTCAGACCAGTCTGCAGGTCTGTTTATCATTAGAATTGAGCAATTTGATATAAAAATCTTTCCATGATTTCTAAGGCTTTGGAATATTACGAAGACTCGGAAAAATTGATAGTCGTAAGTTCAAAATGCACATAGGAAGCTAATCTGGCTTGTGGCATAATAATGGTTTTGAGTTGATAATATTGCTCTTCCAGTGTGAATGAGACATAAAAAGAGAATTCTGTAGAAACAGTAGACTAAAACATGAGGTAGTTTTCAGGACAGACTTGGGAGTCTTGGCTGTGAGGTGGCAGTTATATCCATGATTCCTGTAAGTTAATAAAGGTATAGAAAGAAAAGGAAAAGGAGCTTTGCAATATTTTCCTCACTTGTGGTCAGGACTGCAGGTGGTAGCAAAAGATACTTCTGATGTGGGAAATCTGATAATCTAATATCAAGGAAGCTGAGGAATATTAAACTTTCAAGAAATAAAGACATAGAGATATCCCAGTTAGGAGGAGAAAAAAGATCTAGGAAAAATCATTGGAATTGTCCAAAAAGAACTTCCTTCACTAATTATTGAAAGGAGCATACAGAATATACATACTATATGTAACTTTTATCTTCCAGAATATCTGGTATAGATGAATGTCTAAATTTTACTTTTAGAAAATGAACTGAATATTTCTTAAAAATAATTTTAAAGAGATATAATTGACATATAACATTATATTAGTTTCAAATGTACAGTGTAATGATTCAGTATTTGTATATGTTGTGAAGTGATCATCACAGTAAGTCTAGTTAATATCTGTCACCATACAATTACAATTTTTTTCTCATGTGATAGTTACAATTTTTTTCTCATGTGATGAAGGCTTTTAAGACTTACTCTCTTAACAACTTTTAAATATGCAATATAGTTTCATTAACTATAGTTACCATGCTGTACATTACATCCCCATGGCTGATTTATTTTATAACTGGAAGTTTGTACCTTGTGACCCCCTTCACTCATTTCACCCACACCTCCCACCTCTGGAAACCCCAGTCTGTTCTCTGTATTGATGAGCTTGGTGTTTTGTTTTGTTTTTAATTCTACATATAAGTGAGATTACATGGTATTTGTTTTTCCCTGTCTGACTTATTTCACTTAGCATAATGCCTTCAAGGTCCATCCATATTGTCCCAAATGGGAAGGTTTCATTTTTTTATGGCTGCGTAGTGTTCCATTTTATGAGTGTGTGTGTGTGTGTATGTGTGTGTGTGTGTGTGTGTGTATCACATCTTTATCCATTCATTTATAGATGGACACTTAGGTTGTTTCCATATAATAGCTATTGTAAATAATGCTGCAGTGAACTTGGGAGTCCTTGTATCTTTCTGAATTAGTATTTTGTTTTCGTTGGATAAATACCCAGAAATGGAATTGCTGGATCATGTGATAGTTCTATTTTTAAGTTTTTAAGGAACCTCCATATTGTTTTCCATAGTGGCTGCACCAATTTACATTCCCACCAACAGTGCAAGAGGGTTCCCTTTTCTCCACATCCTTACCAACACTTGTTATTTCTTGTCTTTTTGATAATAGTCATTCTAACAGGTGTGAGGTGATATCTCATTGTGGTTTTGATTTGCATTTCCCTGGGGATTAGTGATATTGAGCATCTTTTCATGTGCCTGTTGGCCATCTGTATGTCTCCTTTGGAAAAATGTCTGTTTAGATCCTCTACCCATTCTTAATTGGGTTGTTTGCTTTTTTGCTATTGAGTTGTATGAGTTATTTATATATTTTGGATATTAACCCCTTATCAGATAAATTATTTGCAAATATTTTCTCCCATTCATTTTCTTGATGGTTTCTTTTGCTGTGTAGAAGGTTTTTAGTTTGATGTAGTTCTTACTAGTTTTTTTTGCTTTTGGAGTCAGATCCAAAAAATCATCGCCAAGACTGACATCAGGGAGCTTACTGCCCATGTGTTCTTCTAGGAGTTTTATGGTTTCAGGTCTTACAGTCAAGTCTTTAATCCATTTTGAGTTGATTTTGTGTATGGTGTAAGATAGTAGTTTAGTTTCATTCTTTTGCATGTGGCTGTACAGTTTTCTCAACACCATTTATTGAAGAAACTGTCTTTTCCTCATTGTATAATATATTCTTGGCCCCTTTGTTGAAAATTAATTGACCACATATGCATGGGTTTATTTCTGGCCTCTGGAACATCCTTAATAATTAAGAAAGAATATCCTGTGGTTGTCAGAGTAAAAGTTGTATTATCACAGACAACATCTAATGGCTAATCTCTATGTATGGAATATTTTATTGATAGTTAAGCTTGGATGCCTCTATACAGTGCACAAAATCAAATTGAATTGCATACATTTTAATTTGTAAAGTAACAGGTCTTTAATTTGTAAAGACCATTTTTCTGCCCTTTCAGTATTTTAATTTTATATAAAAGATATATATCTAGCAGGATGTATTGAGCCCACTCAAGGTACTATTTTATACAATGATATATAGATAATGGTACTTGGTGGTAGTGGGTTTAAGGGGCAGGGGAGAGGAAAGGTAGAAAAAAACACAACAGAAAAAAGTATGTGCAATTGGCAGACATCTCTTGAGGTAGCTTCCTAGATCCCAACATTTCCCCCTTCTCTGAAGCTTGTCCCTCTTCTACAAGGCTGGGGCCCTCGTGGCCATGTTCGTAATATGATACTTTTATAACAAAAGTTTTTTGTCATACTTGATTGTATCTGAAGAGGATATTTGACCCAAGTTGTGTTCAAATGATGCTCTCTTCTAGGAATTATTTTGAGGGCGGGTGATGTGGATACAGGCTGGAAGTCACAGGAGCTAAAGTCAGACTAAGGGAAATTCTGTGGTCCATGAAGTCCCACGGCTGAGATCCCTGGAGTTGATCTGGTCCTTCCCCATTCTCCACTTTTCCTTAGAGTTCATGAGTAACTTAGTGTTCTTCCAATAGATTTGCTTTTTCCTTAAATCTAGCCAGAGTTGGTTATTTTGCTTATAACCAAGAGTACAACTAATACAGCAAGTTGGAATGAGGCAAACTGAAGGTGCAAAATAAAAGTTGATAAAATGCAAACAATTCCTTCTCAATGATTTATAATAACTAAAAAACATAAAATGACTCTTTTTCAATTATTACTTTGATATATTCATGGATTCCCTAATTCATGTATGTTGTTTTCCATAGGCAGTGTTTCTGTAATCTTAATATTCAGGATCTGTACTCCACCTGCCCTTTATTTTCTCCCTGCCATGAAATTGTAAGAGTTCAGAAAAAGAACCACAAGTGATCTGTTCTTAGAGTAACAGGAGGTGTCCAAAGTTGTAACAGAGCAGCATGATAGCCAACTTTATTACAATGAATTTGTGACCTATGCAATTTCCTAAATCCAGGGTAGGAATTACATGACATTTATAATGGCACAAAGAAGAGACTTCAATACTGCTACCATTGATTAGTGATTTTCCACTCATCATATTACATAAGGAAGATTTTGAAAGCATGTGTGGAAATCCTACTGGAAATACAACAAAGAGACCAAATTCCTTCACCAAATCACAGTTACAGTCTTAGAACTGAAAGGGACCATAATGGTCATGAAGATAAGCCTCCATTTTAGAGCTAAGACTACTGAGGAAAACAGAAGCTAAAAGTTCTGCCTGTAATCAGTCTCAGAGCCAGTGAACTCTTGACTCCCAAACTGGTAAACTTCTTACCATGCATAGTAAGACGCCCTTTTCTGAGCACTTTTGCACTCGTTATGTCCTAAATATCTTTCACCCTTCCAATAGTGTCTTGCTCCTGGTACATTCTCAGTTAACATTTGATACCTGGGAAGTCTTCATGGATTTTATGCATGAGGAAGGCCTGCATTGGGCCTTTAAGGATTGCTAGGAATTGAATAAGTAAAGGAAGCAGGAAGGGCACCCTAGGCAAACTCAAAAACTTGAGAAAAGGCATAACAATGTGGGGTGCTGTGGGACACTGAGGAGACCAACCTGATTGGATTGAAGGGTCTTTGGATGTAGCTGGAAATAACGATGTGAGCTCCTACTCATCCCTCAAGTCCATCTCCAATATAATCTCATGAGTAATACCTTCCCGATTTCCTCGGATGGAATTAAGTAAGCACCGCCTCTATGAGCCCATTGTATTTGTATTTGGTACATGAATGGAGACAATCATCACATTATTTTTGAGTACTTTGTTAAGTGTGCAGCCTAAGGGCCAGGATTATATATTGGACATCCATGTGTTGACAGCATTTTATATGATACCTGAATAAGGCAGGTACTTCATGTAAAGTCTCCATAATAACTGTTTTTTTATACCTGGCCTATCTTACTTATTCACATTTCCTATAATATCCCTCTAGACTTTTGCATTTTCAATTCCTAGTTTAGAGAATAAAATCCAAATTTTTTGAGTAGACCCATGAGCCTCTTCGTGTAATGACTTTTATCTCCTTTATGGTCTATTTCCTACAGATTAATTAATTAGTAAATTAATTAACCAGCTATTTATTGAGTACCTATCACATGCAATGAATCTCAAAGTCCAGCTATATCAATTATTTCCCAGTCTAACCGTTTCATTTTTTTCTCTTGCTAGTATTTCTTGTAGCTTTTGCCTGGAATTCTACTCCTCTCATCCCATTTCTGAGGCTCAGCTCTAGGTGACCTGCTCTGCAAAGGCTTGTCTGAATCCCCTTCACCATGTTCCCACAGTCCTCTCTACAAGCTTCTGCTGTGGTCTTGCCCCCACTGGATGTGGTTATCCCTATATGACTGCCTTCCTGACTAGAACATGTGCTCCTTGAGGCATAGGACATGTCTTTTTCTTCTCCACTGGCTCGCAGAACCTCTGGCGTATGTTGGGGCTAGACTGAATAAATGAATGAAAATGGGTGACTAAAGTCTTCTTATTGGATCAGCTTGGTGGTTTAAGAGAAACAGACACACATACAAACATTCTCAGTGGAATTTGGTTTCAAAGAGACATTAAAGGGAAATTTGCTCTATGAAACAATGTGAAACAACTCTGCTTAAAGAGAAATGATTCCTTCATTTGCTCAGAGTAATTTGTAAATCACTGGACTAGATAGATGATTTCTAAGGTCCACTTCAGATCTAATGCTTTATGAGTTTATGTGTATCGTTTGAAACCTTAAGGAGATAACCAAACAAGTATCACAACCTGGTTAAGATCTATAAAAGGCATTATGCAGAGGAAAAATAAAATGAAAACCAAAAAAAGCTAAACTACCGAAATTAAACAGACCAATGGATCAGGTTTTATTGTACATTTAAGTCTTTGTCTTAATTAAGTTTGAGATATGCTGCAACTTCTAGGATAAACATAGAGAAGGAATTCTGGTTTCTGAGGTCCCAGTGCCAGGTTTCAACATCCCAGTGTGCAAGAGGTCCTTTCAAAAAAGAAAAAAAAAAAAGTTTTCAGGGGAAAAAGTATAGCCTTTGAAGAAGAAGCAAGTCTCTGATCCATCAATACCAGGATTCCTGCTCATCTCCTATGTGGGATATCAGCCTCTTCAGGGAGGGCTTAAATCATCTGGGTTTGCTGTGGTCTTTTGTTTGGATTGCTTCCAACTTTTTTCATCTGTAATATGCGACAATAATAGTTCTTCCTCATAAAGTTGTTGTGAAAAATAAAAAAAATGATCTTGCTTGGTAAGTGCTTAGTACAGTGCCTGGCAAAATGAACAATAGCTATTATTATTATCTTGAGTCAACTCGGTAGGTCAACTACTTTAAGAAGATAGACAATATTAATAGTAATGTATGTAGATACTTGTTGAATGAATGAATGAACTATGAGCAGAGAACTGCACTATCGATTTTATGTACATTAACTTATTTAACCCTCAAAATAATCCCACGAGTCAGGTACTATTATCATAATTGATCCTTTACAGATTGAGTCTCTGAAAGGCCAAATAGCTTGTCCTTTATACACGAAAAGTTATTCTCTGAGAAGTTATCTTGTTTAGAAAGGTTAGGACTCAAACCCAGTTCTGTCTGTCTCTGAAGCCCAAGCTCAGATTTCTCCTCTGCCAGTCCTTCTCTGTCATTGCAGGGGGTAGAACCTAGACCCTCAGAGGGCCATACTTGGCAAGACATAGATTGAAAACAAAGTCTTTGGACTTAGTTCCAGGAACTCCTGGGTTCCTCACTTCATTTAACAGTATGATAGCTGGCTCAGATGATTTCATTTCTTTTTTCTCTTTGACTCTTACCTAGCTCTAGTATAATTCATGCATCCTAGGTTTGGCTCCTAAAATAATTTGTCTTGATAAACTGATGTTCTCCTGTGCCTGGTCTGTCCTCAGATGCTTTACTGTTATTCTGATTTGCTCTTTGATATTGGTTCTGAGGTCTCACTTCTCTCATCTTCCTTATTGAAAGACTGGATGGGCCAGAAGGGTTGGGAAGGAATTAACCAGGTGAAGGATGTGTCTGGATGGGAAACGAGGAGTATGGTTGGGAAAAGGAGTATCCTAGGCAGAAAAGGTATAGAGGATTTTATGTAGAGATTGCTTAATAATGAGAGACAAAGTTGTTTGAATTGAAATAAAGACTTGCAGACAGTTTTAATTTTTAGGTGGTATCAAATAACCTCAACTCTGTGAGGAGCCAGATCTTCCTCTTCATTCAACAAATATTTTTTGCCTGCCTACCATATGTTCCAGTTATTGTTCTAAGCCTCCAGGAATTTGTCAGCAACAACATATGCAAAGCCACTCTTCTCATGGAGTTCACATTTGGTGAATGTTTACGTGGGGACAGACAATAGACATAACAAGAAATAAGTTTTAAGAATTTATCTAGGTTTATATTCTTTGAAGACAATAAAATAGAGTAATATGATCAGAGTGGCTGGGGTAGGGGGACGTGCAGCAATTATCCACTGAGGCATCAAATCGGACCTCTCTGAGAATGTGAATGTCTAGAAGAAAACAACTTTGTAGACATGGGGGGGGGTGCAGAGCGTTCTAGGAAAGCTGCTTCATATGTTCTGTAGGAGGAAAACGGAAACCAGTTAGCAAAAGCACTCCCTTTTCCTTTTCCTAAGAACTCATTCTAATTCCAGGAAGTAAGATGCCAGATGTTTCTCCAATTGCATATGTGATCCATATGTCTCTGAGACATTGGATGTTAACATTAATACCCAAATCTTGCTAGTTTCAAGCTCCCACTTCATTTTAAGGAGTTCTAGTCTGTTGTAAATTTTTCCTTTTCTACATACCCTTAAACTCCCCAAGAGATATCTTCTGTGCTCCCGGGAATCTGTTTTGGTCATTGCTCCCTGTCACCATTGCTGGATGAGCTGCTGTCACTGCTTTTGCCACTGATGGAGTCATGCTTGCGTTGACAGCTCTACACTAGCCTTTCCACTAACAGAGCTGAGACATTCAGTGTCACTTGAGTCAAACTCTTACACCACGGATGCAAGCTGGAGATCTTCCAGCAATGCTACCTGCCCCTGCTGAACTGGAGACCCACAGGACAGCAGCCTGCTGCCAATTGAAATGGAGAACTTTCTTTCACTTTTGCTTGAATACTGAAGTGTTGCACAGTTTGACAAGCAAGCCCTTTGAGTTTTGTTCACCTAGTCCTCTTTTCCCCAGGGAGCACCATACCATGTGGGTGGCTGAGTTGGCAGAAGCTCCTGTAACAGTTCTGCAGTGGACCTTATTGGATGCCAACTCTCTGAGTGTCTTTCTGAGTCTAGGGAATGCCAGTCTTATGAATCTGGGTGAGAGGTCAGAACCCATTCCCCCCTATAAAATTCTGAATTGCTGTATACTTGCTTTCTCAGCCTCCATGGCAGCTAGGGTACAGAACATGCCCTCGGCATTACCAATCAGATGAATCCTTTTCCATGCCGGCTGTGTTGGTCGTCTGAGGTCCAGTGTCTAAAGCTCAGTGACCGAAGCATCATCATAAGACTTGTTTTATGGCTTGGTTTTAGGCTTTGTTCCTGGCTGCATTGTCCCCAAGTGTCCTAGAGGTTCTGTGGGCTAGTCAATATCTTTAAAATTTTTCTTTTATCTTAAATTGGACAGAGCCACCTTAGGGCTGCTTGCCACATAGGCAAGTGAAGAGAAGGGTCAAGAGAAAGGCCAAGAAAAGGGAAGGGTTTAATTTCTGTTCTTGGGGGGAAGTATTCCCTTCTTCTCTGCAATTGGCTATGAACAAGGAAGCACAGAGTCCTGACTGCCATTGGTTGTCATTTTGCAACTGCAAGGGAATCACTTTGGGATGGAGCCGGTATGAGGATGGCAGAGTGAAGGGGGGTAAGCATCTTGATGACATGATGGTGCCTTTGATTTTACTGTGCCTAGAGTCTGCTCTGCTTCTGGTTTTGAAATTATCTGAGGTAATAAATTTCCTTATTGATAAGCAAGCTTAACTTGGGATTTTTTGTTGTTACTACCTTTACTATTATACAATAAATACAAATAATAATGCCTAGCCTTTACTGAGAATGCAAAATGTTGCAGGCATTTTTTATTCATTCAACAAATACCCATTGAGCTCCTTTAATTGCTATAACCACCCTAATGTTACAACAACATACGGTTATGTATGCAGCTGGATATATAGACTTAGATATATGTATATATATATATATATATATATATATATGTATGTATATACTTTATAGATATACACATAAGCATGTATATAAATATAGTTATAGGTATGGGTGTAGATATAGATAGACATAAAGATATGCAACTAGCTGATACATGAGTTTTATCACCTATGGCAGCTAAGTACCAAAGATGAGGATATAAGTTGCTAAGTACTCTATGTTCTAAGGATGCAGTACACAGGTAGGTGGAGCCAGCAAACTTCTCCAAAATTCTTATTGAGGGCTGCTGGTTCAGAGAATTATTGAGATGTGCCACCAACATCACCCAGGTAATATTTGAGAAGGACTGAAGAGAGAGGATGAGGTACCCTGGAGAATTCAGTGTTTGTGAATACAGCGTTTCTTTCCCATCACAGCAGCTAACAGTTTAACCAACAATTTTTCCACCTTATTATCAGGATGGCCAGTTCCTCAGCCTGGGATATGCCCCGGACCATGCTTCTCTCATTCAGCTCATTTCACGTTTTAATACCAGGTTCTAAATTGGTTGGTATGACTTGGGGGTATAAGTAATAGAAAATATGGCTCACACTTGCTGAAACATTAATAATCAAATGTACTGACACAATTACCTGAAAATACAGAGGTAGGATGGATTTTAAGTTGGGTGATCTGATGACTTAATGGTTCTGTTCTATTTTCTGTAGTGTTTGTTAGGCTAAAAAGCCTCATGATGTAGGATGGCTGCCGGTAGTAATGAAGTATATACGTCTCCTCGTTAATTCTTGTGGGAAAAAGAATTTCCATCTGAATATTCCAAGCAGATTCCTGAGATTTATCCTGATTGGACGGTTTAAGTCAGATGCCCAACAATGCAGCAGTGACTGTGGCCAGGGGAATAGAACATGTTTGTTGGCTTAAATCAACCAAGGTCCAGCCCTGAAGTAGGCAACTTTGAATAAGCTTTATGCAAAGAACATGGGTTGCATGGGGGAGGGGGTGTATGTCAGCATAACAATCTGGATGCTGTTGGGAGGGGAGGATGGAACATGGATGCTGAAAAACAATCAATAATGTTCTCTATGAGGGTAGTTAATGACATAATGAGAGGTGATCAATGATGAGGATATGTGTAAATCCTAAATAAGAGGCAGAAGAACTTGGATGGTGTCCCAATTAATGGGTAAAGATGTATAGCTTTAGAGAAAGGTTGGGATGGTTTTCAAGGGTTCTTCCTCAATAAAGATCAGCTTATACTTCCACTAGATCTCTATTGATTTATGGAAAGTCAGGTTAGGTGGTGTCTAGTAAAGATTGAGGTCACTTATCTTCCCCTCTAGCAATCCACAGGGAATAGCACCCACTTCATTGTGGCTGCGGAGTGATGAGAAGTGTTTGCCTGTTAGCAACAGTCCAGCTGGAAAAATGGTAAAGCTGACCCCCCAATCCCAGTTTTTCCTTTTCTAGAAGTGAAGAGAACAGAAAAGGAGGGAGCATTCCACTTAGGCTTAGTCCCAAAAGCTGGTTGAACATTCCTACTTGAATGTCCCATCAGTACTTTAAAGTCATTATTTCTTCATTGTCTCCCTCCTCTCTACCTTGATGTTCCCCTCCCCTCTCTACTTTGGTTGGTGACAATATTCCTACCTACTAGATCACCTGAAGCAGAAAACTTAAGTATTGTCCCAGATTTTTATTTCTCCGTTCCTTATACCCTGTCAGAAGCAGTCTCTATTAATTGTTTTTTAAAATATCTTTCAAAACTGTTTTCTCTTCATTTATCACTACAAATACATTCCTTTGGGCATCCAATATATTGCCCTGGACCAATACAATTGGCTCCACATTGGTAACCTTGACACCAGACTTTCATTCTCCACTTTTGCTACTAGAGTGAGAATTCTGAAACATAGATCTACATGCATCATAATCCTTTATTATTAAGCATCATTTATGAGATAAAACGCAAAACTCTTTAGCCTGGCAGCTGGCATGAAGGATTTTATGATCTGGCCCCTGCCTACCACTCTAATCTCCTCATTCCTGTTTTTCTTTTTTTCTCTTTTTAGCCCCTATACTGGATGAAGCACTTGTTGTAAATGTGAAATGCCTCCTCTCCTTGGTCCATGCTGCTGCTTCTCTCTCCTTTGACAGAGTCCATTCATAAAGCTTACATTTGAAATCCTTCATGTGTTTTTTCATAAGTTTCCCAAGCTTAGTTGACATTTCTTCCTCTGTGCTCCTGTTTGTCCTTAGTGTAAACTTCGGCCTTTATCACACTGTATTGAAATTGTTTTCATATTTGTCTCCCCCTTCATTCAGTCAGCCCACATTTGCTGAGTACCTCGTGTGTGTGAAGCATAATTCCAAGTGCTGGTCATTTAAAAATAAACACTTTATACTTAACAACTTCAGTTAGCAGTTAAGTAGAGATAGGCACTTAAATCAATAAATATGAATGTGTTCTAGACACTAGGATGGATCTCTCAACAGGGTACCTGATCAGCATAAAGAAGAGAGAGGCAGTTTTACTTGGAGTTGGGGATTAAGTGTCAGGTTCGGTGGTAGTCACTTTACATGTATTATCTCATTTATTCTTTTCACCAACAGATATTTATTGAACACTTATGGTTGCCATACTCCGACACAAGAGATACAGTGGTAATAAAATCAGAATTAGTTATTGCCCTCATGGCATTTACAGTATAGTTCAAAGGCAACAGACCAAACAGGTGATTACAATGCAGAGCAGCAAGAACCATAACTCGGTAGAGAGTGTTCATACGAAGGAAGTGGGCCAACCCAGGCTGTGGGGTGGATAATCAGTGATGACTTCCTGGAGAAAATAACATCTAAGTTCAGATCTGAAGGATTATTAAAAGTTACACAGGTGAAGGGAATAGGGATTGGAAGTGGGGGGAGGGGGGCATTCCAGGCAGGACAGTATTTCCTAAGGTCTGGTGGTGAAAAACAGCATGGTAGAGTCAAGTGTATTAGGGGCAAAACATTATGAGTATATGAATAGGTACAATTTTCCATGCACCCCAGACCTTAAAGTAAAGGAGTCAATCTTGCTTATTAGGTCTTTTGCATAATGCAGTAATGGGCTGATTTTTTTATATAAGTAAAGCAACCAAGAGGATAGCTGAGATTGCCTTTCCCAGGAAGTTCCATGTGTGCTTCCTTTCTGAGGACGTGAGAGAAGTCTAAGCGTCTGACTGCTAGGTTCTCTGTATGTCCTAAACCATTCTAGGATGGATTACCTTAGCCATTGGTCTTGGGTGGAAGATTGAGGACCAGGAGTGGTACATGATGGAGGTGGGATAGAATGGAGGGTGGAGCTACCTGACTATAAGAGAGCCATGTGGGGAAAAAGATTTTTGCCAGCTGCTCAGAATGGAAAACCTTCAGGGGAAGGAAAGGTGTATAAAGGTAATGCTTTGGTAGCTTTCTTTGAAATTCTGCATGAAACTCCTGTGTCACCTCTTTAAGAACGTCATACTTAAGATCTACCCTGTCCTTCAAGCTTTCAGACAAGCTCATGTTTCTGTGGCTGGAACACTACATAGAGACTTGACTGGGAATTCTTTGAATTTTAGAAGGAAATGCAAGAAGAGAAATAGAGGAAGTCCACAGAGCAAATAATCTCAAATCATAGAGTTGGGAAGGCTCAGGATGAGGCCGAGGAGGTGGAAGACCAGGTCACAGAGGACCTTGAAAGCAAGGTTGAGGAGCATAGAAGTTTCCTCTTGGGAATGGGCAATGGGAAGACAAAGAAAAGAACCCAGGATCAGATTTGCATTTCGGACAGATTATACTGTCTCTGGTGTCCAGAAGAAATAGAGAGGCAAGTCTCAAGGCAGGGAGGTGATTTGCTAGGGTATATAGAAATCCTTGAGGGCAAGTATTACTACCTTGATTTTTCAGATGCAGAAGCAGAGTTTAGGGAGGTGTTTGGCAGTAAACAGAGAGGATTAGGACTCTGGATTATCTGACTCCAAAGTCCATAAATTTTCTTGGTAGATCATACTGTCCCTGTATACTTGACTGTACTATTCTTTGAAGGAAGAAGCTGGGTCTTCTTATTTATGGGTTCAGTGCCTGTCCTGGTTATTAATGAGTGACTAAACTTGGCACAACCTAGTGGCTTAAAGCAATAACATTTATTTTGCTCATGCCTCTGCAATGGGAACATGGCTTGGGAGAGACAACTCAGCTTTGCTCTACTCAGCCACACCTAGGGCGGCTTGAAGGCTGTGACTGGAACCACCTGTTGGCTCATTAATACGCAAGTCTGCCAGCTGATGCTCACTGTTGCCTAGAACCTTAGTTGGGGCTGTTGGCCAGACACCTCTACCTGGACTTTCCTTGTGTCTTGTTCCTTGTTTCCTCACAACATGGTGTCTGGGTTCCCAGAGTGAGCATCCTAAGAAAGAGTGGACCATGCTGAGGTTGTATTGCTTTTTTAAACTAGCCTCAGAAGTCACTGCCTTCTGCTTTTTGTGAATGCATTGCTGAGGCTAGCTCATATCTAAAGAAAAGAACATTAGACTTTTGTTGGGAGGAGTGTCAAGGAATTTGCTGATGTGATTTAAGTCAACTACAGTGCCTAATAATCATAGCTAATACTTACCAAGCACTTAAACATAGCAAGCACTCTTTTATACTTTTTACTTATATTGAATATTTGATCCTCATGACAACCTTATATTATTGGACCCATTTCACACATGAGTAAATCTAGGTACAATAAGTTAAGTATTTCACCTAAGAGGACACAGATAGTGGGGGCGGGGGTGTGTGCACTACTATTGGAACCTAGACAATTTGGCTCCAGGGTCTATGTTCTTAACCACTCTGTTATGTTGTCTATTAGAGTCTGGAATATAGTCAGGACCAATATATATTTGTTGAATGAATGAATGTTTTGTATTTTGGGCTTCTCCCAAATGCTAATAAAGACATTCCTTAAGTGAATTATTTCATATCTGACATTTCATATCCTGTATCCATCACTGAATGGGAGATATACTCTTGTACAAATGAAATAGGTTAAATCATGGATTTCCAACACCCCCCGACCCCCCCCACACATACACACACACACATATACATACAAAAATCATTGAAAGAGCATGTAGTTGTACATATTACATTTTTTTCTCCTTTCCCAAACTGGCTCTAGTTGCAGCGAGCAGGAGCTACTCTTCATTGTGGTGCGCAAGCTTCTCATTGTGGTGGCTTCTCTTGTTGTGGAGCACGGGCTCTACAGTGTGTGGGCTTCAGTAGTTGTGGTGTGCAGGCTTCAGTAGTTGTGGCTTGCAGGCTCTAGAGTGCTGTCTCAGTAGTTGTGGCACTTGGGCTAGTTGCTCTGTGGCGTGTGGGATCTTCCTGGACCAGGGCTTGAACCCATGTCCCCTGCATTGGCAGGTGGATTCTTAACCACTGCACCACCAGGGAAGCCCTTCAGTGCTACTTACATGATACAGTTAATTTAGAATCTAGGAAGAGCCACCTTGTGTTAAAATTTAGCATTTCACAGTTATATATATTAAAGAAAAAGTTATAAGCAGCTTTAAAAGGAATCCATTGGCTAGCAAAACAAAAGGTACTGATATTATATACAAGTCGCTTAATATGGTGTCTGATATATATGGTTTGATTTTAACATTAGCAAATATTATCCAAAGGTATTTACTGAGAATTCAAAAAGCCTAGATTAGAGTAATTCATTAGTGTATAGACTAATTCATTACGGTATGAAGAACACTAATGGATTTATATTTAAAATGCTTGTTTCAAGGTTTCAGTTGTTTCCTAGTACACTGTTTCAGCACTGATTTGGACCTAAAAGTGAAACTTAAAAAGTATATTCAATTAGATTTTTTTCTTAATATTTAATTATAATACAGCTTAAATTTTATTATATATTTCAATATATTTATATAACAATATATAGTATTATTATGTATATAATATACATAATATATTCATGTATAGTATTCATGTGTCAGTAATCAAGAATACTAAATTTCCTTTTTGGTTCAGTTATTACATTGACACCTTTGCAGTTTTTCCTAAATTTCTTTCTTACATCCCAGCAATTCACTGAATTATCCGTCTTTCAATTGATTCTCACATGTTCATGTCTTCCATAAAACCTTCCCCGTTGAGTTGAATGTGGTAGTAAAGAGTTTGAAACTCTCAGTGAGTATTCGTAATGTATCCTGAAGTATGAATTGCCACACCTTTGTTGAGTTTCCTCTCTCTCCTTCTCCACTGACACTTTGAATATTTGCTGTAAGTTAAGAGGTTAATTCAGCATCTTATTATCTGCCCTTCCGTTCTCCTGCCACTTCTCATTTCCTTTATTCCTGTTCCCCAGATCTCATCTGAAAATCTGGTTCCTGTCTGATAGTGGTGGAATCGAGATAGGTGGTAATGGTCTAGTATTGCCATGGAAATGTGTCAGGGAGATCTGAAATCTAAAATATAGTCCAGAGGGAAAAGGAGTAGATGAGTTAGATTGAAAAAAAAAAAAAAAGAAAAGGAAAACACTGGGACATGCTGCTTCTCCTCACTAATAAAACCCTCTGTGGCTCCTGCTTCCTTTCTCATTTCCAAGCATATTTATCCCTCTCAAACCTCCAAGGAGTATGGCTTTTGTTTGGGCTCTTTTTGCTTATGTCTGTTGACATTTCTGGTATGCCAGTTCTTCAACTCCAAATCTGGAATGTATGAGGTTAAAAGAAAACACAGGTAACTCACTACCTTGTGGTTCCTTGGGTCTCCATGTCCCTAGCTGGTTTGCCTTCTCTCCACTTTCCAGAGTCATGTTTGTTTTATATACAGTTTCCAGGGTTTTCAGTTGTACTTAATGGGAGAAATAGGGGGAAGAAGATGTACTTTTCCTTCTTGAAGCAGAAGTTTCAAATTACTTTTTCTGTTTTCAAATTTACTTTTTATAAATCACTTCTGTTACTATGTGGAGAACAGATTCAGAAGGGAAGGGAATAGGTTCCAGTTCAAGATGGCAGTGTAGGAAGACCCTGAATTCACCTCCTCCCACAACACATTGAATCTACACCTACTTATCAGAGCAATTACTCCTGAAGAAGAACTAAGGGCTGATTGAACAGCTTCTGCATGACAAATAATAGAATGACCACATACAGACAGGTAGGAGAGATGGAGACATAGTATCAGCAGGAATCCCACCCCTGTTATGGTGACCTCCAGTAGGGAGGTATATCACTGAGGGGTCTGCATACAGACTTGCCTGTCCTGGGGTATGGGGGAAGAAGAGTGGTTTAAAGGGCACCTAGACTATACATGAAGGAAATCTATTTGCTAACCCTAGAGCATCTGCCATATAGGAGGGGGCCTGCTGTAATTCTCTTGGGGCCCAGAGGCACTGGAGAGCACCATTTTTTTGTTTTCCCCCTCCACCTTAATAGTATAAGCAGGAACATGGTTCAGGTGCTCTAGCAGGCCTGCCAGGGCCATCCCAGTGTGCCCCAGGCTGCTGGCCCAAACCAGCTCCAGCTGTCCCCCAAAGGTGACCCTGGCATTGTGTGCTCTGAGGCCTCCCCCTAGTGTGTGCCCACTCCAGCCATCCTGCCAAGGTGGCCCTGATGTGGTACACTATGGGACCCCCCCTAATCTGCACCTACTCCAGCTCTGGCTATCCTGCCAAGGCAACCCCTGGACCCCACCCTCAGCTGGCACCTACTCCACCTCCAGCCAGCCTGCCAAAGCCACCCAACACATGCAGTCTACATAGGGGACTCTCCTACACAGAGCCACAGCTTCAAGACTGGGAGAGGTAGCTGTTTTGCTTAATTCATAGAAACAAACAGAGAAACAAAATGAGGAGACAGAAAATATGTTCCAAGTGGAAGAACAAGATAAAACCCCAGAAAGAAATCCTAATGAAATGGAGATAAATAATTTACCTGATAAAGAGTTCAAAGTAATAGTCATAAACATGCTCCCTGAACTTTGGAGGAAAATGGAGAAACACAGTGAGAACTTCAACAAAGATTTAGAAAATAAAAGAAAGAACCAATCAGAGCTGAAAAATACAATAATTGAAACAAAAAATACACCATGGGGAATCAACAGCATATTAGATAATAAAGAAGAATAGATCAGTGGTCTAGAAGATAGAAAAGTGAAAAGTACCCAATGAGAATGGCAAAAACAAAAAAGAACTTTTAAAAATGAGAATAGTTTAAGGGACCTCAGAGACAACATCAAGTGTACTAACATTTGCGTTATAAGGGTCCCAAAAGGAGAAGAGAGAAAAAGGGGCAGAAAACTTATTGGATAAAATAATAGCTGACAACTTCCCTAACCTGGGGAAGGAAACAGATATCCAGGTTGAGGAAGCACAGAAAGTACCAAATAAGATAAACCCAAAGAGATTCACACCAAGACTTATCATCATTAAAATGGCACAAGTTAAAGATAAAGAGAAAATTTTAAAAGCAGCAAGAGGAATACAACTAGTCACATACAAGGGAACCCCCATAAGGCTATCAGTTAATTTTTCAGCAGAAACCTTGCAGGCTAGAAGGGAGTGGCACAATGTATTTAAAGGAAAAAGGAAAAAGAAAAATCTTAACAGCCAAGATTATTCTACCTGCCAAAGTTATCATTCAGAATTGAAAGAGAGATAAAGAATTTCACAGACAAGCAAAAAGTAAAGGAGTTCATCACCACTAAAATGGCCTTACGAGAAAACTTAAAGGGTATTCTTTAAGCAGGAAAGGAAAGGCCATAACTAGGAATAGAAAATATATGAAAGAAAAAAAAATCTCACTGGTAAAGGCAAATATATAGTGAAGGCAGTAGTTTAGCCACTTAAAAATCTAATATGAAAGTTAATAGACAAAAGTCATAAAATCAACTATACAATAAGTACATAAGAGATACAAAATAAAAAGATATAAAATATGACATAAAAAATGTGGGAAAGGGGAGTAAAAATGTAGTGCTTTTAGAATGCATTTGGATGTAAGCAACTATCAGCTTAAAATAAACTACTGCATATAGGTTGATATATATATGAACCTCATGGTAACTGCAAACCAAAATCTGCAATAGGTACACACATGCAAAATAGAAAGGAGCCCAAACATAACATTAAAGAAAATTATCCAGTCACAAGGGAAAAGATCAGGAAAAGAAGAATGGAACAGATAAGAACTACAAAAACAACAAGAAAATAATAAACAAAATGGTAATAAGTACATACCTTATACCATACATATCAATAATCAGTTTCAATGTAAATGGACTAAATGCTCCAGTCAAAAGATATAGGGTGGCTGAGTGGATATGCTACCTACAATAGACTCATTTCAGATCTAGAGGCACACAAAGACTGAAAGTGAAGGGATGGAAAAAGATATTCCATGCAATTGGAAATGAAAAGAAAGCTGGGATAGCAGTATTCATATCAGACAAAATAGACTTGAAAACAAAAACTGTAACAAAAAACAAGGGCAGTGCATAATGATAAAGGGCTTGAGCCAAGAAGTGGATATAACATTTGTAAATATTTATGCACCCAGCATGGGAGCACCTAAATATATAAAGTGAATAAATATATAAAGTGAACAGATGTAAAGGGAGAAATTGTCAGTAATACAATAATAGTAGGGGACGTTAATACCCCACTTACCTCAGTGGATAGATCATCCAGACAGAAGATCAATCAGGAAACATTTGCCTTAAACAACACATTAGACCAGATGGACTTAATGTATAGCTATAGAATATACCATTCAGAAACTTCAGAATACTATCAAGTGTACATGGAACAAGCTCCAGGATAGATCACATGTTAGGCCTCAAAACAAATCTCAATAATTTTTTTGAATTGAAGTATAGTTGATTGATGATATTATATTAGTTTCAGGTGTACAGCATACTGATTCAATATTTTGTATAGATTATACTCCATTTAAAGTTATTACAAAACAGTGAGTATATTTCCCTGTGCTATACATTATATCCTTGTTGCTTATCTACTTTATACATAGTAGTTTGTATCTCTTTTTTTAAAAATAAATTTATTTATTTTATTTATTTATTTTTGGCTGTGTTGGGTCTTTATTGTTGTGCACGGGCTTTCTCTGGTTGCGGTGAGCAGGGGCTACTCTTTGTTGCAGTGTGTGGGCTTCTCATTGCAGTGGCTTCTCTTGTTGTGGAGCATGGGATCTAGGTGTGCAGGCTTCCTTAGTTGTGGCTCACGGCCTCTAGAGTGCAGGCTCAGTAGTTGTGGCACACGGGCTTAGTTGCTCCATGGCATGTGAGATCTTCCCGGACCAGGGATCGAACCCATGTTCCTTGCAATGGCAGGCGGATTCTTTTTTTTTTTTTTTAACATCTTTATTGAAGTATAATTGCTTTACAATGGTGTGTTAGTTTCTGCTTTATAACAAAGTGAATCAGTTATACATATACATATGTTCCCATATCTCTTCCCTCTTGCATCTCCCTCCCTCCCACCCTCCCCATCCCACCCCTCTAGGTGGTCACAAAGCACCGAGCTGATCTCCCTGTGCTATGCGGCTGCTTCCCACTAGCTATCTAATTTACATTTGGTAGTGTATATATGTCCATGACACTCTCTTACCCTGTCACATCTCACCCCTCCCCCTCCCCATATCCTCAAGTCCATTCTTTAGTAGGTCTGTGTCTTTATTCCCGTCTTGCCACTAGGTTCTTCATGGCCTTTTTTTTTTTTTTCCTTAGATTCCATATATATGTGTTAGCATACTGTATTTGTTTTTCTCTTTCTGACTTACTTCACTCTGTATGACAGACTCTAACTCCATCCACATCATTACAAATACCTCCATTTCATTTCTTTTTATGGCTGAGTAATATTCCATTGTATATATGTGCCACATCTTCTTTATCCATTCATCCGATGATGGACACTTAGGTTGCTTCCATGTCCTGGCTATTGTAAATAGAGCTGCAATGAACATTTTGGTACATGACTCTTTTTGAACTATGGTTTTCTCAGGGTATATGCCCAGTAGTGGGATTGCTGGGTCGTATGGTAGTTCTATTTTTAGTTTTTTAAGGAACCTCCATACTGTTCTCCATAGTGGCTGTATCAATTTACATTCCCACCAACAGTGCAAGAGTGTTCCCTTTCCTCCACACCCTCTCCAGCACTTATTGTTTCTAGGTTTTTTGATGATGGCCATTCTGACTGGTGTGAGATGATATCTCATTGTAGTTTTGATTTGCATTTCTCTAATGATTAATGATGTTGAGCATTCTTTCATGTGTCTGCTGGCAATCTGTATATCTTCTGTGGAGAAATGTCTATTTAGGTCTTCTGCCCATTTTTGGATTGGGTTGTTCATTTTTTTGTTATTGAGCTGCCTGAGCTGCTTGTAAATCTTGGAGATTAATCCTTTGTCGGTTGCTTCATTTGCAAATATTTTCTCCCATTCTGATAGTTGTCTTTCGGTCTTGTTTATGGTTTCCTTTGCTGTGCAAAAGCTTTGAAGTTTCATTAGGTCCCATTTGTTTATTTGTGTTTTTATTTCCATTTCTCTAGGAGCTGGGTCAAAAAGAATCTTGCTGTGATTTATGTTATAGAGTGTTCTGCCTATGTTTTCCTCTAATAGTTTGATAGTGTCTGGCCTTACACTTAGGTCTTTAATCCATTTTGAGTTTATTTTTGTGTATGGTGTCACGGAGTGTTCTAATTTCATACTTTTACATGTATCTGTCCAATTTTCCCAGCACCACTTATTGAAGAGGCTGTCTCTTCTCCACTGTATATGCTTGCCTCCTTTATCAAAGATAAGGTGACCATATGTGCGTGGGTTTATCTCTGGGCTTTCTATCCTGTTCCATTGATCTATATTTCTGTTTTTGTGCCAGTACCAAACTGTCTTGATTACTGTAGCTTTGTAATATAGTCTGAAGTCAGGGAGCCTGATTCCCCCAGCTCCATTTTTCGTTCTCAAGATTGCTTTGGCTATTCGGGGTCTTTTGTGTTTCCATACAAATTGTGAAATTTTTTGTTCTAGTTCTGTGAAAAATGCCAGTGGTAGTTTGATAGGGATTGCATTGAATCTGTAGATTGCTTTGGGTAGTAGAGTCATTTTCACAAGGTTGATTCTTCCAATCCAAGAACATGGTATATCTCTCCATCTATTTGTATCATCTTTAATATCTTTCATCAGTGTCTTATAATTTTCTGCATACAGGTCTTTTGTCTCCTTAGGTAGGTTTATTCCTGGATATTTTTTTCTTTTTGTTGCAGTGGTAAATGGGAGTGTTTTCTTCATTTTACTTTCAGATATTTCGTCATTAGTGTATAGAAATGCAAGAGATTTCTGTGCATTAATTTTGTATCCTGCTACTTTACCAAATCCATTGATTAGCTCTAGGAGTTTTCTGGTAGCATCTTTAGGATTCTCTAGTATAGTATCATGTCATCTGCAAACAGTGACAGCTTTACTTCCTCTTTTCTAATTTGGATTCCTTTTATTTCTTTTTCTTCTCTGATTGCTGTGGCTAACACTTCCAAAACTATGTTGAATAATAGTGGTGAGAGTGGGCAACCTTGTCTTGTTCCTGATCTTAGTGGAAATGGTTTCAGTTTTTCACCATTGAGGACAATGTTTGCTGTGGGTTTGTCATATATGGCCTTTATTATGTTGAGGAAAGTTCCCTCTATGCCTACTTTCTGCAGGGCTTTTATCATAAATGGGGGTTGAATTTTGTCAAAAGCTTTGTCTGCATCTATTGAGATGATCATATGGATTTCTCCTTCAGTTTGTTAATATGGTGTATCACGTTGATTGATTTGCGTATATTGAAGAATTCTTGCATTCCTGGGATAAACCCTAGTTGATCATGGTGTATGATCCTTTTAATGTGCTGTTGTATTCTGTTTGCTAGTATTTTGTTGAGGATTTTTGCAACTATGTTCATCAGTGATATTGGCCTGTAGTTTTCTTTCTTTGTGACATCTTTTTCTGGTTTTGGTATCAGGGTGATGGTGGCCTCGTAGAATGAGTTGGGGAGTGTTCCTCCCTCTGCAATATTTTGGAAGAGTTTGAGAAGGACAGGTGTTAGCTCTTCTCTAAATGTTTGATAGAATTCACCTGTGAAGCCATCTGGTCCTGGTCTTTTGTTTGTTGGAAGGTTTTAAATCACAGTTTCAATTTCAGTGCTTGTGATTGGTCTGTTCATATTTTCTATTTCTTCCTGGTTCAGTCTTGGCAGGTTGTGCATTTCTAAGAATCTGTCCATTTCTTCCAGGTTGTCCATTTTGTTGGCATAGAGTTGCTTGTAGTAATCTCTCATGATCGTTTGTATTCCTGCAGTGTCAGTGGTTACTTCTCCTTTTTCATTTCTAATTCTATTGATTTGAGTCTTCTCCCTTTTTCTCTTGATGAGTCTGGCTAATGGGTTATCAATTTTGTTTATCTTCTCAAAGAACCAGCTTTTAGTTTCATTGATTTTTGCTATTGTTTCCTTCATTTCTTTTTCATTTATTTCTGACCTGATCTTTATGATTTCTTTCCTTCTGCTAGCTTTGGGGTTTTTTTGTTCTTCTTTCTCTAATTGCTTCAGGTGCAAGGTTAGGTTGTTTATTCGAGATGTTTCCTGTTTCTTGAGGTAGGCTTGTATTGCTATAAACTTCCCTCTTAGCACTGCTTTTGCTGTGTCCCATAGGGTTTGGGTCGTCGTGTCTCCATTGTCCTTTGTTTCTAGGTATTTTTTGATTTCCCCTTTGCTTTCTTCAGTGATCACTTCGTTATTAAGTAGTGTATTGTTTAGCCTCCATGTGTTTGTATTTTTTACAGATCTTTTCCTGTAATTGATATCTAGTCTCATAGCGTTGTGGTCGGAAAAGATACTTGATACGATTTCAATTTTCTTAAATTTACCAAGGCTTGATTTGTGACCCAAGATATGATCTATCCTGGAGAATGTTCCATGAGCACTTGAGAAAAATGTGTATTCTGTTGTTTTTGGGTGGAATGTCCTATAAATATCAATTAAGTCCATCTTGTTTAATGTATCATTTAAAGCTTGTGTTTCCTTATTTATTTTCATTTTGGATGATCTGTCCATTGGTGAAAGTGGGGTGTTAAAGTCCCCTACTATGATTGTATTGCTGTCGATTTCCCATTTTATGGCTGTTAGTATTTGCCTTATGTACTGAGGTGCTCCTATGTTGGGTGCATAAATATTTACAATTGTTATACCTTCTTCTTGGATCGATCCCTTGATCATTATATAGTGTCCTTCTTTGTCTCTTTAAATAGTCTTTATTTTAAAGTCTATTTTGTCCGATATGAGAATTGCTACTCCAGCTTTCTTTTGATTTCCATTTGCATGGAATATCTTTTTCCATCCCCTCACTTTCAGTCTGTATGTGTCTCTAGGTCTGAAGTGGGTCTCTTGTAGACAGCATATATATGGGTCTTGTTTTTGTATCCATTCAGCCAGTCTGTATCTTTTGGTGGGAGCATTTAATCCATTTACATTCAAGGTAATTATCGATATGTATGTTCCTATTCCCATTTTCTTAAAAGTTTTGTGTTTGTTATTGTAGGTGTTTTCCTTCTCTTGTGTTTCTTGCCTAGAGAAGTTCCTTTAGCATTTGTTGTAAAGCTGGTTTGGTGGTGCTGAACTCTCTCAGCTTTTGCTTGTCTGTAAAGGTTTTAATTTCTCCATCAAATCTGACTGAGATCCTCGCTGGGTAGATTAATCTTGGTTGTAGGTTTTTCTCCTTCATCACTTTAAGTATATCCTGCCACTCCCTTCTGGCTTGCAGAGTTTCTGCTGAAAGATCAACTGTTAACCTTATGGGGATTCCCTTATGTGTTATTTGTTGTTTTTCCCTTGCTGCTTTTAATATGTTTTCTTTATATTTAATTTTTGACAGTTTGATTAATATGTGTCTTGGCATGTTTCTCCTTGGGTTTATCCTGTATGGGACTCTCTGTGCTTCCAGGACTTGATTAACTATTTCCTTTCCCATATTAGGGAAGTTTTCAACTATAATCTCTTCAAATATTTTCTCAGTCCCTTTCTTTTTCTCTTCTTCTTCTGGGATCCCTATATTTCGAATGTTGGTGCATTTAATGTTGTCCCAGAGGTCTCTGAGACTGTCCTCAGTTGTTTTCATTCTTTTTTCTTTCTTCTGCTCTGCAGTAGTTATTTCTACCATTTTATCTTCCAGGTCACTTATCCGTTCTTCTGCCTCAGTTATTCTGCTATTGATCCCATCTAGAGTATTTTTGATTTCATTTATTGTGTTTTTCATCGTTGCTTGGTTCCTCTTTAGTTCTTCTACGTCCTTGTTAAATGTTTCTTGCATTTTGTCTATTCTATTTCCAAGACTTTGGATCATCTTTACTATCTTTATTCTGAATTCTTTTTCAGGTAGACTACCTATTTCCTCTTCATTTGTTAGGTCTGGTGTGTTTTGACCCTGCTCCTTCATCTGCTGTGTGTTTTTCTGTCATCTCATTTTGCTTATCTTACTGTGTTTGGGGTCTCCTTTTCACAGGCTGCAGGTTCGTAGTTCCCGTTGTTTTTGGTATCTGTCCCCAGTGGCTAAGGTTGGTTCAGTGTGTTGTGTAGGCTTCCTGGTGGAGGGAACTAGTGCCTGAGCTCTGGTGGATGAGGCTGGATCTTGTCTTTCTCGTGGGCACGTCCACGTCTGGTGGTATATTTTGGGGTGTCTGTGGCCTTATTATGATTTTAAGCAGCCTCTCTGCTAATGGATGGGGCTGTGTTCCTGTCTTGCTAGTTGTTTGGCATAGAGTGTCCAGCACTGTAGCTTGCTGGTCGTTGAGTGAACCTGGGTCTTGATGTTGAGATGGAGATCTCTGAGAGATTTTCACCATTTGCTATTACGTGGAGCTGGGAGGTCTCTTGTGGACCAGTGTCCTGAAGTTGGCTCTCCCACCTCAGAGGCACAGCCCTGATGCCTGGCTGGAGCACCAAGAGCCTTTCATCCACATGGCTCAGAGTAAAAGGGAGAAAAAATAGAAAGAAAGAAAGAAATAAAGAGGCTATAATATAGTGAAGTAAAATAAAGCTATTATAAAGCAAAGCTATACAGACAAAATCTCACCCAGAAGCATATACATATACACTCACAAAAAAAAGAAAAGGGGAAAAATTAATATATCCTGCTCCCAAAGTCCACCTCTTGAATTTGGGATGATTCGTTTTCTATTCAGGTATTCCACAGATGCAGGCACATCAAGTTGTTTGTGGAGTTTTAATCTGCTGCTTCTGAGGCTGCTGGGAGAGATTTCCCTTTCTCTTCTTTGTTTGCACAGCTCCCGGGGTTCAGCTTTGGATTTGGACCCGCCTCTGTGTGTAGGTCGCCTGAGGGCATCTGTTCTTCGCCCAGACAGAACGGGGTTAAAGGAGCAGCTGCTTCAGGGACTCTGGCTCACTCAGGCTGGGGGGAGGGAGGGGTACGGATGCGGGGCGAGCCTGCAGCGGCAGAGGCCGGCGTGACGTTGCACCAGCCTGAGGCACGCCGTGCGTTCTCCGGGGAAAGTTGTCCCCGGATCACGGGACACTGGCAGTGGCAGGCTGCACCGGCTCTCGGGAGGGACGGTGTGGAGAGTGACCTGTGCTCGCACACAGGCTTTTTGGTGGCGGCAGCAGCAGCCTTAGCATCTCATGCCCATCTCTGGGGCCCGCGCTGATCGCTGCGGCTCACGCCCATCTCTGGAGCTCGTTTAGGCGGCGCTCTGAATCCCCTCTCCTTGCACGTCGCGCAACAAAGAGGCAAGAAAACGTCTCTTGCCTCTTCGGCAGCTGCAGACTTTTTCCCGGACTCCCTCCCGGCTAGCTGTGGTGAGCTAACCCCTTCAGGCTGTGTTCACACCACCAACCCCAGTCCTCTCCCTGCGATCCAACCGAAGCGCGAGCCTCAGCTCCCAGCCCCGTCCGCCCCGGCGGGTGGGCAGACAAGCCTCTCCGGCTGCTGAGTGCTGCTCGGCGCTGAGCCTCTGTGCGGGAATCTCTCCATTTTTCCCTCTGCGCCCCTGTTGCTGTGGGATCCGCGCTGATAGCTGCGGCTCGCGCCCATCTCTGGAGCTCGTTTAGGCGGTGCTCTGAATCCCCTCTCCTTGCGCACCAGGAAACAAAGAAGGAAGAAAAAGTCTCTTGCCTCTTCGGCAGCTGCAGACTTTTTCCCGGACTCCCTCCCGGCTAGCTGTGGTGCACTAACCCCTTCAGGCTGTGTTCACTCCGCCAACCCCAGTTCTCTCCCTGCGATCCGACCAAAGCCCGAGCCTCAGCTCCCAGCCCCGCCCGCCCCGGCGGGTGGGCAGACAAGCCTCTCGGGCTGGTTAGTGCTGCTCGGTGCCGAGCCTCTGTGCGGGAATCTCTCCCTTTGCCCTCCGCACCCCTGTGGCTGCGCTCTCCTCCATGCCTCTGAAGCTTCCCCCCTCTGCTACCCGCAGTCTCCGCCCACGAAGGGGCTTCCTAGTGTGTGGAAACCTTTCCTGCTTCACGGCTCCCTCCCACTGGTGCAGGTCCCGTCCCTATTCTTTTGTCTGTGTTATTTCTTTTTTCTTTTGCCCTACCCAAGTACGTGGGGAGTTTCTTGCCTTTTGGGAGGTCTGACGTTTTCTGCCAGCATTCAGTGGGTGTTCTGTAGGAGCAGTTCCACGTGTAGATGTATTTCTAATGTATCTGTGGGAAGGATGGTGATCTCCACGTCTTACTCTTCCGCCATCCTCTCTCTCCCTTTGGCAGGCGGATTGTTAACCACTGTGCCACCAGGGAAGTCCCAGTAGTTTGTATCTTTTATTCCTATACCACTGTCTTGCCCCTCCCCCTTTTCCTCTCCCCATTTTGTTCTCTGTCCATATATCTGTGAGTCTGTTTTGTTATATACATTCGTTTTATTTTTTAGGTTATGTATATAATTGATAGCATAGAGAATTTGTCTTTTTCTGTCTGACTTATTTCACTAAGCATAATACTCTCTAAGTCCATCCATGATTTTGCAAATGGCAGAATTTCATTCTTTTTTTTGGCTAAGATTCCATTGTGTGTGTGTGTGTGTGTGTGTGTGTGTGTGTGTGTGTATCACATCTTTATCCATTCATCAGTTGATAGACACTTAGGTTGCTTCCATATCTTGGCTATTGTAAATAAAGAATGCTGCTATGGATCCTGGGGTGCATGAATCTTTTCAAGTTACTGTTTTCATTTTCTTTGGATGTATATGCAGCAGTGGAATTGCTGGATCATATGGTAGCTCTGTCTTTACTTTTTTTGTGGAACCACTTTACTGTTTTCAATAATAGCTGCACCAATTTACATTCCCATCAGTAGTGTACAAGTGTTCCCTTTTCTCCACATCCTTGTCAACATTTGTTATTTGTAGACTTTCTGCTGATAGCCATTCTGACAGGAGTGAGGTGATATCTCATTAAAAGCTTTTGCACAGCAAAGGAAATCATTGACAAAATGAGGAGACTACCTACTGAATGGGAGAAAATATTTGCAAATGACATGACTGAAAAGGCATTAATAGACAATATATAAAAATAGGTCATACAACTCAATAATAATAATAATAAAAACTTGATTAAACAATGAGCAGACCTGAATAGACAGTTTTCCAAAGAAGACATGCAGATGGCCAGTAAACACATAAAAAGATGTTCAGTATCACTAATCATCAGGGAAATGCCAATCAAAACCATAGTGAGATATTACCTCACATATGTATACACACATATATACACACACAATGGAATATTACTCAGCCATAAAAAAGAATGAAATATTGCCTTTTCAACAACATGGATGGACCTAGAGGGTATTATGCTAAGTGAAATATACCAGAGAGAGAAAGACAACTACCGTATGATTTTACTTATATGTGGACTCTAAAAAACAAAACAAATGAATAAATATAAGAAAAAAACAGACTCATAGATGCAGAGAATAAACAGGTAGTTGCCAGAAGGATGGGGTGTAGGGTGACTTGCGACATAGGTGAGGGGGATTAATAGGTACAAACTTCCAGTTTTAAATAAGCCATGGGGAAGTAATGAAAAGCACAGGGAATGTATTCAATAATATTGGAATAACTTTGTGTGGTGACAGATGGTAACAAGACTTATTGTGCTGATCATTTGGTAATGTACAAAAATATTAAATCACTGTGTTATATGCCTAAAACTAATATAATATTTTTAGTTCATTATGCATCAATAAAAAAGCTGCAAAACTAAATAGAAGGGAAAGAAGTAGTGAAGCAGCAGAAGCTGGGAGACCAGTTAAAAGTTGTTTGAATCAATTAAGAGATGACGTTGACCTGCACGAGTGTAGTGGAATTGGAGCAAAGTATATGTTTCTGCTTATATAATGATACATTCTTATTAGATATTTATGTATTTCATGTTTTTATTTTTTCATCCAGCATATATTAATTGAGCACATACCACATGCTAGTGCCTGACTTAGTTTTTTGGTATAAAGTGGTAAGCAATATGAGTATTATCCCTGACTTTTATGGACCTTATCGCCTAATTTGGAAAGATATAATAAATAAGTAAGTTAAAAAGTTATGAAACAAGTAAAAAAAAAAAACTAACTTGTAATTACAACTTGTGACAATTCTGTGAATGAAGTCAACAGTACTGTAATAGAGCATAACAGAAGACTTACTTAATGGCATAGAGAAGGTCTCTGAGAAGATGGTAATTGATGTGAGACCTGGACAATGAGAGGAAACGAGGCATGTGAAAATCTGGGGTTTAGGTAGAAGGAGAAAGGAGGAGAATTGGATGAGGATGTAGAAAGCACTTTGGTTATGAGATAAAGGGTGACATGGGGGCTTGGACTTTTGGTGAAGTAGGAATATGTGACAAAATGGAGTTAGTCTTGATAGGCTCTATGGGAGGATGTATAATTAGCACTTGGGCTGTGAACACTGAATAGTTTACTAAGCAGTAAGGAGTTTTCAGTGCAGCTGCTTTTCTAGGAAGCATGAACTATGATAGCTGAGAGGGCTATTGCTCATTCAAGTCCTCTCAGGGGGATCTGATCCTGATGGGCAACATGACTCCCTCAGGCAGCTGTTGTGGAACTTGTGCAAAGCTTGTCAGATTCTTTTTATTTCCACTAAGTCTGTTTTTACCAGAACTCCACTTTCATTGCCTTGTTTAGCAAATATTTATTATGTTCACGAGTACAACATGTGCACTGTAATATTTGTACCCATATGGCAATACCATGATCATTTAGCTTTGTTCATTAACTGAAGAGAAAACAAAACAGATATACTTGAAATATTGTGTTGGTTCATATGTGTACCAATGATGAAGATAATGTAAATTACTAGAGAAGAATATCAACATAAATTGAAGATGCCTTAATATACAACTTATTTGTTTTAAATTTTGACCTCTTTAACTAAAATGCATTTTTAGTGTAAGCAGACTATTAAGGATTTTCGGGGAGAAGAAGGAACTCTGCAAAAAACAAGTAGAACTCTTATGTGTTCTACCTTTAGACTGTAAATCTTTAAGTGTACAGACCATGTAGGATGTATCATTGAAGTCCTAGTACCTATATAGCTCCTGGAGTGTACAAGGTGCTAAGTAAAGGTCTGTAAAATGAATGAATGAACAGAAAAATGAAATGTTTAAGCTGATGCTTTGAATACCAACCAGCATGATTTTTGATCACACAAGTGCTCATTTCAAATGGTGAATTTGTGTGTGTGTGTGTGTGTGTGTATGTGTGAGATATCACACAAGTACATACTGCCCTAAGTGACAACAGAAAATAATTAGAAAATAGGTTCACCACCAAAGAGTTTTTGTCTACGTTGTCTGTTCTTGGCTATTCCATCCACTACATCTCTGTTAATTCCTACCTTCAGAGTTAAAGTTTACTGCAAGGGATTAGGGATGTACAAACTGCCTGCTAAAAGGCACCTAGCTGCTCATAAGCTAAAGACTGGTTTAATTCTGGAATATCTGTTGGGTTGGGGTGCAGTTTCAGAATGGGGATTGACTTTTCTACCAGGGAGGTGGAGAGAAGAGGCAAAATAATGTGGCATGTAGCAGAGAGGACAATCTTTGAGAGGGATTAACATGGTTACGGTAATTGCCATTTATTATCGGCAGTGTGCCTGGTACTTTACTAACTGCTTTATATTGGCTCTATTAATCCTCAAAACAACACTCTAAATACTGTTCTCATCCTGTTTTTCCAGATGAGGGAATTGAGTGTTCCAGTTACTCTATCTTTGTTACAAATTACATCAAAACAACCATTTATTAGGTTCACGTATTTGTGGAGCAGGAATTCAGATAGAGATGGCTTGTCTCTCTACTCCACAGGGTCTGAGGCCTCAGCTGGGAGACTTGAAGACTGGGTCTGTGATCATCTGAAAGTTCATCCACTCACAAGTTGAGTGGTTGATGCTGATAGGTGCTGACGAACTCCATGTGATATTTTCATGTGGACTAGTTTGCACTTCCTAAGAGCATGGTGGACAGATTTCAAAGGTGAGTATTAAGAGTGGAGAGAGGGAGAGGAGGACGGAGAGGGAGAGAATGAGAGAGAGAGATCATTTTTATGAGTAACCTTGGAAGTCACTGTAGCATTAACTTCTGTCACATTCTGTTCATTGAGTGACTATGTGACTATGAGGAATGCCCAATTTCAAGAGGAGGAGACATTGACTTTTCCTCTTAATGGAGGAGTGACAAGGTTCTGAAGAGAAATGTTGACATGGTCACTTTTAGAAAATACAGTTTACCATACAGAGACTCAGAGAGGTTAAATAACTCTCCCAAACAGCTAGGAAGTGGAGCAGCCCCAGCTGCTCCGATTTACTTGTCTCTGACTTTGTGTGCTTGCCCCTTGGTCATATTATACAGTAGAGTGTTGTAGGATCAATACAATCCTGAAAGAACTATTGTGAATAAATAAGCAAAGAAAGTCACATGAACAACTTGAGCTCAGAGTTTTGATTCTTACGGAAGACCCCCAGGCTTCATGATTTGCAGATCATTGAGACAATAGCTTGTACTTTTTTGGCTACCTTTTTGATGCTACCTATTAACTTTTTACCTTAAATTATGTTCTTTGTGCATATATCTTATAACTCACCACATCTCCCAACACATATACTCTGGTTGCTCATTTTATTCAGTGTAGGATCTTTGTCTAATTTGATTCATGTTTCTACCTATTATGAGAAGCAGGCTCATAGTAAACCCTCAATAAATACTTGTTAACTGAATAAATATGAGTTTATACTAGCATAAAATGGCAGAATAGTATAACTTGGTTTTTGTTGAACTGCTCTGGGATACTTTGATTATTAGTATTGTGAGGACCAGATTAGGTAATTCAAGTGAAAGTGCTTTAAAATGGTAAATGCCAAAAAAATGTGTTTTATAGTGAATACAGTAGTGGTGGATTCAGTCCTGGAGCTCCAGTAGACCTGTGAGGGAGACATGTTAATTCTTGGTCTTTGACAAGTAGCATGAACTGTTTTCTAGAAATAAAGATAAATCATGGTCACAAGATCATTGGATGGTAGGAAGATCTCCTTCTCAATATGTTTTTCTTCCTATCTATCTATCTATCTATCTATCTATCTATCTATCTATCATCTATCTATCTGTCTATCTATCTATCCATCTATCTATCTGTAATTTAACATAGCTCATAAATAAGACCATTTTACTTGTAATATTCTATTTTCCTTTTACTCTTAAAAATATATCTTAGAGATATTTTTATGTAAGTACATGTAGATTTACCATAGTCTTATATTGCTATGTACAATTTTGTGGTGTGGGCACACTGTATTATACTGAAATAATTCCCTATTTCTGGACATTAGGTTGATCCTACTTTTCTGTTGTTGAAATTTTAAATAGTGTTGCAATGGCGTACTTGTGCATAGCAAGATTTCTATAGGATGAATTCCTGAAAGTGAATTACTGGGTAAAAGGACATGCTTTTTTATGTTTACAATTTTGATAGCTGCTAGAAAATTACTCTTTTAAATGGCTATGTGAATATACTTCTACCAATATTTTCCTACATCTTTTCAGCGCTGAATTTGTTGTGCTTTTTCTAGGGGAATTGTTGTATAGAACATTAAAGAATCCTCATGTCAATAACAGAAGGATTTTGAATTGATATCTGGTTTGAAATTCTTACTCTGCCACAAACTAGTTGTATGATCTTGAGTAAATCACTCCTTTTTTTTTCAGCCTTAGTTTCTTCATCCATAAAATACAGGCAATGATAACAACCTTCTTGAATTGTTGAAAAGAGTTAATAAGATAACTACATATGTAAAGTGCTTGGTGAAATTCTTGGAGCTAAGAATTATAGTTAAATTATTTTTCCCTTCCTTCATCAGATTTTTATTTAAATATATTACCTGAAAATATAAGCCCTATTTTGGCCTTTATGCATCTTATTACAAAGTTCTGCTTGATTACTAAATTTTCAGGAGAACAGCATTTTTTATGAACTTATAGCTTAAATTAAATATACACACACACACATATATAAATATATATATATATATATATATATATATATATATATATATATATATATATATGAAGAATGCATTTTGATTTTCCTGACTTAAAAATCCACACACCTGGGATTGTAGTTTTTTTAAAACTTCCTTTTAATTACTCCCTTTGACCATAGAGCAATCATTGTTTCTTGATAACATTTGTGTCTTACAAAGTATGTTTTTACGGTGCTATATCATACTAATCCTGAAGAAAAGCTATAGTTTTCCTATATATTGTTTTCACTGCAGATGTACTACTTTAGGGAAATATTTTAAAAGCTCGAGTTTCTACCTGTTAATGTAAAATGTTCCCAAGAAAAAAAATAAAGGACAAAATTAAAAATTTCACATTTATACTGTAACCCTTGATTGTGTTTCCAGAAGTTGCCTGGTCTGAATGAAATTATTTGGTTTATAATGAGTTTTAGAAGAAAAGAAGAGAATGGAAGTATTGGAAAATGAAATATGTCTCTTAATTGAAAAGAGACTCTGTTTCTTTGCAATTCAAATCGAATTATTCTGACAGTGGTTTCAAGCAATTGGAAAGAAGAATTATTCTCTGGAAATAATGACTTCATTATATAACCTATAAAATATAAGTTAAAAAAAACCCTTTAGTTGTCTTTCTGCTGAAATAAATGATTTAAAAATGAAAATCTTTTTATTCTTGTTCTGCAGAATTCATTTTCTTTCAAAATAATATATAAACATTAGAAGACAGGTGTCTGGTTCTGTACTGGAGCTTTCATTTGGGCCACCAGGAGATATAAACTACCTAGGCAAAGGGAGTGAAACACTATATATATCATACATATATATTAGGGTAGGTAAATATTTATGATTTTAATTGATTTGCTTTCATAGAAGTTTCAAGCAATTCATTTTTAAATTTACTATTTGAGATGAATATAATTTAAATTTTCAGGAATATAATTTGCATTTTTATATTATACACACAAACACATACACAATTCCAGTACATGAAAAAACCACTACATTGGATGTAGTAGGATGCCCCAAATGTTGATGCTTATAAAAGAAGCATGATGAATTCATTTTCCTCACATGCTGAGAGAAAGAATACTTTGAACTATTTTTTTTACCTTTTAGGGAAAATGATCTCCCCAAACTCCAATACTCACTAGATTTTTAATAATGTGAAATAGCACCCAATTTTCACCTCAAGAACAAATGCTAATTGTCCAAATCCAGATGTTAGAAATAATTACTAAAGCCTTCAATCATTTTCCTCTTCCCATTTATTGGTACATGGACCATGCAAATCATTATTCAGGCATACTCCTTAAATTCTTGGAGTCTTGATTGGGTTCCCACATTTTGGAAACTGGGAAATTTGGTAAAACAATGTAATAATACTTATCTGCCTGTTTGCATGTCTATTCATTTATCTAGTTAATATCTATTCTATGAATCTATCTGTCCATATCTCACCAACTTACCTACAGTACATGTACTATGTATATTATTCTTTCTTCTATTAAACAGGTACTAGTTTCTTCTGTATATATACTGTGTCAGTTACATTTCTTTTCTTTTCCATTTTTGTATAACATTCAATAGATTAACCTTCAGAATATAGGTGTTTGGGAACAAATACTCATAGAATCAGACTTGGAAAGTTGTAATTGTTTGAAAATTCCTTCTTGTTTTGAACTGAAACTTCTGTCCATTGTACTCACTTTTACTAACGAGCAGCATGCCTAATCTTTCCTGAAACACTGATCTCATTTCATAGTCCTACTGTTTGTTTCTCCTTTCATCTTTAACTTAATCCTCTCCTACAGGGTTTCACACTCAGCTTTGGGGCTTTGTCTTAGATACATATCTCTAAACAAGAAATATTTGTATGTTCAAATATCTGTATATACCTCCCCACTCTGGTAACTTTCTTTTTCTGTGTTCTGATTGTTGATCTTATTCTCCATAAATCTCAACTGCAGACAATTCTTAAAAGTGTCACCTATGTTCATACCAATGTGCAGAGTAAGGGTAACAAACATAATAAATCTGAGATTATAAACTAGTGTGATTAAAACAACCTCTTAAGTCTAATACTTAGTCCTTCTGTATGCTGCTGTCAAAGATAAATCTTCTGAAAATAAGACTTTCTCAAATCAATATCTCAAAACTCTTCACTACTTCTATACCGTGTAGAAAATGAAGTACGAATGCTGTATCGAGGCACTGCAGACCCTTTAATCCATCTTGCCAACTTTATCTACAACTATTCTCTCATCAGAAACTTTAGCAAAAAAAATCTGCTCATTATTCTCTGATAGTCAGTGTAGAGAGGCCAGGTTGTCTGTATTTAATTCCTTCTCTACTACCTTCTCATGGTATAGCTTGGGTAAATTAATTAAGCTCTGTGCCTCACTAAAAAAGAACTAATAATAGTACCTATTTCATAGGGTTATTATGAGAAGTAAAATGTTCTTACATAAAATTCACAGAAAACCGTACATGACACATGGAAAGGATTCAATATATGTCTGCAAAAAATGGCAGATTTGAGTTTGTTTTCACATACCATTTCTTTTTCCTATAAAATCATTACTTTTTTCTCCATTTATTTAAGCCCTCCCTTCCTTCAAGACATACTTCAGATCAAATCTCCATTCTTCAGTGATGTCTACCCTTCTGAAGTTGCATGTTTCTTTTCTTTGTCATTGATACTGTGCTTATTAGTTAGACCAACCACATTATTTATTATTCAAGCTGGGGCTCTTTTGATAGTGAAAATGAGTACCATTGATAATTACACTGCAACAACTGGTGTAAATCGGGACTGACCTGGGCAAAGAGACAGATGCTTACTTTATGAATAGTGCAGCCTTAAGTTATCAAATCTGTTATCAAATCAAAGCAAACTTTATATGCAAATTGTTATGGAAAATCTCCCATCAATTTATGTGTCTCAGCTATTTCTGGCCATTCCCAGAGTACTGCATCTCACCTGTTCAGACACAAACACCTCAGTTTCTTCTGTTCGGTCTTCTTCATTTGATCCTGGGGCTTTCTTCTGCCTTCCTGACCACTGGTCCTTACTAGATAGCCACTCCACCTGGTGCTCCTACATTGCCCAACCCCACTGACTCCCTATGTTACTCCTCCCAACCCTCATACTCACATCCTTCTCCAGGCTCTGGAGAGGAGGAATTGCTCCCACTTGTATCATTCCTTCTCACAATGCATGCACTAGGCCTTTCTTAATGATCCACTACACATGAGACCATGATAATTCTTGCTTAGGCTTTACTAATACATCATGGATAAAAGAAAGGAGTAGAGAGTTTTAAGTTAGAGAATTGCTAACCATCACTGCTCAAACCTGTGTTCACACCTATGGTCACTTATAGGCTCATTCTTTGCCTTGCTTTTAGCCTGTCTCCTCTGACCAGGGACAGCTCAAGCCTCTCCATTAGAACCACTCCAGAATTCTCAGTCATCTTCATGCATCACATGCCCATGCCCAGAAAGAGACAAGTATCCTTTATACCCAAGTTCCCCATCACCACCATTTCCCATCCCAGCTCTCTGGTTTAACCTCTTTTTGGATGACTGACGATAGGAAAACTCCTCCTTTCTGGGGAAACCATCCCAGTACTCAAGGATGTGGTCTGGTTCTATTCTCTTGTTAAAATAATTCTAATAGCCTGACATTGGTATATTTCCCTAAAACTGGGATATTTAGCTTTATTCACTATTACCTATTGTATAGTATCTGCTACTTTATTATGTTATTTGCCTTTTCATAAATATGTTCTGTATCCTCAACTTGATTGTTTGTTCCTTGAGATCAGGTATTTCCTTTGCCTAGCAAAGTTCCTGACACAGAGATGGTATTCAATGACAGTTTGTGGTTGATGAGTGTGAGGTGATACAGTAACACAAAACACTCCTAATTTATGAAATACCCGTTCCTTCTTCAAATATTGTTTTCTCCTTGTAAGACATAGTTTATGTGTAGATAATGTTCCATGAATCTCTGGGTTCTCTTGGCACGACCATGTTGCCTCCTGGTCTACTCAAAGCATTTTCCTTCTGGTGTGTGCTGCTTATGTTGTGACATACCTTCTCTTCTGGCACAAGTTAATCTTGTATTCTTGGTATCAAGCACAGGTCGGCTCAAACATTGGTGAAAGAAAGATTTGTTTAGGAAGTGAAATCCACAAGAGATGTGTCACAAAATCACCAATAGTAATGCTGGGCTCATGGGGATTTGTGTAAAGAAATTTCCCCATCAGCTTTATCTCTTTCTGAACAGATCTGTTAGTAGAACTTCAGTGACCTGCTCTGGCAATTCTTCAATTTGTTTAACACAGAAATATTCCTCTCAAGTATAAATTTTCCTCTTTTCAACTCTAATAGTTTTCACATAATAATATAGCTTTGTCAACCAACACTTTCTATGTGTGTTCCATTGGATATCAAACATGACACAAAACAAGGAAGGTCTTACTCTTTTATCAGTGCAATGTTTTTTTCTATCATTCGAGCTGACCTGGTGTCAGCAGCTATTTCACCAGACACCATCATCTGTACTCACAGTTAACCACAGAGATGTATACTCAGATTTTGACCTTTGTTCTACACACTGAGGATAAGAAGAAGAAACAAAACTGGTTTATCTGAATAAATAAATTCTACCATTTACTATAATTCAGTTTTAAGGTGGTTTTTAAGAATTACATACTCATTTTAGCCAAATAAATTGAAATCTTCCAAACAATGGCAGATATATTATTTTTATTATTTCATTGACTGCTATATAATTTAATGCTTTGCATCTTTGCTGGGCATTATAGTGTCTACTTGGCTTGTGAAACAAATAATGAAATCACAACTTAGTCTTTGGTAGTAAGTTAATGATATTAATAATCTTATACTTTATGCAGTGTGCAATAAACTCAAGGAAATTATATTGGCAAATATGGAATTTGGTCTGAGAAACTTTTAACTTAGTATTTGTTGGGGATCATTGAGGGGGACAGATAAGTACTACCTCTCTTCCCCAAGGAACAAGGCCGATGGAAGTCCAAATATGATCTTTATTCCACACAAAGCTAATATTTCAGAATGTAGCCTACATTTGTATACACATGTGTTTCTTAATACTGAATTCTGGAATTAGACCAATTTCCTCCCAAAGTCATAACTGTATGGATTAAGGCAAACTTCTGCACGGACACCACAAAGCAAAGGGCTGGAATCTGTGGCTGGAGCTGAACAGACTGCCCACTCACTGTGGACAGGGCCTTCCTAAGAGAACGGACAGCCTAGAGGAAAGGGTTTTCATACCCACTTTCTCCTTCTGGACTCACCAGTCACCTACAGGCATTTAGGGGATCGTGAATGAGGGGGTGGAGAGAGGCCAGGAGTATTTTACTAATGAGGTTCCCTCTGCATCAAAGGAAATATCGGGATGGCCAATAAGCATCTCTCACCACTAACATCTCCTGGGTTTTTGCACCCTAATCCATTGGGCTTAACTATTAAATCTTTGGTCAACCAAAGTTATAGCCATGCCATTGGGAAAGGGGAGTAGGGGTCTCTCAGGATGACCCTTCCCCTGAGGCTGCTCTGCAAATACCAGTCACTGCTCCATTAAGTACCTACTAGGACTACTAGTAGGCAGTATAGATTTTACACCCAAAAGGCTCTAAAATAAGTCATAACAATAACCAATTAAATTAACTCCTCTAAGGCCACTCTGTATTCAAGGCTGAAGTTCACTTACATGTTACTTTACCTCCCAAATATATACAACCACGAATCCAGAAGGGCCTATCAGAGGTTCTTCAAAGAGAACAAGTGACAAGTCATAAAATACAATCCTCTTCTTATTATCAAATTCCCAGGGAGAAATGAAACTTGTAAACTTAATTCCCCTTCCAAGCTGTATCCATTAAATTCTAGTAGGAAACAGATGGCACGCTCAAACTGGGCAATAGAGAAGTGTTTAATAAAAGAACTGTTTACACCAGGGAAACAAAGAAGGATGGACAATATTCTGGGGTTATCAAGAGGGAGTACTTGACACCACCATGGGCCTGAAGGGGCACAAGGAGGGAGAGATCCTCAAATTCTGGAGAAAGTAATTGTATGGAGAGGGCTACCTTAAATAGAGGGAGGAAAGTTAACTCCTGGTGATCTGGGAAGGAACAAAGGGAATAAACACCCTGACCTAGTTTTCCTCTTATCCTACTGGTGCTTTCCAATGGTTGAGTTCAGTGGGGAGTCAGAGGGCCAGGTGCCTGCACAGCCTCTGGGGCACAAAGTGTACAGAGTGATCTGGAGGAGCAAGCAGAAAAGAACCAGCTCGTAAATTCAAGTTTAAGAAAAAGTGCTAAGGAAATAAAGTCCAAAATCTAATTCTGTTGCCCTTGTGTTGTAAAATGCCAAAGAAATTTAAGTGCAAAATCCATTCTGTTTAACTTAATATTCTGCTCAGGCTCAGCTAGAGTCATTTCTCAGTGCTTGGCAGAGTTGGGTTTCTTTGAAAACCTGCAGGCTGAGCTGTCTCCTTCTGCAATGGGTGTAGATCCTTCAGGGCCTCAGAAGTTGTATTTGCTTAATGCCAAATGTTTGTTTTGTGAGCTACACTTTTAAAGAGACCAAATGATAACTAGACACATCAGACAGTATCAGCTCTAGGCACACACACAGTAAATTTTGAAATGAGCCAATCCCTAGTCCCTAGAACAGTTATACAAGACAAAATAATATTTCCAGAATCCAGAACCCAGGATTTCATCTACCCAAATATTATTTGTCAAAGACCACAGTATTGACTCAAAGATATCTAAGTGAAGACAGAGAAAATATTCTTTTTTTCCCCATTTTTGTTAATGTATTTATTTTAAACTTCATTCTTTGAAAAATCTCTGAACATTAAAATATCTAAATTTTGAAGCCTTCCCAGGAGACAAAACTGGATCTAGTGTTCGGAGTATGAAAAAGAAGGATTTTGACTTAAAAAAAAGATAGAGATCTTTATCAATTAAGAAATAAGAGATGACCTAAGAAGGATTCCACATTGGTAGATGTTCCAAATGATAATTCTAAGATTTCTTCCAATTAGAACATTTTCTAATGTTATGATTCTTTCCTGGTTTCTTTGATCACTATTTTCTCTGAACTCCTACAGATTTTATGTACCCAAAACGTAAATTAAGCTTATGTTTCTCAACTGCCTATCAGAGAAAATATTCTTGATCTAGCTTTGCTGTAATGCCAGTCTGTGCCAGTTGGTCCAGAATTCATAAACTCAGATGGGAGAAATCAGTAAAAGCTTAATTTTTCCTTTAGGCATATATGGGGAGATATCCACCTCTGTGTGCCATGTCTTCCAGATCTTGCATTTGAGATCTGGCTGCTGTTTTTCAAAGTTTAGAAATTTTTAATGGTGGAAGCTTCAGACAGAAAATCTTATTTGAGGAGCCCCTCTTTTCCATCCCATAGTCAAAGCCTCTTATTTTTGCATTTCTTCTTTGTACTGTTTATCTGTGCCTGACATTGAAAATCTAAACCTAGAAACTTACTAGTGTAGTGTGGCACAGGCAAAACTCAGGTATAGCATGAGATAAATCCTTTCAGCATAATAGAAGCAAATTTCTGTCTTCTGTCTTATTTTAGGGCCTCTGTATAAAAAGACTGCTTCCTATAGTTGAACTTTGTCTCAGCCACACATGCCTAGGAAGCTACACCTGTGTGGTCCAAGGTCTTGCAGCAGGATCCCGCCTCCAGAACTTGCCAAGTCAGCTATACATCAATCTTTAGATGAAGCCCACAACCCCACATTCCTTATGGCTATCATCCTGTTCATTAGTCCTAATGCATGTAGCACTGTCCCCCAAAGAAAGAGCCACTGTAAGCTCTGATCACCAATAAGTGAAAAAATACCATGGGGCTTAAGGCTTAAAGTCTTTCAGTCCAGGGCAGAAACAAACAAACAAAAAACAATTGGATAATTGTACATTTCAAGATAGTCTGATAATATTTCTACACGTGGTCAAAGTTAAAAAACTGAAGCCATGGATCATAGCTACCCCAGAAACATCAGTCACTCCTGGTATATGTCAGTCCCCAAATATTAATTATCCTTTCTGTTACAAAGACCCTGACCCCGTGTACCAGATATTTCCTCCCTTAAAAATAAACACCGGCCTCCTTACCCATCATAGGGTATATCTTATGTCCTGACCTGGAACAATAAAGAGTATAATCTTTTGTGGCGAGTTTGGTTCCCAAGAAAAGGAGAGAGGAAGGTGCCAGATAACACATGTTCAGTTTCTCCTTCTGTGGCGACCAGGAAAATGCAGTGCTTACATTTTCGGCAGCAGGGAGCATAACTGTCTGACTGCCCCAATTTCTGCCCTTTCTGGAGCCAACTCTGCAATTGCTCTGAATCACCTAGGGCTGCTCCCACACCGTGACTGAGCAAGGCTCAGGGACTGATGCCACTCATTCCTCAGACTTCTTTAGTGGGCACCTACGTGTGAGGGCCCCATTGACCTTGCCAAACCTCTCAGAATGACACCTCAGTCTGAGACTTTTACTGATTCTCCTTAGCAGGTATCAGACCGGCATCGCATTATGAGGGCTCTCTCCTGCCTTCCCTGGCCCCCTTCCCTTCATCCTTCTTGGGCATTTCCCTCAATAAACATCTTGTGTGTCTAATCCCATCTTGCATCAGCTTTACAGAGGACTTGAGCTGGCATACCTTCCAAACTCAACGATTTGTTAGGTAATTCTGCCCATCTCCCCTAGACTGAGTGAGGGGGAGGAGAGAGATAAGAGTGTGAAGCTAAAAAATTATCTCTTTACATGGAATATGACATCAGGATTGGGAAATAAAATAAGCTGCACGCTCTCTGGCTTCATTACAAGAAGTTAAGGAAGCTAGAGTATATCCCATCTTTTGTCTGTTTAAAGTGTGGCTTCATCCAAATATGTCTTAATGAAGTTGCCAGGAACAGAATATTAAACAGGCCCTTTATATGGCCTCATATGGCTTTTCATTGTGGTGAGAAAATATAGCTGATTGATTTAACTAGTTGAATAAAAATTAAATGTCAAGTATTTAGTTTTTAAATTTCAAATTTCAAGTAATTGCTGTTGTGTCTTATAAATACTGTGACCTCTTGATTCTTTCTTTTTAGTGCATTTCAGTTTGGTTAAAATTGTCAGCATCCATTCAGTTGCTCAGCCTAGAAATTTTGATTCAGCTCTTTCTTTATGGTCCATAGTTAATCAATCATCAAGGGCTTTAGAATGTACTCTTCAGTGATATCCGGAATCTATTTCATCCTTTCTGATAATGTTCTTGTCATCAAATTTGACCCGTTTAAATAGCCTTGTTATTATCTCTCTTCAGTCTCTTCATTATTCCAATTGATTTTTTTTCTAATCTATAAACCAAACTATATTACTTTCCTGCTTAGAAATTACTTTCCATTACCAGTAAGATGAGGTTAAAACTTCTTATCATGATGCAAAAAGTTCTTGATAATCTGAACCCAGCTTCTCTTCTGAGAATCATGCCGGTGAAACTTCCCTTCTTCATGTCCCGTATTCTAGTCACACAACATTATTGGATGCTCCTTATATTTATTTGTTAGCTGTTACACTTTTTTTGTGTGTGATTGTGAATGTTTTTCTTTAGGCCTTGAGTGTTATTTCTTCTTCCCACTTTCCTTTATGTAATGACTTCCTCCACGTTTTTTGAAGCCTGGCTTAAAATCACCTCTTCTAAAAAGACCTCGAAGGTTTCCCAGGCAGAAGTAATCATCTCTAATATTTGCTCTTAAGATGTTGTATATATAGATCTACCATGGCACTTTTCAATCATGTTTTAATTTTTTTCCCCATGTGTCTTTGTCCTTTTTGATTGTAAACTCCAATGAGGCTAGGCAATTCTGGTTGGCATATAATAAATATTGCTGAATTTAGTAAAAATTTCAAGATATCATAGAAAAGGGGTCTAGGAATAATCAACATTAAAATGTATTTCTCCTTTAATATATTTATTTCTGTTCAATAAATAGTAAAATTTCTAGATATAAATTAAAGTAGCAGAACCTTGCTACAACTTACTTTTCCATATCATGAAATTTTTAAGATTTTGGTTTTCATCAAAAGGGCTGTATGTAATACTCAGAATTACTTAAATTATATTATTGCACCCAAGTGTCTCTTACATCTTTTAGCTCAAAGGAAAGTTTTAGCTTAGGGTATAGTGAAATCATATGTCGAAAACTGATTGAATATTATATATATATATATTATTTCTTCTTGCTGTCTTTTTTGTTTTATTATCAACAATCAGCAGCAAAAATAACCATAACTTACTTAGCAAAAAGAACCTAAATGTAGCAAATACTAAAAATGTATATGAAACTGATAAATCAGACATATATAATACAAGCAACATTTATGAAACATTCATACTGAGTACAGATTCATTTTAGCAACCTCTTAGTTGTTCTTACTGAACAAAGGGAGAAGATGTATGACCTTTTTGGTTCTCAGTTTCCTTAGTTGTAAAATAAAGGGGTTGGTCTAGACTCATTCATTTATTCAGAATGCTTATGTGCCAGATGCTAGTGTTGGAAATATTAATACAAAGGTGAACAAGATAGATAGAGCTCCTGTCTTCTACTGATTTAAAAGACTTAGGTGAATTTAAAATTCTTTTTTCTTTAGAATTTCATAAACATGACATTATGGTATAAATTAGCTGAGATGGATAATGAAATATTCATATTTTCTTTTTTATTCAGAACCATATTTTACTGATGTTTATATGATTAAAAATTCTCATTGGAAGACAAGTTTTAATGGTTGAATTGTGATAAACATATTGTCACTATTTTGAATAGTAATTGGCCCTTGACTTTTTTTTTTTTTTTTTTTTTTTTTAAGGATTTTCTTATTTATTTATTTATTTATTTTTATTTTTGGCTGTGTTGGGTCTTCGGTTCGTGCGAGGGCTTTCTCCAGTTGCGGCAAGCGGGGGCCACTCTTCATCGCGGTGCGGGGACCGCTCTTCATCGCGGTGCGCGGGCCTTTCTCTATCGCGGCCCCTCCCGTCGCGGGGCACAGGCTCCAGACGCGCAGGCTCAGCAATTGTGGCTCACGGGCCCAGCTGCTCCGCGGCATGTGGGACCTTCCCAGACCAGGGCTCGAACCCGTGTCCCCTGCATTAGCAGGCAGATTCTCAACCACTGCGCCACCAGGGAAGCCCTTGACTTTTTTTTTTGGCCCTTGACTTTAAACAACAGAAAATTGGTTGATGTATTGACCACACATAGACTAGGGTTTAGTCCGACATATGCATTTTAATTCCCAGAATCCCTTATAGAGAGTTCACTTTGCACACCGACTCTTATTCAATTCTAGATTGGCATTATTGTCTATGGCTTTGCATATGACTTAGTAATGGGGACTGGACATTTTTCTATTGCTTTAAATGTTGTACAGAGGGGACAACTGATTCAAAAATATGAATTATTTAGCCCATTTTTAAAATGGACAATGGATGATGAATAAGGAGGACAAAAAATAAGCAAATATTCACTGTTTTAGTAAATGTGTCCCATGGAAGTTTTAGGAATTACCCAGAATGACATAAAGACACTAAGAGGAAGATAATGATTTTTGAATCCATATTATAAATGATTTTCATTCCGATTGCTAATTATGTATTTGTTAATACCATGAGAGATGTCTTCACTATCACACTCTGATCATATCCAAAGGACTAGTCTTTAGAATCAGAAAACCTTCCACTGTACTTTTAAAAATATGATCCCAATATGTTGCAGCCATATTATATTCCTCCTAAGTGAAACAACTCAAAGATAAAGCAGGGACCTTTCAGCTCACTTTTCCATTTAAAGATTGGAAAACTGTAATATTCCTTAGTGTAACAGGAATGATATTTTCATGGTATTAAACCAAAATGGATTTTTTCCCTGTAGTTTTATGGCTCTCATACGAAGAGCCATGCCTGGCTATTCAGATTATGCTACTATTCTTTAGTGTAGAGAAGATAACTCTTCTATTATTGAGGCTGGGAACTGGGGGTTAATGGCTCCTGGGAAGGAATTAGATATAATGGAAGAGAAGTCTTTGCCAGGGAGAAAACAGAAATGGGATACTCTCCTTTTCTGAACATGTGAATTTAGGGAAGGAAAAGAAAGAAAGAGATGTGGTAAAGAGGTCCGATTTTCAAGCCCTCATTTTTCTCCTCTTGGGAATAGAACCCAGTGTGTGTGGTAGAAGCATCCATGCATGTGTGGAAGAATCTGAGTACATCAGAGAGTCAAGTAGACACAAGCTCAGAGGAGACTGCAAAATTCAGAGAGAATCTCATATTTGACCCTATTAAATATGGCAAGGGTGAAAGCACAAGTATGGTAAAGGGAGTTGGCTAGTGGATGACACAAGGCAGCATTCTTGACTTCACAGGTATGAACGGGTATGTGAGGGGATTAAGAAATTTCCTTATCCTCTGGTGAGGAGATGTAGAGGGACCGATACTGTCAATGGTCCATCAGAGGCCCAAAGTTGAGACAAAGAGGTCTCTGTGTGAGGGACCACATGACCAGAGTCACAGATCTAAGACCACAAACTCCCATGGTGGATGTCATCATGATGCTTCAATAGAAACGTCACACAATAGTAGGCGTCAGTTCAAGAATTAGATCGGACCAGTCACATCACAGCAGAAACTAGAAAGGATGCAGAGGACACTGCAGAGATGCAAGATCACTTTCACCATAACGCCATGAGGCCCTAGTAATCCCACACACTATATAGGAGTGGATCCAGTAGAGGGAGAATATTCCAATAACTACTGCTACATAATAAACCAAACAATGGTGTAAAACAACCTTTTTATTATGCTCATGGATTTTGTAATCAGGAATTTGGACAAATCATAGTAAGGATAATTTTTTTCCATGACATAATGTATGAATCTAGGAACACTCACTGGCTGAGAGTGACTCGATACCTGGGGCTGGAATCATCGGGAGGTGTCTTCACTCACATGTCTGGAGGCTGATGTTGGCTGTTGGTTAAGACCTTGCTGGGGCAGCCAACCAGAGCACTTCCACATGGTCCCTACACGTGGTCTGGTTTTCAATATATGGAAGCCTCAGAGTAGTTGGACTCCTTACCTGGTAGCTTAGGGTTCTAAAAGCGAGTGTCCCAGTGGACAAGATGGCAGCTACATCGCTTTTAATGAACTAGGTTTGGATGTCACATAGCATCACTTTGGCCATGCTCCCTTGTTTGGAGCAATCACAAGCTTACTTAGATTTGACGGGAAGAAACTTTGACCCCATTTCTTCTTTCTTTCTTTTTTTTTTTTTTTACTTTTTAAATCATGTTTTAATTTATGTATATGGCTTGTTACATTTAATTGGGAAATATTTGAATTATACAAAATAATAGATTTAATTTATATATAAAGTAAATTACATATTTGTCACTTAGATGTGTAAAGTAACTTAAGTATATAAAGTTACACATAATCAGTATGTATAATAATAATATAAACACTGTAAGTATAATATCTAACTTTAAGGGTTTTTTTCTCAGGTCTTATTCTTTTGTTTAGAACATATTACTCTGTTTTTTCATTTTGCTTGACTCTCTGTGTTGGCTTCTATGCATTAGATAAAACACCACCTCTCCCAGTCTTGAAGGAGTGGCCTTGAGTAGGAGATCAATCTTATTGTTTAATCCTGCTCTAGCTCTCTGTTGTCTCTCAAACATCTGTGATTGTTCAAGCAGCCTATTTTATTTTTCATGGCTCCCAGTAGTTGAGGTGTGCTAAGACCTGTCAGTGTTGCAAAGGGGAGGATCTCAGTCAGTACCTAGATTCAGGTTGTTTGGAAGGCAGACCTGCAGGCAGCAGCTTTTAAGGTATGCTAATATATACAGTCCTATGGGACCACACACGTAAGCCCCACTGGCCACCAGGGGCAGGCAACGTAGAGGTGTCCCCGGCGGCAGCCACAAAAGCTGGGGCACCAGACATGTGTGAAAGCTCCTCTCTGGGAGATACTGGCACTCTGGAGCATGGAAGAAGGGAGAGAGAGCACAAAGATGGCACCCACCAGTCTCTGTCACCAGACCATCATCCCCAAATCAGATGCCTGCCCCTCAGGATGACACCCCAAAGCAAGCAAATGAGCTTCTCCCACACAAAGTCTGGGCACATCATGATCAGCCACTTATTCACTTGGGCCCTGGGATGTGTGAGTCCAAGCACGGGAGCCATTTCTGAGCCATTTCTCAGATTACTATAGTTTTGTGGGTCTCATGGACATGAACCCCCATGGTTTTCAAAGCTAGATGCTTTGGAAGCTTGTTTCTTGGGTACAGGTCTTAAAAGGAATATGAGTCCCTTTAAGCCATGCAGGGCATGGGGGTTATGGTGGATTGTATCCCAGCTTCTCCTACCCACTTTGATGTGGGTCTTCTGTCTTTCAACCAGTGCCGTCTCTCACTCAGCCTTTTTCTATGTTTTTTCAGAGGAAGCTGTCCCATATGTAGCTGTAGACTGGATGTGTTCATGGGAGGAGGGGAGTTCAGGATCCTCTTCTGTTGCCATCTTGAACTGGAACTTTAGACCCTTTTCCTTCCTCCCTCCCTCCCTCCCTCCCTTTTTCTCTCTCCCTCTCTCTCTCTTTCTTTCTTTAATTTTTTTTAACAGTTTGAAGTGTAGTTGATTTACAATGTTGTATTAGTTTCTGGTTTATGGCAAAGTGATTCAGTTATACATATATATTCTTTTTCATATTCTTTTATATTATGGTTTATTACAGGTTAGTGAATATAGTTCCCTGTGCTATACAATAGGTCCTTGTTGTTTATCTATTTTATATGTAGTAGCATGTATCTGTGTGTATCTGTGTCCCACACTCCTAATTTATCCCTTCTCCCACTTCCCCTTTGGTAACCATAAGTTTGTTTCCTATATCTGTGAGTGTGTTTCTGTTTTGTAAATAAGTTCATTTGTATCATATTTTAGATGTCACAAATAAATGATATCATATGGCATTTATCTTTCTCTTTCTGACTTATTTCACTTAGTATGATAATCTCTAGGTCCATCCATGTTGCTGCAAATGGCATTATTTCATTTTTTATGGCTGAGTAGTATTCCACTGTGTGTGTGTGTGTGTGTGTGTGTGTGTGTGTGTGTACACACTACATCTTTATCTGTTCATCTATCGATGGACATTTAGGTTGCTTCCATGTCTTGGCTATTGTAAATAGTGCTGCTATGAACATTGGGGTACATGTATCTTTTCAAATTATAGTTTTGTCTGGATATATGACGAGGAATGGGATTACAGGATCATATGATGACTCGATTTTTGATTTTTTGAGGAACCTCCATTGTGTTTTCCATAGTAGCTGCACCAATTTACATTCCCACCAACAGTGTAAAATGGTTCCCTTTTCTCCACACCCTCTCCAACATTGCTGTTTGTAGACTTCTTAATGACAGCCATTCTTTCTGGTGTGAGGCGGAACCTCATTGTAGTTTTGATTTGCATTTTGCTAATAATTAGCAATGTTGAACATCTTTTCATGTGCCTATTGGTCATCTGTATGTCTTCTTTGGAGAAATTAGATCCCATTTCTTGATGGAAGGTGGCAAGGTCACATTGTAGAAGAAAGAGTGGGATGGGAGATATTGTTCTGGTAGTCTTTGGAAAGTACAGGGAGAATCCCTGAACCATATTTACTTGAAAGAGAGTGTTGTACACTAAAAGGAGACTAGTTAAACTCTAAATGACTGAGATGATATTAATTGGTATAAATTTCCCTGTTACCCAGTGGAATGTGGTTCATTGAAAAGATTAGATATGTTTTCTTTTTCACATATTGTAGTAATAGATATTTATTTTGTAATCCCACTATGTTAGCCTAATTGATTAGGGTTTAATTTTGAAACCACTATATTCTCTATGACATTTTGATAGCTAGTCTGTGCTATCTCCAGTGCCTAATATCAATTTCAACTGTCCATGAACAAATATTTCTCTCTTGAGCTATAGTTAGTCTTTTGAATACCTCCAAATGATGATTGCCTATTTCTTGGGGTGCTCAAAAGTTTTTCACCTTAAATAACAGTCTATGATGTCTTTGAGAATACACGTCTCTTCCAACTGTCAGCAAATTCTTCATATTAAACAGCCTTTTATTCACTTTCAAAAATGATTTCTTTCCTTCTTAGTCCTCAAGTGATGTTTCCTCACATCCCTTTTGCCCCCAGTCCCAGGTGAATTTTGCATATGCTATCTTGTCTATTTACTAAATTAGACTTTCTAATTGTCCCCCAATTTGTTGAAAAAATATATCCAGTCATGGCAACAGAAACACACAGAAGCATAAACTATTATGTTTGGGAAAATATATAACTATTACAGAGTGACTAAAATGGGGCATTCTTCAAAGAAATTTTCCTTTGTAAGAGTTTGGGATGGAGTGGGGAGTCAAGTACTCAAATGGGAATCTACCCATGATGCAGGTAGATGCAGTTCTCTGAAAGTTAGAGATGATTCCTGTAACTGAAACCCTAAGAATGGTGAGAGTGCCAGAGTGCCAGTGCCTGAGGAAAGAGCTAGTGCCTCCTCGGGCCAGAGAGGAAGGAAAGCCAAGAACCTGCCTGCCCCCTAGTCATTTTGCCTGAGCTGAGAGACATTCCAAACATAGGCAATATTATTTTATTTTATTTTTTTAACATCTTTATTGGAGTACAATTGCTTTACAATGGTGTGCTAGTTTCTGCTTTATAACAAAGTGAATCAGATATATATATATATATATATATATATATATATATATATAGAGAGAGAGAGAGAGAGAGAGAGAGAGAGAGAGATAGATAGATATCCCCATATCTCCTCCCTCTTGTGTCTCCCTCCCACCCTCCCTATCCCACCCCTCTAGGTGGTCACAAAGCACCAAGCTGATCTCCCTGTGCTATGTGGCTGCTTCCCACTAGCTATCTATTTTACATTTGGTAGTATATATAAGTCCATACCACTCTCTCACTTCGTCCCAGCTTACCCTTCCCACTCCCCCTGTCCTCAAGTCCATTCTCTACATCTGTGTCTTTATTCCTGTCCTGCCCCTAGGTTCTTCAGAACCATTTTTTACTTTTTAGATTCCATATATATGTGTTAGCATACGGTATTTGTTTTTCTCTTTCTGACTTACTTCACTCAGTATGACAGACTCTAGATCCATCCACCTCACTACAAATAACTCAATTTCATATCTTTTTATGGCTGAGTAATATTCCATTGTGTATATGTACCACATCTTCTTTATCCATTCATCTGTCGATGGACACTTACATTGCTTCCATGTCCTGGCTATTGTAAACAGAGCTGCAATGAACGTTGTGATACATGACTTGAATTATGAATTATGGTTTTCTCAGGGTATATGCCCAGTAGTGGGATTGCTGAGTCATATGGTAGTTCTACTGTTAGTTTTTTAAGGAAGCTCCATACTGTTCTCCATAGTGGCTGTATCAGTTTACATTCCCACCAACAGTGCAAGAGGGTTCCCTTTTCTCCACACCCTCTCCAGCATTTATTGTTTGTAGATTTTTTGATGATGGCCATTCTGACGGGTGTGAAGTGATACCTCATTGTAGTTTTGATTTGCATTTCTCTAATGATTAGTGATGTTGAGCATCCTTTCATGTGTTTTTGGCAATCTGTATATCTTCTTTGGAGAAATGTCTGTTTAGGTCTTTTGCCCATTTTTGGCTTGGGTTGTTTGTTGTTTGATATTGAGCTGCATGAGCTGCTTGTAAATTTTAGCCTTCCGCGAATTCCTACCCTCCTCTAGAAATTGTAATAATAAACAAAACACACAGGACATGTTCTATTTAAATATATTTACCACAAGATTATAGGTATAGTCATTCACATTAAAATTAAAAATAGCAAACATTAGGTCAGAAAATGACATGAAGATACTAAGCCAATTGCTTAGCTATTTAAAATTGACTATAGGCAGTTCACGGAAGGCTATCTTGACATGCTGCTACAATTCTCTATTATGTTTATTGTATGCTATCACATATAATATTCTGTTCTATGAGGATGTAGTTGAAAGGGCTTTAGACAGAAGACTGTGTTTTGGTCATAATTTTGCTGTTAAATAAGTTATTTCTCCTTTTTTGGGTTGTTATGTTCCTCATGTTAAATAATTAAACAATGTGTTAGATAAAATAATTTCAAAGTTTCTGTCCAGTGTTGTCAACCTATTCATTTCTTTTATTTTAAGGGGGTGATGAAGAATAAAAAAGAATCTATAGTTTAATTTTGCAAAAAATGATTCTCCTGAATCACATATGTTGGTCACATACTGACATTTATGAAGGAATTATGTTAAAGAGATTTTGACTATTTCTTATCTGTATAACTTTAAATGGATTTTGTAGAATCTTGATGAAATTACTGAGGTATTTTCATTATAAAGGTGGAAACGTTTCTGTACAATAACATAGCACTTCAAATAAATTTAGAAATACCGCAAATGAATAAATGTAAAATTAAATTATCCTTGAACTTCAGGCATATGACATCATTTAATTTTGTCATATGATAGAAATGCCTCATTTCTATTCATGTAGGAGAATAGAAAAATAAACTAGTGGAGATAGTAGAATATTTTGGAGAGAAAATAGTCAATTTAACTGCAAATAACTAAGAAAGATTATTGATAGGTGTGAAAAAGAAAAGAAATATTTACCTCAGTTTGATGATTATTGTTTTATATTTGTTTTAGGAAAAGGTGTCTAAATAACTTTTTTTCAGATTGAAAGTGTATTACCTTTCATTGTGACTTAAATGTTTTGTGATATTTGATTACATTTGAGATTTTACTTAATATGAAATTACATAAACCAATAGCTGAGCATAATTAAAGCACATTATCTTTGAAACCACTAAAACATTAATTGTTTTTACAGGGTGAAGACTAGAAGTAGATTTGCAATATTTTCCTTTGGGAGAAGAGAATTCCATTAGAGGTAGTTTATTTTTTTTAACTAGAGATTATTTATCCCCAAACTATATTGTATGTAAAACTGTAATTTATGATAGATTTAAAAATTGATTAGAATGATGCTTGTGGGCCCAATTCCCTTGGCCATTTAGTTCTCTTCCTTTTTTCACCCAAATAGACTCCTTACACACCCCAGAACCCTGGGCTACAGGAAAGCAGTTTGAAAAATCAATACCTTATTGTATAAAGTAATTCTATACTAGTACATAAATGACAACACTAACTTGTTATAACATGACCAATATTTAAGAATGATAGACATTATTATTGAAATTTCTTCTTTTATATATGTAAAATTCAAATGATTTTTGCCTTATTAGATATTAAATCTTTATGTCTCAAAGAGATTGGCATGTGAAAGAAAGGTAGTCAAGTTTAAAACGGTGTTCCAGATCACCTGGGAATAATTAAATGAACTAGGGAGTTTATATGTAAGAAATCAATGGGTACCCTCAAACAAATGAAATAAAGTATTGCTTGTAAGTTTATTCAAATTGTTACATTAAAATCCTGGCTAGAGTCAGATGTTTGTGAAAAACACAGTACTATTGATTTATGAAATAGTAGGAAACATGTTTTGTTTTGTGTTATTTTTATTGAATCTTTTCAGTTTTGAAAGATTTAAAATGACTGGAGTGTCAGATCTAGATGGTTCTCTGGATGTTAATGAACTGTTCACATTTACTCAGATGAGGTTAACAGTGGCTGGAAATCTCTCCAACACATTTTATGGCATTTATGTAGTAATGTGCTTGTCTTTGTAGAATGTTTGCCACTGAGCATCTTCCTGAGAAGCAGTCGAAAAATATTTGACTGACAGGACACAGAGCTACTAAGCTAACAGATGTTTTTGTTGGCAGTCTCAATATAGCAAAAGCAGAGTTACTTGTCATTGTTTATGGGCTATCCTATCTTCCTCAATTTTCTGTCACCCTTAGTCATAAACACTGTACCATTTCCTCTGAGTATGTAATCTCAGATTCACCTCACCTTTTTCTCATCTCATATTTCAGTCATCAGCAAATCAAGAATAGTTACTGTTTCCCTACTCCACAAAACCATAACCATATTTTTGAACCAAAACCTCCATGCCTTTGAATCTGAACTGGATATACATGTGGGAAACTGGGCAAAAGCCTGTTGATTTTCAGATTAGCTTCTGTTTTTCTAGAAAGGGAGAAGCAGCATCACCAGCTAACTGTAACAATAATCTTGCCCTTGGTAATGACATCACACTGGACATCACTAATTCTTGAAAACCTTCAAGGTAGTTTCATGTTATAGAAATTACCCAAGCCCCTGAGAAGGTCTCATGTAGACACTTCTATTTGTGATCCAATGGTATAATCACATCATACCAGGAACTGCTAGAGAAAAATCAAGCATGGTCTCTCACTTTAGGGATTTATAGATAGTTGGGGAGGCAGTGCTGTGCTGTGGTTAAGAACATGGATTCTAGAGCCAGACTGCCTGAGTTCAAGTCTCTCTTCTGTCACTGTGCAACTTTGGGCAAGTTACTTAACTTTTCTACCCCTCGATTTCTGTATGTCTTAAATGAGGATTATGAAAATCACAACCTCATAGAGTTGTGAGAATTAAATGAGCTAATATAGGTAAAAGACTTTGTGTCTGGTATATAGTAAGCTCTCTGTGCTTGCTATTATCATTAGTTGGCAGGGCACTTTGTTTCCTCATTTCTTACTTCTCCATTTTGGACTTATTGAATTGAACTCCAAGAATAATACTGCGGAAAATGCCTCTCCCAGTATTTATTTGCACCAATTGATATGCCTTGTGTGTGTGTGTGTGTGTGTGTGTGTGTGTGTGTGTGTTGCATATGAAAGAAAAGGAGCTGAGAATGAAGCCAGTATTTGGTATCTGTTTCCAATCAGGCAGATGAACTGGGTTTGAATGGCCATGTTTAAAGACTGATAGAACTAAGAAAGATCCGGGAAGATGCCAGGCAAGAGGTGGTGGTCAGGAGCTGAGGTAACTCTCAAGCAGGACTTTGAACAGCAGAGTTACTTCAGAGTGTTTCAGAAGAAGCTCTTTATTATATAAATAAAGCTCAACTTTATTGATTTACAGTCACTTATTCCACTTCACTCTAGTCTACTTTCCTAGTTCAAGTAAATCAATACCCTTTTAACACTGGGCACTTAAACAAACAAAGAAACCCGTTTAGTAGGTGCAGGCCTCAAACGGGAAAAGCTAAGAATGAGTAGTTTTCTAGGCCCCATTCTCCCACTGCTGGCTCCAGAGCTGATCCTCAGTAATAAGGTATTCTGTCCCTGGGCAGAGATTAGCTGGGGTAGCTCCAGTGTGAATGGCTCCCCCTGGACCATGGTTGAGTGGCCTGGATCCTAGGAGAGTTGGAGAAGGGTCCATTCTGATATATGGGTAATACCACCTGTAGCAACCCACTTGGTGAACAGAGCTCAGACCTTTTGGATCTTTTTCCCCTATTGCCTTCCTAAGAACTTCTGTCAGAGCAGAATCAGAATCTCACTAGTTCCTGTTTCCCAAGCCTGTCACAATGAGCTTATGTCTCATTGGTTTATTTCCCCCTAGTACCCAGACAGAGAAGAGGTACCTCAACTACTTTAATAAATCGGAATACAATAGATTCTTATTATTCGTTGCAGTTATCTAGGCATTTTCAGGAACACTGAATTAGGGAATAAGAATCATTGCCCCAAGGGAAATACAGGGTTAGGTGCCTGTGAGCCTCTGGTCACATTTTCATCAACCAGTCAATATGTAACCTTCTTTTATGTGCGTTTCTGTTTTAAAAAAACCTTATTTAATATATGTTGTTGATTCATTAGCAGAGAACTCACAGCCAACAGCACTGTAACTCCTGCCTAAAGGAAGTTTATCTAGCACGTGTATTTTCTTCATAAGACGTATCACAGCCTTCCTGTGCTTAGTTAGGAACACTAGACAGCTCTTCAGCACTATGCTTGGGGCCATTTTTTTAAAAAATTAATTAATTAATTAATTAATTTATTTATTTTTGGCTGTGTTGGGTCTTCGTTTCTGTGCGAGGGCTTTCTCTAGTTGCAGCAAGTGGGGGCCACTCTTCATCACGGTGCACGGGCCTCTCACTGTCGCGGCCTCTCTTGTTGCGGAGCACAGGCTCCAGACGTGCAGGCTCAGTAGTTGTGGCTCACGGGCCTAGTTGCTCCGCGGCATGTGGGATCTTCCCAGACCAGGGCTCGAACCCGTGTCCCCTGCATTAGCAGGCAGATTCTCAACCACTGCGCCACCAGGGAAGCCCACTTGGGGCCATTTTAAACAACAAGATCACCAACAGAAAGCACAATAGTGTGAAAAATGTGGCACTAAACGTTCTTGAAAAGGACACTTGTTTAAAAGGATACTGTTTACACTATGAGAATTAAAACAAGAAGGCAGGGGATTAACCAAGATGGCGGAGTAGAAGGACGTGCTCTCACTCCCTCTTGCGAGAGCACCAGAATCACAACTGGCTGCTGGACAATCATTGACAGGAAGACCCTGGACTTCACCAAGGAGGACACCCCACGTCCAAGGACAGAGGAGAAGCCACAGTGAGACGGTAGGAGGGGCGCATTCAGAGTAAAATCAAATCCCATAACTGCTGGGTGGGTGACTCACAGACTGGCGAACACTTATACCACAGAAGTCCACCCACTGGAGTGAAGGTTCTGAGCCCCACCTCAGGCTCCCCAACCTGGGGGTCCGGCAAAGGGAGGAGGAATTCCTAGAGAATCAGACTTTGAAGTCTAGTGGGAATTGATTGCAGGACTGTGACAGGACTGGGGGAAACAGAGACCCCACTCTTGGAGGGCACACACAAAGTAATGTGTGCATCGGGACCCAGGGGAAGGAGCAGTGACCCTGGGGGAGACTGAACCAGACGTACCTGCTGGTGTTGGGGGGTCTCCTGCAGAGGCGAGTGGTGGCTCTGTTTCACCGTGGGGATAAGGACACTGGCAGCAGAGGTCCTGGGAAGTTCTCCTTGGCGTGAGCCCTCCCAGAGTCTGCCATTAACCCCACCAAAGAGCACGGGTAGGCTCCAGTGTTGGGTTGCCTCAGGCAAAACAACCAACAGGGAGGGAACCCAGCCCCACCCATCAACAGTCAAGTGGATTAAGGTTTTACTGGGCTCTGATCGCCACAGCAACAGGGAGGGAACCCAGCCCCACCCATCAACAGTCAAGTGGATTAAGGTTTTACTGAGCTCTGACCGCCAGGGCAACAGTCAGCTCTACCCACCACCAGAGCCTCCCATCAAGCCTCTTAGATAGCCTCAACCACCAGAGGGCAGACAACAGAAGCAAGAAAAACAACAATCCTGCAGCCTGTGGACCAAAAACCACAGTTACAGAAAGACAGAGAAGATGAAAAGGCAGAGGGCTATGTACCAGATGAAGGAACAAGAAAAAACCCCAGAAAAACAACTAAATGAAGTGGAGATAGGCAACCTTCCAGAAAAAGAATTCAGAATAATGATGGTGAAGATGATCCAGGACCTCGGAATAAGAATGGAGGCAAAGATTGAGAAGATGCAAGAAATGATTAACAAAGACCTAGAAGAATTAAAGAACAAACAAACAGAGATGAACAATACAATAACTGAAATGAAAACTACACTAGAAGGAATCAATAGCAGAATAACTGAGGCAGAAGAACGGATAAGTGACCTGGAAGACAGAATGGTGGAATTCACTGCTGCGGAACAGACTAAAGAAAAAAGAATAAAAAGAAATGAAGACAGCCTAAGAGACCTCTGGGACAACATTAAACGCAACAACATTCGCATTATAGGGGTCCCAGAAGGAGAAGAGAGAGAGAAAGGACCAGAGAAAATATTTGAAGAGATTATAATCGAAAACTTCCCTAACATGGGAAAGGAAATAGCCACCCAAGTCCAGGAAGCGCAGAGAGTCCCATACAGAATAAACCCAAGGAGAAACACGCCGAGACACATAGTAATCAAAGTGGCAAAAATTAAAGACAAAGAAAAATTATTGAAAGCAGCAAGGGAAAAACGACAAATAACATACAAGGGAACCCCCATAAGGTTAACAGCTGATTTCTCAGCAGAAACTCTGCAAGCCAGAAGGGAGTGGCATGAAATACTTAAAGTGATGAAAGGGAAGAACCTACAACCAAGATTACTCTACCCAGCAAGGATCTCATTTAGATTTGATGGAGAAATCAAAAGCTTTACAGACAAGCAAAAGCTAAGAGAATTCAGCACCACCAAACCAGCTCTACAACAAATGCTAAAGGAACTTCTCTAAGTGGGAAACACAAGAGAAGAAAAGGACCTACAAAAACAAACCCAAAACAATTAAGAAAATGGTCATAGGAACATACATATCGATAATTACCTTAAACGTGAATGGATTAAATGCCCCAACCAAAAGACATAGACTGGCTGAATGGATACAAAAACAAGACCCATATATATGCTGTCTACAAGAGACCCACTTCAGACCTAGGGACACATACAGACTGAAAGTGAGGGGATGGAAAAAGATATTCCATGCAAATGGAAATCAAAAGAAAGCTGGAGTAGCTATACTCATATCAGATAAAATAGACTTTAAAATAAAGAATGTTACAAGAGACAAGGAAGGACACTACATAATGATCCAGGGATCAATCCAAGAAGAAGATATAACAATTATAAATATATATGCACCCAACATAGGAGCACCTCAATACATAAGGCAACTGCTAACAGCTATAAAAGAGGAAATCGACAGTAACACAATAATAGTGGGGGACTTTAACACCTCACTTACACCAATGGACAGATCATCCAAAATGAAAATAAATAAGGAAACAGAAGCTTTAAATGACACAATAGACCAGATAGATTTAATTGATATATATAGGACATTCCATCCAAGAACGGCAGATTACACGTTCTTCTCAAGTGCACACGGAACATTCTCCAGGATAGATCACATCTTGGGTCACAAATCAAGCCTCAGTAAATTTAAGAAAATTGAAATCATATCAAGCATCTTTTCTGACCACAACGCTATGAGATTAGAAATGAATCACAGGGAAAAAAACGTAAAAAAGACAAACACATGGAGGCTAAACAATACGTTACTAAATAACCAAGAGATCACTGAAGGAATCAAACAGGAAATAAAAAAATACCTAGAGACAAATGACAATGAAAACACGACGACCCAAAACCTATGGGATGCAGCAAAAGCGGTTCTAAGAGGGAAGTTTATAGCTATACAAGCCTACCTAAAGAAACAAGAAAAATCTCAAGTAAACAATCTAACTTTACACCTAAAGAAACTAGAGAAAGAAGAACAAACAAAACCCAAAGTTAGCAGAAGGAAAGAAATCATAAAGATCAGAGCAGAAATAAATGAAATAGAAACAAAGAAAACAATAGCAAAGATCAATAAAACTAAAAGTTGGTTCTTTGAGAAGATAAACAAAATTGATAAGCCATTAGCCAGACTCATCAAGAAAAAGAGGGAGAGGACTCAAATCAATAAAATCAGAAATGAAAAAGGAGAAGTTACAACAGACACCGCAGAAATACAAAACATCCTAAGAGACTACTACAAGCAACTTTATGCCAATAAAATGGACAACCTGGAAGAAATGGACAAATTCTTAGAAAGGTATAACCTTCCAAGACTGAATCAGGAAGAAACAGAAAATATCAACAGACCAATCACAAGTAATGAAATTGAAACTGTGATTAAAAATCTTCCAACAAACAAAAGTCCAGGACCAGATGGCTTCACAGGTGAATTCTATCAAACATTTAGAGAAGAGCTAACACCCATCCTTCTCAAACTCTTCCAAAAAATTGCAGAGGAAGGAACTCTCCCAAACTCATTCTATGAGGCCACAATCACCCTGATACCAAAACCAGACAAAGACACTACAAAAAAAGAAAATTACAGACCAATATCACTGATGAATATAGATGCAAAAATCCTCAACAAAATACTAGCAAACAGAATCCAACAACACATTAAAAGGATCATACACCACGATCAAGTGGGATTTATCCCAGGGATGCAAGGATTCTTCAATATACGCAAATCAATCAATGTGATACACCATATTAACAAATTGAAGAATAAAAACCATATGATCATCTCAATAGATGCAGAAAAAGCTTTTGACAAAATTCAACACCCATTTATGATAAAAACTCTCCAGAAAGTGGGCATAGAGGGAACCTACCTCAACATAATAAAGGCCATATATGACAAACCCACAGCAAACATCATTCTCAATGGTGAAAAACTGAAAGCATTTCCTCTAAGATCAGGAACGAGACAAGGATGTCCACTCTCACCACTATTATTCAACATAGTTCTGGAAGTCCTAGCCACGGCAATCAGAGAAGAAAAAGAAATAAAAGGAATACAAATTGGAAAAGAAGAAGTAAAACTGTCACTGTTTGCGGATGACATGATACTATACATAGAGAATCCTAAAACTGCCACCAGAAAACTGCTAGAGCTAATTAATGAATATGGTAAAGTTGCAGGTTACAAAATTAATGCACAGAAATCTCTTGCATTCCTATACACTAATGATGAAAAATCTGAAAGAGAAATTATGGAAACACTCCCATTTACCATTGCAACAAAAAGAATAAAATACCTAGGAATAAACCTACCTAGGGAGACAAAAGACCTGTATGCAGAAAACTATAAGACACTGATGAAAGAAATTAAAGATGATACCAACAGATGGAGAGATATACCATGTTCTTGGATTGGAAGAATCAACATTGTGAAAATGAGTATACTACCCAAAGCAATCTACAGATTCAATGCAATCCCTATCAAATTACCAATGGCATTTTTTACGGAGCTAGAACAAATCATCTTAAAATTTGTATGGAGACACAAAAGACCCCGAATAGCCAAAGCAGTCTTGAGGCAAAAAAATGGAGCTGGAGGAATCAGACTCCCTGACTTCAGACTATACTACAAAGCTACAGTAATCAAGACAATATGGTACTGGCACAAAAACAGAAACATAGATCAATGGAACAAGATAGAAAGCCCAGAGATTAACCCACGCACCTATGGTCAACTAATCTATGACAAAGGAGGCAAAGATATACAATGGAGAAAAGACAGTCTCTTCAATAAGTGGTGCTGGGAAAACTGGACAGCCACATGTAAAAGAATGAAATTAGAATACTCCCTAACACCATACACAAAAATAAACTCAAAATGGATTAGAGACCTAAATATAAGACTGGACACTATAAAACTCTTAGAGGAAAACATAGGAAGAACACTCTTTGACATAAATCACAGCAAGATCTTTTTCGATCCACCTCCTAGAGTAATGGAAATAAAAACAAAAATAAACAAGTGGGACGTAATGAAACTTCAAAGCTTTTGCACAGCAAAGGAAACCATAAACAAGACGAAAAGACAACCCTCAGAATGGGAGAAAATATTTGCAAATGAATCAACGGACAAAGGATTAATCTCCAAAATATATAAACAGCTCATTCAGCTCAATATCAAAGAAACAAACACCCCAATCCAAAAATGGGCAGAAGACCTAAATAGACATTTCTCCAAAGAAGACATACAGACGGCCACGAAGCACATGAAAAGATGCTCAACATCACTAATTATTAGAGAAATGCAAATCAAAACTACAATGAGGTATCACCTCACTCCTGTTAGAATGGGCATCATCAGAAAATCTACAAACAACAAATGCTGGAGAGGGTGTGGAGAAAAGGGAACCCTCTTGCACTGTTGGTGGGAATGTAAATTGATACAGCCACTATGGAGAACAATATGGAGGTTCCTTAAAAAACTAAAAATAGAATTACCATATGACCCAGCAATCCCACTACTGGGCATATACCCAGAGAAAACCGTAATTCAAAAAGACACGTGCACCCGAATGTTCATTGCAGCACTATTTACAATAGCCAGGTCATGGAAGCAACCTAAATGCCCATCAACAGACGAATGGATAAAGAAGTTGTGGTACATATATACGATGGAATATTATTCAGCCATAAAAAGGAACGAAATTGAGTCATTTGTTGAGAAGTGGATGGATCTAGAGACTGTCATACAGAGTGAAGTAAGTCAGAAAGAGAAAAACAAATATCGTATGTTAATGCATGTATGTGGAACGTAGAAAAATGGTACAGATGAGCCAGTTTGCAGGGCAGAAGTTGAGACACAGATGTAGAGAATGGACATATGGACACCAAAGGGGGAAAACTGCGATGAGGTGGGGATGGTGATGTGCTGAATTGGGCGATTGGGATTGACATGTATACACTGATGTGTATAAAACTGATGCCTAATAAGAACCTGCAGTATAAAAAAACAAACAAAACAACTAATACTAAACTTTCATTGGGTTATTTGTATGGAAATATGTTAATATAAATGTTTCAGACATTACATGAAATTTCTAAAAATCTTATATTTGTATTTGGATGGAAATATGTATGGAAATATGTTAATATAAATGTTTCAGACATTACATGAAATTTCTAAAAATCTTGTATTTGTATGGAAATATGTATGAAAATATGTTAATATAAATGTTTCAGACATTACATGAAATTTCTAAAAATCTTATATTTGTATTTGTATGGAAATATGTATGGAAATATGTTAATATAAATGTTTCAGACATTACATGAAATTTCTAAAAATCTTATATTTGTATTTGTATGGAAATATGTATGGAAATATGTTAATATAAATGTTTCAGACATTACAGGAAACGTCTAAAAATCTTATATGTTCTGGTATAATGTTATAAGTAATAATCCTAGTTATTACTTTAAAATGTATATCTCAGAAATAACTAATTTTCTTGTCAACTGCATTATTATGAACTTTCATCAAATCTTTAACCATGGTCATTTTTAAGTCTTTTGTCATTTACAGACAGTTCTGGGTGTACTCTGATGATTTTGCAAATATGTTCCTATAAAAGAGTTTCATCTTCAAGAAATTCATGGAAAAGACTCTGACAAGTACAGGTTTCTGGTAACTGACTGTACTGCTGAACTGAATGAATAAGCATTTTCAGAACTCTAATGAAAAACTGATGAACTCATAAAACTGCTAACAAAAGATCAAGATGAAAAAAAAGAAATTAATTACATGGGACTGAGTGAACTGATGAGGATGAGTATAATTTTTGTGACTTTCTGTCTGAATTAAAAAAAAAAAATCCCACAAGGACTCAGAGGAAAAGAATATACAAATCAATTTTCACTGCAAAGTAAAGGAGCTGTTACAGTGGAGGATTACTGGACTGAATGTCAATATTATGACATAGTATAAGTGTGTTTCATGTTTGGTAATTGCAATCATTGTTGCTTTTGTTGTGGTCATCCATGTACAATGCTTGGTGTCAGTCTATCTATCTCTTGTAAAAATAAAATACAGTGTGTGTGTGTGGAAAAAAAAAAAAAAAAAAAAAAAAAAAAAAAAAAAAAAAAAAAAAAAAAACAAGAAGGCAGAGGATCTCTGACTTCCGCTGGGAATGTGCATGGATGACAAATTTTTAACCACTCTGAGTATCTCCATGTTGGAGGATTACCTTGAAAGTACCATATGTATTGATTTTGGGGCTACAAATAAATTTTAGCGAATAGGCAAATTCGCAACTACCTAATCTGCAAATAATGATGATTTAGTGTATTCTTCGGGCTGGGTCATATTGATGGGTACAAAGTTATTTTGATTCAAGAAACTTTTTGATTCTGAATATGCATACTACTTGAATCTTAAGCATTTGGAATGGCTTTGGCTCCTGTTTTTACCAAGGGCAGAAAAACTACCTGCAGAAATTCCCATATGCAGATTGAAACCTGCCTCATTTTAAAAAAAGTAAATCCCAATTCCCAAACTTAAATTATCCTCCCTGCCCAAATAACTTTAACAAATCTTGTCTATAGTCTGACATAGAATTAGGAAAGAGTCTTTTTCCTTTTTCCCTGCAGTGCTCTGTTCTGGTTGCCTCTTCATGCAGCAGCCTTCGCTCAGACCCCGTTGGTCATAAGGGGTGGTGGTGGGACTGGTCTGGGGGGCTTCTCCAGGTGCCTCACGGGCAGGAAGCATGGATACAGGAGGCCCAGAACAGGAAATTGAGGAGCAGATATAGGGAGTAACTAGTTTCTGGATAATTGTAAGGACTTTTTCGAATCCCCCAAAATAACTGGGGACATTTTTAGGGGTGCCATTTTTTGGTTAATGAAGCTTGTGGAGAGTTGTGTCATGATAATTTAAACTTTAAAAGGATATGTGGCCTTGTTTTGTAGGCCTGTGAATTTATGGGCACTCGGATTACAAAATTCTGATTAAAATACCATGGAAATCTATGTAATAAAATATCCATCATTTATTCAATACCTACTGTATGCTGTGCACACTTCAAGATGTTTACATGCATTGTTTTATATGATAATGGAATTACTACTTCTGTTTTATAGATGAGAAAATGTAAGCTAGAGAAATTAATAAATATGCTTAAGCTAGAAAGTTAGAAAACAAGAGTTCAAAGTTTTGTCTATCTGGCTTCAAATTCCACACTCTTTCCAGTTTACATTTCCTCAAATATCATGTAAGAGGGTGATCAAGTGGAAGTTTGTAGTGGGAAGATTTTCCAAAAGTTGGTTAAGATATGGAAGAAATGTAGATGTAAGGTGATAATCCTTTACAATTCCCTCCATTCCAAGGAAAAGATTCTTTCTAGTGACACATGATGGTCATTAATATACATCAACCTTTAACAGTAGTACACATAGGAGATTGACTGTCATGAAAGTGATAGCATTGATCTTTTGAGAATACTGTAGCACCTTTTAGTAAAGACTGAAATTTGAAAAAAAGACTTATATTTTATAAACTTACTGAACTTATTTTGAGCCTTATTGAACTTTAGAAAAATAATTTGAATTTTTATCAATCCAAAATATGTAGGGTTAAAAATCACACAGTTTAAAAGTTTATGACAAAGTACAACAGTTTTCTGCCTCACTCCTCTCTGCTCCAGATCCTGCGCCTGCAAGGGAAACTGCATGCCCTTCTTTCTATTTTCTATAATTTCCTTCGTATGTCTAAAGAAGCTGCTTCTAATGCTAGCTATTAATTTATTGATTTTAGATAGCTACTGGCTCTTGTTACTATTAAAGATTGACCTTACTTACACAAGACTTCTCCTTCCCACTGCCTCTCAGTGTAATTTTATCATTATTTTTGGTTTTCACTATCCTATCAATATTTACAACATTAAAAAATATATATTTTATTTATTTATTTTTTATACAGCAGGCTCTTATTAGTTATCTATTTTAGACATTTTAGTGTATATATGTCGATCCCAATCTCCCAATTCATCCCACCACCACCACCCCCAATATTCACAACATTTTGACTGCTGAATTGTATATACCATGCCGCCTTGTACCATGATTATGTTTCATGTCTTTTGCAATAATTTTTTGACATCTCTCATTTGCTGTCTCTACCCTCCTGTTCTCTTTGTTCTTATGGAAGTGTATTTTTTCATTCTTTTCTGTCAGTTTTGAGGGGCTTGGGAGTGGATATAAAACCACGTTAAAGTGAAATTTCCATTTTATTATTCCTTTATGGCAGTGTTGGATTGGAAACATGGCTTACAGAACTTTACCTGCAGGTGTGAGTAAAGATGTGAGTAAAAGTCAGAGCTCATTTCTGTCCTTAAGAAATGAGTGAGGAAACATATCGCTTCCCTCTTTGAGACAGTCCCTGAGGCACCAGTGTACTTTTCAGATTCTGGAATTTGGGATTTTCTTGGTGTTTTGTTGACTATTTAAAATTTAAAACTTTTTTCCTAATCATTTTGAGTTAATTTGTTTTGTATTAAAGAAAACCCCACATTACTGACTGTGTTGTTTACATTTTAATAGGAGAATTCAGCCCATTTACATTTAGTGTAAAATGTAAATGTGTATTACATTTACATAATAGTGTATTACATTTACAAAGTAGTGTATTATATTTTGTTTGTTCCATGTTAAGATGACCATTTCTTTAATTGTATTGTTCCCTTTTCCTCTTTTCTTTATTTTTGTAGACTTGAAGTTATTTTTCATTCCCTATTTTCCTCTTGTTAATAATTCTTCTGTGTGTTTTCATATCACATTAGTTTCCATACCACATTTCTAATGAGATATGTCTTTACTATTATATGAAAGGAAAATACTAATGATCTTCTCCCCCTTTATTTAAAGAAATAAAATGCTTTATTTCTCCCTGCTTTCCCTCCAATAAGATGATATATTTAAAATGCTTTTATGTTTTCTTTCTCTATAGCACCTACATTTTGCTGAAAAGATTTGTGACTTTTAAGGTAGCTATTAAGTTTTCTTTTTTAAGTGTCTCATTTATATTACACATTCATTTTATCCACTTAGATTTAGTGATAATGTATTGAAAAGCTCATATCTTTCTGTTCTTCCCTTCCTCCTTAACTTTCTCCAGCTGTTTTGACTCATTTGTTACTTAGTTTCTCTAACCTTTTCTTCAGATATGGCATGTGGGTTATATATTGTCTGAATCCTCAAATATCTGAAATACTTTTCTTTCACTCTGACAGGTAATTAACGTCTTGGCTAATTTAAGATACTTGGTTTGCTGTTTTAACATCAGTTGTCTGTCAATATTATTCTATTGTTTTCAAGCTTCTAGAGTTGTAGGGGAGGAGTCTGATATTAGTCTGATTCTTTTGCCTTTTTTTCCCCTCTTTTGCCTTTTGAAGTAACTTGTTCTTCTTCCATGAGAACTTATAAAATTTTCTCTTTACCCTGTGTGTTAGTTTCCTGCAGTTACTGTAGCAATTTACCTAGAACTGGGTGGCTTAAACAACAGAAATTTATTCTTCATAGTTCTGGAGGTCATAAGTCTGAGATAAATATCACAAGACTGAAATCAAGGAACTGGCAGGCCCACACTCTCTCTGGAAGCTCTAGCAGAATTCATTCCTTGCCTGTTCCAGTTTCTGAATATGTTACACACATTTGCTCTAAATGTTTAGCAGATCTTCAGAATAGATAAGCAATAGAGAGCATTGAGATACATCTTGTTTTCCAGTTTCTGGTGGCTGCCAACATTCCTTGTTTTGTAGCTGCATCACTCCAATCCCTGCCTCTGGTCACATTGTCTTGTTTTCTTCTGTCTATACGTAATATATATCTGCCTCTTTCTTTTTTTTTTTTTTTTTTTTTTTAAGAAATAATAGCTGAATATTTCAATTTTTTTTTTTTTTTTTTTTTTTTAATAGCTACTTTATTTATTTATTTATTTTTGGCTGTGTTGGGTCTTCGGTTCATGCGAGGGCTTTCTCCGGTTGCGGCAAGTGGGGGCCACTCTTCATCGTGGTGCGGGGACCACTCTTCATCGCGGTGCGCGGGCCTCTCACCATCGCAGCCCCTCCCGCTGCGGGGCACAGGCTCCAGACGCGCAGGCTCAGCAGCCGTGGCCCACGGGCCCAGCCGCTCCGCGGCATGTGGGATCTTCCCAGACCAGGGCTCGAACCCGTGTCCCCTGCATTAGCAGGCAGATTCTCAACCACTGCGCCACCAGGGAAGCCCCTGCCTCTTTCTTATAAGGATACTTATGATGGCATTTAGGGCCTACCCAAATAATCCAAAATAATTTCACCTTCTCAAGATCCTTAATTTCATCACATCTGCAGACTTTACCATAATAGACAATATTCACAGGTTCTAGGGATTAAGACTTGATATATTTGTGAGGGCATTGTTCAGCATATTCCACCTTAAAATTCCAACATTATTGCCAGGTATCCCTACTGCGTATCTTTTAAAATCTCCTTGAATCTCAGTAAGGACCTTAAATTGGTGGATTCAAATCTTTCTTAAAACCAGACAAATTTTCCTTTATAATGTAAATAATTTTTCCTTTGTTATTTACTTTTTTTCTTCTGAAATTTTATGATTTATTTATTAAATATCCTAGATCATCATCCATTTTTCTTTTCTTTCCCTCATGATTACCTTTTCTTTGTACATTTGCTCTCTTTTGAGATATTTCTTCCTCTGGATTTTTGAAGACACGAATTTGCTTCTCAATAGTAACCATTCTTCATTTCAATTAAATTAGTTAATTTTCAATAAAAATATACAGCTTTTCAATTTACAGAAATATTTTTCTTAATGTAGTTAAATCATAAATGCTTTAATTATTTTTGGTTGCTGTCTGTCTGCTCTAGTAGTTTTAGTGTTCTACTTGTTCTTTCTCTTTCCTCTTCTTTTTATATTTATTGTTATTTATTTAATTATTTATTTACTTGCCTTGCCTTAGGTGTATTGTTATTTTATTAATTTTTTTCCCTTGGGGCTTACGTTAAACTGCCAGGGTATCTCAGAGGGGGCAAACCCTGTCAGGAGAGCTGGGAAGTAGTCACTGTTGCTATGCTATGTCATTTCTTCACATCTACTAATTTTTGACTGTGTGCTAGGCATTCTAAGGTATATCTTCAAATGTTTGAATGAATTTTTGACTTTTCCCTTCTTTCTTTAGAAGTATTGGGTTTTGAGCTGGCAGGCAGGTAATTTACTGCTGAATCAACTTTATTCTTTAGAGCTTATTTTTAGCTAGAGTAGCCCTACTCCTATTATATGGCCTTTCTATTAAGTGTCAACTGAGTCCCTGGGTTGTTTAGTAAGGCCTCTTCACTCTAGCTGCTCAGGATTTCTATTTTGCAAGCAATTTGCAGCTACCAGGATATCCATTTTATTTTACAAATCCCTAGTGATTGTTCTCTGTCAGACCTTCCCCAGTCGCACTATGTGCATGCACAGCTTTAGGATTTAGCAAAAGTATTGGATGATCCTTATGTAGATTTATGAGATCTTTCTCTATGCAGCTTCCTTGTCTACAATATCCAGTTCCACAAACTTTAGCCTCCCTAGCAGCTCCCAACTTTGATCTCTACCTCCCCACTTCAGTGATATTGTTGTGCTCTGCTTAACTCCCTCTCCCTGCACTGTAATCTGGAAAATTTTCCCTGGGGCAGAAACTCAGGGCATTTATGGGACTTACCTTGTGTATTTCATTTATTAGGGATCAGAGTTCAGTGCTGCCTTTTGACCAAGCTCTGTAGATACCATTTTATATATTTTGTCTAGTTTTACAGTCATTTACTATGGGAAGAGTTGTCTGGTACTGGTTACTTTATTATATTTAAAATCAGAAATTCTCTCACTGTGAACATGGGAGAGGGAAAGGGGGAGGGGCAAGATAAGGTAGGGGATTAAGAGGTACAAACTACTATGTATAAAATAAATAAGTTGCAAAGATATATTGTACAGCACAGAAAATATAGCCAATATTTTAGAATAACTTTAAATGGAATATAATCTACAAAAATATTGAATCACTATGTTGTACACCTGAAACTAATATAATATTGTAAATCAACCATACTTCAATTAAAAAAAAAAAAAAACAGGAAGAAACAAACAAGCACAAAAAAGGCATTTCAAATGCAGTATATCCACCCCCCTCCCCCCAAAAAAAGAAAATTCATGGTTTTCCCTCTCTAAATCTGGTCTACTTATACAAGTCAAAATTTTAGAAATTATCTTTGATATCTCTTCTTCTTCATCTCCCACATCCAGTGAATCATCAAGATCCCTGAATATCTCTTGAATTTATACCTCTTTCCATCTCCACTAATCATCTGGTAGACTAAGATATCATGTTGAAATAGACTCCCAACTGATTTACTTAACTCTTGCCTCCTTCTCTCCCTATCTATCTTCTCATTGTAGGCCTACTAATCTGGTGTAAAGTCAAACTTGATCATATTTATCCCCTCCTCACCTCCTGATAGGATCCAATGGATTTTATTTGGCTGTATGGTGTGGTAAAACTCCTTAACATGGCCTTATATCACAGTATGGTCTGTTCTCTACCTACCATTCCAAGTTTGTGGATGATCTCGTTTACCTTATTCTCTTTACTTCATTCCATGAGACTTAGCTCATGCTGTTCCCTTTCTGGGAATGGTCTTTCATTTATTCATTTGGTTAACTTCCTTTCACCTTTAGGCATCAGTCCAGTTCTCTCTTCTCTAGGGAAAATTTTCTAATCTCTTTGACTACATCACATTCTTCAATTAATATGCTCAAAAAATTTATATAAATCAGTTGAAGTTTCACATTTGTTTGATATTTTTTGATTAATGTCTTTATCCTTTACTAGAGTAAATGTCATGAGAGCTATTTTGTTGATAATATTACCGCCCATACTTAGCAATAGAGATGAAAAAAATTTAAAAAGGTGAAATGGAGGTGATCAAGGAACATTGGTTGATTGAATAAGCAGATCTGCTCAAAATGAATAATGTAGTATCCATAGATACATTGTTGTCCATAACTGTTATTACTATGAGAATTGCAGGCATAATTTCCATCAGAAATACAAAGCTCTTATTTATATCAATTACATAAATATCACAACTCCAATCTCCAAATTGAATGAAAACCCGTTTTCTGTGAATTCTGTTTATATCAAATTGTAATGAATATTTAAAATTTTATTGCTGTTTCTAGAATCTAAATACTAAAGTCTCAAAGGTATGTGTAAAAAGTGTTTCTTAGATAATGCAAGTGTTAAATATACACATAAAATTAATAATATCTAGAGTTCTATTCAACATTTGTATACTATGATTCTATGCACTTATATTAACTTAGGCTAGGTTCCTTTGTGCCAGGCACTATTTTAAGTGCTTTACAAGATTAACCTATTTAATTTTCAGAACAACATTGTGAGGGAGGTATTATTATTATCCCTATTTTATAGATGAAGAAACAGAGGTACATATATGCTAAATAATTTCTAATGCTCAACAATAAAATCAGTATTCAAACTCAGGCTTTTTGACTTTAGAAAGTTTAATATTTGCTAGATCCTCTTTGTGTAGCCTCCAACATCTAGCCAGTTACTTGAAAGCCATAAGAACTTGAGGGTAAAGGTTTGTTGTTTCTATATGACAAAGTATTTTTTTTAATGTTTAGTCCACTCTGGGTTTTAAAAATCTGCAACTCCTTTTTCATCTCAGCAAAGAAGCAGGTGATGAAAGTGAGTACTTATATGAAGACAGGGATAGGTACCGTGTTAACACTCTCAAAGAGGTATTTCTCTCACCTCATACTTTCCCTGTAGAAAATAGTGTTAATTGCAAAATATTTGTGGAGGTTGTGGAATCACCTGAATTTAAGGATTTCAGTGTGACTCATTAGATTGAATGAGAGAAGCCAGAAAATTAGTTAAAGATACTCAATTTGGTAAATGATTTGTCATAGGATTTGATTTAAAAAATCCTTTTAAGCAGAGCGTAGATTTTTGTAGGTTTGGCAAGGTGTCAAAATTTATGAAATATTTGGAGGTCTCAATTCAGCAGTGGCCTCAAAATAGATTCTCTTTAATGAAAGTTAAACATTAAAAGGCAGAATTGAAATACAGCCTGCCTTAATCTTTCACAAAATTGCCAGATTGCCAGATGATGATTAATTGGAAGCTCAAAAAATAATGATGAGCAACCTAATCAGGAAAAATCTATTTGGTCTAAATCTCTAGAGAAGGAGGTTGCACAGACAGTAAACAGTAAACTGGAGACATTTAAAAATTAATCAGATGGTGAAAAACAGAACAAAACAAAACCAGCCCCTCCCAACAAAATCAGGCATAAAAACAACAACAAAAGATAGAAAACAGCTGTTTAACTTAATATATCACCACATTATTTTTGAGAAAGAAAGTTAGACTTTATCCAGCTAAGAAGTTGTGAAGAATGAAAAAGTAGCTCAGAGTGCTTCTAAATAATAAGGTCGCTCTGAAATTAGCAGTGGCTGCTAAAAGTCTTTAATTAATATCTACGATACATTTGCTCTATTTAAGAATTAGAGCTTGGAATGCCATGAGTCCAATTTTGTTACAACTTGAGGGAGAGGAAAAGTATGGTCAGTGAACTAGAAATCTTGTTCTGGAAATTCAGAGTTGCATTGATTTCTTATAACAACCATCTTAACCCTTGGGTATATTTTATTAGAAGAATAAAGAAGTTCCAGGGATCCTTTAGCACTGTACTACCCAATACAAATGGATATTTAAAGTCAAATTTAAACAAATTAAATTTAAATAAAATTAGAAAATTCCTCATTTGCATTAGCCACATTTTAATTACTCAATAGCCACTTGTGGTTAGTGGCTACCATGTTGGACAGAACAGACATAGATATTGAACATTCCCATCATCCCAGAAAGTTCTATTGCAGAGTACTGCTTTTGAGCATTTATACTTGGCCATCTCAGCGCTGTTTTCAATCTCCTTGGTCCTATTCAATCTGTCTGAAGCCTGTAGGTTCTATTAGTTTTCCACGTGGACATACTGTAATGGAAATACCTTTCACTATTCACTTCTCAAAACTCAATTTCCTAATCTGTGGAGAGTAGAACAGTTTATAGGGTTTTTGTAAGAATTAATGTAAAATAATATAAGAAAACTGTTTGGCATATAGTAGGTTCTCAATAAACACTAATTTGCATTCTCTACAATACAGTAGTTTTTTCAATGATAATAGATCATTATTCTTGGAAAATCAGGAGAAGATTATAGGAGAAATCTATATACTCTGAATTTAGAGAAAGCTTGTTCTGACCTCTATATGACTCTCCTCTATTACTCTTTTGTCTTTTTATTTTTTTCTTGTCCTGCCACACTACTTCTTAGGGAGTATACTCAAGTACCTAGTCATGCCCTCCTCAAGTCATGGCTTCTGTACTTGTCCATTTACCATCTAAATTGGGCAAGGGAGTAATAAGCAATGTCTAAGCAGCTCACCTGTGTGCCAATGCCTCCATTATATAATAGTAATTTCCTCTTCCTAATGATCAAGTTCAGTTACCTCTGCAACTTGGTGACTTCTTGCCTGTTGGTCCTTTGTCTTATGAAGCCTAAGGTACTAAGCAGATGGCCATAGCGTAAAGTTCAATGAGATTTGTGTCATTTCCCCTGGTAGAAGAATTTCTCCTTTAGGAGTCAGGACTTCTCAACCCATAGAGCCCAGAATTGTGTGGCAGGAAGCAAAAATTCTCCAAGTGGCTCCCTGGGAGGGATATAAGTGAGACTATCTCCTCTTTACCCCTTGGTCCTCAGATCCATGTATTTATCTCTTGGGAACACAGTGTCATTATATGTATGTAGATGTGTATGGGTATGTGCATCTTGTGTTCTGGAGAAGGGTGTCTTGTTCTTATAGGATATTTTCTCTGACATGGTGCTATAGCTATAGCCTCAGTAGGCTTTTCTTTGCTCTATCAGGTTGGCAGGTTCTAGGTGGTGCAGTATATGAGAGGACACCTGAATCCCAAGTTCATGTGCTTACTGCTGCACCCCCATTGGTCTGATGTAATTTTGTGTGGGATTCATGTTGATGGATTAAATACTCTTTAAGTTACTAGATAATGGTACAGGCTAAGGCCCTATGGGAAGGAAAGGGAAACCTGTATCTTAATATATGCCTATAGCAGACCGAATAAATCGTTGCCCTTCACAGGGTAGAAGGGGTCAACTTGCCACCAAGTATTTCCCTGGTCTCCTTGAAATCCTCTGTCTTGCACCCTTAGCCTTTAAGTGTTATTTAGTCTCTCTCAGCTATTTATTATCTTTTCTTCTAAAGCATTATCTCCAACAATAGCCACCCAATCCCATTATCATAACAATTGTACTATTTCCCTAATATTTCTCAAACTCCTGACGAATTCCATATGCTAGTACATCTCCTTCCACCACAGACCATCCCAGTTCACCACTAGTCAAGGTTTTAATATTTATCTTGCTATACTTCTGGGAACTGTTTATATTCTGCCTATCCCCAGACATGGGTTCCTCACTGCCAGCCATCCAGCAGGCAATTAGTTCCAGAATTCACTGACTATTGCAAGTTCCCTGGGAGGCCAACTCTGAGATGGAATTAGTGTGAAGGAAGTTTACTAGGAAGTGCTCTCGGAATTAACATGTGTGGATAAGGTTGCCAGATGTAGCAAGTAAAAATATAGGATGCCCAGCTAAATTTAAATTCCTGGCAAGCAATGAATACTTTTTAATTAAAAATGAAGTACTTGGAACATAATTATCTGAAATTCAAATTTAATTGAGTGTCCTGTAGTTTGGGTGACAAACCTATGTGTGGAGAAAAGGGGGGAAGTGGGAGTGGACAAAGAGAGAAGTTGGACTGCTAGTCAACAACAACCAAGGCCTCAGCTGACTCTTTAGGGAACTGAAACTGGGATGGTTCTTTAGCCTTGTCCCAGGTTGGGGAACAGAGGCTGGATTTCTATATCCTTGCATTGACCAGTCATGGGGTGCAAACTGTAGCGGGGAAAGAATCATGACCTTGTGGAAGGCAACTCTCTTCAGCTGAGATTACCTTGCTGCAAGGGTTGTCAGCCAGCTGCACTCCCAGCAGCCAGGGGAATACAGTTCTGAAGGGAGTACGTGGGAGGATATATCAGGGGATATATTTTAATCATCATCATTATAATTAACATTCTCATTTGTATCTCCTCTCATGTAAATTCTCTGAATGGTATGTGGCAGGTCACATTGATAACAAGGCCTTCAGTGACTGTTCCCTAACCAGGGTCTTTGTCACTGTTAAAGGCTCTAGATGAAAGCCACCTCTCAGAGTAAGGCCCTTGCTTTCAGTTTCTGACACCCTTGCTCTCTCTTCCCAAACTCTATGGCAATCCATCCTCAGATCAAGGTCTTGTCACTGCTCTGAAAACCAGGTAGGAACCCTTGCTCAGAACAAGCCTTCTCTGTGGGCTTGGATGCTGGTTCCTATGTTCTTTCCTCTGATACCAGTGGAGGTCAATACTCTTCATCAAGGCTAACCAATCCTTCTGTGTTCTTGACTTCATCTTGCCCTCTCTCTTCTGGGACCTTAATCCATTTGTTTTTCCCTCTCTCCTGTACTTTTAAGTTCTTCTCTTCAGCTTTCAAGAATTCAAGTCACATATACTAAAGGTATTCTCTCCTGACCCATACATATTTTTCCTTAGCTTCAATTTAGTCAATCCTCTTCCTTTCACCCTTTAAAAGAGTAATCTATACTTGCTATCTATTCCTCCTCATGTTTTCTACTTGTTGGCATTTGGCTTTCGGCTACACTTACCTACTGAGTGAGTGAAAGGCTTTTTGTTTCTTCAATTGCCTAAGCCAATGGCCATTCTTTTAGCTTTTATTTTGCTAGAACTCTCATTTGAAACCATAGTTTAATTCCTCCTTCTGAAAGTCTTTACTACATTGACTTGAAACTCTGCAGTCTCCTGATTCTCTTCATTTCTGAGGACTTCTCCATCTCTACTTTATCCCTTTGATCCTTAAATGTTAGTGTTTTTTATTTTTTTCCAGTTGTCTTAGGATTCCATATGTTCTTCCTGAACAATAGTATTTCCTCTGTAGTTTCAGCTATATTCTTTGTGCTCATTACTCTTGATTTTATTTCTTCCAACCAGAATCTTTCCCCGGAGTTTCAAGTTTGCATATTCAAATCTTCAAAGGTTATCTCCATTTGGATATTCCAAAGATGCCTCAAAGGCAATATGAACACAAAATTGCTGTAAACTAGGTCCCCTTCCTCATAGTTGATGGCACTCAGACACCCAAGCTTGAGTTCTTAGAGGTATGTCTGACTCCTTTCTCTCACTTTTTAAAAAAATAAACCGTCTCATCCTGATAGTTTCAATCCTAAACATTTATGAGCTTCTCCCTTTCATCAGTCTAACTTTTCATGTTCTCCTTCCATAGGACTGCTAGAGTCATTTGAGATACAAAGCTAACCATGTCAGTCTTCTGATTAAAATCCTTTATTGGCTCTCCATCAACTATAATTTAAGGTCCAACATAAAGCTTTCACTCTGGGACTGGACTTACCTTCCTTCCATAAATAATTACAAAATATACGCTGGACAATATATATGCTGCAACAATTTTTGGACATTGGTCAAACAGTTGGGACAATACTGAAAGAGGGGAAACAAACAAGATGAGCCTACAGTCATCCCAGCTTTCTGCCTTCAGGCACTTTCTGGACTACAGTGTGGAGAGGGGTATCTTGAACAGAGGACAGTGGTATCATTGAGTTGAGCAGACAGAATTGTCCAGGAAGCTTGAGGCATCTTGAATTTGTGGAGCAGAATAACAAGGAGGTAGAGGCTGCATGGAGAAAGAATGTTAGAAATTTGTTTAGGAATCCCCTTAAGTTTGTTGCCAAATACTAAGTTGTGCATATGTATGAAGCAACTACTCGAGGCCAGGCAACAAATAGCTAGGAAGCTGTAAGTTGAAAAGTTTCCAGAATTCACACACAGTTGGGAGACATTTGAGTTTTAATCAGTTAGAATAAAGAGTCTTTCTTGAACACCTGGGCCTTCAGAGAGACTTCAGAAGTGTCATGCCTTAGTAGTGCAGCTAAATTGTCAGTATTTCTCAACTGACATTCTATGGAAAGTAATTTGAATAACTATTTTCTTGTTTCTTTCAAGGTTTATGCAATACCATTCTAAAGACATTAGATATAAATTAATTCATTATGTACAATGTTGCCTTAGGTACTAGGGTTTAATTTTCTTGTAGAACCCTCATTGAGAAGGAGTATTTTATATCCACTCCTCAGAACTTAAAAACAAACTTCAAAAGTATCAAGAAAGTTAACTGCCTGTTATACCAAAATCTAATGTCCAACAATGTGAAACACACACACACAATATCTATAAATGAATCAAAAATTACCAGACTTATGAAGAAGGAAATTGTGACCATAGCTAGGGGAAAAATCAGTCTATAGCAATATACACAAAAATGATGGAAATGATGAAATTGACAAGTGACGTTAAACGTTTCTTACGGATATTATAAATATACTTAAGGATTAAAAAGAAAACATAAACAAAATATTGGATATATTCCCTGTGCTGTACATTACCTCTTTATATTTTATACCTATTAGTTTGTACCTCTTAATCCCCTCCCCCTATCTTGCCCCTCCCCCACCCCCTCTCCACTGGTAATCACTAGTTTGTTCTCTGTATCTGTGAGTCTGTTTCCGTTTTGTTATATTCATTCACTTGTTTTATTTTTTAGATTTTACATGTAAGTGAAAAATACACTATTTGTCTTTCTCTGTCTGACATTTATAATCTGTAAAAATTTTGAATCAGTATGTTGTACACCTGAAACCAATGTAATATTGTAAATTAACTATATTTCAATATAAAAAATGGTTAAAAAAGTAAAAACAGAAAACATGTACATAATGAGAAGAGAAATGGAAGTTATAAAATGAAGTAAGTGGAACTTTTAGAGGTAAAAAATAAAATATGAAAATAATTCACTGGATTGGCATTATAGCAGGTGAGACACTGCAGAAGAGAATATCAGTGAACTTGAATATGTTAATAGAGAGAGTATGGAAAATGAAGCCTAGGGAGAGAAAAAAACTAACAAATGTATAATCTCAGTGACTTTTGGGATAATACCAAGGAGTCTGTCAAACGTGTAATTGGAGTCCCAGTAGAAAGGAAGAGCAGAATAAAACTTATTTAAAGTCCAAGGCAGTTCATATGTCTCACTATGCATTTAATGATCTGTCTTTGGCCTGTCTTCAAGTTTCAAATCTAAACCAATTCCTGACATTTGTTTTTCTCTTCAGGTCACTGAATGACTCACAGTTTATCACACATACCATGCTATTTCTTACCTCTATATCTTTATTAATTCTGGTATCTCTGCCTAGAATGCTCTTAACTCTTACTCTTGAGTAATCTAACTCATATTTCTATTTAAAGTCTCAACACACGAGCCATCTCCAAGAAGTCTTCTTGCCACTATCCCTTCGTTTCACACCCAACCAGATATAGTTGTACTCTTTGATGCTTCCAAAACACCTTTGCATTCTCTACTGCTGCAATAAGACATTATATTACAGAGATCTGTTTTTGTGTGTTTCTTCTACTAGAAGGATTATATCTAACTCATATTTCTATCTCCAGTACTTAGTACAAGGATTGGCACAAGATCAGTTGAAGAATGAATAAGTGATGACTTCATTGATCTGACTTTGGGTCTGAATTTGATATTTTCATACACATATTGTTAAAAAATAATAAGAATACAATTTCCTTTAAGTCTCATTTAGTATAGCTTACTTTTTTATTTGAAAACCAAAATATATTATCTTACAGTTAATTAGTCAAAGTTTAAAGTTGGAATATAATATTTTGGTAACTTATTATATATATATATATATACACATAAATGTTATACATATAATATCAATAAATATAACATTGTTAATAAATATAACACTTGTTAACAAAGCTTCAGTAAGTCTAGAATTCAAGATGAAGAATTATGGAATTTATAATTTAAATACTTTCAAATTTTAATATGCCCAAAGAGCTTGAAATTCTGTTGTAAGTGATAGATAATGTCCGAGAGAAACAAACATAAACAAACATTTATGTTCCATGTAATTTAACAGTGGGTCGTACATTTGTACTTTGACTAGATAGAGAAAAAAGTGAGGCTTGGAAGAGTAACATTTAGAAAAACCTCTTCTGAAATAATGAATCCACATCAACTATGTTAATTTTAAAGTTTTGTATAAACTTTGTAGTTGAGCAGTTAATGGAGACTGAGTATGATGAACATTTCTGTGGAGACAGGAAGAAAACAGTAAAGCAAGCAGGAGAATCCTCTTTATTCTATTTTAAAATCTGTGCTCTAAAGAAGAAAATTCTATTTTAAAAACTTTTGATTTGGAGCACTTGATTCTAGGAGGAACAAATTGACCCTGAAAGCTCTGGGATAAAAGGCTGGAGGGAAACTGCTATAATCTGTGCTCAGCAGTCAGTATAGTTAAGAGCAAGATTTCCCACCTGACTGCACCATTCTAAATATTGTATTAAGTCAGTTACTTAAGGGTATTTTAGAGAACACGTTAATGGGCTGTCTTGTTATATTATATTACATGTAGCAATCACACTGTGCTGAATGGCTATATCTGAGAGAAACTTTTGAAAACCTGAGCCAACTCAGAGAAAAAGAGAGTTAAAAACTTGTTTTTAAATATGAAGGTGACAAGCCATGAAATGTCCTACTGACATAAAATATTATATTTTGTCTGTGTAACTTGAGCAAAGAATTTATTGGTGAACTCTCAAAAGTGAATTATTTTAGGTAGAATTTGAGTTTAATTCTTTCCTTTTGACTACACTATTTTTACATCATAGTTTACACTGTATGTTCACAAGTTCTCTTAGAAATCTATCTATCTATCTATCATCTATCTATCTATCTATCTATCTATCTATCTACTTACCTATCTTTTCACCTATTCATCTATTAATCTAATATTTAAATGTATTCACAATGCTAGAAAACAAAATTCTCAAAGATGATGGTATTTCAATTCCAAATGGTCTTGAAAATTTCTATCCCAATGTAGATCCAGAGTTGTAGAATCTTGAGTCTTTTCAATCAGGTTGTTTCTATTCTATTCCCCAAAAGGCTAGATAATTCCTTCATCTGGACAAGACTACTGAGGGTCTCACTGGTTCAAAGTTCAGCAAATAGGGCAAATGTAACTGCAACAATAACACTTACAGAAAAGAGAAAAATGAATGTCAGGTTGAACACAGAAATGGATATTAATGGATATTAATGACCCATTAAACAATGTAATACTGAACCTCATGATTTCCTCACCTCCATTTACCATACAAATCTCTATATCAGTCTTTTTTTATAAGATTAGATCCTTTTGGTTTTTAATATTCCTTCTTTTTTCCTTTCATAATACTTTATTGATGTGTAGAAATAAGTTTAACTTGTTTTATTAAAAATACTCATTAAATTAAATTAATTGAATTAATTAAATTAAAATTGCTTACAAATAAACTCTTAAAATATGTTCACCCTTAGCTTTGCCTTTCTCATATTTCGTTAATTGTGGTTTATGCCTATTGTGTCCTATATCAGTCTTGAGTTTTGAGGGATATTTCCAAAAGAGGTTAAGGCACCTTTATTTAAATGTTTTTAAAATTTCTTTTTAAAATTTCTTTTTAATTTTAATTTTTAAAATTTTTCTTGGAGTATAGTTGATTTACAATGTTGTGTTAGTTTCATAAATTTTTCTTGGAGTAGAGTTGATTTACAATGTTGTGTTAGTTTCAGGTGTACAGCAAAGTGAATCAGTTACACATATACATATATCCACTCTTTTTTTTTTTTTTAGATTCTTTTCCCATATAGGCCATTACAGAGTATTGAGTAGAGTTTCCTGTGCTATACAGCAGGTTCTTATTAGTTATCTATTTTATATATAGTAGTGTGTATATGTCAGTCCCAATCTCCCAATTTATCCCTCTCCTCCTTTATCCCCTGGTAACCATAGGTTTGTTTTCTATATCCATGACTCTTATTTTGTAAATAAGTTCATTTTTACCCTTTTTTTTAGATTCCACATATAAGTGATATCACATGATATTTGTCTTTCTGTGCCTGACTTACTTCACTCAGTATGACAATCTCTAGGTCCATCCATGTTGCTGCAAATGACATTATTTTGTTCTTTTTATGGCTGAGTAATATTCCATTGTATATATGTACCACATCTTCTTTATACATTCCTCTGTTGATAGATACTTAGGTTGTTTCCGTGTACCTATGATCACATAATCTATGACAAAGGAGGAAAGAATATACAATGGAGGAAAGACAGTCTCTTCAATAAGTGGTGCTGGGAAAACTGGACAGCTACATGTAAATGAATGAAATTAGAATACTCCCTAACACCATGCACAAAAATAAACTCAAAATGGATTAAAAACATAAATGTAAGGCCGGACACTATAAAACTCTTAGAGGAAAACATAGGCAGAACACTCTTTGACATAAATCACAGCAAGATCTTTTTTGATCCACCTCTTAGAGTAATGAAAATAAGGCACCTTTAAATTCCACTTAGTACTAGTTCAACAGATTGTTAATCCCCCTTTGTCTTATTTTCCTTTATAAAACCATCAGTTACCCTTTTTCATTGATACCTAATACATATCTTTTAGCTCAACTGCAGTAAAATCTGTTGTCTACTCTTTATATGTGAATCTTTGTCTTGAACTATGTAGCAGACTGCTTAATCATATCAGATTTGGAATTCTACTGTCTGGGTTTAAATTGCTGTCCTACCACTTGCTAGATATGGGCAAGTTAGATATCCTTTTTAAGTTTCTGTTTCCTCATCTACGAAATGAGGGTTGTAAAAGCACATGGTGTATAGGATTTTTTTGAGATTTAAATAAGATAATATAGGTAAAGTATCTGACACATAATAAGTACTCAACACATGTCATTCTTTGTTGATATTGTTACTATTATTGCCTGTGTTTTGCAGGCTTTCTGAGATTTCCGTATTCTGTTTCTTGTTGGAGCTTTGCAATTGTGCTATACTAATAGTGGTTTAAGAGAAGTGACTGTTTGGATTACCATGCACTACTACTCTTTTTAATATAATGCTCCAATTGACTATAATGATCTCCTACCACTGCCTCCTTCTAGTAATTTTAATAATGCCTGGCTAATTAAGACTATGAAAAAAAAAAACATACCCATAAAGATTGCCTGTTCCATTTCCCAGTCTTAGCACAAGCAGTATAACCTACTTGGTCCTGCAATTCTGTAGTCACTAACGTAAGAGAATCTACTTGAATTCATTTCAGAGCAAAAAGATTCTTTGGACCACACTACTTATCATAAGATATTGAATAACCCCTAGATGGCTGTGTGAGAATAGTAGATTTTTCTTGAAATCAAGTTGCATATATGGAGTACAGACAGAAAATACTTTTCAAGGTTGTAGTCAGAAATAGAGTACATACTCTTAGGAAGTAGGTGGAAGTAAGTGTGTCCTGATAAGCACCTGATGAGTCAAAGGATATATTCACAGGTGAATCCAGTTTACCTGGAGAAGGGTTGAAGCTGAGAAGACTGAAAGACAATTGGTGTTTTCAGGATTTAAACTCATTGAGTAGTATAAAATTGTGAACTTTTAAATTACATTTTCCTTACGTAGTTTGAGGTCTGAGATTTCTAAAACTGTTAAAATAGTCTGGGCTTTTAGGTGACATAAAGTAAGAGACTGCAAGTAGAGAGAAAGGTCTATGGATCCTAAGATCTTATCTTGGAAGGAGAAATTTTCTCTATTATCTTAATTGGTGACAGCCAAACTTTAATGAAAGCATTGTGAATGGCTCAGAAATTCTGTTGCAGACTGTTCTGGTGGACATTTTTCATTATTTATATTTCTCATTATTGGAATACAGTTATACATTCTTATGCTTTTAAGAATTTTATTGAAGTACTTGATTTACTGACGACCTGGATCTTTTCGGGAGTGACTTAGCACCACAACTGCTCAGCAGTATTTTGACTCTACTTTTCTTTTAGCTTATATAAGAGTTTTGCCTGCAGAACTTTTAGAAATAAAATTATTCTTGCTGTATCAATTTTATTTTATTGCTAATGAAATTGCATATAGAATAATTTACATGAATTATAGCCATTGTCTACTTCTTTAAGAAATTTGTTCTATTCTTGGCTTTATAGGCTTTTTTGCTCATGTCAATGGCAATATATTCAGAGTTTTCATTTGTTAGTCAAGTTTATATGCTATTATCTATGAAATACTCTTTCTCATTGTTTTATATTTTCTTTAAAATTATTTGTTTTTATCAAAACAGAATAGGTATGCTAAAAATTCCAGTAGTACAGAAAAGCTTATAATGAAAAGCTCCATCCTTTATACTCCCTTGTCAGAAACTATCATTTTTCAACTGTTATTATTAGATCTTTTGTTGAATAATCCCATGCATCTAAATAATAAGGTATTTCTTGAAATATCAACTTTGGAAATATCAACTCTATTGCCTCTACTATGAAAGATAAGTATTTTAACTCATATTTTTCAGTCCCTTCCTGCTCTCTCAATCATTGTCCTTGGTATTATTAATTATCTTTTATTAGTTCCTTTTATAACTTTAAGCATTATTTATCAACTTACATTTATTATTCCATCAAATTCAGACAGTGACTCCTCTTGGTTTTGCACTAATATAAGACATGGTTATTAGCACCCTTACCATTCGTCTTCTAATTTTGCCATCTATAATTTTACTTTCACATTATTATTATTGATAATATTTATATTTGGTTCTGCAAGCATAATGGGGTCTTTCATTGTTAATCTATAGGTTGACTTGAGGTAAATACCCTATGCTTTACCTATATCCTTATCCATGTAAATTTTTCATGTGTTATCTATATTTAAATAAATATCTCAGGATTTTTTATACATTGATTCTACATAAATTTTATTATTTTAATATTTTTAGTTTCAGAATCAAGGGGTATGCTGGAATTCTCTTCCTAAAGGTCCACTGTTAAGACTTCATTGTTAGAAAAAGAATATCAGCAAAATTAAGGTCAACTGGATTAGTTTTTCTAACCCTTCATAAATTGCTATATATCATGCCACATTGTAATTTGCTTCATATTTGAACCATGAGTTTTCCATAAAATGTATTTTTGTGTTGTTTTTCGTGGCATTCCTTATGAGGAATTTTTTCTTGGAGCCCACTGACTTCCTCTTCTAATTTGGACCGGTTATTTCCTAGACTTGCTGCATAACTGTCATCTTGGCACTTCATTCTACTGGAATCCTGGGAGAGCTCACTGTTTTTCATATCCTAAGTCTTCCTTCTTATTTTCCACTTATTTAAGTGTACATTTTTAAGTGGATATCCTGGAAGAATAGTGAATTAATGTTTTGAGTTCTTGAATATCTGTAAATATCTTTGATTTGGATTCACATTTGATTTATAATTTGCCATGGCATAGAAATAAAGGTATATTATAATTTCATGTAGAAATTGGAAACTTTGCTCCACTGTCATTTAGCATCTTGATGATGAGAAATCTGAGCCAAGATGGTTTTTGTTGATGCTTTAAAAATTTAATTAACTTAACTAAGTAATTAATTGCATTTTCAACATGACTTATTAGAGAATAATTTTGTTTTATTGTTAGTCTAAGTCCATTTAATTTGTATATAAATTATACATTTATAAATTAAATTTATATTCTATACTTTGGGGTATTGATATAGCATTTAACAACAATTTAAAAATGATTTGATTAAAAATATTTGGATGACACTGAATTTGTTCCTATGGAAAGTATTAAGTTGTATAAAACCTGCTTCCTGACCTAGAGAAATTATTGTGATTATGGTTATTTTATATTATGTTCATACTACTTAAAATTCACTTGTAATTTCATAATTTTTAGAGTACAAATTATTATCCCATATTTTTTAAATTTAAAAGAAAAATTCAACTAATTTTTTCAAAATATACAATTCTCACATCTAGAAGGTTAGCAGTGATAAGAAAACAGAGGATAATATTTAGATATAGCTTTTTACAAACATCAACTAAGGTAAAAATATATCTATTACTATAGCATCATGTTATATCATTTAAAAGGTATAGGCTTTAGAGCCAAGTCGACAATGAGTTGAAACAAAAGCTCTTTTATTGTCTGTGTAAACCTTAAAAGTTAATTATCATTATTAAGCTCCTGTTTTCTTATCTATTAAGCAAGTCATTCCTGCCCATGGAGTTATAAGCCTGTATGAGATATATAAGGCCTGGCTTATTGTTGGCACCAATGTAACCTAAGCATTTAATATACATTCTCTTTATAAACATTATTCTTTTTCAACAGCTTCTCACAGTAGATATTATTATCAGGTAGTCCAAATTGTTGACATTCGTTTATTCAAGATATTTCCTTATTTTCCATCCTTTTAATGTCTTTTAGATCTGTAGTGACAACACCTCTTTCAAAACTGATATTGGTAATTTGCATTCTCTCTCTCTTTTTCTGGATCAGTATAGCCAGCGGTTGATAAACTTCGTTGATCTTTTCAAACAATTTTTGGCATTTTAAGTTTTCTCAATTGTCAGTTTCCTGTTTCTTTGATTTCTACCCTTACTTTTGGTTTTTTTTTTCGCCTTCTTTTTATTCTTGGTTTACTATTCTTTTTCTAGTTTCTTCTAGTGGAAGTTTAAGCCATTAGATTCAAATCTTTTCCATTTTCTATTATAAGCACTTAAAGTTAAACATTTCCCTATATGCATGGTTTCATTTGCATCCCACATATTTTATAGATTGTATTTTCATTATCACTCAGGTCATAGGATACCCTTTGTCGTGAAATATATTTTGTCTGATGTTAATATAACATTACCTCAGGCTTTTCATGCTTACTGTTGGCCTGGTATGTTTCCCATCTATTTACTTTACGTTCATCTGTTCTTTATTTTTAAAGTTCATGTATGCAAGAGCCAGCATGTAGTTGGGCTTTGCTTTTTTTAAAAAAAATCCTATTTGACAATTTAGTTCTGTTAATTGGACGTGTAGTCCATTAACATTTAATGTAATTATTGGTTTTGTTGGATTTATTCTATCAATTCTTAATTTGTTTTCTCTTTGCCACCTCTGTTTTGGTTCCTCTGCTCTTCCTTTCTTGCAGTTTTTGATTAATCAAATACTTTTTAAAATTCCATTTTTAATTTAGTTATTGGCATTTTGGCCATACCTTCCTGAATTACTTTTTAAATGTTTGTTCTAGGAATTACAATATATATTATTAACTTTTCACACTGTACTTAAAGTTAGTATTTTACTCTTTTATGTAAAATGTAAGGTTAAGGTGGACCCACAAAAAGAAAAACGTGCCTTTAGAATCTGAAGAGCATGCCATGAAAATCATTGCTTTTAAACAATAATACTTTTAAGGGCATGGTGGTCGTAAAACAGCTTCAGAGGCAACTCAAGGTAGAGAAGGGATCATTCTGGCTAGATTTGTGGATGTGGTTTTTGTCTGATAGAGTGGACCACAAAATGTTTCTAAGGCAATTGCACTGTTGGAAACATAAACAACTTGGACAAATAGGAATGGAGTTAGTTAAAAATAAAATAAAACAATGAAAAGAGGCCCTTGAACCTATAACTATATTGGGCAGAAAGCAGGCTGGGGTACATACTATCTGCTTCATAATTTTGTCTAGGTTAGTCGTGAATAGAGCAATTAATTAAAATTAATTCTGAGAATGTCTTATATTTCACTTGATGAACTTTACAATATTAAGGCACATCGTAAACCCTAATAATTTTAACATTTAAAGTAGACCACACAGAATAAGACATTGCTAATTCATTTGCAGAGAAACTATTCCAATTTCCTTAATAAGTGTTTCTACTAGATCTTTACTAACAACATCTATAAATAAATAATGATGGACATGCTAGCTGTGATTATGAACATCAGAGCATGCATTTTAAAGGTTTCAGAATTGTCTATTAACATTTTCTAATTTTGGTTGTTTAGAATCCTACTTTTTCAGAGCCTACTAATGAGACACTTAATGAACAACAAAGCTGTCATATCTTCTTGTGAAGATTAGAAATACCCATTAATACACTAAAATTAAAAAGGAAATATTTATCTATGGAATACTAGTTATAGAACAGATTCTTTATTTCAATGAAAATGTTCACTGCCTCTTTGGGATACATCTGAAACATTTGCTGAAATCATTTTTTTTCCTCCTGGTGGTGACAGCCAGACTGTTGAAGTTCATGACATGTAATTTTCCAGACACTCTTTAAAAAGAGTGCTCAATAATATCATTTGGACGTGGATTAAGGCATGTGCAGATGCTGACAGGCTGCTCAAAGCTGCATAACAAATGAAATACCTCACAAAAGTGTTCTTTGACAATTCATATTGTTGAAAGATGGTCAATTATCTGTATGAAATGATAAAGTATAAGCAATAGTATAATGAAAAAAAATTATATCTATGTGCTGTCTCCTTGTGTGCAGAATAAACTAAAGAACTTAGGCAATCTCTATGGGTAATTCAGACTAAACAATATTTTTGATTTGAAAAATATATATACCCAAGAAGTTTGAATCATGGAGAATGCCTCAAGTTTTCTCATTATGTAGAATGTATGTATTAGAGTGTGTAGGATGTGCTTGCTTGTGTGTCTGTGTGTGCATCACATGGATCAGATCCAGAAGGAATTTTGTAATGGGTGTCACTTACCTTGAATTTGGCCTCACCATCAGAATCTTGACTCTAATTGTCAACAGACACAATCCAAGAATACATATTAGGGTCTTTCAGCCTTGGCCCAATTGACATTTGAGGCTTTCTTGTTCTGGGCTACCTTGTGCATTCTAGGATATTTCACAGCATCCTTGACCTCTACTCACTAGATACCTTGGTGGTGACAACCAAGTGGAAAGTTCCCAGATATTGCTGAATGTTCCATGTGAGGGGTGGGAAGGTGTCAAAATCACCCCTGGTTGAAAACCACTGGTCTTTATTTAACCTTGTTCTTATGATCTGCACTTTCTGGAATGGTGTATAAGGACAGTTAATCACTAAAAAGAACAACTGTACTTTAACTTGTATCTAATCAAAAAGTTAATTGGAGTCTAGAAGATGGTGTAAAATCATTCCTTCACGTCTATACCTTCAAGTTCTATTTCCATCAAGCTCTCTTTTGGTATATATACAGTCAGCCTCAATGTGTGGCTAAAAACTTATTCCATAATTCTGTTGTAGTCAAAACTGAGAACACTTTCCTGGTTCCATGCTAAAAAGAATATGTTGGATTCTTACTTTCTTCAGATTGGAGAACCTATAAAACAAACACAACTTGGCCTTTTCAATATCAATTGCGCATCCTTCCACTGCTTATATGTAATTTTGTGCTGAATGAACCATTTTTCATCAGGGATGAAGATAGGTAAGCTTGAAGAGAATGAAGGGGTTAGTAAAACCTATCATTCCACGTGTGAATAATAGTTAATAGAAGCCTTCTTTTACAGGCTAGGTCAGGATCCAGCAAAATTTTTCTGTAAAGAGCCAGATAGTAAATATTTAATGATTTGCAGACCATATAGTCTCTTTTGCAACTTCTCAACTCTGCTGCTGTAGTACAAAGCATCCACTGACAATATGTAAAAAAATGGAAAATCTTTATTTTCCCAACAGGTTGCAATGGGATTTGGCCTGTGGGCCTAAGTTTGCCAACCCCTGTCCTAGAACACCAGCAATAGTCTTCATCTTTCTTTGTGTTCTTCCTTTATCTTACATCTCTGCCCTCCATGGCAATCACTATTCAGATTTCTGTTTCTACTTTCTATTTGGTTATAAATAGATGTGTATCATTCATTTGCTTTTTAAAAGTAAAGTTTTATAACCATTGTATATATGATAAATAATATATTGTTTAATTTCCCTTGGTTTTGAGCTTTGTAAAATTGTTTTGTACTCTTACACGGGTTACTGTGAAAACATGGTAAATTGTGAAAACATTTTTACGAGTTGTTATTGTTGAAGATACAAATTATTTAGTAGTGATTGCCCTCCTACATCTCTGCATTTGGCTTCTTTTTGTTATTCACGTCAGCTTAATTTTAATCCATTAAGAAAGATTGAATAGTGTTTTAACAAGTATATTGGAAGAAACAATAATCAGAATGTAATGGGATGGATTTTTTTTTAGCATAAGCTAATAAGCTCATCTCAAAACACAATCAATTATACAAAAAAGTTCATCTATAATTAGACAGATATACAAAGTTACATTTTGATTCTTTTCTTGCTCCCATTGTATCCCAGTCATAAGTTAGGTCTTCTTTAACCATTTCAATTCAGTTATGAAGCATAAATTTAAAGAATGATATATTATAACAGTAAATTGAAAGAATTAAGAGTGAATTCATAGCTGATTATCTTACTGAAATTCAATTCACTCATAAGATACTCCAATATCAAAACAGTGAAAGAAAGGAAAAACCCAAGGGATCAAATCCTGTCTCTCTCTTTTTTTTTGTCTCTAGAGTTATTCAGCTTTTCCTCTTTCACTCATGCTCCCATGTCCCCTAGCTGAAAGTGCCTCTGTTTAGCACCAAATCAAGCTCATGGGTAGCAGCTGAGGCCACTGAAGTTGATTTTTGGGAAACTGAGTATTCAGAACAGAGTAACATTGAACACAAGAACATAAATCTACACCATGCATTTATTGTCAAAATACAACATATAACTTCTATTTAGTTACAACCAACTGCAAAAAGCCATACAACTAATGGTCAAATGTTAGGCATTACAAAAGCAAAAACTTATAAATCAAATGTAATGGATGTGGAAAATATGGGACCACAATGGTGTGCTAAAACTCTCTGAATGACAACTTTAAATAACTTCTCTAAATTCGCCTGTTGCCATAGGGTTAATAACAGCTTCATAACTATGGATGGGTAATTTTACAGCCTTTTCACATTCTGTTGGCAGCGTTTGACATGATTTTTGTTTTAGGGCTCTGATCTCCTGGCTGTGAATAAGTAATGTGAATGCATAAATAGATTTCAACAAAAGTATAAAATAGCATGTGACAAATTGGAAGATTCATTTGGGAAGGGTTGGGGGGTCATGCATATTGTTAATAAATCTAAAAACAGTTTTCATTCAGCTAAAATTCACTCCTTGACTTACTTGTTTTCCAAAAGAGTACAATGTATAATCATTTCTTAAGATTTGCTTTTTTAAAATATTAGTCTTAGAAGGAGAAAGACAGATAATTTACATCCTTGGGTCTAATTCTGAAATATTTCCAGGCTACCTCAGAGACAAAGAGAAATTTTGCTAGTGCTCTTTAAAAAAAGAAAATCTGCTTTTTGCTTTCTTTTTTCTTCCTTCTTTTTAGCAAGAATGGGGTCAAGTATATAGCTATCTGTAATGTGACTTGAGGGCATATGAAAAGCACTCTTTGGTCATAAAAAATCCTTCTTTATCAGTTGACTAATCTTTGACATTCTATAGTTAGGAGTTACTTGCTTTAGTTTTTGACATCTAGTACCCTGGAACTGAAAACATTAAGTAGTCTTTTATAAAAATGAGCAATTAGCTTATTACATTATGTGAGTTAGCTTTTAGAGCAATAATCATGGCTAATTTGTATTGAGTACTTTATCATGTTCCAGGTATTCGTGTCTTATCTCAATTGGTCTTCACTTTAATATTATGAATGTGTTAATTATATTATTCCCATTTTTGCAGGTAGGGAAAACTGAGGCTCAAAGAGGTAAATAATATTGTTCAAGGCCAGAGAAATAATGAGAGGCAATACTGAGGCTCTAATTCAGGTCTCTGATTCCAGTATTTGTGCTCTTAAATGCTACACTGTGATGTTAGGGAACGAGGGAAAGAAAAAATAAAAACACTAGGCACTGATGGAAGTACTGCAGTGGGTGACAGTCAGGAAGGGACAGAAGAGTATGCTAGAAGGTGATCCTGACCTCTTCATTTTTTTTTTTTTTTTGGAAAGGCTGATCCAAGAGCAGGCATGAAATGATGGCTCAGCTATTGTAGGAAATACAGGGTTTTGTAAGCTATAAATTATAACTTAATAGGTCATGAAGTCAACTTAGTAGATTATGAGCAGCATTTTGGGGTAGAAGCTGGCACAATATTAGGAGATTTTATTAAAATATGTCATAACCCATGTTATGGGAGTTAAATAATGTTAAGGACCAAGGTTCAGAAAAAGAGAATTTCCCAAAGTGTTTACTCATAGGTATGTGATAATATATGGAAAATAGTAGATATTGGCGAGGTCTTCTCAACATCCATACCACTCCTCCCCCATTATATAGCAGTGTGCACTTTGGGGAACTTATCATAGCTCCAGAGGCAGAAACTGATTAATTTGAGCAATTCATTGTAACTCTCCCTAGCATTCCCATCTAAATTGTTTCAGGCTTCCAGGCCTAATTCAAGAAGCTCAAAAAAAAAAAAAAAAAAAAAAAGATTCCCTAGAGGAAGAGTTATGTGGGCAGCATGTTAATAAAATCAAATAGAAAGAATAGAAAATATTAGAGTGCATTGCAGGAATTCCTAGCAAGAACAGGGCACATTAGAATTTATGCTGTGGCCACTTGTGAATTGTTGTGACAGAAATTAATGGAAAGGATGTCATAAATGCAGCACACTAGCTAGAAGGAGCTTTGGTCTTTTGCTCACTGGTGCTTTATCTGAATTTGTGGCATACAATAATAATAGCTACTTAATGCCAATAAAGCCCTTACTGTATGCCAGGGACTGGCAATAATACACTTACCTTTAAATAAGTGGTTTTCATTATTAGAAGAAGGAGGATGATGAAGTGAAAAATACAAAGGCATGTTCAGGTTCAGCTGTTGGGTATGGAAATGTAAATAGTCAACATTGAGAAAATGTTGACAACTGTCAAGGTTTGGTCAGAAAACCACAACCAGTATGAGTGATATAGAATAAAGGATTTATTATAGGATTTATTATTATTTATTATATAATTATGAGACCTAATGGATATGTCTACCCAAGGACTCTTGAGTCTGGTGTTGGATCTCATGTTGCTATGGGTCAGCCAGGCTGGCTGTTGGGAAGGAGAGTAGAACATGAAATGGATAAGAGCAGGGACATACTGGAACCTAGTCTTTCTCTTGTCGTCTCCAACCCAAAGAGATGATGTGGGTGACCTTCAATAGAAGCTGGCACCCTTTGCCATAGAGCTACACACACACCTGGCCCAGCTTGTAGAGAAGCATAAAGAGGAAATCCCCTGGAAGCTGGAAATGCTGTGGGCCTGCTCTCTCCTACTGGTAAGGTGAGCTGTTAGCAGATCAGCAATAAGGTACATGAGCTGCTGTATTGCCTGACACCCTTACACTGACCTTCAAAAGGGATTAAAAAAAGAAGGAAGGAGGGAAGGAGAGAAGGGAGGAAGGGAGGGAGGGAAAGGAAGGGGAGAGAAGGGAAGAGAAGTGTTGCTTTCTCACTTCCATTTTCAAATACCATGCAAATTTCTATTGTGGCCAATCTCAGTTGTAGCCATACAAGAAGGGGATTCTAGGAAATGTAGTTCCAGCTTGGCTAAATTGATACAGTCCAATGCCACCATAGTTCTAATCAGTAAACTTTGATTTCTTATAAGCTACATTTCCAAGAGACAAAATTAAGGGCAAGACTTGAAAATGAATATTATTTCAAATGTGATTTTCTCAAAGTATAAAATTCAATGAAAATGACAAACTTATGTGTTACAGGTCATTATATTTTTGTACACAAAAGCTTTCTCTCTTGTTTTTGTGTATCTATTGTAGGTTTTTGATGTGTGGTTACCTTGGGGTTCATATATGTTGACCTATAATTATATCTATTTGTTTTAAACAGGTAGTCATTTAAGTTCAAACACATTCTATCAATAAAGGATCTGCATTTTTACTCCCCTTCCCCACATTTTGTGTTTTTGATGTTGTATTTTACATCTTCATGTTTATCCCTTTACTAATTACTGTAGTTATAGTGGATTTTATAATTTTTTTGTCTTTTATTCTTCATACTATCTTATTCAAGTGGTTGATCCTCAGCCTTTACTATATATTCACCTTTACTAGTGGGATTTTTTCCTTTCCCACTATATTCTCACTTCTTGTTATAGCCTTTTCTTTTCCACTTAGAGAAGAAGACTTTTTAACATTTTTTTTTTAGGGTAGGTGTAGTATTGATGAACTCTTTTCGTTTTTGCTTGTCTGAGAAGTTCTCTATCTCTCCTTCAATTCTAAATGATAACCTTACTGAGTAAAGTATCCCAGGTTGCAGGTTTTCCCTTTCAGCACTTTAAATGTGTCATGCCAGTCCCATCTGGCCTGCAAAGTTTATGCAGAAAAATCAGCTGATAGCCTTATGGGGTGTTCCTTTGTATATGTTTCTTTGTTTTCTCTTGCTGCCTTTAGAATTCTCACTTTAACTTTTGCCGTTTTAATTATGGTATGTCTTGGTGTGATTCTTGTTTGGGACCCTCTGTTCTTCCTGTACTTGGATATCTGTTTCCTTCTTCAGATTTGGGAAGTTTTAATCCTTAATTTCATAAAATACATTTTGACCCCTTTCTCTTCTCCTTCTGGGACCCATATAATGCAAACGTTGGTATGCCTGATGTTGTCCCAGAGCTTCCTTAAACTTTTCTCATTAAAAAAAAATTTTTTTGCTGCTCAGATTGGGTGATTTCCATTATTCTATCTTCAGGACCACTTGTGTGTTCTTCTGTATCACCTAGTCTGCTGTTAATTCCTTCTAGTGTGTTTTTTATTTCAGTTATTATATTCTTCAGTTCTGTTTCTTTTCTATATTTCTAATGCCTTGTTAAAATTCTCACTGTGTTCCTTTATCCTTTTCCCTGAGTCAGTTAGCATTCTTATTACTAATGCTTTGAATTCTTTGGTAAATTGGTAAATTGTTTATTTCTTTTTCCTTAGCTGTTTCCTCAGGGAGTTTCTCTTGCTCTTTCAATTGAAGCAAATTCCTTTGTCTTCTTATTTTGCTTATCTTTGTCTCTTATGAAATTAGGTGAAACAGTTACCTATTGAGGTCTTGAAGGATGTCCTCGTATAGGAGCATCCCTATACAGTCTGTTCCTGCCCAGTGGCTATGGTGGCAGAGCTGGATCTGATGTGAATAAAATTCACGTCTTTCCTCAGAGTGCTGGCAGTTATCACTGTGGTAGGAGGCGGGACTGGAGATGGAGGGGCTAAGGCCAGAGCCAGGTGAGGGCTTTTCCTCTGCTCAGTAGCTGTCACCACCCTATCAGGGGCATGCTTGGGCCCCAGGTTGCTGGAGCAGAAGCCCAGAGGATCCGGTCTGAGCTGACTCCATTCCCTTTAAGTATGTGCTCTCCCTTCTCCCAGCATCAGCACCCTCACCCAGAGGGGAATAAATAGTGCTGGAGCAAGGGGGGCTGGTGTGGGTGCTCAGCATGGGTCTGGGTGCAGGCTGTGGCAGTCTGCTTCTGATGTGCTGCCTGTATAAGTGCCAGTAACAGCTGTCCCTGCCCTGCGCAGATGCCACTTTGGGTCTGAGCTGCCTGTGTCCCTCACAGTTGAGCTCTCCCCTTGGCCGAGACCCCTCACCCCAGTGTGGCGTTATGTTGTGAGGCAAACAGGGCCAGAGCGGTCGCTCTGCTGAGGCTGGGGCACACGGCAGGGCAGCTGCAGGAAACTGACCAGCGACCAGTGGCGTTTCAGTCCTCCCGCTCTGCCCTGTTCTGGGAGTAAACAAGTGTGTGTGCACTCCTCAGTAGCGGAGCCCAGGCTTCCCACCGGCGCTCCAACCAGCCAAGCTGATTTGTCTTCCTGGTGTTGGGCCCCGGGGCTGGGGTCCCCAGTATGTGGCTCGAACTGCTCACTCCTCAGGGAGGACCACCCGTGTAATCTCCCTCCTCTTCTGAGTCCCCTCCCAGGGGCACAGGTCCCAAGCAGATCGCTTCTCTTCCCTTCCTACCCAATTCCATGTGGCTCTTTCTTACAGCTTTTGTTGTTCAGGATTCTTTCTGCCAGGCTCCAGTTAATTTTCAGTGAGAATTGTTCCACATGTAGATGTATTTTTGATACGTTCAGGGGAGAAGGAGAGTTCTGTGCCCTACTCTGCCATCTTGATCTCCTCTGAGAAATTCTCAGTAGAGACAAATTTGCTTGTAATTGTGTGTCATAAGACAAATGTCTCATCAAGATGCTAAAATATGTTCTTTCAGTAGATATGGGTGAGGTATCTGGGATTTTTGGTGATTAAACAACTTACAGGTTAAAACTACATTGTTTATTAATAACCCACTATCCTCTCAAATATGCACAGTTGCAGAATATTTAGAGGTAATACTTATTACATGAATAACAGCTGGTGTAGATTTTATGCTACAAGTTGATGATAGCACCAGTTTTGCATGTTACAAAATTTTAGGCCAGAGTTATATGGCAAGATGATTTTATGAAGGTTTGTTAGGTTTAAATTTAATCCACCCACAACTGGATGAGACATATCTATAGAATTAGGAAAATGTACTGTTGATTAATATAAAACAAAGTGGAAAAACTGTAAAGGAATCAGAAGTTTGTGGAGTAGTAAGTATAACTGGAAAATGCAGTGGAGTTATTTAAAAATATCAGAAGCCACCACTGTCAGTGTTGTTTGTCATATCAACAAGCTAAAGATGATATTTAGGTAAGAGAGTTTGGCATATTTAAAAAATATTTTTGGCATTCATAGTCAATTAAATCTGAAACTACATGACATATTTCAACAAATCAGATATATCTGAGATAATAAGAAAAAAATATTGTTACAGTGGGATTTATAAGTAATGGTCAGAGCTATTTATTTCTCAGCATTGTAACTTTTAATGACAATTTGAAAAAAGTAAAATTAGAGATATTATTACATTTCAGTTCTCTATTTCAAACTTTTAATTGTTACTTCCAAGAGATATATCTGAAAGATTAAGAGAAACATTTAAATAAAAGATGTACTTGATTTTCAAAGTCCTGAACAAATAATTGAGTTAAACTTAGTGTCTGAAGATATAAATGAAGTATTACAGCATAGTTCTTTATTTACACTGAAGAATGATCACAGACTTTAATTTTACCATAAATTTCAGTTAGCTTGAAGAATTTTCTTGTTATTAGAACATACTGCTATTAATACCATTCACAATGACCTGTTTGTGTAAATTAGGATTTTCAACCACGGCCTTCATTAAAAACAAAAGAAATAAGCTCAATAGTGAATCAGATCAGCATGTATCCCTATCTGTGTGTGTTCCACATTGGATTGAACTAATAAACAGGAAAGCATATCCATGATATTCAGTAAAATCACTCCAATATGCAATTTTTTGTTGTGTTGTATTTAAATATTAAGACGATTCTATTAGATGTTAACTTTGTTATATTCTTACTTTATCACATATAGTTAGTTATGTGTTTTGTTTTTGGTGACCTTTTGGGAGGTGTATGTGTGTGTGTATGTGTGTGTGTGTGTATATTTTATCCATGTATACATTTTTTAAAGTAAATTGTATTTCTTTTACCAGAGGGCAACAAATAAATCGGCAAAAAGCAATATAATGAGGGAAGAAAATAGAGGCATAAAAACGTATGGTGAGCTTATCGTAGCTAAATTAAGATTTGTGCAGAGATGGATGCAGTAGTGGAACAATGAAGAAAGGGAAATGGCCATGACTGAGGTCCGAAGTTGTATCAGGAGGATGTTCCACAATGAGAGTCTCCCAGTGCTACGGTGCACTCCTTGACTCCTTGTCTGGAACACAGCCAGGTCTGCTGTAGAGATAGCAAGCCCCCTGTGTTAAACAGAATTGGCAGTGAGTATATGGCTGTTTCTGTAGGAAATTGGAGAGTCTTACCATTCTGCCTTCTCTGTTTTTAAAAATTAAATCTGGTAAAATGGATGGAGAAGGAAGCACATACTACTTTTAATATTCTCTGTTCCACAGGGTGTGAGAAGTTCAAGAAGATCCAGAAAATCACTATAACACATTTTTTTTTTTTGCAGTAATGCTTGCTTATTATGCCAAGAGTTTATTTACCTAAAGTAAATGGGAAGGGTATTGGCTCAGGAGTCAGGATTAAGGATCAAGATCTTGCTCCATCTTTAACCATGCGATCTCTAACTCATTCAGTAATGGATTGGTAAGGTTCAGGCTAAAATAATGATAAGAGAAATAGAGATGGAGATGGAGATGGAGATAGAGATGAGAGAGACAGAGAGACAGAGAAAAGAGACAGAGGGATTGAAAGAGAGATACCTAAAGTACAGGACTTAAGTAACATAGGATAGGGATTTGTGTTTCTCTCATGTAACATTACACACATGTAAATGTATGGTACAGGTAGGGAAGTAGCTCTGCTCCAGGAGATCCTCCAGGGGCAACATCCTTCCATCTCATTGGTCCATTATCTCCTACGGTGCTGTCCTCCTCCAAAGATTGAATCCGGCACCACATCTGCCTTGCAGCCTGCAGAAGGAGAGAGGGTGTAAGAAGGATATGGACTTTAAAGATGTGATCTGGAGGTTGTACAGCTCAATTCCACTCACTACCTGGTGGCCAAAACTTACTCAAATGGAAATATAGTCTCTAGCCTGGGTGCCTTGTGCCTTGCTAAGCTTTGAGTGGTTCTATTAAAACTAAGGAGAATGAAGGAACATTCAGGAATGCTCAGTATGTGCCACTAGTAAGAAAATAAATACATACCCAATCAGGATCAGTGTCAGTTTCTTTACCTATGAAATGGGGATAAAATCTTATTTCAGAGTGTTATTCTGAGAAATATATAACACATATATTAGAAAAGTGCTTTATAACTGTAAAATACTAAGCTATTATTTTTTATTTCTACTAATTATTGATACTAGTATTCATAAGACATGTACACATAATAACCTATGTGCTTGTTTGTTCTTTTATATGGTAGTCCATCTTGCTTCTTATAGATTTCTTGATGGCAGAGTCTCAATTTAAGTTGCTATGTATGAGACCTTACTCAATGTTGTAGAAATAATAAAACTTTATGGGTTAATATTACCTATAGAAATATTGCAAGTTTAAAGTTCTTTGAGTACTTAAGTGCCTATGTAACCTGAGAAATAAGTGAATAAATTAACCTTGACTCCATGTGGAAAATCAACTCACTAAATCTGATTTGCCTATTCCTATTTGCCTTTGCCCGGTAGATTAATTGAACATTTAGAAGCCTTCATAAAATGTGTCAGTTAATTTCCTTTTAATTTTATTCGTTTCTTTGGGGATGTAGGAAAATAAAAATGTTTGGCTATGCAGTTTCCAAATATTCCCTTTTGGGGCATGCTTCATCATGTTTATTTCTATAAGAATATACATTGAATGCACCCTAGTAAAAATATTTTGTTGGCCATTTGAACATACTATTATTTTAGAAGTGCCTCGTAGGTTCTTTTGCTTTTTTCCATTATTATCTCAGCCTTTTTATTGGTTCCAAAGAATTTTTTACATATTGTTTTTTTCCCCCAACCTTTGTTGAGGTATACTTGATAAATAAAAATTGTATATACTTAAGATATACAATGTAATGTTTTAATATATGTATAGTTTGTGAAATGATTACCACAATCGAGCTAATTAACATATCCATCACTTCACATAGATACCCTTATTATTACTTTTTGTGTGTGTGTGTGTGTTGAGAACACTTAAGATCTATTCTCTTAGCAAATGTCAAGTATATAATACAGTATCGTTAACTATAGTCACCATGCTGCACGTTAGGATTTCCAGAATTTATTCATCCTGCATAACTGAAATTTTGTAGTCTTTGACCAACATCTTCCCATTTTCCCCAGCTTCTAGGCCCTGGCAACCACCATTCTACTGTCCATTTTTGTGAGTTTGACATTTTTAGATTCCACATATAAGTGAAATCATGCAGTATTCGTCTTCTGGCATCTGGCTTACTTAACCTAGTGTAATGTCCTCCAAGTTCATCTATGTTGTTGCAAATGACAGACTTTCCATCTTTTTTATTTTTTAAGGCTGAATAATATTTCATTGTATACATCATATTTAAAAATATCCATTCACCCATCTGTGGACACTAGGTTGTTCATAGAGTTTGGCTATTGTGAGTCATGCTGCAAGGAACATAAGAGTGCAAATATTTCTTTGAGATACTAATTTTATTTCCTTTGGATATTTGCCCAGAATTGGGATTGCTGGGTGATATGGTAGTTCTATTTTTAATTTTTTTGAGGAACTTTCATACTGTTTTTGATAATAGCTGTGCCAATTTACATTCTTATGAACATTGCACAGAGCTTCCCTTTTCCCCACATCCTTGCTAACATTTATGTCTTGTCTTTGATAAAGCCATCTTAACATGTTTGAGGGGATATCTCATTGTGGTTTTGATTTGCATATCTCTGATGATTAGTGATGCTGAGCGGCTTTTCATATACCTGTTGGACATTTTATATCTCCTTTAGAGAAATGTCTTTTCAGGTCCTTTGCCCATTTTTTAAATGGGTTATTTGGGTTTTTTTTGCTATTGAGTTAAGTTCCTTGTTTATTTTGTATATTAGCCCCATATCAAATGTATGCTTTACAAATATTTTCTTCCATTTCATAGTGTGTCTCTTCGCTCTGTTGATTGTTTCCTTTGCTGTACAGAAACTTTATAGTTTTATATAATCTCATATTTGTATTTTTGCTATTGTTTCCTGTGCTTTCTGGGTCATATCCAAAATATTCATTGCCCAGACTAATGTCTAGAAGCTTTTTCCCCTATGTTTTCCTCCAGTAGTTTTACAGTTTCAGGTCTTACATTTAAGTCTTTAATACATTTTGAGTTAATTTTTGTATATGATGTGAGATAAGGGTCCAATTTCTTTATTCTGTATGTAGATATGCAATTTTTCCAACACAATTTGTTGAAGAGACTATCCTTTCCCCGTCGTGTGTTCTTGGCTTCCTTGTTGAAGATCAGTTAGTTGAGTGTCAATGCTTAGATTTATTTCTGCGCTCTCTATCTGTTCCATTTGTCTGTATGTCTGTTTTGATGCCGGAACCATACTGTTTTGATTACTGTAGCTTTGTAATATATTTTGAAACCAGGAAGTGTGATGCATACAGTTTTGTTCTTTTTTACCAGGACTGCTTTAGCTATTCAAAGTCTTTTGTGGTTCCATACGAATATTAGTATTGCTTTTTCTAATTCTGTGAAAAATGCCATTGGAATTTTGATAAGGATTGCATTAAATCTGTAGTTTTGGGTCATATGGGCATTTTAATAATATTAATTCTTCTAATCCATGAACATAGGATATATTTTCATTTATTTGTGTCTTCTTCAATTCTTTCTTCAATTTCGTATAGTTTTCAGTGCACAGATCTTTCACCTCTTTGCTTGAATTTATTTGTAAGTATTTTATTATTTCTGGTGCTATAGTAAATGGGATTGTTTACATTAATTTCTCTTTCTGATTGTTCATGTTGGTATATAGAAATGCTGTTGAATTTTGGATGTTGACTTTGTATCCTGTAAATTTACTGAATTTGTTTATTAGTTCTAACACTTTTTTGATGGAGTCTCTGTGGTTTTCTATGTATCATGTCATCTGCAAGCAGAGACAGTTTTACTTCTTTTCTAATTTGGATGCCTTTTACTTCTTTTTCTTGCCCAGTTGCTCTTGCTAGGACTTCCAGTACTATGTTGACTAGGAGTGGTGAGAGTGGGCACCATTGTCTTGTTCCTGATCTTAGAGGAAAACTTTTCAATTTTTCACCATTAAGTGTGATGGTAGCTGTGGGCTTGTCATATATGGCCTTTATGATGTTGGAGTACATTCCTTCTATATCCATTTTTGGGAAGTTTTTATAATGAAAGGATGCTGCTTTTTGTCAAATGCTCTGTTTGCATTTATTAAGATGATGATATGATTTTTACCCTTCATTCTCTTAATGTGGTACATTACATTTACTGATTTGCATATGTTGAACTATCCTTGTATCCCAGGGATAAATCCTATTTGATTATGGTGTATGATCCTTTTAATATGTTTTTGAATTTGGTTTGCTAGTGTTTTGTTGAGGACTTTTGCGTCTATGTTCATTCAGGATATTGGCCTGTAATTTTTTCTTTTTTCCTTGCAGTGCCCTTGTCTGGTTTTGGTATCAGTGTTATGCTGGTTGTGTAAAATGAGTTTGGAAATGTTCTCTCCTTTTCAGTTTTTTGGAAGAATTTGAGAAAGATTGGCATTAATTATTCTTTAAGTGTTTGGTGGAATTCACCAATGAAGTCACCTGAGCCTGGGCTTTTCTTTGTTAGAAAGGTTTTTGATTCCTGAGTCAGTCTCCTTCTACTGGTCTCTTCAGATTTTCTATTTCTTCTTGAAATAGAAGTCTGAGTGGGTTGTATGTTCCTAGGAATTTCTATGTTATCCAATTTGTTGGCATATGGTTGTTCACAGTAGTCTGTAATGATTGTTTGTATTTGGCTTCTGTCATTATATAGTGACCTTTTGACTTAAAGTCTGTTTTGTCTGATGTAAGCATAGCCAGCTCTGCTCCTTTTTGGTTACCATTTACATGGACTATCTTTTCCCATCCCTTCACTTTTATCCTATGTGTATCCTTAAACCTAATGTGAGTCTCTTATAGGCAGTATATTTTGGGGGTTTTGTTGTTGTTTTTTTAAAATCTATTCAGTCACTATGCGTTTTGATTGGATAATTTAATCCATTTACATTTAAAGTAATTATTGATAGGTAAGGACTTACTATTGTCACTTTATTTTCTGCTTTTTAATTCTTTTATTCCTTTCTTCTTCTCTTGTTGTCTTCCTTTGTGATTTGATGATTTTTTTTTTTTTTTGGTAGTTGTATGGTTTGATTCCTTTCTCTTTACCTTTTGTGAATCTACTAGAAGTTTTTGCTTTGTGGATATCATGATACTTATATAAAACATCTTATAGGTATAATAATCCAGTGTAAGCTGACAACAATTTAACTTCAACTGTATACAAAAACTCTACATTTTTACTTCTTCCCCTCCCACATTTTTTGTTACTGATATCACAATTTATATCTACTCACAGCATCCAGGTGCAGAATTCTACAGAGAGCTGCCATTTCTGCTAACCACCTCATGTATTCCACTAAGGGGCCTACCCACAAACTTTGTAGATGTAATGACTATAGCTAGAGCTTTTAAATTTATTTAGCATGCCTAGGCTCTTGACACTTTCAAAATAAGATGACAGCATCAAGAAGGAATATAGATAGCATATGCAGTAGGCTTTAGCTCCCTTCTATCTCATCAGCCATGTTGATCCTCTCAGCGTTCTGGTTGGGGCATGAAAGGAGTGGGCTTCTTGGGCAGTGTTCCTTACAGCTGTGGAAGCTGGGCATTTACTATGCTCTCACTTTCTTTGTGGGAGAAATTGTGGGCTGAGAGGCCTCTCTTGGCACTGAGCTGCACCACCTTGGAAGAGGGCTGCTATGGATAAAGTGAAACTGTTTTTCTTATCCTCTTTGATGCATCTATTTTCAGACTTTTTTTGCTCCAGTGGGGTTCTGGGAACTTACCACTGGACTTCCAAGGTCTAACAAAGGTATTCTGATCCCTAAGTGTTTGTTAAAATCAGTGTTTCTCTGGGTGGGGAAAGAAGGCTGAAAAAAATCCTATTCTACGGTCTTGTTGATGTCACTCTCTATTTTGCTAATAAAATCTTATAGCTGCCTACTAACTGACATTGAAGATCACGTTTGTGGTGATGGAAAAAATTCCATGATAATAATTACCTACTGAATACTTCCTATATGCCAGGCACTCTGCTAAGCATGATCTATGCATTATTATTAAGTGTTGGAACCCATGTTCTTAAGTACAGTGATATATAATGATGAATAAGGTGTGCAGAGATGATTTTTTTCTGTAACTAGGGCACTGAATTCCATTCAGGGTCAATAGCCAAATAATAATTCATTTCATGCTTACTGTGGACCCCCTTAGAAGAATCCACATTGTAACAGCTATTGTGAAAGATGAAGTAGAACTGTTCAATTGCATTCATAAAACTATTGGATATTTTTTCTGAAACAAGTTTTTGAGTAAGTTTAACTCGGGTTTCAGGTGAAAATATAATAATGAGATGGGTCCTTTCTGTGCTTCAAGGGGGAGAGTAGAGACAAGAAGCAAGTTTATGCCCTCTTCTGGTAAAATATCTCGTATAAATTAGGAATAATAAAATTTCTGTTAAGATAAACTTTCTTCTAAATAGCTTTGATAATTGCTTTTTCAACATGTTAAATGATTTTAAGCTTTGTAGTTTATTGAAAGGAGTGATCATCTTTTAATGGCTGGTTGTGATTATCAAGTTTGAAAAACAGTATAATCAATGGGCAACATTATGCTATGTACGCAAGTGAAGGGCTTTTGTCTCATTTGCAATTTGCAGCAGAAATTGATGAAGAAAATTTTGCAGCTCTTTTATGAAATGGAAATAAATAGCATTACAAATGATATACATAAAGGGCTGACTCATTGCAATAATGAAGCTCTGACTCTAGAAATTTGTTATTCAAAGTATACAATGTGACTTCAGGAAAAAAAAAATTGGCAAGTGGTAATACGTCAGATTTTCCAACTTTAGGTTGGATTTTGAACTAGATTAGGCATGGGAAGGGAAGTCTGATGTTATGCTTTTTCATTGACATCATTGCCTTCAGGAGTGTGGTAGGTTTACTGATGGTGTAAGGGGCAAAGATGAGCTTGTAGCACCAGTAATGATAATCTCTTCTTTTGGTGAACTCTGCAACCACTACCTGTACTCACAGGAATCGGAGATGCCATATTAGATGAGAGTGCCTAAGATTGCCACATAGCTAGTAGAGAAATGAAAACAACAAAAGTAAAGAATGGTTGGACTAGCAAAGGTGCGGTGAAATCTTAATGTTTAAATTTGTGCTTTCTCTTCCTTTTCTGGCTGTTTTCTTTGCTTTTTAATTTATTTAGCATGCCTGTGCTCTTGATACTTTTTTAAAAAGATGACAGCATCAAGAAGAGTTGGTATGTGGTAAAATCTTATCTTCAAATAATATAGGAGTGTGTGTGTGTATGTGTGTGTATTTTTTAACTATTATGAGAGTAATAGTTGGAAATGGCAAGGGGAAATAAGAAGGATACCTAGCCCACTTCTAGGTCCTGTGGCATGTGGAATTATGAGAGGAAAAAACCTGCTTTACCTCAGGACTTAAAAAGAAACAGTATCATTAGGGAACAGTCAGGATTCCTTTAGACCAAAAAGGTGAAAAAATATTAAGAAAAAGGCTGAAGGCATAGGATATATATATTGAAAGTTCATATTGTCAGATGGCCTTTGAAAAAAAGTAAGCTAATTTACTCGGTCATCAACAGAGTGGAGATTCTGCTTCCCTATTCTCTCACTCGCCATGGATATTCTTATCTTTTTAGTCTTTTCCAGTTTGATAGATGAAACCTACTAGCTTGCTGTCTTAAATTTTATTAGTTTTATTGGTGAAATTAATTGCTCTTTTAAGTGGCTATAGACATTTTACATTTTTAATATGAGTCAAATAATTATCTTTGTAATACTAGTTTAAACAAAGTAAAATTATTGAATTTGCTCACCGTTCTTCCCCATTGTGTGCTTTTTTTTTTTTTTTTTTTTTTTTTTTTTAAATTTCCCCCTGCCCGCCCCACCGCCCCCCGCCGGACTGGCCGCCCGGGCGGGCGCTAGCTCCCTCAAAGGCCGCCCAGCTTGCTCGGCTCCTCTCGCCTCGGTGCTGTCAGGGAAGGGGCTGTTTTTTTTTTTTTAAAGGTGTTATTATTTTTTTTTTTTAAACTTTGGGTTTATTTATTTATTTATTTATGGCTGTGTTGGGTCTTCGTTTCTGTGCGAGGGCTTTCTCTATTTGCGGCAAGTGGGGGCCACTCTTCATCGCGATGCACGGGCCTCTCATTATCGCGGCCTCTCTTGTTGCGGAGCACAGGCTCCAGACGCGCAGACTCAGTAGTTGTGGCTCACGGGCCTAGTTGCTCCGTGGCATGTGGGATGTGGGATCTTCCCAGACCAGGGCTCAAACCCGTGTGCCCTGCATTGGCCGGCAGATTCTCAACCACTGCGCCACCAGGGAAGCCCCCCCATTGTGTTTTTAAAGTTAAGGTGTCCATTGCTTTATTTTCATATTTGTATTAAATTATAAGCTCCTTAAAAAGATGTCTTATGAAGTTATATGAATTATGTTATTGAAGTCTTTAATAGTGTATTATTCAGCCCAAACACTCAACATTTTTGTTAAATGAAAAAATAAGTGAAGATCAGAGGTTAAATCTGGACAAGTCATTGAAGGTAAACAGATATTTAGTGACATGTGCTGCATATTTTGCTTTGTTAAACTGGTTTCCTTTAAAGGTTTATTGCATTAATATCTGCTTTACCATATCCAGAAACAAGTCTCATGGATTTATAGCCTTTTTCACTGAAGTGAGATCAATTTTTGTTTTATTGAGGATACTTTTGTTCTTTAGGGCAATAATATTCATTTTTAACAAAGCACTTTATTTCAACTTGAAACTTGGTACCATAAAGGACCCAGGCCCCTTCCCCCTGCCACACCCACCCACTGTATTTTTTAGGTTAGCGATTTGTGTGAATAGGCTCTGAGAGTGAATCAATGTTTTCATCAGGCTGGAATTCATGAGGCAGACTGAGAAAAATAAAAATCAATGACTGCTTTATTTGGCAGCCTGTGGGAAGGTTCATAATTCTCATCAATGATGTTCACACTAAAATGGTTTATGTGTCTAATGAAATGGACCCTTGTCTTCTACCCATTCTAATTCCCTTTAAAATTACCTATTACCTGATGTTTCATTGCAACATCCTAAGATTTTTCTTGTTAGTTTTTCTTTCATTATTTTTTCCTTAAAAGTCTCTATTCTGTTATCTCTTGATGTGACATTTAAATCTCACTTAACATGTATTGTTGAGGTTGAGTCAAATAAGGAAATATAGTAGGAGAAAGAAAAAATACACATATTCCAAAAGGTCATAATAAACTATTCTTTACTGATATTCAACTAGATGCCGTAGCATAACTTCGATTGCTCGTTGCTTCAGAAACGTGTTTATATTTCTTGACATAGCATTGCCCTTTCCTTTGGTACTCCCTGGGAAATGTCTTCAAGTAGTAAAAGGATTTGAAAGTCATTTAGTTTCTCCCAAATTATTTCTCTTCTCATTACGTGTTAGGAATAAAAATTGTATATATTTACAAATAAAATACATCCAAATGTTCCAGTACCCTCATCATCAATTTTGTCATTAATTAATTCATTTAACAAAAAATGACTGACATATATACTATGTGTCAAATAATACATAGATGCAAATATGTAGATATTGGCCTGCACAGAGTGTCTGGCACCTAGTTGGGAAGGAGAGAGTTCAATGTAAATGCTATGAAGGAGATAAGCTTGGAATGCTATGGGAATGCTTGGGAAAATCATTCAGTGTTTATAGGATGTGTGGCTTCGGAAGAGCATCCTGGAAGAGACTGTGTGATTTGAGTCTTGAAGTTACAAGGAGGAGTTAATCAGGAGAATGGGATGGGACTGGAGATGGTGGATGTTGGAAGAGGAAAAAATGTCAAGAGAAAAGAACAAGCTGTGGGAAAGAAAGCAGATTGCTTTTACAAAAGGAATTTGGCAAGATTAGATCACAGCATTGAAGGGTGACTGTGAGGAAAATGATTTGTAAGAGACAGTAAAAGCTAAATCATGGAAGATCTTCTGTGTTACGCTGAGGAGTATGGCACTTAAGGTCAAAAAATAGGGGAGTGACATGAGCAATTTACATTTTATTAAGATGGCTTTGTAATGGAAGAATTTATAAAGACTAAGATAAATACATTTAATTATTTGAACATAGAAGACTGCAGGTCCAAAATAAAAAAGATTAAAATTAAGAAGCAAGCTAAACTGGGACAACTATTTATAATAAATGTGACAAAGGTTAATTGTTTTAGTATTTAAAGAGTTCGTTCAAATTGGGAACAAGAGCACTAAGAAGATACTGGTAGATAAAACAGTGTGACACTAATAGACAATTAGGAAATAAAATAGGCTAACAAATTTATCAGTATGCAAATTAAAACAACAGGGAGGTCTCATTCTTTTCTTGTCAAATTAAGATATTTTTGAAAAAAATGACAATCAGACTACCCAATGCTGACAAAAATATGGAGTGAAAGGAGTTTTCATGCATTGATGGTGGGAGCATAAATTAATATAATCTTTGTGGATACAATTGTATTTTGAGTTTGCAAATTGCCCACATTTAGTAACCCAGGAATCCCTCATCTTGGGATTTTACCTGAGGAAGTAATCTGAAGTACAGAATGAGATGGTCTTACTTGATGCTTAAATGAGATAATTCATTCAAAACACTGGTATATAAGCACAAAATGAATGTTATTATTATCATTATTATTATTGGCACAAATATGGGCCATAAAATTGTTCAAAAGTCACTTCCAGTAACAGTTATTTAGAATATTGTAGTACAGAGAATAACAAAATTTTAATTTTTTTCACTACATTGTACTATTTTAAAACAGGTCTCAGGAAGTCATTTGACAATCAAGACCAAAAAAAAAATATACCCATCTTAAGACATCTTTGTATCCAGAAGGATCCTTTTAGATGATCATAAGTAATGTTGCACTTGACCGTTAGTGAACAATGATACAAGTTTGAAGAGAAACTTGAAATTAAAAAAAAAAAATTCAGGATAGCATTTAACCAGAGAAAGGAGAATGGTACAGCAGACTCTCGAACAAATATGTGCTGTTATCTGAAATTATCTCAAAGTGGGAGAATTAAGGTAAGACTTGAGGCAATTTTTCTTATGGCCAGGAGGTTGTAACCTAGCTGGAAGCAGGAAAGTAGAAAGCAAAATTATAAGTGAGTGATGGAAAATGGCTTAAATTATACTTTTGGAAACTGCATGTAGTCCAAGATTTGGGACAAGTCTATTTTTTTTTTTTAATTTTTCTATTTGAAATAACTTTCTTAGGCTTGGAACTGCATAATGAATCAGACTAACTCAAACCACCCAGCAACTAGCAATTGGCATTTAGTAAAATATACACAGTTGCAAGTTTCAATGTTCAAGACTAATTTTTCTTTTGAAATGCATTTGTCCTAAAGAACTGTGATGTGCACAGCATGTTACATCCGATAAAGTGGAAGAGAGAAATTGAACTATTAGATTGGCTCCCACCTATGCACTTACCAGAAAAGCACACACCTGCCTCATTTGTTAGAACTTAATTGCTGCCACCATGGTGTTATTTTGAACTTGAAATGCACCCAAGATGGAGTGGGGGAGCGGGGAGGGGAAAAATTGTTGCTCTTCTGAGTCCCCTCCATCCCATCCCCCCTTTTCCCTTATCCTCCTTCCCTCTCTCCCTCCTTCCCTTCCTCCTCTCCTACCTTCAAAATTTCAACTTAGATTCCTGACTTAGCTGACCTGACTCTGAGTTAGTCTTTGCTTAGGAAGAGTTTGAGAGCCTAGGATGCTTATGGGTACCCCCAAGGATGTATGACATATATCTTGATGCCATGCATCATTATTCTTGTGAAGTGAGCATAAGCTTTAGAGTGAGATGGTTCTAGTTGATTCCCAGTTCTACTGCTTATTAACTGTGTGGTATTCTACAAGTCACTGAATTTCACTGAGCTTCAGTTTTCTTAATTGCGAGTTGGATTCCATAAGACCCAGTTTGCAAGGCTGTGGTAAAGCTTTTGACATACAATAAATGTTTAATATTTGGTGCCAAATATAATTATAACCCCAAACAAACAAATAAACAAAAATATCTTGGATTTTATTAGAGAAGATTTGATGGATGCATAGATTAAAAAATGATTATCACCTTTCTTGTCACCACGGTAGATGGCTCAGATAACAGTCACAGAAACTCACTCCTAAGGTGTAAACATAATTTTGGAAATTCCTACCTCTAAGTGTATACCATTCTTTTAACTTCCATTTAGGAAAGCATATCATAGAAAATTATAGTTTCAATATTCCAGAAATAACCTTGAATGTGACCCAACTTATTTTTAAAAGAGTCCATAAATTTTTTGTCATTAAAATTGTACACTGTTATTAAAATTATTTAAGACAACCATACAACTGACCATTGGTGAATCACTAACCTGTTGAAAGAAACCTAGTGGTTGAGAAGTACTTGACTTGAAGATGTCTTCAGATCCCTACTTGTAGCCTTATTCCATAAAACATCATCCTGACTGCCTCTGATTGAAGAGAAGAGCAGCAAAAATTTTGAGACGTAGATTTTTTAAGGAATAGCTAAAGGCAGAGAGGGAGCTTTTATAGTTCAAAGAAAACAGATAAGAAGGTGACGGGAGTAGTAAGATTAAAGACCTAGAAGTTACTTTTAAGGTGCCGATTGTTTCAGCTTTCTATCACCAGATTATTTACAAGAGAAAGAAAGGGAGAGTGAGATAAAGAGGCAGCAGAAGACTTACTCATATTAAGTATGTTTAAATTTTAAAAGTCAGTAAGAGTGGAGATTCTGAAAACTTCCTTATAATTTTGTTTACTTTTACCACCAGATGTGAAAAGAAAACAAAAAAGCAATGTCACTTTTACTACAAATTAATTTCATCTTTGTCCTTATAGATAGATAACAGCAGATGTTTACGGCTTATGCTGTTACAATAAACTAAAAGACTGTGTCTAGGACACGTCCCTACATCTCCTTTGTCTTATTTTCTCATCTGCTACTTGAAGGGATGAATCGTTGATATAAGGTAGCTTGCTGCAATATTCAATGTTTCTATGAATATAAATGATCAGAAGGACTTCCTGCAGCTACACAACCATCTAATCGCAAATAAGAACCTACAATTTCCTAAAAAGATGCAGAGAATCAGTGTGTTTGAATGAAGGAGCAGTGGACTGGCTCCATCTCAACTCAATTGGGGTGAGTCACTTAAACTCTCAGTAATTAGACCTTCCTTGTCTAGAGAACAGGGTGTTCATGAAAGTTGAAAGATGAAACATGTGAAAACACTTTTCAAATCAGGAAACTGTAGAATTGTAATCGGATTAGGAGAAATAGAGCAATGCAATAATTACAAATCTCAAGAATTAAATAAACAAGGATGGCAACAACAGTATTTTTACCTGTCATCTAATTTTAACTTGAAACGAGCAATAAACGCTTCTTTATTAATAAGCAGTATATCATTACCTTCAGGCTTATTGCTCCCTTATATAACTAGGAGGTTGCTGCAAGCATTTAATATGGAAAAACGGAAAACAATTCTGCCAGTGAGAATTTTTTCCATTAGAATATTCAGTTATGATGCAAATAAAGTTTTCAAAGTTATTCATTTGTTAGTTACACATAGGACTATTATATTCCATGTTCATATGAAACATACTTCTGACATTATCTGTAAAGGTCGGTACTAAGATAGTCTCCCCCGCCATGTCCCCCCACCCCCGTTCTTTACTCCCTTCGTTTCCTTCCTCCCTCCCTTCCTTCCTTTCTTCCTTCCCCTCTTCCCACCTCCTCCCTCTCTCCTTTCCTCCTCTTCCTCCTCCTCCTTCTCTTCACTTTCTGTTCCCATCTAACCCCCACCCCCCTACCCTTCCCAACACCCACCCCTGTTTCTTAAAGTTAGACATCACAGAACGATCTTTCATTGTCTGTTTTCTTTTCTCTCCATAATCTCTCTCTCGGCAGATAATCTTATCTAATGATATGACTTTTACAATCAATGTGCAGGAAATTTCCACTTCTATATGCCCAATTCTAGCCTCTCTTCCAAGCTCCAGTACCATCTTTCCAATTACCTGTTTGTTGTATCTAACGATATTGAGTACTACCTTAAACTCACAGTGGATCTGTTATTTCCTCCCAAACCTGCTCTTTCCTTTCGGATCCTTATTTCTGTTAGTGGTTACTAACCTCCCTACACATAGGCTCCAAACCTTGGTGTCATCTTTGAGTCCTTCCTCTCTCTTGCTCAAATTTTTAATATCTATTTGTTCTTCACCATTTCCAGGATCATTATAGAGTTTACTTTATTTCTTACCTGTATTATTAGGATACTTCTTAGCTGGTTTCTCTATCCCCGCACTCTCCTCTAATTCACCTTATATGTTATTGCCAGATAAACCCTAGAGTCTAGAATCATAGAGCCCCAAATTAGAAACAGACCTTAAAGTGATTGGTCCAATCAACTGGATACTCTTTAGTTCTCTCTAAACCCCAAGCTAACTCTACGCTTAGATAACTCTACTGCTTGCCTTAGTCAGTCTTTAAAAATAACCTAGCTACTTTGAAGTTTTTTTCCTCTCCCTCTCCTCCTCCTCCTCCTTTTCTTTGTCTTCCTCCTCCTCCTCTTCTTCTTTCTCCTCCACCTTCTTCATTTGAGCTGAAATCCTTCTCCCATTTTTGCCTTAAGTCTGCCCCCTGAAGCCATACAGAATGTCTAATCCCTCTACCATAAGTCTGGATTTCAAGATTCATAGGTAGTTATTCTGTGTCAAAGTATAAAAGCTCTCCATTGGGTTAGGGTTTAGAAGCTGTCAGGAACACTGTTATTTTTAATCAGGCTTGTTGCAAACTTCTGCAGAAAGAAGATAGGCAAATGTGACAGCCATCTCGGAACCCAAAGCTGTCCTGCCTGTTTAAATTCTTTTTTTGAGGAAAAGGCAGAACTTTAAGGCCAGGAACTTTAAAAACATGCATTATGAATTCATATATGTCTGATGTGATTAAAAAGTATAATTGGAGAAAGATTTATCTCCTATATTAGTCATGCTTTATTATATGTCATAATTAATTAAAACATGTTCCACAATTCTTAAAAAATACAAGTTTAGGTTTTAGATACCCATTAAAATCTTAATCACAAGAGAATCTTAATCTTTACACTAAGTGGCAGACAAATACAGCAGAGAAATTTGTCATTTAATACAGAGCACAGACCATATCCAAATTTAATTTCATTTTAGACTTCAGTGTAAGCTGATTAATTAGCAAATATGTGCTTCATATAGCTCCCTAGGTCATAAGTGTCCTGGATCTCATGTTTCTTTTTATAAGCAGAAAGGAAAAGAATTATAATATAGAAACTGAATAAATAAAATAACCTTTATATCCAAATGATTTACTTTTCATAGTTTTCCTCTAATCAAGGCTAACTATGTTCTTAAGTGGAGAATTCAATTTCTGATTTTATATTTCTTTTTTTTTCTAGGTGGAACAGTCTTCATTCCTTCAACCATCATTCCTGTTATATAGTTTCAAGATCCTTTATTGCGCTGATTATTTTCCTCAGAAAAAAGACTCATTTTGTTTGTAACCATTTTAGCAGATGCTGCTGGTACCCCACCAGATTCCTTAGGCACTTATAGTTCCTATTCATAACAGGTGTCCTAAGGCAAGCACCTGCAATTCCCAGATACGGGCTTTCTCTGTCTAGTACTTCCTAAGTCTCCTCCAATATCATCTACTTGACTCAAATCCTAGTCTTATGGTTTGCTTCTGGGGAAACTTAACCCGGATCACCCCTTTATTGCCGCTCCGCGTGGCATGCGGGATCTTAGTTCCCTGACCAGGGATCCAACCATGCCCCCTGTAGTGGAAGCATGGAGTCTTAACCACTGGATCGCCAGGGAAGTCCCCAGATCATCACTCTTAAAATATCCTTCTGTGTACTTTACACTCAAGCATAGAGTGTTTTCTTTACTTGAATCTCGAGAGGCAGGCAATATTAAGATATCAAAGAGTTTTGGGTAAGCCATGTTAAGATTTTTTTTTTTTTAAACTTGACTGTAAAGACAAGGCAAAATTATTTAAAGGTTTTCCAGCAATGGAATGGTAAGAGCAGATGCTCTTTGTGGAGGCTGGATTTGAGAAAGGCAAGACTTGGGGTGGATATCGACTTAGGAGTGTGCTCCTGCGGTCTAGGAAAGAAATGGTGGCTGATTCTGATGATAGAAGCACTTAATAACTACAGAGCAAAGGGTGTGGTTTTGAGAGACATTTATGGAATAGAATTGACAAAACTTGGTTACTGGTATTAACTAGGTGTTGAAGGTGAGGGAGTAACTGGATAAATGTTGGTGCCATTTTTCTTCTTAAGGAAAGAGAAAGTTTGGGAAATGGGGAGAAAAGCTCTTGTTTTTAACATGCTGTATTTGAGATCTGTGTGTGAGCCTGGAAAATCCTATGCTGTTTTAGAGGGAACGTAAATAAAACATGTTTATGAAGCTGATATGTAACTTTCATTTTATTTGTTCCAAAGTGTCTTCCACTTTCTCTCTATAACATCTGTCATCTGTATCATTTTTACATTAGCAGTGTTTGATATTTTCCTGTTACTAAAAATTACATCATGATGTAACTATTTGGACTAATATCCATTTGCATATCAGTTTATACCTCTTAGGTCCCTGGAGACTAGGTAGAGCATCAACAAATGTGAAGCTTGTATCTGTAAGACTTTTTTTTTTTTCATTTTCAATGACTTTATTGAGAACATTTTGCAAATTAGATTTTACAATTTAACATTTTACAATTAGAAATTTTATCTGCTACTACATAAGTTGCAAACTTTTCAAAACACTACAGAAAGTCCTTTATTTCTTTGGATTTTTCTGTTCCTTGTTCAGCTCCTGAGATAGATAGATAGATAGATAGATAGATAGATAGATAGATAGATAGATATTTTAAATTATTTATTGGAGTATAGTTGCTTTACAGTGTTAGTTTCTGCTGTACAGAAAAGTGAACGAGCTATACGTATACATATATCCCCTCCCTTTTGGATTTCTTTCCCATTTAGGTCACCACAGAGCACTGAGTAGAGTTCCTTGTGCTATACAGTAAGTTTCATTAGTTATCTATTTTATACATAGTAGTGTATATATGTCAATCCCAATCTCCCAGTTCATCAAACCTCCCTTTCCTCCCCTGGTGTCCGTACGTTTGTTCCCTACGTCTGTGTCTCTATTTCTGCTTTGTAAATAAGCTCATCTGTACCATTTTTCTAGATTTCACATATATGCATTAATATGCAATATTTGTTCTTCTCTGACTTACTTCACTCTGTATGACAGTCTCTAGATCCATCCATGTCTCTGCAAATAGCACAATTTCATTCCTTCTTATGGATGAGTAATATTCCATTGTATATATGTACATCTTCTTTATCCATTCCTCTGTTGATGGATATTTAGGTTGCTTCCATGTCCTGGCTATTGTAAATAGTGCTGCAATGAACGTTGAGGTGCATGTATCTTTTGGAATTATGGTTTTCTTTGGGTATAAGCCCAGGAGTGGGATTGCTGGGTCATATGGTAGTTCTATTTTTAGTTTTTTACAGAACCTCCATACTGTTCTCCATAGTGGCTGTATCAATTTACATTCCCACCAACAGTGTAAGAGGGTTTCCTATTCTCCACACCCTCTCCAGCATTTATTGTATGTAGATTTTTTGATGATGGCCATTCTGACCGGTGTGAGGTGATACCTCACTGTAGTTTTGATTTACATTTCTCTAATAATTAGTGATGTTGAGCATCTTTACATGTGCCTCTTGGCCATCTGTATGTCTTCTTTGGAGAAATGTCTATTTAGGTCTTCCACCCATTTTTTGATTGGGTTGTTTGTTTTTTTGATATTGAGCTGCAGGAGCTCTTTGTATATTTTGGAGATTAATCCCTTGTCAGTTGCTTTGTTTGCAGATATTTTCTCCCATTGAGGGTTGTCCTTTTGTCTTGTTTATGGTTTCCTTTGCTATGCAAAAACTTTTAAGTTTAATTAGGTCAATGAATTTGGTAAAGTTGCAGGGTAGAAGATTAATACACAGAAATCTCTTGCATTCCTATACACTAACAACAAAAAACCAGAAAGAGAAACTAAGGAAACAATCCCATTTACCCTTGCAACAAAAAGAATAAAATACCTAGGGATAAACCTACCTACGGAGGCAAAAGACCTGTACTCGGAAAACTATAAGATAGTGATGAAAGAAATCAAAGACGACACAAGCAGATGGAGAGATATACCATGTTCTTGGATTGGAAGACTCAATATTGTGAAAATGACTATACTACCCAAAGCAACGTACAGATTCAATGCAATCCCTATCAAATTACCAATGGCATTTTTCACAGAATTAAAACAAAAAATTTTACAATTTGTATGGAAACAGAAGAGACCCAGAATAGCCACAGCAATATTGAGAAAGAAAAACAGACTGGAGGAATCAGGCTCCCTGACTTCAAACTATACCACAAAGCTACAGTAATCAAGACAGTATGGTACTGGCACAAAAAAAGAAATATAGGTCAATGGAACAGAATATAAAGCCCAGAGATAAACCCACACACCTATGGTCACCTAATCTATGACAAAGGAATCAAGAATATACAATGGAGAAAAAACAGCCTCTTCAATAGGTGGTGCTGGGAAAACTGGACAGCTACATGTAGAAGAATGAAATTAGAACATTCCCTAATACCACACACAAAAATAAACTTAAAATCGATTAAAGACCTAAATGTAAGGCCAGACACTACAAAACTCTTAGAGGAAAACATAGGCAGAACACTCTTTGACATAAATCTCAGCAAGATCTTTTTTGACCCACCTCCTAGAGTAATAAAAATAAAAACAAAAATAAACAAATGGGACCTAATGAAACTTAAAAGCTTTTCACAGCAAAGGAAACCATAAACAAGAGGAAAACACAACCCTCAGAATGGGAGAAAATATTTGCAAATGAAACATCTGACAAAGGATTAATCTCCAAAATTTACAAGCTGCTCATGCAGCTCAATGTCAAAAAAACAAACAACCCAATCCAAAAAATGGGCAGAAGCCCTAAATAAACATTTCTCCAAAGAAGACATACAGATAACCAACAAACACATGAAAAGATGCTCAACATCACTAGTTATTAGAGAAATGCAAATCAAAACTACAATGAGGTAACACCTCATACCAGTCAGAATGGCCATCATTAAAATCCTACAAACAACAAATGCTGGAGAGGGTGTGGAGAAAAGGGAACCCTCTTGCACTGTTGGTGGGAATGTAAATTGATATAGCCACTATGGAGAACAGTATGGAGGTTCCTTAAAAAACTAAAAATACAACTACCATATGACCCGGCAATCCCACTACTGGGCATATACCCTGAGAAAAACCATAATTCAAAAAGATTAATGTACCAAAATGTTCATTGCATCTCTACTTACAATAGTCAGGACATGGAAGCAACCTAAGTGTCCATCAACAGAGGAATGGATAAAGAAGATGTGGCACATATATACAATGGAATATTACTCAGCCATAAAAAGGAACGAAACTGAGTTATTTGTAGTGAGGTGGATGGACCTAGAGACTGTCATACAGACTGAAGAAATTCAGAAAGAGAAAAACAAATACCGTATGCTAACACATATATATAAAATCTAAAAAAAAGAAAAAAGAAAATGGTCAGAAGAACCTAAGGGCAAGATGGGAATAAAGAGGCAGACCTACTAGAGAATGGACTTGAGGATACGGGGAGGGGGAACGGTAAGCTGGGACAAAGTGAGAGAGCGGCATGGACATGTATACACTACTATGTAAAATAGATTGCTAGTGGGAAGCAGCCGCATAGCACAGGGAGATCAGCTCAGTGCTTTGTGACCACCCAGAGGTGTGGGATAGGGAGTGTGGGAGGGAGGGAGATGCAAGAGGGAAGAGATATGGGGATATATGTATATTTATAACTGATTCACTTTGTTATAAAGCAGAAACTAACACACCATTGGAAAGCAATTATACTCCAATAAAGATGTTAAAAAAAAAACCAACTAAACAGTAGATGGATAAAGTATTTACTATGATAGGTGCTGATACGTTTGGAAAAAATGAACTAATAAATCAGGGTAAGCAGAATGGGAGGACGGTGGTAAAGGTGGGAGTAAGGAGAGAGCAGTTAGTAGTGTTAAGATAGGTCTGCTTGAAAAAATGAGGTCCGAGCAAATGTTTGTAGGAGGTAAGGGTATTTGTTACCCAAGAGTATATTTAGAGGAAGAGCGTTCCAGCCAGAGCAATCAGCTAGAGCAAAGGCCCTAAGATGGCAATAGACCTGGGATAACCAAGAAACAGCAAGGTGGTCAGTGGGCTGGAACAGGGTGTGTATGGGGGAACCAGGGTGTCAGGTGATATAGGGTCTTATAGATATTGTAAGAACTTTAGTTTTTATTATGAGTGAGATGGGAAAATGGCTAAGAGCAGAGCAAAGATATTTTCTGATTTACATTTTTTTTTTTTTAAATTTTATTTATTTATTTATTTATAGCTGTGTTGGGTCTTCGTTTCTGTGCGAGGGCTTTCTCCAGTTGTGGCAAGTGGGGGCCACTCTTCATCGCGGTGCGCGGGCCTCTCACTATTGCGGCCTCTCTTGTTGCGGAGCACAGACTCCAGACACGCAGGCTCAGTAATTGTGGCTCACGGGCCCAGCTGCTCCGCGGCATGTGGGATCTTCCGGGACCAGGGCTCGAACCCGTGTCCCCTGCATTGGCAGGCGGATTCTTAACCACTGCGCCACCAGGGAAGCCCCCTGATTTACATTTTTAAAGGATCACACAGGCTTCTTTACTAAGAATAGACAATAAATGGTCTAGTGTGGAAGCAGAGGGCCCTTAGGAGGCTTTTACAACTGCCCAGGGAGAGATGATGGGGACCTGAGTCAGCATCGTAGTGATGGAAGCAATGAGAATTGGCTGAACTCTAAATATATTTTGAATGAAGAGTCAAAAGTATTTGCTGTTGGTTTTGCATGTGAAATGTGAGAAACAGAAAAGTCAAAGGTGACTTTATGGTTCTTAGGCTGAGCAAGTAGTAGGATGGAGTTGCTTTTTACCAAACAGGGAATACTATAGAACAGTAAGTTTTGGGGGTTGGCTGAAAGATCAAGAGTTCAATTGTTGCTATGCTAAGTTTGAGCTACTTATTAAATAACCAAGTGGTTAAAAATAGAGTAATGCTAAGTATATGAATATGATAACCCACACTCTAGTTTTTCCCTCATCATTTATTCATTTTTTTTGTACCAAATAAATGGCAGTATATTTATAGCAGAGGCTCAAGGCAATATCATTATAAACCTGACTCAGTGAGACTAAGTGTGCTGAAAGTTAATTTACAAAAGGTGGACTGGAGGACTCATGGAGAATAATTCATATTAATAGAAGAGGCAAAGGAAACAAACTTGACCCAACAGCAAATTGCAGAATTGGCCCAATAGCAGACTTGGCCCCAGTGTGGCAATTCCAGCCACAGAATGGTGTCCATCTCTCAGATTTATTCCAGGTCCAACTTCTTCCCTCCTTACTTCCTTCCATGGTAGGCTCATTTTTGGATATTATGAGAATGAGGGTTGTGAATAAAAAGTTAAAGTATTACTTCCTCTAAAGTCTCTGTAAGGTATTAGGACAGAAGAGATTATTACGTTGGTTCATTTATGACAGATTGTTATGGGTGAGAAAAGGGATCCATTTCTCCTCACATTAGTATAGAATACTGAGTAGCTTTTGTACCTTGGTATTCACTATACCAGCACCAGCAGCGAAGGCCATAATAGGAAGTGCCAGCAGTGTCAAGTACAGGGGACCTGAGAACTGTGGTACCCAGTGGAAGTGGTAGCTGAGTCTAGAAACGATGGTGGTGCCCAGTCACAAGGTAGATGTTATGAACTGAACGTTAATGTCTGCCTCAAATTCATATTTAGTATCCTAAACCCCAATGAGGTGGGGTTTGGGGAGGTATTTAAGTCTTGGGGGTGTAGCCCTCACGAATAGGATTAGTGTTCTTATAAGAAGAGACACAGAGACATGATCTCTCTCTCCACCGTGGGAGGACACAATTAGAAAATGGCAGTCTGTAAAACCGTAAGACGGCCTTCATCAAGAATTCAAGCATGTTAACACACTGATCTCAGACTTCCAGCCCCTAGAACTGTGAGAAATAATAGTTTGTTATTTAAGCCACCCGTTTTATGGCACTTTGTTGTAGCAGTCCAAACAGACTAAGGCAGTAGATCCCCAGAATTGCAGGAGATTCACAGCAGTACTTAGGGTGTGTGTGTGTGTGTGTGTGTGTGTGTGTGTGTGTGTGTGTGTGGACTATGCAGACTGTTGGGTACAAAATAGCAGATGGGTTTGAGAACCAGAGAAATATAAGTTTTTTTCTATCAGAGTGATTTGATTTTGGCCTCAGTCGGGGGTGGACTAAAAGAGTGAGCTTACATCACTTTTTGCAAAAATATACTATATTTTTTGTCACCTTAGTTATTTAGCATAGGATGCTACTGAAACAAAAATCGTGAGACTCATTTCTGAATGTGCCTTTGGGAAAGAGTTATTAGGAAAGAAATATTAATGAGGTTCTATTTTGTGTAAGTGACTACTATAGATGCTTTACATAAGCTATTTCATGATACAAGCTACCATTGACTCAGTGAGTCCTGGACTATTATATTGTAGAAAGAAGGACTTGATTATAAAGATGATGATGATGATGACAGCAACTATTTTACAGGGGAATTTCTAAGGCATATACAGTTTGTTTTACATACATTATGCTATTTAATCTTTACAGCAGTACTGTTAGATTGACATCATTACACACATTTTACAAATGAGGAAACTGAGAATCAGGTAGGTTAAGAAGTTTGCACAGTTACATGGTTAAGCTGCAAAATGGTTCTTCAAATCTAGACCTTTCTGACTTTGAAGTCCACATTCTAAACACTTAAGACAGCTATTGTTTCAATAATGCTACACAAACCATCCCAGAATTCAGAGGTTTTCAATTACAAATATTTATTTTTCTCCACCTTGTATCTGTGGCCTGCTGGGGCAGCTCTGCTTCAGGCTGTAGGTCAGCAGGGTTTGACTCCAGCTTTGGGTAGGGTTCATGTTTGCTCATGTATCTCATTTTGGGTGTACTAGGAGTGTACTTTCATCACCGCCATCAGAGGTGTCCAGGTGACCACATATAGTCATCCCTGGTAATCCTGGGGTGGTGGTGGGATTGGTTCCAGGACCCCCTTCAGATACCAAACTCCAGGGATGCTCAAGTCCCTTAGTTGGCCCTCCATATTGCATCTGTCGATTCAACCAACTGCAGACTGTAAACATAGTGCTCGGAATGTGGTTGGTTGAATCAAGGGATGTGGAACCCGTGGTTATGGAGGACCCACTGTACAGTTTTTTCTGCTTGTGTCACATCCACAGACATTTCAAAGAAAGTCACATGGTCAAGGCAAATGTCACAGGGAGTGAGGAAGTGTCCCTACAGTGGGGAGAACTGTAAAATTACAGAGCTAAAGGAATAGACTGATGATTTTATAATACAGAAGGAGCAAAGAATTGAGATCAATAATCCAGTTTACCACAGTACTACATCACACTACTTTCCTGTTGAAAGGAAATTTATCACTGCTTCAAAAGAGTCACTCTAACTATATTATCCACTGATAGTGTTTTGAAAGTGTTATCTTTCTAAATGAAGAGCTGCATCACACAAAATATTAGATCTTAATACATGCTTGAAAATGTTACTGATGAAAGTAGCCTAGTTAACTGGCAAGTGCAAAGACATATTTTCTGCTTCCATTACTTATATGCATTTCTCTGTAAATAAGATTAAATTACATTTTAACATTATCATCGGTGTCCAAGTTGGATGTCTTTATACTTTCTGGACTTACTCCTCACCCACTCCCCATAATTGCTAATTTCATGTACATGTGAATGTTTCTATAATACCGAGCTTTACCTCGTAAGCTTTTTCTATATGATAAGAAAGCAACTGTTTAATTCATCAAAATCAGAAAAACAATATGATCCAACAAATTATTTTGCCTCATACATACTAAACAGTATTTTTATTGATTGAGGCTTTTATTTTTCATCTCACACGGTTATTATGACTTCACACAGAAAATGCTTTTAGTTCATGGAGATTCTGCAATTCAGTACTGCTGGCACATCATTTAACCTCCAAGTTCTATGATTCTGATATCTTCTAGGAAGTAAGTTTAGTAACTCTGAATTATTGTTTATTTCAACCCTGCCAGATGGAAGTACATTCATCAACGTTCACCTGGACTCTGAGGTTCTTTTCTTGAAAAATCTTCCAGCTGAGTCCCTAAATGTTTGTAGAACCTTTCAAATAAATCCAAAAACATTTTAAAGGAGAGTCGTAGCATGGATTTTTGTTCTTTATTTGTATCTTTGGCTTTGTAAGGGGTCCTTTTCAAGAGTGCACCATAGTGGAGCTAGAGGTAGTTACAATAGAAGATAGTTTCTTGAAGAGAGAAAGCTTAGTTTAGACATTTCACTTCTTTAACATTTCTTTCCAACCTTCTATCAAAAGCATCCATTGGGTAGGGGGGGGGCTGTTAAAGCACATGAGGAATATGCTGTGAAAGACTGTCCACCTTTGATAGCTGAAAGCAAAAGTCAGTCAAATTTGACCTTTTTTCCTATTATGTAGCTCAGCTGAGGAACTTGCTTTTTCAACTTGAGCAACTTAGCGTCTTCAACCATACAGTTCTCTTAATAGCCCATATATGACAGCCCAGCAGGTGAATTATTTGCTTCTCATTGTAAAAACCTGCAAAGTTCACTGTGCAAAACACTCACAGTTAGTGGTGTGAAACTCACCTCCAAAAATTGGACAGCAGTCCTAGGGGCCAGGAAACAGGTCTTCTGTTCATTCTCTTTGAACCTGAGGACAGACTGGTTTAACTGTGCTCCTCCTGAGTGCCAGGCTCTGAGCCAAGGGCTCTGTGTAACAGCCTTATGAAGTAGGTAGTATTCTTAGACCCATTTTATAGGTAAGGAATCTGAGACTTAGAGAAATTACAATTTGCTCAAGGTCACACAACTGTGAAGTGGAGGAATCAGGCTTTTGACTCTAAAATATGTTCATAACCACCACAACCTTCCAGCCCCTGTCTCGCTGTAGTTCGCATTGGAAACACATCATACAGGGGCAAGAGGCCACCAAAAGTGATTAAATGTCTTAATTTTAAAACCTTTTATATATAATTGTGTGTGTATGTGTGTGTGTGTTTCGGTACCAGAACTAATTTGAGGAAAAATGTAAGGCTTCCTAATTCCCCGAAATGTTGTTTCAAGAACAAAGGCCTGGAAAAAACAGGGTCATGGCCTAGAAATAAATAGCTTGTAGAAGAAAAGCACTTGGATTCATATCCAGATTCCACCTTCCTAGATGACTGATCTTTGGAAAAATCACCTTATGTATCAGAGACTCATTTTCCTCCTCTGTAAAGTAGAAATATTTATATTCTCTCTTCGTGAGGCGTCAATGAGATAATACATGCTATAATATAGGCCTAATAATTGTGGGACTCTGCCCGTGTTAAGTGACTTCCATTTTCTGTAATAAAGTATGCCCTGTGTGTGTGTGTGTGTGTGTGTGTGTGTGTGTGTAGAAGAAAGAGGAACTGTTTATCCCATCGTTTTGACTAGAATGTCAATTTGACTTTTATAAAATATTTTATAACAAATGATTCCTGGTGGAGTTGATAAGTGACCCATATTAAGAATAGGAAAAGAGTGGAGAAAAATGTTTACACCATTGCTTAATAGAATTTTTCGTGGACCACAATTGTATTAGTTATACATTGATACTTATGAGATCCTAATGTGATTGCCTTATAGTAGACCTCTTATTTGCCAAATTTGCCTCACTTGAATTTTTTTAAAAGGCATCATTGTTATAAGTTGTTTATTTTTTTTTTCACTAGGTAAAAGAACAACTCTTTTATATAAAAGATTATATTGGGAAAGAGCAATAATGATACTAAATAAAACTATAGCCTTTTCCATGTATTTGACACTGCTAAGCACTGTGGCTTTTTTGATATTTCCAAAAGAAAGAAAAATTCAACTCTAACTTAAATTAGAAAACTACATATTAGCAAATGCATATAGTTATCTAGAGCTAGTCTAACATTATGAAAACTACGTGATAGTATTTTTAATTTGTTTGGGCACACATTATATCAGCATTTCCTGTAAAGAACATGTCCTTTCTCATTAAAAACCAATAGTTTTGTGAGTCAAAGACTTAAGTCCTTTCTAGAGTATTGTTCATTTGACTCTTAGAAAGTGGGGTAATGTGTTGGGCCATAGAAAATGCTACAGATGGTTGAGGACTGAGATGCATTTGGCAGAATAATTTTGGCACCCAGATTATTCACTAAGCAGTTATGAACGACGGAAAGAATTGAAAGAAAGACTCTAAGGTGTCTGCTATTCTAGGTGATGGGAATTGTTGAGAGGGGGATGAAGAGGTCATTTTATGGACCTTATATGTAGCCAGATCAACTTTCACAGATTTTCTCCTCCGTTTAATTATGAGGCTGACATTACATCTTCTATCTGCATAAAGGTTGTACAGGAGACTGTGATGCAACTATCTATATTATATTTTTTGCTTTATTTTAATAATAGAGAGGTCTGACCTCATGTTAAAATAATAGGAATTAGCATCTAACCTTGATTTTGGTTAATCTGAAAAGTTTCTCTGTATGCTAAAAGAAAAAAAGAAACCCTTTTCTTAAAATTCCCAAGACTGATTCATGTACTGGACAGGTCATTTAATTTGGCATATTTCATTGACCTTGACAAAATAGACCTTCAAATACCACTAAAAATCCTTAGCACTGGGCAGCTCTTCAGGGATTCAGGGTTTAGGATTTATTTAATTTTTGGCAAGAGTTTCTAACATTTCAGCTGAACAGATTTTCCATTCTGTGTTTCTGATCTCATAAAATCAGATTGCCCATAGCTGTGTTTTTGATCCCATAATTTCTTCTTTCACATTTATAGCTGTTTCCTGACGAGGTTTGGGTATCTGCCTATTGCACCTGATTCATGGGCACTTGCGCTGACCTCAGAAAAGACAGAGTGAAATTTCATAGAGCACTTTGGCATGTCTCTCTCCACCATTTCTCATAGACTCTGGGCATAAATAATTTGTTAGGCACAGAATGTGCAGAAATATAAAGAGGAGTGGCTGATGAGATAGTGATTCAGGAGATATTATTATGTGTGGGCATCTGATGGAAGATTTAGGATGTCAAAGAGTTTGGAGTTGATCTGATAGCAGAGAGGAAGTCCTTGAGTAAGGGAATATTGTAAGAAAACCACGTTTTATAAGAAGACCTTGATATAGTGTCTTGGATAAGCTAACATGGGAAAAAAGTAGGAAGCAATTACAAGTTATTATAGTATGGACAGGAGATAATGAGGTTTTAATGATTATTTTAAGATTTCTCTGCTTAAGTAGAATATAATTAAAGGTAGAAATAATATTCTTTTCTAAATTTTTGAACAACTGGAAAACATAAAGATTTAGATAGTCTTGAAAAATTTGAAGTAATGAGTTTAAGATTGTACTATTTTTCACCTTCCATTGTCCATCCTGGATTTCTTTATGCTATACCTCTGTCTGTCTTGATTATACAGTTTCTACCCTGAATTGAATGACGTAGAAGTAGTTTTAGGTTTCTGTAATTAAACATTTTTACTTGAAAGAGAACTTTTAGGTAATCCGTAGTAATACCTATCTATCTGTATTTGTTTCTTTCACTAAAAATGGTTTAACATAACACATAATTAATCTTTACCAACAAAAATATAAACTATAAAATTTTGAAATATGAATTTTATCCAGTTATACATTCATCATCATCTATTTGCTCATTCATTCAGCAAATATTTATATTCTTAAGAACTTGTAATTAGCATTTATCAAGCATTTCAGGGTGACTTTGAAAGGTAGATCCGTGTGGGTTTTGATCTTGTACTTCTGAGTTCCTCTTAGGATCCACTACTTCAAAATTCTCCCTGGTAGTGTTAGATAAGACAATTGCAACCATATATACCACCTAGATTATACCCAGAAATTGAAACAGATTAAAAACTAACTAACTCAAAAAAATATGCTAGGGTTTGTTATCTCAAGTGGTGGTATGTTTCTCTATTTCTTGCTAAACAGAGACATATATTCATTAAAGAAGAACAGTAAAACCCAGTCTACTTCTATTATTTCATATCAACTCTCTAGATCTGAGCTAATTTACTAGCCACTAACTAAATGTGGCTAGTCTGAAGTGAGATGTGCTATATGTATAAAATACATGACAGATTCTTAAGATTAGTACAAAGGAAAAAGTGTAAAATATTTCATTAATAGTTTTTGTATTGATTACATCCTTTTTTTTTTGGCTGCACCCTGTCGCTTGTGTGATTTCAGTTCCTCCACCAGGGATTGAACCCAGGCTCCGGGCCCTCTGCAGTGAAAGTGCAGAGTCCTAACCACTGGACTACCAGGGAATTCCCTGATTACATCTTGAAAAAATATTTTTTGAAATAGTGAGTTAAATAGATATATTATTTAAATTATGTCATTTGTTTATTTTTTAATATAGCTACTAGAAAAGCTAAAGTTCAACATGTAGCTCACATATTTTTACATGACAGCACTACTCTAGATTAAATATTCTTGCAAATAGTCCTATAGATGAGTAGGCCTATGAAAATTCTATTTGCCAGATTTTCTTTGGCTTTGTCCACAGTAAAATGCCACATTTGTTGGAGTCCACATCTGTTCTACCAAAATACTACACTAGTGATTCCCCATATCATTAGATAAGAGAGTAGAAGCATCTGCTTGAAGTTAGTACAAATGTGTATTTCTATGAACACGAAACAGAAAAAAATGATAGGAAGGAGAGGCAGCTATTCCCACTTTTTAAAAAGAATCACTGATTCATTTCTAATTAGCATGTGCTTGCTCTGTCTTGCCAGCTCTGTCTCAGTGCAATGCATTTGAGATGATTATCCTTGAGGATGGTTCAATCTGCTAAACGTCATCACGTTTCACTAAATTCAGTGAATCTTGAGCAAGATACTTTGATCTACGTAATCTCATTAATAAAAAACCTGAGGCGCAAGAGAGGAAAATCTTCCTCTTCCTTTCCTTTATTTTTTTCGACCCCAAATTTTTTCCAGTTGCTTTCACCTGATGAGATACATGTTGGAACAGTCAATGCTTTCCCAGGGTAGATGAGTTGTCAACTCAGCCTCCACCTTTGCCCCAGACTATGGCAACACAGACAAGTATTGAAGGAAGGTTGAACTGACCTCAATGACACCAGCCTTAAAAGGGAAACATGACAACTTTTATTGAATATCTACTATGTGCCAGGCAGTGAGGGCTATTTACACACATTCTGTCAATTAATCCCTATTCCAAGCTCATGAGAATGTTTAATATAATAAAATAATATTTTTAATATTCCCATTTTATAGCAACCCCCCTCCCCCAAATATCAGATTCCCTAACTAGCAGTGATGGAGCCTAGATTGGAAATAAGCTATCTTTAAGTTCATTCATGATTTTTCAAGCTATTATTTAGCTAAGAATGCATCCTCTGTTTCATTAGTTATTTGTCATCAATAAATTTATTAATAGAGCCTCTTTTGGGTTTATTTATTATTTGCACTTCTTCCCCAACAATAAATAAGTTAGGATAAAAAAACAGATTATCTTACCTTATACTGTCTCACAATTACTTTTTAAGTAACATTACTTATAATTTATTCACATTTCACTAAATATAGACTTCAGGATTGACTTATACTTATCTTGAACAATTTCTGGTCATTTGTAAACTGTTACTTCTTTAAAAATAATGCCTGGGAATTCCTTGGCGGTCTAGTGGTTAAGACTCCACGCTTCCAATGCAGGGGACGTGGGTATGATCCCTGGTTGGGGAACTAAGATCCCACATGCTGCGGAGCAGCCAAAAAATAAAAACGAAAAATAATGCCTAACTGGTATATACATTTTTAACTACATGCAGGAACAGTTTTCAACACTTTATATGTATATATATCTTCTCATTTAATTATTTGCCAGATCCTATGATGTAGGCACTATTATTATCCCCATTTTACAAATGTTGGAGGTTAATGACTACTAAGTAGAAGAGCCAGAATCAAGACCAGGCAACCTACTTCCAGAGTTTACATGCTAAACTTCTATGTTATTCTGCTATTTTGTAATTAACGGGTTACCTACTCTTTACAGTTCTCTCTTCAGAAATACTTCAACTTATTGCCAGTTTCCATTTCCCAGGTAGAATAATAGAACCAATCAGAGAAACATTGTGGAAGATGAACTGAATTTAAGTAGTTAAATTTTGAAACAGAAGCAAATATTTAGATTATTTTTAATGTTTTCTTCTGCATCTATATTTTGTGAATTACATATATTCTTTACTATAAGTATTCAGTAAGAATTCAAATTCAATTCAAATTTACCTAGTCTTGACTTAAATTAATGGTAAAACTATTGAGGAATTCTTGTACATTGCCAGTGGTTGGTATTTGCACTTTTGTCTGGGTCTCCGATCTTTCAGATCAAAAGACAGACTAGAATACAGTAGTGGAAAGACAGAATCCCCAGGCCCAGTCTCTGCCAAGCCTGAACACATCAGTGACAGTGTTGTGACAAAAGTCTCATCTAAACCACTAAGATGTTTCAGTATTAAAGTTGAAAACACCAAATGGGAAGGAAAATGGCAGGATATTCTGAGTTTAGACAGTATATAAAGGCTTCTCAAGGTAAATCAGGCAAGCTGAATTTTCAGCTCTTGTTAAAGACGTCTTCTGTACCATATTTGCAGGGATATCTCACACAACATTCATTCAGTTGACCAGTTTTGCTTAGTTTGAACCAGTTCTTTTATCTACTTTAATTCCTTTGCCTAGTTGACGTTCAAAATGTGCATCAGATCAGCTGTATCTTTGAGCAGAGATTTCTCTTTACTTTCATAAAATGTACCTTAAAGTTTATTAAAGGCTTTCAGTGGCATTAAGAACTTTGTTTTCAAAAGGTACAGTAAATTGCACAGAAAATGGTCTTTAATTTTTCTGATCTAATTTTGGAAATAATTTCCTGAGTATTTTCCCCATTGTTCTGAGAATATGTGGAAAATGGTGCAGAATTTAACAGATGAAAGGATTTAATGTAAAGCCTATTTCCTTAATGTTTCTGTGCTTTGAAATGTCTTAACATTACAGCTATTTTTTATTTTGAAGTGTGATGTATGAAATTTTAATTCAAATGTACCAGTCCTCTAATTTGACTTTCTTTCTATTGTGAGTGTATGTTTGAAGAAAGTAAAGGGAATGCAGCTTAAAGTATATATTGTTCTGAAATTTGGTTGTTATATTGATAATGACAATCAGCTTCTGTATTTGTCAGAGAATTGAAGGTTTAATTGTCAAGTTGTGATTCAAACTATTCTTCAGGTTTTATAATATTTATACTGATTTTTGCCTGTTCCTGGAGTTCAGGTTATCTCTCCTATTCAGTTTCAGTCCCCACTAAACACATTTGGGAGTGTATATATTATCAGGCAGCTATAATCTCTCTACTTTTGTGCACCTGCAAAGCAAGATCATAGAACAGGCTTAACTACCTAAAAACAGTAAGGGAGCATTCAATCTGTATACTAGAGGTGCTATACCATCATTCTGCTAAATTCCAAAACTCCAAAATATCTGTGCAAATAAGCAAACATCTCAACAAAATATCATAATGAAATTACTGCATTTTTTCTATTTTCTTTCCCTCCTGAAGGCTCCCATGTCACTTTGTTTAAAATTTTCCAATTTTGGCCTTCTGCACCTTGATATATCCTTTGCAATGACCTGGAAAGCACAGTATGATTTGGCCCCTGCCTACCTCTTAGAACGTATCTCTGTGATTCCCCCATTGCTCACTCTGTCAACACATTGACCCTCTTTCTATTCTGACTGAGGGTCTTGGCATTGGTTATTCTTTCTAGCCCAAGTATTTTCGCTTAGATCTTCTCATGCCTAAGTTCTTCTTACCATTCAGGTTTCAGCTCAAATATTACTTTCTCAGGGAAGTATTATCTCTCTACTCACTTTGAAGTAACTGCCATCCCTACCCTAAGTCACTTAACCCACTTTAAATGATCTTGTTTATTTCCTTATTTTCATTCTTCTCTCCTTATTATATTCAGTTCCATGAGATCAAGAATCTTATAATTTTTGTTAATCCTTATATTTCCTTATACTTCCTGGCATATGGTAGGTACTAGGAAGTGGATAAATGGATAGAATAGGCACAACACAACTTACACTTTACATAGTGGCTAGATGGATCTGCTTTGTATTTGGGCAGGATTTGTGTAAAGGTTGTAAAATAGCTTTCATCCGAGGAGACAAAAGAAGATAAATGGCTTTCAAAAGGACTGCATTCATTAGTGAATGAGGAGCTAACAAGTCTTTTTTTTTTTTTAAGATATATATATTTTTAAATTGGGGTAAAGTTGTTTCACAATGATGTGTTAGTTTCTACTGTATAGTGAAGTGGAGTTCCCTGTGCTATACAGCAGGACAAGTCTTCTTAAATAAAAATTTACAAAACAGTTCTAAGGAAAAAGGAGACAACATTAGTCACGTGGTAGCACCTCTTAAGATTAAAGATGAAATGAAGTTAGACTAATTGCATGAAGCAGTTTCTTTGTTTGACGGTAATCATTATTTGGAATCACCTACACCCCAAATCTATCTTACTAGATTTCAGGAAGAGAAAGACAATTACTTGGGCACAAATCCATTTTCTTCCTTTCTTACTGTAAAGCTTCAGTCCTTTTGGTTTGATAAATTGCCTAAACTACCTGGCTGGCTTGAAGGGAAAGTTATGTTTTTACATTTATATTAAACAAAAAACTTGGACTTTAAAAATAAATCATCACATCTGATGGTACTGCCTCTCTTTCATTTGTTTGCTATCAAGTGTGAGTTAAAGGTTACATGCAGAACAATCCCAGGAGAGCAATTTACACTTCAGGTAACAGTAAAGCCCTGTAACCAATAACCATAACAAACAGAGGAGCTGTCAAAGACCAAATTCATTGCTCCCATCCCCAGAGTCCTTTGGTTTTCAGAAGACACTGAAATATGTTCTCTTTTCTTAGCCCACGAGAATTTCAAAGATGTCCTTTGACCTGTCTTTTGACACCATACAATAAATATAGAAAATTCCCCAGCGCTGCTTTAAGATCACATATTGCAGGAAAGAGAGTGGGCACACAGATGTTATACTGAATGAAAATAACTTTATTGTCTTAACGCTTTTAAAATTTGGTGCAGGGTGTGGACTCAGCGTAACTTTTGGTAGGCAATGTTTCCTCATTATAAGCCTTCCCTAGGAAAATAATATAAACTGTGCCTAACTCACTCTGCCATTCCTGGCTTGGTGCTAGTGTCTCCCAGGGCCTGTTATTACTATGTACATTTAAGTTCATGATGAATTTTTTCTAGCCTTTTCTTCAAAGTTTTACCTTTCTAGTCTTTCCAAGTGACTGTAATAATCAATATTCAACTTTCTAGCTGTGTGACTTTTAAAATTCCTTTAATTTTTCTGGACCTAAATATTCTCATTTGTAGAATATTGCCACTGTAGACATTATCCAGGATCTTTCCCAGCATTAAAATGTAAAGTTAAAGTAATCAAGGAACTTCTCCACAAGAGGCAGCTCCTTCTGACAAGATACTAGTAATATTAATATATGTAACCTGTATGCCATTTTTCATTCAGAAAGAAGTGGATTAACTGTTTTTTGATAACTTTTATGAGCAGTTTTTACTAAATCAAAGAAAGCATTCAGGATAAAAGCATTATAAATGTAACAAGGATTCTAGCTTGAGCACAAGCTGGTCTTTCAATATGGCAAACAGCAGTGAGGACAGGGGCCAAAGTGGGAGACATTAGATTACATTAACTGAGGAAGTGAGATGATCCTTTACAAAGAACTGGCCCTGAGGAAATCTATCAGGGAAATAAACTTTTCACAGGGACAAAAGTTTTGGCAGCAGAGGAGAGAGCCTATTCTGAAGATAGTTGCAAATTTTTATTTGAAGGCATTCCTCATCCGTGGACCTATGTCTGTGTGTTAAGAATAAAAAATGCTGTGATGAAAAATAGACTTGTTTTACTAAAATATGTAGACTACTGGGGCATAGGCTCTCCAACTTGTCCCCACCAACAAAGCATAACAAAGAGGGTGGTGTTACTCCCTCCCCTCTATTACCACAGCAGCAGACCTTGAGGGCTTCGTATATTGATTGTGTTTTCCAGCAAGAGATGGCAGAGAAAGAATAACACCAAGTGAGAATGAATTTCCTCGTGAGAATATGGAAGACATCTCCTAGGAATTCCTCAAATACAGCTGGGGGAAACTTCAATGGGTTGAAGTTCAGCTTTGGCCGATAATCTCAGAACCAGTGAAAATTTCAGTTATTACCATTAATTGGACCTCATTTGAACACTGTAGAAGCTCAGGGTACTAATATATACATGAAGCCCACTTGCCCCAAACCAGGAGGTATGAATTTAATGCAATCATGTATGTTCAAAACTTACCAATAGGTATTCAGATCTTTGGAGAAAAATTTTAAATTTCCATCATTTAAATATTAAGTTTTCAGCCAACAGAAATTGGCTTTTAGCAATAATTGCATAAATGATTGCCCAGAGTAGTATGGCATCTAAAATATATGAAGATCAGTCATGAAATATATATTAGAGCAGATGGCTATGAGGAGAGCCAATCAGACAGAATAATAAACAATACAAATTTTAAAATTCATAGTTAATTAAAGAAGATTAAGGGTGCTTAAAAGGGACATAAAGACCTAGGGACCTTCTCAAACAAAGGATTAGTATGTTGGTGCTATGCCATGCTCTCCTCTCCAACGTGGTGCTAGTGAAAGGTCAGTGATGTGCAGAATAGACGAAAAGACTTCATTAGAATTCTATCTTTGATAACGAAAATCCCTTGGTTCAACATACAGGGACAGAGTGTCAAAAATTCTTGTGTAGTTTGGTCTGGGTATTCCTCTCTTTTATTCTGCTCTATGCATTTGGATCCCATTAACTTCTAAAAGGACTTTCATGCACAGATGATAATAAGCACATTTAAGGGGCACAGTGACTTAGTGTACTTTATAGTCTTCAACTCTGGGAAGGACTGCTTTACAGAATGTTAATTCTCAAGGGCTTTGCCTTTAGCAGGTATTCTTCAATCAATATTTGTAGAATGAATGAAAAAGGTTGTTTGCAGAGAAAAACAAATTGTTTCCCCTTAGATTTAAAAGTATTTTACACTTATATTTCAAGGGTCATCTGCTAAATCTTATCCATTTTTCAAGATGCACCTCAAATTAACATTTATATTCAACATCTATTCATTTGTTCATTCATTTATTTATTCAAATAGTCAATATTTATTGAATACCTATAGGGTTCTAGCTGTTTTGTTTGATACTGATTAATAAAACATAGTCTTTATCCTTGATGGATTCACTGTTTAGAGAGGAAACTAAATATATAAATCATTTACCTAGTACAATGAGAGAATTGCTATAATAAAAATATGTACACATTCTAGGTGAGCGTGAAAGAAGAAATTCTATCTCTGCTTAATTGGGGGGAAAGTAAAGAAAGTATCATGAAAGGAATCAGAGAAGATAACTCCTGAGCTGAATCTAAAATACGGCTCTGCTACCATGGGCTGCAGACCACATCTACCCATGTCTGCTTCTGTAAATAAAGTTTTATAAGAAAGCTATACCTATTCATTTAACACAAAGTATATGCCTACTTTCATGCTCCATGACAACAAAATTGAGTAGTTGTAACTGTGACAGTATGGCTGACAAAGCCAAAAATGCTTACTCTCTGGTCCTTTATAGAAAAAGTTTGCTGACATCTGGTCTAAAAAGGTTGGTTTTGCTTGGGCCAAGATTAGACAAAGTAGTATGTCCAGAGGCTTGGAGACATGATGAGAGAACATGGGTGATTAGAATAAAGATTAAATGTTCAGGAGACAGTAAGTAGATCATTTTGTGAAGTGAAGGTGTCACAAAAGAAGCAGAGGAATAAAGATAGAAAGGTCATTTGAATCAAAATTATAGAAGATTTTAAATGTTGGTGACACTCTTTAAACTTTCTAGAGAGAACATAGCACTGATCTGGGGAATGTTTATAGTTATCTAACTCAGCCTTTAGTGAGAAGATTCCATACATAAGAGTAGTCTCAAAAGAGGAGCTTTGTGCTCAGGAAAAAGAGCAATAAAGTGATATTCTTTAGTCGTTGACTCATCTTTGGGATTATGCATTTTTAGAATGTCATGTGACAGGTATGGAAAGATAGGCCTGGGGTTACCTGTCAATGTGGGAAGAGTTTCTGGCCAAGGAAAATCCATATGAGAACCAGAGTAAAGGAGGCATCATCTAAGGTACTTTAATTGGTCAAGTCTGGGCAAAGTCATCCTTGCGGTTTAAACGTGAGCCAGGTCAGTTGATCATATAAGAGTTTAGGGGCAAAACCTTGACAAGATATACATTTGAGGATATAGGATTTGGGGGTCCTAGATGTCCACTTAACTACAGATTCTTGGTTCTCATTTCTCTACTTTATTCACAATAGAATGTGGAATATTTCCTAATGCCTGGCTGAAGTTGATGCACTAATTCCATATCACTCTATTCTAGCCTCTGAGGGGAGTGGCTTTTCAGTATTGTATTCCATGGAACCCCAGCTCTCTGGCTTTCATCCCTTTTTGGTATTCTTGACAGAGATTCCAAGTATTATGTCTGGTCTAGAAGGGATTAACATTTTGTCTTGCTTTATTACTACTCTATGTTTAGTGTCCGTGATGATGTAACATGATGATGTGGAGAGATTTTTTCATGTATACTTTTTCCATTCAAGTAATGACATATGTTGATTTTAAAAAGAGACAACAGACACAGTGTTCGTTGGAATTCTAAGTGTGAGGTCTGCTAGTAAACATTTTGAATCGATTTGTGTGAGGTGTGTGTTGACACTCTGAAAATGAAAGTCACTATATCTAATTTTAAATAACTATAGAATTGACAACCCAAATTTCTCTCTCTCCCTCTCTCATCAATAGAACTAGAAGTAGGAAGAGTAGGGGCCAAAATTTACTTGTGATGGAACCTTTCTCTCTAAAGACATGCTATAAAACAAGAAGCATCATTGGAATTCTTTCTGACCTTTAGTTTCCCATGTGACAATGAAGAGTACAAAGGTTTGTACTCTTTGCACTTACAAGAACCACTTGATCTCTGGGCCTTAATGTTGCACTTAGTTCTAGGTGAATATGACCCCAAACTATTTTACTTATGGCAAAAATTATCTTTTAAGGTCACTGCTGACCATTCAATATGCTTTGAAAAGATACCTATGACCTACTCTTAGAAGGTATAATATCTGCTCCATTGTCAGATGCAGAAGTTATCTTTCCACTCTCCCCAGTCATGTTACATTACCAATGAGTGAATATGATGAGAAGAAAATGGTGACGAAAAATGCTGTTGTTTAAATTAAAGAAAAATCCACTTAAACTTCTCTAAACAGAAGCAAATTATAGGCTTTCAAGCTGAGACATAACCTGTCTATTTATCAGCTTAAACTGAAATCCACATGGAAGATGGAAAGGTCCTTGAGGATTTTGAGCAAAAGTCATCTTCTCATAAGGTGATTCCTTATAATCTTTTCATTAACTCTGTCCCCTGACATTACTAAGGATTTTTCTTTTAGAAGGAGTAGAATTTTTAAAAATTGAATATTACTCTGAGCATCCATATGTATCAGCTGGTTTTAAATATCATTCCTTAAATAGAGAACAGGATATAAATCTCTATTATTGGAATAAATGAATACATGCTATTAAATATGGCTTATTTTTAAAGATGGAGTTCTGGTAATGTTTTCAGAAATGTTTTGTGAGATGATTCACTGACATAGGTAATTAGGAGCTAAAAGGAGAAGAAACAGAAGAGTTTAAGGTGTGAGGAGTAATAGATGTGTTTGAGCCCCAGCCTATAAAAGTGAGCAGTGACTCAGCTTTAACTGGTTTTTGACTCTGTGTTTTTCTTTTAGTGATCCTGACATATTTTATGCTGAAGAGCACATACATCATCTTTGCTGTCATGCAACTGGAATCTAGCCATGCAGAGCAAAGTATACAGTTTAAGAATAATTTATCAGAATATGATTCAGCATTACTGCAGCTATAAAGTAGACAGCAAAATTCATTGATTTTGATGAAAACATATGTAATAATTATAATTATTGCAAGTGGTTTTTGTCTCAGCATGTTTATGATAGATTAGATGTTGCAATAAGCAGAGGCATTGCCTTGATCTTGAAGACTGCATAAATGATTAATCTGATACTGATTCATAAAAGAGCAGTATTGTATAGTGAGGATGACTTTTCATTAAGTTGAAATGTAAAACAGATCAAGATAAAATATAATCATGGAAACTACCTTGCTAATTATGAGCAAGGAGGATCAGGAAGTAATATCCATATCCAGGACAAATTTCAAATTGAATGACTTACCTTTTATTTTTTTAAAAAAAATTTATTACTAACCTTTTAAAGATTGAAAATAGATTGCATTATTGGTTATCCATATATAAAATAATCTAGAGAGCAAAATTTAAAAAAAATAGTTGGGAAGTGCAAGTGTAATAGTGTTATACAATGAAGTTGAGATCTGTTCTGTAACCATTATACTAGGACCTTCCATAAACTGGAGATAGTTCTTGAATCAAAGGTGGATGGAATGTTAATGTAGTTTTTCCATAAATGCTTACTGTTCAATGAAAAACAGATAATTTGAAAGGTCATAAATCTAGGGGAAAGGGCCTATATTCCTTGGCTATTTGTTTTCTGGATTTTTCTGTTCTTCACCTTCATATATCCAAATTTAAGTCAATTTTATTTATCAGTACCTTTCAAAAGGAGAAATTTATTATATAAAATAGTATACAGAAAAAGATTTGGGAATAAAACATAAATTTTAGAGAATAAGATTTTTCAATTAATTTTGTGGTATTAAAATAAATGAGTATGCTAATGCAAATACGTTAACTTTCATCAATATACACTGTTTTTACTCTGGCAATCTCCAGTAACTTCTAGTCTATCCAGCTAAGCATGTTGAGGACAGTGATTTTCTGAACGATTTTGTGTCCTTCAAGATTTGTAGCACAGATTCTAAAGACTATTTACTATGTCTCTAAGACTAGGCATACAGGTGGTATCCAATAGGTACTTTTTGGGGACTGATTCATTAAAAAGGGATTAGTAGAATGCCTCCTTAGCATTGCTATTATTCTATTAATTTGTATTACTGTATTGGCAGGAATAAAATGGTATTTTTTATTCTTTAAAAATCAATTTGTTGTCAATAATTCATGTTGGCTCTCTCCACATTTGATTAGAATCAATTTGAGATTCCTCTCTCCTTGGGAGAGAAGTAATAGGAATACCATAGAAAATCATAAAATTTAGGGTAGCTCTAACGTGATTTTTGGGTTTTGCTTTTGCTTGAGAACAGATTACACAGATTTTATGGATCCATGCAAACTATTTCTTTCGGTTATTCCTTCTTTCTTTATTCATTAAGTCATTAAGCCAGCTCTTTACTAGGCACTTCTATGGGCCAGGTATGCAGTAAACATGAGATTTTTCAAGTAAGGCATGAATCCAGAACCACTATAGAAGAACGTGCGCCCTCCAGAACATTGATGAGGGGGTCTTAAGGGAACTGAAACCATAGAGAGGAGCCTAACACTGTGACCCAGGAGCAAGAGGCAAAGAAATTGTGTCAAGTTAGATATCTCATGGGCATGAAGCTCACCAAGCTCATGAAGGGATGCTTCGTTCTTTTTTACATTGCAGCCATCACATTTTCCACTTTCCAGACCATCACACGTGGTTAATTTTGCCTGAAGTGCTTGTTTCCCCTCTTCTTCCAAATAATTCCACATCACGCTTGTGTCTCAACTTAACTTCCACATCTTCAAGGAGACCTTCATTGACCCCCTAGCCTAGCTTAGACTAAATTAAGTCCTCTTGATATATGGAAATGTCACCCTTTATTTCTTTTTTCTTTTCAATTTTACTACAATCATTCCATTTCTGAATGTTTGATGTCAATTTTTCTTGCTTCATTTTCCTTCTTTTAAAAAGACTGTATTAACTAGGATAGACTAGATTATGTTATACTAACAATTAATTTCACAATCTCAGGTACATAATACAAAGAAGATGTATTTCTTGCTTGTGCTTTGTTTTTAATGCCGGTCAGAAGTGTGTTCAGCTTTACACAATCATTCAGAGACTCAGAACAGTAGAGGTAGGCTCCACCAAATATTGCAGATGAACCTACTAGAACAGTGCTGTAGGTTTTTCTTTTTTAATTTATTTTTTGTTTGATATATTTGTTTGTTGAGTTTGTTTTGTTTGTTTGCTTGCTTGTTTTTGGTTGCTTGATCCAGGGAATAGTTCAAGGCCTTGTCATTATCCACTGGCTGGATCTAGTCACATAATCCTGTTCAACTGGAATGGGATTGAGAAATGTAGTTCTCCTTGTGCCCTGAAGGGAGAAGAACCTGATATTGGTGAATGAAAGCAATCATCTTTGAATTGAAATCCCTAAAAAAGAACAATGGTGAGAAGGAAATGATGTCCCAAATTAGGACCAAAATTGAGAAAGAATTTTTAGCTATTCTAATTAGCTTTGGTCCAATTATACCATGTACTACTAAAAGGATTTGCCTCGGGGATTGCTAATTCATTTTCAGTGGTTATTAAGTAATTGCTTGGAGTAGAAGAAGGTTAAGAGAAATTGAGAGGGGCAAGCATAATCCCTTTTCTAAAAATTTGTATGAAATAGAGATCATAAACTATAAACTGATGGATTATTGCAGGGGTTGTTTATGGAAAGTTGCAGAAACTGTGGTCCACAGACAGGTGTTTGTCTGCAGAACGTACTGCTCCACATGATAAGTAGAGAAATAGAGAGTAAGCATTTCGAAACTTTTGCAGACATTTGTCAGAGAATTTTACATCTATCAAATCTAATAATAATTTTAAAATATTAAAATAACTAAAAACGCACTTGCATTTTGTGTCTTTGCTTTTTATGTGCTTTCATTTTTCTAGCCAATCATTTTTTATTGTATTTTACAAAAGTTTCAGTCCATGATAGATGAAAAAAAAAAAAAAAACAGACTGGTTCATCGCCACAGATGATTTGTGAAGCACTGGTTTGAGCACTTACCGAAGGATATGAAGGAAAACGATCACTGGGAATTAGCCTATGCTGTTACACGAAGATAGGCAACTAATATCAGTCCACACATATTTTTCTCTTCAATAAATGATCTAGTAATGTTGGAGAAACACAGTACCTTTAGTGTATATGGATTTTGGCACATTGACAAGTTTCTCACCTTTTTGGAAAAGTCATTGAAATATGGGCTAGGTACCAACTTTATTAAGTGGGTTATCAGTTAAGTTCTCACAACTAAGAGCACTGGTTTACATGTCAGTGTCCACCTCTCCAGTTGCCTCTCCACTCTTCCTGAACACGACTTCACCTTCGATGGCACATCCAGGTCCTCTCTACATTTGTAATCCCCTATTTTTCAATGGTACCTTTGCAACAGGTCTGAGGTGTGGAGAATGAGAAGTCAAATAAAGTAATTTTTAACATTTAAAGGAAAAGATGGGGGAGACCTATGTAAAGCATACATAATAAAGCATATATACTCCAATGGACAGAATTAACTGTGTAATTTGACTATCAAAATAATGAAAATAATCTTAGATTGCCTTATTAGGAGATGTATTGACCTATTAATTCATATTCTACCTTTCTGCCAAACTGGATTAAGTCAGTTTACTATCCATATATCTTTAAAAATATCAAACTATTGAAGTAGGCTCAGTACATTTTATTACATATTGTAGTATTGTAAGAGGTAGGTCTAAAATTTGTTTCTGAGCTATCTAGTAACCAGAACAAAGAGAAAAGTAAGAATTGTGAATAAGATAAAAGTAAAGCTTTTTTCCAGGAAAAACCAAACTTTTTCCCAAAAGCCATACGGATATTGTGTGATATAGTGGTCAATGTCCACTAACAAATATGTAAAATAAATATAATTTTGAGTTTATATTTCTTTTTCTTGCTGTAGCTCTTTGGTTGTCTGGTTTGAGCAAAATGTAACAAAACACATCTAAAGTAGGTTCTCAAGTTTTAGATTGCCTAAGGATTGTCTGGGGAGAGTCTGACTCAGCAGATCAAGGGTGGGGTTCAGGAATCTGTGTTATTAAAAAACATCTCAGTTGATTCTGATTCCCATGGTCCAGAGACCACAGTTTGAAAACAGTGATCTAGAGGAGTCCTTGGCAATTTTCCATGTGGGTGGTTTATCACAACTGAGCCTTAGATAAGAATGGCTGGTATTTGTGATTCTGCTATTTGGCAAACATCTGGATTGCAGAAATCAAATCTTGTTAATTCAGGAGACAGCCATGTAAAATTTGACCTTAAATGCTTCCTCTTAAATGTACTTTAAAAGAAAAAAACAGTTTTGCCCTCCAATGTATTTCTCTGGGCTCTCTGCAATCAATATATACCATAAATGTAGGATTCTTATGAAAGTGAGAGAGCCTACACAGAAAACTTCCCATGGAAAACACTGATATGAAGGATTGCCTGAGAAGTTTCCCAGGTAATATGGAAGAATTATTTAAAATATTATCTTAAAGGTCAAATTGACAAATACCTACTACTTAACCATTTAAAAATTAAGTTTTATGCTTTAGATCAGATTATTTAGAAAATTTAGTTGTCTTTTATTTATTCTGTAGCATGGTAATATTGTACAAGAAGTAAATGGGCTAGTGTCTTTTTTTTAACTGTAGTTCAAAGTAATGTGTTTGATAATAGAAAAATAAGTCATGCGCTTTGAAGATTTTAGGTCCTTTGGCTGACCTAGCAGTACATGGCAAGGGGCGGGTACTAAACTTCTTAGAATTTGTGTTATTGATCCCCTGATAGGATGTTTGAACTAACCTTAAAAGAAAATATCAGTCACCTTCTTACAAGTCAGGTAGTATTAAGAATCATAGGATAAGATGAAAAGAGTATGCTTTGTGCAAAAGAAAATCTTTTGAAAGAAATTCTGAAAAGTTACATAAAAAAGAATAGATTTCCTAAATAGTGGAATTTCTTTCAATTTTATTTATAAATATGAAGTCAAATAATCCTAAATCCAAGTTAATTCAAGTTTTTAAGGTTCCTGCACGTGGGCCTATTAACTATACCTTTTCTAAAAGTTGCTTTATTTTATGAAACACATTAGCACAGCACACTAGAATCAATGTATTCAATATGGGACAATTGTTTTCCTTATATAAATGTGCTACCTAAATTGTGATGTCTTGAAGCATTATACATTTTTACGTGAAGTCCAAAATGAAAATCTTGTTTTATGGAGATAGATATTGATAGTTTTTGTACATGAAATCAAAGCATCTTAGAGACAGAGCAAATCTTTTCACCCTCCTTCTCTGTTGCCTGTTAAACACATGTAAACACATTACCAGCAGCAGCAGCAATAGCAGTAGCCATGCCTCGAGGCAGAAATCCTTCTTACAATATTTCTTCCAGGTTTCATATACCCTTTGATCAGAACTTTCCAAGATAAAGTTTCAACACTTTATATTACGTCCACTCTCTTGCTATGCATGTCTAATTGTTGAAAAGTTCTGAAGCCAAATTTTGACTTCCTATAATTTTCCTCCTTACCATTGGGTATGACACAATACATATGCACCTAGAGCCACATGTTCAATTATTTGAAGGTATCTCACATTTTCCCTTAAGTCCTTTCTTCAGGCAGAACATTCCCATTATCTCAAATATTTCTTACACTAAAGAGTTTGCAGATGTACACTGACTTGTGAATTTGCTTTTCTCCTCTACTGGGTCATTTGCTGATTGTGGACAGGAGCAGGGTCATTTTTATATTTCTATTTCCAATTACAGCATAATGTCTAGAACAGATTAGACAATTAAAAACTTACATCCAGAAGTTTTATTAGAAGAATGAGTGAGTCACCACCGAGCTTCCTATGGTTTTTCAATATTCCCTTTAAAAGTAGTACCAAAAACTAAACATGGTACTCTTAAGATTACTGGTCAATTTGAATGCAGAGTGATTATCACATTTTAGAACTTGGATAATCTGCATTTTAAACAATACTGGACATAGGTTTCTTTTCATTATATCACTCTGTGGACTAATACTGAGTTTGTAGTTAAATACAGTAGGATTGTTTTTCAATTGTCTGTTTACTTAACCATTGTCTCCCTATCTGTGTGAATGTAATTGATTTAATCTAAATCTAGGACCTTAAATATTTCCTGTTAAATTACTATTTTATGAAAAAATTTAGTTCTGCAATCAAATTTATTTTTCATAACTCTGTGTTATGAATAAATTTGGTAGAGTTGCCTTTAATGTATCTTCCCAAGTGAAAGGACAATAAGTCACTAGAACCTTGTCGCAAATCTTCATGTCTATAAATCAACATATTTTAGTGATAATGATCTTTCCACCTAACTCTGATGTTAACCAGATAGTTCTTTTGTTCCCCACAGTTATTTCAGGGAAGGCTTTGTCAAAATATCTGTTAAATCAGTATATACTCTTTTAAAAAGTGATATTCCAAACTATTTGTCTTATAATTCTGTCAAAAAAAGGAGATCTGGGACTGGGCTGGTTTTTGGAGATAACTACTTTGTAAGTATTCATACATTACTCTAGAATTCTTCTAGGGATCCATGCCATTAGTATATTCTTTGGATAATTTTCTCCTTCTTTTTGAAAAACCGCTGACAATATCTGTCTTTAATTTTTGGAATCTTTTACATAAGCTGGGATTCCTTTCTCCTCTTCCCGCCTTCCTCCTGCCCCCATAAGATTCCAGTGCAGAGACATTCTAAATCTTGCCAGTGTTCTCTGTACTGGGTAACATGAAACATGAAATTGTCAACAAGGAAAGTCTAGAATTTACCAGCTGTTATGGATTTAGAAAAAGAATAACCTTACCAGATACCATTATACTTGAAGTTCTTTATACCTTCCCTATTTTGTTATCTATGCAGTTTTGAAATCCATAACTTTGGTATGGCTAGGTACTCTGTAGGCCATATCCCTAATGATGTTTCTTTTACTCTTTCTTCCTAATCTTACCTATTGGTTTCCAATTGTGTTTCTGCTCTTAGGTCTGTGGATTTCTCTACAAGTACTTTTCCTTTGACTTCCTCCTCACTATCTGGATTATAGATCCATTGTTTCTTCCAGACATATGTTTCATCTCCCACCAGTTTTCACTGGTATCCATGAGATCAACTTATTTCTTTAGATTACATTTTAAATTGTAATTTATGAGACACCCATATTCCAGACTGTTCTAGATATAGACCCTAACCAAATCCATAAGGCCTTGTTTTATTACTGAACCCTTTCCCTGTGAATTATTTAACATCAATTTCATCATTATTATTTTTATGTTGAATTTATTTTTCATACTGTTAGTTCAGTCTTTTGATCTGGGAATTTTTTCCCTTCCCTCATGTCTTAAAAGCTTTCTTTATCATAGCAGGAAATATTCATTACAAACTTTTTTAGATTTCCAGCATTTCCCAATAGCCCATAATTTAGGAGTCATAAACCTTAGTCTAGAAAAAACAAATCTTGATCATCATCTCTTAAGTACTTAGATGTTCACTTTCTGTATTTTTTAAAAAATAACTTTAAATTCTACTGTCATACTTTTCAACTGGCAGAAAATATAAAATCTCTAGATACACCTGCACATCTGTATTAGTTATGTATTTCTGTGAAGCAAATTAGCCCAAAACATAGCAGCTTAAAGAATGAGCATTTATTATCTCATAGTTTCTGAGGGTCAGGAGTTTGGAACAACTTAGTTGGGGTTCTGCATCTAGGCCCGTCAAGAGGTTGCAGCCAACCTGTAGGCTGGGTCGCAATTATCTCAAGGCTCTACTAGAGCTGCAAAGTCACTTCAAAACCCACTCATGTGATTGTTGGGAAATGTTGGTTCCTTGCTAGCTTTTAGATAGAGACTTCAGAGAGAGAGAGAGAAAAGGAGAGTGTAAGGGAGAGAGTGCCCAAGATGGAAGCAACAGTCATCTATAACCTAATCTCAGAAATGACATATTATTATTTCTGCCATATTCTATTGGTCACACAGAGCATCCCTGGTACAAGGTGGGTGGGGACCACAGCAGGGTGTGAGAAGCAGGAGGTGTAGATCATTGGGGCCATCTTGAAGACTAGTTGCTACAATGTCTTTCAGTTTCCCATCCAAGCCTTCAAATGGGAGCATTCTAGGTTTCTTTTGAAGAAATTAGTAATTCCCATGGACGTTAATTAAGTAATGGTAGTGGACGAAGACCTATGGTTAACTTTAGATAAATTATCACTATATTAGCATACTCTGATTAGCTGTATCATATGTTTAAGATGATGATCTAAATTTCTGCACCATAGTTTCCAAGTTATTTCATTTCCTAGTTTTCAAAGAATACGGAGAAGGATTGCACTTGTTAAATATAGAGAATAGCCACATGGAAGATTAACTCTTCTATATATGGTCTCTACCATGTTTAATTCTAGTTCAGAAATTTAACTATATGGAAATATGTAAAATGGTATATGATATAGTGGAGTTAGGTAGTAATGTATGAAGATAAAGGGGGTATGGAGGCACAAAAGCCATGAATTCATTTTAGTTTTCAAACTGTGCAAAGCAGGGGAGATGAGATAATAAGATATTCTGCTTACCTTCAAGGAGCTAAGAGTAATTATTAGTTTCAGAACAGACTTGAACTTTGACCATCATTCCATTTTCTCCTTCCTACTAGCTTCAGGGTGGATACCCTGTCTGTCAGTTAGGGATGTTGTGAAAACCAGTGAGATGATTCTTAGTGTGTTGTGATCTCGTAAAAAAAAACAATGTGTTATATAAATGCCTTAGTAAAATTGAAAGAGCCTGTCATAGGCACCATAATTATCAGATGTCTCTACACAAAATGTGTATTTTCCCCTTCTGTAACATAAGTATTAAAGTTTCTAATACAATCACAACTGTGACGAGACTTTTCTTACAAATATGAACCTAAGTGGCAAAATGGAAGTAATTCTCTAATTAATTCAAACTAGAACCAAACCCTTTCCCCTAATTATCTGGCAAATGGACTCATTCTATCTTTATTCTGGGGGAATTAGTATTTCAGGCAAAAGTGATTTTTGACTTGCAGAACCTTAAATAATTTTCAAATAGTTAAAATAATTTTGGAGTAAAATACCATCCTTTCGAGAAATAAGAGAGTGAAATTAGAAGCCTTTAAGTTCATACAAGAAAACTGTATAAGATTAAAGAATCCAGGGTAACGTTTTTGTTCCACATTGTATCACTACTAAAATGTCTAATTTCAACGCAAATCTTGAAATTATATAGAGAGAATCCTCACCCCAAAATGGACTCTCATCTATAGTTTTTAAAATGAGATCTTTTATTTATTTTGGGGGATCTTTCATACTATCGTTAGATGCAATAGGCAAGTCGCACAAAAAATATATACACCAAGCTAGAATGATACAACATATTGCAGGTTTGAATTAGCATTAAAGGAAAAATAAATTAAAATCAGCTACAATCAAGTTTATCAACTAAGAAAGAATTGATATATTATTTTCCTTCCTCTGGAGTTGGAGTGCATAGTACAGCCCGGCCATTGGATTTTTGCTATGCTAAACTCAACCAAAGAATCGGAATTGCAGGATACTTATTGTCTGTCAGTAGACCTGATTAATTCCAAATGCTTATTATTTATAATACAGGAAAATACAAGATAATCAGCTTGTACAAATTCTTTCTTGCAGTGCTATATCTTTGAATTCTGAACCCTTAAGGAGTAATTTCTGAAAGTGCCTCCTGGTATTTTGTTACTTGCAAATTATGACTGTATTACTTTAAGAAAATTCAATATCTGGAGATCATTATTTACCAAATACATGGAGGAGAGAAAATTGTTACTATCTGTACTATAAAAAGATTCTGTTTTACAAAATGATGCACTTCATGATTCCTATAAATAGGGAGCTTCTCCAGTGCATTAAGAATGTGAATTGAATAACAGAAATGAGATGTATACAGAATTTTCCAGTCAAACATTTACAGTGGAACAAAACAAAAAAAAAAAAGATTTTTTTTTAAAGTTGAAGACTTTTTCTGATTAATTTGTGCTCAGGAAGCATTTAAACCATTTAACACAAACCACAGTCCATCTTTGGGAATCTGTTAATTTTTTTCACCAGTAATTTTATTGTAGCTTTCACCAATCAGTGTGATCAAATTTAGCTTTCAGTTCATCTAGGGCTTATTAAATCTCTCTGAATTATATCAGTCAAGATGCTAAATGAGGATGTAGAACAACTATGATCTTCTAATGCATCGGTTGCCATGGAATCTGCTCTTCTGGCCTGATTTGATCAATTTTTTTCAAGCAAGTAATTTGATAGATCTTTCCAAAGGGAAAATGTCATAATGTTCTTATACCAAATTGAAAGAACCAAATTGTTTCTTTAAATTCATAATGGTCCCCTCCTAATAACCATGATATTTTGGTCATTTTATTTACATTCAGCAGATACTAAGCCTTGAGTTTGTGTATTTTTAAAAGCGTGTCACTAAAAGTCTTTCTACTTTAACTTCCTTTTTCTATGTTTACCAAAAAAATGATCTAAAACATCCAAATCTTTTTAATATAAATATTGGTGATGTTTTCCTTGAGAAACAGTGGCTAATTGCATCATAGTTAATGAAATGTGTAGGTAAAAATACTCTTAGTGCCAACCACCACTATCATCAAAAGCCTTCATTAAATGCTGCATTTGCATATTAGATTTATCACAATTAGCAAAACTGGGATCCTTCCTCAGGATCTTTTGACCATCTAGTTCTGATAATCTGCTTCCTGAAATGAAATGGAACAGGAAAGAAATGTTATGTGCCATACTATGAAATGTTATGTGCAGGGAGGGACTTTTTCAGTTTCCCTAAACCAATCTCAAACTCTAGGCAGCACTTTTATTTTATGATTGTAGACATAAGATCCAGTGTGCATTTGCATAGTTAACTTTAATGCTGCATGAAAAGTAGGGGCATCGTGAAATTAATTAGGACCTTTACTTTCAGCCATGAGAAAGAAAAGAAGTTACCCTCTAACAGTTGCAGGCTGGCCTTTAGGTGGCAGCGTGTATCAAGGAGAGACTGACTGTGATCTTCGACAACCAAAAGTAAAAAGAAAAAAAAAAAGAGATCAGTTTCTTGTCAGAAACGTCTTCTTGCGTCTCTTGCATTTGGTTTCTTCCTCTAATGAATCTCTGAACATACGTGCCCTGTATCACTGAAATCATCACCATGCATTTTCTTTGGTACAAAAACAATATCTGTTCTTTAATATGTACCTCCAAGTACCCACTATAGTGTTATGAGCCCTGTGGGTGTTAAGAAACATTTTTTGTTTGACTGACTGTCAATACTGAGTTGGAAGTAAACATCTCAACTGCTCTATCATTTTCTGTTTCTCAAAATTGGAGCACAGAAGTTATCTGGAGAGTATTGGTCAAGATAAGAAGAACAAATACACAGTCACAGTGTTTAAAAAATATTCAGAAATGGCAATCTGTTTTTGAATTCTAGAGAAAAACTCCTGTGAGCTTCTCTCTGTGATATGCTGTTCCATCGGGTTTTTTTGGGAATTAGGCTTTGCCAGATCTGTCCAAATGCTTTGTCATAAATTCAAATATGAAGCCATGTTTACCCCTTTTCATTATAACCATATATCCATGCTGTACCCACTTTCTTCTTATGACTATAATTTTCATAGCAAAAACATAAATATAGAAAAAGTCCCTAAGAATTTTTTCTGATCTTCTTTTCTCCTATCCTAAACAGGAATTATTGGAATTTTGGAAATAATGCATGTTTCTAACTACCAATGTCTTTTGTAAAATAGACAGTAAAGGAATTAGAGCAATCCAAACATTGCAGCTCCAAAACTTGATCAGAGAATTTATTACTTTTTACATAATTGTATTCTGTTCATGTTTGATTCAGTTAGAAGTCTTTCCAACAAAGTAGGTTACAGCATCTGGAGCTTTTGATCTCAGTTAAACCTCTGATGTAATCGGGCAAAATGATCACTTCAAAAAGAAAATATAACCCCTCAAATCCCATCTCCCAATTTCTAATGATACTTTTAACCCTCTGTGTTTGTTGCAGCTGTCACCCTAAGATAACAGCTGGGTTTAGTTCTAAGCTGCAAGCTCAACTATTGCAGAACGTTTGACGATCTTCTAATGCTATGTTTGTCAACAATCGCTTATTTCCTTTGCCTACTTTTTTTTTTTAAAGGGCCCTGAAATCAAGCTCATTAATTCAGCTTATTAAAAAAAAACAAAACCCTTGCAAAAAAACTATTTAAGATGGCCTTTCCCAGCTATTTGACGTCTATAGCCCTGCTAAGTTGCAAGGGTCTTTTTCTGTCTCCCTGGTTTTTTCAGTGTTTTCAAATTCATAAAAACAAGTTTTTTCCTTGACTCTAATTTGCTCCTTTCTATCTTCAAGCTGTAATGCCCTTCTACCGAGTCTCTTGTGTTTTATCAGATGTCACTTGTTTTTATGCTGTTTATGCCTTATGCACTTTGTGCTTTTGTCCTTTTCAAACTACTTTAGATGCTTGTGGGCTTCAGCTCCCTACCACAACTGTTCTATTCCTTTGTAATCTTCCTCTTGCGGGTAGAACACAGATCAGCTGCTGTTTAATAAAGCAGGCATCTGATTTCATTCCTTTCACATCCATCAAAATGTCTTTTCCTAGAACTGGCATTCTTCCACTATTATTTGGTTAACTTGCTACATACAAGTGATTTTTCATTTCTTGATTGGGGAAAGAAACTCTCAAGGGTGATTTTTTCTTGTTGAATTGGAGAACACCAGCTCTCATCCTAGGAAAGGGCTTGCATCTCTGCCATTTTGATACCCATCCAGCCTCTAGCACCTTGATGTTACTGGCTTTGTGAAAGTTAGTGATCTTTGGAGAAAAATGTCATATATTTAAGTTCATCTTGAGTTAAAAAAAAAAAATTATTACATATCCTAAATTGATGAACTACTAAAATTAATTACAGTAATAGCAATTCTAAGTGTTCATGTGTATATGTTTGTCTTTATTTGGAAGAATCTCAGATTATAGCATTTATCTATAGACTACCATTTCTTTTCTTCCTATCACTGTTAAGAAACAAACAAGAGTTATTTTTCTCATTTTGTGGTTGGGCAAAATGAAGAAAGGCTAAGTGAGCAGAAATATAGTGACAGAGAAGGGAATAAATGTCTCCTGATTCCAAGCCTGCTGCCTCCAGCACTTTGAAGCTGCTGGCTTCTCTGAAAGTTACTGATATTCGGAGGAAAATGTCACCATTAAAGCACACTATAGCTTCTACTGGACCAAAGGGATTCTGTGCCTACCATGGGAATGCAACACAGTGATGTGTTTTTGAAAAGTCATGTGGATCTGTAACTGCTAAAAGGAGGCAATTTTCTTTGATTAACACAAGAGTCCATTAACTGATTAGAAAATGTTCTTAATAATATAGGAGGCATGAGAATTCCTGCAAGCTTCTCCTGACTGTGCAATCCATTTGGGGGTTCATTATTGAAATGCTGTTTAATGCCTAAAATGAGAATATTGAGCATTTTCAAGCAACACCTATTGTAAGGGCTGTGAATAACCAATTTTTTTCCTGAGGAGATCAGCATTATATATAAAAAATATATATATATTTAACCTTTTTTCCTAATTACAATATATGTTCGTAAAATAAAAGTTTAGAATATGCAGAGATGCAAAACCAAATTGTCTGTAATTCTCTCACTTTGGTTTAATTATTTTTCAGATTTTTAAGTAAGCATACATAAAGAATTTTACAAAAATGAGTTTGTGGGTCTCTCAAGGGAACTCCAACCAAAAGCAGCCTTTCTCCACATCTGAAAAGTTAGAGAGGGGCTTCCCTGGTGGCGCAGTGGTTGGGAATCTGCCTGCTAATGCAGGGGACACGGGTTCGAGCCCTGGTCTGGGAGGATCCCACATGCCACGGAGCAGCTGGGCCCGTGAGCCACAATTGCTGAGCCTGCGCGTCTGGAGCCTGTGCCCCGCAACGGGAGGGGCCGCGATGGAGAAAGGCCCTCGCACCGCGATGAAGAGCGGTCCCCGCACCGCGATGAAGAGCGGTCCCCGCACCGCGATGGGGAGTGGCCCCCGCTTGCCGCAACTGGAGAAAGCCCTCGCACGAACCGAAGACCCAATACAGACAAAAATAAATAAATAAATAAATTAAAAAGAAAAAAAATCCTTAAAAAAAAAAAAAAAAAGTTAGAGAGAAAAACCCCAGAGGAGTATAGAGGCAAAAATACTGTTTATTACTAACAGAGGGTAGGTAGAGCAAGTAGCTTTATATCTGTTATAGGCTTGCAATAAGAAATTCTAAGATTATGCAGATTCCCTGTTATAGTGTCTGGTTCTAAACTGGGTTGTGGCCCATGCAAGAATCCTGTTCAGGTAAAACTTATAGCCTGGAAGAGAGAAAAGTCTGTGTTCTCTGCAGGAATGCTCCATCTCAAGAGGAAGTGAGTGAAGTTAAGCAGAGCATGTCCAGTTATTTGTTCACATTTACCAACAAATTAATTCACAGGGCCAAGAGAATGTGCATTATACAAATTAGTTTCCCTTAACTGGAAGAACACATCAGTACGGAGAAGTATTTCTCATCAGCAAGGTCACACAATACCTGTTGGTTTATATTTTGCCCTGTCCCCCCATTTAACCAGGAAACTTGATTTTTTTCTAGATTCTAGGTGAACTCACTGGATTTACATTAGCCAAGCATGGTTTTAGGCATATAGCATGAATCAAAACTGGAAGTTATTATTATTATTAATTACTATTATTATGTACAAAGAAAAAAACTGATAAACAATATGAGGGGAAGATTGATGCTACTCCACTTCAAGACATACTATAAAGTGACAGTAGAAAAGAATAAACAAATAGATCAATGGAACAGAGTAGAGAGCCCAGAGATGGACCCACATAAATGTAGTCAACTGATCTTTGACAAAGAAGCAAAGATGATACAATGGAGAAAAGATAGTCTTCAACAAGTGGTACTGGAACAACTGGACATGCAAGTGCAAAAAAAATGAATCTAGACACGGAATTTGTACCCATCTCAAAAATTAATTCAAAATGGATCATAGACCTAAATGTAAAATGAAAAACTATAAAACTCCTAGAAGGTAAAATAGGAGAAAACCTAGATGACCTTAGACTTGTTAATGACTTTTCAGATACAACACCAAAGGTGTGATCCAAAAAGAAAGAATTGATAAGTTGGATTTCATTAACATTAAGAATTGCTTTGTGAAAGACAATGTCAAGAGAGTGAAAAGACAAGTCATAGACTGTGAGAAAGTTTGAAAAAGACCGATAAAGCTGATAAAGAACTCTTACCAAAATATACAAAGAACTCTTAAAATTCAACAATAAGAAAACAACTCAATTAAAAAATGGACCAAAGATCTTATTTAAGAGGTCCCTTACCAAAGAAGACATACAGATAGTAAATAGCATATGAAAAGGTGCTCCACATCAAATGTCATCAAGGAAATGTAAATTAAAGCAATGAGATACCGCTCACTTCACACCTATTAGAATAGCTAAAATCAAGAACACTGACAACACCAAATACCGTTGAGGATGTGGAGTAACAGAAACTCTCACTTATTGCTTGTAGGAATACAAAATAGTATTATGGTAAATACAGCCACTTTGGAAGATAGTTTGGTGGTTTCTTGCAAAACTAAGCATACTCTTACCATACGATCCAGCAGTCACATTCCTTGGTATTTACCCAAAGGAGTTGAAAACTTATATTTACACAAAAACCTTCATACGTATGTTTATAGCAGCTTTATTCATAATTGCCAAAACTTGGAAGCAACCAAGATGCCCTTCAGTAGGTGAATGGATAAACTGTGGTACATCTAGACAATGGATTATTATTCAGTGCTAAAAAGAAATGAGCTATCAAGACATGAAAAGACATGGAGGAACCTTAAATACATATTACTAAGTGAGAGAAACTAATATAAAAAGGTTACATATTGTTTGATTCCAACTACATAACATTTTGGAGAAGGCAAAACTATGGAGACATTAAAAAATATCAGTGGTTGTCAGGGGTTAGGAGGGGGGAAGGATAAATAGGCAGAGCATAAAGGATTTTTAGTAATTCATTGAAATTACTGAATATGTTACTATAATCGTGGATACATGTCATTATAAATTTGTCCAAACTCATAGAATGTACAATACCAAAAGTGAACCATAATGTAAAAAACTATAGACATTGGGTGATGATGTGTCAGTTTAGTTTCATCAGTTGTAACAAACGTACCACTCTGATGAGGGATGTTGATAATGGGAGAGGCTATACATGTTCAGGGGCAGGGGTATACAGGAAACCTTTGTACCTTCTGCTCAATTTTGCTGTGAACCTAAAACTACTCTAAAGAATAAAGTCTACATAATTCTGTGTTAAATTGGTTGATTTAACCTCTAAATATTAGAAGTAGAAGTACATAAATATTGGCTTAAATAATCAAAAAGGACTTAATGGAGTAAGTTGGACTTTATTTGACCCATGAAAGATTGGATACATTTTGGCTGTGACTCAAAAGGGGAATAGCGTTCACAAAGGAATAGCAGTATCAGAGGTTCAGAGAAAATTATGTCAAATTAGAACACTAGTGTAATCCTTGGCTTTCTTCTTAAAGTGGCTTTGGAAAGTATATGTTGAAACTTCAGAGCTGTACTGGGAGAATCCAGTTCAGTACCTTCACCATTATAATAATTCCGCTTTTCTCCCTCTATTCTTTGGTCTATCTATATTTTCCTGATCTTTGTAACAAAATAATGAAAATAGTAAGAATTGGAAAATTGAATCTGGATAGTACTAACAATTAGAAGAGTTACCTCTGTGAGAACTTAACTTGAAATCTCATGAAGTGATTATGAATAGCCCTTAATTAACATTCACTTGAACATATTTGTTGTAACCACTAAGTGATAACTCTGGTCTAACATTTAGGGTTACATTACACAGTAAATAGTACCTACAGTTACCAAGTATTTCATGCAAGTTAACAATATATAGAGGATGCAGTGAACATTGTTGAAACCAAGAATATAAGCATCTAAAAAAGTTGTTCACCAGGGGCTAGTATAAATTCTATGATAAAGAGGGTCCATTGCACTTTCACACATATAATGATTGTTGTTATAAAATGTTGAATCAACCATAATCATTTATATTTATCAATTTTGATTTCTTGGTGCTTTTGATAATAATAGCACATGCAACTGTGGAATTCTTTACCATTTGATACCTGTTTATACTGTGAATAATAACAAAAAACTTTACATTAAATGGTCTCTGGAGCAGGAAAGTATTTTCTACTGGAATAAATTCTAGGGGTAGATTTCTGATTCATGAATAGATAGTTGAAAAATTCAGTTAGGATTAGGCTTTTTAGTTACGTTAGCCATTATTTTTTCTCCCTCTTGGGAAAATCTAAAGCCCAAGGCAAAGCTAGAATTTATTAACTTCTATCACATAATCAGTACATTCTTCTTCACATAGTAACTAATTCCAAACCATCAGGGTGTGGATTACACCTTTTTTTTTAAAATGGGTTTCACTTTTAAAATCACTAATATTTAACTTCAAAAAATTCAATTATTATAATCCTATCTTCTGCCTACACAGACAACAATTTATAAAACCTTTAAAACTCTTTCTTCATTTCTGCTTGGTATACCAATAAATGGTATATGTAACATACTCTATCTAATATCTATACAAAAAGTGTTTCCTTTTGCCTTGTAAAATATTTTGAACCTAATTGTGATTTTTAAAAATAAAACACATGTTTTACCTTAGTCTTTTCCACCCCATGTGTCTTGGTTGTTGTTTGTTTGCTAATGTGACGTTTCTTCTCTGCATCATATCCATTGATTGATTGGATGCTTATGAAATATTTGAATTCAACCTCATTGGATCTATTTTTATCTCACACTGAGCATTCTGTTGGGTAATTTTCTTTAGATAATAGACACATATATTTAGAGTTTTATGTTATGATAATGTGGTATAATGTAATACATCTTATTAATTTCCTAATAATCATTTTGGCATTGAATAGCTTACTTCTTTAGAATGTATTTACTTATGATACCATTATGGATACATAACGATGCATGAGTTTATAAACTTGTATAAATGTTTACACTTTTCCAAAAAGCCTTACCATAAATTTTTAAAGGCACTGTACAATTAGTTAATGCTGTATGTTTTCTAAGAGACAGTAACTTCCTAATGGGAAAATTAAAGAATCAATTCCAGGAAAATCAAAGTTTGATAATCAAGGGTTGATAACATAAATTAGCCTCATGATGATACTGAAAGTTATTGCTCTGTGTGGTGCAAGTGTGGTAGAAAAAATGGCAATTGTGTCTCTAGTTGTATATGACATAGAATTCTTGTAAAAGTTGTCCTTTGATTCGTAATTGTAGTGCTGTTTCTCTTTCTCTTGATTTACTGTGTATATCATTGCTCAAAACAACAACAATGAAAGCAATCACATTCTCATCAGGCATAAAACTGTGTGATTGACAAGTGAGTCTGCCATTTTGGTTTAGTAACCCTGTTACAACTGTGTCATATTTTTTACAGTTGTGATTCATTAAGTACCCGCCTATGCCTGTGCCATTTTTTTTCATTATATGTTAGCTTTTGAGCAATTTCTGTTATTTATTCTCTTGCCAAGACAAACCCAGTGAGGTTGCTTGGGAGCAATCATTCTTTCAGGACTGATAGCTTGGCTTTTTTCTAGGACATTAGTTGGTGACTTTTTTTGCAATACATGTTTTTGCAATACATGTTTTTTTTGCAATACATTTTTTTTGCAATACATTACATGTATACATTACATACAATACATTGCATACAATACATGTTTTTTTTTTTGCAATACATTACTCTTGGATGATACCGATGTAGTTTGATTAGAAATCAGGACACTGTCAAATAAAGAAGGGTTTCTTTAGGGCTGAAATAGAGTATGCTACCCAGGAAGCCTTAAGATAGAGCATAAACTCTTTAGGAACATATTACAGTGACACTGTGTGAAGCAAAATCATGTGTCATATCAAATTTGCAAGAAGATAAGGATGTTTGTTGGAATGATAATGTATGGGAACAGTCAGACCAATTCATATTTCTGTCAAATATAAGGTTTTAGAAACTTTCTAACAATTCTCTACAGTATACATATCTGCCATACTACTGCCTAGGAATAGAAGAAAGAATGATCTCAATAGATTTGCCTAAGGTTAGTCACTGAACACATAAGTTAGTGATTAAGAAAACATTTTTAACATTTTACCTTTAGGAAGGATATGTGCAAATTTCCTCATTTTTCAAAACATCTTTAGATACTGCACAAGATGATTAATTTAGAGCTAGAAATTTAACAGCATAATTTAAAGTCATAGAGGCAACCACTGGGATATCTCAAATGAGTAATAATAGGTGGAGGAGAGAGAGGAAGAGAAGAGCAAGGTAGGTGCCCAAATTCCTCATCTCTCATGATGAGGAAACAGGGGAAACTGCCAGGCATTATGAATAAAGAGAGATATAGAGGTATATTGTGGTGATGGTAACCAGTAAAATAACTAAAAATAAAAATGTTGAAATACCTGTTGTAGAAGAATAGAGCTAGAAGGTTAGATCTGGGGAAAGAGACCTTACCTTCTCATTCGTAAATTCCATATTGTTTGAATTTATTTTTTTGTGTGTATTCTCTATCTTTAGAAAAGATACTCTCCATTGGTATTTCCATTCTCTATTCTCCTTGTCTATACATTTTATAATCACATGTAGCTTTACCCAAATCTCAAATAGCTTATACCTTCACATTTCTCTATAAGAATGAGCCATCTCATATGATCTCCAAGAGAGTTTTCACTGGTTTTGTGCCTCTGCCAGTCCTCTAGGTGGGACTGCCTACACAGTGCCTACACTGTCAGATTGAGGGCTTAGTGGAGGAAAACAGTTGTTATAGAATATGGTTCCAAAGGTTAGAACAAAGACCTATATGCAAATATTGGAAGAAGAGAAAAATCAGAGTAAGATAGAAGAAATTCCTTCTGGAGGTACTGAGGACCTGTCACTGAAAGTTTCAGCTTAAGATAGGTGCATTAGCTTCATTTATAAGTGGGCAGTGAGACAAAATTGTGGCTGAATTTTTGCCTTGTTGGGGTGTAGGGTTTATGCAGGAAATCTTTTTTCTTCTGCTATGTAGAAGATGTAGTGCACAGCCTCTAGGGTAGTATCTCTCCATATATGATCCATATGTATGCTGAATGAGAATCAACCTGGGGTGTTTGGAACTTTATGGGCTCCAGACTATACATGCTGCTTCAGAATCTTTTGAGTCCTGGGAATCTTAACATTTAATAATGTTGGTTTTGGTGTCCACTAAAGTGTGAGAGTCTCTGCATGGAAAGCAGAAACACATACAAAAATTGTTCCAGATAAGTATGTTTCAAGAATGTGGCTCTTATGTGACCATTGCAATGTGTGTAATGAAATAGTGTCTGGGAAGAAGATGGTCAATGTCAAGATATTTTTTTAATTGTGTTCATTTTGTTTTGTAGTTTTATCTTCTCTCTTCTTCTTATATTATTTTTCTTTCACTTCGTGCTATAGAAATAGTGATGAATGCTGATGAGGCAATAGATAATCCAACCCCAGACTCTCATTTTTGGGTAATTATTTGAAACCAGAACAGCACTTAACAGCACTGACTTATCTGTCTTGGGAGATTAACTAATTAAAAGCTCAAGCAAGACAGGCTCTGGTTTTTTGTTTTCTTTTCTAAGCTGGTTAAGGGAAAGAAAAGAGAAAAATAAGAATATTTTGCCTTCTGATGTTTTTCTGCCATCATTTTATATTTGTAAAATATGTAGTGTGTCTGTGATTTCTCTTTTCTGAAAAATAGAATGGCAGATTAATATGAAATGGTGGGGGAGGCACAACCGAAAAATGAATCAAATTTATTCAGCCAGAATTACTTAAAAAGATGCAGTAGAAGAGGGCAATGTTTTAGACAAATTACCCAGATGATTGGGAGAAAGCAAATAAAAGTTTTGGGTTTGTTTCATTAACTAGGTATATTTTTTATACTGTCTTAAACCAGTGTACTTTGTGGACTGTAAATTTTAGTCTCAATTATTAACCTAATATGACTGATTAATGAGATATATGCTACAGTACAAGTAATCACTTCATTGATTACACAAAAACAAATGCCACTATCTTGTCGCTGATATGAGAGAGGATATCTTGGTTTGGATTTTTGTTTTTACTTTTATTTTGCTTAAGACCACCATCAAATCAAACCTCAGTATATTTCCGTGGTCTTACACTTGGCCAGGTTAGTATTGAAAATGTGTCTTCTTGAGAGCCCTTGTTGCACTTGGGTGCACGTTTACTTTTGGAGCTGTGTAGTGATCTATCAAACCATCTTTTTAAAGCAAAATCCATTTCAAACGACAGTACCCTATCTTTAAAAGTTTCCAGTCACTTACCATTTTAAGAAAAGCACAAATACCTGCCATGGGCAGCAGGGTTTTGGCTAAATTTCACACATTATTAATCTTATGATGTTCACTCATAAAGTATGGGTAGTTTGGTTGCACTTTTCCTTTTCATATGCACTTTTAAACTGTGTAATGTCACTCTGCTCTCCCCTCAGAAGTGGCTGTGATATCGTTTTGTGTGAAATGATCCTGTTTATAGTTTTGATGTCATCTTGTTAAATCTGGGAAGTGATTAGGGGGTTCTTTGATTTGAGAAACACGTAAAGATATTGTGACTGTTGTCATTTATGAATTCAGATTCATCCATGTAGATTACATCCCTTTTTCTTTTGCTTTTGAAATGAAAAGACGAGTGCTTTTAACATTATTCTTTAAGATGGTATGTGCTCTTTAGGAGAATCTGAAATGGAACTGTAATAAATATTCATCTAATCTACAGGACTTGCACACAGAGTTTATCACCATTTCAATTTCAAGCTTTCATTATCTGCCTCTTGCACTGTCGCTTTGGACTAGCTCATTTTCCCCCCTTTGATAGTGACAACAAAAGAGCTAGACCATTTTTATAGTTTGTGGTTATGTTTAGGCTTAGTAAAAAAATCTTATAATTCATTTATTCATGCATGCTTGTCTCATGGGATAAGGTAACCATATCATTTGCTTCAATTCTTTCCTTTCTTCTTTAAATTCGGGAGCTCTTCTTTTTATTTCTAAATTCATTTTCTTTATACATCCAATTCTCTCCGGCACTCCTGTGAACAGCTGTGGTTGGTGATGGGGAGATGTTTTGCGATAGTGCTTCTGCATTCTGCACATCCCCCCTGAACGGCTTTATAGAACATGGAAAAGTACAGTCTAGCTCTGTAGCAGATGGACTTTCAAATAGCATTCACTGAGATCTTTCCCTTTCATATCAAGAAACACAGCTATATACCCTGCTTAGTATGCTGACATTTCACAGTTGATATCCTCATATATTTTCCCTCTCACTTGATGGCAGGGATGGGGAATTAAGGTGCCCTTTTCAAGCAAAACATGCTTTTTTTTTTTTTTTCAGCATCTGTGAATGTTGACTACAACAAATCTATTTGGCTGAATTCTACATGTTTTCTAAATTCCTATGTTGTACACCTAATGCAGTGACTACCACCTGTTGGAAAAATGCTAAATTGTTCTCTAAGTGTTTGTTAGCATTTAGCTCAATGATTGCTATATTTTAATATATATTTAATTTAGTAATTCTTAAGAGAGTAATTTTTATGCCATCTTTCATTTTTTTTTCCCTCCACTAGTTTGAGTACTTGTATTTTATTAATTTAAAAATGTACAGAAATTGGCACCAAAATAATTCTTGGACAATTCGATGGTATCAAATACAGTGTTTAAAAATTTTTGACAGTGAAAAGCACTATCTAGTTTAAATTATGTCCTGTGTTTTGAACTGATTTTACTTTGTATTCTGGAGCAATTAGATGACCAAGCAACTTTTCCAAATGGAAAAAAAAAAAAAAAAAAAAAAAGAGTTTTGCCAAAGAGATGGGGAATTGCACACATTTTAAGCTTCTTTATAAAAGGCAGTTTCAAATATCAAAAAGTTTCAGCAGAAATATTGCATGCTTATTCTTGGTTCTGCAGTAAATTTGGTTATGGAAAATTTAATGCAGTCTGTGTGAAGAGTCTGGAGATAAGTAAGTGTGTTGTTTCCTCTTGGGTAACTCCAAATTGTTTTCTTTAAACTTGTGATTTAGCAGGTAATTCTCTAGGTGAACCTTAACAATCTGGTTATACAGTAGCGCCAGGCCCTCAAAAACAGCAGGTGATTAGCTAGCTGCCTCCACTTCCAGCTCTGGGCCTAAGGGAAAAAGACATGTGAATCTTTATGAAGAATTTTAGTGCAGGGTTTATTTAGATTGAAAAGCATCCATGGATGGTCATTAGAGAAGTTTTTAAGGGGTTTAGGATCCATTAGTCAGTGGCAGTTTGAAAATTTCATTTGTACATATGGTACTTCCTCATATGGTACCATTCATATGGTACTTCCTCTCTTGTTTATTTGAAAGGGAGACAAATGCTTATGAAAGATTTAAGATTAACCTATGGAAACAGAAAAATTTGTTCCCTGAGAAATAGAAAATAATCTGTGACAGGAAAGTGTTCAAAATCAGTGACTCTGACCATTTTGTGGTAGTAGAAAGTGGATTTTGTTAAAAATGAGTGGGCACAGCAGGAACAGGTTATTATTTATAATAGTGGCTAACAGCTTGAGGGCCACAATTGTATGCCAGATGCTGGGCCGACTGCTTCATGTGTATAATCACATTTTATCTGTATAACCCTATAAAGTAGGAACTATTATTTCTCCTGTTATACAGGTGAGAAAATTGAGACTAAGAAAGATAAGTGTGGAAGACAGAAAAATGGCTTCTCCAGATATGTCCACATCCTAATCCCTGGAACCTGTAGCTATGTTATCTTACTAGGAAAATGACACCTTTCAGATGTGATTAAGATTAAGGACCTTGGGATGGGATGGGGGAGATTATCTTGGCTTATCTGGGTGAGTCCATCCTCATCACATAAGTCTTTAAAAGAGGAAGCATCTTTTCTGGTTGTGGTTAAAGATCTAGATGTGATGATGAAAGAAGGGTCAGAGAGAGAAAAAATTGTGGCTTGGAAGTTGGAAGAAAGGTGCCATGAGCCAAGGAATGCAGGCATACTCCAGAAATTGGAAAATATGAGGAAACAGATTCTCCCTTAGAGGTTTCAGAAAGTGTCTTAGTCTGTTTAGGCTGCAATAACAGAACCACAGACTAAGTGGCTTATAAATGACAGAAATGTATTTCTCACAGTTATGGAGGCTGGAAGTCCAAGATCAGAGTGCCAGCATGATTGGGTGAGGGTGTTTCCAGGTCACAGACTTCATGTTATATCCTCACATGGCAGAAGGGTCTAGAGAGCTCTGTGGGGTCTGTTTTATAAAAACACTTGTCCTATTCATGAGGACTTTGCCTTAATGACTAAAGCACCCCCCAAAAGCTGCACTTCCTAATTGTGTCACACCAGGAATTAGGATTTCAACATATAAATTTTAGGAGGCCACAAACATTCAGACCATAACAGAAATGAACAGAGCATGGCAAACATCTTGACTTTAGTCCAGTGAGACCCAAGTCAGACTTCTCATCCCCAGAACTGCAAGATAATAAATTTGTGTTGTTTTTAAACCACTACATTAATGATAATTTGTTATAACAACAATAGAAAATTAAGATAATAATAGTATTTGTATCCATAGAAGGTCTGAGAAAGCCTTAGAATACCTAGCAGGGCTGACAGAAGGTATTTCTCTCTCAAAGCCAGTCAGTAAAGGCTAGAGGAGGTGACTGCTACTTCAAATGTGAAGACAGCAATTCAAGACTTCAAGAAACATAGAAAATCAAGGAAATGTGACATCATAAAAGGATCACAATAATTTTCCAGTAGTTTACCACAAAGACATGAATACTGCAATTTATCTGATAAAGAAATAAATACACACACACACACACACACACACACACACAAACCACAGAAGGACAATTCAACAAAATTAGGAAAACAATACATGAACAAAATGAGAAGATCAACAAAGAGATAGAATAGTAAAAAGAGAACCAAATAGAAATTCTGGAGCTGAAGAATACAATGAATGGAATGAAAGATGTAATAGAGAGCATCAGTAACAGAATGGATCAGCCATAAGAAAGACTCTGCAAAGTAGAAGACAGGAACTTTGAAATTATCCAGTCACAGAAGAGCAAAGAAAAAAGAATGAAAAAGAGTGAAGAAAGCCTATGTGAGCTATGGATAATGTCAAGATAAGCAATCTGTAAATTAATTAAATCCCAGAAGGAGAAGAGAGGGAAAACTTATTTAAGGAAATAATGACTGGGGACTTCGCAAATCTGGGGATAGATTTGGACATCCAACTTCATGAAGCTTATATGTCCCCAGACAAATTCAGCTTAAAGAGATCTTCTCCAAGACACGCTATAATAAAATTTTCAAAAGTCGAAGACAACGAGAGAATCATAAAAGCAATAAGAGAAAGAAGCTCATCACTCACATGGGACTTGCACTAAGTCTATCAGTGGGTTTCTCAGCAGAAACCTTAAAGGCCAGGAGAGAGTGGGATTATATATTCAAAGTGCTGAAATAGAAAGAAAAAATCTGTCAACAAAGAATACTTTAGGAAAGTGGTCCTTCAGAAATGAAGGAGAGAGAAATATTTTTCTGGACAAACAAAGCTTGAGGGAATTCATCATTACTAGACCTATATTGCAAGAAATACTGAAAGGAGTTCTTCAAGTTGAAATGAAAGGATGCTAATTGGTAACATGAAAATATATGAAAATATACAGCACACCGGTAAAGGTAAGTATATATTCAAATTCAGAATACAGTCAGTCCTTTGTATCTGCAGATTCCAAATCCATGGATGCAAACAAATACAGATAAAAAATATTTGAAAAGGACTTCCCTGGTGGCACAGTGGTTAAGAATCCACCTGCCAATGCAGGGGACGTGGGTTCGAGCCCTGGTCCAGGAAGATCCCACATGCCACGGAGTAGCTAAGCCTGTGTGCCACAACTACCGAGTCTGTGCTCTAGAGCCCACAAGCCACACCTACTGAAGCCCACGCGCCTAGAGCCCATGCTCTGCAACAAGAGAAGCCACCGCAATGAGAAGCCCGTGCACCTCAAAGAATAGCCCCCACTCACTGCAACTAGAGAAAGCCTGTGTACAACAATGGAGACCCAATGCAGCCAAAAATAAAAATAAATAAAAATTTATTTTTTAAAAAATTGAAAAACATTCCAAAAAGTTTCAAAAAGCAAAACTTGAATTTGTCATGAGCCAGAAACTACTTACATAGCATTTACATTGTCTTTATAACTATTTACATTGCATTTATATTGTATTAGGTATTATAAGTAATCTAGACATTATTTAAAATATACAGGTATACCCATGTTACCTATACATGTGTAGGTTACACATACAGTAACCTACATGTGTGTAGGTTATACGCAAATACTACACCATTTTATATGAGAGACTTGAGCATCTGTGGATTTGGATATTCGTGGGTGGGGGGAAAGTCCTGGAACCAAGCCCTTGTGTATATCAAGGGCAATTGTACTCTAATACTGTAATATGGTGGTGTGTTAGCCACTTAATTCTAGTAAAAAGGTTAAAGGCCAAAAAATATTAAAAATAACTATAGCTATAATAATTTGTTAATGAACACTCAACATAAAAGAGGTAAATTGTGACATCAAAAAACATAAAGAAGGGGAGGAGTAACAATAGAGTTTTCATACACAATCAAAGTTGTTATCAGTGTAAAATAAACTGTTATATCTGTAAGATGTTTTATGTAAGCCTCATGGTAACCACAAAGCAAAACCTACATTAGATACACAAGAGATGAAGATATCAAGAGAATAAAAGTAAAATCATCAATTCACAAAGGAAGACAGCAAGAGAGGAAGAAAGGAACAGGTGAACTACAAAACAGCCAAAAAACGATTAATATATAACATTAATAGTTCTTATCTATCAATAATTACTCTAAATGTAAGTAGATTAAATTACAAAAAACATAGAGTGGTTGAATGGATTTAAAAAAAAAGAGCCAATTATATGCTGCTTACAAAAGACTAACTTCAGAATTAAGAACAAAGCGAAGAAATGAAAAAAAAGAATTATTCCATTCAAATGGTAACCAAGAGAGCAGGGGTAACTATACTTATATCAGACAAAATTAACTTAAAAAAAGACTGATAAGAGACAAAGAAGTTAATTATATAACAATAAGTGAGTCAAATCATTGAGACTATAACAATTGTAAATATATATACACTTATCATTAAAGCACATAAACATATTAAGCAAATGCTAACAGATCTGAAGGGAGATATAGACAATACATTAATACTAAGGAACTTCAAAACACCACTTTCAACAATGAGTAGGTCATCCAGATGGAAAATCAATAAAGAAATGTTGGACTTTAACTATACTTTAAACCAAATGGACCCAACAAATATATACAGGATATTCCTTCCCACAGCAGCAGAATACACATTCTCATAAAGCACACAGGGAACATCTCCAGGATAAGTCATATGTTAGATCATGAAACAAGTCTTATCATTTAAAAAGACTGAAATCATACCAAGCATTTTTTCTGGCCACAAAAAATATGAAACCAGAAATCAATACCAGGAGGAAAACTGTAAAATTCACAAACATGTGGAGATTAAACAACACACTCCTGAACAACCAATAGGCCAAAGATGAAACTAAAAAAAGTATACTGAAACAAACAGAATGGAAAAAAAGTTTACCAAAATTATGGGATGCAGCAAAAATTTTAGAAGGAAATTTCATAGGGATGAATGGCTCCATTAAGAAAAAAGAAATATCTCAAAGACACAACCTCACATTACACCTCAAGGAACTAGAAAAACAACAACAAATTAAGCCAAAAGTTAGCAGAAGGAAGGAAATAACAAAGATCAGAGCAAAAATAAATGAAATAGATAGCAGAAAAGCAATAGAAAAGATCAACAAATGTAAGAGTTGTTTTCTTGAAATGGTAAACAAAATGGGCAAACCTTTAAACTAACTAAAAAGAGAGAAGACTAAAATAAATAAAACTAGAAATCAACAAGCAGACATTACATTACAGAAATACAAAGGATCATAAGAGACACTATGAACAATTATATGCCAACAAATTGGATAATCTAGAATAAATGGATAAATTAAAAAAACATACAACCTAGCTAGACTGAGTCAGGAATAAACAGAAAATCTGAACAAACCAATAACTAGTACGGAGACTGAATCAGTAATCAAAATACCTCCCCACAAAAAATTTCCTGAACCAGATGGCATGACTGGTGAATTCTGCCAAACATTTACAGAAGAATTAATGCATTCCTTCTCAAACTCTTCCCAAAAATTGAAGAGGAGGGAACACTCCCAAACACATTTTATGAGGATAGAATTATCCTAATAACAAAGCCAGCTAAAGTCACTTCAATTAAAGAAAACTACAGGCCAATATCCCTGATGAACATAGATACAAAACTTCTCAACAAAATACTAGCAAACCAATTTCAATAGCACAAAGGATCATACACCATGATCAAGTGGGATATATCTCTGGGATACAAGGATGGTTCAATATACACAAATCAATAAATTTAAAACACAACATTAATAGAGTGAAAACAAAAATCATATGATCACCTCAATAGATGCAGAAAAATCATCCTCTCGTGATAAAAAAAAAAAAAAAACTCTCAACAAATTGGGCATAGAAGGAACATACCTCACTACAATATAGACCATATATAAAAGCCCATAGCTAACATCATATTCAATAGTGAAAGGCTGAAAAAGTTTTTCCTCTAAGATCAGGAACAGGGCAAGAGTGTCCACTCTCACCACTCCTATTCCACTACTACTGGAAGTGCTAGCCAGAGCCATCAGAAAAAGAAATAAAAGGCATCCAAGTCAGAAAGGAAGAAGTAAAATTGTTTCTGCTGGCAGACGACATGAGTTTCTATATAGAAACCCCTAAAGACTCCTCCAAAAAACTGTTAGAACTAATAAACAGATTCAGTAAGTTGCAGAATAGAAATTTAGCATACAAAAATTAGTTACATTTCTATACACTAAAAATGAACTATCTGTAAAAGAAATAAAGAAAAAAATTCCCATTTACAATTGTATCAAAAACAATAAAATACTTAGCAATAAATTTAATCAAGGCGGTAAAAGATCTGTCGACTAAAAACTATAAGACTTTTATGAAAGAAATTGCAGAAGACACAAGTAAATGGGAAGATATCCCATGTTTATGATCAGAATAATCAATATGTTAGAATGTTCATACTACCCAAAGCAATCTACAGAGTCAGTGGAATCCTTATCATAATTCCAATGGCATTTTTCACAGAACTAGAACAAACAGTTCTAAAATTCATATGGAAATAACATGTGTTGGTGAGACTATGGAGAAAATGTAACCCTTGGGCATTCTTGGTGGGAATGTAAATTGGTATAGCACATTATTATTATTATTATTATTATTTTTCAGCCAGTTTTATTCCCAATAGCCAAGACATGGAAACAACAACCCAAGTGTCCATCTACCAATGAATGGATAAAGAAGATGTGGCATGCATATATATATATGCATATATGGCATATATATATTTATTTCAGGCATGAAAAAGGACCACTGCCATTTGTGAAAACGTGGATGGAACTTGAGGGTATTACAGTAAGTGAAATAAGTCAGAAAAAGAAAGACAAATTCTGCGTGATCTCAGTTATATGTGGAATCTAAAAAAGCCGAACCCATAGAAATAGAAAGTGGAATGGTTGTTGCCAGGAGCTGGGAGATGGGGAAAATGGGGAGATGGTCGAAGTGTACAATTCCCAATTATAAGATGAATGGTTCTGGGGATCTGATGTATAGCATGGTGACTATAGTTAACAATATTATATTATATACTTGAAAGTTTCTGGGAGAGTAGATCTTGAATGTTCTCACCTCTGAAATAAAATGGTAATTTTGTGAGGTCATAGAAGTGTTAACTCTTAACTAACTCTATTGTGGTAACTATTTCATAGTATATACATGTATCAAATTTTCACATTGAACACCATAAACTTAACACAATGTTATATGTCAATTACATTTCAATAAAGCCAGAAAAAAAGTTAAATAAACAAATAACATTGGTACACGTGAAAGAAAAACATTTATTGAGTGTCTACTATATGCCAGGTATCGGGCTAGGTGCTGGATAGGTGGTAGGATATATTGATACATAAAACAGTCATGGTTCTTGCCTTTTTGAGGTATTCTTTTGTTGAAGACATCAAAAAATACAAAAACAAGGAAAGAGATGAACAAATATAATTACAATTGTGATAAGGGTTATGGGGCATATAAATGTATGAATTGTGATAGAATATGATATTAACCATAACTGACATTCTTTAAATGGTTAGAGAAGTTTTCTCTGAAGAGGTAATGCTTACCTTAAAACTATGTGTAAATTGAGAGGCATAGGAAAACTAGCATTTGGGAAACTGGAGTACTAGGCATAGAAAAAGACATATGCTAGTGTCCAAGGAAGGAAAGAGCTTGTTGGTGTGTTCACAGAACTGAAAGAAGTCTTTAATAGTTGGAAAAGAGTAAGCTAGAGACAAGACTCGTGATGAGGTTGAAATTGTGCGCCAGATCAGGTAGGGCTTTTATAGGCCATGCATAAGAATTTGGGTTTTACTCTAGTTGCTATAAGAAGTCCTAAAAGTGTTCGCAGAGCAAGGAAATAACATGAATTGATTTATGCTTTGTGAAAATTGGATGTGCAGAAAGTGGATTGCAAAGGACAAAAGTCGAGGCTCAGGAATGAAGAGAACTGTAATCCATGACACATTAAAGATACCTCTTCCCCAGTTTGCACAGGTTTAGTGACTGTCTCCTCCTGAAACAGATTCTACATGATTACTGTCTCTAGAAAAAGGAAGAGAGGCTGTTTTACATGTGCATTATCTTTTTTTTTTTTTTTAAATTTATTTATTTATTTATTTTTGCTGTGTTGGGTCTTCGTTTCTGTGCGAGGGCTTTCTCTAGTTGCGGCGAGCGGGGGCCACTCTTCATCACGGTGCGCGGGCCTCTCACTATCACGGCCTCTCTTATTGCGGAGCACAGGCTGCAGACGCGCAGGCTCAGTAGTTGTGGCTCACGGGCCTAGTTGCTCCGCGGCATGTGGGATCTTCCCAGACCAGGGCTCGAACCCGTGTCCCCCTGCATTAGCAGGCAGATTCTCAACCACTGCGCCACCAGGGAAGCCCGCATTATCTTTTAGTTAAGATTTCAACTGCCAAAAATATGAGCTCCTTAAATGACTGGATGTAAACAACAAAAATTTGTCAGCCTTGCTGTCATACTAATTTATCCTTTTGGCATAAGCATTTGTATATTTTTTGCCAAAATTTGTATTGTGATTTGGGGACAAATATTAATCTAATCTTGAGTTGGAAAGCTAACAGGAAGAACTAAATCTTCAATATCACAGCTTATATGAGAGTTATTCTAAATATTTTCTTCTGACTCAGTATAATTTATAAAATTCAGGAGAATTAGTCTAGTTTATTAGGTATGAAGTTGTATCTGGTACAGATCTAATATCTGTACATATTTCTATTACCTCTGATGATGAACTCACCTTTATATAAGAAGCTCTGTTTTGCTCTAAAGACATTACATGAAATTTAAAAGATACCAAAACTATAAGTGAATGCAACTTCTAATTTCATTTTGAATTAAAAAACCATCACTAGTGCAAAACTCCACAATAATGACAAGCTAAGGCTGTATATATAAGAAAAAAACATCCTTTAAGAAATTAAAAAGCTAATCATCTTACAACATAAACACTTATCCACACTGTTTATATATTGTATTCTGCTTGTTAAAGAGATTTTAAGAGTCTGCATTAGTGTGTAGAGTTAGTGCCATGTTGGTGAATTAAAGTTGCTAACTACTTCAATTGTCAAGTGTTCATTTCAGTAGATTTTCGCCTTGCATCCTAATGTGGTTTTCAAGTCTCACTTTGATGAATTTTATTGTTACATTAGATACACTCTGGGTTTTCCAATCAGTCATGTCCACTTCATCACTGTCAATGTGCTACCATAACATTAAATATGACCAGAGGTAAACATTATTGAAAGCTGTGCCTGTTACTGCTGTTTTACAGTAGCGTAATTTTGTTTTTATTTCCTTTGATTTTATTCTGATATGGGTTTCAGCAGTATTTGCCTGCAGCCTTTTTCAACTTTTCTTTTTAATTAAAAAGCCTAATTGGGAGTAATAAAAATTTCCAATTAAGGCTTTTAAATAAAAACTGAAAGCTGAAAGTGGCTCTGGTTGCAGATAGAGGCTGGCTCTGACACTTGCATTAGGGCAGGAGTCCATTACTACAATACAATTTGTGGTTTCCAGGTTTAACTTGAGACCTGCGAGTTAGGAGAAGTGGACCTTGAGAGAGATACCCAAGCAGATAATTATACAGTTAAACATCCATTTTCTTTGACGGGGGACTTTATTTTTGAGGCAGGAAGGATACTGAAGGGGAGCTTGAATCAATCATCATTATGGCAGGCTCATTAGATTAAAATTTCAGTAATATTGCACATTTAATAATAAAAACAAAAGATTTTAATATTTGAACAAAAAGAAAATTTGCTATCTTATTTCTTTTTTTAATTTAGGTATAAAATAATCTGGAAGTTTTGGACTTGCTTTATTTTATTTCATTTCTTGTACCGGAGAAACATGCTAGGAAAAAGCCTGCAATGAAGCCTAAGATCACACAATCTATAATTGGACAGATCAATGTATAATTTGCTGATCCTTGTATATGAATTGAATAATAAAAGACTAAAATAAGCTTTTTATATATTTGAAATGTGTAATTATGTGACTCTGGGATTTTCCTGTAAAAAAATTTATATATTGAACTTAAATTTCTAGCCTGTATCATGATATATGTTTGGGGGCAGGAGGGAGGGGTATGATGGGAGTTGGATGGGGAAGGAGCAATATTTTAGCTTTGCTTGTAATTGGCTCTTAGCGGATTTCATATACTTTGGAAAGGTTAAACACGAGAAACATTCTGTGACTGAATGTCTCAGTTAAGTAAAATACTATTTTAAGAGAAATTTTAACTATTTTTCTCTATGGTCACCTATTTAAAATATACCTATTTTTAACAATCAGCCTTATTTGTTTTCTTATACAAGTAGTACCTGTTGCTTTCAGAAAATCTGAAATGTATTTAAAAATCAAATTCATATATAATCTTACCTCAAACCACACAACATGCTTGGTATATTTCTGTCCAGCTGTTTTTTTCTTTTTTTTAAAAAATTTTTTATCCATTCTTTCTACACACATTCACATACAAATGGGGAAAGATAATAAATTTGAGATTGTATTACTTACAGAGTTTTATTTATTCTTTTTTCACTTAACATTATATATAAGCATTTTCCATTTTTCAAAGACATATATCAATATATTTATCCTAATTTATTTGAACAGTCTCCAATTTTTGTTTATTTGGGATTGAGAGGCTGACTATCACAGCAGGTCAGATCATGGGTTTGGAGTCATGCAGTCTGAATTTAATACTTGGTCCCCAAATCCACTAGCTATGTCATGTTAGGCAGTCTCCTTTTCAGAGCTTTTATTTCCTCTTGCATAAAATGCAGAAAAGCATAATATGTACCTAAGGGACAGATATGAAGATTATATTGGTTAATCTATGTAAAAGTAAAAGTGCCATGGCACATAGTAAACACTACACACATATTATATAACTGTTATTGTTTCAAATTATTTTCCATTTTCAATAATTTATGTATTTCAAATAATCTAATAATATTTCTACTTGGTTAGATTTGGCCAAATTAGCTCATTCCCTGTTACCCTTAGTCCCAGTAGATGTCTCTAGAATGGTTTGTTTAGATCTTCGATTATTCTCAGTAAAGAGCTTGGGAGTTTACTTCCTATGAGGTCACATTTTTATTGTCAGAATTACTCTTAGAATTTTTATATTGTTTTTGGTAGCTATTATAAATAACATCTTTCTTCATTGCATTTTCTTTTTTTTTTTCCTTTTCCTCTGAGTCCTTGTGGGATTTTTTTTTTGAAATCAAACAGAAAGTCACAAAAATTATAATCATCCTCATCAGTTCACTCAGTCCCATGTAATTAATTTTTTTTTCATCTTGATCTTTTGTTAGCACTTTTATGAGTTCATCAGTTTTACATTAGAGTTCTGAAAATGCTTATTCATTCAGTTCAGCAGTACAGTCAGTTACCAGAAACCTGTACTTGTCAGAGCCTTTTCCATGAATTTCTTGAAGATGAAACCCTTTTATAGGAACATATTTGCAAAAGCATCAGAGTACACCCAGAACTGTCTGTAAATGACAAAAGACTTAAAAATGACCACAGTTAAAGATTTGATGAAAGTTCATAATAGTGCAATTGACAAGGAAATTTAGTTATTTCTGAGATATACATTTTAAAGTAATAACTAGAATTATGACTTATAACATTATACCAGAACATATAAGATTTTTAGAAATTTCACGTAATGTCTGAAACATTTATATTAACATATTTCCATACAAATAACCCAATGAAAGTTTAGTATTAGTTGTTTTGTTTGTTTGTTTTTTTATACTGCAGGTTCTTATTAGACATCAGTTTTATACACATCAGTGTATACATGTCAATCCCAATCACCCAATTCAGCACACCACCATCCCCACCCCACCCCAGTTTTCTCCCCTTGGTGTCCATATGTCTGTTCTCTACATCTGTGTCTCAACTTCTGCCCTGCAAACCGGCTCATCTGTACCATTTTTCTAGGTTCCACATACATGCGTTAATATACGATATTTGTTTTTCTCTTTTTGACTTACTTCACTCTGTATGACAGTCTCTAGATCCATCCACGTCTCAACAAATGACTCAATTTCATTCCTTTTTATGGCTGAGTAATATTCCATTGTATATATGTACCACAATTCTTTATCCATTCGTCTGTCCATGGGCATTTAGGTTGCTTCCATGTCCTGGCTATTGTAAATAGTGCTGCAATGAACATTGGGGTGCATGTGTCTTTTTGAATTATGGTTTTCTCTGGGTATACGCCCAGTAGTGGGATTGCTGGATCATATGGTAAATCTATTTTTAGTTTTTTAAGGAACCTCCATAGTGTTCTCCATAGTGGCTGTATCAATTTACATTCCCACCAACAGTGCTTTATGCACACCCTCTCCAGCATTTGTTGTTTGTAGATTTTCTGATGATGCCCATTCGAACTGGTGTGAGGTGATACCTCATTGTAGTTTTGATTTGCATTTCTGTAATAATTAGTTATGTTGAGCATCTTTTCATGTGCTTCTTGGCTATCTGTATGTCTTCTTTGGAGAAATGTCTATTTAGGTCTTCTGCTCATTTTTGGATTGGGTTGTTTGTTTCCTTAATATTGAGCTGAATGAGCTGCTTGTAAATTTTGGAAATTAATCCTTTGTCAGTTGCTTCATTTACAAATATTTTCTCCCATTCTGAGGGTTGTCTTTTGGTCTTGTTTATGGTTTCCTTTGCTGTGCAAAAGCTTTGAAGTTTCATTAGGTCCCATTTGTTTATTTTTGTTTTTATTTCCATTACTTTAGGAGGTGGATCAAAAAAGATCTTGCTGTGATTTATGTCAAAGAGTATTCTTCCTATGTTTTCCTCTAAGAGTTTTATAGTGTCCAGTCTTACATTTAGGTCTCAAATCCATTTTGAGTTTATTTTTCTGTATGGTGTTAGGGAGTGTTCTAATTTCATTCTTTTACATGTAGCTGTCCAGTTTTCCCAGCACCACTTTTTGAAGAGACTGTCTTTTCTCCATTGTATATCTTTGCCTCCTTTGTCATAGATTAGTTGACCATAGGTGCATGGGTTTATCTCATGGGCTTTCTATCTTGTTCCATTGATCTATGTTTCTGTTTTTGTGCCAGTACCATATTGTCTTGATTACTGTAGCTTTGTGGTATAGTCTGAAGTCAGGGAGTCTGATTCCTCCAGCTCCGTTTTTTTCCCTCAAGACTGCTTTGGCAATTCGGGGTCTTTTGTGTTTCCATACAAATTTTAAAATGTTTTGTTCTAGTTCTGTAAAAAATGCCATTGGTAATTTGATAGGGATTGCATTGAATCTGTAGATTGCTTTGGATAGTATAGTCATCTTCACAACGTTGATTCTTCTAATCCAAGAACATGGTATATCTGTCTCTCCACCTGTTGGTATTATCTTTAATTTCTTTCATCAGTGTCTTATAGTTTTCTGCATACAGGTCTTTTGTCTCCCTAGGTAGGTTTATTCCTAGGTATTTTATTCTTTTTGTTGCAATGGTAAATGGGAGTGTTTCCATAATTTCTCTTTCAGATTTTTTCATCATTGGTGTATAGGAATGCAAGAGATTTCTGTGCATTAATTTTGTATCCTGCAACTTTACTAAATTCATTGATTAGCTCTAGTAGTTTTCTGGTGGCATCTTTAGGATTTGCTATGTATAATATCATGTCATCTTCAAACAGTGACAGTTTTACTTCTTCTTTTCCAATTTGTATTCCTTTTATTTCTTTTTCTTCTCTGATTGCTGTGGCTAGGACTTCCAAAACTATGTTGAATAATAGTGGTGAGAGTGGGCACCCTTGTCTTGTTCCTGATCTTAGAGGAAATGCTTCCAGTTTTTCACCATTGAGAATGATGTTTGCCATGGGTTTGTCGTATATGGCCTTTATTTTGTTGTGGTAGGTTCCCTCTATGCCTACTTTCTGGAGAGTTTTTATCATAAATGGGTGTTGAATTTTGTCAAAGGCTTTTTCTGCATCTATTGAGATGATCATATGGTTTTTATTCTTCAATTTGTTAATCTGGTGTATCACATTGATTGATTTGCGTATATTGAAGAATCCTTGCATCCCTGGGATAAATCCCACATGATCGTGGTGTATGATCCTTTTAATGTGTTGTTGGATTCTGTTTGCTAGTATTTTGTTGAGGATTTTTGCATCTATATTCATCAGTGATATTGGTCTGTAATTTTCTTTTTTTGTAGTATCTTTGTCTGGTTTTGGTATCAGGGTGATGGTGGCCTCATAGAATGAGTTTGGGAGTGTTCCTTCCTCTGCAATTTTTTGGAAGAGTTTGAGAAGGATGGGTGTTAGCTCTTCTCTAAATGTTTGATAGAATTCGCCTGTGAAGCCATCTGGTCCTGGACTTTTGTTTGTTGGAAGATTTTTAATCACAGTTTCAATTTCATTACTTGTGATTGGTCTGTTCATATTTTCTGTTTCTTCCTGGTTCAGTCTTGGAAGGTTATATCTTTCTAAGAATTTATCCATTTCTTCCATGTTGTCCATTTTATTGGCATAGAGTTGCTCGTAGTAGTCTCTTTGGATGCTTTGTATTTCTGCGGTTTCTGTTGTAACTTCTCCTTTTTCATTTCTAATTTTATTGATTTGAGTCCTCTCCCTCTTTTTCTTGATGAGTCTGGCTAATGGCTTATCAATTTTGTTTATCTTCTCAAAGAACCAGCTTTTAGTTTTATTGATCTTTGCTATTGTTTTCTTTGTTTCTATTTCGTTTATTTCCGCTCTGATCTTAATGATTTCTTTCCTTCTGCTAACTTTGGGTTTTGTTTGTTCTTCTTTCTCTAGTTCCTTTAGGTGTAAGGTTAGATTGTTTACTTGAGATTTTTCTTGTTTCTATAGGTAGGCTTGTATAGCTATAAACTTCCCTCTTAGAACTGCTTTTGCTGCATCCCATAGGTTTTGGGTCGTCGTGTTTTCATTGTCATTTGTCTCTAGGTATTTTTTGATTTCCTCTTTGATTTCTTCAGTGATCTCTTGGTTATTTAGTAACGTATTGTTTAGCCTCCATGTGTTTGTGTTTTTTTACGTTTTTTTCCCTGTAATTCATTTCTAATATCATAGCGTTGTGGTCAGAAAAGATACTTGATATGAGTTCAAGTTTCTTAAATTTGCTGAGGCTTGATTTGTGACCCAAGATGTGATCTATCCTGGAGAATATTCTGTGTGCACTTGAGAAGAAAGTGTAATCTGCTGTTTTTGGATGGAATGTCCTATAAATATCAATTAAATCTATCTGGTCTATTGTGTCATTTAAAGCTTCTGTTTCCTTATTTATTTTCATTTTGGATGATCTGTCCATGGGTGTAAGTGAGGTGTTAAAGTCCCCCACTATTATTGTGTTACTGTTGATTTCCTCTTTTATAGCTGTTAGCAGTTGCCTTATGTATTGAGGTGCTCCTGTGTTGGGTGCATATATATTTATAATTGTTATATCTTCTTCTTGGATTGATCCCTTGATCATTATGTAGTGTCTTTCCTTGTCTCTTGTAACATTGTTTATTTTAAAGGCTATTTTATCTGATATGAATATAGCTACTCCAGCTTTCTTTTGATTTCCATTTGCATGGAATATCTTTTTCCATCCCCTCACTTTCAGTCTGTATGTGTCCCTGGGTCTGAAGTGGGTCTCCTGTATACAGCATATATATGGGTTTTGTTTTTCTATCCATTCAGCAAGCCTGTGTCTTTTGGTTGGAGCATTTAATCCATTAATGTTTAAGGTAATTATTGATATGTATGTTCCTTTGACCATTTTCTTAATTGTTTTGGGTTTGTTTTTGCATGTCCTTTTCTCCTCTTGTGTTTCCCACTTAGAGAAGTTCCTTTAGCATTTGTTGTAGAGCTGGTTTGGTGGTGCTGAATTCTCTTAGCTTTTGCTTGTCTGTAAAGCTTTTGATTTCTCCACCAAATCTGAATGAGATCCTTGCCAGGTAGAGTAATCTTGGTTGTAGGTTCTTCCCTTTCATCACTTTAAGTGTATCATGCCACTCCCTTCTGGCTTGTAGAGTTTCTGCTGAGAAATCAGCTGTTAACCTTATGGGAGTTCCCTTGTATGTTATTTGTCGTTTTTCCCTTGCTGCTTTCAATAATTTTTCTTTGTCTTTAATTTTTGCCAATTTGATTACTATGTGTCTCGGCGTGTTTCTCCTTGGGTTTATCCTGTGTGGGACTCGCTGCGCTTCCTCGACTTGGGTGGCTATTTTCTTTCCCATGTTGGGGAAGTTTTCGACTATAATCTCTTCAAATATTTTCTCTGGTCCTTTCTCTCTCTCTTCTTCTGGGACCCCTTTAATGCGAATGTTGCTGCGTTTAATGTTGTCACAGAGGTCTCTTAGGCCGTCTTCATTTCTTTTCATTCTTTTTTCTTTAGTCTGTTCCACAGCAGTGAATTCCACCATTCTGTCTTCCAGGTCACTTATCCATTCTTCTGCCTCAGTTATTCTGCTATTGAATCCTTCTAGTGTAGTTTTCATTTCAGTTATTGTATTGTTCATCTCTGTTTGTTTGTTCTTTAATTCTTCTAGGTCTTTGTTAAACATTTCTTGCATCTTCTCGATCTTTGCCTCCATTCTTATTCCGAGGTCCTGTATCATCTTCACCATCATTATTCTGAATTCTTTTTCTGGAAGGTTGCCTATCTCCACTTCATTTAGTTGTTTTTCTGGGTTTCTTTCTTGTTCCTTCATCTGGTATATAGCCCTCTGCCTTTTCATCTTGTCTGTCTTTCTGTGAATGTGGTTTTTGTTCCACAGGTTGCAAGATAATAGTTTTTCTTGCTTCTGCTGTCTGCCCTCTGGTAGTTGAGGCTACCTAAGAGTCTTGATGGGAGGCTCTGGTGGTGGGTAGAGCTGACTGTTGCTGTGGTGGTCAGAACTCAGTAAAACTTTAATCCACTTGACTGTTGATGGGTGGGGCTGTGTTCCCTCGCTGTTTGTTGTTTTGCCTGAGGCAACCCAACACTGGAGCCTACCTGGGCTCTTTGGTGGAGTTAATGGCAGACTCTGGGAGCACTCACGCCAAGGAGTACTTCTCAGAACTTCTGCTGCCAGTGTCCTTGTCCCCACGGTGAAACAGAGCCACCCCCTGCCTCTGCAGGAGACCTTCCAACACTAGCAGGTATGTCTGGTTCAGTCTCCCCCAGGGTCACTGCTCCTTCCCTTGGGTCCCAATGCGCACACTATTTTGTGTGCGCCCTCTAAGAGTGGCGTCTCTGTTTCCCCCAGTCCTGTTGAAGTCCTGCAATCAATTCCCACTAGGCTTCAAAGTCTGATTCTCTATGAATTCTTCCTCCCGTTGCCGGACCCCCAGGTTGGGAAGCCTGACGTGGGTCTCAGAACCTTCACTCCAGTGGGTGGACTTCTGTGGTATAAGTGTTCACCAGTCTGTGAGTCACTCACCCACCAGTTATGGGATTTGATTTTACTCTGATTGCGCCCCTCCTACCATCTCATTGTGGCTTCTCCTTTGTCTTTGGATGTGGGGTATTATTTTTGGTGCGTTCCAGTGTCTTCCTGTCGATGATTGTCCAGCAGCTAGTTGTGATTCTGATGTTCTCGCAAGAGGGAGTGAGAGCACGTCCTTCTACTCCGCCATCTTGGTTCTTCTCCTTAGTGAATCTTCACCTTCATTGCATTTTCAATTGCTTGATATTTGTGTGCTTTTCAGTTATTGATTTTTTAGATATCCATCCACTAAAAATTTACTACAATTTTAGTGATAATTGAAATGAAATATTACTTTTGAGGCATAAGGGGCATCTTAGTAAAATTGTCTGTTTCCAATTTTTTTGGAATTAATTTTTTAAATTAAATATTTTGATAGATTTTCACTTATCTTACCTGAGTATTGTTCTTTTTAGGTTTCTGTTTTTCTTTGAGTGAATTTTGAAATTTTATACTTCTTTTCAGGAAATTATCTATTTCATGAATTTTTTCAAATATCTTAACATACAGTATTGCCTTTAATTTAAAGGAGAAATCCTTTTACTGTTATCAGACCCCCTTTTGCGTGCTTAATCTTATTTACCTATTATTCAATCTTTTATTCTTGACTAGATTTTCTAGAGATTTATTCGCAATATTATTTTTAAAAGAAAATATAAGTTTTGGATTCATTTTATTGTTTTCCTTTTGTTTCAAATTTACTTTTACTCTTATTTTTAAATTAATTATTATTATAACTTCTCCAGGACAATGATTAGCTTATTTTTTAAAAGTTGGAGAATGTATTTATCATAAATTTGTCTCTAAGTTTTTCTTTGCTTGCAGTTAGCGCATTGTCATATGATTTTCTTTTTTTCACATTTTCTTGTATGTTCCTATATTTCAGAAAAGTGTCTTTTTGACCTTAATATTATATAAATTATTGTTTTATAATTTTCTCATCATTTGTTCTCTCAGTTACTGGCTATTGTGGCAGTTTACTTTATCTATGAGTCTCCTGTTACACCATGCTCCAGACAGCTGCTAGAAGTATATTTTTAAAAGCAATATACTTTCCACAATAGATGTCGTTTAACGGTACAAACTTGCAAATGATAAATGATACTGATAAATTATACAGATAGATAAATACTGAAGACCTAATATACAGCACAGTGATTATAGTCAACAATACTGTACCATATAACTTCAAGGTTGCTAAGAGATTAGATCTTTATTTTAAAATAAATTTATTTATTTTTGGCTGCATTGGGTCTTTGTTGCTGCACACAGGCTTTCTTTAGTTGAGGCAAGTGGGAGCTACTCTTCCTTGCATGTACAGGCTTCTTATTGCAGTGGCTTCTCTTGTTGTGGAACACGGGCTCTAGACGCACAGGCTTCAGTAGTTGTGGCATGCAGGCTTCAGTAGTTGTGGCATGTGGGCTTCAGTAGTTGTGGCACGTGGGCTCAGTAGTTGTGGTGTATGGGCTTTGGTGCTCTGTGGCATATGGGATCTTCCCAGACGAGTCCTCACCACAAAAAAGAAGTGACAATTATGTGATGTGATAGAGGTGTTAGGTTTAGCTAATGCTATAGTGGCAAGCATATTGTAATTAGTAAAATTATCAAATTAACACATTGTACACCTTAAACTTACACAGTGTTATATGTCAATTATATGTCAATAAAAAAATAAAAGCAGGGGGATTTTAAGATGGCAGAGGAGTAGGAGGATGTGGAGTTTATCTCTCTTCACAAGTTCATCAAGAATACATCTACAGATGGAACAATTCTCACAGAGCACTCGCTGAACACTGGCAGAAGACCTTGAACACTGGAAAGGACAGGAAAGATTGCCACTTAACTGGGTATGATGAAAGAAAGAAGAAAGGAAAAAGAAGAGGAGAGGAAGTGGGACAGGACCTGCGACCCTGGTGGGGAGCTGAGGAAGGGGAGAGGTTCCCGCATCCAGGGAAGCCCCCTCACTGATGGGGAAATTATTTGGGACAGAAGGAGAGCATCTGAGGCTGTTGGAGGAGGGTGAAATGACCCGTCTGTGGCAGACAGGACAGAGTGAGACCTACACAGTCTGTGCCACAGCCCTGCGCACCCCAGACTGAAACATGTCTGCCAGTGTGCACGAGGGCTGGGAGCTGGAATGTGAGGATTTGAGAGCAAACCCAGGGAGAGAACTGCCATTGGCTGTGAGGAGACAGCCTGAGGGGATGGGAAGAAGGAAATCCACAACTGGGAATGCTTATGGAGGAAACCTGGTCTGCCATAGAAGCAAGGCGTCACTGTTGAGTGGCATGCAGGGGGTGGAGCCAACATTGCAGCCTCTTTCTCCCCATGTGCTGGCCCCGGCCTCCCCAGGAGCTAAGAAAGGGCCTTGCCAGGGCTAGCCTTCCATGTGCCTCCTGCTGGGCACTAGGAAAGGTCCCTGCTGAGCCTGGCACACATGTGCCTGCTGCCAGGCACCAGGAAAAGCCCCTACTGGGGCTGACTTTCTCATGCCTGCCTCCTGGCATTAGGAAAGGTCCCCACTGTGGCTGGCCCTCACCTGCCTGCCACCAGGCACTATGTAAGGCCACTGCCAGAGCTGATCCTCTCACGATGGCCACTGGGCACTAGGAAAGGCTCCCACAAGAGCCAGATCTCTCATTCCCATGGTTGCCAGCTTCCCCGCAAACATCCTCACTTGTGGGACTGGATTTCTCATGGCCACTGAACCCCCTGTGGACCTGTTGCTACTAGGGCCCCCACGACCCTGGCAGCCATACCACCTCTGTGCCCTACCCTCACTGGGGCAGACCCAAGGCAGCCTCGGGAGCAGACCCCTGTGGGTGGCTCACATACAGAGGTGGGGCTAAAATCACAACTGAGCCCCAGGGGCAGGGCAACTAAGGAAGAAGAACAAAAATCTTTCCGTGAAGCTGCACAAGCTGCAGATTAATTTCCCATGATTTAAACTCTGCATCTATGGAACGGACAACAAGTGTTCCCACAACTGAGACCAGTCTAGCTTTAACAGCTGTGGACTTTGGGGGCAAGTATATGCAGGAGTTACACCAGTCTGAGCTGTCCCACAGTGCCCACAGTGGCCCTAACAGTGCCTTATCTAGAGGTATTGGAGGGCCTCCAGGGCAGGCAGAGGTTGGCTGTGGCTCACGGTGGGGTTAAGGACAATGACAGCTGCAACTCAAGGAAAATATATTTTTTAAAATATCTTTATTAGAGTATAATTGATTTACAATGTTGTGCTAGTTTCTGCTGTATAACAAAGTGAATCAGCTATATGTATACATATATCCCCATATCCCCTCCCTCTAGTGCCTCCCTCCCACCCTCCCTATCCCACCTCTCTAGGTGGTCACAAAGCACCAAGCCGATCTCCCTGTGCTATGCAGCTGCTTCTATTATTAATTTTTTTATGTTTTGTTTTGTTCTGTTGTTTTACTATTATTTTTTTAATTTTTATTTAAAAATTTTTTAAAATATATTTTTATTTTGTTATTTTTACTTTACTTTTTCATTATTTTGTGTTTTTTTCCTTGTTTTTGTTTTTTTCTTTGTTCTGTTTTACTTTTAATCTTATTTTCTTTTTTGATCATTTTTGGGTGTTTGTTTTGTATTTTCTTGGTTTTTTTTTTAGTTTGTATTCTGCTTTTGTTTTGGTTCCTATGTTTTGTTTTCGTTAGTTTTGTTTTTAACTGTTTGATTTCTTTTTGGGGTTCTTTTGTTTGGTTATTCTCTTGTTTTTTTGTTTTCTTTGTTTTTGTTTCTTTTTTTGTATGTATGTGTGTTTCTTTGTTAGTTTTTGTTTTTGTTTGGTTTTGTTTTTACAATTTGTCATGGGTTTTATTTATCTGTTCCTTGGTCTTATTTTTTCTTTTTTTTTTAAATTGTTTTTGCAGCTGTTTGTTTTTGTCTTTGCTATTTGTCTTGGGTTTTGCTTGTCTTTTTTCTCTCCCCCCCACCCTTTTTCTTTGCCACACTGTGCAGCTTGTGGAGTCTTGGTTCCCCAGCTGGGGCTGAGGCCTGAACCTCTGGGGTGGGAGCACTGAGTCCAGGACGCTGGACTACCAGAGAATTCTCCACCTCAGGAAATATTAATTGGCAAGAGATCTCCCAGAAGTCTCCATCTCAACCCCAAGACCTGGCTCCACCCAGCGGCCAGCAGCCTCCAGTGCTTGATGCCTCATGCCAAACAGCAAGCAAGACAGGAACACAAACCCATCCATCAGCAGACAGGCTGCCTAAAGTCATACTAAGCTCACAGACACCCCAAAAGGCACCACCTGACATGGCCCTGCCCATCAGAGGGACAAGATCCAGCTCCACCCACCAGAGTGCAGGCACCAGTCCCTCCCACCAGGAAGCCTACACAAGCCGGTGGACCAACCTCACCCACTGAGGGAAGATACCAGAAGCAAGGGGAAAAACGCCCCTGCAGCCTATGGAAAGGAGGCCCCAAACAGAGTAAGTTAGACAAAATGAGAAGACAGAAAAATATGTTGCAGAGAGGAGCTAGGTAAAAACCCACAAGACCAAATAAATGAAGAGGAAATAGGCAATATACCTGAAAAATAATTCAGAGTAATGAGAGTAAAGATGATCCAAAATCTCGGAAATAGAATGGAGGCACAGATTGGGAAAATACAAGAAATGTTTAACAAGGACCTAGAAGAACTAAAGAGCAAACAAAGTGATGAACAACACAATAATTTAAATTAAAAATACACAAGAAGGAATAAATAGCAGAATAACTGAAGCAGAAGAACGGATCAGTGAGCTGGAAGATAGAATGGTGGAAATAACTGCTGCAGAGCAGAATAAAGAAAAAAAAAAATGAAAAGAAATGAGAACAGTCCCAGAGACCTCTGGAACAAGATTAAAACACAGCATTAGAATTATAGGGCTCCCAGAAAAAGAAGAGAAAGAGAAAAGGTCTGAGAAAATATTTGAAGAGATTATAGTTGAAAATTTCCCTAATATGGGAAAGGACATAGCCACCCAAATCCAGGAAGCACAGAGAGTCCCATACGGGATAAACAGAAGGAGAAACATGCCAAAACACATACTAATCAAACTAACAAAAATTAAATACAGAGAAAAAATATTAAAAGCAGCAAGGGAAATGCAAAAAATAACCTAGGATCGAATCTCCATTAGGTTATCAGCTGATTTTTCAGCAGAAACTCTACAGGCCAGAAGGGAGTGGCAGAATATATATTTAAAGTGATGAAAGGGAAAATCCTACAACCAAGATTACTCTATTCAGCAAGGATCTCATTCAGATTAGACAGAGAAATTAAAACCTTTACAGACAAGCAAAAGTTAAGAGACTTCACACCACCAAATCAGATTTACAACAAATGCTAAAGGAACTTCTCCAGGGAGAAACACAAGAGGAGAAAAAAACCCACAGAAACTAACCCAAAACAATTAAGAAAATGGTCATAGGAACATACATATTGATAATTACCTTAAATGTAAGTGGATTAAGTGCTCCAACCAAAAGACATAGACTGGCTGAATGGATACAAAAATGAGACCCAGATATATGTTGTCTACAAGAGACCCACTTCAGACCTAGGGACACATACAGACTGAAAGTGAGGGGATGGAAAAAGATATTCCATGCAAATGGGAATCAAAAGAAAGCTGGAGTAGCAATACTCATATCAGACAAAATAGACTTTAAAATAAAGACTGTTACAAGAGACAAGGAAGGACACTACATAATGATCAAGGGATCATTCCAAGAAGAAAATATATCAATTGTAAATATGTATGCACCCAACATAGCAGCACCTCAATACATAATGGAAATGCTAACAGCCATAAAAGGTGAAATCAACAGTAACACAATAATAGTGGGGGACTTTAACACCCCACTTACACCAATGGACAGATCATCCAGACAGAAAATTAATAAAAAAATATAAGCCTTAAATGACACAATAAACCAGATAGACTTAATTGATATTTATAGGACATTCCATCCGAAAGAAGCAAAATACACTTTATTCTCAACTGCACATGGAACATTCTCCAGGATACATCATGTCTTGGGTCACAAATCAAGCCTCAGTAAATTTAAGAAAATTGAAATTGTATCAAGCATCTTTTCTGACCACAATGCTGTGAGATTAGAAATAAATTACAGGAAAATAATACTGTAAAAAACACAACACACGGAGGCTAAGCAATATGCTACTAAATAACCAAGGTCACTAAAGAAATCAAAGAAGAAGTCAAAAAATACCTAGAAACAAATGACAATGAAAACATGATGACCCAAAACCAATGGGATGCAGCAAAAGCAGTTCTAAGAGGGAAGTTTATAGCAATATGATCACACCTCAAGAAACAAGAAAAATCTCAAATAAATAACCTAACCTTACACCTAAAGCTACTAGAAAAGGAAGAACAACAACAACAACAAAAAAAACCCCAATGTTAGTAGAAGGAAAGAAATCATGAAGATTAGAGGAGAAATAAATGAAATAGAAATGAAGAAAACAATCACAAAGATCAATAAAACTAAAAGCTGGTTCTTCGAGAAGATAAACAAAATTGATAAACATTTAGCCAGACTCATTGAGAAAAAAAGGGAAAGGACTCAAATCAATAAAATTAGAAATGAAAAAGGAGAAATTACAACTGACACTGCAGAAATACAAAGGATCATAAGAAACTACTACAAGCAACTATATGCTAATAAAATAGACAATGTGTAAGGAATGGACAAATTCTTAGAAAGGTACAACCTTCCAAGACTGAACCAAGAAGAAATAGAAAATATGAACAGACCAATCACAACTAATGAAATTGAAACTGTGATTAAAATTCTTCCAACAAACAAAAGTCCAGGACCAGATGGCTTCACAGGTGAATTCTATCAAACATTTAGAGAAGAGAAACACCTATCCTTCTCAAACTCTTCCAAAAAACTTCAGAGGGAGGAACACTCCCAAACTCATTCTATGAGGCCACCATCACCCTGATACAAAAACCAGACAAATATATCACACAAAAAAGAAAACTACAGGCCAGTATCACTGATGAACATAGATGTAAAAATCTCCAACAAAATACTAGCAAGCAGAATCCAACAGCACATTAAAAGGATCATACACTATGATCAAGTGGGATTTATCCCACGGATGCAAGGATTCTTCAGTATATGCAAATCAATCAATGTGATACACCATATTAACAAATTGAAGAATAAAAGCACATGATCATCTCAACAGATGCAGAAAGATCTTTCAACAAATTTCAACATGGGAACCTACCTCAACATAATAAAGACCATATATGACAAACCCACAGGAAACATCAGTGGTGAAAAACTGAAAACATTTCCTCTAAGATCAGGAATAAGATAAAGGTGTCCACTCTCACCACTATTATTCAACATAGTCTTGGAAGTCCTAGCCACAGCAATCTGAGATGAAAATGAAATAAAAGGAATTCAAATTGGAAAATAAGAAGTAAAACTGTCACTGTTTGCAGATGACATGGTACTATACATAGATAATCATAAAGATCCCACCAGAAACCTACTAGAGCTAATCAATGAATTTAGTAAAGTTGCAGGATACAAAACTAATACACAGAAATCTTTTGCATTCCTATACACCAACAATGAAAGATCAGAAAGAGAAATTAAGGAAACAATCCTATTTATCCCTGCAAAAAAAGAATACAACACTTAGGAATAAACCTAGCTAAGGAGGCAAAGACCTGTACACAGAAAAGTATAAGATACTGTTGAAAGAAATCAAAGATGACACAAACAGATGGAGAGATATTCCATGTTCCTGGATTGGAAGAATCAATATTGTGAAAATGACTATACTACCCAAAGAAATCTACAGATTCAATGTAATCCCTATCAAACTACCAATGACATTTTTCACAGAACTAGAACAGAAAATTTTACAATTTGTATGGAAACACAAAGACCCCAAATAGCCAAAGCAATCTTGAGAAAGAAAAACAGAGCTGGAGGAATCAGTTTCCCTGACTCCAGACTGTGGCACTGGAACAAAAACGAGAAATCAAGACAGTGTCGTACTGGCACAACAACCGAAAAATAGACCAATGAAACAGGATAGAAAGCCCAGAGATAAAACCTCACACATATGGTCACCTAATCTATGACAAAGGAGGCAAGAATATGCAATGGAGAAAAGACACTGTCTACAATAAGTGGTGCTGGGATAACTGGACAGCTATATGTAAAAGAATAAAATTAGAATACTCCCTAACACCATACACAAAAATAAACTCAAAATGGATTAAAGACCTGAATGTAAGGCTGCACATTATAAAACTCTTAGAAGAACACATAAGCAGAACACTCTTTGACATAAATCACAGCAAGATCTTTTTTGACCTAACTCCTAGAATAATGAAAATAACAACAAAAATAATCAAATGGACCCTCATTAAACTTAAAAGCTTTTGCATAGCAAAGGAAACGATAAACAAGATGAAAACACAACCCTCAGAATGGGAGAAAATATTTGCAAACGAAACAACAGACAAAGGATTAATCTCCAAGATATACTAACATCTCATGCAGCTCAATATTAAAAAACCAAACAACCAATCAAAAAATGGGCAGAAGCCCTAAATAAACATTTCTCCGAAGAAGACATACAGATAGCCAACAAACAAATGAAAAGATGCTCAACATCACTAGTTATTAGAGAAATGCAAATCAAAACTACAATGAGGTATCACCTCATACCAGTCAGAATGGCCATCATTAAAATCCTACAAACAACAAATGCTGGAGAGGGTGTGGTGAAAGGGAACCCTCTTGCACTGTTGGTGGGAATGTAAATTAATACAGCCACTATGGAGAACAGTATGGTGGTTCTTTAAAAAACTAAAAATAAAACTACCATTTGACCCTGCAATCCCACTCCTGGGCATATACCTGGAGAAAACCATAATTCAAAAAGATACATGCACCCCAATGTTCATTGCCACACTATTTACAATAGCCAGGACATGGAAGCAACCTAAATGTCTGTCAACAGAGCAATGGATAAAGAAGACGTGGTATATATATGCAATGGAATATTACTAGCCATAAAAAGGAACAAAACTGGGTCATTTGTAGAGATGTGGATGGACCCAGAGACTGTCATACAGAGTGAAGTAAGTCACAAAGAGAAAAACAATTATCATACATTAACACGTATATGTGGAATCTAGAAAAATGGTATAGATGATCTTATTTGCAAAGCAGTAATAGAGACTCAGGCATAGAGAACAAATGTATGGACACCGGGGGGGGGGGGGAAGAATGGAGATGGGATGAATTGGGAGATTGAGATTGACATATATACACTATTGATACTATGTATAAAATAGATAACTAATGAGAACTTAGTGTATAGTTCAGGGAACTCTACTCAGTGCTCTGTGGTGACTTAAATGGGAAGGAAATCCAAAAAAGAGGGGATATATGTATACATATGGCTGATACACTTTGCTGTACATTAGAAACTAACACAACATTGTAAAACAACTATACTCCAATAAAAATTAATTAATTTAACTGGCTAAATAAATAAATAAAAGAAATATGTTCTGTTTCTCCTCTATTTCATATGCTGTAAAGTTGAAGTCCTTAGAAGATACATCAGGGCCTCTCACCATTCACATTGTAGGACTCCCCTGGGTTACTTACACTCTTATAAACCTGTCTGGTCCCATCCTTTCTTATGTATTGCACCCTCTGTGTAACTTGTCCTGTATCCCCCATAATAATTCAACCATCTCACCTGGGTGCTCTCAGAGAGTTTTGAAGTCATTTAGATGCCTCACTCACCATATTCAATAGGTATTATTTACCTCCATGTTTGTCTCCTGCAGTTGACTGCAGATAAGCACAGGAAGCAAGTCTTCTTGATTTTTCTATCACTGTTTTATGTAATCATTAAAATATTTCTGTGAACTAGATGTTATTATCTACTTTTGAAGATGAGAAACTTGAGATTCTGGGAACTTAAAAAATATTTCTAAAGTCACAGAACTAGTCAGTAACATAGATAGAATATTAATTAATCCAAATTTATCAATATATCAACTGCACTTATGTTTCGTAAGCTTTGACAAAAATATCTCCCGAAGGTCGATTAAAGGTAAGGATGGAGCAGCATCGGCGGGCTTAGTCTGAAATAGTTCAACGCAAGCACATATTCATTTGAAGTACTTTCTTTCATACTAAGCATCATTAGTTTAGTTCTACTGCAAAAATATATTTATATTTGTTTTAATATAAAGCAATATTTTATTATTCTCCATTAGGAAAATTAATCATCTTTTACGTTAGTTTGATATTCTTTGTAGATGCTGTTCTATGATGAATCTATCACTTTATGATTGTTAGGTTGAATTATAAAGATATCAAGCCACATTTTAAATTCACGACTGAGGTAATTGTTTTTACATTAATCAGATTCCCATAAAAGTACAGAGACAAATAACAGGTTCACCCCTTCGGTCACTTGAGAGAACTACTCAGAATGCTGCCAAAAAGGTGGTATGGTACAAAGTTTTGGAGCTATTCTTGGTGGAAATTTCTGTATACTTATATATATCTTATTGAGACATCAAACCGTCTTTTTTATATGGTGAACTGAAAGGTTATTTGAACTTTGGCTCTTTTTTTGTTCCAGGAAAATTATTGCCAAAGGACATTTTAGTGAAAATAAGATTCTTAATTTTATCATTAATACTGGCTTGAACAACTGGTAGTATGTACTTAAAATCGACTTTCTCTGTCAAATTCTCAAACTTCATTTTCACTCTAACAATTGTGTTTTGCAGTAAATATACTCATAGTTTTGCACAGCGGTGGCTAAGCGTTCAATCTGGGGAGAATATTAAGGATATAAATGAATTAACATCTTTGTCATTATATTTTTGTTTCCTCCACAGAAACAAACTTCAACAATGAATTAGAAGCCTCTGACCACTGCCTTTGTGAAGCCTAGGAAAAATCTGTGTAGTAGAGTAATCCTTTATATTCATCTTTCATGTTTTGTATATAGATGAAAATGCATAGAATATTTAAATCAGTCCTCTGCTCCCACGTTTACCATTTCTATCACCATATTGAACACACCGATGATCTACATGCAATTATTTGAGTTAATTGTTCATAGTTCTCAGCATATGATATCATCGCTGCCAAGCGCCTGATTAATTTGATGCCAGCTAACTTTCCATTGGTTGTGACTGTCATAAATTTGGCTCCATCCATATTCACCTATTTCTTTCCCCAGTCGATAGTGTTCCTTCTTGTAAAACCCATCAGATAAATTTTCGAAAAGTTGTTCAACAATTATTTTACCATTAATATTTACCATTAAAAAATCTGCATGTTTGTATAGATATCATCACCAGAAATAGGGTACCATGATCTACATAATTGTTTTATCATTTTGTATTCTTGCCTAACAGATTGTTTCATTTATGTAGTGAGCATATTAAAGACCTGCGACATATCATAAGGCATCAGATTGTCTAGTCCTCATCTGAAATCTTCACCCATCTTCTCCTACAACAAGGAGTTTTACTTTCTCAGGTAATTTTGAAGTTGACTTTGAAGGAAGCTTTAAGCAACTTTAATTTACTTATTTGATTGTACTTTTCATTTTATTACTCCAAACCCCTCCCCGGCTTAGCTCTTGGCAAAGCTCTCTGGTGATCTGGTTTCAAAATTTTCTTGATGTTGGATTGTAAATGGTGTTGTAAGGTCCCCCTCTGCATTGTTATTATGCAGGGCTTTCACATAAAATATACAAGATTTAGGCTCATTTGGCCTTCCCCATTAATAAATCAATGCTATAAATAAGCATGTAAAAATATCTTGCTAGGTTTATATTCACTTACTGCCAATTTGCAAATCGTGGTTGGGTTTGGACTATCATCTCTTTTCCTATTAAATCCATTTGATGGAGCTACAGGGATAAAACCAGAGAATGATTGAATTTATCTCATTATCATGAATATCTCAAGTATTAAGCTATTTTTAGTGTTGTATACTTCTTTTTTAAAATAATTAACAAAGTTATTAACCTTTGAAAGATGAATGAAAAATTACACAAAAATAACCAAAATCAGAGTTTATAGTACTTCAGTGTTGACAGGGAAGTAAAAGTAATAAAAAGTAAAATTATATTTTGTATTTTGTAAACTAAATTTTGATGTAAGCAATTTCATCAGAAAATGAACTGAATTATAGAAACCAATATTTGTGTGTGTGTGTGTGTGTGTGTGTGTTTGTGTGTGTGAATTCAAACCTCTAAAAACTCTTTAGCTCATAAGGTGACAACCTCATTTAAACAAAAAAAGAAAAAAGAAAAAAGGAAAAAGGAACATATAACACTACATGTGTCTGTGGACTTGTTGAGTTATTATACAATAAGCTCATTTCCTCTAGTGAACCACTGGCATTAGAATAATGTGTTCTCCAAGCCATGATTCTTTTACTTTAAATACACCTTAAATATTGATACTGTTTGTTTTCTCATAAGAGTAAGGTACCAAATTTTATAGTCTTTCATTACACTTGTAAATATTTTATTAATGTGTTTTGATAGAAAAGCATGGATAGATAGTTCAGCAAGGAAAAAATAGAATTCTGCTAATACGTGCACAAATATGACAAAACCTTATGTCATCCAATTGCCAGCCTTCATACCCCAGTCTCTCCTCACTCCCCCAAACTTCCACAAGTCATTTTGCCTTTAGTGTTTATTGGTAGACAAGGAATCTTGACTCATCTTTAATTGGGAAAGTCATTCCCATCAAAGCGATTTCTCTGGAATCCTTCATAGCCCTGCCTTTGGTCCCCACTGACCTCTGTGCTGTCTGTTGCTGGATATTCCTGGATATCCCCTCAACAGGATGTTCCTTACTTCACAACAGAGCTAATAGAGAGGTTTGGACTTCCAACTTCCCTATATTGCCTTCTCCCTTTTTTTCCCCTAACACTTTCAATAAATTAGTGCACATTTGTCAGACTTGACTAAAGTGTTTGAGGGTTTCTGGAGTAATGAGAAGGCAAATACTTTCAGATATAGCTTCCTATGACTGCCTCATTGATGCAAAGGAATACACCTTTCTAATGGGCTGCCCTGAGTCTGATCTGCAGGTCCTATCTTTGCTCTCCAAACTTCAGGGCATCCTGATTTCTGTGGCATGAATCTCCATTCTTTAAACTTCTGTGGCGTGAATCTCCATTATTTTAAAGGAAGACTCATGAGGCAAATGTTCCAAAGTAGGACATAACACAAATGTTCAGCTATTTAGTCTATTTTAACCTGAGTAATGTTTTCAGTAGGACAATCTTCATTATAGACTTTGGCACACTGAACTCAAGAAAACTGGACCCTATATATTGCAATATAGTGATATTTCATATGTTGATATTGCTTTCATGGTAAGAAATGTTTGCTAGCTTACTATAAATTTTAGTAAATCAAATCATGTCTTGAACATGCTGGAGATGTTTAATACTCAAAGGAATGGTATGATAAATCATTTTGTAAGACAAATAACCAATTTGTAATCAATCTTACTGTGTAGTTTTGGTTTACATATGTCATCTTAAAGTTGGCATGTACATGTATACAATTTTCTGGCTTGTAGTTTGTCAAACACTGGGTATATTGTGTTACTATAAAATAAAATAAAATATCAATGCAAAGTCAGAGTTTTTTTCCCATTTTGTGAAATAATGATTATTCTAAATGGTTATGGGAGTGTGTGTGTGTCTCTCTCTGTGTGTAGGGGAACACTGGAATTACTAGTAGACTAAATATTACCTTCCATCAATTATTCTCATTACATTGAGTTCTTGGGCTGTGATTATTTATGAAGCATCCCATAAAAGAAGTGGAGGAGCACCATGCATCTCAGATCAAATATCCATCTTCCTTCTCTGTCCACAAACCTTACTTGTGTGAGGTCCTTGCATTGGGGACTGAAGGGCTAGGAAAGAGTATGAAAGAGTGAGAGGACACCAGTGGCCTAGAAAGTGCTTTCTTTCAAAGGAAGAAAGCATTAGCTTAGCAACTGAGATGGATGAGGGTCCAGTCAAGAAGCAGCAAACTCCCTAGGCATTTCAAACAGATTTTCATACCAAAAATGGTCACATAGATGATGAAGATCTAAGAGCCAATCAAGAGATAGCAAGTCAGTCAAGATATTAGCAACAGGAGAAAATCATTACCAGGTATGCCTGGGGGAAAGCAGGAGAAAATGTTGTTACCAGAGCTCCCAAACCTGAGCATCTATATGGGAACTACAGCCATGGTGAGGGCTGTCCTATGGGATCCAGGTCTTTAAAAGGATGGGCTGTTTTAAGTGGGCTGGGGCCATGGGGAGATGTAGAAATGCCACTCTAGGCTATGGGAAGGAGGGCATCAGTGGAAATAAGATTGTTTCTCACTTCCTCTCACCCTACAATCTATTACTTTTCCTTCCATTAGCCAAACCTAGGTGGAAATCAGTTGGCAAGGGTGTCTAGGTCACTTACAGGGTTAGTTCCTCCGATACAAGGAACAGAGCAATGAAGGGCAGAGAATAGATTTGAGAGTAAACAGAAGAATGACCAGAACATGTGATACTAACATTTTTGTTTCTGCTTGGAAATCAAACATCACAGAGATGCAGATGCTTTGTTTGGTTAAGGGGAAACAAAGGTAGTAAGAGAACATATGGGGATATGGGAATTGCCAAGTGTCTACAGAGAGTGGATCTAGGAAATGAGTGGTTTGTATCCAAGTCGCTGAAACAGAGTGAACCCTAGTGGAGCTGAAAAGAATTTGGACTGTCAATGAAATGGAATGTCTAGAATTAACTTAGCATCACCCTAATTATTTTTTCTTGAACAAATCTTTAACATTTTGGCATCAATTCCATGCATCCTTGGGGCCCCAGGGTAAAGGGTGGTGGCTTTCAGTACTTTTAAACAGTGAAATCCCTTGAAAGCATCATTTCTTGTTAATGGCTCAGTTTTCTCTCTTCCTTCCCTTGGACTCCTTTTGTTCCTCCCTTCTTCTTTTCCTTTTTCCCTGCTAATGTGCACTTAAGAGTCTAATATTTATAAGCTATAAAAATTTAAATAAAATATCCTCTAAAATGTTTCATGGAAGAGTCATATATTTATCAGAAAGTGAATATGCAGAAATGAAAGCAGTAATAGGATTTATACATACTTCATTACTGAAAATTTGGCTTAAAAAGGTAATGATTAGGTTAAGAGGGTAGCAACTATTTCTGGACTTGTATTTCAAAAACCGAGCTGCTAATGAATAATAACCTTTCTTGAAATTTCATGCTAGGGCTTCATTCTTCTAACCTATTGATTTTTATCATCAATGAAATATAAGTGGTATCGGCCACCAGTACCGTATTCCACCAAAGCTGATCACGTACGCTTTTTAGTTCATTTGGATACCAGATACGCAAGGGAGAATGAAGTGGGATACCCCACTGGAAAGATGAAAGAGATAAAGCACAAAACGGGAGTCCTGGGAATTGAAAGAAATCTTTGCCTATTTCAAAATTCACAGTCAGGAAAAGGATGGTTTTAATTTGGGAGAGGGAGGTTGAAGGTGGATATCTTTTTTCTCTCCTCTTTCAACCAACTCTTTACATGTTTTACCTCTAGACCCGGCAAACACAAACGCTTGGATGAGCTACTAAGTAGAAATAAGAGTGATAATTCTCTTTTATTTCTTTTTTTTTTCTATGCAGTCATAATAGGCGGATTTTCATTAAACATGGGAAGATAAAAAATGGGAAATGCACTTTCCCTGAACTCTCTCAATGTTCCATAAAATGTTCAATTAACTATACTTGCCACTGTCCATATTTCTTCCCATGCTCTCTGGATTGAGGTCCCTCTTGTGTCTTGGTTAACATTAAAAAAGAGAGGCGGGGCTTCCCTGGTGGCGCAGTGGTTGAGAATCTGCCTGCCAATGCAGGGGATACGGGTTCGAGCCCTGGTCTGGGAAGATCCCACATGCCGCGGAGCAACTGGGCCTGTGAGCCACAATTGCTGAGCCTGCGCGTCTGGAGCCTGTGCTCCGCAACAAGAGAGGCCGCGATAGTGAGAGGCCCGCGCACCGCGATGAAGAGTAGCCCCTGCTTGCCACAACTGGAGAAAGCCCTTGCACAGAAACGAAGACCCAACACAGCCATAAATAAATAAATAAATAAAAGCTTTTTTTTTTAAAAAAAAAGAGAGGCAATTTATTATTTTTTACTGAACTGAGAATAGCTGGGTAAATAAATACTGCTACTAATCATTCCATTTGCTTCATGATCTGTTGTTTAAACTTCTAAGGGACCATAACACAGTAGGGACTAAAACTATCTTAAAAGAGAAGTCAGCTAGTAGATAATAGGAATAAAACTTGATTTTCCCCATGCCTCTGTGCACCGTATCCAGCCACCACAAAACAGCCAAGCAAGTAATTCCATCCCACATACCACAGAGAGAAAAAAGAATAATAATACAAATTTCAAAGGAGGAGAAAGAGCTGGTTTAAGAATCTGAGGTATTTCACACAGAGAAATTTGGGTATGAATCCCAGCTCTGTAATATAATAGTTATGTGACCAGGGGCAAGTTATTTTCTCTCTCTAGACATTAGTTTCCTCATTTGTAAAATGGGGATAATAATACTTAACTCACAGGTTATTGTAAGGGTTGAGATGCTGAATAAAAACCACCAAGAATAGTAAGTGATGCAGGGTAACAGCTCAATAGCTCAATACTGCTGTTATCAATGGAAGTGAAGCAAGAAACTTTTCTGTCATTGTTATAGTTAAGGGACTATTTTGCCATAAGACAGCAAAAGTCAAAATAGTGATTTCTCTTTTTATTTCAGAAAATGTGGGTCTAGCTCTGTTTCTATTAAGAGGGAAGTGTGTGTGTGTTGGGGCGGGGTGTGTGTGTGAAAGAGATTGAGAGATGGCAGTGGGGGATATACTGGCACAGTGGGTGGTGATGTTGCTGATTGGGTGTACTTAGATTGATTGCTTTAAAACATTATTTAGTGGCAATGTAAGGGAAAGAGCAATTGATTTGGAATAAGAAAACTTAGGTTTATGTCTCAGCATTGCCAAATATTGATTGTATTAAATACTTGATTCATGTAGATACTCAGCAAATGTTTATTAGGATTAAGGAAAAATGATTTGTTAGTCCCTGAATATTGGGTTTGGATATAAGTGCGGTAGGCTGCACTATTTGCTTCTTTTAAATATCTTGAAAGATTGATGAGAACTTGAAAGCAAACTTAGTTAGAGTAAGCGTCCATGACTATGGAACAGATTGAACCTGCTAGAAATGTTACATCTTCCAAAATGTTTTCTTTGCTGACTGGGAGCCACTAATAGGGACCTCATTATTACTGAATAATTTATCCAGGTCAGTGATTATCACTTTTTGTCTTGGGACACTTTTATACTTTTAAAAATGACTGGGGGTTCCAGAGAACTCTTGTTTATGTGAGTTATATCTATTGATATTGCTGTATAAAAATTTAAAACAGAAATTTACAACTATAATAATCAGACCATTACATGTTAACATAAAGAATATTTTCATGAAAAAGAACTACATTTTCCAAAACAAAAAAGATTAGTGAGAAGAGTTAAATCCCTAACCCCCTTCATTTTTGCAAATCCAATTAATGTCTGGCTTAACAGAAGGCACCTAGATTCTCTGATCTGTTTCTGCATTTGGTCTGTTGAGATGGCATCTATCATGTAGCTTCTGGAAAACACTATATACTTGTCAAATAATGACAGTGAAAAAAGCAATGGATATCATAGATTTGTTGTGAAATAAATCTTGACCTGTCTCCTGAAAAGATCTCAGGGACTCTCATGGGTTCCTAGCCCACACTTTGAGAACCACTGATATTGGTTAACCATTGTTTCTTTCAGCTGTCTTCTTTTAAATTCATACTCAGAAAGGACTCTACAGTTACTCAACACCATAGGATGAATTGATTAAATTATTGAGTTCTGAGTGGGAGAGAGAGCAAGAATGAGAACAATGTAGACTTGAAAGGAATGTGGCCTTGAAAAATATGGGAAATGAGAGGCAATGAATCCTAATATCAATTACATTTTGCAGTTTGTAAATTGGTTCCATTACTTAATAGCAGCTTAAATTTGGAACAGTTACTTAATCTTTCTAAGTCTCAGGTTGTCCATCTATAAAAATAGGGATAATAATATTTAATTCATGGTGTTATTGTGATGATTAAATAAAATAATATTTGTGAAACACTTAGCTTACTGCCTGACACATAGTAAGTGGCTCACTATTAAGCTATTATTTGTATTGTTATTTTTATCCAGGATTTGACCTGCTTATAAACTTATGTAAATTCTCTCTTCAGCATTACAGGTCTGTGCTGCATTAAATATCTTTGTGCAAAAGATTTCCATATTTAGAATAATGTCCTTACGTTAGAATCCTATATGCTGGGGTGAAGTGAGGGTAACATCGATATATATACACAACCGAATGTAAAATAGTTAGCCAATGGGAAGCAGCAGCATAGCACAGGGAGATCAGCTCGGTGCTTTGTGATGACCTAGAGGGGTGGGATAGGGAGGATGGGAGGGAGGCTCAAGAGAGAGGGGATATGGGGACATATGTATGCATATGGCTGATTCACTTTGGTGTACAACAGAAACTAACACAGTATTGTGAAGCAATTATACTCCAATAAAGATCTATTTAAAAAAAAAGAATCCTATTGGAATCACTAACTCAATAAAATTTTTAAGGCTTTGAATTTATGTGTGGAAATTACTTTCCAAAGGGCTATATCATTACCACTCCTATGAGGAATGTATGAGTGTTCGATAATTTCATGTAGATTCTGAGCCCTGGGATACAGCAGTAAGAAAAATAGAAGAGCTGTATCCTTTGCTGTAGCAGGTAATATAATTTAAATTTTACAAATTGTATAGGTAAGAATTGTAATGTCTATTGAGAACAAAACATCAACATAAACACTTGGGAGACACAGGTATGGTCTTTTGTATAGACAAGTTTTTCCCTAGTGTCTCAGATAGCATTTAATAAAAGTAAATTTAATATATCTTCCTGAACTAAACCCTAGTATTAATGATTTGGTTTTGTTTTGGCTAGTAGACCTTTAAAAGCATTCAGAGTATACTTTATCAACTTATTTGTTTTCCAGACAGGAGCTAACCCTTGGGTAATACATTCTAAGGGCTCTAATTTTATCCTGTTTTAAAATCCTGGTAGAGGGGCTTCCCTGGTGGCGCAGTGGTTGAGAATCTGCCTGCCAATGCAGGGGACACGGGTTCGTGCCCCGGTCTGGGAAGATCCCACATGCCGCGGAGCAACTGGGCCCGTGAGCCACAACTACTGAGCCTGCGCGTCTGGAGCCTGTGCTCCGCAACAAGAGAGGCCGCGACAGTGAGAGGTCTGCGCACCGCGATGAAGAGTGGCCCCCACTCGCCGCAACTGGAGAAAGCCCTCGCACAGAAATGAAGACCCAACACAGCCAAAAATAAATAAATAAATTAATTAATTAATTAAAAAAAATTATAAAATCCTGGTAGAGATAAAGCAAGAATAAGGGCAGTGTGGAAGAGAGAGTTGAGGTAATTAGATTGGTTGAAATTCCAGGATAGACATCATGAGACAGGCTCTCAACTATGACTGTGGTAGTAGGAATATGGAAGAGGGGTTCAAATCGTGTTATGGGCTAAAATGTATCACTTCCCAAATTCATGTGTTGAAGTCCTAAACCCTGGTATCTCAGAATGTGACTGTATTTGGAGATAGGGTTTTTAAAGAGGTAAAAGTAAATGAAGTCATGGGGGTAGGCCCTAATCCGATATGACCTATGTCTATATAAGAAAAGGAGTTAGGACACAGACACATGGAGGGAAGACAATGTGATGACAATGGAAGAAAATGGCTATCTACAAGAAAGTAGTTAAGCCTTAACAGGGAGAAACCCAGAGATGGGAATTTTCGCCTGCTCCCTGTAAAATTAATAACCAGAAATCTCAATTAAGCTGAGTTGGAAGACCAGAAGGGAGAGCTCCCACACCCTGTGATGAGAGCAGAGCCCAACAGGAAGAAGAAAGGCTCCTTTCCCTGGCAAGGACTCAGCCAAAAAAGCCATGGACTCTTTGCTTATTGTAGCCCTCCCAACTTCCTTGTTCTTCTTATAAAAGTGCTCTCCTTCCCTTGCTATGTGGAGATTGCACATGGCTCACCATGGTTGCAGACCCTGAATTGCAATTCTCTGCTGGCCCCAAATAAACCCAACTTCGCTGGAGAAATATCTGACAGTCTATTTGTTTTCAGTCAACATCTCTCTGTGCTGAGCCCTGGGGGAATAGCCACAGCAAAGGACTGTTTACTTCTTAGCCACTGCTTCTGTGTTTGCTATAGTCTTGTGGGACTCAGGAATGCTGAGCCCTGTTGCTTATCAGAGATAGGTGATTCGGTGGTCTGTCCCTCAGGCAGCAGCCTCAAAAGTTGGGGTTCTAGATGTGTAAACAAGTTATTTCCAGGGAAATGCTGGCAGCTTGGTTTTTTTATTGGAGTAAGTTAGAGGGAGAAGTCAGGGGAAGTGTCCACAAGAGCTCCCAGGTTCTGGGGAGAGTGCAGTCAGCCTTGGCATGTGCTAATTAGAAGTCAGACCCTCAGGCAGCAGCTTGTAAAATTTGCAATCAATTGCCTTCTAGGAAGGAACTGGGAGATGAGGATTTTTGCCTGCCCCCTTTGTGCTGGTCCCTGTGGGGACAGCTTCATTAAGCACTCAAAGGTCTATTAATAACTTCTCCTAGGAACTTCCCTAATGGTACAGTGGTTAAGACTCCATGCTTCTAATGCAGGGTTTGGGGAACTAAGATCCCACATGCAGCATGGCTAATAATAATAATAATAATAACAACCTCTCTTTTGTTTGCTGTACACAAGCCTCTCTGGCTTTCAGAGTTGGGTGTTTGGGGGGTCCTTCCCTCAGGCGGGGCAGTTGATGTTGGGGCACTAGATGTGTAGTCCAAACACTTCTCTCCTCAGGGAAAGTCAGGAGTTGGGGGTTCCGTCCTGATTGTATGGGGCTATCCAGGGGGTGGCCAGAAGTTATTCCATATGTAAGAGTCCCTCAGCTAGTTTCTGAATTTCTCTCAGAGGGAATTGCTCCATATGTGGCTGTACATTTGGAGTGTACATGGGAGGGGGGAAAGTCAGAATCTTCTTATGTTGCCATCTTGGTTCAGAGTCCCATCCATGTTTGTTTGAGTAAACTCTGACTCAGGTTTGTGCTTGACTGTCTGAGTGGATAATACTGTCGAACATGTAACTAGGAGGACCGCTTTTTGAGCAGGTAGTTGTGAAACCACTAGGTGGGGTTTCACGGGGGGCTCCAAGAAGCTCCTGTTCTTTATGTCTTAGCACAGAAAGAATTAAGTGAGAGGCACAGTGATAGATAAGAAGTGACTTATTAGAATAGGATGCTTGTGAAGCTTATAAGCAAGCAGGTGAAAGGGTGCTGAGCCCCAAGAACTTAATGGGCTATAGTTTTATAATCAAAGGAGAAGTGGCAAGGGGGAAAAGACCACCTTCTTCCTCATTCTTGAGTAGACATCAAGCTTACATCATCAACTCCTCCTCCAGGTTGGGCAGAGGAGTTTTCTTGTTCCTACATGGTCAAGCCAGGACTGTCATGGCACTATGGAAAATTATTTCAGGTCTCAGTACAATGAGGGTCTTTCACTTTGAAATGTCACCTTTCCATAAATTATTATTTTTTATGTTTGCAGAGAGCATGTCCTAGGGGTCATTAACCTACTGAGCTCACTGGCAGGATGTGCGTCTCATGCCACCATTGTTTTATTGTTTTGGGGCATGTCTCATGCTTCTGTTGCATGGTTTTGTTGCTAAGCAAGACTGCTTCATTTTGTGGTTAAGCAAACCTGCATTTTTAGGTCATCATTAACTCAAAGGGATCTGCCATACTTTTTTTAACTTACAATCCCCTAGTGGGATTAACTATTTAATCACCTACTTTGTCCCTTTACTCTGTCCATATCAGTTGTTATCATAAAGTATGGACTTAAGCCATTCTTTACATAAAAATGTTTCATTAACTAGTTGTTTACAGCACTTGCTCATTCTCGCAAGCATCAAACATTTTATTTGGTCATTTATTTTACAAATGACCTTTCATTTCCCTTTAAAAAAATTAAATTCACAACCAAAAGGTATTCTTACAGGATAACTTTTGCTTTTGTTAGCTTTTTTCTGCTAAACTCATTTTTGCAAGTGTTGCAAGCTGATTTGGAATAAATTTAAACTTCCTTGAGTTAGGTTTTATTAAAGTTATAGAACTATGGATAATTAAGTCATGAACAATAAAGTACATGAGATTCTAGAGGAGAAAAAAAATCAATGCATGCAAAACTGATTGTTGTTTTTCCTAGAGATACTAAATTCTGGACTGCAAAGACTAGCATGGTGTGTACTAAATCTGGAGCTTCTCGTTTAGTTAGTATCCATTAGCAGAGAGACCATAAACCAAGTTAATTTAGGTGATGACTTCAATGTAACAACGTCTTTCTTTTGCGTTTCTGACTTTCTGAACACGGATACCAGATTTTCAAGTATTTTCTTTTTAAAGGAGACTATGTCGACTAAAAAAAATACATTCACAACCTAAAAGTTGAGAGTTATGTTTTATTTGGCGAGAATCTTTAGGACTTCAGGCCCAGGAGACAGCATCTCAAGTAACCCTGAGAAAACTGCTCCAAGGAGGCGCGTGGGGAACTAGGATATATAGGAGTTTTGCAACAAAGGTCAGGTAGTTGGAACATCAAAAGATTATTGTTAATTAAAGAAAACCGGAAATCCCAAGTTAAGGAATTTAGCACTTTTCTATGTATGGGAAGATGCAAGAGTCTGGGCTCACTAAAATCATTCCTTTGATATGTACCTCAGCTATCTGGGGCCAGTATCCTGTGTTATTACATCCTGAGTTTCCTCAGGGCTCACCTTAGGGAGTGGCTGCAGTCTGATGGCTGTTAGATGGCAAGTATTTTTTGTTTCCTTCCTGAGTTCCCTCAGGGCTCACCAGCTCACCAGCTCGCCTTTGGTGGTGGCTGCATGGCTGCAATCCCTGATGACTATGACATCCTTTGTTTACTGATATGGCAAGCAAATATTCCATTTATCAACTACCATTCATCTCACTAGTTTCTTTATCAAATCAAGTAGAAAAATATGTAATGGTAATTTGGAATTCAGCAAAGAAATTAAATGGGAAATACTACGTTTTTGAAAAAAAATTTTTAAGGAAGGAATTTTTTCTGAAATATTTGATTATTGTATACTGTTTAACCATTGATTTATTAGTTTATTATTAAGAACTTTTGATGCTGAAACTCAGCTTCTCTGTACACTGGTGCCAAATTGAATCTTGGAGACAAGAGTTTTTGGTGAAGTAGAGTTTTATTACTTTTCCAGGCAAAGGGGGACACAGTGGGCTCCTGTCTCAAAAATGTATGTGTCCCAACTTGGAGAGGATAGTGAGAAGTTTTATAGTAATTGTTCAAAGAGGGCGTGATCAGCTTGTGGACATTCTTCTGACTGATTGGTGGTGAAGTTAGTCGGAATCAGCATCATCAACCTTCAGTTTCCAACTGGTCTGGGGTCTACATGCTTGTGGGCAGCATACCATTGTTAATCGTTAACTTCTCCCACCTGGAGGGGGTTTCATTATCTGCAAAACAGCTCAAAGATATTGCTGTGTGTATCCCCATCTTGTTTCTCTTGACTGTTTGTTTCTCCCTGGTATAGCATCCCTCGTTTCCCTAATTAACAACTGTTTGAATCTGCCCTTTGGAACTCAGGGAAGGTCATGGAGGCTGAATGAAGGCTATTTCTTGTAATCAAAGAAATGGAGGACACAGAAAGTCTTTGTGCCCATAAGCCCCATATGGCCGTGCTTGGTATCACTCTCTTCCTTTTCATCTCTCTCCCCCCTCATTATTTTGCATTTGGCTTGCCATTCATTCTTTTGCTAATCTATTTTGAGCCACGAAAGCAATGTTACTGTGTTGATAACATGTGTTGTACCTAGAGCTGTTTTACCATATGTCTACTTCCCACATTCAAAATGCCATCGTTATTTTGAGTTATTTATTAATTTCTGAGCTTACATTACTGTATAGACCTATTTTGATCTCACTTTATTATTCTTCATTGACTATAGATGGATTTTCCTTCACAAGGATCAAATATTTCCTGAATAGATATAGAAGAGAAAATACTAAAATGATAACAAGAATAAAACTATTTTAGCTTGGCTAATTCTGACAATAGGAGATGTTGTGATAGATAAAACATTAGAAATTGGAAATACCTGTGGATTTTTCATGTTTTAAGGAGACTCTAGGATGTGAAGAAAAGAAGACTCTGTTGCTGAAAGCAAATTAGGATCATTAATTAAGTCAACGGTTATTTATGGGACACTTACTCTACATTAGTCCATGCTGATGATGCAGGGGTGAAGAAAAGGGGACAGGTTTTGATCATCTGGATTAGGTTCATGCTGGTGGGGAAACAGAGAGATAATCAATAATAAATTGATAATTAATAAATAAATACTAATTTTAAACTAGATAGTGGTAAGTTTTAAAAAGAAAATTTTAATGGGATGATGTGATAGAAAGGGTCTGTGTGGTCACTTTTCTGGGGAGGCTAGGAAAGAACTCTTCAAAAAAGTAACATTTAAGCATGGAATTGACTGACCAGAAGACAACTATGCAGTGATCTGTGGAAGAACATTTTGAGAGAAGAGAACAGTTTAGTGAAAAGGCCCTAAGTCTGAGGATGAGTTTGGTGCATATGAGGAGCCAAGAAAAGGTATGTCAGGAGAGTAGATAGCAGAGAATTTTGGGAGGTGATGTAGATAGAAGATAAGTCTTGTAGTGCTTTGCAAGTATGACTCATAAACCAAAACAAGTTTGTGAGGAGTGGCATTATATTATTTAATTTATGTTTTATGACTGCCAAGTGAAGAATACACTAGAAGGGGCCACAAGTAAACTTAGGGAGCCTAGTTTGGAGTCAGTTGCATTGGACAAACAATGTATGGTTATTCCTCAGACTAGACTGATAGCAGAAGTGAAGGGATTTGAAATACAATTTCAAGGTAGAGTAGACAAGGCTTGCTGATATATTGATAGGGGTATTGAGGGAAAGAGAAGCATAGAAAACGTGTCTTGAGTAACTGGGGGAGTGGTGGTGTTATTTTCTCAGATGTAGATGACTGGCAGCAGCCTATCACCTACCCATTCTTCCTTTGTAACTCTCTCAGGCATATTAATATGGGATCCCATAATTAGTTTTTTCTAGTGAAAAGAGTTGATTTTGAAACATCTAAGCTTTGCCTTTCACCAGCTTTGGGCTGTGGTAAATTTACATAGATTTTGTGAAAGCAAATTTCTAATTTGTGATCAAACTATTAAATGGGATCATGAATGTGCATAGCAGAGGACCTGTACATAATAAGAGCACAATTTTATTTTTAATTTTTATTGTTCTTTGCTTTATAATAGATTTTTAAAAAAAAAATATTATTGGAGTATGGTTGATTTACAATGTTGTGTTAATTTCAGGTATACAGCAAAGTGAATCAGTTATATATTTATATCTATCCACGTTTTTTTTTTTTAGATTCTTTTCCCATATAGGTCATTACAGAGTATTGAGTAGTGTTCCCTGTGCTACACAGCAGGTTCCTATTAGTTATCTATTTTTTATATAGTAGTGTGTACAAGTCAGTCCCAATCTCCCAATTTATTCCTCCCCCCCTTATTCCCTGGTAACCATAAGTTTGTTTTCTACATCCGTGACTCTACTTCTGTTTTATTTATTTATTTATTTATTTTTAAACATCTTTATTGGAGTATAATTGCTTTACAATGGTGTGTTAGTTCCTGCTTTATAACAAAGTGAATCAGTTATACATATACATATGTTCCCATATCTCTTCCCTCTTGCATCTCCCTCCCTCCCGACCTCCCTATCCCACACATCTAGGCGGTCACAAAGCACAGAGCTGATCTCCCTGTGCTATGCAGTTGCTTCCCACTAGCTATCTATTTTACGTTTGGAAGTGTATATATGTCCATGCCACTCTCTCTCTTTGTCACATCTTACCCTTCCCCCTCCCCATATCCTCAAGTCCATTCTCTAGTAGGTCTGTGTCTTTATTCCCGTCTTGCCACTAGTTTCTTCATGACCTTTTTTTTTTTTCCCCTTAGATTCCATATATATGTGTTAGCATACTGTATTTGTTTTTCTCTTTCTGACTTACTTCACTCTGTATGACAGACTCTAACTCCATCCGCCTCACTACAAATAACTCAATTTCATTTCTTTTTATGGCTGAGTAATATTCCATTGTATATATGTGCCACATCTTCTTTATCCATTCATCCGATGATGGACACTTAGGTTGCTTCCATGCCCTGGCTATTGTAAATAGAGCTGCAATGAACATTTTGGTACATGACTCTTTTTGAATTATGGTTTTCTCAGGGTATATGCCCAGTAGTGGGATTGCTGGGTCGTATGGTAATTTTATTTTTAGTTTTTTAAGCAACCTCCATACTGTTATCCATAGTGGCTGTATCAATTTACATTCCCATTAACAGTGCAAGTGTGTTCCCTTTTCTCCACACCCTCTCCAGCATTTATTGTTTCTAGATTTTTTGATGCTGGCCATTCTGACCAGTGTGAGATGATATCTCATTGTAGTTTTGATTTGCATTTCTCTAATGATTAATGATGTTGAGCATTCTTTCATGTATTTGTTGGCAATCTGTATATCTTCTTTGGAGAAATGTCTATTTAGGTCTTCTGCCCATTTTTGGATTGGGTTATTTGTTTTTTAGTTATTGAGCTGCATGAGCTGCTTATAAATCTTGGAGATTAATCCTTTGTCAGTTGCTTCATTTGCAAATATTTTCTCCCATTCTGAGGGTTGTCTTTTGGTCTTGTTTATGGTTTCCTTTGCTGTGCAAAAGCTTTGAAGTTTCATTAGGTCCCATTTGTTTATTTTTGTTTTTATTTCCATTACTCTAGGAGGTGGATCAAAAAAGATCTTGCTGTGATTTATGTCAAAGAGTATTCTTCCTATGTTTTCCTTTAAGAGTTTTATAGTGTCCGGTATTACATTTAGGTCTCAAATCCATTTTGAGTTTATTTTTGTGTATGGTGTTACGGAGTGTTCTAATTTCATTCTTTTACATGTACCTGTCCAGTTTTACCAGCACCACTTATTGAAGAGGCTGTCTTTTCTCCACTGTATATGCTGCCCTCCTTTATCAAAGACAAGGTGACCATATGTGTGTGGGTTTAACTCAGGGCTTTCTCTCCTGTTCCATTGATCTATGTTTCTGTTTTTGTGCCAGTACCAAACTGTCTTGATTACTGTAGCTTTGTAGTATAGTCTGAGGTCAGGGAGCCTGATTCCTCCAGCTCCCTTTTTCGTTCTCAAGATTGCTTTGGCTATTCGGGGTCTTTTGTATTTCCATACAAACTGTGAAAGTTTTTTTTCTAGTTCTGTGAAAAATGCCTTTGGTAGTTTGATAGGGATTGCATTGAATCTGTAGATTGCTTTGGGTAGTAGAGTCATTTTCACAAGGTTGATTCTTCCAATCCAAGAACATGGTATATCTCTCCATCTGTTTGTATCATCTTTAATTTCTTTCATCAGTGCCTTTTAGTTTTCTACATACAGGTCTTTTGTCTCCTTAGGTAGGTGTGTTCCTAGATATTTTATTCTTTTTGTTGCAATGGTAAATGGAAGTGTTTTTTAAATTTCACTTTCAGATTTTTCATCATTAGTGTATAGGAATGCAAGAGATTTCTGTGCATTAATTTTGTATCCTGCACCTTTACCAAATTCATTGATTAGCTCTAGTAGTTTTCTGGTAGCATCTTTAGGATTCTCTATGTATAGTATCATGTCATCTGCAAAAAGTGCCAGCTTTACTTCTTCTTTTCCGATTTGGATTCCTTTTATTTCTTTTTCTTCTCTGATTGCTGTGGCTAACACTTCCAAAACTATGTTGAATAATAGTGGTGAGAGTGGGCAACCTTGTCTTGTTCCTGATCTTGGTGGAAATGGTTTCAGTTTTTCACCATTGAGGACAATGTTGGCTGTGGGTTTGTCATATATGGCCTTTATTATGTTGAGGAAAGTTCCCTCTATGCCTACTTTCTGCAGGACTTTTATTATAAATTGGCGTTGAATTTTGTCAAAAGCTTTCTCTGCATCTATTGAGATGATCATATAGTTTTTCTCCTTCAATTTGTTAATATTATGTATCACGTTGATTGATTTGCGTATATTGAAGAATCCTTGCATTCCTGGAATAAACCTCAGTTGATCATGGTGTATGATCCTTTTAATGTGCTGTTGGATTCTGTTTGCTAGTATTTTGTTGAGGATTTTTGCATCTATGTTCATCAGTGATATTGGCCTGTAGTTTTCTTTCTTTGTGACATCTTTCTCTGGTTTTGGTATCAGGGTGATGGTGGCCTCGTAGAATGAGTTTGGGAGTGTTCCTCCCTCTGCAATATTTTGGAAGAGTTTGAGAAGGAGAGGTGTTAGCTCTTCTCTAAATGTTTGATAGAATTCGCCTGTGAAGCCATCTGGTCCTGGGCTTTTGTTTGTTGGAAGATTTTTAATCACAGTTTCAATTTCAGTGCTTGTGATTGGTCTGTTCATATTTTCGATTTCTTCCTGGTTCAGTTTCGGTAGTTGTGCATTTCTAAGAATTTTTCCATTTCTTCCAGGTTGTCCATTTTATTGGCATAGAGTTGCTTGTAGTAATCTCTCGTGATCGTTTGTATTTCTGCAGTGTCAGTTGTTACTTCTCCTTTTTCTTTTCAAATTCTATTGATTTGAGTCTTCTCCTTTTTTTTTCTTGATGAGTCTGGCTAATGGTTTATCAATTTTGTTTATCTTCTCAGAGAACCAGCTTTTAGTTTTATTGATCTTTGCTATTGTTTACTTCATGTCTTTTTCATTTATTTCTGATATGATATTTATGATTTCTTTCCTTCTGCTAGCTTTGGGGTTTTTTTGTTCTTCTTTCTCTAATTGCTTTAGGTGCAAGGTTAGGTTGTTTATTCGAGATGTTTCCTGTTTCTTGAGGTAGGCCTGTATTGCTATAAACTTCCCTCTTAGAACTGCTTTTGCTGCATCCCATAGGTTTTGGGTCATTGTGTCTCCATTGTCATTTGTTTCTAGGTATTTTTTGATTTCCCCTTTGATTTCTGCAGTGATCACTTCGTCATTAAGTAGTGTATTGTGTAACCTCCATGTGTTTGTATTTTTTACAGATCTTTTCCTGTAGTTGATATCTACTCTCATAGCGTTGTGGTCAGAAAAGATACTTGATACAATTTCAATTTTCTTAAATTTACCAAGGCTTGATTTGTGACCCAAGATATGATCTATCCTGGAGAATGTTCCATGAGCACTTGAGAAAAATGCATATTCTGTTGTTTTTGGGTGGAATGTCCTATAAATATCAATTAAGTCCATCTTGTTTAATGTATCATTTAAAGCTTGTGTTTCCTTATTTATTTTCGTTTTGGATGATCTGCCCATTGGTGAAAGTGGGGTGTTAAAGTCCCCTACTATGATTGTGTTACTGTCTATTTCCCCTTTTATGGCTGTTAGTATTTGCCTTATGTATTAAGGTGCTCCTATTTTGGGTGCATAAATATTTACAATTGTTATACCTTCTTCTTGGATCTATCCCTTGATCATTATATAGCGTCCTTCTTTGTCTCTTGTAATAGTCTTTATTTTAAAGTCCATTTTGTCTGATATGAGAATTGCTACTCCAGCTTTCTTTTGATTTCCATTTGGATGGAATATCTTTTTCCATCCCCTCACTTTCAGTCTGTATGTGTCCCTAGGTCTGAAGTGGGTCTCTTGTAGACAGCATATATACGGGTCTTGTTTTTGTATCCATTCAGCCAGTCTGTGTCTTTTGGTGGGAGCATTTAATCCATCACATTTAAGGTAATTATCGATATGTATGTTTCTATTCCCATTTTATTAAATTTTTGGGGTTTGTTATTGGAGATTAATCCCTTGTCAGTTGCTTCCAACCAGAGATTAATACTTGCAACTATTTTCTCCCACTTTGAGATTTGTCATTTTGTTCTGTTTATGGTTTCTTTTCCTGTGCAAAAAATTTATTTTTAATTTTATTCCATTTGTTTATTTTTGTTGTTATCTTCATTACTCTAGGAGGTGGGTAAAAAAACATCTTGCTGCAATTTATGTCAAAGAGTGTTCTACCCATGTTTTACTCTAAGAATTTTATAGTGTCTGGCCTAATAGGTCTTTAATCCATTCTGAGTTTATTTTTGTGTATGGTGTTATGGAGAGTTCTAATTTCATTCTTTAACATGTAGCTGTCCAGTTTTCCCAGCACCGCTTATTGAAGAGAGTGTCTTTTCTCCATTGTATATTCTTGCCTCCTTTGTCATAGATTAGGTGACCATAGGTGCATGGGTTTATCTCTGTGTTTTCAGTTATTGTCTTGTTCATCTCTGGTTGTTTGTTCTTTAGTTCTTTCGTTGTTAGTGTGTAGGAATGCAAGAGTTTTCTGTGTATTTTAAATGTTGTATCCTGCAACTTTATCAAATTCATTGATGAGCTCTAGTAGTTTTCTTGTAGCATCTTTAGGATTTTCTATGTATAGTATCATGTCATCTATAAACAGTGACAGTTTTACTTCTTTTCCAGTTTGTATTTCTTTTTCTTCTCTGATGCCATGGCTAGGACTTCCAAGACTATGTTTAGTAATAGTGGCAAGAGTGGGCAACCTTGTCTTGTTCCTGATCTTAGAGGAAATGCTTTCAGTTTTTCATCATTGAGAGTGATGTTTCCTGTGGGTTTTCCATATTTGACGTTTATTATGTTGACGTAGTCTCTCTCTATGCCTACTTTCTGGAGAGTTTTTACAATAAATGGGTGTTGAATTTTGTCAAAAGCTTTTTCTGCATCTATTGAGATGATCACGTGATTTTTATTCTTCAATTTGTTAATATGGTGTATCACATTGATTGATTTGCATATATTGAAGAATCTTTGCATTCCTGGGATAAATCCCACTTGATCATGGTGTATGATCCTTTTAATGTCTTGTTGGATTCTGTTTGCTAGTATTGTTTTGAGGATTTTTGCATCTATGTTCATCAGTGATATTGGTCTGTAATTTCTTTCTTTGTGATATCTTTGACTGGTTTTGGTATCAGGGTGATGGTGGCCTCATAGAATGATCTTCCTCTGCAGTTTTTTTGGAAGAATTTGAGAAGGATAGGTGTTAGTTTTTCTCTAAATGTTTGAAAGAATTCACCTATGAATCCGTCTACTCCTAGATTTTGTTTGTTGGAAAATTTTTATCACAGTTTCAATTCCATTACTTGTGGTTGGTCTGTTCATATTTTTCTATTTCTTCCTGGTTCAGTCTTGGAAGGTTGTACTTTTCGAAGAATTTGTCCATTTCTTCTAGGATATCTATTTTATTGGCATGTAGTTGCTTGTCGTAGTCTCTTATGCTCCTTTGTATTTCTGTAGTGACAGCTGTAATTTCTCCCTTTTCATTTCTAATTTTATTGATTTGAGTCCTCTCCCTTTTTTCTTGATGTGTCTGGCTAAAAGTTTATCAATTTTGTTTATCTTCTCAAAGAACCAGCTTTTAGTTTCATTGATCTTTGCTATTGTTTTCTTCATTTCTATTTCATTTATTTCTGCTCTGAGTTTTATGATTTCTTTCCTCCTACTAAGTTTAGGTTTTGTTTGTTCTTCTTTTTCTATTTGCTTTAGGTGTAAGGTTAGCTTGTTTATTTGAGATTTTTCTTGTTTCTTTAGGTGAGATTGTATTCCTATAAACTTCCTTCCTAGAACTGCTTTTGCTGCTTCCCATAGGTTTTTGGTCATTGTGTTTTCACTGGCATTTGTTTCTAGGTATTTTTTGATTAGCTCTTTGATTTCTTCAGGGATCTCTTCGTTATTTAATAGCATATTGCTTAGCCTCCATGTGTTCTTTATTTTTACAGTTTCTTTTTCCTGTAATTGATTTCTAATCTCATAACACTGTGGTCAGAAAAGATGCTTGATGTGATTTCAATTTTCTTAAATTTGCTGAGGCTTGGTTTGTGACTCAAGATGTGAACTATCCTGGAGAATGTTCTCTGTGCACTTGAGAAGAATGTGTATTTTGCTGCTTTCAGATGAAATGTTCTATAAATATCAATTAAGTCTATCTAGTTTAATGTGTCATTTAAGACTTCTATGTCCTTATTAATTTTCTGACTGGATGATCTGTCCATTGGTGTAAGTGGGGTGTTAAATTTGCCCACTATTATTGTGTTACTGTTGATTTCCCCTTTTATGGCTGTTAAAATATTGTCCTATGTTGGGTGCATACATATTTACAATTGCTATATTTTCTTCTTGGAATGATCTCTTGATCATTATGTAGTGTCCTTCCTTGTCTCTTGTAACAGTCTTTATTTTAAAGTCTATTTTTTCTGAGATGAGTATTGCTACTCTGGCTTTCTTTGGATTTCCATTTCCATGGAATATCTTTTTCCATGCACTCATTTTCAGTCTGTATGTGTCCTTAGGTCTGAAATGGGTCTCTTGTAGACAGCATATATACAGGTCTTATTTTTATATCCATTCCTCCAGCCTGTGTCTTTGATTGGGGCACTTAATCCATTTACATTTAAGGTAATTATCAATATGTATGTTCCTCTTACCATTTTCTTAATTGTTTTGGGTTTGTTTATGTATGTCTTTTTTCTTCCCTTCATCTTTTGTTGTTTTCTCTTATGTTTCATGCCTAGAAAATTTCATTTAGCATTTGTTGTAAGGCTGGTTTGGTGGTGGTGAATTCTCTTAGCTTTTGCTTGTCTGTAAAGCTTTTGATTTCTCCATTGAATATGAATGAGATCCCTGCTGGGTAGAGTAATCTTGGTTTTTCCCTTTTATCACTTTAAATATACCCTTCCACTCCTTTTTGGCCTGCAGTGTTTCTGCTGAAAAATCAGCCGATAACCTTATGGGGATTCCCTTGTATGTTATTTGTTGCTTTTCCCTTGTTGCTTTTAATATTTTTTCTCTGTATTTAGTTTTTGTTAGTTTGATTAACATGTGTCTCAGTGTGTTCCTCCTTGGGTTTATCCTGTATGGGACTCTCTGTGCTTCCTGGACTTGGGTGACTATTTCCTTTCCCATGTTAGGGAAGTTTTCAACTATAATTTCTTGAAATATTTTCTCAGGACATTTCCCCTTTTCTTCTTCTTCTGGGACCCCTATAATTCGAATGTTGGTGCATTTAATATTGTCCCAGAGGTCTCTGAGACTTTCCTCATTTCTTTTCATTCTTTTTTTTTTTTTATTCTGTTCCATGACGGTGATTTCCACCATCTGTCTTCCACGTCACTTATCTATTCTTCTGCCTCAGTTATTCTGCTATTGATTCCTTCTAGTGCATTTTTCATTTCAGTTATTGTCTTGTTCATCTATGTTTGTTTGTTCTTTGGTTCTTCTAGGTCTTTGCTAAACTTTCTTGTGTCTTCTGGATCCATATTTCCATTCTTTTTCTGAGATCTTGAATCATCTTTGCTTTCATTACTCTGAATTCTTTTTCAGATAGATTGCTTATCTCCTCTTCATTTAGTTCTTTTTTTAGGTTTTTATCTTGCTCCTTCATCTTCAACATATTTCTTTGTCATCTCATTTTGTCACACTTACTGTGTTTGTGGTCTTCTTTCCACAGGCTGCAGGATCACACTTCCTCTTGCTTCTGGTGTCTGCTCCCTGGTGGGTGACCTTGGTCTGGAGGCTTGTGCCATTATCTCCTAGATAGGGGGTTTGATTGGTGTTATGGTGATCATAGCCTGCCCTAGACATTGAGTGGGGCCTCCCCTTTGCTCTGTGGTTGTCACTGCCCTGTCAGGGTTGGTGTCTGCTCCTTAGTTGTTGGAGTAGAGGCCCCCAGATCTGTTTCTTAGCTGTGATTCTGATCTGTAGTGCAAGGTAGGTGGGATTGGAGCATTCTCACTGAGAGAGAAGCCACTGAGTATTCCTCCTCTGGAGTTGTTCACCTGTGAATGTGTTCTGTTGTGTCCCCTTTTGCCCACAGTGTGAGCTCACAAAGTATACTGTTGTTGGCATTGCTCTCGGTCCTGCCTTAACTGTGGGTATGCTGGCAATCAGCCCTGGTGACTCTCAGGCATTGTTTTCAGCCAGCCACTGGTGCAGGTCCATTGAGGTCAGGTCCCAGGACTGCAGTAGTTATGCACTTGGACCCACTGTGGAAGCTATGGAGGCAGCTCGAACTGTAGTGAGGCCCAATCCCTGCTTGGACGACCCACAGAGCCTACAGTTGCTAAAGCCAGACCCATCCCAGCTGTAAGAGCACTTGTTGGTCTTTCAGATGTTTTGCAAGTGCTGAATTTGGGAAGCCGTCAGTGGATGTGTAACTTCACAGTTTGTTTCGCTGATGAGGAGAAATTTCAGCTCTTCTTCCTTAGTCACACAGCCCCTGGGGCTCAGCTGTGGTTTTAGTGACTCTTCTGTACAGATTTCCTAGTGGGGGGAGCTATCTGTGTCCTCCTGAGACAGTGGGGCAGGTCCTGGCACCCACTGGCAGATTTCCTAGTGGAGGGAGTTATCTGTACCCTCCTGGGACAGCAGGGCAAGTCCTGACACCCACTGGCAGATTTCCTAGACTGCCAGGGAATTCCCAAATTTACTTCTTAAGAACAAGTGTTTCTCTAGTTTTCAGCTCACAACAATGTGACCATATTAGAAAAACTATTTTGTTCTTCCTACCTTGGATGGTCATGTGTCTTCATTTTTTCACTTTTTTTCCCTTAAGACATAATTGACACATAACATTGTGTAAGTTTAGAGTGTGCAATGAAATGATTTAATATATGTATGTATTGTGAAATATTTACCAGAATAACATTGGTTAATACATCCTTTACATCACATAATTACCATTTTTTTATTGTCATGGTGAGAACATTAAAATTCTACTCTTATAGCAAATTTCAAATATTCAGTACAGTATTGTTAATTATAGTCATCATTACCATGAGATCTCCAGACCTTATTCATCTTAAACCTGGAAGTCTGTACTCTTTGACTAACATCTTTCCATTTCACTCACCCCCTCAGCCCCTGGCAACCACCATTCTGTTGTTTCACGGAGTTCAATGTTTTTCTATCCTGGTACAAGTGAGATCGTGCAGTGTTTGTCTTTCTCTGTCTAACTTATTTCACTTAGCATAATGCCTTCAAGGTCTAGCCATGACATCGTGAATGGCAAGATTTCCTTCTTTTTATGGCTGAATAACATTCCATTGTATACATGTATGTCACATTTTAAAATACATTCATCTATCAAAGGATTCATCAAAGATGGTTTCTGGAAATGTCTTGGCTATTGTGAATAATGTTGCAAAGAACTTGGGAGTCCATATATCTCTTCAAGATAGTAATTTTTATCTTCTTCAATAAATACTCAGAAGTGGGATTGCTGGATCATATGGTATTTCTATTTTTAAATTTTTTGAGGAACTTCCATACTGTTTTCCATAGTGGCTGTACCAATTTTCATTCCCACCACCAGTGCACCTGCTGTCAGTGTGCACTCTTGTGACTTCTGGGTCTTGCTGCAGGCTCATGGCAGTGGAGGCCAGTGATGGCAACTGTACTGGCTACTGCTTTCTTCAGTGGCAGAAGCAGCTGAGTTTGTCTGCAGAGTAGGTCACTGGGAGCTCTAATTCCTCCAGCTGTGTGACTGCTACTGGTAGCCCCTGCTTTTATTTCTTGTTCTTAGCCACCTCTATATGTCTCAGCTTTTCAGGTCTCCGAGTGGGGTGAAAGTGAATAAGGAACCTTCATGCAGTGCCCTGAAAGGCTAAGGAAGCCGGTTGCTCACACTTCTCTTCCTTTCCCTGTGAGGGGAACGTTTTCTAGCTGGGGAGTTCCTTCTTGGTTCTGAGTGGTGCTGGCTTGAGGGATAGGATGATACAGGCAAAATGAAGCTTTCTTCCCTTTTCTGGAAAACTATTCTCAGGTTTTTGTTGTTGTTGTTGTTCTACTCTGTTGCTGATATTTCTTAACTGAGCTCCAGAGCTTTCCCAGAGCTGTTTTATGTTTGTGGATAGCTAATTTTTTATCTTTGTTGGAGGACAGAGGCTGGGGTCTCCTTTTTCTCCATCTTGATGACATCCTGGTAAATTCTGTGAGTCTTCTTAATTTACGAAAGGAAAATCACCACTCCTAGAAGCAAGAGTAGTAGAGCAGTATCAGAAAATTCAATGAAAATGAGACAGCTGCTCAGTTGGATAAACTGATGAAAATGCAGCTATGACTCACATTCAGGGTTTACATGTATGTTTGCATACACAAATATTTGAATCATATGTGAAAACAAAGCAATAAATGGGAGTAAGAGATATATAAAAAATCCAAATGCTGTTAGAAATGTAATTTCATATTCTGTTTTTATAGAATATAGAAACAATTAGAAAATAGGCATTTAACAATATAGAAACAATATAGAAAATAAGAATTTTCTCACCTTTGTATATGATTTTGAATGTATGTGTGTGATGTTGCATTATATAAACTCATTGTGTGTTATTAATAAGTTCTTTAACCACCAGAAGAACTCTAATTTAACTACCAGTATCACAATTTTATGTTATTTAACAAAGTAGGATTGAGCTTTCAGACACTTGTGGACTCACTTGTTTGTGGATTTTCTTTGCTTTTGGCTGCTAATGTAGAGTTTTGATCAGCTATATCCCAGTGGATACGCTCCATATTTTGAGTATATTCTCTTTTGGATTTGGGATTTTGATACGCTGAATCATAGTTCTGGGTTCATACTTTTTTTCATGGATGGTGGACAAATTGAATTATTTTTAAAAAGGCAGTAAATGGTATGTTTTAAAAAGTCTGTATAACTTACCTTTGGCTCCTTTTCTATATTTAAATATATTTTAGAGGAAAAAATCAGAGTACCTAATACTTTTAAAGCTAGAATTAAAGTGCATTAAGGCTCTCTCGAATCTTGTTATCTGTCATTCTAAATCCTCTTGAAGTTAGGTATAAAGAATAATAGATATATATTCAGTGAGGATACTGAAGACTTTTACTAGCTTGAGGATTAGATTTTCAACTATCAGTGTTTAAGCTTCAAGTTGCTGTCAGTTAGTCTTGACAAGGCCAAAATAGGATTCTAATAGTTGTGATTGTGGAGAGGGTGCTTTTTTATTAGATGAGGCAAAGTGTCAATTAAAAGGGTATTGAGATAAAGAAATTGAAACTAGATTAAATTTATACTTTTTCATGGATAAGAAAATCCATTTTTGAGTTACATTTCATTGAGGATATACTATCAGAGGCAAAGCTGGAATACCTTGCTCACTTAAAAGACTGGCTTTAGTTCTCAAAAGACATTAGTTGCCTAATAATCATTTCAAGAGAATTTTTGTATATATAAAACAAGAATATTTTAAATAAAATGAAATGCCAAGACCAAATAATGACAGTTACTTTTAAAGAAGCTGCAATCAGCAATCTTATTTTCCCTTCAGTCTTTCCTAGTGGGTCCCTACCATTTAACATTGGCAGTCATTCAATGAGATTTCTAATCTTATAAGGAAGTCTGAAAGCCGTATTGATATATATCCATAAAAATAAATACTGTGTACCTTTCCAGCATGACCGGCCTTTTTTAAAAGGCAATGCATGGTAAGACTAAGCTGAAGATTTTACAACAACATTGAAAATTGAGCATGCTTCTATAAAATGCATGTAACACCAATCTGGAATGTGCTGTCCTGACCAATCTATATAAAGAAAATTGTTTCTCTCTGATGGTTACTGCATATTGTAAAGTGATTGGAGAGGTTTTTCTCAAATTTAGAAAGCCTACTTAGGACTTAATGTGTAGGCTATGTATTAAATAAGAAATTCACTTAAGGAAGACCCAGGAGATTCTCAAAGAGATGCCTACAGTGAGCTTCAGGCATTGATTTGCACAGGGCTGCTTCTCACATTGCCACTTAATCTAGTTTGTGTCTAGGTAAGTACCATCAGATATTTATCTATATGTTTAGTGACAGTTAATGATTTTTCCTGTTTTTTAGGAAAATAACACAATATTGAAAGTTAGCTACTTCCTTCTATCCTCTGTAGTTTTGTATGAGAAATCCATTGTCATTAGAATGAGTGTTCTCCTGTAAGTAATGCCTCACTTCTCTCTGACTGCTTTCAAGGTTGTTTTTTTTGTTTTTATTTTTGTTTTTCGGGTTTTTTTTTTTCTTTGGTCTTGATTTTCAGAAGCTTACTTATGATAGGTCTTGCCAAGGATTTCTTTGGGTTTACCCTGTTTTAAGATTCACTTATATTCTTGAATCTTTAGGTTTGTGTCTTTTGCCAAATTTGGGAAACTTTCTGCCATTATTTCTTCAGATACCCTTTTCACCCTACTCTCTTTTTTCTCCTTGCCTTCCTGGGACTCTGATGATACAAATATTGAGTCTTTTTTATATTCCCATGGGTCTCTGAGCCTTTGTTTATTTTTTTTCCAGTCTACTTTCTCTCTATTTTTTCATACTGAGCAAATTCTATTGATCTTTCTTCAAGTTCACTGATTCAGTCCTCTGTCACCTCCACTACTATTGAGACCATCCACCAAGTTTATTGTTCCCATTATCATATTTTTCAATTCTATAATTTGCATTTAGTTAATTTTTATTTTTTCCATTTCTTTGCTGAGATTTTCTAATATTTTTTTCCATTTGTTTCAAGAGAATTTATATTTGATTGTGGAAGCATTTTTATGATAGCTGCTTTAAAATCCTTGTTAGATACTTTTTATAACTGATTCATCTTGTCATTAACATCTGTTGATTGTCTTTTCTCATTCAAGTTTTCTCTTGATTCTTGGCAAGAGGAGTGATTTTTGGTTGTATCCTGGACTTTTAATCTATTATGATAGAAAACTCTGGGTCTTATTTAAATCTTATGTTTAACAGACAATTATCCTATTGTTTAGTACACAGGCTCTGGCTTATTGTTTTGGGCTGTGGTTCCAACAGCAGTTTAATTTCAGGGGATTTGCAATATTATTTTGGTCTACTTGGTTTATCAGGCAATGATGTGGTAGTTATTGGTCCCTGCTGGTGCTGCCCAAGAAGCCAGAAGAGATTTCCTGAGGCTGGGGAGCAGGTTTCTCTGAGTGGAGAGGAGGAGCCTCAGCCCATAGGGACGATAAGTCTTCCCTGGCCAAGTGGGGTTGTGGTGGGATCCCTCTGGCTAGTGTTGCCCAGTTGCCTTGTATCACTTGATGAAGAATGAGAGCCTCAGGCTCTGCGTGAAGGAGAGCTCTTCCCCTGCGACTTATTGTTAGTTGGGTTCCCTATCCATCCCCCTTATAGGTGGTGCTGGTCTCACCTGGTTATCCAAAGGAATTCCATTACAATGGGGTGGGAGGGAAGAACCTCCCTTGCCTGAATGCTATTGCTAGATTGAAAGGAGAATGCATGTGAATTGCTCTCCTCTTGTATTATTTTTCTAGTCCCGGGATTCCAAACCAGTTTGCCTTCCTCTTCTCACCTTCCAGAGTTTTTCTTTGATTGCCTTTTGTGTTATTTCCAGAATTTGTCATTAACCTTAGTGTGGAGAAGCAGAGAGAAATGAGTCTATGCATCTTATCTGGATCTCATGTTGCCACCTACCATGGCATGTTGGGAAAAGAAAGGAATTTGAGGTGAAACAGTTTCATCTTGGGATCCTTGTTCAGCCACTAATCTATATGACCTATATGATCTTAGAAAATGTGTTTAACTTCTCTAAGTCTCATTTTCTTTATCTGTAAAATGAAGATAACATTTACTCATTCACTCTTTATTTATTCAACACAGTGTCTGCCCTTACAATCTTACTCTGATCTGAACACTGTTCTTGCCACTGGAGATGCAGTAGAGTATAAGAGAGGGATGATCCCTGCTCTCATGACACTTTATTCTTGTGAGATACTAAGATAATCAACAGGAAACCTGAAAATAAATAATTTCAGAGAATGGTTAAGTTCTATGAGAAAAATAAAACACGGTAACGCTAGAGAATGGCTGTGATGGGTACTTAGATGGGTGTATTACAGGTACGCAATAAGAGTCTCTCTGAGGAGGTGATGTTTCATTCATTCAGCCCGTTGATTTGGCCACATTAATTGAGCCCTTACTAGGTCCTGGGTATACATTTGAACAAAGACCTCAATGATAAGAGAGAGCTGACTATTTGAAAATATTGTGGGATAAACTTCCAGGCTGTGGGGGGGAACACTGTCAAAAAAAGCCCTGAGGTGGGAAGAATTTTGACAAGATTGGGGAATAGAGAAGGTTGACCAGTGTAGTTGGAATGTATAAATGAGGGAAGAGTATTTATAGAAGTGATCTAAAAAGAAAGCAAGAAATTGTTTATGTGGGCGCTCTGGGACTTGAGCTGTTTTATTCTGCCAATAATGAGAAGACTTTAGAGGGTTTAAACAGATAAGCGATACAATCTATGTATGTTTTACAATGATTACTCTAGTTGTTTTCTAGGGAATGGAATATAGCAGAGCAAAACTAGAAGCTGGGACACCAGTTAAAAAGCTATTTCGGTAGCCCAAGTAAGAAATAATGAAACTTGAGAGGCAGCTGGGGAAAAAAAAAAGCAGTTGTAGATTGGAGATATGTTTGCAGTTTGAACAGGCAAGGTTTTCTGAAGGACTGTCTCTGTGAAGTTAAGGAAAATGAGGAATCAGTTTCAGACTTTGGCTGGATGATAGGAGCCATGTGAGACATAAGATGTTTGGGAGAGGAGTTGGGGTCAGAAATAAGTATATTTGTTTTGGATAAGTTTTGAAGTGTCTATAAAACACCCATGGAGATGTACTATAAGGACCAAATATCATGGGGTTCAGGGCTGTAGGTTTGAGTATCACAACATCTAGATGATATTTAAGGCAGTAGGACTGCAGGGAATCATCTAGGAGGAAATTACAGAAAGAGAAGGAGCACAGCTACACCATAATTTAAAAGTCAGGAATAAGAGATGCAGCCAGCAGAGAAAGATCAAGAAGGAGCAAGAGAAGGTGTGAATAAAAATCAGATAATTCAGTGTCAGAGAAGCTAAGTGAAGAAAATATTTCAAGAAGGGAGGAGGATCGGGCATACCTTAGCAGTCCAGTGGTTAGGAGTCAGTGCTTCCACTGCAGGGAGCATGGGTTGGATCCCTGGTCAGGGAATTAAGATTCCCTATGCTGGGCAGTGTGGCCAAAAAAAAAAAAAGAAGGGAGGAGGGTTCAACTTTGTCAAATGCTTTAGCAAGATGAATACAAAGAATTGACTGATAAATTTAGTAACTTGGAGGTATTGAATGTCTTTGACAAGAGTTATTTCAGTGGAATAGTCATGGTTATTGTGAAAATCATTTGTATATGAAGTTTGGCATTCTACTAATTTTAGTAACTTTCCCTCCTTCAGTTTCTGCATATGTAAAATGGTTTAATATATAATTTCTTTTACATATTTGGAGGTAGACCTGTTTTAAGCAAATGCATACTTAACACATACATCCAATGAATGGATGCTTATTTCCATAAAAAAAAATAAGTTTGATCCAATAAGAATTGCCTCTATATCATAGATATTTAAATAGGCAGACTTGTCTTTAAATACACATGAAGATATGGGCCAAAAAAAATCTTATTGCGATTTATGTCAAAGAGTGTTCTGCTTATGTTTTCCTCTAATAAGAGTTTCATAGTGGCCGGCCTTACATTTAGGTCTTTAATCCATTTTGAGTTTATTTTTGTGTATGGTGTTAGGGAGTGTTCTAATTTCATTCTTTTACATGTAGCTCTCCAGTTTTCCCAGCACCTCTTATTGAAGAGGCTGTCTTTTCTCCATTGTATATTCTGGCCTCCTTTTCATAGATTAGGTGACCATAGCTGTGCGGGTATCTCTGGGCTTTCTCTCCTGTTCCATGGATCTACATTTCTGTTTTTGTGCCAGTACCATACTGTCTTGATTACTGTAGCCCTGTAGTATAGTGTATAAAATAGATAACTAATGATAAATCTACTGTAAAGCACAGGGAACTTTATTCAGTGCTCTGTGGTGACCTAAATGGGAAAGAAATCCAAAAAGGAGGGGATATGTGTATACGTATAGCTGATTCACTTTGCTGTACAGTAGAAAGTAACACAACATTGTAAAGCAACTATACTCCAATAAAAATTACAAAAAAAATACACATGAAGATATGCCAAAAAGTGCATGATTTAAAACCAAATATTGAGCCATACTTTCCAAGGGTGACAGATATGAACATTTTAAAAGTGCTTCCAAAGTTTATTTTCAGAGGTTACCATATTTTTATAATAATCACTACTACTGACATTATGATGGTGACAACCACAATTAAAGTCACGGCAATAATAGCTACCATTTTTAAGGCATGGTACATATCAAGCACTTTCTATATATTATATTATTAGGGCAGGTGAATAGTGGCCTGGAATGTGAGAGGCTGATAAAGAAAGGATTGTGTGCCTTGACTCAGCATCGATGGATTTGCTTATGAAAGGTGTGCTCACAGGCAAGTCGTTTGCTCTCTCTGGGAATTAGCTAACCCTGGGAGGGGCAGTCCCTCTCAGGTCAGCAAGACCGCAGATGTCAAAGCATCAAAATACAGAAAATAAAATCCATGATTAATACGTTATTAAGCACTTATTATACACTATGTACAAACTTTGTCTCATTTATTTCTCATGACAAACCTTAAGGTAGGAATTATGTTTTGATTTTACGAATGAAGAAATTTATGTTGGTTGGTTGTAAGAAAAGTCCCAATAGGTGATGAAATCCTGACTGTGTCAGTGCACTAAGTAATCACTTAATGGCACTGAACTCTACCATTCTGCAGCTGCTACATGATGTGTCTGTGAGTGGTGGTGAGAATTAGGACTAGATGGTTTCTGAGGTTTCTCTCTGCCTGGGTTGCTTGGTATAGTCTGGTGGGATCTGTAGAAGAGGTGACACAAGGAAGCTTATTTTGACAGCATGTGCAGGAAGCAGTGTTAAGAGGGGGTTTGCCCAGGGGGAGAGTCTTCACAGAGACACTAGCTCCTATGCTATAAACAAATGTGGATGAAGGAAGGAAGGAGAATAAATGGAAAGAAATAAAAATGGCATGGGAGAGGTGGGGTGAAGTAGCACTCTCAGTGGACCAAAATTTTCATAGACCAAGTTTAATCAGGGGTTTTCCAAATCCAGTCTTTTTCTCATGGATGTTGAGATTCTAGGGGAATGCAATAAGTGGGGTGGGGAATGATACAGTTTTGTGACATGACGGAGCTTTAAATTTAGGAAAATTTATTTAAGATGATGTGTGGGGAGAAATGGAATGTGCTAATAAATTGGCTTCAGAAACCACAGAGACACAGGGACATTGGACCATTAGAGCTTCAGGACTCTGAGGGTCAAAGAAAATAGGGAAGCCTTGGGTATCTGAGAAGCACAGAAAGTTGGGATGAAGTAAATGACCCATCTTTCCCATGAGAGACATATAAATGGTTTTAGAATTTAGAGGAACAATATCAAGGTGGTACAAAGATTTTTCTAAAAGTTGCCATTTGATGGGGCAAGGGTTTTGATGAGTTGTCTTACTAGCACCACTTTGGTTTTGGCTGAGAGGCAACTGCACTAAATTCAAGCACAGGTTGGAAGGAGCCTAGCAGTCCTTACTTCAGACTCCTGAGTCTCATTCTCCCTTTGGAGGTTTTAAAATCCTTAATTATCACTGTTGCTCTCATTCTGTCTGGAGGACTTGAGGTCACTTTTGGTTCCCCCAATCATACTGTAATGCTTTGTTCTAAGTGCAGTTCACTTTGGTACAGTGGATACAGGACAGATGGGGAGATAAAAGATATGCAAGGCACATAAAGAAACGTGTTTTTATTTATGAACAGCAGCAGCCTGAAGTTAACATGGGTATCTTACTGCAAGGACCACAGCTCTATTCTATTCCACATGACAGCCCCGGGGAAACAAAGTTTGGATTCTCGAACATAGAAATATTATCTATTGTTTTAATATTTATTTTATGCAGGCACCATGGAGAGCTCAGTAAATATATGGCAGGATATAGATGTTCATATTTCTCTCTTTTTATTTGATTGCATTAGAAGAATGCAACTATTTCTTTTCTTCAGTACCTAGTTGTATTTGAAGATTAAGCCAAAGGAAATTTATTTTCCTTTATTCAGACTGAATTTTAAGGACCATTAAGTGATATTGTTAAAGAATGTGAGAAGAGAGAATTGTTTATTTAGAAACTAGAAAGGAGAAGAGGGCTTGCAGAACATACAAAAGATTTATTTGGCATTTCTTTGGCAGAAGAAAGTTTATCTATCTATCTATCTATCTATCTATCTATCTATCTATCAATCATCTATCTCCTCAAGCCATATATGGTTTGAGGATGAAAAAATATATGTAAAAAAGGATATTCAGAAAGAGTGTTTTCTGACACATAATTGAGCCCAAGAACGTTTCCCAAGAAGGAAGCCTGATATCTGGAGAGAGCTGGGTGCAAAGACCTGCAGGTGATCAATGCAGAGTCATTGTTGGACTTCCTGGCTCCTCACAGGAACTGAGCCATTGCAGACTGTTCTATCTTCACTTGAGCAGGCACCTTCCATGGACTGCCCCCTGCTAGAATCTGTCCTAGCAGTTCCTTCTGTCAGTGTCTTGTGACACTGACTCACTTCTTCATAATTCATAAACTATGAGACCAGATTAATGCAGAGTCATTGTTGGATTTCCTGGCTCCTCACAGGAACTGAGCCATTACAGACTGTTCTATCTTCACTTGAGCAGGCACCTTCCATGGACTGCCCCTTGCTAGAATCTGTCCTAGAAGTTCCTTCTGTCAGTGTCTTGTGACTCTGACTCACTTCTTCATAATTCAGGGCTCCATGGTGTTTTTACCCAGCAGGAGAGACACTTGACCTTGCCTTATGACTTCCTTTATTCCTGTTGATTATTTTACTGTTGCCACCTCCCCACCCCCTGCATTTGCCTACCACAAATCCTCAGGACATTTGTCAGTAAAAAATTGGAGGGTTGAAAACTGTGATTCCTAGACACATCATTCTACTTGGGACACTTGATCTAAATCACCTTGAGACATTCTCTGGTGTAGTAAATATAGCCATATTACACTTGTATCACCTCATTTAATACTCAAAATTGGGGTAAGTTCAGTTATTTTTTAGGCAAATTTTATAGGAAGAGGAAGCTTTGAGCATTTACTCAGCTTACAGAAAGTAGAGCCATGTGAGGAATCCTGTTTAGTCAACTCCAAAGCCAAATTGTTGATCATTGTTCTTTTTTCTTCCTATTTTCTTTTTTGCCACTTTGTTCATGTTTCTGCAAGCAAAATATCAAGTTAGTATGCATCATCTCTACTTTTAAACAAAGGCCTTCCCCACTGCATTCTGTCTTGCCTCAGTTGACTAATAATAGGAGTGACCCCACTTCATTAAATGACCCTGACTCTCTCATCCATGAATCGGCCTCCTTGCCAGAACAGAATATAAATAACTTAAATATTTAAAAATACGCTTCCATGTAGGTGTTGTGTAATGCATGGCTTATTCATGACAGCCCAGCCTATTTAAGCCTGGATGCCTTGCTGTAAATATCTGAAGGAGGAGATGAGAAAGATAAGACAGAGAATAGACTTACAAGCTTAGAGATTCAAAAGTCTGAGAATGGTCATAAATGGCTGATTTAGTTCCCTCCTTAATGGACTATTTCTAACTTACCATCCTGTCAGTGAATGACCTAATCCCATCTGAACAAATTTAAGTGTTCCCTATGGAAACTATTTCATATTATTTATTTATAGTCTACTTTAGACCTTTTGAAATCTGTTTTGATGTATATTTCATTAAATCTTAGAATTCTTAATATATTTTGATATTTTATTGTTACAATTATATCTTTCATACTATGTGGCTAAGAATAATATGATTATTTTTCTTAACCTTGTCTCATGTCTCTCAATTATATGAGTTGGGCAGTATTAAAAACAAGAGAACCATGGTATCATCTACCATCAATACTGAAATACTAATTTAAAAATACCTATCTTAGCTATCAATAAACTAGTAAGCGATAAGTTGAAAGTGGTAGTTTCTCCAAAAGTTTGTTAGCATTGCACATTAAGGATAATACACTGGTTTTGTTTACTATTGTCTGTGTGGTTTGAACTTGAATGTTAAATGTAGCTGTGAGACCAGATTGAAATGGACCTTGATCACATTTGTGAATTTCAGGGAACTTGCCTTACAAATAACACCTTCTTGGTAATCCCGTTATGGCCTAAAGTAGTGCTGGACATCTGTAGATCTTGGTACATAGTTGAATAATTTACTTGTGATAGTGCTGTTGGTCAAATGAGCAGTCTCACAATTTGTTAATTTAAAACATACTAAGTCTTGATTTTAATATAAGTCATATACAATTCATATTTATAGGTTGCATTTAAGATAGCTACTTTTTTATTCAACATTTTTCTGTTAATTTCCTGTTGTCGGTAGAGGAAAAACAAATCTAACTTTTGCTTGCCAGAAGAATCTAGGGTTTTGTCTCTCAATATAAAACTGTCAACATGTCTGAAGTAGCAGAGTTTTGCTGAAGAAATCACTCTTTAATCAAGAAGGTGCAATCTGGCCTTTCCTTGAAACAATAGATAAGTAAAAAATAATTGAGTAGAATAGCATGAGCAACATATTTACGTAAGATTTTAATCAACAAGTCAGACTAAATCATGATCAGCTCTACTATTTAAGTGGGACAATCGTTTCCTGCAAACTGGGAAATTACTCAGGGAAGGATAAATAGAATGGAGGTTCCTCCCATGTGACCCTCTGCCAGTTTCATGTTTATTCTTCCATCTTTATACTTGCACAGCCTAACACATTTATCCTTCCCATAGGAGTTACTCTGATATGCATTAGACATTAATATGCACATCTGAATGAAGAGTCAGGTTCCAAATTGTAATAAAAACCACTTGTAAAGGCTTTCTTCCCAAATTCAAATCTTTAAAACAGCCAAAACAGATTAGATTATTTTTAAGGCATGTAAGTTGTGTTTTATTGCTTCTTTTTAAATGTTCAAAATTTACTTCATTAGTTATTTTATAGTGTGTCCTTAATGAATACATTCATATCAGACCAAGGGGAATGAAGCCCGTCACTGAGAAGGCTTTCTAATGAGCTGTAGAGAACTGAAATAACTACATATGCATTCCATAAATGGACCATTAATTGGGAAAAGAACCAAAGTGTGAAGATATAATCCTATAGGATGGAACTTAGAACGGGGATATGTTTTAAGGCTTTAGAATTTTTGATTCACTTGTGTGGAGGAAAAAGTGAATGAAAATTCATTTTCCCTCTAAAATAAAGGTCTTACATTAAACCATTGTTGTAACCTAACTTTGAGAAAGAAATAATTTTTGAGACTTTGGTTAATTTAACAAGAACTCTTGTCTCGATCTGATACTTTTTTTCTTGGTTATTTAAGTAGCATGTTTCATGACACTGGTGGCTCTTCTCTCCCACTGCTGGTGCTGCAAGGACAGCTTAAGATGGAACATACTGACCTTAGGAGAAATAAGGACGTCTCCAGGCTGCTGTGCTCACTAGAACAAACCTGCTAAGAAGAAGGACCTTCTGTGAACAGGTAATTTATCCTCCACAGGCCCAAGGGACAGGGCAGGGCTGGGTGGGTGTATTAAATCAAACCACGCTGCCACCAGCCACCACCAGCCTCCATGGGCCCTGGGAAGAGTAGCTTGGGCTGGGCAAATAGCCACTTCTTCTTAGCCCGCCAACCCTATCGAGTGTCCTTACTGCTGCCCCTGGTGCTTCTGCCCGCCTATGAAGGCTTTCGTCCCCAGCCCCCAGAGGGCTTACCGGTTGCTTTGCTCAGTGCAGCCCCCAACAAACAGATGACTCCCACCCCCGCAGCTGGGGCTACCTCCAATCTTCCCTTGTGACTCGTTTCAGAGAAACACAACCTCTCTCTGCTTTGTAAAAGCAAACAAAAAAACCCCAAAACACCAAATGCATATGTGAGTGAAAAGGGGAGCTATTGATATTTACAGTTGGACCACAGTCATAACCTGGTCTGTCCTGGACTCATTAGAATATATGGCTGTATTAGGGTTCACCTGGGTTCTTTCCATATACATTATATACAAAGAGATTTATTATGAAGAATTGACTCATGAGATTATGATCACAGAGGCTGGAAAATCTGTAGAGCCCATGTCCCAGTTCGAGTCCGAAGGCTGGAAGCTGCTGTAGAACCACGAAGAGCTGAGATCCCAGTTAGAAGGTCTTCAGGCAGGGGAATTCTCTCTTACTCTGGGAGGGCCTGCTTATTTGTTCTATTTAGACCTTCAACTGACTGGATGAGGCCACTCACGTTATGGAGGGCCATATGCATTTGTTAGCCTACCAATTTAAATGCTAATCCATTCAAAGACATCTCACAGAAACACCCAGATCATGTATGACCAAATATCTGGGCACCCTGTGGCCCAGTCAAGTTGACACATAAAATTAATAATTGCAGTAATTAATAATTGCAGCTGACTTCAAAGCAGCAGGTAATTTTCTGTCTCATGTTGAACCACTGTCCAATGTGATTTACACAGTATTTTCTTTCACCTTTACTGGAATGAACCTAGTCTCTGCTTGTTCTATACTTGCTCTTAGCTTGGGTCAGAACCTCCCTGTCTCCAACCCCATCATGTTTATTTACCTCTCTCTTGTATGTATTTACTTGTATCATGTCAATTTAAAACGGTGATTTACAAACAATGTTCTGTAAAGGAATGTGATATGGGGGTGGGTAAATAGAGGACTCGAGGCAACAGATAGTCAGGCATCACTTTTGCTTCACCTGTTGTAGCTCTGTTTTGTTGTTGTTGTTTTATTGGCATTCCTTTGGAGTAATCTTTTATCTGAAGACAGATTAGTTGACTAAAATATATTTGAAAATTACTTTATATTTGCCTTAATGAGTCTATAATTTTGCATCAGAGAATCCATGAAACTGCTGAAATTGTATGTAATAATATTTTTCTTCATACAGTTGTATTTTTCTGAGGTGAGGGCACACACATTTCTCATTTATTTAAAGAGGCTTGTAACTCTCAACAAATTAATCACCAATGGTCAAATGTTATGTGTGACATCTTGTATTTTCAAAAAGGGATATGAGTTAGAAATTGCATACAAGGGTTTTGAAAGTATGGATATCTAATAAATCATCTCTTTTGTTTCCATTGGATCACTAATAAAATGATACTGAAATTATGCAAGGATTCATCAGCACCAGAAAACAAAAGAGAAAAAAATGCTTTTTCAATCCACATTTAGCTGTAGACTTTCCTGCCTTCTTGGTGGGGTGGTATATTTGATATATGGAAATTAAATATCTTCCTGCTCAACAGCCTTCTCTGAAACTTGGCTAAATAGAAAAATCATCAAGTCAGACCAAGTTTAAACAGAAACATTTTCAGTTTTCTATTGTTGCATAGCAAACATTCCTAGTGCTTTAGTGGCTTCAGATAACAGCACTTATTATTTCTCATTGTTCTTTTGGTTGGCTGGGTGGTTCATTATGCCACATATTGTCAACTCTTTTTAGTTGGGAGCTTGGCCAGGCCACCTGGGTTCTCCATGTGGTGCCTTATCTTCCAGAGTATTTCCATGTATCCTCTCTCTTCAGGAAAATATCCTGGAATTCCTAAGTTTAGCAGATGCATCCATACATATAAAAATAGAACAATTCATACCTTAAAACCTTTATTATTAAAGTAGGAAGAAAGAAAATAGAATAATTAAGAGTTCCGTTCAAAATATATATATATATATTTAAATCCAGAAAATAAAAATTAAGGAAAATATAGGCATAAATAATAAGGCAAAAGAAAGAATTTAATAATTTGAAAAACCTTCACATGTGATAGATAAATATCAAAAACTGCTTCCTTGAAAACAGGTACAGAGGTTCCTCAAAAAACTAAAAATAGAGTTGCCATGTGATCCAGCAATCCGACTCCTGAGCATATATCTGGACAAAAGTGTAATTCAAAAAGATACTTGCACTCCTATGTTCATAGCAGCACTATTCGCAATAGCCAGGACATGGATACAACCTATTTTTTTGTCCATCGACAGAAAAATGGATAAAGAAGATGTGGGATATATATATACAATGGAATATTACTCAGCCATAAAAAGGAATGAAATAAAGCCATTTGCAGCAACATGGGTGGACCTAGAGATTATCATAATAAGTAAGTTAAAAAAGAGAAAGACAAATACCATATGATATCACTTATATGTGGAATCTGAAATGTGACACAGATGAACCTATCTATGAAACAGAAACAGACTCACAGACATAGAGAACAGACTTGTGGTTGCCAAAGGGGAAGGGAGGTGGGGAGGGATGGACTGAGAGTTTGGGGTTAGCATATGCAAACTATTATATATAGAATGGGTAAACAACAAGGTCCTAGTGTATAGCACAGAGAATTATATTCAATATCCTGCAATAAACCTTAATGGAAAAGAATATAAAAAAAGGAATGTATATATATGTATAACTGAATAACTTTGTTGTACAGCAGAAATTAACACAACACTGTAAATCAACTATACTTCAATTTAAAAAAAAGAAGAGGAAATCAGGACACAAACACACACAGAAAGAAGACCATTTGGAGACAGGGAGAAAACAGCCATCTACAAGCAAAGGAGAGAGGTCTCAGAAGAAACTAACTCTGCTGACACCTTGCTATCAGACATCTAGCTTCTAGAAATGTGAGAAAGTAAATTTATGCCATTTAAGTCAAAAAAAAAAAAAAAAAAAACCAAACCAAAACACCTGTTTCCTTGAAAAATCTAATGAAATAGGCAAAGCTTTCATTTTTAAAAAGCCAGTAAAACAGAAAACATGTACACAAATGAAGAATGAAAATTGGTCATGGGGACAAAGATTAGTATGACTAATTCTAGTCTTATTAATATGTACTTTTTAATACTATTCTGAAATCCATTACTGAATACTATAAATAAACACAAATTTGAAGTAAAAATATTCAAAAGGATGGTGCAAAATTATCATAATTTGTAGATAATGTGATTTACTATCCAGATAACTTGAAATAACTCAAATTATTAAGATTAATAAGAAATTGGATATTAAAAAGCTATATTATTTATCAGCAATGATAACAAAGCATAAACAGTTTCTATTTGCATTGGTATCAAAACTCTATCTAGGAATAAATTAGCACATTCCCTGGTCCACGAATGGCTTTCAAATATATTTCCTGGAAGACCAGGGACTATTGAAAGTGAACAAGAAGAGTGTAGAACCTATATAAATAGAGCTAATACACTTTACTTGAGACATAGTAAAAGCTTTGATTAAATAAATGTATATCAGGTTCCAGGATGGGAAGTATGAATATTATAAAGATGTTAATTTTATCCCACTAATTTAAAGACCTAGGAAATCCAAGGAAGCGGGGATATATGTATGCGTATGGCTGATTCACTTTGCTGTACAGCAGAAACTAACACAACATTGTAAAGCAACTATACTCCAATTAAAAAAAAAAAGAGATGTCTTTAAAAAAAATTAATTTCTTTATTTTTGGCTGCGTTGGGTCTTCATTGCTGTGCATGGGCTTCAGCTGCATTGGGTCTTCATTGCTGTGTGCGAGCTTTCTCTAGTTGTGGCAAGCGGGGGCTACTCTTCATTGCAGTGTGAAGGTTTCTCATTGCAGTGGCTTCTCTCATCGCAGAGTATGGGCTCTAGGTGCACAGGCTGCAGTAGTTGTGGCACGAAGGCTCAGTAGTTGTGGTTCACGGGCTTAATTGCTCTGCGGCATGTGAGATCTTCTGGGACCAGGGATCGAACCTGTGTCCCCTGCATTGGCAGGCGGATTCTTAACCACTGTGCCACCAGGGAAGTCCCAAAAGAGATATTTCAATATCAAATTCAACATGCAAAAAAAAAGATTTAATTTAATTCCATTACGTTTTATCCAAAAAAATTTTTTGGAACTTAAAGTCATACAAAAATTTAATGGAAGAGCAAAAGAGTGGAGAATAGTATACGTTTCTTTTTTAAAAAATCCTGGTGCAGCCAAATAAATAAATAAATAAATATTTTTTAAAAAGCTTTAAAAAAATTTAAAAAAATAGCAATGCTGGAAGGATTATTAGCTATAAAAAATAAGATCTCTATCTCAAATCATAATCCATAATAAGTAAAAACAATGGTGATTGGCATATTTGCCTAAATAAAAACTTAAAATCTTTGTAAGTCAATGTATTATGAATAAAAGTTTAAATATGTTTCAGTTATGCAAAGTGAGTTAAGTTCTGGAGATATGCTGAGCAACATTATAATTAACAATGTTTTATTGTACACTTAAAAATTTGTTGAAAGTGTAGATCTCATGTTAAATATTCTTACTATAATAAAAAGCAACTTGATAAGGTGTTTTTCCAAAAAAAACCCCAAAAAGTTAATACATATTCTCATTAAATAAAGAACCCTTACAAAAAATAATGAAAGAAGGAGTAATAAAGCATAAATAACAAAAACATGAATAAGACATGAACCAAGAGAACAATACAAAATTAAATTAAAAATGTGAGTTGTTTAACCTCACAATTAATTAAGAAAATTTATACATTTTTCATTGTAAAATATGAAGTGACACGAGTACAAGTGACACAACATATGTATAGAACAAAATATTTTAAATGATAATATCATTTGATCCAGTAATTTTTCTCCTATAATTAACCCTAAGTAAATAATCATGGATGTGAATTAGAGCATTAGTATTTAATAGCAAACATAAAATATAAACAACCCACATTTACAACATAGAATAATATTGAAGAACCTTAAATCTATATGATGGCAATATTTGTAGGCATTAATAAATTGACAAAAGAATATATAGTTCATGACAGGCAAAAATATTCAGGGTGATTAATACTATGTGACTAATAGTATATAAAATATTATGCACAGTATAATCCCAGTGGAAAAAATCTTAGAATATATATACCAAAATATTAATAGTGCTTATTTCTTATTTGTTGCATTATAAGTGATTTTTATTTCTTTTTTTAGTGTGATTATCCGTTATTTTCCAAAAATTTTTAATAATTGTTTTATTTTTGTAATCAGAAGAAAGCTATCCAGTTACTAAATATTATACACAAAAGGTGACCAAACAAGACTAAACATTCTGCTTGCATACACGTATGTGAACAGGCACACACACACAAACACACATACCTCCCAGAGTGCAGACCTCTTTGCTTTGCAGCATCAGCTCTTACAGCATTAACTGATTTAATAAGTTTCCAGAGCTATGGCATCTATGGCACAGGTAAAATATTTGGACAATTCTCAGCCTGTATTCAACAACCACATGAGGCAATGAAGACACTTTTGACCACTTGGTGAAGAGAGATTTGTTCTGCTCTGGGCAAAACTGCTATCTGAGGAATTTTCTTCAGGTCCAGACCTGACAGTTCTCAAGTATTCAGAATTCTATTGGCCTAAAAGATAGTTATTTTTTCACTGGCCCTTCAGTTACTCCTTGAGAAATTCTCTATCAGCGATTGATGTAAGATTTACAATTTCATATAAGTCAAGAAGAAAACATCACTATGTCTGCTTAATATTTACTTCTTCATTGCTCCTCCTTGTTCCTTCCTTCCTTCCTCCTTCCCTCTCCCTCTCCATTCTTTTTTTTTTCCCCTTCCTTTTTCTCTTCCACCATCTCCTCTTCTTCTTCCCTCAAGTATATACTATGTGCCAGGTGTAACACTTAGTGTTGGCCAGTGATAATCAAACCTCTTTACTTGTCTTCTATGAGCTCAGAGTTACTTGGGGGGATATTAGTAAATAAATTAAATTTGCCATTAAAGTGTTTTGTGTTTTCAGAAATTTTATGAAATAATATTTGCAAGGGCTAAATTGAATAATCCTCATAAGGATTTAGTGAGAAAGATGGTGAGAAGCTTAAATGTTTTGATAGAATACCTCAAGTCAGACAACTTGCCTCACTATATGACAACCCTATTACTATGGAGCAAAATCTCTTGGTGAAACGATCAATTTGAAAATTATATTCTATTAAACTGGGATCTTTTTTCCCCAATATCCTGCTATGGACTGAATGTTTGCATTCCCTTAAAGTTCATATGCTGAAACCCAATCCCCAATGAGATGGTTTTAGGAGATGGGACTTTTGGGAGGTGATTAGGTCTTTAGGACAGAGACCTCATGCGTGGGATTAGTTTCCTTATAAAAGAGATCCTGGAAATATCCCTTGATCTTTCCCCCATGGGAGGTTATAGCAAAAAGACAGCCACATGAGGAAGTGGGTTCTCACCAGACACTGAATTTGCCAGTACCTTGATCTTGGACTTCCCAGCTTCCAGACTGTGAGAAATAAACTTCTGTCATTTAGAAACTGCCAAATCTATAGTATTTTGTTATAGCAGTTCAAAAAAAAACTGATATATCTCTTGAAAGTGTTTTCCAGCATATCCTGACCAGGAATAAACTTTTCTCCTCATTCACTATTAACTATGTATAGAGGCATCTCCCAGCCCCAATCTCCAACACCTGCAAACTGTTATTTTATTCTCACTGTGTTCTCAAATGTCATCCTTCACAAAATATCTGGATTTTCTATGGTGGTTAGAAAGGTACACTTGAACTTTGCCTTGTTTTCCTCTGCTTCCCACTATTAATCTCTTTTACCATCTTTTAATTTCTAAAGATTCTGGATGTGAATATACTGACTTGTGAGTTGGGATGAAAAGGTGAAACAAGATTTCAATTTGTGTGTGGGATCCCCTAGAGATTAAAAAAGTCAAGATCATGCTACTGTTCAAAGTTCAGATAGTAATCCACTCATGAATTAAAGATAACATAGTATTGGTAGACAGGATTCAAGTAGAAGAATGTTCTGATTTATTGAACTTGTCTTTCTAAGTAAGATAAAGTAGTTGAGCTAATAGACAATGCAAGTCTTTTCTTCCTGACTCTCCAAAGGAAATAATTCTGCAATAAGAGCCTTGGGAGACAGAGAACTATAAAAACAGGTTCCACTCTGATGGACAGACATTGGGAAAGGGACTATATAATTTTGTACATCGACTAAGGCTAATCCAAATACTGTTAATTGCTCTTCTGCTTCCAGTCATGGTGATGCCTGAGACTCAGTGCAATTCCACTGAATCTCCCCCCAGAAGTGAGAGTTCTGGAAGCTGAACTAGGTTCCAGGAGGAGCAATGATCTGGGCTCTAGCTGTGCACTACATTCATCCCAGCATGTCTTGGAGCCAGGGCTAGGAAAGCAGAGAAGGCAGGCGCTGGCATCACTTCTATGTATTACTTTTTGTCAATGTTTCCTATGAATTAACTTTTGCTGTTAAGCGTTGCTTAATTTATTTAATTGTGCAGAGGGTCAAGGGAGAGTTGACATGGGATTTAGAACAATGTTAATAGCTTAAAATGTTTTATATGATTCCCTTTTGGCCTTCTGAGCCTTCCTTCACTAGTGTTTACCTAAGTAGTCATGAAGCCAGGAAGAGATTTCAGGTTCTGATATCCAGTAGGAGTTTTTTGCATCTGTATTTCCCTTGCAAGCCAGGCTATTGTTAGATGAATTGTTTAAGGTTCATATCCTTTTAAGCATGGGAGAAATCTTGTATGGTAACCTTGATCATTGCGTTTTAAAAAGGGGAAATTTTGATAAGTAGAAGAGGAAGAAGAAAAGGGGAAAGCTCCCATTCCCAGTCTTGATGGATGGTGGGAAGGAGACAGATGAAAGAGGCATAGTAGCATGTGAAGGGGTCAAATGCAGGGGCCTCAATTTCTATTCTTCAGACTTCAATCAAGAGTGGTAGTGTGTCAGATAAATAAGGATATCACCAAGTACAGAGGGGCAGGTCTTCTTCATGCTCTTGTTTGTGACTCTGGGAAGAAGCTAGATTTGCACTTTGCAGACTGACCTAGGCCACATCACTGAACACTTGCCTGGGGAAAGCTTGACAGAAAACACTGGGCCAGCAAGCATGGCTCTTCAGCAGTGGCCATAGGATCGGGTGTCTGTGCTAGGAAGTAGTAGGATCAAAGTTAGATCTTAGAACTATCTTCAGCAACACGAGGAGGTAAAGTGAGACCTTCTGTGCCTGAACCCTGAGCAGAAACATGGGTCGATAAAATGATACAAATGAACTTATTTACAAAACAGAAACAGACTTACAGATATCGAAAACAAATTTACAGTTACCAAAGGGGAAACGTGGCAGGGAGGGATAAACCAGAAGTTTAGGATTAACATACACACACTACTATATATATGATAGATAACCAACAAGGACCTATTGCATAGCACAGGGAACTCTACTCAATATTCTGTAATAACAAACACGAGAAAAGAATCTGAAATATATGTATAACTGTATCACTTTGCTATACACCTGAAACTAACACAACATTGTAAATCAACTATACTCCAATAAAATTTTTTTAAAAAGAAGCATGGGTCCAACCAAAGAAGAATGAACTAAAAGTTTACCAAGAGTTGACATCTTAGAGGAGCCTGACAATAGGTTAGTAAGGAATCTTCATTTAAGAATCATAAATTGCTCCCCTCTGCCTCTGTCCAGAGTGTGTGAGCAGTGAAACTGCAGGGAAGAAGCAGGAGAGAAGCAGCTGCAGGGAAGTTATCTGCGAGACTGAGCACTTTTATCTAAAAGAATGAACATATCCTGAAGGGCACTTTTTTGATATCAGACTAAACTTTAGGTTAGACTATTTACTCAACAGAAACAATGGGGGACACAGTAGGAAGAATAGATTAGTTATAGAAAAACTAATACACTACATATATAAAAAAGCTTGTTATATAACAAACTTTTAGTTCTTTAGGTTACAGCATGAATAAAAATTGGTGACTGCTTTTTAGATGTAAATTACTGAAGTTAGCCCACAGCTGTCATTTTGAAAAATCGTCTACTTTCCCTTTCAACTTAAAAAAATTAAATTCTGATTAAAGTCGAGACAGTTCAAGATATTGAACTGTCTTCTCCTTTGTTCCTCCATTTTTTCCTCATACCTCAACCTGCCCCCCTTATGCACTCTCCCATCTTCTCCTTCCCAGATTTTTAGAATTATGGGAAACAAGGTTTTCAAGATCACAAGGCTTGGCTTGATGAAATTCCATTCAAAGAATGCCAACTGTTGTGAACCTAGTATGCTCATATCTTTTAAAATTCTTAAAACATGGGTGCAGTTATTCACATCTGCATTTCTGTATTTGGATCTGCAATTCACTTTTTTTTTTTTAATGTTTTTAAGACAAGTGGTAAGAAATATTATTACCTGTCTGAAGTTGTAAAGACCTACTGGTTTTAAAATACTTGTAGCAGTGAGAAAGGTTTGTCATTCAGATAATCTGCATCTAGATTTTGCTTCCCCCTTTTTTATGTCTAATTCTGCGTGGTTCTCTACTTCAAAAAAAATTTTTGTCTCTCTAGGTCATGTTTTTTGTTCTGAAATATGCATGTGCTTTGTGGATTCTGTGAATGCAGTGAAATTGCATGCATATGCTGTATTTTTTTCTGGTGAAGATTCATATTTTTCATGAGATTTTTAAAGAGGAATGAGAGTGAACAAATTTGAGAATTCTTGTTCTATCTTTTTATGTCAGTTTTATTTGTCTCATCAACTCCTCATTTCCCCCATTCTCTTCACTCCCTTCTTTCTCCTTCCATAATGTGGGTAGGAAATATATCTTTTTTTATGGCTGAGTAATATTTCATTGTATATACGTACCACATCTTCTTTATTGATTCATCTGTTGAGGGACATTTAGGTTGCTTCCATGTCTTGTAAATAGTACTACAATGAACATTGAGGTGCATGTATTTTTCAAATTATGGTTTTCCCTGGATATATGCCCAGGAGTGAGATTGCTGGATCACAAGGTAGCTCTATTTTTACTTTTTCAAGAAGCCTCCATACTGTTCTCCACAGTGGTTGTACTACTTTACATTCCCACCAACAGTGTAGGAGAGTTCCCTTTTCTCTGCACCCTCTCCAGCATTTATTGTTTGTAGACTTTTTGATGATGGCATTCTGACTGGTGTGAGATTTTTTGTTTGACTTGCATTTCTCTAATAATTAGTGATGCTGAACATGTTTTCATGTGCTTTTTGGCCATCCTTATGTCTTTTTTGGAGAAATGTCTATTTAAATCTTCTGTCCATTTTTGGACTGAGTTGTATGACATTTTTTGATATTGAGCTGCATGAGCTGTTTGTATGTTTTGGAGATGAATCCCTTGTTGGTCACATCATTTGCAAATATTTTCTCCCATTCTGTGGGTTGTCTTTTCATTTTGTTTATGGTTTCCTGTGCTGTGCAAAAGCATATAAGTTTAATTAGGTCCCATATGTTTACTATTGTTTTTATTTTCATTACTCTAGAAGGTGGATCCAAAAAGATATTGCTGCTATTTATCTCAGAGAGTGTTCTGCCTATGTTTTCCTCTAAGAGTTATATAGTATCCAGTCTTACATTTAGGGCTTTAATCCATTTTAAGTTTTTTTTTTTTTTTTCTTTTTGTGTATGGTGTTGGAGAATGTTCTAATTTCTTTTTTTTACATGTAGCTGTCCAGTTTTCCAAGCACCACTTATTGTAAAGAGTGTCTTCTCTCCATTGTATACTCTAGCCTCCTTTGTCATAGATTAGGTGACCACAGGTGCATGACCTTATTTCTGGGCTTTCTCTCCTGTTCCATTGATCTATATTTCTGATTTGTGTGTGTGTGTGTGTGTGTGTGTGTGTGTGTGTGTGTGTGTGTGTGTGTTTGCCAGTACCATACTGTTTTGATTACTGTAGCTTTGTAGTATAGTCTGAAGTCAGGGAGCCTGATTCCTCCAGCTCCGTTTTTCAGTCTCAAGATTGCTTTGGCTATTCAGGGTCTTTTGTGTTTTTATACAAATTAAAAATGTTTTGTTCTATTTCTGTGAAAAATGTCATTGGTATTTTGATATGGATTGCATTGAATCTGTAGATTACCTTGGGTAGTATAGTCATAATAAACCTACCTAAGGAGGAAATATATCTTTATGAATATAGAAAAACTTTGCTTTCTGACTATAACATAAAGGAGAAAAAATGAGAAATTTTATATATCTTTTAAAGAAATAAAGTTGTTTTGTTATGTGTTCCTTGGTTTATTTTATTTAACTATAGGTCCTTAGCTATTTTACAGCAAACAAACAATAAAATCAAAATAAAACCAACAAAAAGAGCAACAAATACCCTTTGGATTCCTTTTGATTTTGAGAAGAAATGTAAGAAATTAATTACTATTTTTATGAAATTCTTTTCCAAATGCAAACATTTTTTTGAATATTAAAATAATAATTAAAAAAATTAGATTTTACTTAGAGGGGAATATGTATGTATCCTAAAATCTTACCACCCAGAATGAATCACAATGAGTCTTTTAGAAAAAAATTCTTTAAGGTATCTTTCATATTAACAAAAAATTTAAAATAAATGTGGTCACAATATAACTTGTATTTTGTAATCTGTTTGTTTTTCCCATTGAAGAATACGTCATGGTCATTTTCCACAAAAAGAGATCTAAACCATCATTTTCAATGCTTATGTAGGTTTCAATTTATATTCACATACCACGATTAATTTTATCTATGTCCTATTAAATGTGCCTTAGTTTTTCCTAGTTGCTCACTTTTATAAATAATATATTCATCTGTGGCTTTTTTGTATGTATTTATATTTTTATTTTAGTTTTGAAAATTCATTAAGATGTATTTCAGACATACACAGATATATAAAGTAAAAGGTAGTGGACACCCACATACCCACTACTAAGTTCAAGACTTAAGAGAATACCAGAGAATTGGGTCCCCTAGATGTACTGACTGTTCATATAGTTATCTAATTGACTACTTCAGATAAATTTCTAGAGACTGAATTTCAGCATCAAAAGCACAGTGAAGTCATTCTTTTGAATATATTTTATTTATTTGTACTTATTTATTCAATAAGTATTCAGTACATGTTGAGTGCTGGAGACTATGCTTAGGCCAGGAATAGAGAGATAAAAGACACAAGGAGAAAATATTCTTGAGTCAAATAATTTATCAAATAATATGACAAGTAAAATATAGCATGAAAAGTGATGAAATATAACTAAGAATAGTATATAAAAGTAGCGTAAGGAAGTTGACCTAACTGGATGGTCATAATAGATATGGAAGAGGAAGTGATTAGATTTGAATTAGTTAAGACATGAAGGTGAACATGGATAACATTTCAAGTGTAGAGCATCATTTTCAATTCAAGAGTTGGTGCCACTGGGAAATTCAGGTCTGGCTGAAGCATGGAGTTCTTAGAGAGAATGGTGAAGGATGGAGACATAGAAGAAGGTGGAATTTGAGTGTTAGAAACAGAGAACAGTAGGTAGGACCACTGGTAGCATAAACTGAAAATTTTGTTTTAAAAAGTAGTAATTAACATGGGTGAAGACAGAAAAGGGAAATTTATAGAGGGAGAGACTGAGGACACTGGAAAACCATTAAACTAACTGATGGATGTTAGTATGTTTGCTGTTCTGTTTCAGTGTCATTACGTCTTAAATTTTAAACATTTCCTTTTGAAAGTCACTGTAATAAATATTCATTCCTTCAGCTCGTATCTAGGATGTAGCTTGCAAAGAGAAGTCTATATGTCTCCCTTTTATATCCCTTCCCTTCTAGCTGTGTGTGTCAGGAGGCAACACAGGGTGTCACGCTTCCTGTCTAGACATTCTCTGTGTTCATCTTGATTGTACAGAGCTTGGTGATGTGAATATTGGGATGAGTAAAATTATTAGGTCTCTTTTCACTAAAAATAAAGCATCCATGATCATCCTAAAGGAGTAAATTGGCACACAATACCAAGTTGTTCATGTTATAGGCAATTTACTTTCAAGTTTTATCTAAAGGAATCATACTTCCTATGGTAAGTTCTGTATAGAATGTCTTGCATTTCAGGTTAATGCGGTTGACCACCAGCGAAGACAGTAAAAATTGAGAGTGTTTGCCAAATAATCTTCCATAATAGTAGACTCGTGCTCTCTTCGTTTGACCTTTGATTGCTTAGACATTATGGGCTGTGCTATATTGGAACAGTGTGAAATGCCCAGGACCTTCTGAGTCTTAGCAACTGCTTGAAGTTTTTTTTTTTTTTTGTTAATGCTGCTTATATTTTAATATAATATTATGGTGTATGCAAATTATCTTGATTATTTTATTTTTTAATTTTTATTATTTTTTAACATCTTTATTGGAGTATAATTGCTTTACGATAGTGTGTTAGTTTCTGCTGTATAACAAAGTGAATCAGCTATACGTATACTTATATCCCCATATTCCCTCCCGCTTGTGTCTCCCTCCCACCCTCCCTATCCCACCCCTCTAGGTGGTCAAAAAGCACCGAGCTGATCTCCCTGTGCTATGCGGATGCTTCCCTCTAGCTATCTATTTTACATTTGGTAGTGTGTATGTGCCACTCTCTCACTTCGTCCCAGCTTCCCTTTCCCCTTCCCTGTGTCCTTAAGTTCATTCTCTGCATCTGTGTCTTTATTCCTGTCCTGCCCCTAGGTTCTTCAGAACAATCTTTTTTTTTTAGATTCCATATATATATATGTGTTAGCATATGGTATTTGTTTTTCTGACTCGCATCACTCTTGGCAACTGTGCTTTGGACTTACAGCAGTAATGTTGGTTCATGTGGATAATGGAAACAGTTTTCTGCCTCTGTGGTAGTAAATGGTCTTAAATGAACTTTGTTAAAAAAACTTTTCCTTATAGAACCATTGACACTGTTTTTGACCTTGTACAGAACTCATTCTCCACTGCAGAAATGGTCATTGCTGGTTAGAGAGATAAAATTACTTAACTATCATACACAACTGGAATAACCTGAATCATGAAAATTGAAGAAAAGGAATTGAGAGGTAGGAAGATGGCAGAAGAGTAAGATGTGGAGATCACCTTCCTCCCCAGAGATACATCAGAAGTACATCTACACGTGGAACTGCTCCTGTAGAACACCCACTGAACACTGGCAGAAGACCTCAGACCTCCCAAAAGGCAAGAAACTCCCCACGTACCTGGGTAGGGCAAAAGAAAAAAGAAAAAACAGAGACAAAAGAATAGGGACAGGATCTGCACCAGTGGGAGGGAGCTGTGAAGGAGGAAAGGATTCCACACACTAGAAGCCCCTTCGTGAGCGGAGACTGCAGGTGGCGGAGGGGTGAAGCTTCAGAGCCACGGAGGAGAGCGCAGTAACAGGGGTGCAGAGGGCAAAATGCAGATTCCCGCACAGAGGATCGGTGCCGACCATCACTCACCAGCCCAATAGGCTTCTCTGCTCACCTGCCGGGACGGGCGGGGGCTGGGAGCTGAGGATCGGGCTTCGGTTGGATGGCAGGGAGAGGACTGGGGTTGGCGGCATGAACACAGCCTGAAGGGGGCTAGTGTGCCACGGCTAGCCAGGAGGGAGTCCGGAAAAAGTCTGGAGCTGCTGAAGAGACAAGAGACTTTTTCTTGCTTCTTTGTTTGCTGGTGCACGAGGAGAGGGGATTAAGAGCGCTGCTTAAAGGAGCTCCAGAGATGGGCGCGAGCCATGGCTATCAGCGCGGACCCCAGAGACGGGCATGAGACACTAAGGCTGCTGCTGCAGCTACCAAGAAGCCTGTATGCGAACACAGGTCACTATCCACACCTCCCCTCTGGGGAGCCTGTGCAGCCCACCACTGCCAGGGTCCCGTGATCCAGGGACAGCTTCCTCGGGAGAACGTACAGCGAGCATCAGGCTGGTGCAATATCACGCTGGCCTCTGCCACTGCAGGCTCGCCCCACATCGGTACCCCTCCCTCCCCCCGGCCTGAGTGAGCCAGAGCCCCCGAAGCAGCTGCTCCTTTAACCCCGTGCTGTCTGAACGAAGAACAGACGTCCTCAGGCGACCTACACGCAGAGGCAGGGCCAAATCCAAAGCTGAACCCCGGGAACGGAAACTGTGTGAACAAAGAAGAGAAAGGGAAATTTCTCCTAGCAGCCTCAGAAGCAGCGGATTAAAGCTCCACAATCAACTTGATGTACCTGCATCTGTGGAATACATGAATAGACAACGAATCATCCCATATTGAGGTGGTGGACTTTGGGAGCAGGATATATTACTTTTTCCCCTTTTCCTCTTTTAGGGAGTGTGTATGTGTATGCTTCTGTGTGAGATTTTGTCTGTATAGCTTTGCTTTCACCATTTGTCCTAGGGTTCTGTCTGTCTGTCCATTACTTTTTTTCTTTTTTTTTTTTTTACTTTTTAATATTTTTGTCTTAATAATTATTTTTATTTTTTATTTTAATAACTTAATATTATTTTATCTTTATTTTATTTTATCTTCTTTCTTTCTTTCTTCCTTTCTATTTTTCTACCCTTTATTCTGAGCTGTGTGTATGAAAGGCTCTTTTTGCTGCAGCCAGGAGTCAGTGCTGTGCCTCTGAAGTGGGAGAGCCAACGTCAGGACACTGGTCCAAAAGAGACCTCCCAGCTCCATGTAATATCAAACAGCAACAATCTCCCAGAGATCTCCATCTCAACACCAAGACCCAGCTTCACTCAATGACCAGTGAGCTACAGTGCTGGACACACTATGCCAAACAACTAGCAAGACGGGAACACAGCCCCATCCATTAGCAGAGAGGCTGCTTAAAATCATAATAAGGCCACAGACACCCCAAAACACACTAACAGACGTGGACCTGCCCAACAGAAAGACAAGATCCAGCCTCATCCACCAGAACACAGGCAATAGTCCCCTCCACCAGGAAGCCTACACAACCCACTGAACCAACCTTAGCCACTGGGGACAGACACCGAAAACAATGGGAACTATGAACCTGCAGCCTGTGAAAAGGAGACCCCAAACACAGTAAGATAAGCAAAATGAGAAGACAGAAAAACACACAGCAGATGAAGGAGCAAGGTAAAAACACACCAGACCAAACAAATGAAGAGGAAATAGGCAGTCTACCTGAAAGAGAATTCAGAATAATGATAGTAAAGATCATCCAAAATCTTGGAAATAGAAAAGAGAAAATGCAAGAAACATTTAACAAGGACCTAGAAAAACTAAAGAAGAAACAAGCAACGATGAAAAACACACTAAATGAAATTAAAAATACTCTAGAAGGGATCAATAGCAGAATAACTGAGACAGAAGAACAGATAAGTGACCTGGAAGATAAAATAGTGGAAATAACTACTTCAGAGCAGAATAAAGAAAAAAGAATGAAAAGAACTGAAGACAGTCTCAGAGACCTCTGGGGCAACATTAAATGCATCAACATTCAAATTATAGGGGTCCCAGAAGAAGAAGAGAAAAAGAAAGGGACTGAGAAAATATTTGAAGATATTATAGTTGAAAACTTCCCTAATATGGGAAAGGAAATGGTTAATCAAGTCCAGGAAGCACAGAGAGTCCCATACAGGATAAATCCAAGGAGAAACACGCCAAGACACATACTAATCAAATATTAAATACAAAGAAAACATATAAAAAGCAGCAAGGGAAAGACAACAAAAAAAACACAAAGGAATCCCCATAAGGTTATCAGCTGATCTTTCAGCAGAAACTCTGCAAGCGAGAAGGGAGTGGCAGGACATATTTAAAGTGATGAAGGAGAAAAACCTACAACCAAGATTACTCTACCCAGCAAGGATCTCATTCAGATTTGATGGAGAAATTAAAACCTTTACAGACAAGCAAAAGCTGAGAGAGTTCAACATCACCAAACCAGCTTTACAACAAATGCTAAAGGAACTTCTCTAGGCAAGAAACACAAGAGAAGGAAAACACCTACAATAACAAACCCAAAACAATTAAGAAAATGGGATTAGTAACATACATATCGATATTAACCTTAAATGTAAGTGGGTTAAATGCTCCCACCAAAAGACACAGATTGGCTGAATGGATACAAAAACAAGACCCATATATATGCTGTCTACAAGAGACCCACTACAAACCTAGGGACACATACAGACTGAAAGTGAGGGGATGGAAAAAGATATTCCATGCAAATGGAAATCAAAAGAAAGCTGGAGTAGCAATTCTCATATCAGACAAAATAGACTTTAAAATAAAGACTATTACAAGAGACAAAGAAGGACACTATATAATGATCAAGGGATCGATCCAAGAGGAAGGTATAGCAATTGTAAATATTTATGCACCCAACATAGGAGCACCTCAATACATAAGGCAAATGCTAACAGCCATAAAAGGGGAAACCGACAGCAACACAATCATAGTAGGGGACTTTAACACCCCACTTTCACTAATGGACAGATCATCCAAAATGAAAATAAATAAGGAAACACAAGCTTTAAATGATACATTAAACAATATGGACTTAATTGATATTTATAGGACATTCCACCCAAAAACAACAGAATACACATTTTTCTCAAGTGCTCATGGAACATTCTCCAGGATAGATTATATCTTGGGTCACAAATCAAGCCTTGGTAAATTTAAGAAAATTGAAATCGTATCAAGTAACTTTTCCAACCACAACGCTATGAGACTAGATATCAATTACAGGAAAAGATCTGTAAAAAATACAAACACATGGAGGCTACACAATACATTACTTAATAACGAAGTGATTACTGAAGAAATCAAAGGGGAAATCAAAAAATACCTAGAAACAAATGACAATGGAGATACGACGACCCAAAACCTATGGGACGCAGCAAAAACAGTGCTAAGAGGTAAGTTTATAGCAATACAAGCCTACCTCAAGAAACAGGAAACATCTCGAATAAACAACCTAACCTTGCACCTAAAGCAATTAGAGAAAGAATAACAAAAAAACCCCAAAGCCAGCAGAAGGAAAGAAATCATAAAGATCAGATCAGAAATAAATGAAAAAGAAATGAAGGAAATGATAGCAAAGATCAATAAAAGTAAAAGCTGGTTCTTTGAGAAGATAAACAAAATTGATAAACCATTAGCCAGACTCATCAAGAAAAAAAGGGAGAAGACTCAAATCAACAGAATTAGAAATGAAAAAGAAGTAACAACTGACACTGCAGAAATACAAACGATCATGAGAGATTACTACAAGCAACTCTATGCCAATAAAATGGACAACCTGGAAGAAATGGACAAATTCTTTAGAAATGCTCAACCTGCCGAGACTGAACCAGGAAGAAATAGAAAATATGAACAGACCAATCACAAGCACTGAAATTGAAACTATGATTAAAAATCTTCCAACAAACAAAAGCCCAGGACTAGATGGCTTCACAGGCAAATTCTATCAAACATTTAGAGAAGAACTAACAACTAACACCTATCCTTCTCAAACTCTTCCAAAATACAGCAGAGGGAGGAACACTCCCAGACTCATTCTACGAGGGCACCATCACCCTGATACCAAAACCAGACAAAGATGTTACAAAGAAAGAATACTACAGGCCAATATCAGTGATGACCATAGATGCAAAAATCCTCAACAAAATACTAGCAAAGAGAATCCAACAGCACATTAAAGGTCATACACCATGATAAAGTGGGGTTTATTCCAGGAATGCAATGATTCTTCAATATACACAAATCAATCAACGTGATACACAATATTATCAAACTGAAGGAGAAAAACCATATGATCATCTCAATAGATGCAGAGAAAGCTTTCGACAAAATTCAACACCCATTTATGATAAAAGCCCTGCAGAAAGTAGGCATAGAGGGAACTGTCCTCAACATAATAAAGGCCATATATGACAAAACCACAGCCAACATTGTCCTCAATGGTGAAAAACTGAAACCATTTCCACTAAGATCAGGAACAAGACAAGGTTGCCCACTCTCACCGCTATTATTCATCATAGTTTTGGAAGTTTTAGCCACAGCAATCAGAGAAGAAAAAGAAATAAAAGGAATCCAAATCAGAAAAAAACAATAAAGTTGTCATTGTTTGCAGATGGCATGATACTAAACATAGAGAATCCTAAAGATGCTACCAGAAAACTACTAGAGCTAATCAATGAATTTGGTAAAGGTGCAGGATACAAAATTAATGCACAGAAATCTCTTGCGTTCCTATACACTAATGATGAAAAATCTGAAAGTGAAATTTAAAAAACACTTCCATTTACCACTGCAACAAAAAGAATAAAATATCTAGGAATAAACCTACCTAAGGAGACAAAAGACCTGTATGCAGAAAATTATAAGACACTGATGAAAGAAATTAAAGATGATACAAATAGATGGAGAGATATACCATGTTCTTGGATTGGAAGAATCAACCTTGTGAAAATGACTCTACTACCCAAAGCAATCTACAGATTCAATGCAATCCCTATCAAACTACCACTGGCATTTTTCACAGAACTAGAACAAAAAATTTCACAATTTGTATGGAAACACAGAAGATCCCGAATAGCCAAAGCAGTCTTGAGAACGAAAAATGGAGCTGGAGGAATCAGGCTCCCTTACTTCAGACTATACTACAAAGCTACAGTAATCAAGACAGTAGGGTACTGGCACAAAAACAGAAATATAGATCAATGGAATAGGATAAAAAGCCCAGAGATAAACCCACACACATATGGTCACCTTATCTTTGATAAAGGGGGCAAGAATATACAGTGGAGAAAGACAGCTTCTTCAATAAGTTGTGCTGGGAAAACTGGACAGGTACATATAAAAGTATGAAATTGGAACACTTCCTAACACCATATACAAAAATAAACTCAAAATGGATTAAATACCTAAATGTAAGGCCAGACACTATCAAACTCTTAGAGGAAAACATAGGCAGAACACTCTATGACATAAATCACAGCAAGATCCTTTTTGACCCACCTCCTAGAGAAATGGAAATAAAAACAAAAATAAACAAATGGGACCTAATGAAACTTAAAAGCTTTTGCACAGCGAAGGAAACCATAAACAAGACCAAAAGACAACCCTCAGAATGGGAGAAAATATTTGCAAATGAAGCAACTGACAAAGGATTAATCTCCAAAATTTACAAGCAGCTCATTCAGCTCAATAACAAAAAAACAAACAACCCAATCCAAAAATGGGCAGAAGACCTAAATAGACATTTCTCCAAAGAAGATATACAGATTGCCAACAAACACATGAAATAATGCTCAACATCATTAATCATTAGAGAAATGCAAATCAAAACTACAATGAGATATCATCTCACACCGATCAGAATGGCCATCATCAAAAAATCTAGAAACAATAAATGCTGGAGAGGGTGTGGAGAAAAGGGAACACTCTTGCACTGTTGGTGGGAATGTACATTGATACAGCCACTATGGAGAACATATGGAGGTTCCTTAAAAAACTAAAAATAGAACTACCATACGACCCAGCAATCCCACTACTGGGCATATACCCTGAGAAAACCATACTTCAAAAAGAGTCCTGTACCAAAATGTTCATTGCAGCTCTATTTACAATAGCCAGGACATGGAAGCAACCTAAGTGTCCATCAATAGATGAATGGATAAAGAAGATGTGGCCCATATATACAATGGAATATTACTCAGCCATAAAAAGAAACGAAATTGAGTTATGTGTAGTGAAGTGGATGGACCTAGAATCTGTCATACAGAGTGAAATAAGTCAGAAAGAGAAAAACAAATACCGTATGCTAACACATATATATGGAATCTAAGGGGAAAAAAAAAAAAGGTCATGAAGAACCTAGGGGTAAGACGGAAGTAAAGACACAGACCAACTAGAGAATGGACTTGAGGATATGGGGAGGGTGGACGGTAAGCTGTGACAAAGTGAGAGAGTGGCATGGACATACATACACTACCAAATGTAAAATAGATAGCTAGTGGGAAGCAGCCACATAGCACAGGGAGATCAGCTCGGTGGTTTGTGACCATCTTGAGGGGTGGGTCAAGGAGGGTGGGAGAAAGGGAGACGCAAGAGGGAAGAGATATGGGAACATATGTATATGTATAACTGATTCACTTTGTTATAAAGCAGAAAGTAACACACCATTGTAAAGCAATTATACTCCAATAAAGATGTTAAAAAAAAAAAAAGAATAGAGAGGTAATTTAAATATGTCACAGAGGTTAATAATCTAGATATCTCTTAAGGGTCTGTGAATAAAGCTATATTTCAATAAAAGAAAAAGAAAAGGAATTTAAAAAATCACTTTCTTTCCTTGTTGTGTAGAATTATTGTTTCCTCTATTTTTATGCTCGAGAACAGTTTGTTTTGAGATTTATATTACCCAAGTAATTGCCTTTCTAATTTCCTTTGGGGATTACTAAACTGCCTAATATAGTAAATCATTTAGTGTCATTTTTATAAGTTTGACTTTTAGGTATTTAGAATTCTAATGAGGGATTTCAGTTGTTCTAATTTACCCTGAAAATAAGTAAAACTAATTTTGAATTTTAAGGAGTGTTTACTTAAGAAATGAAATATTGCAATAAGTATAAAGCTTTAATTTCGTGTTTTAGAAATTAATTTATTTGTTAAATGTATGTGTGTGTGCATATGTGTGTGCATATTTGTATTTAATGAAGGCTATGATAGTGACATACTTGAAATATTACAAAAAAATTCAGGAATTTGGAGGAAACGTTTGAACCTATGGAACATTTAATTTTGTAGAAAAACCTTACATGAAACTAATCAAACAGTAAACTCATTGAAGATGATAAAGTTAGAAGTAAAGTTGCTAAAAGGATCATTTTAAAGATCTAGGAGCATTGCTGGAATATTGTTCAGATATATTTTAGGAGCTGATTCTAATTATCTTCTTTATGAGGAAAATATTTAGATTTATATGCATTCAGATCTTCTCTTTTAAGGTATATTAAAAATTAACCTCAATTAGAAAATTTATTCTAAATATTATGTACCTCTCATATGCAAAGTACCATAATAGACATTCCAAGTAATATTTATTTTTTTATTTCACAAACATATATTGAGCATTTATCGTGAGTTGCTGGAAGCTTTTCAGTAGCGTAAAAACTAAGTCCCTTCAATTTATTAGGAAGGCCTGTGCTAAACTGGGGTGATTGATGGGAAAGTGAAATAAAATTGATTTAGAGGTAATTCAATAGCCAAAGAATGGAGTACAAAGGACCTAGACCAAGGTCATGACAATGGGAATAAAAATAAAGAAACAGATTGAAAATTATTTTTTAAAAGTTGATTGAGTGTTTGTAAGTGAGATTGGTCAAAGAAAGAGAGAAACGAAAGAACATTCAAGAAGTTTAGTTTGTGTCATTAAATGAACAACAATGAAATGGCTTGAAGTAGTAAATCCAGAAGGGCAGATGGTCAGTAGAGAAAGACTTAAGCCTTTGATTCTAAAAAATATGGAGGTGATGGTAAAGACTTCCAATCAAAGGTGTTGATTGGCATTTGGGGCTATGCAGAGGAATAGGTAGATTAATATAATGGCCAGGGCATCATCTAGATGGATAGAGGGCAGGAAAATTGAAGTTTTTCTCCCAAGATCCTATTGTTGAGATTGAAATAGATAAGTGAATTTTGAGTTAAACATCCTATATTCAAGAACTATATCATAACTATTATCACATTGTGGTAAATATCTAGGAACTTCGTAAGGTGATCACGGTTTAGTACTTTATACACACATAAATGCTCATATACAAATAATCACATGAATTGGGCACCAGTGATGAATTTTCATTTTTCTGTGATTTATTTTGGTATCTACTTATATCTCTGGACTAGGATGATACAACTGCAGATACCAGGTGAAGTTTTGTTTTTGTTTTTGTTTTTTTTAAATGAAAGCTTCTTTATTTATTTATTTATTTATGGCTGTGTTGGGTATTCTTTTCTGTGCGAGGGCTTTCTCTAGTTGCGGCGAGCGGGGGCCACTCTTCATCGCGGTGCGCGGGCCTCTCACTGTCGCAGCCTCTCTTATTGTGGAGCACAAGCTCCAGACGCGCAGGCTCAGTAGTTGTGGCTCACGGGCCTAGTTGCTCCGCGGCATGTGGGATCTTCCCAGACCAGGGCTCGAACCCGTATCCTCTGCATTGGCAGGCAGATTCTCAACCACTGCGCCACCAGGGAAGCCCTCAGGTGAAGTTTTATCCTACCTAGATGGCAAATTTTGTGCCCATCCTAGAGTTTAGGTTAAGCACTTCCCCTTTCTGGGCTCCTTGAGCTTACATAGTAAAAATTGATTCACAAAAGAAGAAAAAAAAATTCTTCTTTTGCTTTTCTTGAGAGTGGAACTAATGGAATTGTCTAAGTAGAGACTAAGTTCTTGGAGAGAGTAGGAAGAGCTGGATGGAAAGGGATAGGGAAATGAGTGTGTTTATATTAATTTCTCCAGAGGTGGGAGGGAAACTTACCCAAGAATAGAGAAGTGAGACCTCACTGCTCTGAGTAGATTTCTACAGAATAGGGAGTTGCAGCTATAAAATTACCTGTAGGAAGAGCTGCCTCATCCATGTCTCTTGATTGAATCCTCAGCTCAGGGCTATCTCAACTATGTTTGTTTTGGTAACCATGTCAACCAGACTCAGTGCATAGAGCCCTATTCTCTCTCTTCTCAATCTTATTGGGTTCATCATATTCCAGGAGTCCCCAGCAATGCAAAGACTAAATCGCCCTAGTTTCCCCTTTAGCAGGATGTAATGGTAATGATAAATTTCAGGAAAACAGTTGGAAAAGGAAATGAAAAAAGGGACAAAATAAAGAAGAGTGATAGTCCTTTGCCAGGAAGGGTGAGATTTAGAAATTAAAATCTGGCAAGAGCAATATCCAGAAGTCCTTACAACAAGCACCAAAAAAATCTGTCACCTGGGTAAAAGAGTCTTTAAATGCTGAACTGGCTCTTAGGAAAAATATCCTTATCTTAGTATGAAATTAATGTCTGGAGCAGAATACTGGAAGAGGAATTTAGGGAGAGCAACCAAGATAGAAAGACAGAGGAGGTTTTAGTCTCTGATATGGAAGCAAGGAGTGATGTGGAAGCTGGGAACCAGTCTGGATCTTTAAAACTCCCAGTACATTGGCTTTCTTGCAAATTTTGAAGCAGCCATTAACTAGAGACCCAATATCTCTGTCTCCTGGATATGTGCAAAAAATGCTGCAGTAAATATTAGAAGTTTTAGAATGAGTTAATAACGTTTGAATGGAGGAAAATTCTAATTAAGGTTTAGGAAGTTTCAGATAAATTTCTTCTGGCAGCCATGTGTATGTAAACACTAACCCCAGAATTCAGAGTCAGGTCTCTTTTGGTGAAGACGCTACCCTTTTAATAACAATTAAGAGATTCATAGCTGAGTCTTTATTTTCTTTATGTATCTCTTCCTCTCATTAAGTGAAGCATGATGTAAAATGACAGTCTGAGGCTAGAAATCTTGTCTCCAGCAAACAAAACAGATACTATCCACAAAGATGTCTGTGCTGTTAGGATAACTGTGCCCTCCATGACGATGAGTATTTGAGGGTTTTGTTGTTCGGGTCACATCATCGGGATTTCTTTTTATCCTTGCTAATATCTGACACTTCTGCTTCTCTGCAGTCTCACTACCAGTTATAGATGTGGAGGGGAACCCAGCATAGGAATTTTTGGAAGTGATTTCAAAAATTATCTCAATGACTTAATTATTTACTTTTAGAGAAAACTTCAGTGTAATTTTCAGAAAGGTTGTTGGTGGCTGTGGACTTCACCCACCATCAGAATAGGCTACTTTCACCATATCTTTTTTCTAATTTTTAGAGAGTACTTGGAGACTGGCTACAAAGTCCTATTCTTGGGCAAGCACAGGTAAGTGTTGTCTGGGTCAAAAACAAGGAAAACCCAGAGAAGACCAAAGTTGACTAGAATTAAAAATGTATGCAGATTCTTTGCATGACCTTGACATAAGGATTCGAACAGCTTGATGTAACTGACCTGAGGCATAGGATGGGTAAAGATGCAGGTCCCGTGAATAGGAAAACAAATTGAGGAAAAGTGGCCTTCTCCTTCTAGTATCATTTGTCTCCAAGCAAAAAAAAAAAAAACCTGCCATCTTTCTACTGATAAAATTTACTGTCTCTTGCTTTCTTAGATTACATGTCTTTATACTGTTATGGTACCTACTAAATCAAACGGTTAGGACTTTGAAAGCAAAGGATATCAGTAACCAAGCAGAATGATACTATTGAAATTTATTTCAAAATTTGCATACTGTAAAATTTACTTGTTTGGTTTCCAGTTCTTTGAATTTCAACAAAAATCATACTCAAGATACACAACTGTTCCTTCACTCTAAAATCCCCCTCATGCTGTCCTTTTGCAGTAAAACTGTCTGCTTAATCCTAACCAAGGCAACTGATATGTTTGTTAACTTTCTATATATAGACACTTCCAGTTAGTAAACTTTTTGAATCTTGTTTCTTTCACTTAGTATAATGCATTTGAGATTCATCCATATCAATAGACTTTTCCTTTCTATTCCTGAGTAGTGTTCTACTTTATGGATGTATCACAGTTGATTCACTCACAAGTTGAAAGACATCGGGTAGTGTGGTAGGCAGGATTTGAGCTCCCCTGATCTTTGCCCCCTGGCATTATGCCGGTGAATACGTTACATTACATGGCAAAAGGGAATTATGTTTGAAGGTGGAATTATGGCTACAGATTTCAGGTGAAAATAAGGTTGATAACCAGCTGACCCTTACATAGGGTGATTATCATGGCGAGTCCAATGTAATAACAGGTACTTAAAAGTCTGTAAGTGTCAAAGAGATGCAATGTGAGAGGATTTGTTGCATCCTGTTGTTGGATTTGAAGATAAAGGAAGGGAGATGTGAGCAAAAGAATGTGATAGCCCCTAAGAAGCTGATAACAGTCCTCAAATAATAACCCACAGGAGAGCAGGAATCTCAGTCCTACAACTGCAATCAACTCAATACTTACAACAGTTTAATTAAGTAAGGACATAGATTTTCCCCTAGAACCTGTAGAAAATAACTCAGTTTTATCAACATCTCAACTTTGGTTTTATGAGATTCTAAGAAGAAACTAAGCTGAGACTGCTGGACTTTTGACCTGTGGAAACTGTGAGATATTAAGTTTGTGTTGCTTAATGTGGCTACTTTTGTGGCAGTTTGCTATGACAGTAACAGAGAAATAATATGGTAGTAATATAGCTAGTTTGGAACAATTATGATAAAAGCTGTTATAAAACTTAAATATAGATATTTTCGTTTAAACATGTTTTCATTTATCCCGGGCAAATATCTACGAATGTCACAATTAATTCTCATTCTTTAGGATAGTTATGTTCTGTAAAGTCACCGTCAACCCTGATTTAACTAGTAATGGGACAGTTGATCCTAGGGGAAATACAGGGTTAAGTTCCTGTGAGTCTCTGATTGCAATGAGTTTTTTGTCAACTGATCATTACCTAACCTTGTTTTATATGTGTTTTCTGTTTAAAAGCACCTTAATTAATATATATTGATTTATTAACATTGAACTTGTGGTCAACAGCACTATAACTCATGGCTGAATAAAACTTAACTATGCATTTTCTCTATACTGCACATTGAAGCCTTCTTGTGTTTAGAAACATCAGACAGCACTTAGGTATTACACACGTGGAGGGCATTTTAAACAGCAACATCACCAACAAAAAGCAAAACAATGCAAAACAATGAAAATGCCCCACAACAAAATAGATCGAAAAAAGGACACATTTACGATACGAGAGTTAAACAAGAAGCCAGAGCATTGCCTTGTTCAAGCTCAGCTGGGAACATGCATGTTGGTTGAGTCCAATTTGTCACTGACCACAAAAGCCCCCACAAGTATTGATTTGGGGATTACAAGTAAATTTCAGCAAATGGGTAAATTCACAAATACAAAATCTGTGAGTAATGAGGATTGATTGTATTATAGGATCATATGGTGAGTGTATGTTTAACTTTGTAAGAAAATGCCAAACTATTTTCCAAAGTCACTGTACCATTTTGCATTATCATTAGCAATATATGAGAGTTCCAACTGTCCACTCCCCCACAGCAATAGCTGATTTTAGCTATTCTAATAGATATATAGTGGTATATCGTTGTTGTTGTAATATACATTTTCCTAATTATTAATGATAACAAGCCTCTTTTCATCTATTTATTTGTCATCCATATGTCTTGTTTGCTGAAAGTATTTCTGTTCCAATATTTCGCTCATTTATTAAAAGTTGGGTTGTGTTATTTTTTATTGTTGAGTTTTTAGAGTTCTTTCTATATTCTCGATATAAATCCTTTGTGAGATACGTGATTTACAAATATTCCCTTCTACTATGTGGCTTGTCTCTTCATTCTTTCAAACGTATCTTTGGCAAAGCCAATGCTTTAGATTTTTTTTTTTTTAACATCTTTAATGGAGTATAATTGCTTTACAATGGTGTGTTAGTTTCTGCTTTATAACAAAGTGAATCAGTTATACATATACATATATCCCCATATCTCTTCCCTCTTGCATCTCCCTCCCTCCCACCCTCCCTATCCCACCCCTTTAGGGGGTCACAAACCACCGAGCTGATCTCCCTGTGCTATGCAGCTGCATCCCACTAACTATCTGTTTTACATTTGGTAGTGTATATATGTCCATGCCACTCTCTCACTTTGTCACAGCTTACCCTTCCCCCTCCTCATATCCTCAAGTCCATTCTCTAGTAGGTCTGCGTCTTTATTCCCGTCTTGCCCCAAGGCTCTTCAGGACCATTTCTTTTTGTTTTTTAGATTCCATATACATGTGTTAGCATATGGTATTTGTTCTGACTTACTTCACTCGGTATGACAGACTCTAGGTCCATCCACCTCACTACAAATAACTCAATTTCATTTCTTTTAATGGCTGAGTAATATTCCATTGTATATATGTGCCACATCTTCTTTATCCATTCATCTGTTGATGGATCCTTAGGTTGCTTCCATGTCCTGGCTATTGTAAACAGAGCTGCAATGAACACTGTGGTACATGACTCTTTTTGAATTATGCTTTTCTCAGGGTATATGCCCAGTAGTGAGGTTGCTGGGTCATATGGTAGTTCTATTGTTAGTTTTTAAGGAACCCCCATACTGTTCTCCATAGTGGCTGTATCAGTTTACATTCCCACCAACAGGGCAAGATGGTTCCCTCTTCTCCACACCCTATCCAGCATTTTTTGTTTGTAGATTTTTTGATGATGGCCATTCTGACTGGTGTGAGGTGATAGCACATTGCAGTTTTGATTTGCATTTCTCTAATGATTAGTGATGTTGAGCACCCTTCCATATGTTTGTTGGCAATCTGTATATCTTTCTTGGAGAAATGTCTATTTAGGTCTTCTGCCCATTTTTGGATTGGGTTGCTTGTTTCTTTGATATTGAACTATATGAGCTGCATGTAAATTTTGGAGATTAATCCTTTGTCAGTTGCTTCATTTACAAATATTTTCTCCCATTCTGAGGGTTGTCTTTTGGTCTTCTTTATGGTTTCCTTTGCTGTGCAAAAGCTTTTAGGTTTCATCAGGTCCCATTTGTTTATTTTTGTTTTTATTTCCATTTCTCTAGGAGGTGGGTTTAAAAGGATCTTTCTGTGATTTATGTCATAGAGTGTTCTGCCTATGTTTTCCTCTAAGAGTTTTATAGGGTCTGACCTTACATATGGTCTTTAATCCATTTTGATTTTATTTTGGTGTATGGTGTCAGGGACTGTTCTAATTTCATTCTTTTACATGTAGCTGTCCACTTCTTCCAGCACCACTTATTGAAGAGGCTGTCTTTTCTCCACTGTATATTCTTGCCTCCTTTATCAAAGATAAGGTGACCATATGTGCGTGGGTTTATCTCTGGGCTTTCTAAACTGTTCCATTGATCTATATTCCTGTTTTTGTGCCAGTACCATACTATCTTGATTACTGTGGCCTTGTAGTATAGTCTGAAGTCAGGAAGCCTGATTCCTCCAGCTCCATTTTTCTTTCTCAACATTGCTTTGGCTATTTGGGGTCTCTTGTGTTTCCATACAAATTATGAAATTTTTTTTTCTAGTTCTGTGAAAAATGCCTTTGGTAGTTTGATAGGCATTGCATTGAATCTGTAGATTGCTTTGGGTAGTAGAGTCATTTTCACAATGTTGATTCTTCCAATCCAAGAACATGGTGTATCTCTCCATCTGTTTGTATCATCTTTAATTTCTTTCATCAGTGTCTTATAATTTTCTGCATACAGGTCTTTTGTCTCCTTAGGTAGGTGTATTCCTAGATATTTTATTCTTTTTGTTGCAGTGGTAAATGGGAGTGTTTTCTTAATTTAACTTTCAGATTTTCATCATTAGTGTATAGGAATGCCAGAGATTTCTGTGCATTAATTTTGTATACTGCTACTTTACTAAATTCATTGATTAGCTCTAATAGTTTTCTGGGAGCATCTTTAGGATTCTCTCTATATAGTATCATGTCATCTGCAAACAGTGACAGCTTTATTTCTTTTCCAATTTGGATTCCTTTTATTTCTTTTTCTTCTCTGATTGCTGTGGCTAAAACTTCCAAAACTATATTGAATAATAGTGGTGAGAGTGGGCAACCTTGTTTTTTTCCTGATCTTAGTGAAAATGGTTTTAGTTTTTCACCATTGAGGATGATTTTGGCTGTGGGTTTGTCATATATGGCCTTTATTATGTTGAGGTAAGTTCCCTCTATGCCTACTTCCTGGAGGGTTTTTATCGTAAATGGGTGTTGAGTTTTGTCAAAAGTTTCTCAGCATCTATTGAGATCATCATATGGTTTTTCTCCTTCAATTTGGTAATATGGTGTATCACATAGATTGATTTGTGCATATTGAAGAATCCTTATACTCCTGGAATAAACCCCACTTGATCATGGTGTATGATCCTTTAAATGTGTTGTTGGATTCTGTTTGCTAGTATTTTTTTTGAGGATTTTTGCATCTATGTTCATCAGTGATATTGGCCTGTAGTTTTCTTTTTTTGTGACATCTTTGTCTGGTTTTGGTATCAGGGTGATGGCAGCCTCAGAGAATGAATTTGGGAGTGTTCCTCCCCCTGCTATATTTTGGAAGTTTGAGAAGGATAGGTGTTACCTCTTCTCTAAATGCGTAATAGAATTTGCCTGTGAAGCCATCTGGTCCTGGGCTTTTGTTTGTTGGAAGATTTTTAATCACAGTTTCAATTTCAGTGCTTGTGATTGGTCTGTTCATGTTTTCGATTTCTTCCTGGTTCAGTCTCAGAAGGTTGTTCATTTCTAAGAATTTGTCCATTTCTTCCAGGTTGTCCATTTTATTGGCATAGAGTTGCTTGTAGTAATCTCTCATGATCCTTTGTATTTCTGCAGTGTCAGTTGTTACTTCTCCTTTTTCATTTGTAATTGTATTGAAATGAGTCTTCTCCCTTTTTTTGTTAATGAGTCTGGCTAATGGTTTATCAATTTTGTTTGTCTTCTCAAAGAACCAGCTTTTAATTTTAAGGATCTTTGCTATCATTTCCTTCATTTCTTTTTCATTTATTTCTGATCTAATCTTTATGATGTCTTTCCTTCTGCTAACTTCGGGTTTTTTTTGGTTCTTCTTTCTCTAATTGCTTTAGGTGTAAGGTTAGGTTGTTTATTTGAGATGTTTTTTGTTTCTTAAGATAGGATTGTATTGCTATAAACTTCCCTCTTAGAACTGCTTCTGCTGCATCCCATAGGTTTTGGGTCGTCATGTATTCACTGTCATTTATTTCTAGGTATTTTTTGATTTCCTCTTTGATTTCTTTAATGATCTCTTGGTTATTAAGTAGTGTATTGTTTAGCTTCCATGTGTTTGTATTTTTTACAAATTTTTTCCTGTAATTGATATCTAATCTCATAGCATTGTGGTCTGAAAAGTTACTTTATACAATTTCAGTTTTATTAAATTTACCTAGGCTTGATTTTTGACCCAAGATATGATCTATCCTAGGGAATGTTCCATGAGCACTTTAGAAGAAAGTGTATTCTGTTGTTTTTGAATAGAATGTCCTATAAATATCAATTAAGTCCCTCTTGTTTTATGTATTCTTTAAAGCTTGTGTTTCCTTATTTATTTTCATTTTGGATTATCTGTCCATTGTTGAAACTGGGGTGTTAAAGTGCCCTACTATTATTGTGTTACTGTTGATTTCCCCTTTTATGGCTGTTAGTATTTGCCTTATGTATTGAATTGCTCTTATGTTGGGTGCATACATATTTACAATTGATATATTTTCTTCTTGGATTGGTCTCTTGATCATTATGTGGTGTCCTTCTTTGCCTCTTTTAATAGTTTATGTTTTAAAGTCTATTTTGTCTGATATGAGAATTGCTACTCCAGCTTTCTTTTGATATCCATTTGCATAGAATATCTTTTTCCATCCCCTCACTTTCAGTCTGTATGTGTCCCTAGGTCTGTAGTGGGTCTCTTGTAGACAGCATATATACAGGTCTTGTTTTTGTACCCATTCAGCCAATCTGTTTCTTTTGGTTAGAGCATTTAGTCCATTTGCATTTAAGGTAATTATCAACATGTATGTTCCTATTACCATTTTCTTAATTGTTTTGGTTTTGTTATTGTAGGTGTTTTCCTTCTCTTGTGTTTCCTGCCTAGAGAAGTCCCTTTAGCATTTGTTGTAAAGCTGGTTTGGTGGTGCTGAATTCTGTTAGCTTTTGCTTGTCTGTAAAGGTTTTAATTTCTCGATCAAATCTGAATGAGATCCTTGGTCGGTAGAGTAATCTTGGTTGTAGATTTTTCCCCTTCATCACTTTAAATATGTGCTGCCGCTCACTTCTGGCTCACAGAGTTTCTGCTGAAAGATCAGCTGTTAACCTTATGGGGATTCCCTTGTGTGTTATTTGTGTTTTTCCCTTGCTGCTTTTAATATTTTTTCTTTGTATTTAATTTTTGATAGTTTGATTAGCATGTGTCTTGGCATGTTTCTCCTTGGATTTATCCTGTATGGGACTCTCTGTGCTTCCAGGACTTGATTAACTATTTCCTTCCCATATTAGGGAAGTTTTCAACTATAATCTCTTCAAATATTTTCTCAGTCCCTTTCTTTTTCTCTTCTTCTTCTGGGACCCCTATAATTCGAATGTGGGTGCATTTAATCTTGTCCCAGAGGTCTCTGAGACTGTCCTCAATTCTTTCCATTCTTTTTTCTTTATTCTGCTCTGAAGTAGTTATTTCCACTATTTTATCTTCCAGGTCACTTATCCGTTCTTTTGCCTCAATTATTCTGCCATTGATCCCTTCTAGAGAATTTTAAATTTCATTTATTGTGTTGTTCATCACTGTTTGTTTGCTCTTTAGTTCTTCTAGGTCCTTGTTAAATGTTTCTTGTATTTTCTCCATTCTATTTCCAAGATTTTGGATCATCCTTTTTCTCATTATTCTGAATTCTTTTTCAGGTAGACTACCTATTTCCTCTTCATTTGTTTGGTCTGGTGTGTTTTTACCTTGCTCCTTCATCTGCTGTGTGTTTCTCTGTCTTCTCATTTTGCTTAACTTACTGTTTTTAGGGTCTCCTTTTCACAGGCTGCTGGTTCGTACTTCCCGTTGTTTTTGGTGTCTCTCCCCAGTGTCTAAGGTTGGTTCAGTGGGTTGTGTAGGCTTCCTGGTGGAGGGGACTAGTGCCTGTGTTCTGGTGGATGAGACTGGATCTTGTCATTCTGGTGGGCAGGTCCACGTCTGGTGGTGTGTTTTGGGGTGTCTGTGGCCTTATTATGATTTTAGGCCACCTCTCTTTTAATGGGTTTGTTTGTGTTCCTATCTTGCTAGTTGTTTGGCATATGGTGTCCAGCACTGTATCCTGCTGGTCATTGAGTGGAGCTGGGTCTTGGCGTTGAGATGGAGATCCTGGGAGATTTTTGCCATTTTTATATTGTGTGGAGCTGGGAGGTTTCTTTTGGACCAGTGTCCTGAAGTTGGCTCTCCCCCCTCAGAGGCACAGCCCTGATGCCTGGATGGAGCACCAAGAGCCTGTCATCCACACAGCTCAGAATAAAAGGGAGAAAAAGAAAGAAAGAAAGAATAAAATAAAATAAAATAAAATAACGTTATTAAAGTAAAAAATAATTATTAAAAAAAAATTTAAAAGTAATAAAAATAAAAGAAAGAAAGAAAGAAGAGAGCAACCAAACCAAAAAACAAATCCACCAATGATAACAATGGCTAAAATCTATACTAAAAAATAAAACAAAACAAAACAAAACAAAAAAATGGACAGATAGAACCCTAGGACCAATGGTAAAAGCAAAGCTATACAGAAAAAATCACACACAGAAACATACACATACACACTCACAAAAAAAGAAAAAGGGAAGATATATATATATAAATTGTTTCCAAAGTCCACCTCCTCAATTTGGGATGATTCATTGTCTATTCAGGTATTCCACAGATGCAGGGTACATCAAGTCGATTGTGAAGATTTAATCCGCTGCTCCTGAGGCTGCTGGGAGATATTTCCCTTTCTCTTCTCTGTTCCCACATCTCCTGGGGTTCAGTTTTGGATTTGGCCCTGCCTCTGCATGTAGGCCACCTGAAGACATCTGTTCTTAGCTCAGAAAGGACGGGGTTAAAGGAGCAGCTGATTCGGGGCTCCGCCTCACTCAAGCCAGGGTGGGTGGGGGAGGGAGGGGTATGGAAGCTGTGGTGAGCCTGTGGTGGCAGAGCCCTGCATGACGTTGCAGTAGCCTGAGGCACACGTGTGTTCTCCCTGGGAAGTTGTCCCTGGATCACGGGACCCTGGCAGTGACGGGCTGCACTGGCTCCTGGGAGGGGCAGTGTGGAGAGTGACCTGTGCTTGCACACAGGCTTCTTGGTGGCAGCAGCAGCAGCCTTAGTGTCTCATACCCGTCTCTGGGGTCCGCGCTGATAGCCGCGACTCGCACCCATCTCTGGAGCTCCTTTAAGTAGCGCTCTTAATCCCATCTCCTCGTGCACCAGCAAACAAAGAGGCAAGAAAAAGTCTCTTGCCACTTTAGCAGCTCCATACTTTTTCCTGGACTCCCTCCAAGCTAGCTGTGGCACACTAGCCCCCTTCAGGTTGTGTTCATGCAGCCAACCCCAGTGTTCTCCCTGGGATCTGACCTCTGAAGCCGGAGCCTCAGCTCCTAGCCCTCACCCATCCCAGCAGGTGAGCAGACAAGCCTGTTGGGCTGGTGAGTGATGGTCAGCACCGATCCTCTGTGCAGGAATCTCTCCGCTTTGCCCTCCACACTCCTGTTGCTGCACTCTCCTCCATGGCTCTGAAGCTTCCCCCCTCCGCCACCCGTAGTCTCCGCCCACGAAAGGGCTTCCTAGCGTGTGGAAACGTTTCCTCCTTCACAGCTCCCTTCCCGAGGTGCAGGTCCCATCCCTATTCTTTTGTCTCTGTTTTTTCTTTTTTCTTTTGCCCTACACAGGTACGTGGGGGAGTTTCTTGCCTTTTGGTAGGTCTGAGGTGTTCTGCCAGTGTTCAGTAGGTGTTCTGTAGGAGTTCTTCCACATGTAGATGTATTTCTGGTGTATTTGTGGGGAGGAAGTTGATCTCCACCTCTTACACTTCTGCCATCTTGAAGCTCCTCAATCCTTTAGATTTTGATGAGGTTAATTAATTTCTTCTTGTATAGATCATAGTATCTAACATATTTTTTGTCAAATGTAAAGTAATGCAGAATTTCTCATATTTTCTAGAAATTTTATCGTTTTACATTTTGCATTTAGGTCTATGATTCATTTTGAATTAATTTTTGTAAAGAATGTGAAATATAATTTGAAGGATAGATAGATAGATAGATAAATGTCTATTTGTTTTAGAACCATTTGTTGAAAGACCATGATTTCTCTATAGAATTGTCCTTGCATCTTTGTAAAATATAAATTAACCATGTATGTGGATCTATTTCTGGACTTTATTCTGGTCCATTGATCTATAGGTCTATAGTACTAGTCTGGTCCATTGATCTATAGGTCTATAGTACTACACTGTTTAATTAATACAGCTTTATGTTAAGCTTTAAAATTATGTATTGTTAGTCCTCCTACTTTGTTCTTTTCTTCAAAATTGTTTTTGCAATTCTAATTAATTTGTCTTTCCATATTAATTTTAGAATTATCTTGTTGACAAAAATATTGTGCTGAGATTTTTGACTGGGATTGCATTGAATCTATATATCCATTTGGGATAAATTGACATGTTTATAATATAAAGTCTTTTAACCCATAATTACTTTATTTCTCTTAACTGAGATTCCCTTTGATTTCTTTCCTCAGTATTTTGTATTTTAAGCATACATAGCATTCAGATGTTTTGTTAAATTTATAACTATGTATTTCACTGTTTACTGCTATTATAAATAATACTGCTTTTTAAACTTTAATATACAATTATTTATTACTATTACATAGAAAAATAATTGAATTTTGTATATTAGCTCCATAATGTGTGACTTTGTAAACTCACGGATGGTTCTAGGAGTCCCCCTAGCTCCTGTTTTAGACTCTGTAAAGACTTTCTAAGAAGATAATCATGTAGTTTATGAATAGTGATAGTTTTATTTTTCCCCTTCTAATTTGTATGCAAATTTATTTTCCTTGTGTTATCAGTATGAGGTTAAATAGGAGAAGGTGAACATCCTTGCTTTTCCTCAGTTTGGGGAAAAAATTCAGGTTTTCACTGTTAAATATGAGTTTGCTGTAATGTTTTTTAATGCTACTTATTAAGTTAATGGAAGTTCCTATACATTTCTAGTCTGCTGAGAGGTTTTTTTTTTTTTTTCTATGATCAGATGTGGAATTTTGTAAAATGCTCATCTTTTGAAAAGCTCTTATGGGCTTTCTATTTTAGTCTGTTTATATGATTAATTATCATGTGAGTTTTGAATATTGAACCAGCCTTGCATTTCTAGGATACATCCACTTGTTTCTAACATATTATCCTTTTTATTTATATTACTATATTTAGTTTGTTATATTTTGTTGATACTTTTTGTGTCTGTTTATGAAGGGTATTTGCCTATAGTTTTCTTGTAATGTCTCTGCTTTTGGTATTCATATAATGCTGGCCTCACAAAATGAGATGGAAATTACTCTACCTCATATTTTTTTGGAAAATATTGTGTATAATTGGTATTATTTCTCCCTAAAATGTTTGGAAGAATTCACCATTGAAACCACCTGGAATTGGATTTGTCTTTGCTAAAATGCCAGAATAATATTTTTAAAATGTAATTGAGCACCTGTTACATGTCTGAAATATTGGTCACTTTCTCAATTTTTACAGCAAGTTTTGGTCTAGGTTAGCAAGAGGCATTGATGGAAGAAAAGATCAATCAGTAGATTTGATGCAAAGTAGACACTACTTTATTAGTGTTCTTGGTATTTCACTGAGGATACTGAAAACGTCTGGTAGAAAAGCTAGGCTTGTAGTTATGGTGATGAAAACTTGTGACCTTAGATGAAGTCAAACAACTTCTTTGAGCCCAAGTTTTCTTATCTAAGAAATGGATATAATGCATCATAAAATACATTACATCAGATAAAGCATTCTGAATTTATGCCAAGTTTATAAATGACTTAATTGGTCAGATTTTTATGGAATATAAACATTCCTTTTTCATAAAGTATAAAAAAGTCAAAGGTTTAAGTTATATAACTGTGAGAGAAGCAACTAGTTGGTCATCAAAATATGTATTCCCTTTGCTTTCTGGGTACATAGCAAGATCTTATTTCTCTACCTGAATTCTAGCCAGAGTAACATGCAAGGAGGTACTGCTTGCCTCTTCCAGTCGTCTTGTGTGTAGCCCCTGTTTCATTCCCTTCATGCCTGTGGGGATGGAGATAATTAGTCAGTGGTGACCTTGATGATTGCAAAAGTGCTATGAGCCTGGGTCCCTGAATTATTACATGGATGAGCATTATCACGCCAACACATTTACATTTCCAATAATATTGTGAAATACAAAATAATCTAAATTGTTTGGATCATTTGGGGATACATTTGTTAACAACAGCTAGTGTTACCCTAACTTGTACAATTTGATAGGGTGAGAATTCTCTCTTAAACTACTATCATTTGCTTATTAGGAAAAATGAATGTTCAAATTTGAGCAATACCAAATGGAACATAAGTATCCTATTTCAGAGAGGACACCACTTGTGATTCCCCAACCTATGAATCAAACAAAGGTAAAAAAGAAAAATAATGTTTAAGAGTTTGTTAATCAGGGGAAAGATTCCAGGGGAGGATATTTGTTATGGTATTTGCTTATTTGTTTAGGGGAAAGCATAATAATCCAAATAATGCTCCAAAGTAGGGCATGCCAAGCAGCAATGATATTTAGTTTATGTAACTAGAAACTTTACTTACACCTGTAACTGTATGGGACAGTATATGAACAATGTTGATTTAGAATTATTAAATGAATACTGGAGAAACTAGAGTATTATATGTACTTAAGAGCAATAGGAGCCATCAGGTATTTATGTGGTTCACTAATACTTTCCATAATTCTCCTTAGTGCTGAAAAATATTTGCACACATTTAAACCAAATTCCACAGTACTTTAGAAATAACAAGCGAACAATTAAAAATGCACAGAGGCAATAGATTCATGTGCTTTCTGTATGATGGAAGATTGTTTAGATTTCAACGTTTATTTTGACCTGCCAACAGTGTTATTAATAATCGTTCCTCATTTCCTTCCACTACTGGGATTTGACAAGGATTTTCTTTCACCTTGAAAAACTGCACATAGCAGAGCGTTTCTTTGCCTTATTCCTGAAGTCTTAACATATCATACTGAGTAAAGATAAATTGCTTTTTTATTCTGTATTCTGTTATATCTTTGAAAAATGGTTTTCAAATCAGGGATTTGATTCCTCTCTTTGTATTGAAAGATCATAAACAAATACGTTTTTATGTTATTTTTCTTTAGTAAGTTTTATGATTTTATCCCTAGCAACTGGACTAATTCAATAAGCAGCAGACCATGAGGCAGTAAATGGATACACTATTAATTTTTATTGCTAAAGTTTCTTTTACGTACTATTTGATCTAAAGATGTTATTCACGTTTTTATGGTGATACTGGCAGAGTGAAAAAACCTAACTCTGTAATTCTTATTGATAAAGTCTGGATATTTTTAGCTCAGCAGCTCAAGGAATGGCAACAATTCACATCTCAGGAACCAGTTCATTAAGTGAAAAGTCTTGTGTGAAAAGGGGAAAGCAAAGTAGGTAGAGCAGAGTTTAGTTGCCCGATCAATAGAACACAATTGGGAAGGTTTAACCACAGTACTAATATCAGTTCACGACACAAAGTTGGTGGATGATTCATTCCTTTCTTTGTTCACCTTCAAAATGAGAAGTATAGGTCTGACTTACCTCAAAAATAGCCTTTTAAAATTGGTTTGATTCTGAGGTTGCACGAAATTGGAGCTAAAACAGTTGACCATTAAAACAGAATGTTCAAATTAAACAAAAAAAAAAAAGTTGAAAGGAAAACAAGGATGTGCCTCATTTCCAGATGTACGGGCAACCCATAGGCCCTCATCTCCAAGACTAGTTTGCTAACTTTGAAATTGTACTAATTGATGAGTACAGCAGGGTCTCCCATCCCAGACTCACACTGGTTAACCCAATTCTCTCAATTCATATTCCCTCACCTTTGAAAAAATGTGTGTCCTACAGAGACTTGGAAGAAGTGCTGAATCCAGTGTAAACACTGGGGTGGTAATGATAGCCCAAGCCTTTCCAGAACTATGTTATATCAATTTGATTAATATTTATTGAGGACTTATGTTTAAGCTTCGTGGAAATACAAATAAATAGAGTCTATGCCCATTAGGAGTTTAATAAGAGAAATAAGATCCAATTATAAAAGATACATAAAATTAATTGATAATCATGCAAAAGCTCTTTTAAATCTGTTTGGAGCTACATGCTAAATGGCTGCCATGGGTATTTAAAGGTGAAGTAGCTCATTCTATGCTGGTATAGCCTGGGAAGTTTTATGGACATTCATTTTACTCTTTGAAGGTTGTTTAGTATTAAGTAATATTAGAACACAAAGGATTATTATCTTTACATCCATGAGGCAGACAGTAAATACCAAAGGCACTCAAAGAGGAAGACATGATTCAAGGCTAGAGTAGTCTGAAAATTCTTTATGAAGGGCATAAGATCTGAATTGGGTTTCTCTCAAAATCTATGGCAAACATAATAATGATGAAGCATTAGAACTTTTCTTTTAAAATGAGAAATGAGACAAATATGACCATTGTGATTGTTTCTATTTAAAGTAGGCTAGTAATCCTCATAAAGGTATTAAGATAACAAAAAGTAATAAAGGATTGAGAATTTGAAATCAGTATACAAAAAAGCCAGGTTGCTGATCACAAATCTATAGTAGACACTTTTCAAAAATGTTTTAATGAGGTATAATTTACATACCATATAATTCACCCTTTATTTAAAGTGTACAATTCAATGAATTTTTTATATTAATTTTAAGATATCCACAGTTGCACAGCTGTCATAATAATCTAACTTTAGTCCATTTTCATCATTCAAAAAAGAAACCCTGTGCCATTAATTTAAAAAAAAACAAAACCCTGTACCCTCATCCCAGACACCTCAGCCTTAGGCAACCATTAACATATTTGTCTCCAAAATTTGGCTAACATTGTTTCATATACAACAGGTGGTCTATTGTGACTGACTTCTTTCACTGGGGATAATGCTTTTGACTTTCATCTATGTTATAGCATAGATCAGCACTTCATTACATTTTACATTTTATTGACAAATAATATTCCACTATCTACATAAGTCAGCTTTTATTATCTATTAATAAATAGATTTGTCCATTCATCAGTTAGTGGACATTTGGGCTGTCTCCACATTTTGGCTATTATGAAAAATGCTGCTATATAAATATTAATGTACAAGTTTTTGTGTGGATGTATGTTTTTATTTCTCTTGGCTGGGAGGAATTGCTGGATCATATGGCAACTCTATGTTTAACCATTTGAGGAATCACCAGACTGTTTTTTATACCTACCAGCAGTATATGACTTTTCCAGTTTCTCTACATCCTCACCAAACACTTGTTTTTATCTGTCTTTTTGATCATAGCCAATCTAGTAGGTATGAAGTGGTGTCTTGTGGTTTTGGTTTGCTTATCTCTGATGGCTAATGGTGATTGCATACTTCCATGGCTTCTTAGCTATTTGTATATGATCTGTGGAGAAATGTCTACTCAAATTCCTTGCCTATTTTTAATTGCATTATTTTTTATTGTTAACTTTAAAACTTCTTTATGTATTCTGAATACAAGTCCCTTATCAGACATGTGATTTACAGATATTTTCTCCCATCCTGTGGGTTGTATTTTTACTTTCTCAATGGTATCCCTTAAAGAACAAAAGTTTTTAATTGTTATAAAGATCAATTTATCTGCTTTTTGTTTGGTTGCTTGCATATCTAAGAATCTATAACCTAATTGAAAGTCACAAAGATTTACTCATAATTTCTCCTAAGAGTTTTAATGTTTTACCTCTCACAATCAGTTCTATGATCCATTTTGAATTAATTTTTGTATAAGATGCCCTAATCCCCGGAATTTATGACTATGTTACCTTAATTTGCAGATGTGATAAAGGTTATGGACCTTGAGATAGGGAGAATATTCTGGATTATCCAGATGTACCTGATCTTATCACATGAGTCCTTAAATTCAGAGAATCTTTCCTGGCTGTGTAAGAGAGAGATGGCCCTGTGAAAAGGACTTGTCTCCCCATTGTTGGTTCAAACATGTAGTGTTCTATGTGCAAGGACTGGAGAAAGGCCTCTGGGAGCTTAGAGTGCTCCCAGATATTGAGAGCCAGGAGGACATAAAGTCTTCAGTCTTACAACTGCATTGGACTGAATTCTGCTAACACAAGAATGAGCAGGAAATGGATTTTCCCCTAGAGCCTGCAGAAAGGAAGACATCCCCGTGGACACCTTGGTATTAGCCCTGTGAGATCAGTGTTAGTCTTCTGACTACAGATAATAAATCATGCAAGATAATAATTTCTTGTTTAGGCTATCAAATCTGTGGCTACTGCAACAAAGAAAATGAACACAAATTCCTATTTGATTTTGTAATGGGATCTTCAAAGTTAGTCGTTTCCTTCAGTCTGGGGAGAATATCTTTCTCTGTCCTCAGATTTGGGAACACCCACTCAGTGTTTTTTTTCATGCCATAAATTCCAATCTTACTCACTTATATATTCTTTTGCAGTCTCATACTACTGATGGAAGAGTTTGCAGAAATTTCTACCACATTCTTCAAGAATTCTCCTTATGACGTATTGAAATAATAATGAAAAAGTTTTATTTTCTGATGGGGTGTACGACACATTTCCTGGTTATCACTTAATTTTGCCTTTAGTTCACATATATTCTGCACATTTGAACAACTTAAATTGCATCTTTTAACAAAAGAAAAATCAAAAATTTGTGGTAAAGCCATGTAAATTACAGCAATATCTCAAATAATAGTGGTAATTTTGGTATGCTTACTACTAAACTGTACTCTCTGGAAATCACAAGATCTTAGCGTTGGAAGTGATGTTAACTTCTTAAACCTGGAACAGAGGAAACTGGTGCCAGAGAGTTTAAAATGTAAGTGACTTGCAAAGGTTTATCTGGTCTGTTTTGGTGGACCCAGAACCTGACCTCCAGTATTATGTTTTCCAGTTGAAATCACCATTCACTAAATATTTTGTTCTTTAAGAAAGAAGGTAGAAGAGATATGTATAAATATGTTTATAACTATATATATAAAATTTAGGTTTAAAGTGGATTCCATAAACGCAAGAGTTTAGTGAAAGGGCAATATATTAAACTCTTAGGTTTATGGGATCCAGTTTAAACATAATTATAATATAAAATATAATGGTAAGTTTATTACTTTGTGGTTCAAAGTTTAGTTTCTTTTATAAGAGCATGCAACTTTAAAAGACATGCTAAGATTGGTAAATGTTAATAACTGTTAAGGTAAGTAGTAGATAAAATGTGTCTTTATTATACTATTTTCTCACATTTGTGTATGTTTGAAAATTTCCATAATTAAAAAAAAGAACATGCTGTAGTTCATAAGATTAAACTCTCAGAGGTGCAGCAAATTCCATGGACTCTGAAATTGTGAAATTATCAAAAGGATATTAAACTTTGATTTTATCATGTCATTTTTTTACTTTTTTTTTTTTTAGTGTGTCTGTGGGTATGAACTCTGCATGTCATTCAGTCAAAAGCATAATGTCAAGAGATCTTTTCTATAAAAAAGGAAAACTCTAGGCATTTGAATTAGCTGATGGGGAACAAACATGGAATGCATTAAAACAAGGAAAAGCTAGGGTGAATATCAATTCATTATATAAATTATATGCAGCTCTAGATATTTGTAGATGTAGATAGGAATGGCTATTTAAATTCTGTTCTCTATTTTAAGTAACTTTCTCCTTTTTGTTTCTTTAAAGAAAAAAACTATGGCAACCTTGACAAAATTGATGAATTTTATTTTTGCATTTTAAAATATCTTTAATATTAATTAAGACTATAAATTTAAGGTTAGCTAAATTACACTCCTGAAAATTTAAGGGAAATTAATGGAATGATGGAAAAGAATTTTGCAATTTAATGGTATCACCATTAATGACCTCCTTTTCTTCAAGTAGATGTATCTGGGGTAGCAGTTTGCAGTTCAGATATGATTTTTATATTTGCTAACAAGTCAGTGAAGGGAACCAACTCCAACTGGTTCTGTTTTTGGTGCTTCTTTAACATTGTGCTCCAGATCACTGTATTATCAGTCAAGCAAAATTTTCATCTCATCTTCTAATCTGTCAATTTCTAGTCCTCTAAAATGAAATTCCAATGGCAATCCTATTTTAACTAGAATGAGAGACATGCAGTTTAGGGCTACAATTTTATCGCCACCACCCCCTATGAAAAAATAGTGACTCATGGAAGTACCTGTGTTCTTCTAGATATCCTTTCAATAATATACCCTGAAGAAAATTCCACATTCGTATATCTGACATTAATGGGAAAACTGATTATCTCTTTTCCTAGCCCTAATGTTCAATGCCATTTCTCTGTGTACATCTATAATGGGAGAGGTCTTGGCCTCTACTTTTATTTCATAGAACATCTTTTAAAAATCCAGGGACAATAATGAGAATTAGAATTATGTCTTCTCTTTAAAGTTTCTTCCATGACATAGTGGATCTGAGGTCCAGTTTTTTTTGATCTATGGAACAGAAGTTGGCTCTTAGTTACCCTCTGATTTTGCCTGCTTCCCCAGGATGCTGGAATTATAGCTGTGTGGTTTATTTCTACATGTATGTAAGACAAGATCTGGCCTTTCACTAATATTTTTTTTTTATTTTAGGCCAAGTTCACCAATCATTGAGTCTTTAAATGCAACTAAAAGTAACCATGCTTACATATCATATTTCAAACTATCACTAGATCCTTTAAAAATATAATCATTTAAAATGATTTTATTGAAAGGTCCTCGCTAGGAATGTATCTTCTAGTTACTTTCCTTCTGAAGACCCTTATTTATTGACAGTGATGATCTTCCATATCCCAAAGTGTGTGAGTACACTTACTGTCCTGTTCAAAACAGCAGCATCTCATTTTTCGCCATTGAAAATTCCTCGTTGGCTCTTAATTTGGATATGTATTGGCTATATCATTGACTACGTGCTTTTTTTTGTTTTGTTTTCCTTTATTCAGGAAGCCATCAGTTTTTTTTTTGTCTCTTGATAGTTTCCCCAGCAGCATGGTTTTGGGTTACATTAGGACCAAGGCCTCTCCCTTCCCCATGAGGCTACAGGACATAGGTCAAAGCCGCATAGTCAGGAGAAAGCATGAGGACTTGTTGGCCAAGAGATCTGGCTTTGAATCCCAGTTTCACCTGATAGGTTTGCTGAGAAGAGTAAATTTAATAATATGTACAAAGATTTTGATACAGTGTTGATGTTCAACAAATGGTATTTCCTTTTACTTCATTTCTTCTCTCACACATGTTTTATTATTTATACTTTTGGTTTAATTAGCAAGTAAAGTATATGGCCGAGTGTCTGTCATATAGTATTACTCAACAAATACTAGTCATTATTAAAGTTATTACCCATGTATTCCACCCCAACTTTTCCTGACTACATTTCCTGTGAAGTTCTTTATGCTTTCAATGTCAAATATATTTATTTTTCTCTTCTAAATGTAGGCTGAGAATGTTTTGTCCAGGAACTGGGATTTTTTATGTGTTTTCAGGAGGCTGAGTTCCTAAGGCTGAAAAGAGAAAAACAGGTAAAGTGGAAGAACAATTACAGTTAAATGATTCAGAAAAGTTGGAAAGGAAGAAAAAATGAGGCTATATTTGTCTTATTTGTATAGTATTTAAGAAACACAATCTTAAAGAGCAATGTGTACTCTATAATGAATTGTTAAGATATTGATGTTTTTAGATTCACTATGTGTCCTTATGACTGATTCATTGTATTAATAGTGCATATTGGTGTTTGGCCAACATAACAGTAATTGAATGTAACATGATGCATGGAATCTGCTGTGTGATTACCATCAAGGTACAATTTTATTTCATGAATGATATGAAATTTTTTGAAAAAGGAACTTCAGATTTCACCTTGAGATAAAGTTCGTAGTCAGAGTTCACTGCGGGTGGATAGATATATTGTTGAAATACATTTTGAAGAAAATGGAATAAACCATAACCACTTATGTGTTCATTAAATATATGGTTGGTACTTTCTTTGAAAATACATCTTATTTGATATCAACATTCTTCAATACCTGCTTTAAGTAATCCTAGTTATAATAATTTCTCGTATTTTATTATCAATGCTGGCTGTTCCCTTCCTTAATTGTTTTTTTCCTATATGGGTTATTGCCACAGAATGACTTTTAGCATTTGTTGCCAGTTTACTATAAAATCTTCTCCCTGCCAGCAATATTGTATTAATAATGGAAAGCAAATGTATGATGTGCCTTGACTCTTCTACACATTTTAAAATATTTAGTCAGTTTACTGTATAAGATGGCAGGTGAGTGCTCTCACTGAGAGGATCCCATTCTCTCCAAGGGCTACAATTGTAACGCTCCAAAGACTTCTAGATCTATATGATCAAACCAGATCTTTCTCTTGAATTCCATGCCTACATTCTGAACTGCCTACTGTTCATTACTAAAGACATTTCAACTACAGTTATGAAGAGCTGAACTCATTAATTTTCCTCCACATAACTGTTAATGAAAGGCACCACCACCCATATGTTTGCTTATGTTTTAGGAAGACTGGGTATCATTCAAATGCCTCCTTCTCTATAAACAGCCTCCATGTTCAATCAATCATTGTATCTTTTGAATCCTACCTCCTTAGTTGAATCTATTTCCTTCTCTCCATCTCCACGGCCCTACCACTTTTTAGGCCGTCAACATCATTTACCCATTTTACTGCAACAGCATCTGATTCAGTAGCCTGCTTCTTGCATAGAAACAAATGTAGGCACAGAATTATTTATATCATGTCACTCCCATGCCTAAAACATTCCCTCTGTCCTAAAATTGAAGTTAAAACTCCTCAACATGGGTTACAGTTTCCTTTATGATCTCGTTCTAGCTGCCTACACTGGCTTTATCTCTATGCTCTTCCTCCCTAGCATCTCTGTTACAGCTCCACTGAACCTCTTCCAGTTTCTTGAATAGCTTATCACTATCTTGCTTCAGAGATTTGTCCTTCCATTTTTCTTGTCTGAGATTCTCTCTCTACTCATTTTTATTATTCAACCTTTGTATTAGTTAGGGTTCTCCAGAGAAACAGAACCAATAAGATACAATTTATTATAAGGAATTGTCTCACATGATTATAGAGGCTGAGAAGTCCCAAGTTCTGCAGTCAGTAAGTTGAAGACCCAAGAGCACTGATGGTCTAAGTGCCAGTCTCAGTCTGAGTTCGAAGACAGAGGACCAATGTCCAAGCTCAAAGAAAGGTAGAGAGAGTGAATTCTCCTGTACTCAGCCTTCTTGTTCTGTTCAGAACTCCAATGGATTAGATGAAACCCATCCAAACTGGGGAGAGAAATCTGCTTTTTTCACTCTATAGACTCAGATGTTAATCTCATCCAGAAACACCCTCAGAGACATAGCTAAAATAATGTTTAACCAACTATCTGGCAACCCTGTGGCCCAATCAAGTTGACACACAAAAGTAGCCATCACACCCTTCTAATCTCATTCTGGACACCTTTTTCTCAAGAAAAATTTCTATGACCCCAGGTCCTGATGAGATTGCATTCTTACTCTCTCACTTGCTTCTATAGCTCCATGTTCATCCCTCTCCTAGCACCTATCACACTTCATCCTCATTGCCAGCTTACTTACATCCTAAACAAGACTCTAAATCTTGCTCATCCTTCCTTTTGTAATTCCTAATTTCGGAGTTAGGAATTACACTTTGGCATTTAGGAGGTGTTCAATAAATATGCATTGAATGCATGAGCTATTCTATTAACCTTTAACTTGAATCCTTACAAACATTAAAACAATATAATTATTTTAGCTTGATTGCTTGTATAAAACCAACATTTACTCCTGCCTAATTATGGCTGAATATATATGTAACCATATTCAACATTCTGGTTTCATTAACTTTCCCCTGGGATTTTATACACTAAACCTGTTCAATCTGTGGTTTAGATATTTTATGCTGATTAAAACTGTGGCTGTCTTGTTAGAATTCTCTTTGTTGCTCACCACCAGGGAAAAGGGCATTCAATTTAGCTGTTTCAAATTAGAAAGTCACATATGAAAGAACAGAGGCTTTGGAATTAAACAAAGCCCAGGTTTGGAGACTAGTGCTTCTTGCCTTCATTCTGCCTTAGTTACTGACTTCTGTGTACTGAGCATCTAGAAAAATACCTGGCACAGAATAGGTTCTAAAAATTGTTAGATAACTTTAATAAGTTACAAAGATTATTTTAGTCACAGCCTTCTCATTTAGTAAGTTACTGTAATTGTATTTACTTCACAAAGGTTTTTGAGACTATAAATGAGTTAATATACTCAAAATGAGTGCAGAGCATATGCCAAATGAAAGTCTCTTGTATTTCTTATTTTCATAGTATCAGAATATCTGAATGAGAATGTGTTTATAAGTGCAAAATATTGGCTCCATCCTGTAGCCCCCAATTACATAGTTTTCCCCTTTCAGTACTTATATGCGCCAGGTACTACTTAAGTGCTTTACATACGTCATCATTTCATTTTAATAAGGTATTGCTCTTCTCAATTCATAGAGAAAATCTAGTTTCATAAAGATTCAGTAACTTGCTCAAGTTCACATGAGTATGGAGTTACAAAGCCTAAACTGGCACTTGAAATTATCTGATATCAAAATTCAATGGTAAAAACCTTGTTCAATTTTAAAGCACCAGGAATGAAGTCTGTGTTCATTAGAAGTTAATTTCTTTTCCCTTCTTGTCCTATAGAATTAGTGTTCTACTGGTCTATATCCTTTGTATTTGCATAAGCACGGAGCATATGACGTTTAGTGGAAGGCATTTCCACCAGAGCGTGAGAAGATGCTTTTGCTCTAACTGCTCTTGGCTCCTTCGCAGCTATGTTGACTCCTCTCCCACCCACCAGTGGATGTTCATACCGTTGCACAGCTGGAACACAGCAATGACTGCTGCAGACGAAGTCTTCCATGGGTGGACTTTGGTCAGACTACACTGGACATTTTTTAATGGGAAGATTGTTTGTCTTTCCTTCATCTTTGAGAAAGTAAAAGACCCTCCTGGCTACATCCAAGTAAAGGGAAAAAAAACCAAGGTTAAACTTACATCTCTATACCCCTCCCTCCACAACGTTCAATTCAATACATAAAATGAGTCCCTACGTTAACTGTCACTGCTTAATCCCAGTACCAGATGATGTTCTTCCACCTGTATTTTGGAAGCTTTCCCTTCTTTTCTCTTCTCAGATTTACTTCCACAATAATCATCCTCCCGTTCTGTCAATGATATATTTTTCTTCTTTTTCATTATTGCTCTTATTCTTCCTCTCTACCTTCAAGAATATTCTTTTTTCCTCTATAATAAAAATAACAACAAACTTCCTGAATTGCTCTGATTTTTCTTTTAGTTACCATTCTTTCATTTTCCATTTGATAAAAAACTCTTAGACTTTTTGGTAATCTTAATTTTTCTCCTATTATCTTCCAAGTTATACAATTTAAAATTTGTTAAAAGAACTCTAATAAAATTTTATTGAAATAAAAACCATCAACTGAACTACATTTACAACTTTATAAATTAACTGAATGATATATATTGATTTATTGATTTCATTGTTTTTAAACTGATACTTCATATATTTAAAAATGCTTTTACAGTTAACTGTATAATATTTTATCCCTGAAGAATCAAAGATATTCTCTGTAATTAGTAGGAACCATTTTTCTATACTGCAGACACTTAGCTAATTTACAAATGAATGTGCTTTTTCATTGGTGTTTAATAAATTGATTTTTATAATAAATTTGTTCTACCATAATAGGAAAATATCCTTTATGATAAATGACTAATCATTTAAAAAATTAAATATGTAGTAACCAGTTGGTTTTGTTCTTAATTACTTGTTCTTAATTACTGTACATACACAGGTGCACAGACACATAGACACACACACTTTTTTTTTTTTTTGCCTATTACTACCCATATAAATTTTAATAGTAATTTGACTAATGTGATGAGGAAAATTATTCTATTTGTAATTACTTAAAATTTTTGAAGAAATTTGAGCATTTGGTTGCTAAAGTGGAAATTAACATTTTAAAGATACAGTGCTTTCAGAGAGCTCAGCAAAGCATTTGGTTATTTTTTAGCCTCAAGAAGTGGGAAAATGGTAATTATTTAAATGTCACTGCTTTACAAAGACTTTAGTTTCTTGTTTCTTTGTCTCTTTATCCTTCATTTGCAAGTGCTTGCATAATATATCCAGTAAGTGTATTTTTTGAAATATAACTATTTTTAACGGATGCAATCCTTAATTTTATTGCTTTGTATTTACATTAGAGATTAATACGTTTTCTTGAATGCTTGGCAGATTAACATCTCTTTGTTTACCTTTATGATTTTTGTTTTAAGCACTAAAGAAGTCTGTCATTGACAAAACTGAGCTAATGTCAATGATTCTATTTTTCAGAATTTTTTGAGACATTGAAATTTTGGAAAAACATGCATGCATATAAATTAGATGATAAAGGTAGAAACTGAAGTTTTAATTGCTAGTTACTCAGTGTACTTTTAAGGTTACTAGATGAGAGCATTGACACCATTATTTCATGTTTTATAAAATAATTTAGTGTTATTTTGAAAACTATTTACCATGTTTATTCCAATTCTTCAATTCTTTTAATAAAAAAAAAATCAACCTAATTAAATCATTGAAGGTTAAAATTAAATTCCATTTCAATATTCTTTACCTAGGAATCCTAAGAGTTTCTGTTTAATTACCTCAGTTGTATAAGGGTTAACAGTCAGAAATATATCCAGGTTATCTAAGTCGTACAATTGTCAGATGGTTGCTAAGCAACAGATAGGTTTGGCTGATGCATGTTTCTTGGCAAAGCTTATAGTGTGAAAAGAACAAGTTACATGATACCTGCATTTTTGTTTTTATGCTTTTAGAAAATAAAGTTGTACTGGAGGGGAGAAAAAAAGCCTTGACATTTATTATGCACATTGTCTTTCTTCTAAATGTCAGAACTATATTATTTGATAGTTAAGTGATAAGGGACATTAAATTAAAATGACAGATGACATTTTATTTCTTATGTGTTTTTAGATATTGACTTTTCATTTATTCCTGTTTTTGTAGCTTATCATCACGTTAATTAATTTATAAATTTATTCTGATTGAAAAGAAGCTGTAAATCAAAATTAATTAAAATATAATTACTTTAAAATATACACATTTCAATGCTACTGAGGAAAAGAAAGGAAAATGACTTATATTACATGATTCTAGCACAACACCGGAATATTTCAGCAGTGATAGAAATGATACTGAAAGAGAGACCACATTTTAGAAATCTAGGATGAAACTTTAATCCTTTGCAAATGACTTAAAGCTACTATTACTACATATTACTTGATTCATTTTTATTATCTGTGTCCAGCGTAATGCCTGCCTCTTAGTTATAAACTCTTATGATGTTAGTTCTTCGTCTTTTTTTACTCTCCTTAATAATTGATGAATAAGGAGTAGGTGAGAATTTTAGTTGCAAGAAGAAAAAATAAAATTATCCATTAGATGTCTAGGAAACAAAAATACATTGTATGGTCATTAGTTTTCAAACATACTATATATATTTAAAGTAAAAATTTCAGAGATATCATTTTTTATTCCCCAAATGAGGAGTTGTGGCAAAAATCATTTTGATTTAGTTTAGCTTTTCATCAGGAAAATTTAATTCAAAATTTAGCAAAATTAATATTTTCTTTTGTGTCAACTGGGAATGCAATCTCTCACCAATTATGAGGTTTCTCAGTGAACTTCCAGTTCTTAGGATTAGAGGAAAATCAGAGAACATTCAAATTAAACATCTTTACAAAAAACAATTTTATAAAATTTCTATCTAGAATTATGATTCTGGTGCTTCTCTCTGATTTCTAGTATTAGATAATAGAATTTAAGAGAACTCAATTGAAATAAAGTATGTGAGGTAGATAAATCAGGTGGAGGGGTATGGTGACAATGATTTAACAAGTCAACTGAAAAATACCACAGTTTTTTTGTAATTCAAACCAAACTTTCTGTTTCTATAAACCTTAATTCTGTATTCAGTTCACAGAGCAGACATCTGCTCAGTTATTATAGACTCTAAAAAGTGAGGCCAAGATTTATTTTACCTATTGGAAAATCAACCAAAGAACGTCTTTATATTCTTGATGTATAAAGTGAGAATTCCAGACTCCATGTGAATTTGTTGACAATACCATATAACAAAAATAATCATAAAATAAAAATACTTGAAATTATGAAACATAGTTATTTATGAATATATCTAACATAAAGAGAAATATAGTTATGCTTAATATATATTCTCTATCTAGCAGCTTTTATAATATGTGGCCTTGTTCAAGAGCAAACTGTCTGCCTAACACCTTCTAAAATAAAGAATATACTCAGATAAATATTGTTACCAGGTTTCAGAAATGTTTCAACATGTTATGAAATAAGCACATTTAGAAAATCAGGGCTCTTACAATTTGAGGACTAGATTGTTCAGAAGGTGATGCTGTTTTCAAAGTTACGTCTCTTAAGACTATTATGCTCAATTTTATTTTTCTTTTTGACATCCAGAAACAGAAGCATGTCCGGATGAAAAGAGTTTTATTTAAATGGCAAAAGAAAACACTTTAAAGAATTAGTATGGATGCTTGCTGCTTTGATACGAATTTCTGGGGATATTTTGGAAATTAGTTGTGGTTAATTCTTTGCTCATTTCCTCTAGATTTCTCCCACTTTGAGGGACATGTAAAACTAATGGAACCAGATGTACAGAAGAGGATCAAGCTGTATAAATCCCACTTCCTTTAAATTGCTAACTATCGTTATCTGTATTTTAATAAGAAGACTTTTATTAGTATTGGAGATGTTTCTTTTCTTACAACTTCAATTGAGCTGTTAAATCTCCAATTACTTTCTTCTTCCCATATTATTTTTTAATAGATTATCTGTATAGAATTTCATGGACATTCTAAGAAATGATGATGAAAAACTCTTTAGTCTTGAATTGAGGTAGAGTAAAATAATAAATTTTTGTTAGGTCAATTAAATCATAATAGTTTTTTAAGTTATTTTATAAAGAATATTTTGGTGGAGTCATAATAGGATCTTCCTTTTAAAACTCTATTTTCCTTCTACCTGTGGACATAATCTACTAGAAACTGACAGCATTCCTATACTGGTTAGCAAACAGTCCCATTTATACAGAAGAGATTCCAGATATCCAAACTTGACTTAGAATATTGTGTGTATATCCTTGAATTACTGAAAGAGACTGTTCCAAACAGGTGACCTGCTCAACCATGTGTAGGATAATAGAAGAAAATAGACATAAGATGAAAAAAAATTAAGAAAATCTTCATGATGCCATTAGTTTAGCTTATATTGTACTTGAAATTAATTGGATTACATTATAATTATATTAGAAAATAAATATGAAATATAATCATATATGTTAGAAAGGCCTTTGTCAGGAGACAAAGCCAGGAGTCTCATGATGCTTACTATACTTAGAAAAGGTACTGTATCTGGGGACTGGAGAAGGAAAAAGACTAGAGAAGAAGGGAACGAACATTTATTAAATGTCTGCCACTTGATAGATACTAAGGACATGTTATCTCATTTAACATTTATAACCCAGTAAGACAGGGAATGTCATTGCCAACAGGTAGATGAGAAAAAAAAGAAACTTCAAGGAGTTATGTAATTTGTAAAATGTTTTAAACTGGTAGCCAGCAGAGAAGGTATTAGACCTCAGGCATGTCTACCTGCTGGGTTCGTGTTCATAGTGGTTGCTGAACTTGAAATTAGCAGAAGTAGCAGCACTTATAGCAAAAGAGCCATCAGAATGTTCCTCATTTTGTGGCTTCCTGATAGGTGCTGAATAAACATTCAGTGACGTGGGCCCAATTTTAGAAAATAATCTATTATTTAATGGAGGTTAAGTCTTCACTTACTTTATTTCCTAAATCTTATGTAGGACAAAAACTTCAGTTGCAGATATACAGATAACAGCCTGAGTGTGTTCATTTGGCTAAAAGATAGATGTTGGTGTTATAAAAACACATAAATGGCGAACATCACTTACAACAGTGGTTTGCAAACTTGTGTTTTCAATTTATTTTTTTATTATTATTATGTTTTATTTATTTTTGGCTGCATTGGGTCATCGTCGCCGTACACGGGCTTTCTCTACTTGCGAAGAGCGGGGGCTACTCTTCGTTGCGGTGGCTTCTCTTGTTGCGGAGCACAGGCTCTAGAGCGTAGGCTCAGTAGTTGTGGCGCACGGGCTTAGTTGCTCCATGACATGTGGGATCTTCCCGGACCAGGGCTGAACCTGTGTCCCCTGCATTGGCAGGCGTATTCTTAACTACTGCGCCACCAGGGAAGCCCTTCAATTTATTTTTGAATGTGACTCACAGTAAGAAAAATATACTTTATTTCATCACCAGCACATGCACACAAGCAAATTTATAAAATAGTACTTTACCGTAACTATAAGTAATGCAGTATATATTCCATACCATCTCATTCCATTCTATCCCATCCCAGTTCATGCTATGGTATAACATTCTATCACTTTAAAAAAAAATACTTGTTATACACACACTGAATTGATTTCATAACACACTGTGGGCCATGATTTATAGTTTGGAAATTACTGATTGAAAGGTATCAAGTTAAAGTTTCCAGGAGAATATAAACTTTAAACTATAAATTTAGATGAAGAAAATAAGTAGAAGGTAGCTAGACAGAAAAGTAGGGGATGGGAGGCAGTGTAGAGTTGTGTTCCAGGCAGAGACAACAGAAGGTGTGGAAGCCCAGAACTGGAAAGGAATTTGGTTAGTTCAGGAACCTGAGAGAAAAGACAGTGTAGGGGGAATATATTGGCAGAGTGGGAAAGTAATATATGTGATCTATATACATATAACTCAAAGCTATGCAGACCATATTAACAATGAAATTTTTGAAGGATGCTATTGGAGGAGGGAGTAGTGTTGATTTGATCAGATTGTCTTCATAAAGAGGTCAAGGTGGGGAGAGGTGGGGAAAAAATCCAAAGAGGGACCAGATTGGATATCAGAAGAATAGTTGGGAGGCTGCTATAGTGGGCTGGGTGTGAGACAGAGTGGGCTGGGTGGTATGTAGTTTAGAATAGGCCAGTGCAGAAGAATTGGAGGAAAGTAGATGAGATGAATATATATCTAGTAAATAAAAACAAGAGGATTTAGTGATGGATTGGTTGTGGAGAGGCAGTGAAGAATGATGGGTTAAAGACAATAGTTATAATAATTGTTAACATTTTAGAATACTTGTGTCAGATACTTGTAAGCAATTTCTGTCTTAAATTGGCCTTCAAACATTTTTCTGAATGTAACCTACATTAAGAAATCTATTTTCTGTTATCATATACACAGATATATTTGTAAAACAGCACCTCTCAGATTTTTGCCTTATCAATTAGGTAAAGGCTAGTGTTATAAACTAAATAAAGAATATTGGAGTAGTTTGTTTTATAGAGGGGAAATGAGGGATGATGAGTTTGGTTTTGATATCATGGACTTTAGATGTCTATGTGGATCTAAGCTCAGAAGAATCATTTGGGCTACAGATAAAACATATGGGAGTGATCAACACATAGGTAAAAATGAAAACCAAGGGCTCAGTGAGATCATCTGGGCAGAGAAGATAGAGTGAAAAGAAAATGAGGCTTCATTTAGAGTCTTGCACAAATCAAATATTAATGGTCAAATGGAGGAGGAACAGCTGAGAAAGGAGCCTGAAAACAGTGGCGTAAGACAGAGGAGAAAATCAGGAGAGAGTATGGTCACGTGGTCACAGAATTGAGGTGTTTTGTTTGTTTGCTTGTAAAATGATGAGTGTATAAGAATGAGTCATAAACTGTACAAAATAATTCTGTAGAGTCAACTAAGGTAAAAACAATGAAAGTTTCTTTTGGACTTAGATACACGCTCAGTGGTGACCTCAAGGAGAGGTGATCTCTATGGTGGAATGTATAAGGGTTGTAAGTGTGTGACTTAAACAAATTCTGTTTAACCTATGATTAGGTAAAATTCACATGCTAACATGTCTTTAGGTAATGTTTTCATTTGGGGATAATTAAACGTCTAGCCAAAATTACAGCTTGGTCCGCTAAGTCTGAGGTTGGAACCCTGTCAACTGTGAAGACTACTCTTCCATCACTGCAAGGACATGCAAATGAGAAGAAACACAACACAATGAAGACAACAGTAAAATAAGGAGGGTCTTCTAACAACCCAAAGAAAGTTTACAGGAGTTGAGGAATGAGGAGGAGTTGGAGGCATGGGGAATGTAGGGATGAGGACAGAAGCTGTCATCATACAGGATGTACATACACTTGGCCTCCCTGCTGTGCTCTTCAAGCTGGAGGGTTCCTCTTGGATGATTATGAGAACAAAATAGAAGTTACATTTTTCTCAGTTGCCTTAGACCTGGTCCCTGAATTTCCAGAACACAGAGAGGTTGTCAATTGAGATTTTCAGGTTAGAGCAGATACAGGAGATAAGAAAAAGTAAAACGCTGAAGCTATTAAGAATAGAAAGTCCCTGAAAGAGGACTGATTGCCTATAAAGAGAAGGAGATGCTAGATTAGTATTTGGGGTGTCTTTTTGAAATCATAGATATATTTATTTTCTTAAAGAATGGGGATACCTGTTGGTTTGCAACCTTGAGAGTTCCACAGATGAAATTCAAAACTGACTTCCATAAATGAAGGGCAAGGAGGGACTGAAGAAAGAGATAGAACACTCCAGATTGGTAGGTGGAACTTTTAGTAAGCAAGGGAACTTACATGCAAGGCTTGTCGTGGGCAGACAGAAGACAAGGAGACCTCTGCTTCTGTCTGCCAAAATCTTAAAAGTTTATATAGAAGCTTTAATGGGGTTCAGTCACATACACTGTCCTGATGGTCTCAACAATACCTTATTCTCTCAAAGTTGTGTCCTTGAAAAGACTCCCAGTATAGGAACGGTGAGCAGAAAGTACATTCCAAGGATGGGGCAGGGTTTAAGGAGTCTCCATCTTGGGTCCTGCTCCTGGGTCAACCAGTGGTCATGTCCTCTCTATGACCTCCTCCAAAAATACCTCATCTGTTGTAATAGGAAAGTAGATGGAAAAGAAGGAAGCCATTTTAGGTAGATTTATGAATACAGTGGTGCAAAGTTGAGTTGATTACCTTCTGAAGGCTTTATATTCCCTTCGAAATATATAAATAAACGTAGGCAGTGAGCTAAACTCGTGAGAGAAAGAGAAATGACAGGAGATAAGAGAGAGACAACAAGAGAAATAAGAGCAACCTGGCAAGATTCCTGGGCAGGATTGAAGTCCTAGTTTAGTTTATAATGGTTTTAATTTCCTCAGGTGTGTGAATTTCCCCTTAGCCTCACAGTTTGCACAGGGGAGACAGATGGTTGGATGCATCCTGGATTAGGGTGTTGTGAGAGGTGTAACTAAAGGACAACAGGGAAACTGTGTTCTGCATATTACTAAAAGAATGACTTAACTAGTGTACCACAGTCTCTAATTGGTCAACTGGAATTACAACGACTTCAAAGTACGAAAGTGTACCTGAACTTTTTTGTTCTGAACTCATCTTGAGCTGGACCTCCCATTTCCACTGAGGATAGAAAAACACATTTGTCAGTTAAAGATAACTCAAGCTTGTATTTTTAACACAGTCCCTTTGGGAGCAAATATTCCATTAATTCAAAGTTCAAAAATATTTTCATATATATTTCTCTTCATCTCAAGGGGTCTTGCTTTCATTTCTTCTATCTAAGATGGCCTGTTGATAGAGGAGATCAACGCCAACTGGGTGGGAGAATAGGACTGTTAAGTCCACATTTTTCCTTATTCTTCTCATTCTCTCTCTTTCCTTGGCTACTTTTCTCAGTAGCTAGAAATGCTTAACCTCAGTGTCTTGTCTGAATAGGAACTACCACCATATAATATCATCTTCTTTATCTAGGAACACTATTATGAAAAGGGGAGCTGATAGGTAGGAAGAAGGTAGAAGGGTTGGTGGATTAGTTGTCCCAACGTGGTAAAAGAACAGATATAGCAGAACAATTCAAGAAACAAGATGGAAGGATTAAAATGTGTTCAGGGAGGATGATGTCTGAATTTAGTTTTCCTAAGACAGGGAACTTTTGTAGGTGACAATATCCAGAGTATGCCCAAAGGAGTTGTTAGATGAGGTAAAATGATGGTCTTTGAAAAAAAAAAGGTGCTAATGCAAGAGTGTGTGTAGTTTGTGTCCTCAGCATTGACTTGGAATCATCTAAGACACACATAAGAGTTGGAATGGAGATTGAGACCATGATCCCAAACCTTCATTTAGTGAGGCAATTATTCCAGATAGCAATGGCAAATGGATTTTAAATATCATTTTCAGTAGAGAGACTCTCTGATCATCATGGAATGGTAGAATTGAAGGAAGAAAATATAGTATGGATGCTTTTTAGAAGTAGCAGGCGAGGGGGAATTTATAACTAGAAAGGGATCAAAGAGAACAACGTTAGAACTTCCATGCCAAGACTTGCTAAAGTTTCTGATGGACTTGGACATTTTGTCATTGGTCCCCACATGTTACTGTGACAAAGAGTAAAGATTTTCTTCACTCCTAAATGGACGAGGGGTTGGAAAAGAATAGATGAGCAGTTGGGTTAAAGGTATCAAGATACCCTTCCCTCTCCTGCCCCTGACCTCTGCTCTGATAGTGTAGCAGGATTTGGAGTCATCGCTGTTACTGCCGACAACTCTGTCTGCAATTTGTTGACATTTTACATAACAGGATATGGAAGTGAGTTATGAATAGCAGTCACTGTCATTTTCTTGTATTTTGATCAAAAAGAAATGCTGAAATATCCTTGGACAAAAAGACCTTGCTGAATGCAGTTTCCAGATATCTCACCCTGCTAACTTAGATGTGAAATGCAGGAAAGCAGTGGGGTGTTGTGAGGAGAGAGACATAGGCAATTCCTGGCTAAGAGTCAACTGGGAGAGGCTTTGAAATTTACTGTTTAATTGTAATTAACTAGTTGGGGACTTAATTAGTAGTAACTTCAATTAGAGAAGTATTTAGTGGGTAATTTTTTAAATTTCCAAGGCTTCATTTAGTGGGTAGATTGTATCTATTATAAAATGCATTTGCATGTGAGACTGAACCCTTCAATTGCTTTTTCATAAAAAATTCTAGAGTTGACACTTTGAATAAAGTTCCATATTATGCAAAGCTATTTAAAAAAAAACAAAAAACCAAACTGTTCTGATGAATTCACAGAGTTATCATGTGGTCTCTTTATTTACAATCATTAGAATTTATGCTGTTCTCAGAAATTATACCTTATTACATGGCTTATTTTTTTAATGCTAAAGGTGTTATCTAATTACACTATAATTAAATGTAATTTATTAAATAGAAATAAAGACAAAACCAGTAATCAGAAACTCTTCCTCCATTCATAGATATTCAGTGAAGGTGTATCGTGTAATGAGTTTACCAATGTTTACTGTAGAACAAGTAGAACAAAATTGGCATCATTTTTCCTTTCATCATCTGACAGTGCACTTGGAATTCATTTACATAGCTATACAATGAAAGTCATTACCCTCATCACAGATCTATTGTTGTATAACCAGCAATGGAAAAGTAAAGTTTGTGAAGAGGGAAGAGGTAAGAAGATAGATTTCTTGTTGAATAAAATAGTTCGAAGTTCCATTTCCTTTTGCAAGGGATCAACTTATGTTAACATAGAGCTCTTGTGGTCTCAGGTTTGGCCAAATCTCCAAGAAGACAGATTCTATTTATTCCTACACAACAAAGTGAGGAAGACTTCAGAGAGACATGACTTACAAAGGAGACAGCCTGAAACTGGTGCTGGAATTTGTTCCGTCCCCATCCAAAGCAATAAAGGGATTAAAGTGGAGAGACTAGGCAGTGGGAGATAAAAGATTTCTTCAGAGTTGGTGTGCTCTGTGTTCTTCCCCTCCCCAAGATAGAGAAGTGTGTGCACATGTGTGCGCGCGCATGTGTCCTGGGATGGTGAATTGTTTTCTTCTCATTCTACGAATTCAAGTCTGTCGAGAGGCACTGCATGAAAACCTTGTGGAGAAACAGATATGTGCACCTGTGGTTTGGAGAACACAGAAGCTGAGGCGGGAGCTGCCTACCAAGCCACTAAATAAAAAGGATAAATTGGGGAGGTAAGTACACTCACACCAGTTACTGTCAGAGATGTTCATGTCCAGCTGTACTCTTTCAACAAGGTGGTTACATTCATCTGTACCACACATTTAACACAGGAGAATTAGCTTCCCAATTAGCAACTATGTAATTGATTAGATTCAGGATAGAGAAGCATCAATTCCCGACCTCTCATCTCCCACCTCAATCCCTTCTCTACTCTTGGCTTTCTGGAGTAATGGTCTCTCTCAATCCATTTATAGTGGTTAACAGAATGGTCATTGAGGTCAATGCACCTGGAATAGAGTTTTGACTCCATCCTTTATGACATGCGAAGCAGTTGCAGTTTACCAAAACTCTTAGGCTTCTATTTTGTCATCTGCAAAACGGAGAGAAGTATAGTGCCGACCCCATAGTTACTGTGAAAAATCAGTGCATGTAAAGTAATGAGCTCAGTGCCCGGCACATGGAGTTAAATAGATGTTAGCTATTGTAAAATATATGTTAAAAATGGATGTCCACTGTAGAGTGTCCTACTGTGCCCAATCCTATCCCAAAATACAGATTCAGGAATTTCTCCTGTGAACTCAGTTGGGAGTCTTGTGATCTCTGTTGATTTTCAAAAGTCTTGAGTGTTGCTGGGAGATGTCTGCATTGAGCAGCTGAATGATACAGAACGGGGAAGTCTTGTAAACACTCATATCCATCGTACGGCTACTGAGCAGATGACAGAAGAGGCTTCTGCATAAAGTCAGGGAAATATTCCTGTTTATGAATTGAGTTGGCAGAAAGAGCACTATGAAGCTACAAAGTGTTCTCACTTAAATGATTCATGAAAATGACCAGCTGCATCAGTTCTCTGAAACCACTATGGGCCTTAGGCATTTGAAAGGTGTCCCTTAAAAAAGTCTTTCTCCAGAATCTTTCACTGCAAAATTTTCCAATCAACCATTATACTTTGGAGTCTAGGAGGGTTATGCCTCCAGCTTTGTTCTTTTATGGTTCCATATACATTTTAGGATTATTTGTTCTAGATCTGTGAGAAATGTCATGGGTAATATGATAGGGATCACATTAAATCTGTAGATTGCTTTGAGTAGTATGGCCATTTTAACTTTTAGGAATGGCATTTCAGGGGTCTGAGTCTTGGTAACCTTTTAACTTCCCCTTCTTAAACCCCTTCTTAGCCAAAGCTCAATTTCTCCTTTTTTTCCTTAATAGAATTTAGTGAGGCATTGAGAGAGACCAGATGTATGCAACAAAATATATGTTTACCTTCTGGAGGATAAAGAGAGCTAGTTCAAGAGGCGATGGCTTTCATAACCACAACTTTCTTATAGTTTAAGGGGAAAAGGAGATACTTTCACATAGTACCTTTCTCTGTGGATCACATAGCTTCACCTGTTCATAAAAGAAGGAAATGAGGGAGGGAGAGAGAGAGGAGGAGGGGAGGAGAGAGAGGAAGGCAGGTAGAGAGAATCCTTTTGTTGCTTATCACATATATGCACATATATACCTTTATAAATGACCAGGCAGCTGTCACCCACTGTGTACTAGGCTTTGTGCTAAGTGCTCATTTCCCCTGTTAATCTTTCCTGTCATCTTAAAAGAATGGTATCATGATCTGGTACATACTAGGAAATTATGGTTCAAAGGAGTTAAATACCATGCTTAAGTTTGCATAGCTAAGTAAGGAGTGGAAAAATACACTGTCTCACTTTACGTTCTACCATGACCTCTCTGATCACTCAAGTTCAGTTAATTTGTATTCTTTAAGTAGAGATGACCAAAAAACGGGCATTCCTCTGGAAAAAGTAACATAATGATTTTTTATACAGGTACTCGTAATGTTTCCTGAATTAAATTTTCCAAGGCAAAGAGGAAGATATATTAAAATAAAACCTAGAAAGAGAAATGTAAATTTGGTTCACTTCATCTTATGGCCTAGAGGTTACACTGGTGTACATGTTTAATATTTAAACAGATGAAACACAGTATTACCAGATATAGAAACCCCAATATTTCCACACTTGGAAAGGAAAAATAATTTAACTGACTTCTAGCATTAATCTGCTATGTTTTATGGTATTTGGTAGATATTTAATCTACTATTAAATAAAAACATTTGGCCCAATGAAGAGTCTTTAAAACCTTTAACTCCCAATCACTTTTTGTTTTGTCTCCCCCGACAAAAGTTTCCATGTACTAAGATGTTTCCAAATTTCATTCTTGAGGCATTATTTCTTAGATCATAAAATATAATTAGTCCTTACTATTTTATCATTCAACATTGTTGTATATATTTTGAGCAGACATTTCAGATGCAAAGACACATTTAAATGGCATTTAAAAATCAAACAGGACATGTATCTTTGTTCTGGTTATATGCTCAGGGCAGGAAAATTAACATTTCTTGTCTGTAGTTATTAGAGTTTTTTTTTCCAGAAGGAGCATGAATTAATGGATTCATATCCTACTTTTTAAAACCACAACTAAATAAGTATTTGTTGGGTTTGAGGATTGGGTAATCTGTGTAACGTTCCACACGGGCCCCCTGAGGTCTATAAATTACCTATACTTTTGTAGCTAGAACCAAGTTTTCTTTTGAATTTTTGTTTTTTGGCTTTTTTAAAAAATAAATTTATTTATTTTTGGCTGCACTGGGTCTTCGTTGCTGCACGTGGGCTTTCTCTAGTTGCTGCGAACGGGGGCTACTCTTCGTTGTGGTGCGTGGGCTTCTAATTGCGGTGGCTTCTCTTGTTGCGGAGCATGGGCTCTAGGCACGCAGGCTTCAGTAGTTGTGGCACGCAGGCTCAGTAGTTGTGGTGCACGGGCTTAGTTGCTCTGCAGCATGTGGGATCTTCCTGGACCAGGGCTCGAACCCGTGTCCCCTACATTGGCAGGTGGATTCTTAACCACTGTGCCACCAGGGAAGTCCCTTGGCTTTTTTTAAGTTTATATAAATACCAGAAATTCACAGTACAAAAATATACTGAAAATGTCCATGTATAAATTATCTTATGTCAATTGTTATTTCTAGTCTCTATTTTTTTCTACCTAAATTATACAGGCATTCAAAACTGGTCTATTGTAAATGTTCATGGACTAAATTGAGAATAAAATCTAGATAACATATCCCTGATATGCATATTGTAATATATTACATTAGACAAATATCTGTCATACACCTCCTTATCCTTTAAAATTTAGAATTCCTTAAGATATCACTATCTGTATTGTATTTTGAAAATATTTTCTTTATTTCTCATTTTCATTAAAATTTACCATGATTATTATTTTACTGTTTAACATAAATAAGAAAGAATGTAGAAGAAAAAAAGTCTAGTGTTTTTATTAGTATCAATGTATGCTTGTATTATGTCTAGTGGAATTCATTTACCTTGATTTACATCTTTATTTTTTTTTGGTATTACTAAATATCTAAACCATTTACTATACTTTGCACTTAATTTTAAAATTATCTTTTCTCATATTTTGTTGATCAGAGCAGTATAGGGATGGATGATGATGGGGCATTATGAGAGTACCAGAATTCTGGGTTAAGGCTGCCAATATTACATCAAAAAGCCATTGAGGAATCACATTTACATGTGAATGTTTTCTTGAATTTTGGGGAAATATAGAGATACTGCTATGGAGAGAAGGTTAAGTTCCATGAAGTTGTTTAAATCTAGTATTTCACTTAGAAGTATTTTCCACTACATATTTAGGTTAATGTGTTTACATTGAAGAGTTCTTTCTTTTTCAATACTCACATTTTGGTTTTAGCACATTTTCCCAGAAAAAGTAGAAGGAGATGGATGCAGCCTGATTTTGATTTCCTTTAGGATTTACAAAACTGTACATAGAAACTTAAAGCATGACAGATTAACTCAGCATTGTCTGAGTAAGGAAACCTGTGAGGGAGCTGGGTGAAAGTAAATAGATGGACGCTTATTTCCTTCTCTCTTCCTTGACCACAAAGTCTAGAAGCAGGGTCTTCTGCTTTTTCTCCTGGTGTCTAGGACAACTTGCCGACTCAGCACGCTCGATCTGAGCAGTCCAGCAGACAAGCCAGAGAAAAGCAGTAAGTGAAAGAAATGTCACATTGTGAGTCGTTTCTTTAGCTTTTGTTTATTACCCCATTTGCTCTAAGAGCACACATGACACTGTTTTTACAAAACTCCAAAGTAGCATAATTGGTTGTAATGGGCATTGGAAACTTGCCTCACTCCTCATAGATTCCTGTCTCCCCAATTGGAGCCAAGGTTAAAACAATCCAGTGTTGATCATCTTATCATCAAAGCTGTCTAGACAAGGTAAAAATGTTCTGATAAGCAGTTTTGCAGGCAGGAAAAATATAGGTTTGAGGAAATTGCTGGCTCAACCCTTTTGTGATATGATTACAAAATGAGAACTCTGATTTTATTTCTTATATATTTTACAGCAAGTAAAATGAGGGAGTGAAAGCCATTTTATGAAGCCTGTTCCATGGGGCAGGAGCCTTGCCCCAAGTCTTCTGTGTCCAGGATGAAAGTAGGAATCAAGTCCACAGGCACTCAATTGTAGCTTCAGTATCCAGACCCACTTCCAGGTCAATTTCATCTGTTTGCTGTTGTTTTTTATCTTAGCATTCTTTGCTGGGTCCCTTCTGTTTTGAGCTCTCTTTATATAAAAATCCTTACAAAAAAAATTTTTTTTGAGTAATTTGGCAAATCCTTTTCCTCAATTTTCAGCTTCTCCACAGCAAAACTTTCTTCATTTGCTTTTTTATTCCTGTTCCTTTTCTTTCATGTACTAGTAGCTTTTTACATAGATTCTACACTGGATCCTTTTTGATTATTACTCATCTTGAAAAGACGTGAAATCTTTCCAGATCAAAAATTTGTACGAGGTGTGTTTGTGCGTGTGGGTACATGCACATTCACATGTGTGCGTGTTTGATTGAGGCTAAAGGCACTGTTCCTGAGTAATGTGTGTGAGTTAAACAATCCTTTCCTGCACTTCAGCTGGAAAGATGGGCAGTGGGGGCCTCCCTAACCGCCTCTCCTCCACCTACAGCATGGTTGGTTATAAAAACAGAGGGCCTATGCAATGTCTCATTCAGGCCATTTTCTGATCCAGATCCTAGTCACCTGGCATCCATCGGCTAATTTTGGTTGATATTATTGTTATTACAAAGTTATTATTTTAGTATTATTAGAATAATGATTTTTTTAATGGTCTGGTTATAAGATGTCACTGGAATTGCATAACGTTAGAAAGCTGAGGTAGTAATTTTGTGCAGGGCCTCTATGGCAAAAATCAGGTCCCCAAATACTCAGAAATAATGTTTTCCTGACTCAAAGTAGAGTAAGTCCCCAACATATGAACGAGTTCCATTCTGAGAGCACGTTAGCAAGTCCAATTTGTTCTTAAGTCCAACAAAGTTAGCCTAGGTACCCAACTAACAGAATTGACTATATAATACTGTACTGTAATAGGTTAATAATACTTTTCACACAAATAATACATAAAAAACAAACACAATAAATAAAGAAAACGTTTTTAATCTTACAGTACAGCACCTTGAAAAGTACAGTAGTACAGTACAACAGCTGGCATACAGGGGCTGGCATCGAGTGAACAGGCAAGAAGAGTTACTGACTGGAGGAGGGAGAGGAGGTGGGAGATGGTAGAGCTGAAGGAATGTCAGCAATAGGAGACGGAGGGCAAGCTGCAATTTCACTCATGCCTGATGTTGATGGAACGCACATTCGTATCTTTGAAAGTTCGAAACTTGAAGATTCGTATGTAGGAGACTTACTGTCTCCTAAAAGTTATTTCATTATCTTTGAGCATCTAGTGTTGCTGATGAAATATCTAACAATAAGAGAAAAGCTAAAGCATATCAAGTGTTTAATTGGTGCCAGAAACTATTCTTAGCATTGTATGTCTATGTTTATACTTTTATCTATATCTGTATCCATACCTATATATCAAATCTATATGTGAATATTTATTGAATTCTTACAATAGCCCTATGAGATAACATCATTTTACCCATTCTACAGATAAGAAACTTGGGCACTGACGAGTTAGGTAACATTCTCAAGATCACAAAGCTTGCAAATAGCTGTGTCAGGATTCAAATTAGAACATCTAAATTAAAAAAACAAAAACAAAAACAAAAGTCTTAATTACTGTGGTCTATGGCCTCTGATGACAGTTCATTTGTAATTTTTCTCGTAAGTAGCTTTTACTCCTCCCTATCCCCGGAAGATTTTAAAATCTTCTCTTTATAACTGGCATTCTGACATTTTGCAATGTTTTATCCGGTTGTGGGTCTTTTTTTGTTGAACACTGGGAAGGCCATTTCAATCTAAATACTAATGACCTATTCAGATCTGTGCAATTCTTTCTTCTACTGTATCATCATCATTCTTTACCATCTTTATCATCATAATCATTTCCCCTGTATTTGTTTTCTATTGTTAAGTAATTTGTTACAAACTGATATCTATTATTATTTCATAGTTCTTTATGTCAGACGTTCAGGTGGGTTCAGCTGGCTTCTTTCATTAGGGTCTTATAAAGTTGAAATCAAGATATTAGTAGGGCTATGTGTTCCTTTCTGGAGGCTCAAGGAGAGAATCCATTTTCTTGCTCATTCTCTTTGTTGGCCCAATTCAGTTCCTTGTGACTACAGAACTGAGGTCCCTGTTACTTTGCTGACTGTCATCCAGGGACCACTCTCAGCTTCTACAAGCTGTCTGCATTCCTTGGCTCATGGCCCCACTCCATCTTAAAAGCCAGCAATGACATGTCAAATTTCCTTCATGCTTCCAATCTCTGACTGCCTTCTCTGTTATTAGCCAGAGAAAATTCTATGCTTTTAAAAGGCTCACATGGTTAAATTGAGTCCACCTAGATAATACCTCTCTTGATTAACTTAAAGGTAACTGATTGACAACCTTACTTACATCCACAAAATCCCTTTTGCCATGTAATGTAATATAGTCACAGGCTCAATATCTCATCATATCTCATATTAATCATTTTAGGGTCAAATTTGGAATTTTTTCTACCACACCCACTGTCCTTTCATTTTCTCTGATTCCTTCATTTTCTCTGGTTCACTTTTGCTGGTTTCTCTGACACATGTTGGATTTCCTAGACTAGTCCTGTGTGTTTATATTTTTTTCCATATTTTCCACATTTCTGCCATTTCCTTCTATGTTTTAGACGATTCCTCCTACTCTATCTTCTATTTCACTCTCTTTTGGAGAAATTTAATTTTTTTTCTAAGAGCTTTTCTTGTTTATCTTTTAAGAAATGGCATTCTGTTATTGTTTTATGATGAAATACAATTTTGAACTCACTAGTTACATAATTAAAGACTTTTAAAAGTTGTTTTCTGTATCCTGCATTATCTCTATCTTCTCTGGTGAACACTTTTACTATGTTTATTTAAATTTTTAATTTTATGTATCTAATATTCTATATGATGATTCTTAGTTATCTGTTCATATTTAAGACTGTACTATTGAGAGGGTACGGTGGGTTTCCTTTGACTCTTTTGAAGTAGGTCTATTTTCCTAAGTGACTGAGGACCTTAGTTTGGAGTGAGGCATGGGACTAGATGGCTCATGTTTACTGATAGACTTTGTGAGCTGTCTGGTAAACTGTGGGCCATACAAATATAAGAATAAGAACTTTTGGAGGTTGCTTGCTTTAGAGTCATACTTTGGATCTTTGGCTTTCTCCAAACAGATTATTTCTTTCTTTCTTTTTTTTTTTTCTTCTTTGGAGTATGCTGTCAAATGTTTTGCCTGGGGGAAAGTTGGGCTGCCTGTAGAGAGATTCTAGAAGAGAAATTAGGTTGCTGACTGGCAAATTTATTTTATGTAAATATTTTTAATGAATCTTCCTGTTTTTAGTATTATTTCTCACTTTGGTTCTTTGTTGTACCAGTTGACTTTGAGACCAAATCCTTCCTAGGTTTCTTTCAAGTGAATATTTTCACACCTATTCAGCAGTATTTTTATGGCATATTCTGTCTTATAGTTTTTTCCCCCCCTCTCTTTTATCTGTCAATCTGTTCTCATATCCCTTAAACTTTGAAAAGTTTGTTGAAATATCTTTTATTCTTTGATGTGCCTCTCATTATTTTCTCTGGTATGAAGTTTATTTATTTTGTACTTCAAAATCTTTCCAGAGTAGCTGGAGGGGTGTATAAAACGCTAACATACGTTTCTAGCCTACCATCTTAAATTAGAAGTGAAAAGTATGACTCTTTTTTAACAGAGAGATGGATTGGTTAAGGATATTTTGATTTTGCTGATTTCAGCATAATGATTAAGATCACAGACTTAGATTTCCGTCTAAAACCGGCTGTACCACTTACTAGCTATACTCCCTTTAACTGAATATTTAACCAGTTACCTCAAGAATACAACAGTTGAAACTATTAACTGAGATAACATAACACTGATAACATAACACTCATTTAGCATACAGTATATCACATGTTAGTACTTAATGAACAGTAATTACTATTTTTCTTAGGTGATAGCAATAACAAAACACAGTGACCAAAAAATATGGATTATTTGGTTTATATTTTTGGTATGATCATCATTGTCATCAAATATTGACTGAAACCTTTGATGTCATGGGCAATGAAAATACAAAGATATACTGGTAAAAAATTGTTTTTTTATAAATATAATTAAAAATAATTGTCTCATGTAACATGTATGTAGTATTTTTATGTTATAATGGGGATAATATTTTCCTTTGAGGAAATATTTCCAATTTTTGTTTACAAATTATTTTAATCAGATATTCTGAGGTTCTATGTTTCTTTTCTATGGAGAAATAGATATATTCCTTATTTATATTGTTATTTTAAAGGAAACACTGCTGAATATAATATATACCTGAAACATAAAAGTAGTTTTCAGTTTACCTAATTATCTTTTAATATATAAATTTTATAATATATTCTAATATGTATTATATAATTATATACTTAAAATACATAGTATATAATATAATTGTAATATATATAATTATAATTACTATATATATATATATATATATATATATATATATATATATATATATACCTCCTAGGCAAAGGGCCTTGTTAGTCACTATATCTCTGCTTCTTTATTCAGCCAAAAATTAATTCTAGTTATTGGGATGGTGGATGATTATTAGCCTTGAGAGTAGAAAAACCTTGCTTGGCTTTGAAATTTTGTCATTTATCATTATGTGGTTGGTCAACTCTGAGACTTCATACATTAAATAAAAAGACCAGAAATACAAACCTAACATGTTCTGGTTAAGAAAAAAGGATGTGTGAACAGTTGCCAATTTATCATTTGTTTTTATTTTTTCTATTCAAAACCAGCTAGGTTATTATCTCAATTTACGGGAGCTCTGACTTTATTATGACATATTACCATATCTATGGTAGCATTGAAAACATTTTGTATTTAATGTTGCTTTTAGAACTTTTAGTTTTCATCTGGAAAGCATGAATATTTTAACACAATTTATCAATTGCCACAAATAAAAGGTATGAATTTACAAACTGAAAATCTCACATTAAAAAAAAAAAATCTTACTTGGTCTCTAACATTTGTCACATTTGACAGCACTTTCTTTAGAACTTCTTTTTTGAACTCCCAGTTTTGGTTCTTTTACTACTTTTTTATTGTCTATATTGCTAAATCTTCTTATGTTCTCGGATTTTCTTCTTTTTTCCTCATTTATTATTTTAATATATGGTTTTAATGAAATTCTTCATTTACATACTTTTTTTTTTTTTTTTTTGGCCTCACTGCACTGCATGTGCGATCTTAGTTCCCTGACCAGGATCAAACCCGTGCCTCCTTCAGTGGAAGCATGGAGTCCTAACCACTGGACCACCAGAGAATTCCCTGAATTTCTTCTTAATCTATACTCTTTCTTGGGGGAAACCAATCACAATAATCCTTACCACAAACACTACAAAGCAGAAATAATGACTATACCTGTATATTCGACTTAGATCTATTTTTTAAGTGGCATATCTATCTCTATCTCTATGTATCTCAACTCTATCTATCTGTCCACTCATCTGTCTATCATCTATCTATGTATCATCTACCTATATATCATCTACCTATACGTCTTCTATCTATCTATCTATCTATCTATCTATCTATCTATCTATATATCTTCTATCTATCTATATATCTCTATTCTTAGCTATTTTACCAGATATGCTTGCTTGAAAATCCTGAGGAGTATCTAAAATTAGCTACGTTACAAACTAAGCTTATTTATAACTTTTTCTATGCAAAACACTCTCTTTTTATGTCCTACAACATGCACACCACATCCAACAACAATCCCTAAATCTGCTACTTCTGTTGGTTAATAGCAATATCAACAAACAAGTTTCCCAATTAGTAAACTGAGGGTCTTCTCAATTTCCAATCTTTTTTCCCTTTTAACTTTTATTGTAAACATTTTTTCAAAACTATCATAATTTGTTTTCTTCAAATTTAATTTATCCCCAAACATATTGATTTTGTATTGAAATTATTTATCGAATGTCTTCTTATTCCATTTCATTCTGAACCCCTCTTTCCAAGTCTTTATTACCTCTTTCATCCTTTATTGTGTTTCTTTTTATCTATTTGTTTTTTCTGAAAATCATTACAGAGAGGCAGTTATGAGTCTCTCCCTGTGTCAGGGACTTACTTCAGAGAGTGGTCAGGGAAGCCCTCTCCCATGGTGACATTTAAGCCAAAGATAACAGGAGATGAGGACTTGCTGAACTATTCTCACAGCTTCTCTCCCCCTCTCCCCTCAAATGCTACTTCCCAACATCTATCCTCCTCAGTGACTTCAGATCAACACAGACCCTAAGACACAAATGTTGTTAAAGTGTTAAAAATTTTAAAAGACTCCAATTACCTATGGTGTGAAATCCAAATTCCTTCAAGGCACAGCCCTTTGCTTTCTTTGCCAGCATGGATTCTTTTCTACTCTTTCGTATACTACTGAAAAACAAAGCATTTGCATTTCCCAACTAAATCTGAACAAAACAGCACAAAATAAAAGTAAAAAATGTGTGTTGTTTATTGCTATCTTTGCATGTGCCTGAAATACCCACCCTCTCTTCTTGTCTTCCTAACTCGCCCTTCAAGACTTACCTCAAGTATAAGCTCTTCAATGAAGTTTTCCTGAAAGAATTAGATTCTTTCTCAAGCTTCTGCATTCCCTCTGCCTCTAGAAAACACCTCTATTATAGCACCTGTCAGATTAAAATTCAATCATCTTTTACATGTTTGTTTATTCAACTAGACTGAGTTTATTCAAGTCAGGGGCTGAGATATTCATATCTGCTATTTCTGGTGCCTAGCTCAGTTCCTGGCATATTAGGTATTTAGTACAAGTTTGATGAATTGATAGATGGATGGATAGGGAGATGAATGATAAAAATTTGCTTCTTTCTAAAAATAATTGCTTTGAATATACCATTAGTCTTGTTCTCATTTCAGTGCCAAAATTTAAAGAGATTTTAATGACTTAACTTTTCTGACACTGGAAGTAAATTTCTGTATTTTACAACTCCAACACAAAGAGCTTAAAAAAACCCAACACTTCTCAAATTGTGCATTAGATTCTTTTATATTTTTAAGATCTGAGGCATGGAGGGAGAGTCTAATGGAAATTCTAAGTGGATTTGAAGGACATTTCAGTAGTTACTTGTAAATAAGAACATTCTGTTTATCTTCTTCTAGTTCACCAAGGAAAAAAATACTCAACAACAACACTGGGGAAAAATAGTTCCTGCATTTTAAGTCACAACAAACAAAACTAATAAACAGCAAACCACAGAGACCTGTCAGCTGAAAGGAAGATACAGCTTTCATTTTGTAAACAATTTACTAGAGTGTCAACAGTCAGTCTGACAGAGAAAGAAAGGAACAACATTTTTAAAGTATATCTATTTTGCTGAATAAATCAAGCAAAATATTGTGTAAGTTGTATTGATCTGTAGTAAAGGCTATGCAAATATGAGGATGCCATATCTCCAGCATTAAATAAATACTTTTTTTGTTGAGATACATTCCCTTTGAAATTTGAAAATTATTCTAGTGTCATTAATATTAATTCTTTTTCTACAATAGAATATTTGAATAGATATTACAAAACACTCTTTCTAATGATGAAAAGAATGAGGTATGGTGATAGAAATAGTAAGATACATGTAATTATCTTGATATTAACAACATTATTCTGGTGATAAAAGAAGGAAGTCATGAAAATCAAAATAGATTAGAATTATTGACAAGTAGATCAACCCATGTGATTAACCATGCAACTTATTAAGAATGCTTGGAATTTATTACAGAGATGATCAGATTAAAACTTCAATGTAATGAGATTCTTGTCATAGTTTGGGTTCTTCCAAAAGCAAATCCTTAGATCTTGATTTAGGCACAGATAGATTATTTGAGAGGTGATCCCTAATGCTACAGTGAAGCAATAAGGAGAGTGAGAGAGAGATGGAGGAAAAGCCAATTAAAACTGGGATCTTGAGCTGGTTATTAGTTTAAGCAACTGGTCTCAGTCTTGCTGGGGACCCTTTGGGGAACCATGTAGAATGAACCTCAGAATTATCTCTCCAAAGAATGTGGAGCTGGGATACCCACCCACTGACACTCATCTCTCACTGACTGAAAGTTGCTCCTGGAGATATGTGTATATATATATATATATATATATATATATATATATATATATATATATATATATATATATATATATATTTTTTGGTTAAGTACTGTGCCTTTATAGTAAGATGCCCTGGGAGCTTGAGTAGGGAAGCCCTACAGTATGTGCAAAAACATTCCACCACAGCTATAGCTGAAGGTAGAGCTGGCCCTAGGGAGTGTGGTTTGGGGCATCAACGATGTCCAATGTACATGTGCATTTGCATTTAATTTATAATTTCTGCAGCAACTATTTTAAATATAAAGATGTATTTTTTTATAATTTTATTGCTCTAAGAGATAGGAAATAACCTGGAGAAAATAACCTAGTATAAAAAAATTTGCAAAATTTAAAAAAAATTTGGAAAATCATAATGCACTAGTTGTGGTAAGTACATTCTATTGTCTACTTGCGGTTGTTACTAACAGGCTGGAGATAATTCTGCTTTATGTAATTATGAAGACATCATTTCAATGAAGATCTTTTCTAGTCATTCTTTAAGACTTTTTTCTTTGAGTGGATCATGTTAATAAAATGTAAAAAAGCTTCTGACAGCTAAGAGAGTATATTTGCCACCCCATGCTTCCCTTATAGGTAGAGCAGTCCTCCTCTTGGGCATTGGAACAGCACTAAGTTTTACTTTCACTAAGTTGTGTCTTAAATCCTCTATAGAATATATCATTAAACTTGTAACTTAGACTAGTTACAACATTTTTCAGCAAATATCTATTTTGTAAGTTTTCAGCAAAACATATTTGAACAGAAGGTTCACAGACACATGTTCCAGACAGTGTTCTAAGGAAATGATCTGTAGTAACATTTTTAACCTTAATTAAAGCACTGTGAAGTAAGAACTATTATTTTTCTCATTAAATAGATAAACTGAGGCACAGCGAGGTTAAATAGCTTCCTAAAGGTCATAGAGATGGTAGGTATTTGAAGGAGGTTTTAGACCCAGGCAGTCTGACCCTAAGAGTCTGTGCTTGTAAGAAAGCAAGTGGTAGGACTTCCCTGGAGGTCCAGTGGTTAATAATCCGCCTTCCAATGCAGGGGTCACGGGTTTGATCCCTGGTTGGGGAATTAGGATCCCACATGCCACGGGGCAACTAAGCCCGAGCCACAACTAGAGATCCCACATGCTCTGGAGCCCACGCATCACAACTAGAGAGAAGCCCACACGCCACATTGAAGGATCCTGCGTGCCGCAACTAAGACCCAACACACCCAAATAAATAAATAAATATTTGGGAAAAACAAAACAAAACAAAAACAAAGCAAGTGGTCATATCAGAATTTATTTTAAAATTTTTATTTAATTTTATTATTTTTAAAATTTATTTTATTGAAGTATAGTTGATTTACAGTGTTGTGTTAATTTCTGCTGTACAGCAAAGTGATTCAGTTATGCATACATATATATATATATATATATATATATATATATATATATATTCTTTTCCCATATTCTTTTCCATTATGGTTTATCACAGGATGTTGAATATAGTTCACTGTGCTATACAGTAGGACCTTGTTGTTTATCCATTCTATATATAATAGTTTGCATATGCTAACCCCAAACTCCCACTCCATCCCTCCCCCACCCATCAGGATTAACATCAGAGTGTTACTTAAACCTGGATAGGTCTGATTTCAAAACCTGTGTTTTAATGGTTATTCCCCATTATGTTACTTTAAAATGGCCACTTCAATCCTCCTTTGTTTGTCTAACAGGTTGATTTTTTGAAGTGCAAATAGGGTCATGTCTTACCTCATCATTTGTCTACTTTAAATCCTTCAACGGCTCCCCATTACTTGAAGGAAAAAGTTCAAGCTCCATTTTATGTAGTTCCTTCACATTCTACCAATCTTTAAATGCCACATTCTGGTTGTATTGATTTTCTTGCAATTGCTGTTTCATACTTTCTTACTTCCATAATTTACACATGATACACTCTCTGTTTGTAATAACTTGTTCTGACTTCATTTGGTTTCACCCCCATTTTTCTTTATAGCACTAACTAAAATATAACTACCTCATGAATATCACTTTTCATCTGAGCTAAGACATGTTTTAAAGTGAAATGAGACACTATTAAAAAGCTATGTCAAGACAAGTGTAAACCCACACTTCTCAAGGCAAAGGGACTCATGGTCACCCCATTGATAAAGGTCTTCCTATCTCCTCATCTCTTCTAATTTCAGTTAGATACTCCTTTCTCTCCCTGTATCTTATCAATGTTATGTGCTTTGAATAATCTTCTGAAATTAACCCTTTTTGGGAGTCTATTTCACTAGAATGTAAAGTTATCCAGGATAGGAGCTTTGGTTTGCTTGTCTTTGTACCACTTCCCAAGTCCAATTAATTGTAGGCACTTTACAAGTATCTGTTTAATGAATGGACTCAACATGTGTTTCCAATAAGCTAACTATAGCAGGAGAAGACAGGTTTATGGGAACTTGGTCTAGTTTATGGGAGTGGTATTGCTGGGTACTGGTAGGACTTATATAAAGGGATGGCCAAATTAGTGGAAGTTAAATTGGGTTAATTTTTTGGCAAGGCTAAGGCTCAGAGTTTGGTCTCAGATGGAGGATTATGTGTTTTGAGATACAATCATACATCTATATCAAAACTGGATTAGTGGGAAGGACTTAGGTTACAGTGAGGAACAAAGGAGAAAAGAAGAGAAGTATGTAGCCCAGAAGTTTTGGCAGGGTCTGAGCTAGTATCAGGTCTCTCACAGTGAATTTAAACAGTGCAAAATAAGGGTATCTTTTTTTTCTCTTCAAAATTATAGTATCTTAAAGAAACAATCATTTCCTTCTCTGTGTTCTGACTGTATTTTAATATGTGCATAAAATAGAAGTATGTACAAAGGAGTATTTCTGTTACATATCTTTATTATTACATCATATAATATGTGTGTGTATCTTTATATCAATTTGATTACATATCTGTTTTCCTATTAAGCCACATGCTTTTTGAAGGACTGAGGATTATGTCTTTCTTTTCTTTCTGATTGTAACTTTTAAAAATTGAGATATAATTGACATACAACATCATATTAGTTTCAAGTATACAACATAATGATTTGATGTTTGTATATATTATGAAATGATCACCACAATGTGTAGTTAACATCCTTCAACATACACAACTACAAATTTTTTTCTTGTGATGAGAACTTATAAAATATACTCTTAGCAATTTTCAAATATACAATATAGGATTATTAACTATATCACCATGCTGTGCATTATATCCTCATTACTTATTTATTTTGTAACTGGAATGTCTTACCTTTGAACCCATTTAACCATTTCATCCACGCTTCACATCCCACCTCTGCCAACCGCCAATATGTTCTCTGTATCTATCTATGAGTCTGGGTTTTTTGTTTTTGTTTTTTTGTTTTTTTTAGATTCCACATATAAGTGAGATCACAAGGTGTCTGTCTTTCTCTGTGTGACTTATTTCACTTAACATAAGACCCTTAAGGTACATCCGTGTTGTTGCAAATGACAAGATTTCCTTTTTTATGGCTGAATAATATTCCATTATATATATACATATATATATATAATGTAACAGCTTACAAAAAACCCGAATGAACTTTTTGGCCAGCCCAGTGTATATCTATATATGTACATATATATATACACACATACATAAATGTATCACAGTTTCTTTATCCATTCATTCATCAATGGGGGACTATGTCTTGTACACACTTTTTTCTCTCTCCACCAGATCCATTGTTGTGCCTGACATATAGTAGTCATTTAACTAATTTTATTAAATAAACGAAAAGTTTTCCCTATTTAACTCAAGCCACTTTCTATGTTTTGATCCATCGCTGCTGATTGTACCTTCACTAAATATGACTCTGTGTTCAGTTAATAACAATAGTTTCTCTTTCAAATAAATAAAGTCTGTAAATAAGAAGTTCAGGGATACTGTGGCTGCTCAATGACCATCAGCTGTCCATCTTCTTCTATCTTTTGGCTCTTCTGTCCTCAGCAAGGGGCATCCATTGTGTGGCTCAAGATTTCTATTGTGGTCCAGCCATATGCCACTAAGCAATGAGAAGAGGAAATGAGTGCTTACACTGGATGTCATACAGATACTTCCTCTTACATGTCTTTGGCCAAAACACAATCACATGGCCACACTGGCTGCAAAAGAGGCTGGGTATATAGTTTTTATTCTAAGAAGTTATTTCTCAAACTAAAATATGGGGATTATACTATTATTAAAAGTGTTGAGCATTTTTTGTAAACCAGCATTTTAGCAAATATCATGGAAAATAGTGAAATGTTAAAGAATGCAATAGAAATTGGATAAGGAAGGCCACTATGGTTACCCCTGGTCAGCACTGTAATAGAAGTATGAGCATTAAAATAAGACATGTAAAAGAAATAGAAGTTATAAAGATATAAAGAAGAAGTATCTATTGTCAGATTTATTAATGTTGTTATTGTATACACAAAGACTCAAAATATCCTAGAGATAGTACTTAGAATTAATAAGAGAGTTGAACAAAGTTGACAAATATAAGAATATGCAAAAATAAAATTTATTTATATTCACCAGAAAATAACAATTATAAATACAATTTCAAAACTGGCACTAAAACTTTGTTGCCAAGAAATAAATCTAGCAAAATATGTACAAGAACATCAAGCAAATATTTATAAAAATTATCAAAAATATTACAGAATAACTAAACAAATCAAGAAATAGAGTAGGTTCATGCCTATTCAATCTCAGATAATCTATTAATTCTAAGCAATTTATTTATTTATTTTGTTATTTTTTTTAACATCTTTATTGGAGTATAATTGATTTACAATGGTGTGTTACTTTCTGCTTATAACAAAGTGAATCAGCTATACATATACATATATCCTCATATCTCCTCCCTCTTGTGTCTCCCTCCCACCCTCCCTATCCCACCCCTCTAGCTGGTCACAAAGCACTGAGCTGATCTCCCTGTGCTATGCAGCTGCTTCCCACTAGCATCTATTTTACTTTTGGTAGTGTATATATGTCCATGCCACTCTCTCACTTTGTCCCAGCTTACCCTTCCCACTCCCCATGTCCTCAAGTCCATTCTCTATGTCTGTGTCTTTATTCCTGTCTTGCCCCTAAGTTCTTCATAACCAACTTTTTTTTCTTTTAGATTCCATATATATGTGTTAGCATACGGTATTTGTTTTTCTCTTTCTAACTTACTTACTTACTCTGTATGACAGAATCTAGGTCCATCCACCTCACTACAAATAACTCCATTTCGTTTCTTTTTATGGCTGAGTAATATTCTATTGTATATATGTGCCACATCTTCTTTATCCATTCATCTGTTGATGGACACTTAGGTTGCTTCCATGTCCTAGCAATTGTAAATAGAGCTGCAATGAACGTTGGGTCGCATGTATCTTTTTGATTTATGGTTTTCTCAGGGTATATGCCCAGTAGTGGGATTACTGCATCGTATGGTAGTTCTATTTTTAGTCTTCTAAGGAACCTCCATACTGTTGTCCATAGTGGTTGTATCAATTTACATTCCCACCAACAGTGGAAGAGGGTTCTCTTTTCTCCACACCCTCTCCAGCATTTATTGTTTGTAGATGTTTTGATGATGACCATTCTTACTGGTGTGAGATGATACCTTATTGTAGTTTTGATTTACATTTCTCTAATGATTAGTGATGTTGAGCATCCTTTCATGTGTTTGTTGGCAATCTGTATATCTTCTGTGGAGAAATGTCTATTTAGGTCTTCTGCCCATTTCTAGATTGGTTTGTTTTTTTGATATTTAGCTGCATGAGCTGCTTGTAAATTTTGGAGATTAATCCTTTGTCAGTTGCTTCATTTGCAAATATTTTCTCCCATTCTGAGGATTATCTTTCCGTCTTGTTTATATTTTCCTTTGCTGTGCAAAAGCTTTTAAGTTTCACTAGGTCCAATTTGTTTATTTTTGTTTTTGTTACCATTTCTCTAGGAGGTGGGTCAAAAAGGATCTTGCTGTGATTTATGTCATAGAGTGTTCTGCTTATGTTTTCCTCTAAGAGTTTTATAGTTTCTGGCCTTTCATTTAGGTCTTTAATCCATTTGGAGTTTATTTTTGTGTACAGTGTTAGGGAGTGTTCTAATTTCATTCTTTTACATGTAGCTGTCCAGTTTTCCCAGTACCACTTATTGAAGGGGCTGTCTTTTCTCCATTGTATATTCTTGCCTCTTTTATCAAAAATAGGGTGACCATATGTGTGTGGGTTTACCTCTGGGCTTTCTATTCTGATCCATTGATCTACATTTCTGTTTTTGTGCCCGTACCATACTGTTTTGTAGTATAGTCTAAAGTCTGGGAGCCTGATTCCTCCAGCTCCGTGTTTCTTTCTCAAGATTGCTTTGGCTATTCAGGGTCTTTTGTGTTTCCATACAAATTGTGAAATTTTTTGTTCTACTTCTCTGAAAATTGCCATTGGTAGTTTGATTGCATTGAATCTGTAGATTGCTTGGGTAGTATTTCAATAAAATTTAAATAAAAGCTTTAATATAAATGATACTGGAAAGGTAGATGATCCAATTAAGATATTATTTCACATAATATGAATATTTAACTTAAGATGAATTAAAAACTAAACATGAAAAGTAACACTTGTAATATTTTTGAAGCAAATGTAGATAAATGCTTTATGATCTTGAAATTGGAAGTATATTTTTAATAAAGAACCAAAAGTCTAATCAAGAAATGGAAGGCTTGATAAATTCCTCTACTCTAAAATTAGGGACATATCTTCATCATAATACATAAAGTGAACATATACATAATAATATTAGATATTTCATATACAAAGTGAAAAGACAAGCCTCAATGAGGAGATAACCACATAAAATAAATAAGACTATTTCTATTTCAAATAAAAAGAATTCTCAAAACTATTAACAAAAAGACCAACAACCTCAGAGAAAAATTGTCCAAAACACAAACAAGTATTTTAAAGAAGAAATAAAAGGCTAATAAACACAAGAAAATGTGTCCACCTTAATTTGTAAACAAATACTAATTAAATCAATTAAATTATTATTTAAAACTTTTAGTCAAGCAAAATTTTGTCTGCTAATTCCAAATGTTGGTTGTGATGTAGACTAACCAGAACTCCAGTATTGCCATGACATCACTTTGTATAGCTAAGCAATTACCCGATTAAGCAACAGCTCCACTCTTATTATATGCCCTGGAGAACCTTATAAATATGTGTGCAATGGCACATGAACAGGAATGTTCATGGCAGCATTTTTCATAATAGCAAAAACTACAAATATCCAAAGTGTCCAAAGCACACTGGATAAATAGTGATATGTTTATAAAACTGTATACTATACAATGGTGAGAATGAATAAGCTAGGGTCTCACCCAATCACAAGGATGAATTTCACAAACACAATGAAAACAACATGATTTAAAAGAAAACGTAGAGGCTTCGGGGCAAGATGGCAGATGAGTAAGATGCGGAGATCACCTTCCTTCCCACAGATACATCAGAAATACATCTACACGTGGAACTGCTCCTATAGAACACCCACTGAACGCTGGCAGAAGACGTCAGACTTCCCAAAAGGCAAGAAACTCCCCACGTACCTGGGTAGGGCAAAAGAAAAAAGAAATAACAGAGACAAAAGAATAGGGACGGGACCTGCACCAGTGGGAGGGAGCTGTGAAGAAGGAAAGGTTTCCACACACTAGGAAGCCCCTTCGTGGGCAGAGACTGTGGGTGGCAGAGGGGGAAACTTCAGAACCATGGAGGAGAGCACAGCAACAGAGGTACAGAGGGCAAAGCGGAGAGATTCCTGCACAGAGGCTCGGCGCGGAGCAGCACTCACTAGCCTGCGAGGCTTCTCTATTAACCCGCCGGGGTGGGCAGGGGCTGGGAGCTGAGGCTCCAGCTTTAGTCGGATTGAAAGGAGAGGACTGGGGTTGGCAGCATGAACACAGCCTGAAGGGGTTAGCGCACCACAGCTAACCAGGAGGGAGTCCAGGAAAAGGTCTGGAGCTGCCGAACAGGCAAGAGACTTTTCCTTGCCTCTTTGTTTCCTGGTGCATAAAGAGGGGATTAAGAGCGCTGCTTAAAGGAGCTCCAGAGACGGGGGCGAGCCACGGCTATCAGCGCAGACCCCAGAGATGGGCATGAAACGCTGAGGCTGCTGCTGCCGCCACCAAGAAGCCTGTGTGCGAGCACAGGTCACTATCCACACTGCCCCTCCCGGGAGCCTGTGCAGCCTGCCACTGCCAGGGTCCCGTGATCCAGGGACAACTTCCCCGGATGAACTCATGGCGTGCCTCAGGCTACTGCAACCTCTTGTTAGCCTCTGCCACCGCAGGCTCGCCCCGCGTCATCACCCCTCCCTCCCCCAGGCCTGAGTGAGCCAGAGCCCCCGAAGCAGCTGCTCCTTTAACCCCATCCTGTGTGAGCCAAGAACAGACACCCTCAGGCGACCTACATGCAGAGGCGGGTCCAAAACCAAAGCTGAACCCTGGGAGCTGTACGAACAAAGAAGAGAAAGGGAAATCTCTCCCAGCAGCCTGAGAAGCTGCGGATTAAAACTCCACAATCAACTTGATGTACCTGCATCTGTGGTATACCTGAATAGACAATGAATCATCCCAAATTGAGGACGTGGACTTTGGGAACAGGATATATTATTTTTTCCCCTTCTCCTCTTTTTGTGAGTGTATATGTGTATGCTTCTGTGTGAGATTTTGTCTGTATACCCTTGATTTCACCATTTTTCCTAGGGTTCGGTCCGTCAGTTTTTCTTTTACTTAAAAAATTTATTTTTTCTTAATAAATTTTTTCTTAATAATTTTTTTCTAATTTTTCATTTTAAAAAATTAAATTTTTTTCTCTTAATTTTTTCTTAATAATTTTTTTTCTTATTTTGTATTATAATAGCTTTATTTTATTTTATCTTACTTTATTAAATTTTATTTTATTTTATCCTCTTTCTTTCTTTCTTTCTTTCTTTCTTTCTTTCTTTCTTTCTTTCTTTCTATTTTTTCTCCCTTTTATTCTGAGCCGTGTGGATGAAAGGCTATTGGTGCTCCAGCCAGGCATCAGGGCTGTGTCTCTGAGGTGGGAGAGCCAACTTCAGGACACTGGTCCACAAGAGACTTCCAAGCTCCACGTAACACCAAATGGTGAAAATCTCTTAGAGATGTCCATCTCAACACCAAAACCCAGATTCACTCAATGACCAGCAAACTACAGTGCTGGACACCCTATGCCAAACAACTAGCAAGACAGGAACACAGCCTAATCCATTAACAGAGAGGCTGCCTAAAATCATGATAAGGCCACAGACACCCCAAAACACACCACCAGACGTGGACGTGCCCACCAGAAAGACAAGATCCAGCCTTACCCACCAGAACACAGGCACTAGTCCCCTCCACCAGGAAGCACACACAACACACTTTACCAACCTTAGCCACTGGGGACAGACACCAAAAACAACAGGAACTATGAACCTGTAGCCTGTGAAAAGGAGACCCCAAACACAGTAAGATAAGCAAAATGAGAAGATAGAAAAACACACAGCAGATGAAGGAGCAAGGTAAAAACACACCAGACCCAACAAATGAAGAGGAGATAGGCAGTCTACCTGAAAAAGAATTCAGAATAATGATAGTAAAGATGATCCAAAATCTTGGAAATAGAATAGACAAAATACAAGAAACATTTAACGAGGACATAGAAGAACTAAAGAGGAACCAAGCAATGATGAAAAACACAATAAATTAAATTAAAAATACTCTAGAAGGGATCAATAGCAGAATAACTGAGGCAGAAGAACGGATAAGTGACCTGGAAGATAAAATAGTGGAAATAACTACTGCAGAGCAGAATAAAGAAAAAAGAATGAAAAGAACTGAGGACAGTCTCAGAGACCTCTGGGACAACATTAAACACACCAACATTCAAATTATTGGGGTCCCAGAAGAAGAGGAGAAAAAGAAAGGGATTGAGAAAATATTTGAAGAGATTATAGTTGAAAACGTCCCTAATATGGGAAAGGAAATAGTTAATCAAGTCCTGGGAGCACAGAGAGTCCCATACAGGAAAAATCCAAGGAGAAACACGCCAAGACACATATTAATCAAACTATCAAAAATTAAATATAAAGAAAACATATTAAAAACAGCAAGGGAAAAACAACAAATAACACACAAGGGAATCCCCATAAGGTTAACATCTGATCTTTCAGCAGAAACTATGCAAGCCAGAAGGGAGTGGCAGGATATACTTAAAGTGATGAAGGAGAAAAACCTACAACCAAGATTATTCTACCCAGCAAGGATCTCATTCAGATTTAATGGAGGAATTAAAAACTTTACAGACAAGCAAAAGCTGAGAGAGTTCAACACCACCAAACCAGCTTTACAACAAATCCTAAAGGAAGTTCTCTAGGCAAGAAACACAAGAGAAGGAAAACACCTACAATAACAAACCCAAAACATTTAAGAAAATGGGAATAGGAACATACATATTGATAATTACCTTAAATGTAAATGGATTAAATGCTCCCACCAAAAGACACAGACTGGCTGAATGGATACAAAAACAAGACCCATATATATATGCTGTCTACAAGAGACCCACTTCAGACCTAGGGACACATACAGACTGAAAGTGAGGGGATGGAAAAAGATATTCCATGCAAATGGAAATCAAAAGAAAGCTGGAGTAGCAATTCTCATATCGGACAAAATAGACTTTAAAATAAAGACTATTACAAGAGACAAAGAAGGACACCATATAATGATCAAGGGATCGATCCAAGAAGAAGGTATAACAATTGTAAATATTTATGCACCCAAAATAGGAGCACCTCAATACATAAGGCAAATACTAACAGCCATAAAAGGGGAAATTGACAGTAACACAATCATAGTCGGGGACTTTAATACCCCACTTTCACCAATGGACAGATCATCTAAAATGAAAATAAATAAGGAAACACAAGCTTTAAATGATACATTAAACAAGATGGAGTTAACTGATATTTATAGGACATTCCAGCCAAAAACAACAGAATACACATTTTTCTCAAGTGCTCATGAAACATTCTCCAGGATAGATCATATCTTGGGTCACAAATCAAGCATAGGTAAACTTAAGAAAATTGAAATCGTATCAAGTAACTTTTCTGACCACAACACTATGAGACTAGATATCAATTACAGGAAAAGATCTGTAAAAAATACAAACACATGGAGGCTACACAATACACTATTTAATAACGAAGTGATCACTGAAGAAATCAAAGGGGAAATCAAAAAATACCTAGAAACAAATGACAATGGAGATACAATGACCCAAAACCTATGGGATGCAGCAAAAGCAGTTCTAAGAGGGAAGTTTATAGCAATACAAGCCTACCTCAAGAAACAGGAAGCATCTCGAATAAACAACTTAACCTTGCACCTAAAGCAATTAGAGAAAGAAGAACAAAACGACTCCAAAGCTAGCAGAAGGAAAGAAATCATAAAGATCAGATCAGAAATAAATGAAAAATAAATGAAGGAAACAATAGAAAAAATCAGTAAAACTAAAAGCTGGTTCTTTTAGAATATAAACAAAATTGATAAACCATTAGCCAGACTCATCAAGAAAAAAAGGGAAAAGATTCAAATCAATAGAATTAGAAATGAAATAGGAGAAGTAACAACTGACACTGCAAAAATATAAAGGATCATGAGAGATTACTACAAGCAACTCTATGCCAATAAAATGGACAACCTGGAAGAAATGGACAAATTCTTAGAAATGCACAACCTGCCGAGACTGAACCAGGAAGAAATCGAAAATATGAACAGACAAATCACAAGAACTGAAATTGAAACTGTGATTAAAAATCTTCCAAGAAACAAAAGCCCAAGACCAGATGGCTTCACAGGCGAATTCTACCAAACATTTAGAAAAGAGCTAACACCTATCCTTCTCAAACTCTTCCAAAATATTGCAGAGGGAGGAACACTCCCCAACTCATTCTACGAGGCCACCATCACCCTGATACCAAAACCAGACATAGATGTCACAAAGAAAGAATACTACAGGCCAATATCACTGATGAACATAGAGGCAAAAATCCTCAACAAAATACTAGTAAACAGAATCCAACAGCGCATTTAAAGGATCATACATCATGATCAAGTAGGGTTTATTCCAGGAATGCAAAGATTCTTCAATATATGCAAATCAATCAATGTGATACATCATATTAACAAAATGAAGGAGAAAAACCATATGATCATCTCAATAGATGCAGAGAAAGCTTTCGACAAAATTCAACACCCATTTATGAGAAAAGCCCTGCAGAAAGTAGGCATAGAGGGAACTTTCCTCAACATAATAAAGGCCATATATGACAAACCCACAGCCAACAGTGTCCTCAATGGTGAAAAACTAAAACCATTTCCACTAAGGTCAGGAACAAGACAAGGTTGCCCACTCTTACCACTATTATTCAACATAGTTTTGGAAGTTTTAGCCACAGCAATCAGAGAAGAAAAAGAAATAAATGGAATCCATATCGGAAAAGAAGAAGTAAAGCTGTCACTGTTTGCAGATGACATGATACTATACATAGAGAATCCTAAAGATGCTACCAGAAAACTACTAGAGCTAATCAACGAATTTGGTAAAGTAGCAGGATACAAAATTAATGCACAGAAATCTCTTGCATTCCTATACACTAATGATGAAAAATCTGAAATTGAAATTAAGAAAACACTCCCAATTACCATTGCAACAAAAAGAATAAAATATCTAGGAATAAACCTAGCTAAGGAGACAAAAGACCTGTATGCAGAAAATTATAAGTCACTGATGAAAGAAATTAAAGATGATATAAATAGATAGAGCGATATACCATGTTCTTGGATTGGAAGAATCAACATTGTGAAAATGACTCTACTACCCAAAGCAATCTACAGATTCAATGCAATCCCTATCAAACTACCACTGGCATTTTTCACAGAACTAGAACAAAACTTTTCAGAATTTCTATGGAAACACAAATGACCCCGAATAGACAAAGAAATCTTGAGAACGAAAAATGGAGCTGGAGGAATCATGCTCCCTGACTTCAGACTATACTACAGAGCTACAGTAATCAAGACAGTTTGGTACTGGCATGAAAACTGAAACATAGATCAATGGAACAGGATAGAGAGCCCAGAAATAAACCCATGCACATATGGTCACCTTATCTTTGATAAAACAGGCAAGCATATACAGTGGAGAAAAGACAGCCTCTTCAATAAGTGGTGCTGGTAAAACTGGACCGGTACATGTAAAAGTATGAAATTAGAACACTCCCTAACACCATACAGAAAAATAAACTCAAAATGGATTAAAGACCTAAATGTAAGGCCAGACATATCAAACTCTTAGAGGAAAACATAGGCAGAACACTCTATGACATAAATCACAGCAAGATTCTTTTTGACCCAGGTCCTAGAGAAATGGAAATAAAAACAAAAATAAACAAATGGGACCTAGTGAAACTTAAAAGCTTTTGCACAGCAAAGTAAACCATAAACAAGACCAAAAGACAACCCTCAGAATGGGAGAAAATATTTGCAAATGAAGCAACTGACAAAGGATTAATCTCCAAAATTTACAAGCAGCTCCTGCAGCTCAATAACAAAAAACAAACAACCCAATCCAAAAATGGGCAGAAGACCTAAATAGACATTTCTCCACAGAAGATATACAGATTGCCAACAAACATATGAAAGAATGCTCAACGTCATTAATCATTAGAGAAATGCAAATCAAAACTACAATGAGTTATTGTCTCACACCTGTCAGAATGGCTATCATCAAAAAATCTAGAAACAATAAATGCTGGAGAGGGTGTGGAGAAAAGGGAACACTCTTGCACTGTTGGTGGGAATGTAAATTGATACAGCCACTATGGAGAACAGTATGGAGGTTCCTTAAAAAACTACAAATAGAACTACCATACGACCCAGCAATCCCACTACTGGGCATATACCCTGAGAAAACCATAGTTCAAAAAGAGTCATGTACCAAAATGTTCATTGCAGCTCTATTTACAATAGCCAGGACATGGAAGCAACCTAAGTGTCCGTCATCGGATGAATGGATAAAGAAGATGTGGCACATATATACAATGGAATATTACTCAGCCATAAAAAGAAATGAAACGGAGTTATTTGTAGTGAGGTGGATGGAGGTAGTCTGTCATACAGAGTGAAGTAAGTCAGAAAGAGAAAAACAAATACAGTATGCTAACACATGTATATGGAATCTAAGGAAAAAAAAAAAAAGGTCATGAAGAACCTAGTGGCTAGTTGGGAATAAAGACAGAGACCTACTGGGGGGTGGACTTGGGGATATGGGTAGGGGGAAGGGTTGGATGTGACGGAGTGGGTGAGTGGCATGGACGTATGTACACTACCGGGTGTAGAATGGATGGCTGGTGGGAGGCGGCTGCGTAGCGCAGGGAGATCAGCTTGGTGCTTTGTGACCTTCTGGATGGGTGGGATTGGGAGGGTGGGAGTGGGGGAGACGCAGGAGGTAAGAGATGTGGGAGCGTGTGTGTATGTGTAACTGATTCGCTTTGTTGTAGGGCAGAAGCTAGCACACCATTGTGAGGCAATTGTGCTCCAATAAAGATGTTAAAATAAATAAATAAATAAATAAATAAATAAAGCAAGCAAGCAAGCAAGCAAGCAAGAAACCTGCCCAGCCAGAAGCCTGGAATTCAGGAATAGGTTTTTTAATTAAAGAATGAAGAAAATAATGAATGAGCATGGAAAAAGAAAAAGAGAAAGACAAATATCATATGATAACAGTTATATGTGGAATGTAAAATACAACACAAATGAACATATCTACGAAACAGAAACAGAATCACAGACATAGAGAAGAGACGTGTGGTTGCCAGTGGGGAAAGCGGTGAGTGAGGGATGGATTGGGCATTTGGGATTAGCAGATGCAAACTAGTATATATAGGATGGATAAACAACAAGGTCCTATTGTATAACACAGGGAACTATAGTCAATATCCTGTGATAAACCATAATGGAAAAGAATATGAAAAAGAATTTATATCTATATATCTGTGTGTGTGTGTGCGTAACTAAAGCACTTTGCTGTACAGTAGAAATTAACACAACATTATAAATCAACTATACTTCAATAAACTAAATTAGAAAAAAGAAAACGTAGAGTATGATTCAATTTCAGTAATACTGAAAATGATACTAAGCAAAAATAAATATCATTTAGCAAAATATAATTATAAAGATATGATAAAAATACAAAATTCAAGATAACGTTTACTACTGGGTGAATGCAGGCTATGCCACCCAGAAGTGGTACACAGGGAATTTCAAGGTGTAGGTATTTGTAAATGTTTTAAGGCTAAGAAGGGAATACATAAATATGAATTGTATTATTATTTGTAATATGAATAAAATATTTAATATAAAAGAACAAGAAAAATCAATGCAGTAAATCTACAAATATTGATATACAAGGTTTCACTTTCAAAAGCAAATAAACAGTTGAGACAGTGTAGTAAGTAAAAATGACATATTTTGTATATTTACGCCTATGTACATTGTTACAGGGAATGTTGTAGAAGAAACTGTTGAAAGTTTTTGGTTATTGTTGGGGAATAGAACTGAAAATCTTGTTTGGAACGATAATCAATAAGTATACATATATTTTTTGGTTTCTATATTATTTTATGGCCAGGTGCATACATTATTTTTATATTCATTTAAAATAATAATGGTATTTACCCGAGTGATGAGATTATGAGCCATTTTATGGTGTCTTCAGATAGAGCTGTATTTTTAAAAATCTCCCTAAGTTGTTATTAAAAAATAGTTTCCTCTGGGTGATTCAGCTGGAGTGAGTAAAAAGACTTAACTTTACCTTTTATACCCTTTGCGTTTTGTTTGTTTGTTTTAGTTTATTACTTTTTGCAGGTATTTCTGTTAATAAAAAACAAATAATAGACTCTGGTGCTGAAAGAGAGAAACCTGCCCTGTTGTTAATAAAATCTTACACTGGAGAGAAGTAAACTACCTGAACTTTCAAATCAGAAGATGTTTTTCCCCAAAAGTCATGGATACAAAGCAGAAAAAAAAAAAAAAGTTACAGAATGGATTTGGCTAGTCACAGGGAAATAACTGATGAAATGATTATTGGTGACCCAACTGAAATTATTTTCTGGATAAGTTTTAGTAAACTGTTTATTGGAAGAATTAAGCATTAAGGAAAATTGGTTTTCAATAAAATGCTTTTTGAAAACTAAAGCTCAGTAATTTTTCTCCCAGGGGAAAATCTCCTTCCTTCGTATGCCTTGTTTATATACCCTATACTTCATTTCAGTAAAATGCTCCAATTTCCCCAGTTTACAGTATTTTTTTGCTTAGTTTGGACAGAATGGCTCCCTTTCTCTCTTTCTTTTAGTCAAAAGATCTTAACCAATTCTCAAAGCAGTAGCTTATTCTTCTAAAAAATAGCTTTGAGATATGATTCATATGCCCTCTAGTTCACCAATTTAAAGTGTAAAATCCAATATTTTTTAGTCACAGGATTCTGACTAAACCACAATCTAATTTTAAAGCATTTTTATCTCCTCTAAAAGAAACGCCATTAAAAGTTAGTATTTTACTTCAAGCCTTGAGCAACCACTAATCTCTGTCTCTATAGATTTGCATATTCTGAACATTTCATATATGTGGAACCATACAATGTTTGGTCTCTTGTGATTGGCTTCTTTCACTTAGCCTGATATTTTCAAGGTTCTTCCATATCGAGCATGTATCAGTTTTTCATTCCTTTTTATTGTTGAATAATATTCCATTATATGGATGTAACACCTTTTAGTTATCTGTTTACCAGGTGGTGGATATTTGGGTTGTTTTCAAATTTTGGTCATTATGAATAATGCTGTTGTGAACATTCATGTCCAGGTTTTTGTGTGAACACGTTTTTATTTCTCTTGGGTGTTTATCTTGGAGTGGAATAGCTGGGTCTATATTTAACTTTTTGAGGAACAATGAAACTGTTTTCCACAATAGATGCAACATTTTTCATTCTCATCCAACAATGTATTAGGGTTTCAATTTCTCGGCTTCCTCACCAACACTTGTTATTTTCATTCTATTTTTATGACAACCATCCTAGTGAGTATGAAGTAATATCTCATTGTGGCATTGATTTGCATTTCTCTGATAATTTATGACATTTAGCATCTTTTCATATGCATATTGGCCATTTGAATATCTTCTTCAGAGAAATGCCAATTCAAATTCTTTACTTGTTTTCAATTACATTATTTATTTTTTTATTATTGACTTGTATAAGCTCTTGATATATTCTGAATAAAAGTCTCTTATCAGGTGTATAATTTGCAAATATTTTTCTCCCATTCTGTGGGTTGTCCTTTTATTTCTTGATGGCATCATTTGCAACACAAAAGTTTAGATTTTTAATTTTGATATGGTCCTATTTATCTTTTCTTTTGTCAGTTGTGCTTTAGGTGTTATATTTAAGAAAACTTGCCTAACTCAAGGTCTTGAAGATTTACTCTAATATTTTCTCCTGAGAGTTTTTAGATTTTGTTTTTTTGCATTTAGATCTATGATCCATTTTGAGTAACTGTGCATATGGTGTGAGATAATGGTCCAACTTCATTCTTTTGCATGTGACTATCATGTTATCCCAGTACTATTTGTTGAAAAGACTATTCTTTTCCCATTAAATTGTCTTGGTAACTTTTTCCAAAATAATTGATGATAAATTCAAGGGTTTATTTCTGGAATCAATTCTATTTCACTGATCTATACATCTATTTTTATGCCCATATCACACTGTATTGATTAAAGTAGCTTTGCAGTAAGCTCAGAAATTGGAAAGTCTAAGTATTCCTACTTTATTCTTATTTTTCTATATTGTTTCATCTGTATCTTTCATTTCCATATAAATTTGCAAAAAATAAGCTTGGATTTTAATAAAAATCACTTTGAGTCTGTAAATTAATTTGGGAAGTATTGCCATCTTAACAATAACAAGTTTTCTGATCTATAAACATGGAGTATCTTTCCATTTATTTAAATAATTGTTCATTTTTCAAACATTTTTTTGTAGATTTTAGTGTATAGGTTTTGTTCTTATTTTGTTAAATTCATACCAAAGTATTTTATTCTTTTGGATGCTGTTGTAAAGAACTCATTTATTTAATTTTATTTTAGAAATGTTCTTTGCTAATGTGTGTGTGTGTGTGTATGTATACACATATAGTAAGTCCCCTATATACGAACCTTCAAGTTGTGAACTTTCAAAGATGCAAATGTGTGTTCACATGTCCAATCATGTAAGTTAGTTTATATGTCTGCTGTACATTGTCACGTGTGTCTCCTCTACAAGTGGTTGTGCTTTTATGTACTTTACTGTACAGTACTGTATAGAGTACAGTGGTACAGTATCTTTATTTAAATCCCAGGATGTCCGGAAGCAAGCTTAAAAGCAGCAGTGATGTAGCTGGTACAGTACTATATAGCCAATAGTGTTAGCTGAGTACCTACGCTAATTTTGTTGGACTTATGAACAAATTGGGCTTACGAATCCACTCTCGGAATGGAATTCATTTTTATATAGGGGTCTTACTATGTTTATATATATTTATGTATATTTATTCATATATACATATAACTTGAAAATAAAAGTAGCTTTACGTTTATCTGTCCAGTATGGATGCCATTTTCTTAATCTGCCTTGCTAGAAATTACAATGCCATGTTAAATAGAAGTGGTGAGTTCAGACATCTTTGTCTTGTTCCTGATCTTAAGGAAAAAATATTCAATCTTTCACCATTAAGTATGATGTTAGCTGTGAGTTTCATATAGATGTCCTTTATCAAGTTGAAGGAATTATCTTTTATTCGTAGTTTGTTGAGTGTTCTTATTATTAAAAAATGTTGGATTTTGTCAAAAGCTTTCTCTGCCTTGACATGACCATGTATTTTTTCCCCCTTTATCCTGTTAATATTCATGATTTTATATTGAACTACCATTGCATTCCTGAGAAGTCCCACTTGGTCATAGTGTAAAATAGAATTTTTACATGTTGCTAAGTTGAGTTTACTAGTATTTTATTGAGGACTTTTCCATCTGTATTCATAAGAGGTTATGGTTTGTAGTTATATTTTCCTGTGATTTTTTTGTCTGACTTTGGTATCAGGATAATATTGGCTTCATAGAATGAATTGAGAAGTACTCTCTTTACTTGATTTTTTGGAAGAGTTTGAAAAGGATTGGTAGGAATTTTGTTTGGATTTTTGATAGAATTCACTAGTGAAGCTATCAGCGTCTAGCTTCTCTGAGTCTGAGTTCTGAGCTTTCTCTTTCTGGATAGTTTTAAAATTATTAACTAGATTGCACCACTTATAATAGTTATCTATTGCTGTCATAACTTATTACTATGAAGTTAGTGGCTTAAAACATAATACATTTCTATCTCACAGTTCTGTAGCTTAAAAAGTTTGAGATAGGTCTGACTTGACTAAAATCAAGGCATGGGTAGGGCTGTGTTGTTTTTTTTTTTCTGTACACTCTAGGTGAGAATAAATTGCATTGCCTTTTCCAGCTTAGAGAATGCCCACATTTGCTCATGCTTCCATTTCTACATCTTTGAAACCAGCCTTGGCCTATCAATTTCTTTTTACATTGCATCCCTCTGACCTTCCTACCATACTCACGTTTCCTCTAATTGACCTCAACTGAGAAAAGTCCTCTGCTTTTAAAGACTCATGTCCTTGGATTATTCAAGATAATCTATCTCAAAAGCCTTCATCTTAATAGCAGTTGCAAAATTCCCTTTTCCATGTAAGATCACATATTAACAGATTCCAGAGATCATGATGTAGACATTCTGCCAACCACACTTTTAAATTTTATATGTATTTGATGTACGCAATTTCTTCTTAAATTAGTCCAAAGGACAAAGATGAAGAATTATGCTGTCATACTGTCTTTTAAAATTACCTTCATAATTTCCTTTGTTGACACTCCTTTTTTTATGGGTCTTGATTCAAATTACTGTCTGGAAAACCCTCCTGGGGCTTGATTAATTTGTTAGAGCACTCACAGAACTCAGAGAAACATTTCAGTTACTAGATTACTGGTTTATAACAAACAGATGGAAGAGATGCACAGGACAAGGTAAGGGGAATGGACACGGAGTTTCAATGCTCTCTGAGTGTGCCATTCTCCCTGAATTGCCATGTGTTCACCAAACTGGAAGCTCTTGGAACCCTCTCCTTTTGTGTTTTTATGGAGGCTTTATTATACATAAGCATGATTGATTAAATAATTGACCATTGGTGATTGAACTCAGTCTCCAACCCCTCTCCCCTCTCCATAGGTCATAGAGTAGGTGGAAGTTCCAACCTCCTAATCATATGGTTGGCTCCACTGGCAACCACCCTCTACCCTTAGGTCTTTCCAAAGGTCACCTCATTAACATAGCAAAATACACCTCTGTCACTCTCATCACTTAGGAAATTCCATGGGTTTGAGGAGCTCTGTGCCAGAAATGGTGATGAAGACCAAATATATATTTCTTATCATAAATCACAATATCACAAGATGTAAGGTTATGTGATACATCAAAATGGTTTCAACAATGTATCATTCTCATGACAACAATCAAAATTAATATTTGTCTGCTGCAATCCATTTGTTTACTACCTTGACACACAACTTGAGAGTGCAAAGAAAGTCAAATTGTTAGAAGCTATGTACAAAACAAAACTCACAATATACCAAACATTTCAGGCATGTTATGAAATATCTCTGTCCATTATTGATCTGATACTATTTTATTAAGAAAGTTTATAATAATATGTTAGAAAAGACACTCACTGGCAGAGGAGACCCAAGTCAGACCTTAACACTCCCTGGGTTAGTCATTTAAGTTTCAATCACATCCTCTGGAGGTATTATGGTACCTGTCCCGTCAAATTTGCAGGGTGGTTCTGAGGCCTAAATGAAATTCATGTGAAAAGATATTGAAAAGTCAAAAGTATTATACAAGTCATAGATGATAGTCACTAATAGAATATATTCAGTGGAGTTATAAAATTTTCTGAGAAAAGCTGCAAACTAAATATAAACTGTATTAGAAGCCCAGGAAAGTATTCCCTTGTTCCTGAATGGATAAACTCTTGGCTTCTGGGTGATAATAGAGTAAAGCTAACGTCTATTGAAGAACACTTCCAATAAAACAATTGCAGTCCTGAAAAGAGGAGCCAGAGGCAAAGCACTTAGGGCCAGAGGTATTATTATGTTGCTCTGGGAATACAAGCAGTCCACAGTGGAGCAGGATTTTGGCAGAGGATAAGGAGGAGATTGTTTTGTGTGCAGATTCCTGCTGGATCTGTGACATTTCTGTTCATTACTCATCCACTTTGTAGGTTGGATGACTGCTGTGGCCAGAGAGTCTCTGGAAGAGAAAAAGGAAATAGATGGGCCAAAGATCTTTGATGTATTAGAGTACAATAAATGGCAGCAGAAAATAAACCTTTGTCTGAGGGATGGGGGAGATATGGGGTCAGCACATGCCCTGACAAGCTCTTCCGCTGCTTGAAAATTTTCACACTGGCATTTTCAGAAAGGCTGAGAGTTATTTTCCTGGAGGAATAAAATATTTTCACACTAGTTCACCCAGAGAACAGTTGTTAGATAATTAAGAGGGGTGATACAAGTCAATAATACATAAATAATAATAGCCATTAATTAACAGTAGCTCAAAACTTCATGTATATTTTCATTTAATCATCACAAAAATTCAGATAGGTATCTAATCACCATTTTAAAGCTGAGAGAGTTTACTTACCGAGACTATGGTCACACAGCTAATAATTGGTGGACTATAATTCCGAACTAGATGATTCTGTTCTAGATGTCACGTTCTTTGCCTACCTCCTTGATTCCCAAACACCAATCCTTGGACCACTGTTTCTTAATGTTAAATTTTCACTGGTTTACTGAATATCTTTCAGGGGAATTCATGACTATATGTTTAATAAATCTTGGTGACAAAATTAAAAGTTGGATATTCTATGTCTGCTCTTCCACACTATATTGTAAATTCATGAAATTCAAACATCTCTACTCAATAATGACTATATAAGTAAATGAAAAAACAAATTTTAAATGCTTATAAAATTGCATCTCTGAAAAATATTAGATCTAGGGGCCAAATTATTCCTTCATATCCAAATGTTTAAGTCATTTATTCACTTAAATGTACTAAAACAATAAATACACTAACAGCATGTGAAGAAAGCTTAGCAATAAACATCATTTACAAATTACTGCTATTTAAAGCATTTGCTATTGAGGACAACTCTCACTAATTGTGAAGACTAGAACCCACGTGCCACATGCAGACATCTTTTGAGGTAGCAAAATTTCCTGTCCTTTTTGTTTGAGCACACACAACATTTCCTAGGGTTCTTTCCATGAATTCTTCTTTGTGTGCTTTCACTGGGGCCTTCATCCAATTTGTGGCTGAAAATATTAAAGTGGTTGCTTAGAAACGCTAAAGTTGGAAATTTATGAGTTTTCAAAAGGTTGCATTGAAGTGTAGGGGTAGCATATGGTGATCTGATATATTTTGTTCCCTAGCCAAGGAGAGGGGTAGCCTTCTGTGATCTTTCTAATTATTTCATGGCACTTTAAGATGCCAAGCTGAATTTAGAAAACAGCAAGGCATCAGGGCTAAGGAAAAATAGAATGTACTTTTTGTTTCCAATATTTATGACCAAAGCATTTGGTGTTCATTTTTAAAAAAAATAATTGGATTGGTTTTGGAAATCTAAAGGCAGAGGATAAATTTTATCTAAAGGATAGAGTTAAAGACTCATTATTCTGGCTGAAATAGAAAGGAAGCAAGAAGGCTTGTTGATGTGGAAAGAAAACAGACAACAATAAAATGAAAGTATTTCATAAGGAAGAGTTATGGTCCTAAAAGTAAATCTTAATATATCAAAATCTATTTAATAACTATCTACTGGAAGAGAATTAAAACTATTTTTTCAACAACTCAAGAGGATTGTGGAAATTAGGAGACAGAATCAAGGAGACAAATATAAATAGTAAATTGAAAAACGATTAAGGAATTGAAACCCTGGTAATGCATAGTTGTTAACTTGTGTTATGATATCAACTTAGTCCTGGGGAAACATCATGAAAAATTTGGGTAAATGAGCTAAATAATTCATATTTTTTTTATGCTAAAAGATGTTTACCAAGAGCCAAGTGTCCCGGGAACCATGTCCTAACATGGGATACAGGGATAAACATAAGAGAAAAACATGGACTTTGCCTTCGTAGAACCTACAGTATTTGAGGCACAGACATAGAAGCCAATGTGGAACCCCATATGGAAAGTATAATGGTGTAATGATACAAAATTATGGGGCTTTTTGAACAAAGAGGAACATTTAATATAGCCATGGAAAATTAGGAAGATTTCAGGGTAGGCTAATTACTGTAGCAATTCCAAAATATCAATGGTTTAACACAGTAAGACTTTTTTTTTCCTCAGGCATTTCTACATATTTGATATATTTTGTGGAGCACCCTCAAGGGAAGCTGTGAACTAGGAGTGAAAATAAGTTTGCTGACTGACTTGCCTGTTTATGATACAGCTTATTGGAGGAGATTTCATCTCAGCTGAGCCTTAAAGATGGGAACCTGGTATCCAGGTCAAGAACACTGGGCAAAGACATTCCAGAAAGAAGTACCATGATAAGACACAAATTTTAAAACTTATGGAAAAATTTAAAGACAAACTTTGTTGGACTGTAAATTGCAGGTCATGACTAATGAGAGATGAGGCTCTACTTCTGATGTTTTTTCTTCAGCTACACTTTTCAGTATATCCCATTGCCTACTTGACATTTTCCTCTGATGACTCAAGGGCATATCAAATGCAGCCTGTATAAAACCAACTCCATGGTCTTCTATACTGGCCTTTGCCCTGGTTCCCCTTCAAACCTAGTTCTTCTTCATCTTATCACACAAATAAAAAAAAAAAAAAGTTTGGAAATTATCCTTGACATCTCCTCTCCCTAATTCCAGAAAACTAATCTGTCACCAAATCTTAGGTGCTAAATTCAAACTTTTTCTTGAACTTGTTCATTTCTCTCCATTTCCACTCTACCATTCTACTCCAAGCTAGCATCATCTTCTGCCCTATCTATCACAATAGGCTCCTAACTTGTCTCCACTCTTGGCATCCATTTTTGCCTCTTTTCAGTCTGTTATACACAGTGATCCATTGGAAACCATGCCCATTACACCATGATAATCTGCATTTACTAGGTGCTCACATAGTACTAAGCATTATTTTACATATATTTGCATTGATTGTCTCATTTAGTCCCCATACAGTGATTTATAGTAAGGCCTATTCCCATTTCATTTTATAAATGAAGCAGAAGCTTGGAGGTTTTAGGTTGCTTACCCAATTTCACACAACTGTTAGGCAGAATAACTTTTTAAAATCTAAGTGGTTTTGTTCCTGAGCCTGTGTTTTAAATCACTATGCTAAAATTTCTCTCAGTGTAGACATGTAGAACATTTGTTTATTGATTGAATGAATAAATGAGAAAAAGCAGCAGATTGGCAAGTGCCACATATAATGGAGGGTCATGTTAACACATTTTATTTTGTTCATGTGGTGGAAAGGAAGAGTTAAAATTTTTAAAAAAGCAATGACATAGATCTAGAGATTTGAAAGATGTCTTCATTACATGCATGGAAGATGGACTGGAAGAGGAAAAGATGCAAAGCAGGGAGTAATTTCATTAGAGTATAAAAGAAATTGGCAAGGGGAATATGGACAAAATTATATCAGAGTAGGTTTGAGGTTCTTTCAAGTTTTTGAAGGCATACTCCTTTGTCCTCTTTGTAGTCTCATTTCCTTCCCCAATGCAACATTAGTTGCATCTTTCAAAAACAAGTTCAGTGTCTACTGACTTTAAAATGGTGAAATGAGACCTTATATAGAGAGCTCCCAATAAAGTTCTTCAGGAAAAGGAAATTCGTTTCTTCACCTTCCTCACATTCCATCCTAAAATGACCAGATATGGCAGAGAAATGAATGTAAAGTTACTCCAGTCTTGAGTTTAGAAGAATAAACACAGTTGCAAAAGTATTAAAAGATAAGAATAAAGTGTCCATGCTTGGAGAACTTTACTTTGGTGACTTTTGAAGGTGGAGAAAAGTCAATAAATGTGTTTTAATTTTACCTAAGTTTTGCTTATTCTGTTTAGTTCTGGTCAGAGCTAATGGTTTCAAATGATTCCAAATGGACTCTAAAATTTGGTTAAATATAACCATATATGCAAGTGGGATAGAATCCATATGTCTGTCTGTCTCTTTCTCTCCCTACCTGCCACCACATCTCTCTCTGTCTCTCTCTCTCTGGACCAATAATTAAAATGAATCTCTTAAACAGAATCCATCTTGGAGCATTTATTCTGATACATATGATATGACTCAAGGTATCAGAGTTACATAACATGTGATGAAATATATTGGGCTAAATTTCTAGTTTCTACTTTAAATGCCATAAATCTATTCATATAAATAGGGTTTGAGATAAAATAGGAAACCTAATATATAATAAGCATATTCTATGAATACATCAGAAAATGAAATCACAAAAATGCTAAAGATACAGGTTCTTCAAAAAAAAAATTTTTTTTTTTTTTATAGTAGAGAATCTGGGGAGTAATACAGAAGAGGAGAATGGCAAATACGAAAGGAAATTTCTTCTATGTTCCTGTCTCTGTGAATGCATATTTTTTGTGTAGGGAGAACATTAGCTGAATAATCTACAATTATTCTATTAGCATTAAGCTCATGAGAGAAAAAAAGTGAAAAGAAAACTTGCATGCACTGTTACAATTCTTTCTCTGTATTTTGTACCGACTTTTGATACTTTTATTTTTCTCTCTAGCATAGATAATTTATCTACTACTAATAACATATCCATAAATTCCCATAATCTAAATATTTTCATAATGATCCCAACATGAATGTGATTAAGAATAAATATAGATAAAATGAAAAAAATCATGATAATTTCTTATGTGGGAAAATAAGGGAAGAGAAATTAATGTTTGGACCTTTGACAATGAATAATAATCATAATCAATTCGGAGGGTGGGGGTGGGTGAAATGGGTGAAGGGGGTCAAAAGGTACAAACTTACAGTTATAAAATAAATATATCATGGGGATATAATGTACAGCATGGTGGCTATAGTAAATAATACTGTATTTTATATCTGAAAGCTGCTAAGAGAGTAGATCTTAAAAGTTCTCATCACACCAAAACACATTTTGTAACTACGTATGATGATAGGTGTTAACTAGACTTATTGTGGTGATCATTTCACAATATATACAAATACTGAATCATTATGTTGTACACTTGAAACTAATATAATGCTAAACATCAATATATCTTAATAAAAAATAATAAAATAAAATAAAACATTATGGTCTACAGAGAAAAGTTAATTGGAAGTGTCAAGAACTTTAAATTATTATTAATAAAAGGTAACTTTGAAAAAGATTGAAGATTTTATATAGAAAAGACTCTATTGGAAATAATGCTTTTTTTCCCTGAAATATATCATGACATGCTCTTCTGAGAGACAGATATGGTTGAAAAAACTGTTTAGAGTATGTGGTATATTTACCAAAATTATTTTGGTTATTTTAATTATTAATATCCAGACAGTCAACATACTTTAAAAATTCCTTTATCATACATGGAGATATATTTTCAAAAAGAATTTCAGTTTTGAAAATAGTTTTTGATTTGGAATCGTTTTACAGGATATTCAATAAATAATATTTCAAAATTATGTAATTTTAATTATTTTCAGCATTCTCTATCACCTGTATAATTGCATGGTTTGGACATTAAATTACACTCTCAGAACCTGAGATGCTTCAGATGGTTCTCCTTCCTCCAGTGCAAACTCTCTGCTGCCTCTTTCTGCTTCTACCTGGTCTACTATTACTCCCAGTATGGAAACAGCCCAGGGGTAACAAGGCCAGAGAACTGCAGCCTCTTTCTTTCTTTCTTTCTTTTTATTTATTTATTTATTTATTTATTTATGGCTGTGTTGGGTCTTCGTTTCTGTGCGAGGGCTTTCTCTAGTCGCGGCGAGTGGGGGCCACTCTTCATCGCGGTGCGGCCTTTCTTGTTGCGGAGCACAGGTTCCAGACGCGCAGGCTCAGTAGTTGTGGCTCACGAGCCCAGTTGCTCCGCGGCATGTGGGATCTTCCCAGACCATGGCTCGAACCCGTGTCCCCTGCATTGGCAGGCAGATTCTCAACCACTGCGCCACCAGGGAAGCCCTGCAGCCTCTTTCTTGAACTATGATACCAGAGCTGGGCCCTGTGGGACTGCAGATTTTCATAATGACTTTAGACATCCCCCCACCCAAATTATCAAAATTTCTGGGAAAATATTTGATGCCTCAGAATCAGGGAATTACGCAAAGGGGGAAAGACTAAATCCTGAAGACTCACACTAGGTAAACGTTTATACTCAACATTGTGACTTTGATCTGTGACCATCAAATGATCTTTTGACCTAATACATGAAAAAAGACTTCAAGTATCCAGGAAAACAGTGATGGGGGGAATCCTTGAAAACACACCCACCTTTCCAATTAGCTTATGGAATATGTCTCCATTATTACAAAAAAAAAAATACTTCTATACTTAAATCTGGCAAACAGACAGGACAGACCGATGGACAGGCAAAAATATACACACACAAAATGTGTCTTCTTTTATACTGAATATAAGTGAGAAAATCCTAAATGGTATATAAGTAAAGTAAATAATGGCTAAAAGTAATCAGCCATCTCAACCAAGCAGAGTTCATCCTAGGAAAATTCAAATATAACTCATTCATTTAAATATAATGAATACACACACACACACACACACACACATATATATCACATTAAGAGATACAAATGCTTATCGTATCATCATTTAAGAAGATATCCCAAATATATACTCAGTTCTGATGATTTAAAAATAAAAACTCTTGGAAAAATAGCAATAGGATATTTAAATAATAGATATTTAACCAAAAATCTATATTTTACTTAATAGTGAATCACTAGAATAATTTGGAGTCTGGAAACAAGCTACTTGATTATTATTCTTAAATAGTTTTAAAATAAAATCTAAGTAAAATACAGCGTAAACTTGAAAGAAGAGGAGATTGAGCTATTGTATAGAAGCAATTGCAGGTGGAGATTTTATAAATAGAAAATATAAGGAAATAAATTGAGTAATTCCTATAATTACTAGACAACTTACATGAATTAATAATATAAATAACAAATGTACATAAAGAAAAAATAGCTTATTCATATGAAATCCTGTTAAACCTCATTAAAACCTGCAAAAATAATAATAAGCAATCCATTTCTTATTTGACAGATAAGAATGGATAATAGAATAAATATAAACAAGAAAAAACTATGCAACAGATATTTGATTTTATGTTGGCAAAGTAAAGCGTGGATAGTGTGAACATCAGATCTGCGTAAAAATTTTCAGTGTCCAATCATCTCATCCTGATGGTTTGGACATAACTCACATTTAATTCCCTTCACAATTGTATTCTAGGAGCAGACAACTCAACTATGTCAGGTTGAAAACTCTGTCTTTGCCAGATAGGCTGGACTTGCACAATGCCTGAATGAAAAGGACACTGGCTTAAATATTTATCTCCAAAAGGCAAGCATGGTTAATACATGATTTCAATCTTTACAGACAAGTAAGAAATTCTTTTATGTTAAAAATGCATTTATTCAACAAATATGTCTTGAGTCCTTCCTCCGTGCCAAGCTCTGGAGATTCATGATGAGTTAGAAACAGTCCTTGCCTCAGGGATCCCATGACATTTCTGCATAGAAAGAAATCTAATAAACTAAGTTTAAAATTGAAGACTTCAAGCTTTTCTTATGAATCTAAATAAACCCTTATTCAAGTATAGGTATTACTCTTTCTGGTGGGATTTAGTTATAATATATAGATGGTGAATTTAATAGAAGGATATTAATAATAGACCTGCTCTTTAAGTGACTGTGCCCTGCAAAAGTTGTTGGCATCTATTCTCAAAAAAGGGTAATTTTTATATAAAATTGAATCAGATTAAGAGAGACATGAATACCCTAAGTCATAGATATTTAGGCTATATGTATATTCATTAATAATTATTTTGATATGAAATGAATCTGTCTTGCCTCTGAATATCACTATTACTGTATAGGAGTATCATGTGATAAAGTAACATGCTTGTGTGTGGGGAAAAATGCAGCATGTGTGTCTGGCAGGAGATTGAAGGTTGCAATAAAGGAATAATTGTCATACAAAAGGTTACATTCTAGCGTCTTTTGTTTCTAATGCTGGATGTTATTTTTTCAGACATGCAGCTTTAGCTTTACTTCAGACATTTAACTTTATAATGATATTTGTTATACACTGATAAAAGTGAAAAAATCTATCTGAAAGCTTTATAGGCTGACATATATCATCATTCAACATTAATACATGTATATGTTCAGTTGAATATATCTAAGATGCAAATTTGGAAGTGATATAAAAAGAAATAGGATTGCATATATGATTTTGAACACCTTCGTGCTAAATTTTTCCTGAATTTCAAGCTAATTACTCTTTATGAAGGTCTATAGAATGTGGAAAAATTTATGGTAATCCATAAGCTTGATGGATATGAAATATTGAAAACATTTATGAGGGGGTGTGCATTGAAAAACCTCTATTACTAACTTGATACTCCTTACTAGTGGAATCTTCTAATGATTTTGTAGAATAACTCTTCCTCATTCATTCATCCTACTTAATGCCCTTAAATATAGTTTATATTGGGGGTAAATGTTTGATATTTTTCTCTTTAATAACCAATTTTCAAATTTCAAGGTAGTGAATAAGTACGTTTTTAACCGAATATTATATTCAAAGTATTTTGTTTCATTTCTCCATTTCCTTCTCTAATCAGTCCACTGGTCAATATTAGCCAGACTTTATGTGACTATGATGTGATGGAATATGAAGTACAAAGTACCAGCCATGAAATCTTTCTTTCCCCCTACCCACAGAAAAAAATTGAACTTGAATCTGTATAAGCCTTTACTTCTCATCAACAGAATATATGCGGTCTAAAGGCAAAGAGAGGGGCTTCCCTGGTGGCGCAGTGGTTGAGAATCTGCCTGCCAATGCAGGGGACACAGGTTCAAGCCCTGGTCTGGGAAGATCCCACATGCCGTGGAGCACCTGGGCCCGTGAGCCACAATTACTGAGCCTGTGCTCCTCAACAAGAGAGGCCGCGATAGTGAGAGGCCCGCGCACCACAATGAAGAGTGGTCCCCACTTGCCGCAACTAGAGAAAGCCCTCGCACAGAAACGAAGACCCAACACAGCCATATAAATAAATAAATAAATAAATAAATAAATAAAAACATAAATATATAAAGGCAAAGAGGTGAGTCTGCCCTAATTGAAAGAATTAGGGAGCTAGAACAATAAAATTCAGTGAGTAGACTGTTTACATCCTGATTTGGATAATCCAACTGTATAATGACTTTTTCAATGATAGGGGAAATTTGAAAATAGACTGAACATTAAATAATAGTAAGCAATTATTTTTAATTTTGTTAGGTGTGAAAATGTCATTATGGTTATGAATAAGGAGTCTCCATTTATTTCTATTTAGGTATTATCAGAAGCGTTTAGAGAAGAAATGACAAAAGAAATGACACGATGTCTAGAATTTGTTTTAATATATACCAGCAGACAAATATAAAAGAGAAACAGGAGAACAGATGAAACCATTATAGGAAAATACCAATTGGTGTTGAAGCTTGATGTTGATTTTTTCATATTTTTATACGTTTGAAAAAGTTTATATTGAAATATAAAGAAAATAACATTAAAATAAAGCTCTTTAACAATGTTAGAGCTGCATAATCACCCATTAATATATCTACTATGCAATCATGTAAATGTTGTTGGTGATAGATATACCAAATTGAGAAAGAATATGATAGAGAATAAATAGCAAAACTTTCGAGTGAAACAGATTTGGATGTGATTGCTTGCTTTTATCTTTGCCTACCTAGAGACATTGGGTAAGTTCCTTAGCCTCTCAGGGTTACTATTTCCCCTTATATAAAACAAATATAATGTTTTCTGCATGGCTAAAATAGGATAGTCTCTGAAAATGACTAATAAAATGGGTGGTGGAATGTATACTAAACTCTACAAATGTTTCCCATAGTAATTGTTTCCCATAGTTGTTGATGATGATTATAATGATGATAACGTCGAGATTGTTATATTTCTCATTTCAGAAATCTCATTTGGTCTTGCTTTAAAAATCTGGGTTAAATGAATTTTACATTTGATCTTAACTCTATGGCATTGATATCTCCAGAAAAGAAATCATTTCACACACCTTTCCATAAGAGATAAAGGTCCCAAATAGTCCTTTTTTCAACACATGTTTAATGAGCATCAACTATATACAAGCAGATCCCTACTTTAAGAGTGGGGAATAAAGCACTAAATAAGATAAACAATGCCTCTGTAGTCAAATGATTAATATGCTAGTAGGAATATTGCACTAAGATTGAAAACATATAAATTCAATCATTTGAAGTATTGAAATACATGAAATTCAATAGATTTCAATTAAAGTATAGTAATTTTAGTTATAATCTATGGAGAAGCATTGGGGGGAAAAATATGAGTATGATCAAATTCATACCAAAATCAATATTCACAACTAAAATGAGAGATTCACCATATTTTTCTAAATACCATAACTAACAAAACCCATTTTTTGGTTTATTTACTTTACATTTTCTTATTACATGTTCTATTATTCATTTTCTATGTGTGCCATAAATAAATACAGCAAAATATTTACAAACTATGACAAATTTTAGTTAATTGGTAAAAGTGTACCACTTTATTTTCATTATTTACCTTCTAATCTTACCTGTAATTTTCTTACAAATATTTCTCTGTGTGTTCAAAACTTAAAATACATGGAATAATTTTGAAGATATGTATAATTTTAAGTTTGTGCATCATTTTCAAATTTCTGCAACAAAATTGTTCAATTTTTTCAGCCCAGTTTATGAGACAGCATTTCTGTAGTAACAGAGCAAGCAATTATTTAAAATCTGATCTGTGGTAAGTTTATTAAATTTTAAATGTATTCTACTGTAGAATGTGACTTTCTTTTTCTTCCTTTAAGTAATTTCTCCTTAACCCACCCCAATTTTTAGGAAACCATGAGATTTTCTGTTTTAAAAGAGTCACGTATTTTTTTAATTATAAACCTGAAAGAAAAATATTAAAAAACCCTCTACCCTCTCATAAATATTTATTTTCAATTTACTCACATTATGATCCTGACTACTAGAATATTATGAGCCCAACTGATGTGTCTCTCTTTAACTTTTATCTTTATAAGTACAATTGTTACTGTAGGTCTGTATCATTGTAGGCAACTGTTTATTTTTAAATTTTAAATAAATGTCATGATGATCTCTGTGACATTACAAATCAAGGATTTTCTGTCTTCAATGACTTCCAGGAGTCTTTTCCACAGATATTAGTAAGAGCTTTAGCCATCTGAGCAGGTAACTCTAACTTATTTTATCTGCCAGAAGCAATTTGGATCCAATTTTTCTTCTATAAACTAGTGAGTTTTGCATTATTGAACTTGTCTCATGACTAAAATTTTAAAACAAAGGCTATAGATCTCTGCATCTGTCTGCAGGTTTATGTGTGTCTATGTATGTACATTGCTCCTGGGGGGCCTTCAGGGTTTCCTTTCATCCCCTCTTCTGACACCAGAACTTTTAAAAGATAAACTGAGGAATATCAAAATTTTTAAGAGTTCAACTGAGCAAAAGTTTATTCGAATCAACCAGCACCAAACCAGAAGTTAAGAGCACTTTACTTTACTGTGGGCTTTCAAGAATGAAGAGATTATTATGAAATATACAGAATATTTGTCTTTCTCTGTCTGATTTACTTTAATTTGTATGATAATATCTAGGGGAGGGATAAATTAGGAGTATGGTATTAACAGATACATACTACTATATATAAGTTGGACAAACAAAAATAATTTTCTGTAGAGCACACGGAACTATATTTAATATTTTGTAATAACTTATAATGGAAAAGAATCTAAAAAAGAATATATATATATATATATATATATATAAAACTGAGTCACTTTACTGTACACCTGAAATTAACACAATATTGTAAATCAACTATACTTTAATAAAATTACAAAAAAGTAGGTGGAATAGTTAATTCTTAAAGTATTCATTAGATGACAGGGGCCAGCATTAAGCCTGAGGCTGAAGATTTAAAGGTGAATAAGGAATTCTTTGCCTTATACAGCTTACAATCTAATAGAAATTGTAAGACTCAAAGTGGGAGGTCACATGTGAATTAGGGGAAAATCATAGACCAGAAATCTTGCCCCATCTCTGAGGTTGTACAGCATGTGTTGCAGCTTCATGTATAAAGTTTTCTTGTGATTAGTTCACAAAATAGTTAAACCCTTGCCCTTTCTGAAGGTTGAAACTAGTCTGGATTCATACACCCAAGTCCATTTCACTCTTTCCTTGAATGATTTTAGGAGGACCTCTTTCTTTCTAAACCATCTTATACCCCCAGGAAAGTATTAAAAGCCCTGCTGATGCTGGGGAGCCACAAACTAAGAGAAAAAGTAAAATAGTATTTTAGTTATTGAGCACTGAATCTCTTATGAGATTTGCATACACCTTACAGCACAGATCAGCAGATCAAATTCTCACCAGGCTTTGCAAGGCTCACAATGAGCCACATGCCTGAATTAGCACTGACCGGTTTTCCTCTCTGCATGTGTCCAGTGGACTGTGGTTGGGCTGGGGTAAGGACACATTTATTTGTTTGTTTCTTTTTAAAAAAATAGTTGTGTTTATACATAATAGTTTGTATCTCTTAATCCCCTATGCCCCTCTCCCCACTGGTAACCACTAGTTTGTTCTCTATATCTATTGAATCTGTTTCTTTCTTGTTATATTCACTAGTTTGTTGTATTTTTTAGATTTCACATATAAGTGATATTCTATTGTATTTGTCTTTCTCTGTCTGACTTTTTTCACCTAGCATGATACCCTCTGAGTCTATCCATGTTGTTGTAAATAGCAAAATTTTATTCTTTTTATGGCTGAGTAGTATCCCATTTGTGTGTGTGTGTGTGTGTGTGTGTGTATGTTTTTGCATATATATATATAGTCACATCTTCTTTACGCATTCATCTGTTGATGGAGACTTAAGTTTTTTCCATATCTTGGCAATTGTAAGTAATGCTGCTATGAACATTGGTATGCATGTATCTTTTTCTTTTCTTTCTTTTTTTAAAATTAATTTTTATTGAACTATAGTTGATTAGAACATTGTGTTAGTTTCTGCTCTACAGCAAATTGAATCAGTTATATATATATATATATATATATATATATATATATATATATAGACTCTTTTTTTAGCTTCTTTCCCAGTATAGGTCATTACAGAGTATTGAATAGAGTTCCCTTTTCTACACAGTAGGTGCTTATTAGTTATCTTTTTTATGTATAGTAGTGTGTATATGTCAATCCCAATCTCCCAATTTATCCTTCCTCCCTTACCCCCTGATAGCTATAAGTTTGTTTTCTACATCTGGAACTCTATTTCTGTTTTGTAGATAAGTTCATTTGTACCCAATAGAGCCAATATTTTATAATAACTATAAATGGAATTAATCTTTAAAATTGTGAATCACTATATTGCACACCTATAGTTTATATAATATTGTACATCAACTATATGTCAATAAAAATATTTTTTTAAAACAGAACATCAGTTGCTTCCTGGAGATGGGAGCAGGAATTGACTGAAAAGGCACATGAGGGAAATTTCAGCAGTTGTAGAGGCTTAGGTTGTATTCATTTGCCAAAACTCATTACATGGTACAATTAATATTTCTGTATTCCATAAATTTTACCTAAAAAACAAAAGAACTGTGAACAAATAGTGAAGTTCAAGTTATTGACACGCATACTGAAATGTTTAGGGGTAAAATGCACTGATGTCCACAACTCATTTTGAAATCCATCAAAATGTGAGATGGATTGTAGATGGATAGAAGGATGGATAGGCATGTGATAAAGCAAATAGAGTTAAATGTAAATTATAGAATCTGGGTGATGGGTATATGGATGTTTACTGTGCAATTCTTTTAACTTTTCTATATATTTGAAATTTTTCATAATAAAATGTTGGGTAAAAAACTTGATTCCGAGATAAAAAATAAAAATAAAATTGGTGTGTTTACTAAAATCATGAAAATGTTCAAATACATGTACATAACCTTCTAAAAAATCTGCATATGCAGTTAGAAAATTTTCCTGTACAGATATATACATTAACTCTTCCAGTATTTGCCTTCAAAATAACTATATGAAAGAAAAGACTAGGTAAAATGTACTTAAGAACGTCTACTACCACTCAAATCAAATGGTGAAATGACAAAGAAATTAAGAATTGACCTGATTAACTGTCTTTCATTATTTCAATCCATAAACCACATCCAGGGGACTAAAGGCTCTCCACTAAACATGCTCCCACTTGTGACCCCGTTAATCACACTGTGTGAACAGAGACCTTTCCAAGAAATCAGTGGAAAAAGTCGTCCTAATTTAGCTGAGAAACTGAATGGGTGATGTTTTTTTAAGTATTAAAAGTAAATTAGAGTTAAACTGAAATAAAGTCACTACCATTTATGCAAACAGTATCTGTAATAAAGTGTCAACTTTAGAATGGCCAAGAGGAACTTGCAGATGAAATGAGCACTGGACCACACTTTGACAAAGACTCTTATAAATACTCAGGTATGTAAATGAACTTAGCTCCTACTTTTAATTAGACATTCCTATAAAACTCAGAAAGAATAAAATAGATCCCATCAACATGAAATTTTTTTTAAAAATCAGATGCAAGTTTCCTTTAAATATGTAACTGTAGAAATACTGCTCAAATTAAAAACTTTAATTGAATGCTCCCATTTGCAGATTATTTACAAAAAATATGTTCATGAATATAAAGAAAAACATGAACTGATAAAAATATCAAACACTGCTTAGCAAATTAGAAGAATGGTTTCTTCATATTATTAAACTACTAATTGGCAGTACAATTAAATTATTTTTCTGACTAAATGGGTTTCAGTTTTTCTCTATTTAACATGAAGGCAATAATGAATTAAAGTGTACAAATTACTTGGAGTTCTCAGAAGAAAAGTGCAAAGTGAATATAATCATGAGAATAATCATTAACATTTTAATATTGTATAGTGTCTTGCTGTAAGTTGATCCTTAGTTATTGATTTGATATTTAATATTCTCAGATGATTTTTTTTTAAATCAAGTAACTTGGTCTGGTGATCTTCATTACAATTGAAGCTGGGTCATAAAATTTAGCTTACACTGTACTCAAATGCACAGAGGAAAATTTAATTTATTTATTTTGTGTTTAAGCTAATTTGAATTTCCTCATGGGAGGAAATATAAATAAAGGCCCAATCCATTTTAACTCTTTCCAATGCAATATTATACTCTGTTCCATGTACTGAGCAAGCCTTCATCTTGCCTTCTTCTCCCCTCCTACGCTAACACACAGGTGCACAGGTGAATGAGCCAATGGAAGTGTCTTATATGACTGTGACATCAGAGGGAACAGCCAATCCTAGATCCATGTGGCGTCTTTGTGGTGCTCTTTGATAGGTGGTCTTCTCCCTTGTCTGCCAATAGCTAGGACCTCTTGGGGACAAAGCCTGGGAGGGAAGATTAGGGACACACACATCATTCTCTTCTTGCCCCCCATTGTTCTTCTTACGAACCCGCAAGCTACAACAAGCAGTCTCTTCTTTTACTTTTTTTATACTGTCTCTCTTGTACTGTCTAGCGGTAAGGCCTCTGCCTTCTAGGTTATAGGTGGAAGAGGTAACGGCCCTTCTAAAGGAGATCTCTTAACACTAAGAGCTGGAAAGATCAGTCTTGGGCTTTCATGTGTGAAAGAAGGCAAGGTGGCCACTAGGATATTTGAGGGAAAAAAATCTTAATACAGTCGACTGATCTCCAAGACTATTATAGTCTCACTGAGTAACTCTATCTGCCTCCCAGAAATTGCATATTCATTTATTCTTTTTCTTTTTCATTTTCCCTGTAAGAAATTCTGTTCCCCCTCTAGATAGATGATGCCTCAGGCCAGCAAAGTGAAAGTCAAGTACACAGTAAAGTAAAATAAAAAGCACGTTAATGTTTTTCTAATTAACTCTTGGTATCATACAATCTTTAAGGTGTTTTTAAAACTTGGTTAATTGTGAGGTTTTCTGTTTTGGAAATGTCATGAAATGCATACAGTGGTTCCCCTTAATCTGTGCTGGATATATTCCAAGGCCTGCAGTGGATGACTGAAACCACAGACAGTATTAAACCCTACATATACTATGTCTCTTCTTATACATACACACCTATGATAAAGTTTAATTTATAAACTAGGCACTGTAAGAGATTAACAATAATAACTAATAATGAAATAGAACAATTATAACAATATACGGTAATAAAAGTTATGGAAATGTTGTCTCTCTTTTCTCTCTTGACATATCTTACTGTACAAATGTAATGTCATCGTAACTAATTTTTTCATCCTAAGCACTTGCACATATGGCTGTAACTTTTGCAGTTTGAGGTGCAACAGCAAAACTAGCATGGATGTCTTTTTTCTTCTTTACAATTTCATGGATAGAAGATTCATTCTTAACCGTAGATCTTAACAACCTTAACATGTGGCTTTGTTTTCTTTATTAGGTTGAGAACTTTCAAATTTTCACTTAAAGAAAACACTTAACCACTTCTTTTTGGCATATCCGAATTGCCAGCATCACTGCTCTTATGCTTTGGGACCTTTATTAAATAAAATAAGGGTTACTTGAACACAAACCCTGCAATATCGAGAGAGTCGATCTGATAACTGAGACAGCTCTTAAGTGACTAAACTGTGGGGTACGCTGGAAAAAGGGATAATTAATGTCCCTGGTGGGACAGAGTAGGACCACAAGAGATTTCATCATGCTACTCAGAATGGCATGCAGTTTAAACCGTATAGATTGTTTATTTCTGGAATTTTCCATTTAATATTTTCAGACCGCAGTTGACCAAGGGTAACTGAAACCTCAGAAAGAAAAACTACAGATAAAGGGAGAGGGGAACTGCTATATTTGGTTCAATCTATAATGTAAAAATGCATGTACTCATTTCTCTGTGCAACTCATGTTTCTGAAAATCATACTGTGATCTTACTTTTATTCTATTGATCTCTAACACCTACCTGTTTGCTTCATTATTTATTATGGAAGATAAGACTCAATTTTAATAATATCGATGAAACATTTTTTAATCGGTCTCATTAAAGCCTATTTTCACAGTTTACACAGAGAGATAGTATTTGCATATCAGGTGAATTTCTATAAAATTCGTTCCTATTAAAAAAAAATCCAGATGTGACTTGCTCTGGTTTGACCTTTGCACAATGTCCTTCACCTCCATTCACTCCGTCTCACTTGTTCTCAAAAACTTCTTTTAAAACTTCTTTTTGTTTTAAAAACTTCTTTTTGTGATAATAAAAATACTTTCTAATAAAACAAATAAATGTTTCCTATCTGAATGTCTATTTTATGATTCTGCCCAATAATACTCATTCTGTTGTCTCTATTGTTCCAAATCCCATGATTCAGCTTCTCATTTTCTTCTCTTTTTGAGTTATTTGGTCCCTTATTCATTTTTTTTTGTTTGTTTATAAACCTTCCTAAGGTTTTTGTACTTTATTAAGTATTTAGTCTATTATGTCTCACGCAAATTTATTTCTAACTCCCCTACACTTTTATCATGGGATTCTATTTGACATTGAGGGTGTTGATGTACAATTTGTAATTCGTCATAGTTATGATGTATGTTTTTATGTCTGATTTGTATAGAAACCTCCTAAAAGCATGAATATCATCTATTTATTTTATACACATACAAACATTAACAGAAATTCTCTAATCTCTCTCCAGAATGTTTAGGATTATTTATTACTGTAAACAAAGTACGTATTCTGGGGAGTTTAAAATTCATCACTATTACCAACACAAGGTACAAAGAGCATTCTAGATTCATAGTACCTAATTTCAAAGAGCTTTTTACATGCTGTTGCTTCTATCTAAACTGCCCTTCCCAGCCATGCAAGTGTAAGACTGTCCTTGAAAACTCAGCACAATGCCATTTCCTTTATAAAACTTCTCTTGTTCACCTCCCTCCCAACAACCAACCCATCTTCCATATCCCACTTTTGATCAATGCCAGATGCTTATCAAAGCTCACCACCCAATAGCATGTGTTTTATAATGTAATGTATTTTTCTTGCTACACGTCTGCTCTTCTTCCAAGTCTATAAGTGTTCAGCCCAGCCACTGTGGGGTTATTCATCTTTGTACCACCAGTGACCAGAATAAAGTATATATTCAGTAAAAACTGAATAAATCATTGGGATCATATTAAGCTATTTTTGTAAGGTGGGATTTGGTTATAGTCAGTAGTCAAAGGAAATCTTCACAATGGAAATCTACTGTACATTCTGCTTCCTCACATTTATAGCTTGTTTCCTTCCCTTACTCACATTTATACATACTCAACCGCATTTGTTATTTCATATATATCTGGCCCTTGGCTGTGTAAATTTTTTTGGAAGCACAATGCAGTAAATTGACGGTGGGAAAAAACAGTGCTGATAACTAGGTTACCTTCTCTTGGTTGACATTTTCTTGGTGAGATAATGGCAAGACCTAGGCAGTTCTCTGTGGATATTTAAAACATGTTATCTGGTCACTTTGGAATACCCTTAAACTTACAGATAGAGTTGTAAACATATTGTAAAAGTAGAGGCTTCAAATTTTATTCTCAACTTTAGCATGAGACTTACTCTTTAATATTTAGAACAAAGAATAAGACATAAATGTTAACTACAATATCCTAGTTTTGTTTAAAATGACAAAGAATTTTTTTAAATGAGAAGTAAACATTCAGTAATATTGATAATATGTAAAGTTTGGGTATAGAAGAGATGTTCATTTCCACCAATATGGCAAACTAGATTTTTTGAAAATCTTAACAGGAGAAGAGAATGATAGATAAAACATAATATGTAATGCATGTAAAATAATGTACAACACATACACATTTAAATAAAACCCAGAGAACTTGCAGACACTTCAACTGGCCCCAGCATGAGTAAGTGTGCCCCAAGCAGCTGCTGCTTTTGCTCCCTCCCACCTGGGCAAGGAACAGACACCAGAGGGTGGCACACTCACAGAGGGGGGGTCAAAACCAAAGCTGAGCCTCAGGGATGGTGTGACTAAGGAAGAAGAATGGAAATCTTCCCATGCAGCTGCACAAGCTGCGGGTTAAATCCCTGAGATCAGCTGGGTAAATCCTGTGTCTGTGGAATACCTGAAGAGACAGCTAGTGTTTCAACATTTAAGACTGTTCTAACCTTCATGGCACTGGACTCTGGGGACAAGTACACTAGGGAATTGGGCCTGGTCAGAATCTGAGCTGGCTCAACTGTGCTCACAGCAGGTCCAGAGACCTACCTAGAGGTATTGAAAGGCCTCCTAGGGAGGTGGGGATTGACTCTGGCTCACAGTGGGAGCAAGGACACTGAGAGAGGAGGCCTGAGGAAAATATTCTTAGTACTAATATTAGTTTCTTCTTTGTTTTGTTTTGCTCAGTTGTTGATGTTGTTGCTTTTATTATTTTTTATCTTATATTTTAAAAATATTTTTTAATATGTAAATTTTTTTATTTTTCTATTTTTATTTTTTTGCTGCTTTGTGGTTTTCTCCTTATTTTTGTTCTTTGTTATCTGTTTTTTATTCTCTTTTTCTTTTTTTCATTGTTTTTATATATATATTTTATGTTCTCTTTGCTTTTTTTGTTGTCTGTTTGCTTTCTGTTTTTGTTTTATTTTTCATTCTTTATTATTTTTGTTAGTTTAGTCCTTATTGACTGTTCTCATATTAGAATTCTTTTCTTTGTTGGTCTGTTCCCTTTTTTTTCTCTCTCTTTTTTCTGAGTGTGTGTGTGTTGTGCTGTTGTTGCTGCTGTTTGTTTGCTGTTGTTTTTGCTATTTGTCTTGGGTTTTGATAGTCTGTTTTATTTTCTTTCCATTTTTTCTTTCCTTCTCTCTTTTCTCTTGGGCTGCAATGTGCACCTTGTGAGCTCTTGGTTCCCTGGTCAGGGGTTGAGCCTGGATCTCAGGGGTGGGAGAGTAGAGTCCAGGATCCTGGACCACCAGAGAATTCCCAGGTCCAGGGAATATTAATAGGCATGCATGCTCCCAGAGGTATCCATATCAACACCAAGACCAAGCCCCACACAACTTCCTGCAGGCTCCAGTGCTAGATACCTCATGCCAAACAACCAGCAAGAAAGGAATACAGCCCCACCCATCAGTAGACAGGCTGCCTAAAGCCATACTAAGCTCACAGACACCCCAAAACACATCACCCGACAAGGGCCTGCCCTTCAGAGGGAAAATACTTAACTCCACCCACCAGAGTGCAGGAACCAGGACCTCCCACCAGAAAGCCTACACAAGCCCCTGGACCAACCTCACTCACCAGGAGGCAGACAACAGAAGTAAGAGGAACTACAACCCAGCAGGCTGTGGAAAGAAGACCAAAAACATAGTAGGTTTAGATAAAATGAGATGACAGAGAAATGCACTGCAGATGAAGAAACAAGGTAAAATCCCACAAGACCAAATAAATGAGGAAATAGGCAATCTACATGAAAACAAATTCAGAGTAATGATGATAAAGATGATACAAGAGCTTGGAAATAGAATGGAGGTACAGACCGAGAAGATTAACAAGGACCTAGAAGAACTAAAGAACAAACAATCAGTGATGAACAACATAATAACTGAAATGAAAAATACACTAGAAGGAATCAACAGTAGAATAACTAAGGCAGAAGAATGAATAAGTGAACTGGAAGATAGAATGGTGGAAATAACTGCTGAAGAGCAGAATAAAGAAAAAATAATGAAAAGAATTGAGGACAGTCTCAGAGACCTCTGGGACAACAGTAAACACACCAATATTCAAATTATAGGCATCCCAGAAGAAGAAGAGAAAGGGAAAGGGCCTGAAAAAATATTTGAAGACATTAGAGTTGAAAAATTCTCTAACAAGGGAAAGGAAATAGTCAATCAAGTCCAGGAAGCACAGAGAGTTTCATACAGAATAAACCCAAGGAGAAACACACTGAGACACATATTAATCAAACTAACAAAAAATAAATACAAAGAAAAAATATTAAAAGCAGCAAGGGAAATGAAAAAAATAACCTAGGAGAGAATCTCCATTAGGTTATCAGCTGATTTTTCAGCAGAAACTCTGCAGGCCAGAAGGGAGTGGCAGGACATACTAAAAGTGATGAAAGAGAAAAACCTACAACCAAGACTACTCTACCCAGTGAGGATCTCATTCAGCTTCAACGGAGAAATCAAAAGCTTTACAGACAAGCAAAAACTAAGAGAATTCAGCACCACCAAACCAGCTTTACAACAAATGCTAAAGGATCTTCTCTAGTGGGAAATACAAGAAATGAAAAAAGACCTACAAGAATAAACCCAAAACAAATAAGAAAATAGTAATAGGAACATGCATATCTATAATTACCTTAATTGTAAATGGATTAAATGCTCCAACCAAAAGACTAGCATAATGGATAAAAAAAAAAAAAAAGTCTGTATATATACTGTCTACAAGAGACCCACTTCAGACCAAGGGACACATACAGACTGAAAGTGAGGGGATGGAAAAAGATATTCTACGTAAATGAGAATCAAAAGAAAGCCGGAGTAGCAGTACTCATATCAGATAAAATAGACTTTTAAAATAAAGACTATTACAAGAGACAAAGAAGGTCACTACATAATGATCAAGGGATCAATCCAAGAAGAATATGTAACAACCATAAATATCTATGCACACAACATAGGAGCACCTCAATACATAAGGCAAATACTAACAGCTATAAAAGGGGAAATCGACCATAACACAATAATAGTGGGGGATTTTAACACCTCATTTACACCAGTGGACCGACCATCCAGACAGAAAATAAATAAGGAAACAGAAGTTTTAAATGACACAATAGACCAAATAGACTTAACTGCTATTTATAGGATGTTCCACCCAAAAGTGGCAGAATACACTTTCTTCTCACATGCTCACAGAACATTCTCCAGGATAGATCACATCTTGGGTCACAAATCAAGCCTTGGTAAATTTAAGAAAACTGAAATCATATCAAGCATCTTTCTGACCAGAATGCTATGAGATTATAAATCAATTACAGGAAAAAAACCATAAAAAGTACAAACACGTGGAGGCTAAAAAACACACTACTAAAGAACCAATAGATCACTGAAGAAACAAAAGAGGAAATCAAAAAATACCTAGAAACAAATGACAATGAAAACACGATGACCCAAAACCAATGGGATGTAACAAAAGCAGTTCTAAGAGGGAAGTTCATAGCAATACAATCCTACCTCAAGAAACAAGAAAAATCTCAAATAAAAAGCCTAACCTTCCACCTAAAGCAACTAGAGAAAGAAGAACAAACAAAACCCAAAGTTAGTAGAAGGAAAGAAATCATAAATATTGGAGCAGAAATAAATGAAATAGAAATGGAGAAAACAATAACAAAGATCAATAAAACTATAAGCTGGTTCTTTGAGAAAATAAACAAAATGAATAAACCTTTAGCCAGACTCATCAAGAAAAAAGGGAGAGGACTCAAATCAACATAATTAGAAAGGAAAAAGAAGAAGTTACAACTACACCAGAGAAATACAAAGGATCATAGGAGAGCATTACAAGCAAATATATGCCAATAAAATAGACAACCTGGAAGAAATGGACAAATTCTGAGTAAAGTACAACCTTCCAAGACTGAGCCAGGATGAAATAGAAAATATGAACAGACCAATCACAAGTAATGAAATTGAAACTGTGATTAAAAATCTTCCAACATACAAAAGTCCAGGACCAGTTGGCCTCACAGGTGAATTCTATCAAATAAGTAGGGAAGAGCTAACACCTATCCTTCTCAAACTCTTCCAGAAATTGCAGAGGGAAGAAAACTCCTACACTCATTCTATGAGGCCACAATTACCCTGACACCAAAACCAGACAAAGATGTCATAAAAAAAGAAAACTACAGGCCAATATCACTGATGAACATAGATGCAAAGATCCCCAACAAAATACTAGCAAGCAGAATCCAACAGCACATTAAAAGGATCATACACTATGATCAACTGGGGTTTATCCCAGGGATGGAAGGATTCTTCAATACATGCAAATCGATCAATGTGATACACTATATTAACAAATCAAAGAATAAAAGCACATGATCGTCTCAATAGATGCAGAAAAAGCTTTCAAAAAAATTCAGCACAGGAACCTACCTCAACATAATAAAGACCATATATGACAAAGCCACAGGAAACATCAATGGTGAAAAACTGAAAGCATTTCCTCTAAGATCAGGAAAAAGACAAGGGTGTGCACTCTCACAACTATTATTCAACATAGTCTTAGAAGTCCTATCCACAGCAATCTGAGAAGAAAATGAAATAAAAGGAATTCAAATTGGAAAAGAGGAAGTAAAACGGTCACTGTTTGCAGATGACATGATACTATACACAGAAAACCTTAAAGATGCCACCAGAAAACTACTAGAGCTAATCAGTGAATTTAGTAAAGTTGCAGGATACAAAACTAATACACAGAAATCTTTTGCATTCCTATACACTAACAATGAAAGATCAGAAAGAGAAATTAAGTAAACAATTCCATTTACCACTGCAACAAAAAGATTAAAATACCTATGAATAAACCTAGCTAAGGAGGCAAAGACCTGTACACAGAAAAGTATAAGATACTGATGAAAGAAATCAAAGACTACACAAATAGATGGAGAGATATACCATGTTCTTGGATTGGAAGAATTAATACCGTGAAAATGTCTATACTACCCAAAGCAATCTACAGATTCAATGCAATCCCTATCAAATTATCAATGACGTTCTTTACAGAACTAGAACAGAAAATTTTACAATATGTATGGAAACACAAAAGACTCCAAATAGCCAAAGCGATCTTGAGAAAGAAAAACCAACTGGAGGAATCAGGCTCCATGATTTCAGAATATGGTACTGGAACAAAAACGAGAAATCAAGACAGTGTGGTACCACACAACAACAGAAATATAGACCAATGGAACAGGATAGAAAGCCCAGAGATAAACCCACACACCTATGGTCACCTAATCTATGACAAAGGAGGCAAGAATATACAATGGAGAAAAGACACTCTCTACAATAAGTGGTGCTGGGATAGCTGGATAGCTATATGTAAAAGATTGAAATTACAATATTCCCTAGTGCCATACACAAAAATAATTCAAAATGGATTAAAGACTTGAAAGTAAGCCTACCCACTTTAAAAATCTTAGAAGAAAACATAGGTAGAACACTCTGACAAGAGTGCTCACAGCAAGCTCTTTTCTGACCCACCTCCTAGAGTAATGAAAATAAGAACAAAAATAATCAAATGGGACCTAATGAAACTTAAAAGCTTTTGCATAGCAAAGCAAACCATAAACAAGATGAAAACACAACCCTCAGAATGGGAGAAAATATTTGCAAATAAAACAACTGACAAAGGATTAATCTCCAAAATATACAAACAGCTTACGCAGCTCAATATCAAAAAACCAAACAATCCAATCCAAAAATGGGCAGAAGACCTAAATAGACATTTCTCCAAAGAAGACATACAGATGACCAGCAAACACATGAAAAGATGCTCAACATCACTAGATATTAGACAAATACAAATCAAAACTACGAGGTATCACCTCACACCGGTCAGAATGGCCATCATCAAAAAATCTACAAACAGTAAATGCTGGAGAAGGTGTGGAGAAAAGGGAACCCTATTGTACTGTTGGTGGGAATGTAAATTGACACAGCCACTATGGAGAGCAGTATGGAGGTTTCTTAAAAAACTAAAAATAGAACTACCATATGATCTGGCAATCCCACTACTGGGCATATATCCTGAGAAAACCATAAGTCCAAAAGATACATGCAACCCAACGTTCATTGCAACAACATTTACAATAGCCAGGACATGGAAGCAAGCTAAATGTCCATCAACAGAGGAATGGATAAAGAAGATGTGGCACATATATACAATGGACTATTACTCAGCCATAAAAAGGAATGAAATTGGGTCATTTGTAGAGATGTGGATGGACAAAGAGAGTGTCATACAGAGTGAAGTAAATCAGAAAGAGAAAAACAAATATTGTTTATTATTGTATTTATGTGAAACCTAGAAAAATGGTATAGATGACCTTATTTGTCAAGCAGACATAGAGACACACACATAGAGAACAAATGTATGGATAACAAGGGGGAAAGGGATGGAGTGGGAGGAATTGGGAGATTGGAATTGACACATATAGACTATTAATACTATGTATAAAATAGACAACTGATGGGAACATACTGTATAGCACAGGGAACTCTACTTAATGCAGTGTGGTGTCCTAACTGGAAGGGTAATCCAAAAGGGAGGGAATATATGTATATGTATGGCTGATTCATTTCATTGTGCAGTAGAAGTTAACACAACATTGTAAAGAAACTATACTCCAATAAAAAAAAAAAAAGTATTTTGGTTCAATAAATAAATAAATAAATAAAACCCTGAGCTGAGCTGAATTTACTAGGACCGAAAGGATGGCCCTAAGAATCAAAAAGAAAAATAAAACAACTTGACAAGAAAATATGTGAGATGGTGCTAGGACTTGCCAGTGCTTGCAATTCTGAAAGTGCTTGCTAGTCTGGGTAATGAAAGGATTGAGTTTTAAAGCCCATAAAGGAACAAAAAAGAGAGTTGTAATTGAGACCCAATTTAGTTTACCTAGTAATGCCAGAACTCTAAAATAGCTACCTATAGTGAAGTGGTAGACTAGAAAAAAATCCATCCTCTGGAAAGAGAGATGACTTGAAAGACTGATTTTTTTTTTGACCTGCTCTATAGGTGGGACTTTTTTTTTCATGTGATAATTTATAAATATAGGGTTGAGATTTAAATTTATACTACTTATCTAATCTGGGAATATTCATATATGACAAATTAACTTAAAAGTGTTCCAAGTCCCATAACATCCCTGGGGAGACTTTTAAAACAAACAAAAACTTTACTAAAGATCTGTTTTCAACCCAAGCTATTGATAAGTTTAAAAGATAAAGCCCCACTGACGATACTTGTTCAGTCCAAAAGTACAAGAAACAACACAAAGAAACAATTCAATATGAGCAAGATTCAGTAGATAAAGTGTCCTGATCTTGTTGCATAATAAAAATATTGGAGAGAAGCTATTAAATAAATATTTTTCACATGAAAAAAATCATAAGAAAATAATTTACAAAAAATAGGAAGTGAGCAAGACACTATGACCAACAGACAGATCATCTTGAAAAAAAAATCGAACATTGAGAAATTTAAAAAATATTTTCCTTAAAATTACACATGCTGGTAAGATGATTATTTAACAGGTATTATATATTGAAGATATTATTCAGAAAGAGAAATTCAGAGATAAATATATTGAAAATCTAAGACATCAGTCAGATAAACTGGGAAATTAAAAATTCATTTCATGGAAATTCCATCGCTGAAGACAGAAAGTAAAAGTGGCTGTTCGAAATATAATGTCTGAGAATTTTACAGAGTAGATGAAAGACATGAATCTTCTGATTTATGAAACATTGGAAAGAGGGTAAGTAAAAAGAAAATTACAAATATGAATTCAAGTAGAAGTTAAACAGCAGAATATAAAATAAAGAAAGAAGATCTGAAAAGTGGTCAGAAGAAAAATACACTGTTTACAAAAGGACAGCAACTAGATTGGCAGCATTAAAAGAAACCAGAATATGACAGTATGTTCAAAATGCTGGGAGAATAGCATTTTAAATATAGGCAGCTAAGCTATCTTTTAGGATAAATAAAAAAAAAAAATTCTAGACAAAAACAAAGAGTTTTCCGCCAGCAAAACCTTGCTGAAAGAAATTTTCAAAAGGATATTCTTCAAGAAGTAAAAATGAACTCAGAAGTAAGATGTGAGATGGAAGATGAAATGGTTGTGTTGTCGTAAAATACATCAATGAAGCCAATAAAATAGAGAATCAAGAAACAGACTGCTACACAACATTGTAACTCAACTATACTTTAATAAAAAAAGAGACTGCACTTATATAGTCTAATGTTTTATGAAAAAGGTGACATTGCAGAACAATAGAGAAGGTGATGAGTCAGTTGGATATCCATATGGAAAATTTATATCTCGACATCTACCTCACTCCATACACAAAATTTAATATCAGATTAATTGAACATGTAAAAAGTAAAATAATAAAGTTTCTGAAAGAAAATGTAGCAGAATATCTCCATGACCTTGGAGTTGGCAAAGTCTTATTAAACAGAACATAAAGAAATAAGTGATAAACTAGATTCTATTAAAATTAAAAATTCTTGTTCAACAAAAGATACCATTAAGAGAGAAAAAGACAAGCTACACAGTAGAGCAAGTTATGTGTAATACCTACATGTGGAAAATGACACATTCAGAATAAAAAAAAATAACTTCTATAAATCAGTTACAAAAAGACAGAAAAGCTAACAGAAAAATTGGCAAAAGAGCCCTTCCAAAAAAGACCAAATGATCAAAAAAAGATAAGAAAAGTGTTTATCTTCACTAATTATGAGTTCATGCAAAATTAAAACTGCAGTGAGTTATCATTATATCCATAGTATAATGGTTAAAATGAAAAAGACTGATATACCAAGTGTTGAAAATATTGTGAAGCAACCAGAACTCTTATAGTGTTAATGGGAAAATAAATTAGTACAACCACTTTGGAAAATTGTTTGGTTGTAGCTATAAAGTTTAGTATACGTACATCTTAGGCCCCAGTGATTTTGAATAAGTGTCAGTTCACTTACTGCTAAAATGAAGGTAATAATATCTATTTCACAAGGCTATTGAAAGTCTGAAATTAAAAAGTGATGTTAAAAAAATGGAACAACCTTTAGTTTGCTGTACTATTCATCACAGTGTAATTATAATATTTTGCAATCTCTGGGTGCTTAAAAATTGATTGAATCAAATGTTTTGTAGCTATTTATAGAAAATTTCTTCTTTTATTAAACCATGGAGGAGACAAAGTTTTGCTTCAGTGAAAAACAGAGTAAAAGCCAGCATCAGTGCAAGTCTCTGAACTACTCTTTCCATTATCATGTTTAGGTGCCTGGATCTCAAACTCCAGCTTTGTAACTTACTAGGAGTATGATTTATGTCCAATTACTTAATCTCTCTGACCCTGTTTATTTTCCTCCCTTATAAAATGGAGATAATATGTCTAGCACATTATAAACATTCAACAAGTATTCGCTTTTTACTATTTAGTAGTGTTAGAGATGAGTATCATAAAAAATGTTTAACTTTCCAAGTTCATTATAACAAGAAAATAACTGTCAAAGTGAGTGAATAAGCAAAGAATCAAACAAAACCCAGAAATGTCTTGTGGTACTTAGAATGGATTCTTAGAAATCATAAAAAAATATAATATACTCAACTCTAAAATATACTTAATTAGAGTTCATAAATATTCAATATATGTATAGGAAAAGACATATTTTCTTGGGTACATTCTTATTTATTTTTCCTTTTTGTTTCCCAAGTCTTAAAAGAGATTTGATCTAATTCACACTGATATTTCAGTAAAGAGTTATACGGGGTTTTTTTTTGTTTGTTTTCTGTGTGTGTGTGTCTGTGTTTGTGTGTGTTTTGGCTATGTTGGAATGATTAGATGAATCAAAGATTGTGAGCTTTAACCAATTTTTAATCAAATATGTTACTGCTTAAACTCTTTACTCCAGATGACATCACTGTCATGTAATGTCAGCTTTCAAATTTGCAAATGTGATATCTTGGTGGAAAAACATCTTAGGAAGTTAGTTTTATGTAGGTGCTCCCAGAGGTTCTGTGAAATTCATTTTGACCTGGGTGTGGAGGTGTTGGAGAGAGAAGGCAGATATCTCAGGTCTCATACCCAGTTTAACTAGAATGGTTCTTTTATTTATCTCTTTACATACTGAGCTTCCTTACATAATAGGATGTGGGGAAGATATTCATAGGATCATTTTAACAGGTTGCTTAGGCAATTCAGTAGTAAGAGAAGGGCATACTTAACTGTTTTGTGTAAGAAAGAAAAAAAATACTTTTGTACTGTAGAGAAACCTGTAAAAGGTGGGTGAGAAGATAAGGAAGGAGAGAGAGAAAAGCAGAATAGAAGCTGAGATTGGGTGAAGGTGGGTCACTGAAGGTTCCATGTGGTGAAAGGACCAAATGGTGATACCTACTCTTCCATTGGAAATTATAGGGTTTCTGTGACGAAAGAAAGATCTAGCTCTACTCATTTAGTGAGTAGAACTTAGTAAGTGATGGATTTTCCTTATAATTTATATTACTAACAGGGCTGAAAAGATGTTTGACACTGTACTTAAATGACAGTTCTCTTGGAAAGGGGCACTGAGGTAGAGAACTCCATAAAAATGTTATCACAGACATTTGTATAAATCCAAGAGGAGAGTCTGACTTCCATGGTGTGTAGAATTTTAGGGCTTGGAAATGTTGAACCAACAGATCTAGAGTGTCCAACTGGAATCTGGGCTACATGGATAATTTTTCATCTGGAGAAAGAATTTTGTGCTTAGTTGGAAAACTTTTCTTATAGTAAATGTTTCTTATAATTACATCCTGTTTTGGACACAGAAAGAAGGTATACCACTTTCCATATACCACAAAAATTTTTATTGAAGTCAAATTTACTGTGAGAATCACAAAACTTTGATTTAACCCAGCCCTTTTCTGGATGGATGGGAGGAAATATACATACTACTGAATTGGAGATCATAGTCACAAAAGAATTGTTGATTTCCAAGAACTAACTAATAAGACCAAGGAGGACTCTTGCCAGAGAACCTTTAAACTACTTCACACATCAGCAAACTTTTGCTATAAGGTGTGGTATTCCCAAGTGTGCACTATTTGCTATTGAACAGATAGCTTCACTGTTCTAGGCCACTTCATGGGTCAAAGTATGAGTCTCTGCTAAAAAATTAGTAGGGTAAAGGATTGATGGTCAGTACTCATTTATTGAATGAATAATTGCATGGATAAAAGAATGCCATTTAAAGCTTTGCAAATATCACATTCTCTATTGCTAAAATCTTTCTAACCTATTTTTCAGAGATTCTTTAATCACTAAAGGAGAAATATAAATGTAAATTTTATAATGGTAGTACTTTGTTAATTGTGAAGGTAAAAACACTATTTAGTAACACCACTTGTGATAGTAGAATATAGATATGAAACTAAATAATAGTCACATAAGGTCACTTATAGTGGTTATGATTAGAGGGCCTGTGGATCCTATTTGTATGGCATATAAGGAACCTTCTAAGTAAAAACTCATCCTAAGAAAGAATCAGAAAAATAAACCTGAGAATAGGCAGAGATTTAAAAAGATTGGCAATTTGGGGCCTGTGTTGATATTAACCTTTACCCTTTCTTAATGCTTTCCTTTCCCCCTTCTATTTGTTCCAGGTATTTGAGCCAGAGTACAGAGGAGTGGTAATTAAAAAATATATTTGAAATAGCTACTTCATTAAAATGTCTGTTAGGGAGGAACTTCAAAATGACAGAGGAGTAAGACATGGAGATCAACTTCCTCCCCACAAATACATCAAAAATACATCCATATGTGGAACAATTACTATAGAACACCTACTGAATGCTGGCAGAAGACCTCAGACTTCCCAAAAGGCAAGAAACTCCCCACGTATCTGGGTAGGGCAAAAGAAAAAAGAAAAAACAGAGACAAAAGAATAGGGATGGCACTGGCCCTGTTGGGAGGGAGCTGTGAAGGAGGGAAAGTTTCCACACACTAGGAAGCCCCTTCACTGGCAGAGATGGGGGTGGCTGGGGGAGAAGCTTCGGAACCATGGAGGAGATCACAGCAACAGGGGTGCAGAGGGCAAAGCAGAGAGATTCCCACACAGAAGATCAGTGCTGACAACCACTCCAGCCTGAGAGGCTTGTCTGCTCCCCTGCTGGGGTGGGTGTGGACTGGGAGCTGAGGATCGGGCTTCAGAGGTTGGATCGCAGGGAGAGGACTGGGGTTGGCTGCGTGAACACAGCCTGAAGGGGGCTAGTGCGCCACAGCTAACCGGGAGGCAGTCCGGGAAAAAGTCTGGAACTGCCTAGAGGCAAGAGACAATTGTTTGCTTGTGCGTGAGGAGAGGAGATTCAGAGCACCACCAGAGATGGGCACGAGCCACAGCTATCAGCACGGACACCAGAGATGGGCATGAAAAGCTAACACTGCTACTGCAGCCACCAAGAATCCTGTGTGCAAGCACAGGTCACTATCCACACCTCCCTTCCTGGGAGACAGTGCAGCCCACGACTGCCAGGGTCCCATGATCCAGGGACAACTTCCCTGGGAGAACACACGGCACACCTCAGGCTGTTGCAAAGTCATGTTGGCCTCTGCTGCCACAGGTTTGACCCGCATTCCATACCCACATTCCCTCCTGTCTGGACGAAGAACAGAAGCCAGAGGGCGACCTACATGCAGCTGGGGTACAAATCCAAAGCTGAACCACAGAAGCTGTGTGAACAAAGAAGAGAAAGGGAAATTTCTCTGTGCAGCCCCAGGAGCAGTGGGTTAAATCTCTACAATCAACTTGACATACTCTGCATCTGTGGAATACCTGAATAAACAATGAATCATCCCAAAATTGAGGTGGTGGACTTTGGGAGCAACTGAAGACTTGGGGTTTGCTATATGTGACTGACCAATTTATAATTTTTATGTTTTTCTTAGTTTAGTTTTTAGCACTTGTTATCATTGGTGGATTTGGCTATTGGTTTTGTTGTTCTCTTCTTTTTTTTTTCTTGTATTACTTTTTAAATTTTTTTATTTTAAAAATATTAAAAAAAATTTTTATTTTAATAACTTTATTTTATTTTGTTTGTTTTTTCTCACTTTCTTTTTCTTTTTCTCCCTTTTCTTCTGAGCCGTGTGGCTGACAGGGTCTTGGTGCTCTGACCGGATGTCAGGCCTGAGTCTCTGAGGTGGGAGAGCTGAGTTCAGGATGCTGGACCACCAGAGACCTCCCAGCCCCAAGTAACATCAATCAGTGAGAGCTCTCCCAGAGATGTCCAACTCAATGCTAAGACCCAGCTCCAATTAATGACCAGCAAGATCCAGTGCTGGAAACCCCATGCCAAACAACTAACAAGACAGAAACACAAACCCACCCATTAGCAGAGAGGCTGTCTAAAATCACAAAAATGTCACAGACACCCCAAAACACAACACGGAACGTGGTCCTGCTCACCAGAAAGACAAGATACAGACTCATCCACCAGAACACAGACACCAATTCCCTCCACCTGGAAGCCTACACAACCCACTGAACCAACCTTAGCCACTGGGGACAGACACCAAAAACAACGGGAAGTACGAACCAGCAGGCTGCGAAAAGGAGACCCAAAACACAGTAAATTAAGCAAAATGAGAACAGAGAAATACACAGCAGATGAAGGAGCAAGGTAAAAACCCACCAGAGCAAACAAATGAAGAAGAAATAAGCAGTCTACCTGAAAAACAATTCAGAGTAATGATAGTAAAGATCCAAAATCTTGGAAATAGAATGGAGAAAACACAAGAAATGTTTAACAAGGACCTATTAGAACTAAAGAGCAAACAAACAATGATGAACAACATAATAAATGAAATTAAAAATTCTCTAGAAGGAATCAATAGTAGAATAACTGAGGAAGAAGAACAGATAAGGGACCTGGATGATAAAATAATAGAAATAACTACCACAGAGCAGAATAAAGAAAAAAGAATGAAAAGAATTGAGGACAGTCTCAGAGACCTCTGGGAAAACATTAAATGCACCAATATTTGAATTATAGGGGTCTCAGAAGAAAAAGAGAAAAAGAAAGGGACTGAGAAAACATTTGAAGAGATTATAGCTGAAAACTTCCCTAATATGGGAAAAGAAATAGTCAATGAAGTCCAGGAAGCATAGGGAATCCCATAAGGATAAATCCAAGGAGAAACATGCCAAGACACATATTAATCAAACTATCAAAAATTAAATACAAAGAAAAAATATTGAAAGCAGCAAGGGAAAGGGAACAAATAACATACAAGGGAATCGTCAGAAGATTAACAGCTGATCTTTCAGCAGAAACTCTGCAAGCCAGAAGGGAGTGGAAGGACATATTTAAAGTGATGAAAGGGAAAAACCTACAACTAAAATTACTCTACCCAGCAAGGATCTCATTCAGATTTGACAGAGAAACTAAAACCTGTACAGACAAGGAAAAAAGCAAAAACTAAGGGAATTCAGCACCACCAAACCAGCTTTACAACAAATGCTAAAGGAACTTCTCTATGCAGGAAACACAAGAGAAGCAAAGTTCTACACTAACAGACGGAAAACAATTAAGAAAATGGTAATAGGAACACACATATCGATAATTACCTTAAATGGAAATGGATTAAATGCTCCAACCAAAAGACATAGATTGGTTGAATGGATACAAAAACAAGACCCATATATATGCGGTCTATAAGAAGCCCACTTCAGACCTAGGGACACATACAGACTGAAAGTGAGGGGATGGAAAAAGGTATTCCATGCTAATGGAAATCAAAAGAAAGCTGGAGTAGCAATTCTCATATCAGACAAAATAGACTTTAAAATACAAACTATTACAAGAGACAAAGAAGGACACTACATAATGATCGAGAGATTGATCCAAGAAGAAGATATAACAATTGTAAATATTTATACACCTAACATAGGAGCACCTCAATACATAAGGCAATTGTTAAAAGCCATAAAAGGGGAAGTCAACAGTAACACAATAATAGAAGGGGACTTTAACACCCCACTTTCAACAATGGAAAGATCAACCAAAATGAAAATAAGTAAGAAAACATAAGCTTTAAATGACACATTACACAAGATGGGCTTCATTGATATTTATTGGAAATTCCATCCCAAAATAACAGAATACACCATCTTCTCAAGTGCTCATAGAACATTCCCCAGGATAGATCATATCTTGGGTCACAAATCAAGCCTAGGTAAATTTAAGAAAATTGAAATCATATGAAGTATCTTTCCAACCACAATGCTATGAGACTAGATATCAATTACAGGAAAATAACTGTAAAATTTACAAACACATGGAGGCTAAACAATACACTACTTTATAACCAAGACATCACTGAAGAAATCAAAGAGGAAATCAGAAAATACCTAGAAACAAATGGCAATGAAAACATGATGAACCAAAACCTATGGGATGCAGCAAAATCAGTTCTAAGAAACAAGTTTATAGCAATACAATCCTACCTGAAGAAACAAGAAAAATCTCAAATAAACCTAACCTTAGACCTAAAGCAATTAGAGCAAGAACAACAAAAAAACCCAAAGTTAGTAAAGGAAAAAATCATAAAGATCAGATTAGAAATAAATGAAAAAGAAATGAAGGAAACAATAGCAAAGATCAAAAATACTAAAAGCTTGTTCATGGAAAGATAAACAAAATTCATAATCCTTTAACCAGACTCATCAAGAAAAGGGAGAAGACTCAAATCAACAGAATTAGAAATGAAAAAGGAGAATTAACGACTGACACTGCAGAAATACAAAGGAGCATGAGAGATTACTACAAGCAACTATATGCGAATAAAAGGGACAACCTGGAAGAAATGGACAAATTCTTAGAAAAGCACAACCTTCCAAGACTGAATCAGGAAGAAATAGAAAATATAAACTGACCAATCACAAGCATTGAAATTGAAACTGTGATTAAAAATCTACCAACAAACCAAAACTCAGAACCAGAAGCCTTCACAGGTGAATTCTATCAAACATTTACAGAAGAACTAACACCTATCTTTTCCTTCTCAAATTCTTCCAAAATATAGCAGAGGGAGGAACACTGCCAAACTTATTCCACAAGGCCACCATCACACTGATACCAAAAACAAAGATGACACAAAGAAAGAAAACTACAGGCCAATATCACTGAAGAACATAGATGCAAAAATCCTCAACAAAATACTAGCAAACAGAACCCAACAGCACATTAAACAGATCATACACCATGATCAAGTGCGGTTTATCCCAGGAAAGCAAGGATTCTTCAATATATGCAAATCAATCAATGTGATACACCATATTAATAAACTGAAGGATAAAAACCATGTGAAAATCTCAATAGATGCAGAGAAAGCTTTTGACAAAATTCAACACCCATTTATGATAAAAACTCTCCAGAAAGTAGGCATAGAGGGAACTTTCCTCAACATAATAAAGGCCATATATGACAAAACCACAGCCAACATCGTCCTCAATGGTGAAAAACTGAAACCATTTCCACTAAGATCAGGAACAAGACAAGGTTGCCCACTCTCGCCAATATTATTCAACATAGTTTTGGAAGCTTTAGCCACAGCATTCAGAGAAGAAAAGAAATAAAATGAATCCAAATCAGAAAACAAGAAGTAAAACTCTCACTGCATTCATATGACATGACACTATACATAGAGAATCCTAAAGATGCTACCAGAAAACTACTAGAGCTAATCAATGAACTTGGTAAAGTAGCAGGATACAAAATTAATGCACAGAAATCTCTTGCATTCCTATACACTAATGATGAAAAATCTGAAAGAGAAATTAAGGAAACACTCCCATTTACCATTGTAAAAAAAGAATAAAATACCCATGAATAAACTTACCTAAAGAGACAAAAGACGTGTATGCAGAAAATTATAAGACACTGATGAAAGAAATTAAAGATGATACAAACAGATGGAGAGATATACCATGTTCTTGGATTGAAAGAATCAACACTGTGAAAATGACTATACTACCCAAAGCAATCTACAGATTCAATGCAATCAAACTACCAATGGCACTTTTCACAGACTAGAACAAAAAATTTCACAATTTGTATGGAAACACAAAAGACCCTGAATAGCCAAAGCAATCTTGAGAAAGAAAAACAGGGCTGGAGGAATCAGGCTCCCAGACTTCAGACTATACTAGAAAACAGTATACTTTTTGTACTGACACAAAAACAGAAATATAGATCAATGGAACAGGATAGAAAGCCCAGAGATAAACCCACACACATATGGTCACCTTATCTTTGATAAAGGAGGCAAGAATATACAATGGAGAAAAGACAGTCTCTTCAAAAAGTGGTTCTGGGTAAACTGGACAGCTACATGTAAGAGAATGAAATTAGAACACTCCTTAACACCATACACAAAAATAAACTCAAAAATGGATTCAAGATCTAAATGTAAGGCCAGACACTATAAATCTCTTAGAGGAAAACATAGGAAGAATACTCTATGACATGAATCACAGCAAGATCCTGTTTGACCCACCTCCTAGAGAAGTGGAAAAAAACCAAAAATAAACAAATGGGACTTAAAGAAACTTAAAAGCTTTTGCACAGCAATGGAAACCATAAACTAGATGAAAAGACAACCTTCAGAATGGGAGAAAATATTGGCCAACGAAGCAATTGACAAAGGATTAATCTCTAAAATATACAAGCAGCTCATGCAGCTCAATATCAAAAAAAAAAAAAAACCCAAACAACCTAATACAAAAATGAGCAGAAGACCTAAATAGACGTTTCTCCAAAGAAGGTATACAGATTGCCAACAAACACATGAAAGGATGCTCAACATCACTAGTTACTAGAGAAATGCAAATCAAAACTACAGTGAGGTATCACCTCACACCAGTCAGAATGGCCATCACCAAAAAAATCTAGAAACAATAAATCCTGGAGAGGGTGTGGAGAAAAGGGAACCCTCTTGCACTGTTGGTGGGAATGTAAATTGATACAGTCACTTTGGAGAACAGTATGGAGGCTCCTCAAATAACTGAAAATTGAATTACCATATGGCTCCACAGTCCCACTACTGGGCATACACCCTGAGAAAACCATAATCCAAAAAGTTACATGCACCCCAACATTCATTGAAGCACTATTTACAATAGCCAGGACATGGAAGCAACCTAAATGTCCATCAACAGAGGAATGGATAAAGAAGATGTGGCACATATATACAATGGAATATTACTCAGCCATAAAAAGAAATGAAATTGAGTTATTTGTAGTGAGGTGGGTGGACCTAGAGTCTGTCATACAGAATGAAGTAAGTCAGAAAGAGAAAAACAAATACTGTATGCTAACATCCAGTATTATGGAGTCTAAAAAAATAATGGTTCCAAAGAACCAAGGGGCAGGACAGAAATAAAGACACACAGATAGAATATGGACTTTAGGACACGGAAAGTGGGAAGGGTAAGCTGGGACGAAGTGAGAGAGTGGTACGGACATATATACACTACCAAATGTAAAAGAGATAGCTAGTGGGAAGCAGCTGCATAGCACAGGGAGATCAGCTCGGTGCTTAGTGACCATCTACAGGGCTGAGATAGGGAGTGTGGGATGGAGATGCAAGATGGAGTGTATATGGGGATATAAGTATATGTATAACTGATTCACTCTGTTATACAGCAGAAACTAACACAACAATATAGAGCAATTATATTCCAATAAAAATGTTAAAAAAAAAATGTTTGTTAGGCTTTGGTATCATAAGTCAGCAGTATTCCAGGACCAATGTAAGGGAAATGTGAAAAAAAAGATAGTGATATTTCTTAGTTTTGCAGAGAACTCTGACCACAGTGAAGCCACCTTTTATACATCTTAGATTCTAGAGTGTTTACTGGTGGCATCAGGCAGGAGTATGGCAATCCTAAAGAGGCATTTGTCTACCCATTCATTTATGCACTCATTTAGCAAAAATTTACTGGGGCCATAGACAATGTGCTAAGGAGTTAATTGAGTACACAGACCCCTTTATTCTAGGAAGTGTTGGACCAGACAGACAAGTAGATCAATCCTTCCAGGATGCTGTAAAAGGGAAATGCACTGTGCAATAAAGGATTATTTGGATGGGCAGTCAAGACTATTAGAGAAAATTTCTCATCTCAGAGTCATAACCTGAATGTTAAACTTAAGACAAAACTAAATTTGCAGAATATTTTTTGCAAACTCCATGCCACCATCGCTGAATCTTTCTTTGGGTTTTTCTAAATAGGTCATGAAACTCATAAAGTATTGTTTTTGAAATAGAAGAAATGGACACATTTCTTAATTTGGTTTAACTCTGTCCTTATACCTCTTATTTTTAATATTGTCTCTGGTATTTCTACTGGTTGTTTCTCTTTTCAGCTGGCTTTTTACAGTACACTAGGTCAAGTCTCTTGTATACCAACCAATAACTGTGAATCCTTTCTTTGATCATAATGAAAGCTCCAAAATTTTTGTCTTCACACTGGCTCAATCATTGCATCTGCAGAAAACAAACCAATCTCTATGTTTTTACATAAACTTGCTTGGAACAAAAATTCACAAATCTAACTGGATTTTCTTTTTGCTTAAATGATCTTGGTAGCTGAGCTCCTCAACTGATCACCTCACAAGGGGGCAGTTTCTATAATGAAGTAAAAAATTAAATGATGTTAGTTTAAAACTTCACGATGTGTTCTGATATACATTCCAGATGCCTGTGGTTCAGTTAGATATTTTTAGTAATGTTCTGCAAAGTGGGAAAAACATCACTCTCTGGGTTTCTGAGAAACGTTTATGATTTTTCTCATGTGCATCGTGCTAGAAGCAACTTCTAATCAGCAGGAAACAGAGGGCGTGAGCAATTTATCCATTAAGTGAGTCATATAAGGTAAGCAAAAGAAAGAGAGACTTGCTGATGCTTAAAAGTGATATTTTTACATTTTGGTCAAATACCATTCTTCATGAACTCTAAAAAAAAAATTTTATTGGAGTATAGTTGATTTACACTGTTGTGTTAGATTCAGGTATACAGCAAAGTTATACATATACATATATCCACTCTTTTTTAGATTATTTTCCCATGTAAGTCATTACAGAGCATTGAGTAGAGTTCCCTGTGCTATGCAGTAGGTCCTTAATAGTTATCTACTTTATATATAGTAGTGTGTATATGTCTTCATGAATGTTTTAACATATGCTATTCTGAAAGTATTTTGGTTCAATTGTTAGTGAAGCAAAAATGTCTCATGGATTTTTTAAAGAACTCAAAAATAGATACGAAACTTTTTCCAAGACTACATAAAAATTACTTTTGAGTTGAGATGCCAGAGTTTTACTGACAATACTTAGATCTTCACAACTAGAAAAAGTTAAGAAGCTATGAAGAACAGTACCATCTTAGACAGTGGTCCCCAACCTTTTTGGAACCAGCGACCTGTTTCATGTTAGACAATTCTTCCACGGACTGAGGGCGGGGGCAGGGATTGTTCGGGCGGTAATGCAAGCAATGGGGAGCGATGGGGAGCCGCAGATGAAGCTTCACTCTCTTGCCTGCCACTCACCTCCTGCTGTGAGGCCTGGTTCCTAACAGGCCACAGACCAGTACCAGGCCACAGCCTGAGGGCTGGGGACACCTGGCCTTAGAGACAATAGCCCCCATAGGACACTGCTGAACACAAGTTGGCCCAAACTTGTCAGAAGCTATCTACCAAACTCAAAACCTGGAAAATAACCAATTAGATATTTATTTTAATTATCACATATATTATTTCTTAAATGGAAATACTTAGGGAAAACTTAAAATCACTTTTGAAAAATGAGAAATATATTTAAATTTGCCAGTTAATATAGAAATAAAATTTAAACACCAAAAAAAAAAAAGAAACTCAAATGTTAGAAATTGTCTAATTGTTAAGGAACTTTAAAACATAAACCTTTAAAGTATAATTCTATTTATATTGCTAACTAGTTTCTGCATTAATTTTTTTCCAATTTTTTATTTAAAAAAATTCAAATCTACTTAAGAGTTGTAAGAATAGTACATTCACCAAAGGATAACATTTTATCACATTTGCTTTGTCTTTCTCAAATATTCTACTTCGGCATGTACCTTCAAAAAACATGGATATTCTCCTGCATTACTATAATAAAATTATCACAATCAGGAAATATAACATTGAAAAATACAATTATTTAATAATATAGTCCATATTCAAATTCTTGCAATTGTTCAATAGAATCCTTAATAGAATTTTTTGGATCCTGAGTATATTAAGAATAACACGTTGCATTTAGTTGTTACTCACTTTAGTCTGTTAATAAAGTAAAGCTTTGTGAGTTGTTAATAAATCAAAGCCAAATTTATTACAACTAATTGAAGTGAGGGAGAACCATCTTGACAAAACCTTAGCAGTATCTGAAAATAGTTAAGCTCAATTTTTTCCAAATTGGAAGAAAGCACCTCAGTATGGATTAGCCTAATGTTTTTCGCACGAATTGATTGAGGTGAAACATTTTTACCAGACACACTACAAAGGTGATTTTTGTGTCCTCTGTTCAGAATATGGTGTCAGTTTTTTCCATTATTGGTGATATATGACTTGATCATCTCACTAAGGTGTTATGTCTCAGATTTATTCATTGTACAAGTTCTTTTTAATAAGTAATCTGTGGGGAAACTTTATGAGGATATGAATATCATATTCTACATAAATCCACTAATATTATTAGCACTCATTGATTATTTGTTATTACTGTGATAGGTCAAAAATAGTACATTTTAATTTCTGTAATTTTTTCAATATTTGTTGATTGATATTTGTCCATAAAGAAGAGATTTTCCTTTTTCTCTCTGCAATTATTATTATTTAACAAAAAATAGATATTGGGCTCCTTTCTTACTGCAATGTGTTATGTTCTTATTCATGTTGATACCCAAACCATCCCACATGTGGCCAGCCTGGCTCCAGGATACTTTTGATATATTCTTATAGCTTTTAAAAGAAATTCCTCACTTTCTGTAACAAGGAGACTTTCTAGTCTTATCTTGTAGTTTCCCTGCCTGAGCCCTGGAATCAGCATTTCTCCCAGAAACCCAAGTTTTTTCCTATCCATTTCTGTGCCATTGTCACCCACTCCTGCAGGTAGTTTCATTAGCTTCAGGTCTTCACTTCCTGTATTTATTTTTCAAAATTTAGGCAATACCTATTAAATATTCCTTCTCATTCTTTCTTATCCAAAAAAGAAGGGCATTATAGATACTATATTAAACTTAATTTTTTGTTTGTTTTTCACTAAAAGAGCCTATCTTGGAAATCACTACACATGAGTTCACAAAAATTTACTTCATATTTTTGTGAAAGCTGTATGGTACTTCATTTTGTGGTGAACAGTTATTTATTCAATCTTTTGTATATGGGCTATGTCTTTTAATTTTATTTTTGTAAGTATATCTTAAGGGTAAATTCCTAAAATGGGATCATCTTGTCAAAGGGTAAACACATATGACGTTTTGTTAGATATTGCCAGATTCTTCCCATAGAGCTAAATCTATTTTCTTTTCTTTATTTTTAAATTTTATTGGAGTATAGTTGATTTACAATGTTGTGTTAGTTTCAGGTACACAGCATAGTGATTCTGTTATACATATACATATATTCATTCTTTTTCAGATTCTTTTCCCATATAGGTTATTACAGAATATTGAGTAGAGTTCCCTGTGCTATACAGTAGGTCCTTGTTGGTTATCTATTTTATATATAGCAGTGTGTGTATGTTAATCCCAAACTCCTAATTTATCCCTCCCTACCACATTTCCCCTTTGGTAATCATAAGTTTATTTTCTAAATCTGTGAGTCTGTTTCTGTTTTGTAAATAAGTTCATTTATATCATTTTTAAAAAAATAATTAATAAATTAATTAATTTTTGGCTGTGTTGGGTCTTCGTTTCTGTAAAAGGGCTTTCTCTAGTTGCAGCGAGCGGGGGCCACTCTTCATCGCGGTGCGCGGGCCTCTCACTATCGCGGCCTCTCTTGTTGCAGAGCACAGGCTCCAGACGCACAGGCTCAGTAGTTGTGGCTCACGGGTCCAGTTGCTCCACGGCATGTGGGATCTTTCCAGACCAGGGCTCGAACCCATGTCCCCTGCATTGGCAGGCAGATTCTCAACCACTGCGCCACAAGGGAAGCCCTCATTTTTAAAAATTAGATTCCACATAAGAGTGACATCATGATATTTGTCTTTTTCTGTGTGACTTACTTCACTTAGTATAATAATCTCTAGGTCCACACACAAGCTAAATCTATTTTCCATTCGTAACACCAATACATGAAAGTACCTGTTTCCCATGTCTTCAAACAGCGTGTGTTTTCAAACTTTTGTGTTTTTTTCAATCTAGTAAATAATCCATGGAATGGTAGTATGAGGGAGGTTAATATGATTTTTTAAAAATTATGAGTGATTTATATAGTATTTGCACGACTATCATATTCTCTCAAGGGATTTACATTGTAATTCAAGATTAGTTGAGCACAAGTTAATAAACTCTTAAAGTATTAGCCAAATTTTCTTATGCAAAACTCTGAGAGATTCTTTCAAATTTAAAAATATAATAATCAACTATAATGCCCCTGGAGGTATGCTACAGGGAATCCATAGTATTCTTTCCTCAAATAATAAAATAGTTAAAGCAATGTATTTACTCATTTTCTTTTTTATTCACCCTAGTGTATATATTTGTCAGAATATAAAAATCATAAAATTTTATCAGTCATTCATTTTCTTCCTATTTGCCTTATTTGTTTGCTTTTATTTATCAGCAACTTTTTATTTTGATATAATTTGAAATAATTTTAAGCTTATTACTGCAAAACTAGCACAAAACCCCTATTATACTATAGAACAGTCATAAAAATCAGAAATCATAACATTGATAAATATTACTATCTAATCTGCAGTCCATATTTATTTATCTTCAATTGTCCTATTAATGTTCTTTATAGCTACTTCCTCCCTCCAAGCCCCCCAGTACATAATCCACTCCAGGGTAACTCCTTATATTTAGTTGTCATATTTCTTTAGTGAAATTGTTCCTCAAAATTTCACTGTGCTTTATAATCCTGGCATTTTTGAAGAGAATTGGTTAGTTACTTTGTAAAATGTTCAACTCGGGTTACCTTTGTTTATTAACTCTTTAAGATTATTAGAAATTCCTGTATTTAATTATATTGCAATGTACTTAGAAAGTTGAATTACTTTTTCTTAAGAGCTAAGCTGATCTAGCTTAGTCATTTATGGAGGACTTTAATTGCACAGGTTGTGTTCAGGCTTTGGAATCAGACAGATTTAGATTTGCATTCTACCTTTTTAAACAATTAATTGCACTCATCCTCTCCAAGCTTCAATTTCCTAATATGTAAAATAGGGAAAATGATGAATTCTCAAAAGGGTTGTTGGAAGAATTAAATGAGATAACATAGGCAAAGCATTTGGTAAAGTACCTGGCACATAAACAAAGCTTCTTAAAAGGTTGGGCATATTATTATGTCTACCAATGGAAAGTAACATGAAAAAACATGACAGCCTTGTTTAGTGGCATTAAATAAATGATAGCAACAATATTCAGGAGAAGATAAAAGTGAGTCATATTGCTTTTTTCATTTGAAGGCCTTTGAATTATTTATGTTTCCAAGTTCCATGTGTTAGGTCTTTTTAATGTCTCACTTTTCAGTGTATAGGGCTTTATGTTTAATTTTACAAAGCAAAATATCTCAGTTTATGTCTTTGATATAGTTCCTTTTGAAATAAAAATCATAGGTAAAGGAATATCTTTCTGATAGTGCAGAATTTAAAACAAGGGTTTACTAGTAATTTTGTCATTTGAAACTGTGTATTTACTTATATGCTATATATTACTTACATGCTTATTTACTAATATAATAGTAGTTTCTAAAGGTAGATCAAGAAGGCCCATTTAGCTACCAATGTAGCTGAATTGACAATAAAAGTAATGATTTTGATTAGGGCTGTGGGAATAGGGGTTCAATCAGAGCAGGAGAAATAGGCATTTTTAACTTATTGCTTGATTCAGGATAGATGACATGAATTATCTTGACCTAAGCTCTGTCTGTGTTTAGCAACCTTCCATGATCCCTTCTGGTCATTTATTCAATTTCCTGGTGATCCTCTGTCCCAGTGGTCTTAAGCTTGTAACATGTAACAGTTTTGTTACAGTTTTTCCTGCCCTGCCATATTCATATAAAATTCTCCTTTCCTCAGAGTGAAGAATTCATATACTTTTAGGGAAAGTTAATCAGTTAGTAAGGCATTTTGATTTATTTACATTTATTTAAGTTTTCCCTAAGTATTTCCATTTAAGAAATAATATATGTGATAATTAAAATAAATATCTAATTGGTTATTTTCCAGGTTTTGAGTTTGGTAGATAGCTTCTGACAAGTTTGGGCCAACTTGTGTTCAGTAGTGTCCTATGGGGGCTATTGTCTCTAAGATCAGGGGTCCCCAACCCTCAGGCTGTGGCCTGGTACTGGTCTGTGGCCTGTTAGGAACCAGGCCTCACAGCAGGAGGTGAGTGGAAGGCAAGAGAGCGAAGCTTCATCTGCCGCTCCCCATCGCTTGCATTACCGCCCTAACAATCCCTGCCCCCACCCTCAGTCCGTGGAAAAATTGTCTTCCACGAAACAGGTCCCTGGTTCCAAAAAGGTTGGGGACCACTGTCTAAGATGGTACTGTTCTTCATAGCTTCTTAACTTTTTCTAGTTTTGAAGATCTAACTATTGTCATTATAGTTAGCCACAGTACTCACAACAAATCCAGAGGCAGGAAGAAGAGATGGATGAACCACACATCGCAGGACAGGCTGCCTGCCTGGTGAAAGCATGGGTGTGCTGTGTGGGAGTTTAGGCTAAGGGTTCTGACACCAAGAGACTAAGACAGGCGGGGACCTGGGACGCTTTGCTGTAATGTTTGCACCTGGACAAAATGTCTCCTCGAGCAACAGAATACAAAGAAACTATAAGGGAATAAAAATAATTGTGTGCATGCACAGTCAGGACAATTATGAACAATAAGATACAAAAATGCCAAAACACAACTGCTACTTCCGAGGTACTGGCAGCAAAAGCAGGGCACTGCTCGTGATCCCTGCACATAGCATCACCAAGGGGATGGCAGACCACCTAAGCCTCCCCTCTGGCCTGACCCACTGATCTACCCCTACCCTTACCCCATTTAAGGGACCAGTTTGCATCCCTGCCCATGGGGACCAAGCAAGGGCAAGTGTTACTTGTTCTTGCTCCCTCGGGCTGCCTCGCTCCTTCCCAGGAAAGCCTTGCCTGAATCTCTCATCTGGCCTTTTAACAATTTCTATTGATTAAGGAGTCCAAGAACCCTGATGGGTAGCAAGATTATCTGGCTCGAATATGTCTGTGGAAATCTTGCACTGGGTCATTTCAACAGAACAGAATTTTCATTTTATTCAAAAGAATGGAGGCTTGAATTAAACATATCTGTTATGACCTCCATCAATAAAAATAAAGAGAATAAAAAGAAATAAACAAAAAAAAATTAAAAAGAAGAAAAATTAAGCCATCATCTCAAATATGATTAGATAGAGTGATTTGCATGCTTTTTTTTTTATTTATAAGCTTCTGGTCACTTAATTTTCTCTGAAATTACATTTTTGCTTTTTTTTTTTTTTACATCTTTATTGGAGTATAATTGCTTTACAATGGTGTGTTAGTTTCTGTTTTATAACAAGGTGAATCAGTTACACATATACATATGTTCCCATAACTCTTCCCTCTTGCATCTCCCTCCCTCCCGATCCCACCCCTCTACGTGGTCACAAAGCACCAAGCTGATCTCCCTGTGCTATGCGGCTGCTTCCCACTAGCTCTCTATTTTACGTCTGGTAGTGTATATACGTCCATGCCACTCTCTCACTTTGTCACAGCTTACCCTTCCCTCTCCCCATATCCTCAAGTCCATTCTCTAGTAGGTCTGTGTCTTTATTCCTGTCTTGCCCCTAGGTTCTTCATAACCTTTTTATTTTTTTTCCCTTTCTTTTAGATTCCATATATATGTGTTACCATACGGTATTTGTTTTTCTCTTTCTGACTTACTTCACTCTGTATGACAGACTCTAGGTCCATCCACCTCACTACAAATAACTCAATTTCGTTTCCTTTTATGGCTGAGTAATATTCCATTGTAAATATGTGCCACATCTTCTTTATCCATTCATCTGTTGATGGATACTTAGGTGGCTTCCACGTCCTGGCTATTGTAAATAGAGCTACAATGAACATTTTGGTAAACGGCCCTTTTTGAATTATGGTTTTCTCAGGTTATATGCCCAGTAGTGGGATTGCTGGGTCGTATGGTAGTTCTACTTTTGGTTTTCTAAGGAACCTCCATGCTGTTCTCCATAGTGGCTGTATCAATGTACATTCCCACCAAGAGTGCAAGAGGATTACCTTGTCTCCACACTGTCTCCAGCATTTGTTGTTTGTAGATTTTTTGATGATGGCCATTCTGACCAGTGTGAGATGATATCTCATTGTAGTTTTGATTTGCATTTCTCTAATATTAATGATGTTGAGCATTCTTTCATGTGTTTGTTGGCAATCTGTATATCTTCTTCGGAGAAATGTCGATTTAGATCTTCTGCCTATTTTTGGATTGGGTTGTTTGTTTTACTGATATTGAGCTTCATGAGCTGTTTGTAAATTTTGGAGGTAAATCCTTTGTCAGTTACTTCATTTGCAAATATTTTCTCCCATTCTGAGGTTTGTCTTTTCTTCTTGTTTCTGGTTTCCTTTGCTGTGCAAAAGCTTTTAAGCTTCATTAGGTCCCATTTGTTTATTTTTGTTTTTATTTCCATTTCTCTAGGAGGTGGGTAAAAGGATATTGCTGTGATTTATGTCATAGAATGTTCTGCCTATGTTTTCCTCTAAGAGTTTGATAGTATCTGGCCTTACATTTAGCTCTTTAATCCATTTTGAGTTTATTTTTGTGTATGGGGTCAGGGAATGTTCTAATTTCATACTTTTACATGTACCTGTCCAGTTTTACCAGCACCACTTATTGAAGAGGCTGTCGTTTCTCCACTGTATATTGTTGCCTCCTTTATCAAAGATAAGGTGACCATATGTGCATGGGTTTACCTCTCGGCTTTCTATCCTGTTCCATTGATCTATATTTCTGTTTTTGTGCCAGTACCATACTGTCTTGATTCCTGTAGCTTTGTAGTATAGTCTGAAGTCAGGAAGCCTGATTCCTCCAGCTCCCTTTTTCATTCTCAAGATTGCTTTGGCTATTCGGGGTCTTTTGTGTTTCCATACAAATTGTGAAATTTTTTGTTCTAGTTCTGTGAAAAATGCCAGTGGTAGTTTGATAGGGATTGCATTGAATCTGTAGATTGCTTTGGGTAGTAGAGTCATTTTCACAATGTTGATTCTTCCAATCCAAGAACATGGTATATCTCTCCATCTATTTGTATCATCCTTAATGTCTTTCATCAGTGTTTTATAATTTTCTGCATACAGGTCTTTTGTCTCCTTAGGTAGGTTTATTTTAGGTATTTTATTCTTTTTGTTGCAATGGTAAATGGGAGTGTTTTCTTAATTTCACTTTCAGATTTTTCATCATTAGCGTGTAGGAATGCAAGAGATTTCTGTGCATTAATTTTGTATCCTGCTACTTTACCAAATTCATTGATTAGCTCTAGTAGTTTTCTGGTAGCATCTTTAGGATTCTCTATGTATAGTATCATGTCATCTGCAAACAGTGACATCTTTACATCTTCTTTTCCGATTTGGATTCCTTTTATCTCTTTTTCTTCTCTGATTGCTGTGGCTAAAACTTCCAAAACTATGGTGAATGACAGTGTTGAGAGTGGGCAACCTTTTCTTGTTCCTGATCTTAGTCGAAATGGTTTCAGTTTTTCACCATTGGGGACGATGTTGGCTGTGGGTTTGTCATACACAGCCTTTATAATGTTGAGGAAAGTTCTATCTATGCCTACTTTCTGGAGGGTTTTTATCATAAATCGGTGTTGAATTTTGTCAAAATCTTTCTCTGCATCTGTTGAGATGATCATATGGTTTTTCTAGTTCAGTTGGCTAATATGGTGTATCACATTGATTAATTTGCATATATTGAAGAATCCTTCCATTCCTGGGATAAACCCTACTTGATCATGATGTATGATCCTTTAAATGTGCTGTTGGATTCTGTTTACTAGTATTTTGTTGAGGATTTTTGCCTGTATGTTCATCAGTGATATTGGCCTGTAGTTTTCTTTCTTTGTGACATCTTTGTCTGGTTTTGGTGTCAAGGTGATGGTGGCCTTTTAGAATGAATTGGGGAGTGTTCCTCCCTCTGCTATATTTTGGAAGAGTTTGAGAAGGATAGGTGTTAGCTCTTCTTTAAATCTTTGATAGAATTTGCCTGTGAAGCCATCTGGTCTTGGGCTTTTTTTTGTTGGAAGATTTTTAAACACAGTTTCAATTTCAGTGCTTGTGATTGGTCTGTTCATATTTTCTACTTTTCCTGGTTCAGTCTCAGAAGGCTGTGCATTTCTAAGAATTTGTCCATTTCTTCCATGTTGTCCATTTTATTGGCATAGAGTTGCTTGTAGTAATCGCTCATGATCCTTTGTATTTCTGCAGTGTCAGTTGTTACTTCTCCTTTTTCATTTCTAATTCTATTGATTTGAGTCTTCTCTCCCTTTTTTTCTTAATGAATCTGGCTAATGGTTTATCAATTTTGTTTATCTTCTCAGAGAACTAGCTTTTAGTTTTATTAATCTTTGCTATTGTTTCCTTCATTTCTTTTTCATTTATTTCTGATCTGATCTTTATGATTTCTTTCCTTTACTAACTTTGGGTTTTTTGTTGTTCTTTCTCTAATTGCTTTAGGTCTAAGGTTAGGTTTATTTGAGATTTTTCTTGTTTCTTGAGGTAGGATTGTATTGCTATAAACTTGTTTCTTGCAACTGATTTTGCTGCATCCCATAGGTTTTGGGTCATTGTGCTTTCATTGTCTTTTGTTTCTAGGTCTTTTTTCATTTCCTCTTTGATTTCTTCAGTGATCTCTTGGTTATTAAGTAGTGTATTGTTTAGCCCCCATGTGTTTGTATTTTTTACAGATTTTTTTTCCTGTAACTGATATCTAGTCTCAAAGCATTGTGGTTGGAAAAGATACTTGATATGATTTCAATTTTCTTAAATTTACCAAAGCTTGATTTGTGACCCAAGATATGATCAATCCTGGAGAATGTTCCATGAGCACTTGAGAATAAAGTGTATTCAGTTGTTTTTGGATGGAATGTCCTATAAATATCAATTAAGTCCATCTTATTTAATGTATCATTTAAAGTTTGTGTTTCCTTATTTATTTTCATTTTTGATGATCTGTCCATTAGTGAAAGTGGGTTGTTAAAGTCCCTTACTATGATTGTGTTAATGTTGATTTCCTCTTTTATGGCTGTTAGTATTTGCCTTATGTATTGAGGTGCTCCTATGTTGGGTGCATAAATATTTACAATTGTTATATCTTCTTCTTGGATCGATCCCTTGATTACCACGTAGTGTCGTTCTTTGTCTCTTGTAATAGTCTTTATTTTAAAGTCTATTTTGTCTGACATGAGAATTGCTACTCTAGCTTTCCTTTGATTTCCATTTGCATGGAATATCTTTTTCCATTCCCTCACTTTCAGTCTGTATGTGTCCCTAGGTCTGAAGTGGGTCTCTTGTAGATAGCCTATATACAGGTTTTGTTTTTGTATCCATTCAACCAGTCTACGTCTTTTGGATGGAGCATTTAATCCATTTACATTTAAGGTAATTAATGATATGTATGTTCCTATTCCCATTTTCTTAATTGTTTTGGGTTTGTTATTGTAGGTGTTTTCCTTCTCTGTGTTTCCTGTCTAGAGAAGTTACTTTAGCATTTTTTGTAGAGCTCGTTTGGTGGTGCTGAATTCTCTTAGCTTTTGCTTGTCTGTAAAGGTTTTAATTTCTTCATCAAATCTGGATGAGATCCTTGCTGGGTAGAGTAATCTTAGTTGTAGCTTTTTCTCCTTCATCACTTTAAATATGTCCTGCCACTCCCTTCTGGCTTGCAGAGTTTCTGCTGAAAGATCAGCTGTTAATCTTCTGGGCATTCCCTTGTATGTTATTTGTTCTGTTTCACTTGCTGCTTTTAATATTTTTTCTTTGTATTTAATTTTTGATAGTTTGATTAATATGTGTCTTGGCATGTTTCTCCTTGGATTTATCCTGTATGGGACTCTCTGTGCTTCCTGGACTTGATTAACTATTTCCTTCCCATATTAGGGAAGTTTTCAACTACAATCTCTTCAAATATTTTCTCAATCCCTTTCTTTTTCTCATCTTCTTCTGGGACCCCTATAATCTGAATGTTGGTGCATTTAAGGTTGTCCCAGAGGTCTCTGAGACTGTCCTCAATTCTTTTCATTCTTTTTTCTTTATTCTGCTCTGCAGTAGTTATTTCCACTATTGTATCTTCCAGGTCACTTACCTGTTCTTCTGCCTCAGTTATTCTGCTATTGATTCCTTCTAGAGAATTTTTAATTTCATTTATTGTGTTGTTCATCACTGTTTGTTTGCTCTTTAGTTCTTCTACGTCCTTGTTAAAAGTTTCTTGTATTTTTTGTATTCTATTTCCAAGATTTTGGATCATCTTTACTATCATTATTCTGAATTCTTTTTCAGGTAAACTGCCTATTTCCTCTTCATTCGTTAGGTCTGGTGGGTTTTTACCTTGCTTCTTCATCTGCTGTGTGTTTTTCTGTCTTCTCATTTTGCTTAATTACTGTGTTTGGGGTCTCCTTTTTGCAGGCTGCAGGTTCGTAGTTCCCGTTGTTTTTGGTGTCTGTCCACAGTGACTAAGGTTGGTTCAGTGGGTTGTGTAGGCTTCCTGATGATGGGGACTAGTGCCTGTTTTCTGGTGGATGAGGCTGGATCTTGTCTTTCTGGTGGGCAGGTCCACGTCTGGTGGTGTGTTTTAGCGTGTCTGCGGCCTTATTATGATTTTAGGCAGCCTCTCTGCTAATGGATGGGGTTGTTTTCCTGTCTTGGTAGTTGTTTGGCATAGGGTGTCCAGCACTGTAGCTTGATGGTCATTGAGTGAAGCTGGGTCTTTGTGTTGAGATGGAAATCTCTGGGAGATTTTCTCCATTTGATATTCTGTGGAGCTTGGAGGTCTTTTGTGGGCCAGTGTCCTGAAATTGGCTCTCCCACCTCAGAGGCACAGCCTTGGCGCCTGGCTGAGCATGAAGAGCCTTTCATCCACATGGCTCATAATAAAAGGGAGAAAAAGAAAGAAAGAAAGATAAAATAAAATAAAGTAAAATAAAATAAAGTTATTAAAATAAAAAATAATTATTAAGAAAAGAATTTTAAAAAGTAAAAAAAAAGGACAGACAGAACCCTAAGCCAAATGGTAAAAGCAAAGCTATACAGACAAAATCATACACAGAAGCTTACACATACACACTGACACACACACAAAAAGGGAAAAATATATACATATCTTTGATTCCAAAGTCCACCTCCTCAATTTGGGATGATTCTTTGTCTATTCAGTTATTCCACAGATGCAGGGTACGTCAAGTTGATTGTGGAGATTTAATCCACTGCTCCTGAGGCTGCTGGGAGAAATTTCCCTTTCTCTTCTCTGTTCCCACAGCTCTCAGGGTTCAGCTTTGGAGTTGGACCTGCCTCTGCGTGTAGGTCGCCTGAGGGTGTCTGTTCTTCGCTCAGACAGGACGGGGTTAAAGGAGCAGCTGATTCCGGGGCTCTGGATCACTCAGGCCGGGGGCAGGGAGGGGGACGGATTCGGGGTGAGCCTGCGGCGGCAGATGTCAGTGTGACGTTGCAACAGCCTGAGGCGCGCAGCGTGTTCTCCTGGAGAAGTTGTCCTTGGATCACGGGACCTTGGCAGTGGCATGGAGGGCTGCACAGGCTCCCGGGAGGGGAGGTGTGGATAGTGACCTGTGCTTGCACACAGGCTTCTTGGTGGCTGCAGAAGCAGCCTTAGCGCCTCATGCCCATCTCTGGGGTCCGCACTGTTAGCTGCGGCTCTCGCCCGTCTCTGGAGCTCCTTTAAGTAGAGCTCTTCATCCCCTCTCCTCGTGCACCAGGAAACAAAGAGGCAAGAGAAAGTCTCTTGACTGCTCGGCAGCTCCAGACTTTTTCCCGGATTCTCTCCCGGCTAGCCGTGGTGCACTAGCTCCCTTCAGGCTGTGTTCACGCAGCCAACCCCAGTCCTCTCCCTGCGATCCGACCGAAGCCCGAGCCTCAGCTCCCAGCCCCGCCCACCCTGGCGGGTGAGCAGACAAGCCTCTCGGGCTGGTGAGTGCTGCTCGGCACCGATCCTCTGTGCGGGAATCTCTCCGCTTTGCCCTCTGCACCCCTGTGGCTGTGCTCTCCTCCGTGGCTCCAAAGCTTCCCCCCTCTGCCACCCGCACTCTCTGCCCGCGATAGGGCTTCCTAGTGTGTGGAAACCTTTCCTCCTTCACAGCTGTCTCCCACTGGTACAGGTCCCTTCCTTATTCTTTGTCTCTGTTTTTTCTTTTTTTTTTTGCCCTACCCAGGTACGTGGGGATTTTCTTGCCTTTTGGGCGGTCTGAGGTCTTCTGCCAGCTCTCAGTGGGTGTTCTATAGGAGTTGTTCCACATGTAGATGTATTTCTGATGTATTTGTGGGGAGGAAGGTGATCTCCACGTCTTACTCTTCCACCATCTTGAAGCTCCTCTTACATTTTTGCTTTTTATACAGTGTTATTAATTGTTCATATCTATTTCCAATAGCTGTAAAGTCACTTTTGCAAAAAATAATCATTTAAATGGCTTACAATTTTGATACCATTTCCTTATAGAATTCAGAAATCTTTTTTTTTTTTTTTTCTTTAGGAGTCTATTACATTTTTCAAATACCAGTGTACATTATTTCTTACATACTAGGATCTATCTTGTCTTTGAAATTGAGATTTGATGTTCAGATACATTGATGTTCAGATACACTGATAAGTGGCCAGGGCATTTGAAAGAACTTGGAGATTATTGCAGAAGTGTCCTTCTAGTTGTGAGGCATTCATATATCAGAGACATTCTTTCATTTAAAAATTAGAAACCTTGTATTGCTATTTAAATAATTTTCCTACATAATAATTCCTTAAAAAATTGTAATTGCTCTAAATTTTACTACTGATTTTAGTCATTTGTGTGATTGTAGCTATGATTGATGCATTTTAATGTTGCAATTGCCAGGCAATTTTCTATGATTATATCCATGACTGGTGTTCTTTATGGTACAATTGTTGTGTGGTAATAGTCTGATTATATTGCTATTAAGATTTTTACATAACTTTCTCTCAGGACACATTTGAAGAATAGAGGTTTTATTTCTAAAATCATAAGCGCCTGTTTAGAGCATTCAGTTCACCCGGCTTGGTGAATTGTCTTTTTATCAAGTCAACAGGTTGAATGATTTTCAGAAGAAACCCACCATTTTCATTTTCCATATTATAATATGGAAAATGTTATTTAGAAATTTATATTATTAAAATTAACATCTTAAAATGAACTCAGAAAAAGGTCTAATGACAAAGACTGAAAAGGAGTGACCAGAATATTTGGGGAAAATCTCGTAATGAGAAGCATTAGGAAGGCCCAGGGAAGAAAGAGGAATTAACCAAATGGCAAAGAGAAAGATCAGTTAAAGTAACTCCTTAGAAGTGTCTCCTGCATCTGGCACAGCAACATTGACCTAATTGAGAACAGATTCAGTGGAGTTGTGGAAACAGAAACCATGTGGAAACATAACTAGGAATCAAGGGAGATAAGGAAAGTCACACAATATGGAAAAAAAAATTTTCCCCTTGGGGACTAATTGTGCAGAAAAGGAGAAAGATAATATAATATATAGAGAAAAATAAAAACATTTTTTTTGTTTGGTTTGTTTCGTTAACACGGCAGAGATTATTATACCCTGAAGGTAAGAAAACAAAGGAAAGGAATAAAAATACTGAGGAAAAAGGTTTCTGAAGAGATTCAGAGTTTTATTAAAGTTCAAAGTAATTTTTGAGCAAGTAACTTGGTACTTCTTTCACTGAGACATAAGAGAAGGAGGTAAGGTAGTAAATGAAGATAAATCCACTTGTGGTGGAGGTAGGAAGTTGAAGGAATTTCTACTACTTGGTTTCTGTATTTGCTATAATTTAAGAAGATATATTTTCTCTACCAAGGAAGGCCATGAAGGTGTGCATGGGCACGGGGATGGAGTGGAGAAATTGAAGATATTAAAAAGTTGGAGATCCTGCTAGGTAGAAAGGCTAATGGAGTTTACACGTTAGAACAATAGGATTGTTGACTGAACTTGAGCAGAGGAAATTTGTTTTGGCACAGAGGTATGATTATTCCCAGCAGTGCTTAATGGTTTGCATTTAAAAGCAGGGAAAGCAAATGTTTGGAGTGATTTTCTAATGGTGATTTACAGATGCAGTGTAATGGAAGGACAAGAAAACAAAGTGGTTGTATGTTGTGAGTGGAGAGTTCTTGAAAGTTAGGGACCACAAAGTCTGGTTCAAACAGGGATAAAAATACAGTCACTAGGAGACAGATGACACAGAGTAGATGAGATGCCAAAGTTCCAGGGTCTTGATGAAATTCAACAATTTGTATAGTGAGAATATGAAAGGAAAAGTGCTTACAGGGTAAATATTTTTAAATTAAAAAAATAAGATTTTCAATGCAAAGGTTTTGAATATAGTGTTATTTGGCAGGATAACAAGAGAATTGATTTTAAGATCAACAGCATTGTTCATAATTATTTTAACTTATTTATTCTTTGAAATTTAAAAGATGTCTGAGATATAACTCAATTCATTTTGGTTAGTCGTTCTCAAGAGTGTTTCTGTTTTTTTACAAAATTTCTATTGAAATATAGTCGATTTACAATGTTTTGTTAGTTTCAGGTGTACAGCAAAGTGATTCATATATATATATATATATATATATTCTTTTTTTTACATTCTCTTCCATTATAGGTTATTAAAAGATATTGAGTATAGTTCCCTGTGCTATACAGTAGGTTCTTATTGGTTATTTATTTTATACATAGTAGCATGTATATTTTAATCCCAAGCTCCTAATTTATCTCTCCCCCCAACAGTGTCTCTCTTTTGAGGGAGATATTTCTTTGACTAACCCACTTCCGGCAGTGATATACAGCCTTCACTGAAAATTACTAATTGCCATCATCAAGAGTGGTTAGAAATGTGTCATCTAGGACGGTAACTACTAACCACAAGAAGCTATTGAGCACTTCAATGTGGGTAATGCAATGGAAGAAATGAATTTAAAATTTTATTTAATTTCAATTTTAATTTAAAAAGTGAAACCCTCTAAACCTTTTTTCCTTTAATACATCTTTATTGCTTTAGTAGGACGACATTTCACTTTAACCACTGCATCCACATTCTTGTTGTGCTGAAGTGAGTGTGACGGGTATATCATTGCTAATATCTCATGAATAATTTTTATATTGATTAAATGTGTAAATGATAATATTTTGGATATATTGGGTTAAATGACAATTTATTATGAAAACTAATTTCACCTGTTTCTTTTCTACTCTAAAATTTGGCGACTAAAAGGTTGAAAATTACATATGTGGTTTGTGTTATATGTCTATTGATCATAGCTGTGTTTTGGAAACTAAAAACAATAAAATTTTTTTCATTAAAATTAAACATATGTGAAGAGAGAATATGATCATATACTTTTTTTATGTATAGGAAAGCTAACATCTTGAAAAATGAAATCGACAAGATGGCAGAACTAGATCAGAAGAAGAAGAGGACCTTGGGTCAGTTCACCTCCCATGGTGTGGACCTCGACCCTCAGCTGGACATGTCCTGGGAGCAGCTGATGCAGCTGAAGCACCCAGGAAGGCCAAGAAAAAGGTGGTGCCCATGGAGAAGCTCTAGGGAGTGGAGACACACCTGTAGGATGGGGTCATCCTGTCCAAGAGGGTGGGCAACACTGTGAGTGTCTACAAAGGCAAGACCTCAACCAAACGGAAATCAAGTCTGTGATGACTGGCCACTTCCTGGGTGAGTTCTCCATCACCTACAGGCTGGGACCACAGCCAGTCAGCACCAGGACAACAATCCTTCTGCTTCATCCCCCTCAAGTAGACTGTGCTCATCCATAAAGGCATAGATTATCATTCTCTCTTCTCTCTCTCTCTTTAGGGTTTTACAAATATTTTGTTTGTTTTAATGAAGGTGGTACTGACAATATCTATTTAAAACCCATATTCCAGGCCAAAAAATACAAATAACATCACTAAGAGCAGTGTTCGGGTGTATACACACTTCAGCATGAATAACTTTATTACTGTAATGAAAATTAGAACTTTTCTTGAATGTTCTGACCAGATTTTTCTTTAATCTTAAAATGCTTTCTCTTCAGTAAGACCATCCTTGGAGTTACTCGTTACTCTCATTGTATCTGTCATCTCCGCTCCAACCTGATCTTCTTTTTCTTTCGATTTGGATGCTCAGGTTTTAGAATTTGAGAATATTTTACCATCTCAAGGATTTTCCTTGTTAAATTTTATTAATGCATTTAGGAGACAAATTTCCTTGTTAAATTTTATTAATGCATTTAGGAGACAAATCTAACTGTTTAAAATTATTATATATTAGTAGGAAAATGAAAATTAAAGCAATAATGAGAGACCAATTATCCAAAGAGCAGGGAAAACCACTGAGTTGGGCCCTGACGTTTGCAGGCTGCTTTCCTTTTACCCCGTTTGCCCTGCAGGACACTTGCTTATTCTTGGTGGGGTGGAGAGACAAAGTAGGCAGAGAGAAGCCTGAAAGGCAGGGAAGTCAGGAGAACTTTAAACAATTTTTCTAATCTAGAGAGACAAAAAATCGAGTTTGGTGCTATCAAAACACCTGGATTTGAGGAATATCAAGATCCTAGACAGAAGGGAGGCACAGAGAAGTGAAGCAAATATTCCAGTGTTTCTCTTGAGAAGTTTACTGTTTCTAAGCTTCTCAGGACAAGTGGCTAAAGTTCAGATACCTCACTATCCTTGAACTCCCATCATTAAAAAAAAAAAAAAAAAATGAAGTATAGTTGATTTATAATGTATTAGTTTCAGGTATACAACAAAGTGATTCAGGTATATATACATGTATGTATATACTTTTTCAGATTCTTTTCCAGATTCTTTTCCATTATAGGTTATAATTCCAATCTTTGTATCCACAGTCCAGCAATACTGCTTCACTTTGTTTATGTCCCCCTCTCCACTCTGAGTTTGGTAAGTGCCTGCCTATAAAAAGAGGGAGATTTCTGTGTTTTCTTCCATTGTTTTTTTCTCAAGAATCACAGCCCTGCATTGTGTGCTTTCCCAATATCTGAAAAGAGTTGTTTCATGCTTTTCCAGTGTTCTTACTTTTTATGGTGAGAAGGCAAATCCAGCACCAAGGCAAGTTCTGTCATGGTTAGAAGTAGAAATCATTTTTTATCTAAAAGTCCATAATTAAATAATTTCTTATGTGATAGTAATAAAGCATCTTTGAAAAGATTCTGTTGATTTCTTTAGATTATCTATTTAGAAATTATCATAATATTGCATTACTTTGGTCATTGAAATTTCAGCTCCCAATTTGATTTATAGTAAATCACCATAATATCGATAGGTGAATTCAGATTAAGTATCAAGGGCAGCTTATTAATGAGTATCAGTAAATATTGTGAATAGAAACATTTCAAAAAGATTTTTTAAAATATCTGGATCAGTTGCCATCTTTATTTTGCCTATTTTAATTGAAACATTTATTTATTATTTGATTTAATTTTTATATTTTAATATAAATATGTATATATATACATTTGTACGTGAACCTAATTCAGGACACAAAGAACATGGGTTGCCTGGTGTTTTTCAAAACTCTCTTCCAACACCTTGCAGCAAGGTGCCCAGAGCAGAGGAATAAAGTGTGTGAGAGGTGGGATCCAGGATTTAGAATTACTGAAAATGTAAGCATATGTTGCAGATGAATAAAAGGAGACTCAGAGAGACATTAATATTGTCCCAAGGTATAACGTCTGTCAAATACATTTTTCTGGAACCGAACTCAAAAACTCATCTGAAAATGACCCAGGCATCAGTAAGTATCTCTGTCCACATCCAAATCCCAAACTGCTTTCATCTCCATCCAGAATGTAAACATGGTGGGCTACCTGAACAATTATACCAGTTCTTCATCCTCAATGCCAACATTCTGTTAATTCCTAGCACTGATAAATTTGATGATGGGAACTGTTAATTTAGTCAAATGGAGGTTACAACTTTGTAAGAGTGAAGAAAAATGATGATGACTAAGTTTAAAGGGCACTTGTGTCTTATTAATTACTAATTTTTAATCTATTCTCCAATGAAGCAAATTTCAGAAAGCATTATGCATGCTAGAGGAAGTGATTTATTTCCTAAAATCTTCTCAAGAATTCACTAAAATGGAATAAAATATTCTGAAATTCAGTGAAAATTATTGTAGTATCTACCGCTACCATGTTATTTTTGCAAAGACAATGATGTCTAATTTAGATTTCTTTGATTTACTGCAGGAATTGTAAGGTAACAAAGATGCTTAAATTAACAGCTGTGCACTTTTGGTGGTTAAAACTAAAAGAAGCATTAAAAATATAACTGGCCTTCTAATCTAAGATTCATAAAAATGGCATCAGCAAAAAAGTGCAATGTATAATTATATTTTCCCCGGGTGTTTACATTCTTTTTTCTCATTGTCTTGCTTTTGAAAACAAATCTGGGCATCATATTGAAGTATTTAACTGTTATGCTAGCATTTTTAAAACATCCGACATAACAAAAATAATTGTTTTAACATCTGTTCCTTTTCAATTGAAATCCCGAGTTTCCTAGATCATCTATAAAATATCACAGGTTTGGAGGTAATTCAAATTTACTACTCTTCACTTTGAATTTATATGCTTTTTAAAATACATTACTGTTTAATAAATGCACTTTTAAAATCACCTCTAAATTTGAAAATTAAAAGAAATTTGCCCTTCTTTAGATCATACCTATCCATTAGACACATTTCAAGTCCCCCCTCCCTTCTTCGAGTGTTCTCTGTTTTTCTTCCTATCCTACACAGATCTTCCCTTGTTCTAAATTCCTGTATCATATTTCCTCTGTGCCACTTTGCATAGTCTCACGTACTCTTCATTTTTGTATGGGGGTAAGCCAACTACACTTTAAGATGCTTGAGGATGAATACCTCATTCTTCTATCTCCCTCTAGCACAGTATCAGAAATAGAGTGAGTGTTCCAAAAATACTTGATTATTCTCAGTTGGTTTTGAGTAACAAAAGTATCTCCTGTACCTGATTGATTATTGGTAAGAACTATGTGGTCTTCAAAGTATATATTGAGGAATCAAATGCAATAATCAGGGTCAGTTAGCTGTATCTCACAGCTAAGCCCGTTGGAATAATTTTTAAGATAATTTACTTAGAAAACTCATAAGTTGATGAGTTCTGGAATGGTTGGTCCTCAGTGTTACCATAATTGAGGCATCGTGGTCTCCTGGAGGCCCCTCATGGACTCCTTGATTTCTACTCCTACCTGTAACACTATTGTCAAATACACATCTCAAACTTTCTGAGGTATTTTTCAGTGTGGGGACTGAGAGGTAGTTTTATTATAGCACATTATGTTATCAAATATGATGAACCAAAAAATGTCAGTGCTTGGGGAATATTTATATAGACAAAAATGCCCAAAATAATCAAAAGAAGATAGGAATTTAGAGCAAAAATATGACAAGAGGCATAGCACCCTCTTTGATCTTAGATATTTTTTAAAAATGAATTAAAAATAAGGTCTAGATACAGAAATATGTGGGAATCTACAAATTACCAATAATATTCCTTAATCACTACCATTTTCAGCTTTGTCTTTCATAAATATTCTAAGAAAAGCATTTGGAGAAAACATGTTTGAATACCCAACTGTTTTTTGTTATATTCAGCTGAATATATTTGGTTTAATTTTGCAGATACAATTTTGATAAATTTATTATGTAAACAAAGAATAAAGTAATATTTATTCCTAAATTCTACACCCAAAGGTTCTCTGTGTGGGTTTTGTTTAGTTAATAGTTTCTTTTGAAAAGGAGAAGAAAAGACATTGACTAGTTAAACTGATAATGGAGTTTAAAGATTCCTTCATTCTAAGATAGCTGTTCTTTTCTCAGGATTATATTCTCCAGCTCAATAACAAGTAGAGAGCCCTTTCTGTGCTCTTTGCCAAGGCGTATTTTCAACTGGGAAAGTTTGCTCTATTTCTTCTTTGTAAAAATCTTGAAAATACTTGTCTTATGGAATACCATCATTTTCCCTTATAGAGAGCACAGTTCCTGCACTTGATGAATAACCTATTGACTTGAGAAATGCTTTGTTTTCCGGAGAATCTGAACTCATAGGACAATCAGAAATTTTCATTTAAATGAAATTCCACAGCAATATAACCTTCTTCATTCTGTGCAAACACGTATGGAGTCTGGTTTCCATGGTTACTTGTTACTAGTCCTCTGCTCTCTGTGGTTCTGTGCAGAGCTGGATGAGAGATCAAGCCTAGAGTGTCATTATAATGAGGCAGAAACTGAGAATAATTCTTTAGTTCATGGCCATGTAGCAGTTTAGAACACACAATTTTAAGTTTACAATTATTATAAAAGTACCATAGGAGCTCCCCCCCCATCTCTACTGCTTATTCAGTAATGTTAAAGTAATAAGAATGAAAAGAAAAGAAAGACTTGAAAGTATAACCAATATATTGATTATCTATCTATCTATCTATCCATTGTGTATGACTAAAAGAATGTACTCCTTTAAAAAGTTGGGTTTTTCAAAAAGTGTAGAATAGTTTAAGTACAATATTATAGTTTGTGTGTGTGCATATTTGTGTGTATTAAAAGAAAACGCAAGCTTACAAATGTGTAATTTTACCTAAAGTAAACTCAACAAATAGAAAAATTGAAACTCTTAGGAGAAAAATTGTTCCCCATATTCTATATCCAAGGATAGCTCTGATCCATTATATTCATGGAAATTATTTAATTTTTCTTATGAAACAAGTATATAATATGGATTTGGAATAGTGTTTTGAAAAATCAAGCTATACCTTGAAAATTATGTTTTGGTTGTGTATATGCTATCTGTGTAAAGTTAAAAAAAGTTTGATATATCTTTAGTTTAATTTGGCATCTGAATAGCAACCATAATGTAATTGTTACCTCCAGATCACTTCCAAAAATGTCAAGATTGTTACACAGAAATATGACTGAGGGAACTAAAGATAGAACTCTGATAATAAACCTTGATAGATAACCTAAATAGGATACACTTCAAGAAACTGAGAAGTAGCCCTATCATTATGACCTGCTGGACAATAGAAGTATATTCTGTTCTTTTACCATCATTTTCTAAGTGTTCTTGGATACACAGGATCTGTACCAATAAGAACATTGAATGCTCTCCCTTTGTTTCAAAGGTATGGCTTTTTGAAAAGGGAAGAATGTAATCCTTTCCCTCTTACAACTTCTAGAGCCCCAAATCCCTACAAATGAAAGATAAGGGCAAAACTAGAGATGCCTGGAAAACTGCATTTCTATATCTCATATTTATTCATGGAATCCATTAATTTAGAGTTTTAAGATGTTAGGCAAGGAAATAGATTATTCCACGTATATCCAATGGAATAACACTAGAGCAGGTGTCCTAATCTGAGGTCCAAATTCAGGAGATTCAGAAAATTAGCTGGGGAAAAAGAAAACTTTATTTTCATTAATATGAAACTGCAATGTAACATTCCTAACAAGTATGAATATAAACAATAAACCAATTTATGAGCATAACTTATGACTTTCTCCCCAAAAGAAGTCATTAATATTATGATATCTTATTTCAATGGCTTCAGGTGTCTCAAAATATCTTTTATGCTCATGGAAACTTTAGATTTATGGCAGTTATGGGAACTTTCAATAGGTATTGGTGTTAATGACTAATACCAATAACAAAAAAGCACATATGTTGGTATGTATTTTATTTTTGTATAGAATGCTATCTGATTTTAATATAATATTTTCATTGGAATTTCCTTTTTAAACATTTCCTTATGGTTCAATATATGGTGAAATCTTTCCATGGCACAAAAAAGTAAAGAAGCCCTAGTCTAAGCAGAATATTTTCTGGAAATTGGGTAACAGCCTGGGACTTCTGTATATCAACCTGCTCCTCAGTCTTGCCTCCAAAATAAGAATTCGCCAAAGCAAACCAACACCAAATCTCTTGGTAAGCACCAACTCTGGATAACTCCTGAAAAGTTTAATAATGAGAACAGTAAAAACACCACAGATCCAAGGAAAGAAAATATCAAATGAAGACTCAGAAAAAGACAGTACCTTTGAAAATGAGCTATTAATATAGAAACCATAAAATTGCTTTAGAAAACTCTTTGACATCCTTGATGTGGAAAACGATCAAGATTGAACAGGATAAGATGAAAAGGGAAAAGGAAAAGATAAAGAAGTAACCAAGGAAACAAATACCCAATGTACAGATTAAATTTTTATCAGAAAAATTAAAAATCAGGATTTAATGATATGGAAGATAGACTTTAGACACTTTCCTTCATAGCAGAGGAAAAGGAAAATAACAAAGAATGATGGAGAATGTATTAAGTTATTGTTCAAGACATAACATTATTGTTGGAGAAATGTCTCTTCAAAAAAATTACAAACATATACAAAATGAAATAGCCTAAAGGGAAAATGTTACCACTTCAGGTAAAACTTTTTAAAAAGGAAACCTCTATCTTAGAAAAAAATCAAGTAGGCACATAAGAAAATTAAAATCTACAACAACACAGATCAAAAGAAGAAAAAGAAAAATAGATTATCTGTAAAAGTAGTCTAACCTCCAAATTCTCTATAACACTAAACACCAGATGTTAGAGGAGGATGTTTATGAAGACTTGAGATAATTTTTATCCAAACAAATTTTAGAAATAGGACAAGTATTCAAATTACAAAGTATTCAAAATATAAGTATTCAAATATATAAAAGATTCACTACAATTTACATTGATAAGTGTTTAAAAGTTTTCAGTGGATATATCAGTAATATTCCAACTACTTATAAAACAATTCCAAATTAAATGCTCAAAATTGGAGAAATCAGGTATAAAAATATGAAAACAAATACAAATTAAACCTAAATAATTGTTTGAGAGAATTTATGATTGTAAAATTAATTGCAGTAACCTTGGTGTAAATCATTTTACATTAGAAATGGTTGTACTGTGGGAATGGGCAGGAAAAAATTGAGAGATGTTAAATTCCTTACCATAAAAAAGAGATGGCACCTTATTTTCATTCTAATACTATTCAGTATTACAAACTAGCTCCAGACTTGTTATTAAAGTTCAATTTACTAGAGCTTTCTACAGTAGGGAGAATAATACAAAGTCTTAGTACTCTCTCAAAAGGGAACACCTAAAGAGGGAGGTTTATAGACTTTGAATCTAGGATCAAACAATTTCAAGGAAGGTCTTTCCAAGAGGGAATCTGATGGAGATAGGGCTAGATTCACAATATCATAATTTAGTTTTGGTGGACACAACAAAGCAGGGGTGTTGAACTGAGTCTTGAATGATAAGCAAAATGTTTGTCTAGATGAGCAGATTATCTCTAAAATAAATGTCATAGGGATTTCCTGAATGAAATAGGTAAGTAATATAGTGTTTTACAGCCATATGTTTCATAGACCAAGTTTTTTTTTGGAACAAATGACTAAATCACACTGACATAGGTGTTCTTCAGGCTTATCTACATCACACTGATACACATAGCCTCAATGATGTTTTGAAAACTTCTTGAAAACTACCAGTAATAAAATTAACACTATGGTAATGTATAATTACAGCATATGAATATGTGTGTGTGTATGTATAACAAAACTATTTATGTAAAAATATCAAAATTTCTGTTAAAAATGTCAATGCTTAAACTATTATATTGCCAAGAAAAGACTATTAGCTTGCGTAATGGTAATAAAATTCCAATGTATGCTCTTTATGAGAAATATACAGAAAACAAACAGATAAAAACTAACAAACTAATAAAAATCAACTAATAAAAACTAAATGTTGAAATAGCAAATGTAAATAAAAAAGAGAAAATATTAAATATTCATTTAAGGCAAAGTTGTCATCAAAGTAAAAGTCCTGGAAGGGAAAATAAGTAAATTTTAAATAGAAAACAAAAATGCAGGCCTCAAGGATGAGATGACATGCTTTCTAAAGTAAATAGCAGAGAACAACAATATATAGAAAAATAACTTTCAGGAATCTAAGGGAAAATAACCAAAAAGTTAATTTTAATACATGGAGAATTCCAGCCTTTACCAGAATAACCAGAGATAAATTTGTAAGTAAGTTTGCAGAATATAAATTATTTATTAAAAATTTAATTATTATGGAAACAGAGAAGATTGAGTATCCATTTAACAAAATCTCAAGCAAATCTTATAAATACTAATGGTCCAATTATATAGGACCCATTTTCTGATTTGTGTGCAATACAGATGGAAATTATTGTCAAAGCTTTAAACATCATCAATAGCAATAACAACAAATTACAGCAATTCTTAGATTTAAAACAGTGCAAACTTTCCCAAACAACTTTTCAAAGTAGAAATTAAAACCATTAAAAATAATTAAATATGATGAGAACACAACTTACCCAAACTTACATAATGCAGCTAAGGCTATACTTAGAGGAAAAGCAATAACTTTAAAAGCTTTCACTAAAAAATAAGAAAGAAGATAGCTTAGCTAATTGGTAGTTTAAGAAATTACATGAGTAAATTGAAAATAAAACTAGGCAAAGCAAGAGAAAGAGAATGATATACAAAAAAAATCATGACAAATTAGATAAATGGAAAATTAATTATTGTAAATTTTTTTCAGTGAGTATTATATGTCAAATATTTGCCAACTAGGTATCATGGATCATGTAAATTAATCCTTACAACTGCCCCTTGGGCCAGTTTTTACACAATTTTATAGGATATTTTTACAGAAAATTATTACATTATTGTTATATCATTTTATAGATGAGGAATCAGAGCCTTATGGAAATTATATTTCCTGGGTAAGGGCGCATAGTTTATAGATGATGAGGTTGTAATTTGATCACTGTTCTCTCTGATTCCAAAGTTTATTCCTTAACCAATATATTAGTTTTCTATTGCTGCTGTAACAAATTACCACAAACTTGGTACTATCAAAAACACAAATTTACTATCTTATTGTTTGGGAGGTCAGAAGTTCAAAATAGGTTTCATTTGGCTAAAATCAAGGTGTTGACAGAGCTGTGTTTTTCCTAGAAGTTCTAATGGACAATTAATTTCCTTCCCTTTTCCAGCTTCTAGAGGAATGCAGTAGCATTCCTTAGCACATGGCTCCTTTCCATCTGTGGAAAGGAGATGACCTTCTGAGTATTTCTCATACAGCATTGCCCTGATACTCTTCTGCCTCCCTGCACCTTTTAAAAGGACCTTCTGATTACATTTGGCACACTCAGATAATTCAGTATAATTTCCCTATTTTAAAGTCAAGGAGGGCTTCCCTGGTGGCGCAGTGGTTGAGGGTCCGCCTGCCGGTGCAGGGGACACGGGTTCGAGCCCTGGTCTGGGAGGATCCCACATGCCACGGAGCAGCTGGGCCCGTGAGCCACAACTGCTGAGCCTGCGCGCCTGGAGCCTGTGCTCCGCAACAAGAGAGGCCGCGATAGTGAGAGGCCCGTGCACCGCGATGAAGAGTGGCCCCCGCTTGCCACAACTGGGGAAAGCCCTCGCACAGAAACGAAGACCCAACACAGCCAAAAATAAATAAATAAATAAATAAATAAATAAATTTAAAATTACCTTTCTCTTCTTTAAAAAAAAATAAAAATAAAAAAATAAAGTCAAGGAATTATATCTGCAACCTTAATTTCTCTTGCCATATTACATTATATAATCACAGGTTCTGAAGATTAATTAGGATGTGGGCCTCTTTGGGGGGCCTGCCACAATTAGTATGCTTAAAATGTTACTCTTCCAAGTACTGCCTCTTTGAAACGTAAAATATGCAATTCTGATGAGAAAAAAATGTAGAGAGAAATAAGAAATGAAAATATTTAAATAAATAAATTAAAACTATGTTTATATTTTTTGGGTAAGGTTCTTATCAGAAGACATTGTAGCTTGTTTAAGAAGAAAATAATTTAGTGTGAGATATATCTTGCTCACAGAACATTTAGGAGGGCTGCAACAATACAACCAAACAGAATTGGCCTAGAGAGCTACTTTATCTTTCTGGTGTAGAAGCTGCCTGCAGCTACTGCTGGCTCCAGATCATGCTACTGTGTTTCTTTTCACTCTGGTCTATTAGTTTTCTTGATCTACCATTTCAAAATGCCACAGACTGTATGCATTAAACAACAGAAATTGACTTCTCACAGCTCAGCAGGCTAAGGAAGTCCAAGGTCAAGGTGTCAGCATGTTCAGGTCCTGGTGAGGTTTTCTTCCTTGCTTGAGGAGGTGGATGTCACTTCTTATGGACACTAATCTGATTGGATTCAGTTCTCACCATTATGACCTCATTTAACCTTAATTATTCCCTTAAGGGTCCCATCTCCAAATACAGCCACATTTGGGGGTTAGGACTTCAACATATGTATTTTTGGAGAAGAGGTCACAAACACTCAGTCTGTAACAGCTTAGTAATATGGGGTTTCTATGTCTGATCTGGGTTATCATTCAACTAACTTCTAAACATAAGAATCCTATGGGTACTTTGGAAGAGCTGAAATCTAGTAGCACCCTAGTGACACAGATGTGAAGAAATGTAGTGGTTGTATTTATTTGTTTTTCGGAAAGTGAGATTCACTTGTGGAAAACTATCAATCTGTATGACAGATGTTCAAAATATTGTAGGTAACCACCGAGGACAGAAAGTGCATAAAAGTAGATACAAAAGAAATATGAAAATAAATGTATTCTGTAAAAATCTCATTAATTTCAAGGCTCTTTTTGTGAGATAAATGAATCAGCAAGAAATTATCAAAGTTGACTAAAGTCATTATAGAAAACCTGATAAAGCTGAAGTAAATGCGACTATTGCCCTATCCCCTAAAAGAGTGGATGCAAGTCATATTATAAGATACTTTTTTCAAATCCTCAAGAAGCAGATAATTTTCAGCCTACTTAAATGTTTCCAGAACATAGAGAAAGAAGAAAAGCTATGCTGTAATGCTGATAACAAGACCTAACAAAGAGTAAGAAAGAAAATATCAATCTCAATTACGAATATAGATGCAAAAATAGCAAGTAAATTATCAGCAAATGATATCCAGCTGTATTTAAAGAACTTAATCCATCATGGCCAGTGGGGTTTATTTCATGAATGCAAGAACAGATCAATACTAGGAAATTTATTAACCAAATCCTTCATTTTAACAGATCTAAATGGAAATATATTTAACTATCTACATGTGAAATTTGACTGACTATAATTATCATTTCTGCCTCAAAAGACTAGAATTTTTGCCTTGACCCTATAAAACTATATACGTATATATCTCAGACTCAAAATCTGCATTATGCTTCATGTTTAACTTGAATCTGTTTAATTGGCTACTTCAGTTAGCACAAATTAAAAGATACAAATATTCTGAAACAGAAGCAGTGATTTTGTTATTTACAGACAAATTATCTATGTATCTTTGGCAGCAGAATCATCAGAAAAACTAAAAGAACACATGTAGCATCATGTGGCATATATAATGATGAGCCTGTGTTTGAGGTTTGACATCCAGCTGGGCCATTTGTTGCCTTGGACAATTGTTTAACATTGGACACTAGTTCAACTTCTCTAAATCTCATTTTGTATGGGTTAAAATGGACATGCTACTTGTGCTTATCCTTCATTTTGAGAAGTTTAAATGAGATGATATACCTCAAAAACTAAGCACGAGGCTGGCACAGTGTGAGCACTGGTGTTGTTATTATTTTATTATTATTATATTGTCATTATTATTATTAGTGTCAGGATACATAGAATAAGAGTTAAATATAAAGTAGATATAAAAGAATTATTACATTCCTTATATACCAGCAATATCTAGTCTGAATTAAAAAATAATCAAATTCAACTTCCTTTGTTTTGCTTATGAAAACGTGAAAGTTGTCATCAGAAAAGCAATCCCATGAATTTTATATTAATGCATGTAGAAAAACAATCTAAAAGAAAACAGAATAATAACAAAAAAGATACCTCATTGACTTGAAAGACCCAATTGACTAAAATGATGACTTTTAATTGATGTCTACAAATTTGTGGAGAATTGGGATGACTAATTGACTTTAGGTAGTAATGCTAAGTGTATTTGTAGTGGTATCATCACTAACATTGTTGAAGAATTAAGGAATCACATACAATCTCTGGGACCTCCTGGTCCATTCCATTGATTCTCCAGGGCTAGGAGAATGTGAATACCTCTCTCAAGTACAAATCAATTTCCTGTTGTGATTTCATATAAGTAAACAATATGTAAGCATATCAGAAGGAAGTCCAGTACAAATATCCCTACCATTTACTCTGTCATTTTCCTTTAATTTCATATATATGTTACTTCATGGGTATATTGATTCTATTGATTTTATCCTTCCTGATTAACAGTCCCCAAATGAATAAAAATTACCTCTAATTCTTTCATTTAACCAGTAATTCATTCACATAACAAATACTTACTGAGTATCCACTCTGTGTCTGGCACCGTACTAGATGATTAGAATACATTAGTGAATGAAAATGATTTTCTGCATCTTATATTCCAGTGGTAATTTCCTTCTATTGCAGGTGTATTATTCCTGGGACTATGTGGATTAAAAAATAAATTATGGCATATCTGAAAATCTCTCATCAAAAGAAGTCAATATTACTTTGCCAGTAGAAGTCACATTTCAATATTTTAAATGTCTTTCCCATATATTTTAAACCATAAAACTGAAGCAGCCTAAATGTCCATTGACATTGGATAAAGATGTGGTACATATATACAATGGAATATTACTCAGCCATTGAAAAGAATGACATAATGCCATTTGCAGAAACATGGATAAACCTGGAGATAATCATACTAAGTGAAGTGAGACAAACAAAAATATATATTGATTATATCCAGAATATTAAAAAAATGATACAAATGAACTTATTTACAAAACAGACACAGACTCACAGACTTAGAGAACAAACTATGGCTACCGGGGGGAAGGGTTGGGGGGGTAGGGGTAGAATGGGAGTTTGTGATTGACATGTACATACTGCTATATTTAAAATAGGTAACCAACAAGGACCTACTGTATAGCACAGGGAACACTGCTCAACATTCTGTAATAACCTAAATGGGAAAATAATTTGAAAAAGAACAGTTACATGTATATGTATAATGGAATCACCTTGGTGTATACCTGAAACTAAGACAAGATTGTTAATCAACTATGCTTCAATATAAAATAAAATTTTAAAAATTAAAAAAACAAAAAAAAAATCCCCAGTGCATAACCTGTGTCAGATTCAACTTAGCAGATTCAAGCATAGATCTGTATCTCCAAGACCATTTTTTCATATACTAATTATAGTATTTATGACATTTTTTCTGTAATAAATATCCTTTGTCTCTTGACAAGCTTTAAATTTTCTCTCTGCTATAAGAAAGTAAATATTTCATTCAACAGATATTTTGAATAGGTATGATTGTGTTACATCTTATTTAGAGAAGAGATTTATCTAGAAACCCATTTCTTAAGGATCTTACAGTTGAGTGTGTGAGATTGTCCCCAAATAATGAACTTTAACATAAATAAGGGAACTTAGGGGAAGAGAAAAAAAAGGAAAGCAAAACAAAACAAATAAAGGCTAACAGCATCATCATAAAGCTCAACCTTGAAAAAATGGGCTAATGTTAATAAGCAGATAAGGAATGAAGGAGGAAAGGGAAGTTCAGTGTGAGAGAATGGGATAATTAGTCATAGAGGTGTAAGAGTGAACATATATTTGAACATTAAACAATGTTTAGAAACTCCAAGTGGCTGGAAAATAGGGTACATGGCAGGAGCAGCAAGAGATGTGTCTGCAAATATGTTACTGTGAAGAGCCTTAAACACTAAGTGTAAGGAGTTTAAAATCTTATCCTTATAAGAAATAGAATATGGTAAAAATTTTTGAGGGACCAAGATCTAACTTGTACTTTAGTTTAATGATGGTTGACAATTTGGGAGAAGGTAGAAATTAAAGATATAAAGACCCAGTTAGTAAGCTATCACCATGGTTCATTTGAGATGTGACGTGGATCTGAACTACAGTATTGGAAGAAGAATGGAAAGGAAATAGAACAAACAGATTGGACTTGGATGATAGGAAGAACTGGATATGACTTCATTATTGTCCAGAATGACTTGTGAGGGAGGAGATGTCATTAACCAGTAAAGACAGCATAGGTAAAAAAGGAATTTTGGGTGTAAAGAAAACTTTGCTTACTTTTAGCTTTCGTTATGTTTAATTTTTTGATGTGGGAGGAGTTTAATGCAGAAATACAAGCTGACAATATGTTAGAGTTAAGATAAATCTCATATTCAAAATTCTACCTTATACATACCTTAATATTTTGAATGTTAGTGACATTAGTTATACTTTTTATAATGTTACTTATAATTACAAAATATGTTATATATTGGTAAGGAATTGAATATGTAAATATTCACAGCCTCATCATTGGCTGTGTTGGGTTTGTGTTAAATTTTAAGTAATTGTTAGAAGGGAATTGAAGAAAGAGAGAAAAGTTAGTGAAGAAGGAAAATTAATATTCAGTACTATCCAAAGAGAATGTTGAATTACTTTTACCCTTTTCACTTAAATTAAGTATCAATAGAAACACAGATTTTCAAGGATCACTAAAATATGCCATTAAGATCCCATACACAAATAATCAGTGGTCTATGTTCTCCAAGGGAAGGACCCATAGACTTGGTTGACTATCAAGGAAGCAGATTTTAGATTAATGTATTTCAAACTTTAATTCATACAAATCTAATGCACTTTAGTCTTAAGATACACATTCTGATATAGTAGGTCTGGAGTGGGATCCAGTATTCGGCATTTCTAACAAATGCCAGATGATGCTGAAGCTGCTGGTCGAGATTTACAGTGTGATCTTTGTGGGAGAAGAGGCAAATTTGATGATTTAAAATTCCCCAAAGAAAGTTCTAGCAATCCACAGAAAAAAGTAAGCTGTGGGACTTTTTGTATTAAATTATTGAACTCAGTTTTCATACCTAGTTTGATATGATTCAGATTCTGAACACTGGCCTTGTAGCCGGAAATGGCCGATCACATTGCAGAATGTGAAGTCACAGGTCTTTTTCAATCTCAGTTACCTGGAAATTGAATCTTGAGTTGTGACGAATTCTTAATCTTGGCGCAGCACAGGATGGCCTCAGGTGCCACACGTTCCTGGAAGCAGTACCTCCTGTTCTAATGTTGCCGTGAGATTTTCAATAGCCTCTTCATATTTTCCTCTTTGCTTTGAAGTTTCTTTGATCTCTCAGGTACCTGAAGAGAACGGGCAAACTTTCTAGCTTATCAGGAGAATATCTCTCAGCCACCTCTACTGCAAATAAAAACAAAAAATAAACCTCAAATGCACAATCCATTTTTTTCCTTCTGGTTTTCTTTGCCAAATATTTGATAATGGATTCAGTCACAGACGAAGTTGTGAAGTAGCTAAAGATTAATAACTTTCCAACCCTCAAAACCCCCTTCTTTATCCATTCCTAGGAATCCATAATCTATTTTTCCCTCTGCTTGTTAACAAGTCATTTGTTTGATCGTCTATGCACATGAAGGTAAACATAATTAGCAGCTGAAGAATTACTTCTCCCTTGAAGAATTTACACTGTAGTTAATAGAGACTAAGTTTTAACTGCTAAATTTCAGACCTAAAATCAGAAACACTTAAGAATTAATTTGGGATATTCAGTCCTTCTCTATGGTTCTTAAACCACACCCATTTTCTAATAGGTCAATAGAAGACTATTAGACAAAGCAGTGTCCTGAAAGAATTCATACACATGTATGACTTGATTAATGATGACAGTGAGCACCTGATTAATAACCGTTAGTCATTGGAGATCATTTCTATTAATGTAGGACACGGAAATTTGGAGCCCACAGTATACAATGTCATTGCAATAATGGGCAACTGTGGGAAACAGCAAGAACCAAAAAAATTTTAGGATTTTATGTCTGGATCCAAGTCAATTTTGCCACCTTGTTTCACTAATTGGGTAGTTTTTACAGTTGAAATTTTGTTTAAGCAAACAATAAAATCAGTTGCACTGTGAGAACTGCCATCTAACCCATGAATGTCCTCAACTGATACTTAGTATCTGCATATCAATATGACCTGTCTTTCTCTATCCATCCTTACCTATACAGTAATTCTTATGTTATACTGTACTGCATTGAGCATCAATATTTTATGTTATAAAGATCTCAGAAATTATTCTAAGACATATTAAGAATCTACTAAGCTTAGACTGAAGATGGGCACTTTTTTTACTTGAGTGTTTCTATTTTAGTTTCTTGCCTAACTCTTATTCTAATTGTGACTTTGTGTTTCTGAAAACTAGAATACTAAATCCATTAAAACTATTAAAATTGGTCTAAGAAAGTTTGTATATACAGGAAATTCCATATGTACATAAATTTTAGGGCACTAGAGGAGATTTCTCCAACACATGTTTTTCTTATCACAATTTCTTAGTTATTTAAAAGACCATACAATTGTTTAGTATCCAATAATTTTGAAGGCTCTAGGTATTTTTTTCCCTAACACTTATGCATATTAAAACATCTTGACTCATTATTCTGAATGTTTATAGTTATTCTACCTCATGTCTTTCATATTTAAATTGCATGAGTTATTTGTGCTTCAATGGAATATTTGTTGTCTTATTTCTCTGTACTTCAAGAAAACAATTATCATAACACACAAGTAGAATTTTTTAGATTTTATTATTTCTCTAAGGTTTGGTATACTCTTTTGTATTTTGCAAACCATGAGCGCTTTGTTCTTTATCACTGTATATGCTATAAGTTTCTGGTAGTAGAGTTTATAGTAAATATATGAAAGCAGAGAGAAGCAAATCTTTGCTAGAATTTATTACCCTAAACAAAGAGATCAAGAACACTAATATTTCTACATTGTATGAGATTAATTATTGATTCAATCCCATATCTTATCTCTAAAGGAAGTATTTGGAGTCTTGGGAAAAAGACAGAATATTTTGATACTAAATTGAAGCCAGAATATATCTGAAATTACCCATGAAGTTACTTTTAAAACATTTCAACATTTGAATATTTAAAATAAAATATTTTCCATTTATCCATATCTTGGAGTAGTTTTGATTATACAAGTAAATTATGTGGGCTTATGGTGGTATAGAAACAGATAATCTCACTTTATCCATATACAGAATTTTGCAGATAGATTTCTGTTCATCTTTTCCTACCAATCTTAATTTTACAGCCTCCTGTTTTCTCTTAATAGTTATTATTCCCAGTGAAAATCCTAATCATTTTTCTATTTTCTCTACCTCTTGGTAATTCTAGTTGCCTATTTTTGAATATTCTTTTGCTTGACTACTATGAGAAATAATAAACAAAAATAAATACATTATTGTATATTAGAGTATTTGTTAAGATTTTTAGAAAAGGAATTTTAAGAGACCAATTGGGAGATTTAATATAGATTTGGAGATAACATTCTGAGCAAATGATATTTAAGCAGTATTTTCTGAGACCAGGAAAATAGGTAAGATTTAGCTGATTGAGAGTGAAAGGAATTACCTTCTAGGTAAAGGAAAAGCAAGTGCAAAAACCCTGAGGCCAGAACATACGTGGTGAGTTAACAGATTGAAAAGTACCAGGGTTTTTAGAATGTAGTGAGAAAAATGTGAGAAGGGCATGGGTTGTTACTGGAACCGTAGTTATTAAAGGCTGTGAGAAAAATTTGGTCTTTGGAGCCTTTGGAAGTCATTGGCTTAAAATTGTATTTTAATATTTATAATGAGGAAGAATTTTGCTTCTTTCCTCAGGTTCCCACAGGAAAGTTATCATAGTTTTCATAAGTTCCCTGATAGATTTTTAAAAGCACCCTTCTAGAAAGACTAATGAAAATCCCTGGGTTCTCTTTCCATATACATTCTTAAAAAACGTATGTGTATAAGTAGAAAATATAACTATTCCCATTTTTGGAACATTTTTATCTTTATAATTTTTATAAACACTCTCTCTAACAAAAGGGTATCTTCATAATATTACAACTGATTTTCTATTGAAAGCAGAAAGTCATCTTCCATTGACACGAGCACTGAAAAGCCACTTCATTACTGTATCCTGAGTAATATTTATTTTAAACTTCCTTATACTCTGATGGAATGTTTTTTGTTCTTCTTAGACTACTTAGGCATTTTATTAATGAGACAATTCACTTCTTGGAGCTTTGGGTTTAGATGTATTTTAATTATGCCATATGCCTCACTACAAATGGAGCTATTATAGATATCATTAAATTCAAACTTTTATCACAATTGTTCCAATTGGAAGGCTTTGCACAAAAAAAAAAAGATGTGGAGAAAATATAGATACTGAGAATAATATTATACCCATAAAATCCTTGTTGCATTAAACCTTTATAATTTTAATTGATTTAGGTATTGGACTTCTGACATTTTGCTAGAGAAGATCCCTTGGATCAAAATGATTCTTTATATTACCAGCACATTTAAAAAATATTGACCACATATTTATTCAGTTTCAAGTGATCTTCTTAGCCAATCTATTAGCTGCCCTGAAACAAACTCTCTTTTTATTAATTCCTAACATATTTTGATATGTAAGTATTTTAGTTTCTTTGTCCTTTAAATTGATATCATTTTAAATTAATTGGTATACATCTAATGTATTTCCATGATTTTTATGAGTGATTTTGTTGACTTTTACTAATTTTTCACCTCCATATTTCTTTTAGATAACTCATCTCTTTATAATAATGAGGGACTGATTGCTGAATTAGTTATGCTATCTAACCATAGATGATATTAGATGATACAGGAGATATAGAGGATGCAACTCCTTATTCTTTGATAATAACTTTTTCATCTCAATCTGTTCAACACTGTGTATTTCTACCTTTTTTGTCTCAAATTTGTCCTTCCTTGTTGTTTTATTTGCTCAGCTGATTTATTTTCTTTGTACCAGAGATTTAAAAATTGTAGTTAGTTTTATAAAACTTAATATTGTAAAGATGTCCATTATTCCTTGATGGATGAATCTATAGCTTCAATGCAATCTCAATTAATATTGCATCATGTTTTTCTTCTGTATGAAAATTACAAACTGATTTTTAATTTTATATGAACCAAGAATTCTTGGACCAGGTGTAACCAAGAAAATCTTGAAGAACAAGAACAAGATATCAAAACATTTAGTAAAAGTATACTAATGAAGACAGTATGGGATTATTCCAAATACAGACTAAAGGAAAAGTAGAGATTCTAGAAACAGACTGACAAAGGTGATACAGCAGAGCATCAGTGGGAAAATTTTTTTTTTTTTTTTTTTTTTGTGGCAACAGCCATAAAAGCTAGCACTCAGGGTATGAGTACAAGCTTTTTCCAGAGAGATGTTTGTGACCTGGTTTCACCATTGGAGTGAGCAGGGAGGGAGAAGGCAGTGGAAGTGCCTACTGGCTAATAAGAAGCCGGACCCTCAGACAGCAGTTTGTAAACTATACAGTGAGATCCTTTTCAGAGAAAGACTGGGAAATGGGTGTTTTTGCATACTTACTCTGCACTGAGATCTGGGGGTTTAGTCTGAATGATCAACTGCTAGCCCTTTAAGAAATGCTTCTTTGTTTGCTACAGTATTTTATGACTCATGAATGTTAGTGCCATTGGCTATTAGAGCCAGGAGGGAGTTTTTAACTGGGCCAGAGAAGAGGGGAACCAGTGGGTCTGGGAGGGAAGACGAGATGTTTAATTTACTTCTGTGTACAAATCACTAGTTTTACTCAGGAGTCAGCAGTAAGTTCAGAAGTCCTGTTCAAGACTCCTTTTCAGGGATGAGATAATATATCAAAATGACTGGTTCAGCCTTTTGAATGATTTACTCATATCAATTGCTAAGAACATGATTGATTGTTTGGGTAACCAGATTTATAGGTGCACTTTTTTTTCATTTAGTTGCTTTAGTGCTGTATAGGCCTGTTAGGACTTATCCCTCATAAAAACATTTTGTGTTTGTTTCTTTGAACTTTGTTTAGGGCTTCATCTAAGTTAACTGTGGTAGCAGGAAAAAAAGATGCATTGTTCAACAGCAGCTGCATTTTTCCTCCCAAAGCAGCTTTTGAAATACTCCATCAAGAATTCTCTATCTATAATGATTCATGTATTCAAAAATAATGATTGAGTTCTTCCTGTGATCCTGGCATTCCACTATGCCTAGGAATACAAAGGTGAGTGAAAAAATAGATGCAGACCTTGCACTCATGGAACTGATGGATTAGTGTGGAAGCCAGGTATCAATCAATTTATCACAAAATATAAATTTTTAATTATGAAGTCTCATTGTATTATGTGAGTGTGAAGCAGAGAAAGGTATGCATCTCAATCTAAGATCAGTGTATAAAAAAGAATTAACCTGAACAGTGTTTGAGAATCTAAACTGAATATATTTTTTGAAATAATATAAACAGTATTACACTAAGAATCTAAACTAAATGCTGATCCAGATCAGTGAAATTTGTGATTAAATCTTGTTCTAATATATTACAAATTACTAAAAGTTGAATGTATGGGTCGTGGCATATCAGGAAAATTAGTATATTGTTTTTGATAAATGCACTTTTCATCTCAAGATGAAATTCATTTGAATTTTTATGGGAAGCAATAATCTTACTCAATTTAATTAATTCTAAATGATACTTGAAAAATACTACTTTCTAGACTTTACTCGAATCACTTGGTCTATTTAAATGCTACCTTATTTTTGTAGAACTTTATTATCAAGAAAATTATCTCTGTTTATTCTAACAGGGAATTTAAAAAATGTTCTATATTCTCCCTAAACCCAAAACATAATATTTTGTGTTATATGAAGGATACTTTGGATTCTTGGAAGACACATCTCTGGGTTGATTACTCATCTCCTTTGCTGTTTTTCTCTAATCTCTACTTAAAACTGGGTTTCTACAAGTTTTAACCTCAGCTCCTTCTCATGCTATATGCCTTCTTGTGTAACCTCATTCATTCATACAGTGTAATTATCATCAGTAATATAACTCTGTCTTCATTTCCAGAACATGGTGATTTGCTGATTGTACATCTCTAACTGATTTTCCTCCAGGCAAGAGTTCGGTTCCTTTTTTTGTTGTTTTAAATGTGATTCCAGGTCTTTTTTTTTTTTTTTTTCTTCTTCTAGTTTTATTGAGATATAATTCACATACAGCACTGTATAAGTTTAAGGTGTACAGCATAATGGTTTAACTTACATACGTCATGAAATTATTATCACAATGTTTAGTAAACATCCATTATCTCATACAGATGCAAAATTAAAGAAAAAATTTTCTTGTTATGAGATCTCTTAGGATCTATAACAGCTTTCATACATAATGTACAGCAGTGTTAATTATATTTATCATGTTGTATATTACATCCCTAGTGCTTATTTATAACTGGAAATATGTACATTTTGACTACCTTCATCCAATTCTCCCTCCCCCTAATGCTGCATCTGGTAACCACACATCTGAACTCTTTTTCTATGAGTTTGCTTGATTGTTTGTTTTTTTCTGAAGTATAACTGACTGACAACATTATATTAGTTCCTGATACACAGCCTAGTTATTTGGTATTTCTACACATTTCAAAATGATCACCATGATAAGTCTAGTTATTATCTGTCACCATGAAAAAATATTACAAAATTATTGAGTATATTCCCCACTCTGTACATTACATACTTGTGACTCATTTATTTTGTAACTGAAAGTTTGCACCTCTTAATCTCCCTCACCTATTTCTTTATTTCCCTCACATCCTCCTCTCTGGCAACCACCTGTTTATTCTGTAACTATGACTCTGTTTCTGCTTAGTTATGTTTGTTTATTTGCTTTGTTTTTTGGCTTCCACATAAAGTGAAATCATACAGTATTTGTCTTTTACTATCTGACTTCTTTCACTTAGCATAATTTTCTAGGTTATCCATGTTGTCACAAATGGCAAGATTTCATTCTTTTTTATGGCTGAGTACTATTTCTATATATATACTACAACTTCTTTATCTATTAATCTATTGATGTGCGCTGAGGTTGCTTCCATATCTTAGCTACTGTAAATAAGGCTGCAAAGAACAGAAGGGTGCATATATCTTTCCTAATTCGTGTTTTTGTTTTCTTTGGATAAATACCCAGGGGTGAAACTGCTGAATCTTATAGTAGTTCTATTTTTAAATTTTTGAGGAAACTCCATACTGTTTTTCATAGTGGCTGCACCAATTTATATTTCCACCAACACTGCAAGAGGGTTCCCTTTTCTCCAAATCCTTGCCAACACTTGTTATTTGTTATCTTTTTTGATAATAGCCATTCTGACAGATGTGGTGATATCTCAATGTGACTTTGATTTGCATTTCCCGACGATTAGTGATGTTGAGCATCTTCTCATGTGCCTGTTGCCCATCAGTATGTCTTCTTTGCTAAGATCAATATCAAAAGAGTGTATTCCCTATGTATTCTTCTAAGAGTTTTATGGTTTCAAGTCTTAAATTTGTCTTTAATCCATGTTGAATTTATTATTGTATATGGTGTGAGAAAATAGTCAAATTTATATCTTTTGCATGTAGTTGTCCAGTTTTCCCAACACTATTTGTTGAAAGGGCTCTCTTTCCTGATTGTATATTCTTACTTCCTTTGTTGTAGAATAGTTGACCGTATAAATGTGGGTTCATTTCTGGGCTCTCTATTCTGTTTCATTGATCTATGTGTCTGTTTTTGTGCCAGTACCATACTGTTTTGATTACTGTAGCTTTGTAGTATAGTTTCAAATCAGGGAGCATGATACCTCTAGTTTTGTTCTTCTTTCTTAAGGCTGTTTAGCCGATTAAGGGTCTTTTGTGTTTTCATACTAATTTTAGAATTATTTGTTCTAATTCTTTGAAAAATTCCATTGGTATTTGATAGGGATTGCATTGAATCTATAGATTGCCTTGAGTAGTACTATCATTTTAACAATACTAAGTCTTTTAATCTAAGAACATGGTATATCTTTCCATCTGTTTGTGCTGTCTTCAATATCTTTCATCAGTGTCTTACAATTTTTGGAGTACAGGTCTTTCACCTCATTAGTTATATTTATTTCCAGGTAATTTATTCTTTTTGATGTGATTGTAAATGGGATTGTTTTCATAATTTCCTTTTCTGATAGTTCACCGTTAGTGTATAGAAATGCAACAGATTTCTATATATTAATTTTGTATCCTGCAACTTTACTGAATTCATTGATGAGTTCTAGTAGTTTTTTGGTAGCATCTTTAGAATTCTCTAATATGATTTTTATTTTTCCATTTTTTAATGTGGCTTATCACATTGATTGATCTGTGGAACTGAACCATCCTTGTATCCCTGGGATAACTCTCACTTGATCATGTTGTATGATTCTTTTAATGTATTATTGAATTTGGTTTGCTAATATTTTGTTGAGAATTTTTGCATCTATGCTCATCAGTGATATTGGTCTGTATTTTTCTCTTTTTGTGGTATCTTTGTTTGGATTAAGTATTAGGGTGATGCCAGCCTCACAGAATAAATTCAGAAGCATTCCTTCCTCTGCAATATTTTGGAATAGTTTGAGAAGGATAGGTGTTAACTCTTCTCTAAATGTTTGGTTGAATTCACCTGTGAAGCCCTCTGGTCCTGGATTTTGTTTGTTGAGAGTTTTTTTTTTTTATTACTGACTCAATTTCATTACTGATAATTGGTCTGTTCATATTTCTATTTCTTCCTAATGAAGACTTAGGAGATTGCACATTTATAAGAATTTGTCCATTCCTTCTGGGTTATCCACTTTATTGTCATTTAATTGTTTGTAGTCATCTCTTATGCTCCTTTGCATTTCTGTGTTGTTAGTAGTAACTTCTCCTTTTTCATTTCTGATTTTATTTATTTGGATCCTCTCTCTAATTCTAGCTTATGAGTCTGGCTAAAAGTATATCAATTTTATCTTTTCAAAGAGCCAGCTCTTAGTTTCATTGATCTTTTCTATTGTCTTTTAGTCTCTATTTTATTTATTTCTGCTCTAATCTTTATGATTTCTTTCCTTCTATTAATTTGGGTTCTGTTCGCTATTTTTCTACTCTTTTAGGTATAAGGTTATATTGTATATTTGACATTTTTCTTGTTTCCTGAAGTAAGCTTATATCGCTATAAACTGCCCTCTTCAAACTGCTTTTGCTGTGTCTAATAGATTTTGGATTGTTGTGTTTTTGTTTTCATTTGTCTCCAGGTATTTTTTAATTTCATCTTTGATTTTTTTCAGTTAACCCATTGGTTGTTTAATAGCATATTGTTTAGCCTCCATATGTTTGTGATTTTGCAATTTTTTTCTTGTAGTTGATTTGTAGTCTCACAGCTTTGTGGTCCAAAAAGATACTTGATATGATTTCAGACTTCTTAAATTTACTGAGACTCCTTTTGTGACCTAGTGTGTGTTCTATCTCAGAGCATGTTGCATGTGCATTGAAAAGAATGTGTATTCTGCTGCTTTTGGATGGAATGTTCCATATATAGCTATCAAACTCATCTGAACTAATGTGTTGTTTAAGGCCAGTGTTTCTTATTTTTTGTCTGGATGATCTGTCCATTGATGTAATTGGGGTCTTCTTATAGTCCCTTATTATTATTGTGTTTCTGTTAATTTCTCCTTTTATGTCTATTAATATTTACCTTATGTATTTAGGTGCCCGTATGTTGGGTGCATAAATATTTACAATTGTAACATCTTCTTGCTGGATAGAGCCTTTGATCACTTTGTAATATTCTTCTTTGTCTATTGTTAGAGTCTTTGTTTTAAAGTCTATTTTGCCTAATATAAGTATTGCTATCTTGGCTTTTTGTCTCCATTTGCATGGAATACCTTTTTCCATCTGAAATGAGTCTCTTGTAGGCAGTATATATATGGGTCTTGTTTTCCTTTCTATTAGCCGCTATGTTTTGATTAGAGCATTTAGTTCATTTATATTTAAAATAATTATTGATAGTTATATATTACTGCCATTAAAAATTGTTTTCCAGTTTTTTTCATAGTTCATTTTTTTCCTTCCCTCTTCTTATGTTCTCTTCCCTTGTGATTTGAAAACTATCTTTAGTGTCATGTTTGGATTCCTTTCTCTTTTTTGAGTGTATCTGTTATAGATTTTCGGTTTGTGGTTACCATAAAGTATATATATAGTTCTGTTTCTGATTTCTTAAGTTCAAATGCACTTTAACAACCCTGCATTTTTACTCTGTCACCTACATTTACTTCTTTTGACATCATATTTTATATCCTTCTGTTTTGTGTATCCGTATTGTGGATATAAATTTTTTTTACTACTTTTGTCTTTTAACCTTCCTACTAGCTTTATAAGTGGTTTAAATACTACCTTTACTGTATATTTGACTTTACCAATGAGCTTTTTCTTTTGTAATTTTCATATTTCTAGTTGTGGCCTTTTCTTTTCCTCTTAAAGAAGTCTCTTTAATATTTTTTATAACGTTGGTTTGGTGGTGCACAACTCTTTTAGCTTTCGCTTTTCTGTAAGACTTTTGATCTCTCTGTAAAATCTGAATAAAAGCCTTGCCAGGTAAAGCATTCTTACTTGTGGTTTTTCCCTTTCAACATTTTAATTATATCATGCTACTCTCTCTAGCTTGAAGAATTTTTTGCTGAAAAGTCACATGATAATCTTATGGAAGTGCCCTTGTATATAACTAGTTGCTTTCCCCTTGCTGGTTTAATATTCTCTCTTTATCTTTATTTTTTGCCATTTTAATTACAATGTGTTTTGATGTGGTCCTCTTAAGGTTGATCTTATTTGGGACTCTCTTTGCTTCCTGGACCTGGATGTCTGTTTCCTTCCCCACATTAGGGAAGTTTTCATCTATTAATGTCTTAAAATATGTTCTCTGACACTTTCTTTCTCTCTTCTCCTTCTGAGATCCCTATAATATGACTATTACTATACTTGATGTTGTCACAGTGGTCTCTTAAGCTGTCCTAACTTTGGAAAATATTAGTTGGTGGTCTTGCCCTGACACTAATAAGCTAAAGGGAGGGTTTCAAAATGGCACTTGCCAGCACCCATGTCTTTGTGGTAAAATTAGCTCCCACAAATGGCTTCTGTCAGCATCTATATCCCCAGGGTGAGTCCCAGTTGCTCCTGCCACTCCAGGAGTCTCTCTAAGATGAGTAAGTGTGTCTGACCAGGCTCATTTAAATTACTCCTGCTGCCCTGGGTCTTGGAGCATGTGATATTTTGGGTGTGCCCTTTAAGAGTGGAGTGTCTATTTCCTACAACCCTCTTGGTCTCCCCAAATTAAGCTCCACTGGCCTTCAAAGCAAAATATTCTGGCTTGTCTTTCTGGTGTAAGACCTCTGGACTGGGGAGGCTGATGTGGGGATTGGACCCCTCATTCTTTGAGAAGAACCTCTACAATTATAATTATTCTCCCATTATGGGTCACCTAGCCAGGGTTATGTGTTTTGACTATGCAGTGTCCCTACCTCTCCCACCCATCTCGTTGTGGTTCCTTCTTTATGACTTACTTGTAGAAGATCTTTTCTGCTAGTCTCCAGATCATTCTTACTGATAGTTGCTCTGTAAATACTTGTAATTTTGGTGTGCCCATGGGAGGAGGTGAGTTCAGGGTCTTCCTACCCTTCCATCTTGGCCACTCCCTCAAGAGTTTGGTTCTGAGGTTAGATACCTAGGTTTGAATTCTTGCTTCACTAATTAGCAGCTGTGTGTCTTTTAAAGATGTTACTTAACTTCTCTGTGTTTTGGTTTCCTTGTCTCTAAAATGATAGAATGATGGCATATATATTATAGGGTCGTTTTGAGGCTTAAATAAGGTAATACATAAAAGTGCCTAAAACATTAATGTTTATGAAAAGAAATTGCATTTCCAAGCTGCAGAGATGGAAAAATAATTATTAGATTCACCTTATTATTAGATTTATTAGATTCTTATATATTCTTTCTTTCACTAAATAATTTTATGTCTGGTTATAGATGCTATTATTTGTTGCAATGAGAGTCAAGGCAGTACTACATTATTTATCATTTAATGTGCTTCTCAGATATTTAAGGACAAGATGGTGAAATGAATTAATGCTCACATTTAAATCTAAATGCTAATACTATATAACATAATAAAAACAAATACAGAGATATAGATAGGCTCAAATAAAGGGCACATGTCTCTACAGGGTAGAATATGAACAGTGGTAAGAAGAGCTGATTTTGTGAGTCTTACTGGCCTCTAGGTTAATAAATGAGTGGCAGATGCCAGAGTTTAGTTCCTATCATTAAAGATCATTGAGGTTTTCAAACATTGGGTTTTCACATAAAATATTTCATTGGTTGTAAACAAAGATTATGGTGGTACCCTGCTCACAAGATTAGCAGAAAAAAACTGCCTCCAAGTTCATCTGGGGGTTATGCTGATCTCCAAGAGCCCGAAGTATCTTGATTGGCTCTGCCATATCCCTCAACACATCAGGAGTAAAGCCATATTCTTGACAGGTAGGGCTGGCTACAGGCATCATTAAAAGAGCTTGACAGAGGGGGGTGACATACAGAGGGTGAGACACTCCAATAGTATATGCCACATAGAAAGCACTCAATAAATATTCCATAAATAAATGAATAAAAAGTATAGTGATATCACTTATGAATATGTTTAAAGATGGGAAAGAATATATTAGCAAATAAAACTCAGTAGTGCTTGTAAAACAGTTTAAAATATTAGCAAACTGAATTTATCAGTATGTATATAAAAATCACATTATGATCAAATATGTTTTATCCCAGTAATCTGAGGAAGTTCAACACCACAAAATTTATTATTGAAGTATATATTTAGCTGATACTGTGATGTATGACTAGCTACTCCTTCTGGACTTAAGGACTATTTTCCTAGTGTCTGGGAATGCTATGATCAGTTAGACCTCAGTTACTGGTCATTTTCAAAAATGACTGGCTGAAGAGTCACCTTGTCCATGGTCAAATCTCTTTTCCTAAATAACTTGCATCAAATGACTGGTCCATGGGGGATTTCAAGTACATGGCCCCTTTGGAGCTTCTTGTGGTGTTAGCTGATGTTTTTCTTGAGATTTTTATTACAGCCTAACTTCTCCCTCTGTCCAGTCCTGCTTCTTTCCCTTTCTTTTCATAGATGATGATTCCAGATCTGATCAGCTTTCTACATGTTAACTTCCATCTCAGAATCTTCATGCTGAGAAACCCAACCAGTAATGGAATAATACTAATATATTAAAGAAAAATATAAAAGGAAAACCTTTGAACAATTTAACATTTATTCAAGATATATATTTTAGGAAACTAAAAATTGAAGATTATATCCATAAAGTGATAAAATATATTAAAACCAGTAGCATATCCAAGAACATCACAAAAGAGCCTCGTGAATAATAAAATAGTGAAGTAAGTGTTCTAACAAACAAAATCAAAAGGCAAAAACTCAAAATCATCCTTATACAATATTAAAAACTAGTAGAGAATATAACAAAAAATACTTTAATAATGGCATTTAAAAGTTTTTGACTACTTATTGTTTGCCTGTACTTTATTGATAAAGACTTTACATATTCCCAAATAAGGTAAGAATAAGTATCTAGGAATAAACTTAATAAAATATGGCAATGTATATATGGAGAAAATTATAGAAGAGCATTTAAAGATAGAAAAGAAAATCTGATTAAGTGAGGGATATGCCATTTTAGGGATTATAATATTCACAAAATTTTAACGAGCTGATCTTAATGTTTACACATAAGATCTAAGATCAAGAAGAACCAAGACTTTTTTGAAGAAGTTGGAGGAACTTTCCTTATATATAAGCTTACTATAAATGTAGGAAAATAAAGACAGAGTAATATTAGGGTGGAGATAAAAATAGATCAATGTAACAAAGATCTCTAGAACAGTCTGTGAATATATGGAGGCCTGATACATGACAAATGGGGCATTGCACATCAATAGAGAAAGAATATAATAAATGGTCTGGGACAATTGATTAACTTTATAGAAAAAATAAATTTAGATTCTAATTCTACCATGCATAAAGATCAATTCTAGCTAGGTTATAAAACCTTAATACAAAAGAGAAAACCTTTAAAAACTTTGAGAAGAAAATATTGGCTATTATATTTATAATCTTGTGGTTGACAAGGATAGTTTCAAGAGGAGAAAAAAAAAATCACAATTCATAAAAGAACCAATTGATACATAGATCTCATTAAAATTTAAATCTTTTGCACAGTAAAAATAACACATGACTTTATTTTTTATTATTTCTTAACTTGCTTTTAATACTTTATAGATTTTCAAATCATATATACATATTATTATTTGGCAGGATTTTGCACATTTTATAAATAATATCCTAACTTGGTTTTTCTTCTCATTTAATAATATATTTTTTAAATGATAGATGTAGCCTTAGTTCATTCATTTTTAATTTCCATAACATATGGAGTTGCAAGAATATTCTTCAATATACAGATCGATGGAACTTTATATTGTTTATAATTTTTTCCTTTTATGAACTATGTGGCTATGAACACTGTTGCAATATGACCTTGTAAAAGATTTTCTCTAAAGAGAAGGTACCTAGAAAGGTAAAGGATGGAGGCAGAGAAATAGGATGAGGGAGGACACACAGAGTTCCATACACAAAAATAGAACAAAAGAAAAGAAAACCTGAAGTAGATATGGCATAAAGTTAAGATTTGCATAAGTTGAGTGGAGGGTACATAGCTGTTCATCATATTATGCTACATGATTTTTAAAGTATATTTGAAACATTTCATGTATAAGACAAAGCTTGTTTTCTTAATGTTTTTTGTCCAGATTTCAATTTTGTCTGGTATTAATATCATGAATTCTGCCTTTTGTTTCTTTCTGATGTATATTTGTATAATCTGTTACTTGCAAAGTTTCTGAACTATTTTCTTTAGATGCAGTTTTTAAATATTACATAAAAAATGGATATTTCTTCTTTATTTAGTCTGACATTCCTTTTTCCTTCCAATAAATAGATGAGTTGATTCTACTCATATTTTTCAATAGCTTCATATACCATACATTGTACTCATTTAAATTTACCCATTTAAAGTATGCAATTCAATCCTTTTTTAGTATCTTCATTCACAGGGTTATGCAGCCATCATCAATCAATCAATATAATTTTAGAACATTTTTGCCTTCCAAAAAAGAAATGCCATACCCCTTGCAGTTACTTTCCATTTTTTCCCCACCATTACCCTCGCTGCTAGGCAACCATTGCTCTAATTTCTGTCTCTCTAAGATTGTCTATTCCATGTAAATGGAATCACACAATATCTGGTCTTTTCTGTCTGGCTTCTTTCACTTAGAAAAATGTTTTTTGTGTTCATCCACATTGTGGTATATACTATCACTTCATTCCTTTTCGTTGCCAGATGAGACATTTGGGTTGTTTCCATTTTTTTTTTTTTTTTTTCTATATATTTTGAAGGCTTCTGTGAACACTCATGTACAAGATTTTGTATGAAAGTGTTTTCATTTCTTTTGGCTGTATACCAAAGACTGGAATTGCTGGGCACTGTGGTAACATTTTGTTAAACATATGTGTTTAACATTTTAAGGAACTTCCAAACTATTTTACAAGGCAAGTGCACCATTTTATGCTTCCATGAGCAATATATGAGGATTCCTGTTTCTTCACATCCTTGTCAATGTTTGTCATTGTCTGTCTCTTTAATAGGCACTAGGTGGGATGAAATAATATTTCATTTTGGTTTGAGTTGCATTTTCTAAGTGACTAATGATGTTAAACATTTTTTCATGTGGCTATTGGCCATTTGTGTATCTTCTTTGCAGAAAATGTTTATTCAATCCTCTTCCCGTTTTTGAATTGGATTATTTGTCATTTTATTATTGGGTTATGAGTTATTTATATATTCTGAGTATAAGTTCCTTATCACATATAAGATTTGCATTATAGTCTCATATTCTATGGATTGTCTTTTTACTTTCTTAGTGTTGTCTTTTGAAGCACAAAATTATTTATTTCAATGAAATCTAGTTTATCTATTTTTTTTCTGTTGTAATCTTAGCATTTAGAGTCATATTCAAGAATGCTTTGCCTAATCCAATGTCAAAAAGATTTACTCGTATGTTTTCTTCCAAAATTTTTCTAATTTTAGCTCTTGCATTTAGATCTGTGCTCCATTTTAAGTTAATCTTATATATGATATGAAGTAGAGGTCTAAACTCATTCTTTTGCATGTGGATATCCAATTTTCTGAGCATTATTTGTTGAAAAAATGATTCTTTCCCCATTGAAGTGCCTTGACATCCTTGTTGAAAATCAATTGACCCTAAGGTGTAAGAATATATTTCTGGGCTCTTATTATTTTATTCCAGTGATCTAAATGTCTACTTTATGCCATATCTCATTGTCTTGATTATTGGAGGTGTGCAGTAAGTTTTGAAATTAGGAGGTATATGAGTCTTCCAATTTTGTTCTTCCCATTTATAATATATTTTTATTAATTATAATGAATATAATGTATTACATGTTATATATATATATATATATATATATGTTCTTATTACTGTCATTTATTTTTGTTGCATTTTTGTTTTAAGAATTCCTTACTTCTGTATTGTCTATTTACTGTTGTTATTGCTATTAATGTATATGTGTGTTTTCTTTCATTAATCTCTAAGGTAATCTGTAAACAAACCAATTTTTTGTTATTTTTGCATTAAATTAATATGCTTGAAATGTTTAAAGTTTGAATTTTTTTATAACTCCCAAATGGCATAGAGAATAATATACTACAAACATTGAACACTTGTGTAGCTACCATTCAGAATGAACATTTGTCAATATTTTATCATTTTTAAACTCAAATTTTTGATAAAATAAGTGTTTGCCCCAAAGTTATAGTCCTCTTTGGATCCCTTTTATAAGAAAATAAAAGGCAAACCACAGCTTGTGAGAACATATTTTCTTTTTCTCTCTCTCTCTGTCTCATTCGCTCTGACTGTCTCTGTCTCTCCTCTCTCTCTCTCCATAATTCATTCTCTCTCTCTCTTGCTCTCTCACTCTCACACACTCTCTCTCTCTCTCTGATTTTTCCTCAGAAGCAACTGTCATGGTGAATTTGATGTTTCTCTTTCAAGTACACATTTAAAAAATAAGTTTTAATTTGTCATCCATCCATTCACTCATTAAATATAAATTGAATGCCTGACATATAATAGACATTATTCTAAATGCTAAGGGTAAAGCAGTAAAATATGTAGGAGAAATTCCTTCTTCCACTATTAGAGCATATATTCTGGTAGAAAATGTGGTAAACGTGATTTTAGGATCAATTAATGTTATCTGAAAAAATCAGTTAAGGGGATTGATTGATAAGTTGGTCAGGAAATGTAGCTGTGAGCATTATATGTGAGCAGAGATTTGGATGACACAAGTAATCAAAAAACATTAAGAAAATTTAGAGGTAGAGCATCTCAAGCAGACATTTCTCTTGACCTTATAAGACAGCCACCAGCATTTTGAGCTGTTGGTTTTGTGCTTATTTAACTCTGCTGAACTGATATTGGTCAACAGCCGGATGGTGACTGTGGCTTCTCTCTTTTACTCTTCAAGTTCTTGCTACTTCTATTGATTTCAAGCAGAGTCACAGAAAATGATAGGGACAGCATGTTTGAGTCTTATCATCTTTTGTTCCACTCTCCCTAAGGACCAATAGGAATCTTTCCTGACTCTGCCACTGGCCTGTCAATGGTGTTTTTCACATGGCTTCAAGAACAGGAGTGGTGTTAGAGTTTTTAAGGATTATGTAAATTATTTTGGGGGTCACAATATATGAGAATAATGCATCTTGTCAAACATCTTGGCTGGTATATGGTAATTGGTGTTGTCCTTGATTTGGACCACACTTCATTCCATTTTGTAGATAATCATACTATTTCAATTTCAGATAGTGTCTATTGCATAGTTACATTAAAGGTAAAGTTTTCTTTTCATTTATTTTTTTAATTTAATTTTTTTTTAGTGCTAAGAGCGAAATGGGCAAAAATAGACTCTGACATCTTTTATAAGAACTTATTTTATAATCTATTTAGATTTTCTTTTTTTTTTTTAAGTTATTTTTCTTTTTTTTTTTTTAAGATTTTCTTACATGTAAATTTTACCTCAATACTAATTTATCTTATCATTACATGATTACTGGACACTTTCAAATAATGCATAGAATTTATATGGTGAAACCATTTTTAATTTTCTGCTTTTATCCACACTATTTTTTGTCTTATATTGTGAAGTAAAATTTAGATGGTTTACTTAGGTTATCAGCTATGTAGATTAATATCCTCAAAACCTCTACTACAAAACCATTATCATTTGCATGTTGTATGTATATTGTTATATACTGAAATTTTACACATAACTAAAATTGTCATTAATAGCTTTTTGCCTTCATTTGGGGTTTATTTTAAACTAAACCTATTATTCTTTAAAACCAACATCTTTTTATCACTTGCTCTTTTAACAACTAAGATTTTAATACCTGTTTGTGCTAAGCAGAATTTTAAAATGACTTCGATGATTTTCACCCTATGGTGTTACTTCTGTGATTATGTTACATTATATGGCAAAAGGGAAATTTTCCTGCTAGGAGTAATTTAATCATGTGAGCCCTTTAAAAGCCGAGAAGTTTTCCAGTTGAAAGTCAGAGAGAATCAAAGCATAGAGAAAGAATCAATGCTCCATAGCTGGCTTTAAAGATGAAGGAAGCAAGTGCAAAGACCAAGGGGTACCCTTTAAAAGCTGAGCCACTCCTAGCTGAGAGTCACCAAGGAAACAGGGACCTCAGTCCTACAACCACATGAACTAGATTCTGCCAACAACCTGAATGAACCTGGAAGTGAATTCTTCCCCGAGTTTCCAGATGAGAGCCAGCTCAGCTCGCACCTTGATTTCAGCCTTGTGAAACTATAAGCAGTGATCCCAGTGAAGCCCACCCAAACTTCTGACCTATATAACACAGAAATAATAAATGGATTTTAAAGTGCTATGTTTGTGGTAATTTGTCACACAGCAATAGAAAACTAATATGCTACTAAAACATAAAAAATTCATAAAAATATTCTGTTTTCTTTTTAGATAATGAAAATGCTTCAAATGATTTAATATCCTTTTTTTAAATAGATCTTTATTGGAGTATAATTGCTTCAAAATACTGTGTTAGTTTCTGTTGCAAAACAAAGCAAATCAGCCATATGCATACACAGGTCCCCATATCCCCTCCTTTTTGAGCCTCCTTCCCATCGTCTCTATCCCACCCCTCTAGGTCATCGCAAAGCACCGAGCCGATCTCCCTGTGCTATGCTGCTGCTTCCCACCAGCCAACTATTTTACATTCAGTAGTGTATATATGTCGATGCTACTCTTACTTCACCCCAGCTTCGTCCTCCCACCCATGTCCTCAAGTCCATTCTCTATGTCTACCACTTTATTCCTGTCTTGTAACTAGATTCATCAGTACCATTTTCTTTTCTTATTTTTAGACTCCATATATATGTGTTAGCATATGGTATTTGTTTTTCTTTCTGACTTACTTCACTCTGTATGACAGACTCTAGGTTCATCCACTTCACTACAAATAACTCAATTTTGTTTCTTTTTATGGCTGAGTAATATTTCATTGTATATATGTGCCACATCTTCTTTATCCATTCATCTGTCGATGGACACTTAGGTTGCTTCCATGTCCTGGCTATTGTAAATAGAGCTGCAAAGAACATTTTGGTACATGACTCTTTTTGAATTATGGTTTTCTCAGGGTATATGCCCAGTAGTGGGATTGCTGGGTCATATGGTAGTTCTATTTTTAGTTTTTTAATGAACTTCCATACTGTTTTCCATAGTGGTTGTATCACTTTACATTCCCACCAACAGTGCAGGAGGGTTCCTTTTTCACCACACTCTTTCCAGCATTTATTGTTTCTAGATTTTTTGATAATGGCCATTCTGACCAGCCTGAGGTAACATCTCATTGTAGTTTTGATTTGCATTTCTCTAATAATTAGTGACATTGAGCATCTTTTCATGTGCCTCTTGGCCATCTGTATGTCTTCCTTGGTGAAATGTCTATTTAGATCTTCAGCCCATTTTTAACTGGATTGTTTGTTTTTTTGATATTGAGCTCTATGAGCTGTTTGTATATTTTGGAGATCAATCCTTTGTCTGTTGTTTCATTTGCAAATATTTTCTCCCATTCTGATCAGACACTATAAAACTCTTAGAGGAAAACATAGGAAAAACACCCCTTGACATAAACCACAGCAAGATCTTTTTTGACCCACCTCCTACAGTAACGGAAATAAAAACAAAAATAAACAAATGGGACTTAATTAAACTTAAAAGCTTTTGCACAACAAAGGAAGCCATAAACGAGACAAAAAGACGACCTTCAGAATGGGAGAAAAAATATATATCTTTTTAACATCTAGGTTGGTTTTATATCATAGGCAATAAGAGTAGTTTTTGTTTTTGCTTTTAAGAGCCTCTGTAAAGGAGTCTGGATATACAAGGAGGCACATGATGTAGTGTCTGTAAACTTATGTTCTTAAACCATATTTCTAGGCTTAGGTCCAATCCGAAAATATCTGATAATTTTGTGAGCCTTGACACGTAAGTCATTCTCTTGGAGGAAATAAATTTTTCCCACTGTGAAAAATGAAATCTTGTAGAGCAGCATGAACTATTTAGTACAGTTTTCCTTTCCTTTAACACACTCTTAGTGTTTTGAAAGAGTTTGACTCATTTCACATGTGGGATAAGTTTACCACTGGCTTAATATAAATCAAAGTTGTAAGTAACTTGTAATATTATACCTTATGATTTCTGAAATTCTTTGTTTCTCAACTCTCAGCTTTATAGAAAAAAAGTCTGAAAAATGCTATTCCCATAAAAATTTATTTATTTAAACAGTATCAAGGGAGATATCTTTCCTCACATTAAACACATATATTCATATATATGTATTTATAATCTATATACATATAATATGTATTTATATATAATCTATTACATACTTCAAAGTAATCCTAACCTCATGGGTATCTTTGGCCTTGGCTAACATCTATAACATGTTGCTAAGTTATATTACTCATAAGTTTTTTATTGAATGTCAAGTGCCATGACCTGTGCTGAGATTGTATACACATACTGAATAACTTATGGTCTCTACATTTCAGGAGTTACATAGAAACAGATGAGAAACATAAAATGTGGTAAATTTTATAAGCAATATGCCAGGGTAATAAATAATTTTGATTCACTGCATATAGGAATTTACAGTAGTAGGGAATACTAGAGGGATTTTATTTTTACGGTATTTGTTTAAATGCCTTAGGTGACACTTTCTCTTGAATTCCATCTTCATTGTAAACAACAAAATATGAATAGGATACAATTTAATTTTTAATCTCCTCCATAAAAACTGAAACAAGTATATTATTTTTCATTTATCTGTTTTGAAACTTTTGAAATAGTGAAAATAAAAGCACTCAATTTATAGTATTGTAGAAATATTAAGGAATTAACTTTTCCAATATGTCAACTATAGCTTCATTATCATGGGCAGGAAGTATTATATATATATATATATATATATATATATATATATATATATGATTTCAATAGGTGATTGGTAACAACAAAGGGAGAATTGCTGTTTTGATAATAGTATTTGTTAGTGTAATCTTTTAATCTTTGATATTTGATTACATAGCCTAGGCCATAATAAAACGTTTTATAATCACCACAGACCATACAAGAAGAATAAGTGAAGTATGATGAGAATTAGATGTACAGAGGAACTTTGATATTTTGGTAAGTATGGTTAATTAGAAAAGCCTAGTTGTCTTAGGATATTAACTGGGAATTGAATAATTAAAGGTATAGAGTGAAGGACAAACTTAGGGTCAAAAGTTTAAAGTTTAAATCTTGACTTTGCCATTAAAAACTTTATATATATTTTTTCTTCATTTAATTTTACCTTGGATAAGATGCTTGAACTGTCTTGGAACTCTTTGAATGCTCTCTGTTTTAAGCAGCAATGATGATGTCTTTCTGCCAGAGCTGTTGGGAGATTCAATATTAATAATACATGTGAGATTTCATTTTAAGCTATAAGATATACCAAAGTAGCAAATACAGTTATTTATAATAATAGTATCGAATAAAATAAGTAATTGTCACTGCTTAAGATCAAAGACTTATAATGTATTTCATTTGTCAAAGAGTTGTCAATAGTCATTGTTCTAACACATTTACATGGAGGCTGAGGATGATATGAAGTAATATTATAAAGGACATATGCTTGACAGAGTTTGAAAGTTTGATGATGCACAGAAAAATGAAGTGTGGGATAACAATATGGGCAGATGGCACATAATCAAGGGCCTTATTGATGCAACATCTCTATCTTGCTCCAGTAAAAGAAGATTCTGTGGAAAGGATTTTTGTTAAACTTTTATGTTAGACATGTCTTAAGCCTTTTTATACAATGATGTAGCAAGAACTTTTTAATATACATACTTGATTGGTTGGTTGGTTGTTTGAATGATAATACGTTCTTACACAAAGTAATCAGATTACATTGTTAGCAATTTTCAAGACAGAGAGGCAGGGTTGAATTCACAAGGGCTAGCTCTGTGTAAATGGTCAATCTGTTTCCATGGTTACTGGCTGGCTGAGTAAACTATACATTTGTAGGTGTTGGTTTGTGCCCTTTTATCTTAATCTCAAGAAGATTGTTTCTATAAATATGGTTTCCATCTCTGGGCTAAGTATGGGTTTAAGGATAAAATTAGAGAAGAGACAGCTTTTAAGGTATATAAATAGCAGATCAAAAAGATATCTTTCCTTGAATCTTGCACCATGTTTTCAATATTAAACATGAACATATTTGTAGTTTCCACTATGCTAATTACAAGGAAATCCACCTTATCACATCTTTTCTGAAGGCAACCATTTTTATGATTTTCTTGGCCACAGGTGTTAATGCAGTTCTCAGTAACACAGAAGGTTGTCTTTTTAAATACAATCTATTACCATCTTTTCAGGACTATTACAGGAACCAATTTTAGCAGACACAAAGAGGATTTTAAAATATGATACTGGAAGATATATTTTCACATCCAAAATAAGGTTTAGGAACTTGCAAGAAACATAAATGAACATATTTAAAAGAATGGAAATTTTTTATCTCTTATACAAGAAAGTGCATGGCTATTTTTTAAAAATTTATTCTTTTTATGTTTATTTTTTCCTATGAAATCATACTTAGAATTTTGTTTCTTTAATTAAAAATAGCAGTTGTATCCTTTTTTTAAACTTTAAAACCATTGAACTGTGTTTTTTCTATTTGCTTTGATTTTATTCAGTGTTATAGTGCAATTTTCCTTTCTTCCCCACCCTCCTCCTCAGTCCCCTGCCGAGTTGAATTGATTGCAGAGCTCCCATTGATTTCAAAGGGAATTCCAGACCCCCAGAACCTCCCTGGCTTTGTGTATGTGCACATAGCCAAGTGGTAAAGTGGCTGAGAATTACTTACAGCATGTGCAAAATGAAGATTAGAATAATAATTTCATCATTATCATGATTATTGCTATTTAATATTTATATAGCACCTTACCCTGAGAAGCTCAAGAAACTTTATGAATTTTAAATTATCCAATGGACTCTAATCTTAACTGCACCTCTATGTGCTGGGTAAGACACAAAATTAATAATAGATTTGAGTGACATATATTGCTAGGGAATTCTAATTCCATTGCTGTTCAGCTCTCTTCTGTTATCCGAAAACGTCATTATATATTTGCCTAGAAAGTTGGATTGCTATCTCATTTTTTTAGCACGGGGGGTCCATTTGCTATTTATTTTGGAATAACTCCAGGTGACAGACTATTCAAAAGCAAATAAGAGATAAACTGATAATTTTTATTATACTTAGCATTAGTCATCAACATTCCAAACTAATCCTTAATGAAAAAAGAAAATTTTATTGCTTTTCATCTTACACTGACTATACTAGTTTAACATTCAGTTCCTAAACTTAGATATATCTGAATAAATTTTCCTGGTCCTTTAAGGTAAATAAAACTGGATTCAGTATTCTGTCTTTGGGTCTATTTTACACATGGAAGTGAATTTAAAATTATTACTAGAAAGTATTTGATGCTATTCTAATCTAAAATTATAACAGAATGTAAAGCATCGTGCATTTCATGAATCTAATAGTTATTAAAATAATAATTTTCTTAATAATACATCACCAAAAAACCCTAATTCCTTAGACTTTTGAAATATAATTTTAGCTTTATTGTATTTAGATGCAGATTTTAAATATTTTTTCTTACATAACATACTACTGATTTTCTCTGACTCTTATCTTTCTATTTCTCTTTTTTCATTAAATGGTAATAACTAAGAGCTTGAAAAATTTTATCCAGAAAGCTAATTATCCAGGAAGATATTAGAATAATCACATAGATAAATAAATAGAGTAAACACTGTTATATAGGCCTGGACATATTTTTAAATGTTTTATTAGAATAAATAAATTTATGATTGTAGTATAATCAAGTAAAGAATAAAATTTTGCAAGTGATTGGGAAACAGGAGAGGGTAGTGTGGCTAAGAATAAGTGGGGTAATTTTATTGACATTACTTCATTTAATTTAATAATCATAGATTCCAAATATATATTATTTGACTATTTTAGACATAAGAAAGTTGAAACTGAAAAAAGCTAAGTAATTTGAACAAGGTCATACAGAAATGACCTTGGTGAGTCATTAAAGAAATTATTCTCAAAAACATGTGCCCCAAAACCTGTGACCTTCCTTGTCAAGGAGGCCAATAATAGAATAGATTTTGGCACAAAGGAACATATCTTGAGAGCGTCTCAATAACCCCAGTGTGTGAATATGAAGACAATATGTAATGTCCCCATGACTACTATTTTATGGCTTAGAATAATTGCTCTCTTTGTCTTTATCCAATATTTTTTTACTTCTTTATCCACTCCCACCGTGTGTTTTCATTTATAAACTACTTTACATTTTACATAAACAAACGAGGTTTGTGAGGATTTTCTATATGAATAAATAAATACAATTCCAAATACTACAACTGCTACTCCAACCTCACTGGGTAGTGGTTTTTGGCAATCAGCTTATCTCCCTTGCCTGCTTGCCATGCATGTTTTTTCAAGTTATATGAACAGCAAACCTAAAAATAACTACATGATATAGATATTCAAAGCTACTATAAACAGTGAGTCTGCTGTTGTCAAACCTCTACTAAAGTAGTCCACATTTAGGATTTCAATTATTTGCTTATGTTTTTAAGCCTTGCTGTTAACTTAATTCTTTGAAGAATCAACCCACAATAAATATGTTGCTACATGAATTTCTCATCACTGGGGAGCCTAGATAGACATATGGGGGAAACACTGGAGAAGTCATTTGGTCATTATGTACCAGTAATTCTAACACTTGGATTTCATATAAAAGTGAAATATATATATATACACACACACACACACACACACACACACACACATGTGTGTATATATTTATGTACTATATACATATATACACAGTCACCACTATTCTAATTGATCTGAATGGCTTCTGAACTTGCAAGAATAGAGAAGTCCTTGTAAATGATAATGAAAACTCTACAGACCTTGATGATATATCATCTCTCAAAAACTAGACTGTATTCATTAAGATAAGCATGAATGCTGCATGTTAAACCTTTGAAGCAGAATCCTTAGAAATGGTCTGAATAAAACACTCATATGCCTATTAAAAATCCTTGCAATATAATTTTATATAAATATGTACATTTAATTTACTAATATTTTATTTATAATTGTTGTTTCTGTATTCATTTGTAAAATTGATACTTCCCTTTTTTATATCTTTATTAACTATGATCATTTAGTCCTGAGATTATAAAGAATAAGGATGAAAGGAAAAGTGCAAAGGGACTATGGTTTCTCTGTAGATGTTGTTATTCATTCCTCCTCCTTGCCGGCCACTAGTCCACTGTAGTAGACAAGAGACGTACCACCCGGACTCCACTTCAAGGAAGGACTTCCTGCCCAGGTATGGGGAGTGTGGTGAGCCTCCATCTGTCAGCTCCTTCATGGCCTTCATCAGAAGTAGAGAGCTTCCTCAACAAAGTCATGCCTTTTCCAGTGAAATCCACATCCGGTGACAAGAGCCTGCCAGTGGTTTAAAGACCGGCTTGATGCAGGGCACTTGTGATGGTAGTACTTTCTCTCCAAATCTCTACTTGTTAGGCCAAAGGTGTGTCAGGCCTGCATCATTGTTTGATTTCTTTCTCTGTTCAAGCCTGCTTTTTCCTCCTTCTTTTCATAGGTATTGGCCTCCAATAAAAGCATTGTATTGATACCTCAAACTCTATCTTAACTTCTGCCTGGGAAAACCCCAACCTATAACAACTACCCAGATATCATTAACCCTGTTGTACCTGTTTGTTCATGGCTTGTGCAGAGAACAACGGTCAGTCCAGTGTAATGTAGAGAGGAGAAGAACATGGTTAGAAGTTCTTCTTTGGTCTTTCTCTTCACTAGGAACTGCCATTTCCCTCCAACAAAAGGATATATATATATATATATATATATATATATATATATGTTCTTAAAATTTTATTTTACTTTCTCAGATCCAAGAATTTCCTTGTTGATTCTGCCACTTCACTAGGGTTAGATTTAGGAGAAGAGAGCGCTAACAGTCTGCATTAATTCACCTTCTTGCCAAAAAACTATTTGTGGGATGCTAAAAAATAAAAATATTTCAGTGGTATTAGGTAGCAGTAGGCCTTCATATATTTTGTACTTCAATCATAAAAATACTAAGGACTTTTCATATCATGGTTTTGAAATCAATTAAAAAAAAATTTTAGCTCATAAGATTTGACTTAAATGAAATTGCTACACCATTTCTCCCCACCAGAACCCTAGTCTTAATGGTCTATTTGTCTAAAGAAGCAGATGTAGTAGAGAATCTGTTTTCTAGCAGTTAAAATTTAATTGGATAAGTCGAACTAAACTCATTGAGGTTGACATTTTGTGTTTCCTTGTCATTCTTATCAATGAAATTCTTCTATAATAGCTGAATGGGACATCAAATGTATAATTGTAAGGCTGAAAAATAGGTACTTCATAAAATTAAAGGCACTCTCTTTAAGAGTATACTCTTTAGTAACGCTCCAAGTGCATCATTAACCTCAGTCTACCACTCTCGATTTTCAGTGTCAAATGTGCAATTATTTGATAAAGGTGTTATGATGAAAACAAAAACCTTGATAAAATTTCTTAGTAATCCCCATGGTGTAGCATGAGGAAACAATAAATAAAAGCATCGCCCCATAGACATTTATGTGAGTAAATATCATAGAGCCAACTCCTGGGAACAAGGCTGAGAGATACCACCAGGTGTTCCATTTAAGTGAGATTGGCATGCCAGTTAACTATTATTAGGAGTCATTCCAATGCACTGAACTAAGCCTCTGCCTTGCTGATTATTCCAATTAAGCAGGCATGCCATTTAGCCAGCTAATGAATAAGTGAAACTCTCTTAATTGGGGCACTCAATTTCTTAGCCCATTCTGCTCAGCAAATTGTAGCATAGAAGTTTATTTTCTACTTCTTTCACTATACAAGTTTCCCCAGTATGGATTCTTGGACCTCAATAATTACTTGTTTGGAAGTGATTTCTTAATTCTCATGGTGCCAATTTCAAATTGACCACTGAAAATATGTGGTTGAACAGTTCTGAACAGGGACCCATTCTCAAAGTTCTTCAGTACCACTCAATAAGCCAGAATCTGGGAGCTTATTTCAAATTTCACATACATACACCTATGTAGAAAATGTTAACTGTGGTTATGTCTGGGTGATAGGATTACAGATAATTTTCATTTTCCTGTTGTGAGTCTTTGTATTTGAAACAATGAACATGCAACACTCTTCTAATAAGAAAAAAATAATAAATATGATAAAAATGCATTTTCTTTAATTGGCACATTTAAATGAGAGCAATGAAAAATGAAAGTTTTAGAATCAGCAACTGTTAGTATAATTACTTAAAGAAATAGCACAGAATGAAAAACAGAATTATTAGATTTCCTTCTTTTATAAAATGTTCAGCTATCATTAGTACTGACTTTTTGTTTTCTTTCACATTTCCCTCAGCAGAAGTACCTGTTATCCATCTGTTTCTCTTACAATAAACATACATAATAGACACAGAAAATCTTACAGTTAAAAGAAAACTTAAATTTCAGCAATTCTCACAGCTTTATTTTATAGATGATGGTACTTGAGCTCCAAGAGCTTGTATTGTAGTGGCGGGGTTGTTTCCTGATTTGTAGGCGTGAACTTGACTATAGCTGATTTTATTGCTTAATTTTTGGAAATTCGGAACTCTGGATAGAGTTTTTGTACTGTGACATTATTATTTTCACAGTGTTAATATGACCTCTCAATTCATTTCTTGGTTATGAAACTCTAGTTCTGTTATTACCCCTTCCAGAGGTCACATGCTGACCCAGGTAAAATACCTGAAAATACTTCTTTAACCAGGGGTTAAAATCAAATGACTTTTTCCTCTCATTTATACCTATGACAAAGAGGTTGTCCACTTCATTTTACCATCTTTAGTGAAATTATCTTTTTTTCCCAGCAACTCAATAAGAAAAATAATATGACGCTGAAGGATGAAATATGAATCTGAAGATTTAGAAGTAATAGAGGAATGAGTGAGAAGAATTGCTTGTCATTTATCCTGGGTTCTGTGCAGCTGCAAAGACCCAGTCCAACAGATGCAGCTGTTTAGGCCTGCTTTGCCTTGTAATTTTCCAGCAGCACTTCCCTTAAAAAGTGCCATTGACTATTCTGATCATCTATCTTATGTAAAAATAGAGTGCTATTTAATTGGAACAACTCTTCATCACTGTCTTCTCACAATAGCAAAATGAAGTTAATGGGAAGTTTTGTATTCTTGTCACTATAGGTTTGGCTGCAGTTTTTATTGGCTACATTTCATTATCTCGATATAGCTTGGCGGTTCCAGCCAGTGTAGACCCAAATTTCACTAACCTTCATTTGTATTAATCCATCAGAATTCTTCTGGTGTTAAAAGGCAGGATAGCTCTATGGCCTTTTTTGTTTGTTTGGCTAGGTTTGTTTTTTTTGTCTCAGGTGGAAGAATTTATGTCCTGAGTTTATCCATTAGAAAGAAAAACAGGAAACAAGTCACTACTAACATCTCCAAGCCAAGCGTCCTTAATTCTCTTTTTCCCAGGTTTATTGGTCTGCACTGCAAGATGGTGGCCAGCAAGCTCTTTAATTCTAAGTCTGTAGATATGTAAGAGATGATAATTCTCAAAAATTGATTTGGAAGTATATGTTTATTTTCACTTGAAGTTCATTATGCCAAATGTTGAGACACCTGAGAGTCTTTAATAATAGTTCTCTTCTCTAATGAGATCTTGAAGCAATTGAAAAATGTGTTGGAAAGGTCAATATGTGGAGCCAAAATATCACCTTTTATTTTATAAAGGTTTGTGTTTATGGGCCATACCGAACCCAAGAAGTAACTGCAGCCTTAGCTATAGGGCTGGACTGGGGCAGGCCTCTCCCTGGCCTCTTTAGGAGGCTCTTTTAAAATTGGTGGAATGAAGGAGCAGATTGGTAGATATATTTCCTGAAAGCAGTTCACTTCCAAGGAGGCCAGAAGCAAGCTCTGTTCTACTCATGTGCAATTCTTCTTTCAAACTCATAATTAGGGGAAAAGTAAGAGAGGGAGTTGAGATCAACCAGGGTTGTTATAGCCAGTGAATTCCTTCCCCATGGAGAGAAGTATTAGAAAGAGGGCATTTTCAATATCACCCCACATGTTGAAATAATCCAAAAGTAGGATATGTTATTTAATTTTTTTAATTGAAGAATAATTTATTTACAATGTTGTGTTAGTTTCTGGTGTACAGCAAAGTGATTCAGTTATGTATATATAATACATACATATGTATATATATATTCTATTTCATATTTTTTTCCATTATGGTTTATTACAAGATATTGAATAATTGAATATAGTTCCCTGTGCTATACAATAGACCTTGTTGTTTATCCATAGGATATGCTGTTTTAAAAGAAACACTTCACCATTTTATCTAACAATATTTATATTGTGCCATTTAATATATAAGTAATACTTATCCTTCCTTGTTTATCTTACTTTATTTTCTTATTTTGTAAAATAGGAGCATGATTGAAGATGTTTAAGGGTGGAAAACACCCTCTTTCCCTTGACTGACTGCCAAGTAGAGCAGTTTGTGCCCGTTGGCAACAACATCTTATATGTCATTGTTCCATACTATAAAGGATTAGGGGACATTCTGATCTTATCCAGAGTTGCAGCAGACATCTGAATCTGATTTATTTATCTTCTTGGGAACTGCAGATGGTCAAGTCTCTCTTTCATTGCCTTTGGGATCAATCCATTTCCTGAGCTGATGGAACTAACTAGCCTGTTCTTCTTGGTACACCTGTCCCTGTTGATGGAAAAGATTGCTGCTTTGCCATCAACATTCTTTTTAGGGTCTCATGGCAGATGTTTGTTGTGCTACTGGTCCAAGGTTAAATTATTGGGGGAAAAAAAATGCCTGAACAGTATCTTTGATTATAATGGATAACCTCATTTATATGAAAAGGTAAACTTTTCCCATGAACTTTTTCTTCATGTAAGCTTTTTACTGTTGAATCACAATAAATTGTAGTTTTTTTCATTTCAAACATAGTCTGATACTGGCAATTTCATATGTTTCAATCTACCGTTATCTGAATTCATTCAAAATTTAGAATCTGCTACCAGTATGCTCTAAAGAACCTTAAATGTTTGTGTATATACACAACAGAATTAAATATATGTGTAACATTTCAGATATATACAATATATATGTTACATAGATGTGTGTACATGCAGTATTTAGTTTTTTAGAGTATGTGGACAGCATTTCCTGAATATATAAAACAAGTGTTTCTTGTAAATTAATAAGTTTAAAAGGTTAGTTGCAATGTGGAATCTGAAGCCATATTAAGGGACATTCATACTTTGTATACTCATGAGAGTGAGAGCTTAAAAGGCAAATAATGTCTTAGTCTTATTATAAAAATAGTTTGGAATTTCAGTCTTCCTGAAAAAATCTGGTGGTCTCCCAGAAGTCCTTGGACTACACTTTGAGAACCCTGACTTAATAAAATATTCTAATATAGTACAACATAATAGGTGTGTGTGTGTGTGTGTGTGTGTGTGTGCACGCGTTGGGGCAGTATTCTATACAAGGTGGTATTTCTCTGAGGAAGTAAACCTTGAGTCAATGGCTAAAAATGAAGAGGAGCCAGCACATGGCCACCTGGGAGAAGGACATTCTCTGCAAAAGAAGCAGCCAGCTTAGGCGCTCCTAGTAGAAAGGAGACGAGAAGTCTGAATTACTGATTTACTCAGATAATTCCATACTCTTTTCATAGAAAAATACATGTGTAAATTTCAGTCACTGGAAGTGACTTCAGTTTCAATTTAATAAACTGTTTGTCAGAACAAGGAATGTGATTCTCCCTTACAAAGATACACTGATTTTATCAAATTGCTGTTTTACTAATAGCCATTCTGTTCTGACTTGTGGAGTCTAAAGGATGTCCCTTACCTCTTTTTTCTACTAATTTTGAGGACTTAAATTACAGGGCATATTCACAGCTGGTTTCTCTAACTCAATGAAATAAAATAGTTAATAAATAGTTAATATATAGTTAATATAGTAATTAAGCAGCTAAAATACATGTGATTTTCTTTATTTAACTTATGAATATGGGAAAATAATTTGTTAGAATTAGCCATATGTGAAAGATTTAAATTTGCCTGTCTCTGATACAATTATGTGTGGTTACTTCCTTTAAGAAATCTTCAAGTAGAACTTGCATTTATCATTGAAATAAGTAGGTGAGAAATACAACTTTTATGTATGATTTTATAAAGCAGAATTTACAAATATCCTTTATCCCAGAACATACCTGAAAAATATTTATGGAAGCATAATATATTTTGCATTCATGTTTTTCTTCAATTTATTTGTTGTTCCCTACCTATTTTGGAATCTTTTTATAAGAACATTTATCGGTGATGCCATTTTAAAAAAAAATCTCCAAAATGCCTTTGTGTTTAAGTATAGTTGGTATTAGAATTTGTTCAGTTTTAAATCAAAATAACAAATGAAGATGTTCCTCAACTTCTTTTCTCCAATCTACCTCAATATGTGAATTCTGTCGTATTAGGGAAGGGTCCTAAGCTGTCACATTTAAACATTATCATTAATTGCTACCATGTCATTTAAGTGCAGCTTTCTGTCCTTAGCAGATGTGAAGGACAGATAGTCCAAACTGCATCTACCCAAGGGAACGTCTCTGGAATTTGTTATGTCTCAGGTTGTAATAATCTGATTAACGGCCTTCCCTAAAAAGTCACCAGAGTTACCTCCTCTGCCAGGCCATCTGTGACAACTGGGAATGTTGTATAGGAGAACTGGGAAGGCTGTGTGAACCCTATCAAAGACTGAACATAGCACCTTTTATGGCTTTTGTTGCAAATATGATCCTTTCTGGTTTTGCTACTTATGATTCAGTTTTTTTTTTTTTTTTTTTTTTTTTTTGGCTGTGTTGGGTCTTCATTTCTGTGCGAGGGCTTTCTCTAGTTGGGGCGAGCTGGGGCCACTCTTCATCGCGGTGCGCGGGCCTCTCACTAACGCGGCCTCTCTTGTTGCGGAGCACAGGCTCCAGGCGCGCAGGCTCAGTAGCTGTGGCTCACGGGCCCAGTTGCTCCGAGGCATGTGGAATCTTCCCAGACCAGGGCTCGAACCCGTGTCCCCTGCATTGGCAGGCAGACTCTCAAACACTGTGCTACCAGGGAAGCCCCTATGATTCATTTTTACGTCTTTTCTGAATCATTTCAAATTCCTGCTATAGGAAGTGCAAGGCAAATACCACCTTCCTAGCGCAGGGTTCTTGAATCCTCTTTTATGCCTCTCTAACATTGCTTTTCACAACCAGATAAAGTTCTACTGAAAGATGCTTCTTTCAAATCACTACCACCATGACACCTTTTATTTGTTTTTATTGTCATGCCAATCACATTGTGCTTTGTGTTAGAGTTATCTGTGGACAGTAAGCTGTTGAGCTGCTGTGGTGAGGGTAGTGGAAAATGTACCTGTCTTGTATTTAGACAGTGCTTGGTTGGAATCCAGTTTGATGTTAGAAATCTTTTGTAATCTCTTTGCTCTTCAGTTTCTTCAGTGATAAAGTAGGGTAAATATATATTTCATGATTTGTTTGGTAATTATAAGTGATTTTGTTTGTAAAGCATATAAAGCATATTGAATACGCTAGAAATGTTTAGTCCATTTAACATTCCCTCCTTGCTTGGGGGTCAGGATTATGTTTTACTTGCCATTTAATCTCATAAAGTGACATGACTAATTTTCTGGATTTCTAGAAAAAATTTTAAATTCTGCTGTTTCTTTTTAAGTATTGGGAGGATTGTTTCCATTATTATCAGTGCTTTAATCTGAGAAACATTTAGTTCAAAATATTACAGAGTTGAAGAATGAGTAAGCTATCTAGGGGAAGAAAGGAGAGTATAGGTAAGGTCTTGAGAATAGTTCTCCAGTCTTGAAGAAAAGAACAATTAGGCCACATCTTAGCAACTTAACCAAGTAGAGTAAGTATGACTAGAGCAGTTGGAGGGAGAAGGAGGAAGTAGGAAAATACATATAACTTGAGCATAGTTGGTCTTTCCAGATGTAATAAGGATTTAAGACTTGATCCTCAGGGATAGAGAAGATATTGAAGTATTTTAATCATCAGGGTAATATAACCAGATTTATATATTTTTAGTAATCTTTTTAGTTATAAAATGGAGAAAAGTTGGGGTGGTAAGTAAGAGGGGCAATAGAGAGATCAAATGAGGATATCGTGATACAAGTACAGGACACATTGTAAGTATATGTAAATATATACATAGTTTTAAAACATACATGCATGTATATAAATATAAGCATACAGTATCTTAAATAACTTCAATTTCAATTTCTTCTCCTGAGTGGTGCTATAAGAGATTATTTCATTTATCTTTATGCTCTGGTTTTTCTATAGCAATTAGTTATTTATATGTATAATAATGAAATATAACTTTATATCAAGGATTACTTTGTACAATTTGCTTTTACATTTTCATTAACACATATACTAATCTAGTATTGTTTTTGACAATTGCTTAGATTCTTTTTATTTAGATGTACAATATTTTATTTAACCCTTTCCATGTACTTTTTTTTTGAGGTTTTTTGTTCATTTCAAAATTCTCCACTCTCATCCTCTCAGTATTTCATGTGCTCTTTTCCCTGCTACCCCTTTTTTTCCCATTTCTTTCTCAGGTTACATTTATTTCCCTTAGCTCAATTTGAATAAGGTTACATTTATTTATAGTGTGAACTTTTATTTTAGTTTGACTTATTTTTCTGGGATGGATTGGATTTTTCCCAATGATACAGTGGTCAAGGGCTCTTCTCAGATGTACTTTACTCTACTGCAGTTGAGTGCCCATATATTCCTTCCATCCAGTCTTAAGTAGTAAATAAAAATCTATAATTACAGCAAACACTGCTCCAAGCATTATCCGTTTCACTAAGCACCTGAATGAGCTTTGTGTTTGGAGAATACGCAAGCAGTTCCCAAACAGGACTAGCCATCAGCACATTTGTTTTACTGACATATATTCCTGTACCCTACCTAGGTGTATTTAATTCAGTAGTTCTGGATGGGACCTGGACATATGTATTTTTAAGTCTTTGTGAATGATGCTTATATGAACCAGATTTATTTTTCATGTGTTAGGCATTGTCCTAAGCACTTTAACTACTATTTAATCCTCACAATCCTATAAGTACTGCTACTACAGCAATTACAGGCATACCTCATTTAATTGTGCTTCATTTCATCGCACTTCACAGATAATTGTGTTTTTTTACAAATTGAAGGTTTGTAGCAACCCTGCTTCAAGCAAATCTATAGGTGCCATTTTTCCAACAGCATTTGCTCACTTCATGTCTCTGTGTCACATTTTCATAATTCTCACAATATATCAAACTTTTTCATTATTATATTTGTTAACAGTGATCTGTGATTAGTGATCTTTGATATTACTCCTGTGACTTGCTGGAATCTCAGATGATGGTTAGCATTTTTAAGCAATATTTTAAAATTAAGGTATATACATTTTTTAGACCTAATGCTATTGCACACTTAATAGACAAGAATATGGTGCAAACATAACTTTTTTATGCACTAGGGAAACAAAAAATTTGTGTGACTTGCTTTATTGTGATAGCTGCTTTACTGAAGTGGTATGGAACAGAACCTGCAATATTTCCTAGGTCTGCCTGCACTTCCTATTTTACAGGAGGGCAAACTGAGATATTACTTTCACACAAATATAAGTGATGGAGCTGGGCTCCACACCTAGACAGGCTGATTCTGGATAGGATTTTAACCTGTATGAAATCTATCTCCAGGAATGTACCTTTCAGTATGTATTAGGCTACTGAGAGTTTTTTTCCTTAATGTATGGGCAGGTGTTATCTGGATATCATGATTTTACATAGAAAACATTGATGGTGAAAATTATTAGGGAGAGCAGAAGGATAGGTTGACTTGGTGGAATAAAGATCAAAGAAATAATGTGCTGTCACAACCACAAAATTGCTTCTGAGAGATTTAGAAAGTGAGCTGCTCCATTTTCTTTTTCTCCATCCATGTTTGAATTAGGTATTATGTGGTGAGGAAGGTGCAAATCATCTCATCATTTTCAAGCAGTTTCTGTTTCACAATGTAAAATCCACTACTATGGACTGAACTGTGTTCCTTCGAAATTCATATGTTAAAGTCCTAACCTTCAATGTAATGATATTTGGAGGTGGGGCCTTTGGGAAATCATTAGGTTTATATCCTGTCATAAAAGTGGATCCTCATGATGGGATTAGTGCCTTTATAAGAAGGGACACCAGAAAGCTTACTCTTTCTTTTTCTCTCCACCATGTGATAACGCAGTGAGAAGGTGGCCATCTGCAAGCCAGGAAAATATTCCTCATCAGATGTTGGCACCTTGGTCTTGTACTTTCCAGCCTCCAGAATTATACAAATATAAATTTCCATTATTTAAATCATCCAATCTATGTATTTTGTTATGGCAGCCCTAGCTGACTGATACATCCAAGCATAAGAATGGAGCCTTGATGTAAAAATGGGCAAATTTTATTGACTATTTACTATATAACTAGGTAGTTGTAAGTACTTTCATATATTTAATTTAAACTTCCTCACTATCAAATGACATAGATTACCAACGTCCTCCATTGATCCATTCTTAGGCTTCATCTTATTTGACCTATCGTTATCATTGGACACATCTAATAAATTTCTTCTTGAGACACATTATTTCTTTGGTTTCAGGAACACTAGTCTTCCTTTTCCTGGAGTGGCTATTCCTTTCTTTAAAAATTGAGGTTATAATTGACATACAACAATATATTATTTTCAGGTGTACAACATAATGATTCCATATTTGTATAATTTTGAAACAATCACCACGATGAGTCTAGTTAATATTCATCACCATACATAGTTTTAGATTTTTTTGTCTTGTCATGAGAACTTCTAAGATCTATTCTCAGCAACTTTCAAATATGCGATGAAGTATTAATATAGTCACCATGCTGTTTATTACATCCCTATGACTTATTTATTTTATAATTGGAAGTTTTTACCTTTTGACTCCCTTCATCCATTTTGCCCACCTCTTGCCTCCCCCCTGGAAACCACCAGTCTCTCTTCTTTATCAATGAGCATGTTTTTCCACTTATTTCACTTAGCATAATGCCCTCAAGTTTCATCCACGTGGTTGCGAGTGGCAAGTTTGCATTCTTTTTTATGGCTGAATAGTATTCCATTGTATATTCCATTTTCTTTATCCATTCTTTCACTGAGGGAAACAGGTTTTTTCCATATCTTGGCTATTGTAAATAATGCTGTAATGCACATGGTGGTACATATATCTTTTCAGTTTAGTATTTTCATTTTCTTCTGATAAATACCCAGAAGTAGAAATGCTTAATCACATAGTAGTTATAGTTTTAATATTTTGAGGAAGCTCCATGCTGTTTTCCATGGTGGCTGCACCAATTTACCTTCCCACCAATAATGCACAAGGGTTTCTTTTTCTACACATCCTCATCAGCACTTGTGAAGTGGCTATTCTTTGTCTTTATTAAAGTGGCTATTCTTTTTTGGTAACTTTTGCTAGTTCTTCCTCATTTTCCCAACTTCCCATTGTGTTTCAGTACTCAATCCTTGGACCTCATTCCCATCCATGTGCATTCAATCTCTTTGTGATCTCATCTAGTTTCCTGGTTCTAAATGCCATCAGTAGGCTAATAAATCATACATTTGTTTCTATGCACCAGGCTGCTTTCTTTGAGCTCCAGAGTTGAAGACAGAATTGATCACTTGAATGTCCATGAATGTCACCCTAACATGTCAAAAAACCTACTCCTCCTTAGTTTCTCCATCTCAATTTATGACCAGTTTGTTCTTCCAGTTCTTCAACCAACCGTATTGACCTTGACTCCCACAACTAATTCATTATCTAACCCTGTCAGATACCATCAGAACATATCCAGAATGAAACTACTTCTCAGCATGTCTGCTACTACTGCTTGGGTCCACCTCTCACTTGGATCATTGGGGTGAGCTCTTAACTGACCTTCCCTCTTCTACCCTTATCATTCAGTCTATTCTCCACACCAACCATAGTGATCTTGTTGGTTTTTTTTTTTTTTTGTAACATCTTTATTGGAGTATAATTGCTTTACAGTGGGTGTTAGTGATCTTAAAATGTAGGTCAGAAACTTGCCAATTCTATTCTCCACATCTGCCAAAGGATGACCAACTCACTCAGAATAAAACAAGTCCTTCAATAACCTGCAAGACCAAGACCCCACTCAACTTGCCTTCCAGCTCTCCTAGTCCTATACCTCTTTTATCACATGGTGCTCACCTTCCTGACTTCTTCCTTACTGCCCTCCTTCTTAATCGCTTCAGCGTTTTGCTGTTCTCAGCAAATGCAAACACACTACTGCCCTGCAACTTTGTCCTTATTGTTCTTTCCACTTGGAGTTATCATCTCCAGTTATCCTCAGGGAGAGACCCCCTCACTTCTTTCAGGCCATTACTTCTTGGTGAGGTTGTTAATGACCACCTTACTTAAAACTGACTCCAAATATTATCACCATTTCCTTGTGTAAATTTTTAGATTTATTTTCAAGACTAGTTAAACCTACTTAAACATCTATCAGCATATACTTTTCACATCATATTTTTTTTGTAAGGGGAGGGGGGAAGCAGTACTTTTTAATAAATTATTTATTTTATTTTTGGCTGCATTGGGTCTTCATTGTTGCATGCAGGCTTTTCTCTAGTTGTGGCGAGGGGGTCTACTCTTTGTTGTGCACGGACTTCTCATTGTGGTGGCTTCTCTTGTTGCAGAGCACAGGCTCTAGGCATGCAGGCTTCAGTAGTTGTGGCTCGTGGGCTCTAGAGCATAGGCTCAGTATTAGCGGTGCATGGGCTTTGTTGCTTTGCGGCATGTGAGATGTTCCTGGACCAGGGTTCGAACCTGTGTCCCCTGCATTGGCAGGCAGATTCTTAACCACTGCACCACCAGGGAAGCCCCAGGAGTACTTTGATATAACATTATTTTCCAAATTTGACTTTTTTTTTCTATTTTAGGCAGTTTTGATAATTCATATAATGGCAGTCTACTTACTCAAGTTGTAACACTGACTTGAGATAACTTACTTTTAATTCTGGGAGAGTAGGGTGGAAGAAACTATCTCACGTTTGAATTACTTGTGTAATATCCACAGAAAATAAGGTATTATAATATTAATTTTAGGAAGATTATTAACCAGTGTGTATAGAAAAACATTTTCATAGGTAAATTCAGATTATTTTGGAATATTTGGCTAAATGCTTTGCATAATTTCAGCAATTAGTGCTTTATTTTATATTTGTAAGTCCAGATTGGAAGATAGGAAACCTACCATTTCATCCTGGCTGCCTTCACTAGGCCTTCCTTGTGGAATCTGAGCCATTCACAATCAGGTGAAGCCAAAATTTGGAGCCTTGATTTCTATCACTTTCTTGATACATCTGTCTTGAACAGTGTGGGGATTTGTTTCCAAATTTTAGACTTTCTTTTTTAAAAAAGCATATGACATTTTAATTTAATGGAATAGTTGAGGTAAACAGTAAACACATACCTTGCTAGTGGAGAAAGGCAAGATGGCTGGTTAGAAGATATACTCATGAAAATCGTGTTCTGAGTACCTGAGAGATTCCATACAGGTAGCACAGTCTAAGAGCTTATGCCTATTTTTTTCTGTTTAAAACATTGGGAGATACTAGCCTGACCACTGATGTGCACCCCAGAAGCTATTCATCCTCTATTTAAAAACTTGCTTTATAATTTATTTGAGCATTTTACAGGGCATAATTATCAGGCCAGTCTTTTCAAGGATGCATATTCATAAAATTTATCCCTTTTTGACCTCCATATACATTCACACAATTCATTATTTTCATCTCTGCCTTCTTTCCTTTGAAATCTGGAGAAATAGTGCAGAATTTTGCTGATATAATTAAGTGTAATGCAATACCATTTCTTTTTTATTGCTTTTGATGCAGGCTAAATTTTTTATATAAGTGTTCCTCAAATATTACATGGGATGTACTTATAAAAAATTTATTCATTGTTTATCTGACATTCAAATTTAACTGCACATCTTATATTTTTATTTATTAAATCTGGCAACTCAAGGGAGTTTGTTAAATCTCTCCAAATGTTATAGAATACAAATATCAATAATTTGAGTCAATATATACATAAGAAAAAATACAGTTGAGGAAACAGATCCAATAAAAAGAAAAAAAATGAGTCAAACAGTATGTGGATCTTTCCATACCATTATAAGTCCATTTATTTTGACATCATATTGATCTATTTTAAGATTAATATGGAGAAAGCTCTATAAGTGGTTGAGAGTTCCATCTCTGTAGTTAGCAGGACCAGCTATACAATTTGCAGGGCCTAGTGCTAAATGAAAATGCTAAGTTCCTTGTTCAAGAATTTTTAAGAATTTAAAGCCAGAGACAATAGAACACTAACCCAAGCACACAGCCCTTTTGAGTGCGGGTCTCTGGGCAACTCCACAGGTGTTGAGCCCAGGAAGCTGGTGTTGGTGGTTAGACAGGTCAGGTACATGAGGTAGGTATTGTAGGTAGATATTGTTATGATTCCCATTTTGCAGATGCAAAATGTGAGGTTTTGAGAAGTTAAGTAACAAGATTTGAATCTAGGTTATCTGAGACCAGAGCACTCCTAACCAGGAACAATATTAAATTCTGCAATGTTGAGCTTCCCTGGTGGTGCAATGGTTAGGAATCCGCCTGCCAATGCAGGGGATACAGGTTCAGGCCCTGGTCCAGGAGGATCCCACATGCCGTGGAGCAACTAGGCCCGTGTGCCACAGCTGCTGAGCCTGCGCTCTGGAGCCCGTGAGCCACAACTACTGAAGCCCACTTGCCTAGAGCCTGTGCTCGGCAACAAGAGAAGCCACCGTGGTGAGAAGCCCAAGCACCATGGCAAAGAGTGGCCCCGCTCACCACAGCTGAAGAGGGCCCACGCAAGGACCCAACACAGCCAAAATAAATAAATAAAGTTTAAAAAGAAAGAAAAAAAATTCTGCAATGTTGAATCCTAGTAAAAAATAAAACCAAAGGAGAAAATTAGTGGTCCCTGACAAGGGGAGGTAACTGTTTAGATGAAATTCAAATGTCTGTGGGGATTAAGCAAATCAAATAAATGAGTAAAGCAGATTAAGAATCATTATAGCAGGATTGATGGGAATTGTGGCAAACTGGAGCTCATGTATAATGTGCAAATCCATTTAAATCCAAAATGCTAAAGCATGCTTATGAACTAAATTTGACCACAAGGAGAGGCAGTTTGTGATCCTTTGACCCTTTGTTTAGATACTGTGAATAATCATATTCATTAACTTTCTTTTTATTTTTTAAATCCCACCCTTCCTAAATAACAAGCTTTGAAATAAATGTAAGTGGGTGTTAGGGAGCCTTTTAAAATGTGACAATAGCAGTCATACTGAAAAACAAAAAAGCTCTCCTTTAATTTGATGAAAAGGAATTTACAGCATCTGCTCCAATGACAGTGTACCAAGCATTCTGGTTTGGTGTATACTGACCGTACAAAGCCTTTCTACTTTTGATGCTTTTGGCTTTAATCAACTGATTTTCATAAGGGATAACTAACTAGGTGCTCAAAATTGTCACATACTTTTCTTGTACTTCAAACATAAAACCTTTCTCTTACCCAGAGCTAGGATCTGAAAATCCTAAGCATTAAGCAAAATGGATTAGTCTTCAGAAGGAGAGCTTCAGACTGTCAGTGCCAGAGGGGTTAATGGAAAATAGTGTGTCATATTTACCATTTCCCCTATATTATCTTGCCCAGAACACCTGCTTAATGAACTAGACATAAATTATCATACTATAAGCACATTCTTTAATAACAAAGCCTTGTGGAAGCATTCCTTCTTGTTGAAATAATAAACTCAGAAAAATGATTTTGATGAAGTTTTCTCAAATGCTACAGGCAAAAAATGTAAAAAAAATCGATTGATGATGCTACTAAATTTTTCCTTTCTCTGGGTGTAGCAAAAATTATATGGTTTTAAGTGGTTTATTTCAACTGGAATTTGAGTATTGCTTTGTCAGAGTCATAGCACTTTTGATTTAGTATATTCTTAAGCCTGTAAATGGTTCTTTAAAGATTTTCTTTTCCCCTCATGTTTCTTTCAGTTGTAATAATTCCTTTCTCAATTTTCCCCTTTTAGAAATATAATATATATCTTGAGTGTATAAGATATATATCTATTATATGATATATAGATATTTGTAAAAGGAAATTTTAAAAAATGTTAAATATATACTTATTGATGTTCATATATCATTAGTTAAAAACAAACTGTGTTAATTAGGAATATATTTATAAATATTTGTCTAAGTATAGATGTAATGCTGACACATGTTACTTTTTCTTTATTTTGATATTTTATTAGAATTTTGAAAATAGGTAAAGCTAAATGAAATCACTAAACTGAATAGTATCTCTTCTTAAAATATGATATAATAAATGAATTGAAATCCACTATATAAATTAATATTTCTCTTCCACAAATCCAAAGCACTTCTTCAAAGCATTGTGTGTTTTTACTCCATTTATATTGCTCTATTCCTCCTGATTCCTGCTGCTTTTTTCTCACCCTGTTCTGTGGCTATAATTTCTTCATTATGCAGACTGGGTGATATAGAGACATCAAAATCAAGAGAGAAGGTATTCCCAAACACTTAGTTTAAATATTTTCTTTCACTGAGAAGTCACAACCAATAACCTTCATGCAAAACATCAAAAAGAGATATAAAAATATTTTTTAAAAACCTGCAAAGTAAGAAAAAGTGTTTTGTGTTGTGTGCTTTCTAGAACTTTCCCTACTTCAGAATGAATTTCAGAACGAAGTGCTTCAGTGGCAGTAGTACCCAGATTCCACAAGCTTGTATTAAAATGTAAGCTCATCCTTCACTGAAAATTTTTCATATAATCATCCAATTTATATTTTTAAAAAGCTGGAATTATAATTTCAATGAATTAGCAACAATTTTTACTTAGAAAAACTCACTTTATTGTCTTCTATAATTGAAGATTATCAGCAGAGAAGATACTACTTGGTAATTTTAGATCCAGAAAGTAGGGGTTCAAGGAAAGTAACAGTTATGCCAGGAAACTGGGTATCACTGTTCTCAAGACAGAGGCAAAGGGGCTAAGATTACTTTATTTCCCCAACGTTATGGCGAGAAAGACTTATGGAGACACTCTTCAATGGTGTCTTCAAAATTTCCAGGGGTGTGCTTAGGGCTGAGACTGGAGTTTCTTCTTGATACTATCTGGGAATAGAAAATACTCTTTAAATTTGGTTGTATAATTATTTAGTGTGATTTAAAGGTGTCTTTTCATATAAATTCATTTGCTTTGATAAATAAGTCATAGGTTCACTTTGGAGGGTTAGGAAGTAGTGACTTGTTATGGACTAAAAACCTTCCCCAACAGCCCCTTTTCTTGCTACCACTGATAATCACAGAGCAGAGTTGCAGAGTTGCATTTCTGAATTGCATCCCTTAAGCCAAATGGTCTCCATGTGTATCAGAGCAAATTGTATTTTGTACCCAAATGTAAAAAAAAGCAAAACTATGTCTATACTTTGATTTTGCTCTCACTTAAAAAAAAAAAAATCCAAGTAGCACTTATACAACCCAACTTTAATTAAAAAAAAAAAAAAGGTTGACTCTAGATTACAGGCCTATAAATTATAGGCCTATAAAGTGAGATAATCAATTGCACAATTCATTAGTTTGGGGAAAGTAGGCAAAAGTTATGGTTTTGGTTGATTTATCTATTAACTCAAAAGAACTTATATTCTAACAAAGGATGTGGATGGGAGAAGCATGGGTGAAGAGAACTCTCAACTAAGCAGTTCATAAAATGGGCTTCATATAAGGTAAGTTGTGTTACAGTGAATGAAGCTTTGAGAAAATATTTCAAAAAAATGAAGATTCTCTAAGGGACTGAAGAAAATGCTTTATTTACTTATTTATTTATTTTTTAATATAGAAATTAGAGTATAATGACAAAAATAATAATTAATGTATGCAATAATTAATGTATGATCCAGTAAGACTTTATAGGGCTGGTTTACAAATACCCCAGGACTGAATTCTCCAGTGAATATTTAACATGTAGGAAAAAAAAATAAAAAGAACTTTATTGTTGCTTTGAGCAAGGGTCATATGTTTAAATTATCAGAAACAAGGGGAAGGGTTTATTCTATTTGACAGTTTAAAAGACAATCTTCTATACTCAGTTTGATCTGCTTATCTATATAAACACCACCTATGGCAAAGGTGAGAATTTTTCATCAACGAGAACTTTACATCACTCTATCCTACATAACAGAGATTTTTGGAGACCTCCACATTATGGAACATATAGCAGAACTTTCAATTAGAAAGTTCCTTTCAGCTTACAGATTGGAGAATATTTTATATTTTCTGTATTTTCTTGGAAATTAGTATGTGTCAAGAAATGCATCGCACAGTGAGTATTACGATTTATTAATTAACACTTGGTTATGATACTAGCACTTGCCAATATAGTCACCAATATATATAGTGACAATAAATTTAACAAGCACAATTCAGACTTTTTCTTTTCTTTTCTTTCCTTTTTGGTTTACATCATGCTATTCATTGCACAGTCTAATTATAAACAAAGATTATTATTACCATTATGATTCCTTCTTTCTCAGTCTAGTTTTTGTTATTTTTTCTCACCATGTCTATTCTAATTTTTGTTTCTTTTAAAATTCTCTATGTGTTATACACTATATTTTAAGCTAAAAATTGAATTTTGTTCATTTAAGATTAAGAAGATTAATTTTTATAGGACTTTTAACAAGCATTCTATGAAAAGTTGAATTTTGATGTTACCATTCGCCCATTACTATGTTTGAATATCTTTAAATAGCTGACTAAATATGATAAGTAATTTATGTTCTTATTCATCATTCAATTTACTTATTTGTTTAAAAATTCTCCATAATTGCTAAAACACCATACACACTGGTGATGACACAAACGATCAGATTGTTACATCAAATGTACAAAAAGCAAAGATCTTACTCAGGGTACATTTTATTAATGATTACTCAGTAGTCAAGAGACACAGGTGAAACAAGATGTTCAAATCTCCCAGTATGATCCCAGCCTCTGTTCTTTCATTGAATGCTTGCTAACTCAGGTTAACAGATAGAGATACACAGAGAGATAGAACATTTTACTCCAGGAAAGATCTTAATTTGTGCTCTGTTATGAACTGAATGTTCTTTCCAAAATATATGTTTGAAACCCTAACTCCCAGTGTGGTTATATTTGGAGATGAGGCCTCTCAGAAGTAATTAAGGTTGTAATGGTGTGGCCCTGATCCAATAGGATTAGTATCTCTATAAGAAGAGAGACACCAGAGAACTCTCTCTCTCTGGATGGGGAAAGATCATGTGAGGACCCAGCAGGAACGCAGCCAACTACAAGCCAGGAGGAGACCTCTGAAGGGGAAACTGAATATTCTGGCACCATGATCATGGATTTTAGCCTTCAAAACTGTGAGAAAATAAATTTCTGTTGTTTCAGGCACCCAGTCTAGTGTTTTGTTATAGCAGTCCTAGAAGACTAATACATGCTTATAAAGTTATACTGCTTTTGTGACACTTTCCAGGGAGCCATGCAATTTATAGATTGCAGGTTTGGTTATCATAGCAATCTTTGAAACATTCTGCTAAAAGTATACTGAAGAAAAGGAATCTACTTCTAGCAAAAAACATTTAACATACTTACAAGGAGAACAGACTGGACTACATGACTTCTTTCTTTTCTAAGCATGCTCCCCACCAAAATCCCTCCCCAGGTACAAGATACAAGTAGGTTGAAATATGTGTAACCCATATTTCACAACACTGTTCACACTTTTCTTTATTTCTATTTAAGATATGTTTGTAATGTGTTTGTTATCAGAACCTACAGAAATAACACATTTTAAGTGGCTGTATAGTTTGCCCATTATATGAAAACACTCCATTTTATATCATTTACTCACTACTTTTTTCCCAGGGATTATACATTTCATTGTTTTGTGACCCAATATTTTATATCAGATTCATCAGTAACATGGAATCGAGAAAACAAACAAATGTTTCAGATTTCCTTCTCATGGGGCTGACAGAGGATCCAGAACACCAGGCTCTCCTCTTCATCTTGTTCCTGTCCATATACCTGATCACGGTTCCTGGAAACCTGCTTGTCATCCTGGCTATCAGCTCTGACTCCCATCTCTGCAAACCCATGTATTTCTTTTACTCCAATCTGTCCTTTACTGACATCTGTTTAAGCACAACCACAATCCCAAAGATGCTGGAAGCACCCCAGCACAGAATCAGAGCATCACTTATGCAAGCTCCCTCATCCAGATCTGCTTTGTCCTGTCTTTTGCCTGCTTGGAAAAGTTTCTCCTTGCTGTTATGGTCTATGACTTCTACGCGGTCATGTGTCACCCCCTGAGGTACATGGTCATCATGAATCCCCACCTCTGTGTTCTGCTGGTAAAGTGTATTCTCTATTGATGGACATCTCAAGAGTTTGTTAACAGAAACTGCTTCAATGTGTTTGCATATTTAATTGTATTTGATTAGCTTATTTTGCGGATGTTTATTTACTCTCTTCCTCTCATCTTCATGGGGTCAACATATTTTCTCCTTTTTGATTTTAGATTCGGCCATATGACTTGCTTTGGCCTACAGAATGGGCAGAAGCGACTGGGTGCTGATTCTCAGCCCAGACCTTAAGAAGCCTTGTATGTTTCTGCTTGCTCTCTGGAGCTTCTGCTATCAGCCTGAGAGGAATATGCCCAGCAGAGCCAAACCTCTCTAGCTAAATGCAGCCGAGATGAGACAAAAAGACCCTCAGATGCATGAGAAAGCCTAGTCTCAATCAGTAGAGCTGCCCAGATGAGCTCAGCCTAGACCAACAGTCAGATGAGGGTAAATTATTGTTTCAAGTGATTGAATTTCAGACTGGTTCGTTACTGAGAACTTCACGGTAATAGCTACAACTTGCATGTCTATATGAAGGATATATTCCTAGAACTAGAATTGTTGAGACAATGAATATTTCCCTAATTCAGTGCATTATAGATTTCATTCTTTATTGATGTTCTTAATATATGTTTAATAATAAAATATAGCCTAAGTCATTAGGTATCTCCATTTATAGTTTCTATATTTGGAAATTCACCCAAGCATGACACCATCCTGAAAATGTTAATCTTAACAGTTTATCCTTACATTATTTGTTAATCACATTTATCTGTATAAATTATAGACATGGATGTCTTATTTTTATAAGCACAAAGTTCAAGATAATATACTCTAATTCCTAGAATAATAAAGTCAAATACATAAATTCTGTATAAGTAAGTAAGTAAGTAAGTAAATAAATAAATAAATAAATAAATAAATAAATTCTGTCTTACAACCACTTCCTGAGGGTACTCTGGAAGAAGGATATACTTGTTAAGGCTTCTCACTTCCCCAAGAAACTATCTATCCTCTCAGATCCTTAATGTACATGGCAGTGTACATAGTAGGAAGTGTAGTTGTATCTCAGATACTTACCAGGGAGTAAAATCTTGACCTGAGAGCTGCTCAATAGCTACAAAAATCACTTTGAAAACAACTTTATTTGCTTAAGTATAGCTGATCCACCCACTTCTCTAGACATTCTAAGTGCCTGTAAAGAGCCGGAGAGATTTGTGTGTATCTGGATCACATTGGTTTCCCAACTAATTGCCGGATATTGAATTGTTTGTTGTCATTATCTTATACTGAGAGATGATATTAAAATAAATTTCTCTGTGAAGGTCATTTTTGGACTTAAGTTGTTAGTATTGTTTAGTATATAATACAGTCTTCTCTTTGAAATGTCATAGTAAACTCTTTTCCCATCCTACTTCAACACCATATATTCCTTTGCCTCAAATTTTAAACTATTTTAAATTCACTTGGTATTGTGTGCTACATGTATTTTTGAAAGCCACTCTGACCCTTACAAGTACATAGCAAAGTACAAATGTGAATATAAATAAAAATCTGGTTGAAGTGTGATAAGGTGAGGCAAACATCAGGATGTCCTTTCTATATGACATTAAATTATGAGACAGAGATGGATTCTTCCATTCACACTTCATTCCTCCGCATAGTTATTAATTTAACTGCCTACTTGTTTTGGCATTAGGTTAACAAGAATGAATGCGTAGCACAGCTGCTCCCTGGTCCTCTGTTCTTCTTTAGAATATAAAGGAGAAAATTCAGCCTGGAGAACAGTTGTGGGGTGATATTCATAAGATCTGTCAAGCAACTCCACTGATTTATGACATGTCATGGCCCTTAGGACACTAAAAATTATATAATGCACCCAGATTTTTATTGGGTAGAGAAAGAGGAAAATCTTGGACACAGCCATCACTCCAGTACAGCAGCTTAAATGATTGTCTTATTCTTTTAGACTCAAATGGTCTCTACAGAGACCCCAAATCAGTATTTCCAAATCATACAGATATCAGTCACATATACCTCATAAGTGTTAAAACAGGTAATGATTAAAAGTTTAGAACATTTAAAAAATACACAAATGTTTTTAATTATTGCTGTGAATTATTTTTGAGTACATATAATAATGAAAAACCTTCTAGTATTTTTCTCTGTACAAAAATCTTTAAATGATTTGAACTATATATTTTTAAGATTTTGAGGTTATTCTGTGGCTTAACTTGCTTGAGTTAGCAATGTAGGTTTTTTTTTTTTTTTTTTTTTTTTTTCTGCATTGAGTCTTCGTTGCTGCACACGGGTTTTCTCCAGTTGCAGCGAGCGGGGGCTACTCTTCGCTGCAGTGCACGGGCTTCTCATTGCAGTGCCTTCTCATGTCGTGGAGCATGGGCTCTAGGGGTGCGGGCTTCAGTAGTTGTGGCTCGTGGGTTCTAGAGCGCAGGCTCAGTAGTTGTGGCACATAGGCTTAGTTGCTCCACGGCACATGGGATCTTCCCGGCCCAGGGACTGAACCTGTGTCCCCTGCATTGGCAAGCGGTTTCTTAACTCCTGTGCCACCAGGGAAGTCCAAAGTAGATTTTTTTTAAAGAAACATAAAAATAAAAGAAAAATACAATTCTCAAAGAACATCTGTTTGTTTTGGAACACACACATATACATCCACAAGATTTGCTCTCAAGGCATGCCTAAAGATTTTTCAAACTTTGTGGTATTTGTATTTTTTCCTTTTAGATACTGCATGGCACTTGTCTTTGGTATTGGATTATTACTTCAGTTTGTTTCTAAAATGTAAACCATACATAAGTTATTTTATCCATTAAATCATCACAATGTACTGATTCTTTTTATTATGAAATTATTAATTTAATTAGAATAAATAAAATAAGATTCAGCCTTGCAGAGTAGATCTTAAGTGTGGATATTATCCCATTGTTCTGAAGAGGATATGCAAGTAGATCTTACAGCATGTGTGAGAAAGATTCAGAGAGAAAAAATGGAAAGATTACTGAGTGAGAAGAGCCCAGGACCAAAGTGTCATGGGACAATGTTCTAACTTATCAAAATATTAACTTCCAAAAAGTGAGCATATGTTAATAGAATAGTCATAATTCCCAGTGTGAAACTTGCATTTTAAAATGTTGTGATAAATTGTATATTTCCAGAAAAATAAATAAAGAATTTGAAGCCATTTTTTTGAAGCAGTAAAGACATTTATTTGCAGTTTATTTATATATTGGTTGATATATAGAATTATGAACTTATATATAAATAAACTTATGCAGTTCTTATTGTATGTCCAGTACTATTCTGCACCCTGTACAAATATTGACTCATTTAATCCATATAACAACTTTATTAGGGAAATAGATATACCATTATCTCTATTTTACAAACGTGAAAACAGGTATTAAAATCTAAGTAACTATAAATGAGCACTTAATTACAACAAAAGGAAGGAACATGGTTCTTTGAAATCACATTAAAAAAAATAAATAGAACCTGACCTAGACTGGGATGATGATGAGGTTATCAAGCAAGACTGCTCTGGAGAAGTGATGTTTCTGTTGAGAGCTGTAGGCTAAGTAGAAAATAAATGGCTTCTTCTCAAAAGCTGGTTCAAAGAACCTGTTGTAATTAAGTGCTAATTTATATTTATTTTATTTGATAATTTGATAATGTGTCCTTTTCTAATTGTTTTATCACCAAAATCTAGCACATTGCAGGGACTCGATAAATGATTTTTAACTTTATGAACCACTGAAATGATTCTTGCTGAATTCAAAGAGGTTGCTATTTTCCATCGAATTTTTTTTTTCCTTCAAAACTGTGGGCTGAAAGGGGATACTTGAGTGCTTCTTATTTTATTTTGTCTTAAAATATATTTTTACATAATTTCTTTTGTATATAGCCAATGTTACATTTTAGAAAGATTCTTTCTATTGTCATCAATATGACTAGCTGGAATTGGGACTTATCTTCTTATCTGAGATAATTCTGTTTTATCTGCATGTCTTCTGAACTAAGGGGACTGACAGGTTTTGTCAATTATGTTTGAAATGCAGACATCTTTGGAAGATAGAGACATGTCTTTCTCTAGGTCAGAGGCAGATTTTTTTTTTTTTCTGACCACAAATTTAAAGATAATGATTCTCTGTGGGCAAAGGTTGGGCAGTTTTAAAAAATTTTAAAAGATTAAGGGCTTCCTAATTTTGAGGTTCCTTAACTATGACAAAACCCTAACCCTTACGTATGTGGTGTTCATGTTGGCCTGCCTTTATATTACCCCACGGGACTTGGGAGGAGGGCAAGGGTAGCCAGTGTGGACATGAAGTTAGTGTTGCTGGCTATGGCACAAGTAATAAACTGTCTAAATCCATTTGGTCTTGTTGTGTTCTTCCAAATCCATTCTATGGAACTGTGGCAAGCTGACCTAACAACCGTAGTCATTGGCGTTATTTAGGGACTTGACAACTTTCTGCTGAAAGGTTTAAAATTATGAATATCTATATATCTTTCAATCCTGTTAACAATATTGAGAAGTTTACAAGCTACCAAAGCATTATCAGGCAAAATATTAATGAAAGTGGGAACCCAGAATATTGTGCTAAGCAAAGGAATTATTTTTACCGCACTGGCTTTTGCCAAACTTGGAGAATCTGAGTTTAAATTTCTAGTCTGTAATCAGGGAAGGAGAAAAGAGTGAGGAGGCAAAGCTAGTTTAGGTCTGCTGGAGGAAAAAATTCTTTGGTACCAAGAGTAGAGCTGGAAGAACTATAACTTCTTGGTATGTGTGAACCAGGAGGAAACCAACATCCTTTCAACACTTCCAAGTGCTACAAGAAAAGTTGCCTTTTCACTGAACAGAGTAAGGGACACAATCTTGTGAGACATTATAACCACAAGATTGCCAGTGATGACTTACAGGACAAATCACATCATCCAGGCTGCCCAAAATACCTTGGGATGTGAGTTTCATTTAAAGTGGGAGTGTCCCAAGGTGCATTGCAGAAGCCAATGTCAGTTCTGTCTGGAAGGAGGCCCACTGATTCTAAACCTCAAAGAATTCCCAGAAATAAGTGGCCAAGGAAAAAGAATAGCTGACCATGAGCAAGAATTAAAAAACAAAATAAAACAAAACACTAGAAAGAGGAAATGACCTGCAAAGACCTCAAATATCAGAGCCATCTGTCATGTATTATTAAATTATAATACTTAACGTGCTTAAAATAAGACAAGTTTGGAAAGATCTTTAAGGTGCAGGAAACTACTAAATGGACCAAATAGATTTGCAAAAACAAAAAGGATATCTAAGGAATAAAGGATAAAATAATTGGAAATAAAATTGAATGGCTTAATGGATGTATTTCACATGTAATTAGATGAAGCCATAGGAAAATTAGTTAACTACTAGATTGAAAAGAAGAAAATTATCCAGAATGTAAAACAGAGGTAATAAGAGAAAGAAATCATAGAGATAAAAAGCCATGGAGTAGTAACATAAGAAAGTCCAACATAGGTCTAATTGGAGTTATAGAAGGATAGGAAAGATAAAAGCAGAAGATAAATAATATTGGAATAAATAATGTTTGGAATATTTCTGGAAATAATAATACACAGATTCCAGGAGGAGCAATTAATCTGACAGCTTCTTGGTACCAGCAGTAGCAACAGTGGAAGCCAAAGAACAGTGATATCTTCACTAAAAGAAAAGAATATAAGTGCCTAGGATTCTATACTAAGTGAAAATAAATGTCTAGAATTAGGGTAAAGAAATGACATCTTAGAAGAACCAAAATCAGAAAAAATGTTCCCACCAACAGATCCTCATTAAAGGCAAATCTGAAAGTTGTATTTCAGGCAGAAGAGATTCGAGGGGAATCACTGGAGATTGTGAGAAGGAATGAATAATAAAATAAGTGGTAAATATGTAGTAAATATAAATGATCTTTAATCTTTTAAAAACAAATAATATTTTGTGAGGTTAAAAGGTATGAAATAGAATTAAAGCAAACAACAATGTGTAAGTGAGGAAAAGTATTAGTTGAAGTCCTTGTATGATCAAAAAGGAGAATAAGTGTATTGATCAATTTTCAATATTGAGAAATTATATATGTGTGTTGCAATTTCTAGACTAAACTTAAAAGAATAGAATAGAGGGCATACAGTCCAATAGAGTAAGAAAAAAGAATAGAATGTGAGAAGAAATACTCAAATAAATTAAAAGAACAGCAACCAAAAGGCAATAATGGAGAAAAGCAAAAAAACACAACAACAACAAAAGAATTAAATTGAAAGTGTGAAATAAGATGGTAAATATAGACATATATATATATATATATATATATATATATATCTGTAAGTAACTTAAATGTGAATGAAATAAATGTTCCAAATGAAAGTTAAAAAGAAAAAGGCTGCAAAACCCCCCAAATTCCAATTATATACTCTTTAAATGATCACATCCAAAATCTTAGAAATCAGAGAATTGAAAGCAAAAAGGTGAAAAATAACAATCCCATCTGGCATGAATATGTTAATATGACACAAAATACATGAAAAGCAAATATCATTACCAGACATAATGAAGATAAAATATTCAGATTATTAGAAATATGTAACAATTGTTACTTTACAGACATTATGACGTCCTGAAAAAGCCCTTAACTGACAGAACCAATACCTTGTAAACTATTTTGGCGTCATGACTTCTAAATGAAAATGCATTCTTTCCATATAATATTTATTTATTTATTTATTAAAAATGTTTTTTCTTCCAGTTTTTTTGAGATATAATTGGCATACTGCATTGTATATGTTTAAGGTGTACAGCATAATGATTTGACTTACAACATCATGAAATGATTATCCCAATAAGTTAAATGAACATCCATCATCTCATAGAGATAAAAAATAAAAGAAAAAGAAAAACATATTGTGATGAGAACTCTTGGGATTTCCTCTCTTAACAACTGTCATATAGAACATACAGCAGTGCTAAATATATTTATCATGTTGTACATGACATCTGTAGTATTTATTTATATTCTAACTGTTTGTACTTTTGACTACCTTCATCCACTTCCCCCTCACCTCACCACCCTCACAAAGGCTTTCTATATAATGTTTATACTTTAAAACTTCCAAATATCTTCAGATATTTAATAATGTAAACATACAACATTAACATTTATAATGTAACATACATCATTAATCTTATTGTTACAGAATATGATTAAAATACCTACTTAATTTTTAATTTTTTTATTTTTTTAAAATTATTTATTTATTTATTTATTTATTTATGGCTGTGTTGGGTCTTCGTTTCTGTGCGAGGGCTTTCTCTAGTTGCGGCAAGCGGGGGCCACTCTTCATCGCGGTGCGCGGGCCTCTCACTATCGCGGCCTCTCTTGTTGCGGAGCACAGGCTCCAGACGCGCAGGCTCAGTAGTTGTGGCTCACGGGCCCAGTTGCTCCGCGGCATGTGGGATCTTCCCAGACGAGGACTCGAACCTGTGTGCCCTGCATTGGCAGGCAGACTCTCAACCACTGCGCCACCAGGGAAGCCCCCTACTTAATTTTTAATTCACTGTTATTTATGGATATCAACCACAAAATTAACTGATAAGGTGGGATTTTTAAAAATGTCATGGATTGTTTGAGTTAGTATTTTGCTTTACAATTGCTGTAATGACTGGCAATGGCTTACTCTGCTACTCTTATGCTGAGCTAACTCTTTTTAGACTGACTTCCCTTTCAATTTGTTATGAGTATTTTTTCCCCTTACTAACTATGTGGTTGAATCTTAACTATTGTGCTGCATAGAAAAGCATTTATTTATATAAAAAATTGCAGTCAGTGGATTAAGTATTCTGATAATAGATTGAGATATGGATTTGGGATTTAAAAAAAGGACTTTAGTTTTGGCAGTCTTTGAGATTTTGGGTGGGACCTCTCAGGACTATTACAACTTGATCTGGAAAATGCAGGCGCTAGAAGAGAAGATTGTTTTCATCAAGCCCAAGTTAAATAACCATAGTAATGGTGACGTTGATGGTGATAATAACTATTTCTACTTTGATTTCTATGCCTGTTCCCAATACTACCATATATTGAGTTCAAATTTTTAAAAATTATTTTTGATTTGTAAACATTTTCAACATATTCTAGATACCATATCTCTACCAGTTATATACTCTGAAAATATCTGTTTCTTCTGAGTAGACTGTCTTTTATGGGGTAATTTGTTAAATGAATAATTAATTTCAATATGATCAATTTTATTATTATTTTCTTTTAGAGCTTGTGCTTTTGTGTCTTGTTAAATGAAACTATATGAACGTTCTATCTTCCCACTTATTTACAACTTATTTTATAAAATGTCTACTTATTTAATATTTTTGTCCTTTAATGCAATTTTGCATTTTTATAAAATGTACATTCAATGCTAGATATATTCCAAGGTTCTTATAATTTAAGCTTCTTAGTAAATAAACCTTCTAAATTATGTGTTCTTTACTTTTTTCCCCTAATTTATTGAAACTCCAATTGTTTTAAATTATTGATCTTGTTATCTGGCAATTTTGTTGAACTCTATTACTGACTACACATTATCCCATGTTTGTTATATAAATGACCAAATAATGTATACGTAATAACACTCTTCTTTATGATTCTTTTCAACCTTTACACCTTTATTTACTGTTTAATTTTTTTATTACTGCATTGAATAAAATCTCATTACAATGTTGAAAACAAATGATCCTAATCAACATCCTTGTCTTCTTTTTTAACTTAACAGAAATGTTTCTTACAAATCACTGTGAAGTATGAGGTATTTTGAAGGGTTTTGGAAAGAACTTGACCTTTCTCTTACACCACACTGCCTCAAAAGATCTTCTTAATATATTTTTTAAAGAAAAGAAACAATAATTTATGAGAGGAAGTCCTGATGCCCTTTGGAAATATGATGAAATATATAGATTTTCTCCACAGAAATAAAATGGACTTTTGTACATGAGCACAAGCACTTTGTTTACAAATTTAGAGGTTAATTGATCTGTCAAATATTCTCTATTGACTCAAAGTTAAGACCGTTTGATCTCAAATTTTATTCATTAAAACATTCAATAAGTATTCATTGAATACCCTCTACAACAATGACTGTGAAATCCCGTGTGCACAGAAAAGAGCAATCAACACCCATGCACTCTAGATGCTCATAATATAATACAGAAACTAATGCAGATGTTAAAATAAAATAGGATACATGATACCTTTGAGGAGGATATATGAATTCTTATCCCAGTGACTTCTTTCTTTGGGAGTTTTAGTGATAGTGCACAGTCTAATTTCAAATACCATTTTGTTATTATGTAAAAGTTCCTGATATCAAGACAAACACGAGTCTGGACAAATAAGAATGAGTTCGTGTAATAATAAGTTAGTATACTCTATCTAGCTTTTCCACCCCCGTTAGTTTTTTTCCCCCCCTTCTAAATTTCATATTTCACCATCCTGCACTGGTACTTACACTAGCACGTAGTGGGACGTGTTTTACTTTGGTTCAGCCAACATACTGGTACTCACAGTTTTTTTTACTAGAGTTTTGCAAAAATGTCTGCAGGTTATTTTGCTCAAAAGGAATAACAGATCACTTAGGCTTTTTAGAAGAAGCTTTGTCTGCCTTTGCTTTCTAAAACGTCGCTGACAACTTGAAAATAAATAAACGGATAAAACACTTTGGTTGAACTGATTGTAGTGATGGACAAGGTGCCTTCTCGGGGGAAGTATGGCCGCAGGCCGGCTGCGCTGAGAATGGATTTAATGTCTGGAACTTTATCTTACCTGAAGCTCTTACTGCCTCTGGGCGTGAAGAGCGGATGATTATTTTCGTGGGACGTCTCAGCTGCTTTTCAGACCTCCTGCACATTTCACCGGTTTATACACACTCAGAGGAGGCATTCTGCCTGTGGTTGGATTAACCTCACTTTTTCTTAGATCTTTAAGAGGAGGATGTCAAATTGGTCAAAGCTTCCTTAGGTGTATTTCTATTCCATCAATCTTTTGAAATGAAATTTCTTACACTTGTTTCTAGGGAGGTTTCAGGAGAGAGTTTTCATTTCAAATGATTAATACATGCAGTGTCTTCCTCGCTAACAACTAAGGCTAAAATTAACACATAGAAATACACCTTTAAACTAAGTTTGCAGCAAGTTTGGGGGCAAAGTATAATAACCAAATTTGCATATGTATCTTTTCTCATCAACTCATTTAATTTTCATATGTAAGAGAAAGTAAAAGATTTGAGGAGGAAGAACTATAACCACAATATAATAAAAACAATTACTCAGTGCATCTATCACTACTGAAACTTAGGGCAACACATCAAGTGACTAATCCAAAATATATATTGTCTTGGATATAATTATGTTAAGTGTCAATCAGTTTCTTACCCGGAATTGGTAAAATTAACTCTCAAAGTAAAATAGAATCCATTCCAAAGAGTAGTTCTGAGTAATTCCTCTAATAAATGTTTAATACTCATATAAACTATTGGATCATTAGTTCATGCTCAGTCTTGAACTTGATCTAAGACTTAAAACCTTGATCTTTTGTTTCATGAATATTTACTTGGACTGAACTCTTTTCCTTTTACAATGTGAGAGTGAAACATATTCTTTATTGCTAAAGTTATCCGTTGTGCTTGGCATTTTAATTTACTTTCTTAAACTTTTAAACCCAGGATCATTTCAATTCCAATGAGCATACTTTATCACACTTTTTCAGATGATTACATTTTCTCTTTGAAGTTTTTTTTTTTTTTTTTTTTTTTTTTTTAATTCTTTGGAAGCTGGAGAACACTTCTCAACTATTTCTAGCTTACTAACATGACATTGAGGTCATACAGAAATCATTCTTTTATGAGATGGGGATTTTGGTTGGTAGGTGACTAACTATAGTTCAAAGAATGTTTCATCCTTCTACTAGAAATTATCAAATGTGGTCATCTTCATTTCTCTAACTGATTAATGGAATATGTGACTTATTCAGAATTAAGTGTATTAATATATATTACTATATCTTGAAGAGAATTTAATATAAATTACGTGTCATGGTTATGAAATTGTTTACACTTGTTTTGAGGGAGTTTTCATTTCAGATGGTTAATACATGCAGTGTCTTCTGCACTAACAATTAAGCTAAAAATAATACATAGAAATACCCTTTTAAAATAAGTTTGCAATAAGTTTGGAGCACAGTAACTCTCCCTCACATGTGGTCTATCTTCATAAGGTGGTGAGGTGGAGTGAGAAGCATTATGTTGGGCTGCTGTTTATATGTGGTGGGGAGAGGAGGAGGTGAATTTTTATAGTATACTTCTGTATATCCTGCATATACTATATATGTATATATATATATATATATATATATATATATATATATATATATATATGACATAAATCACAAAGAACCACACTGAAGTTACTGATTAAAAAGTAATCATTATTATTAATACAATTTAATTATTATGCTATGAATTTTTAAAGTATTTTATGACTTCCCAAGCATTTTCCTTTTCTCGTTTGATTCTTATCAAAGAGTGATGAGTAAATGATGGTCTCATATATTTACTAAGTAATATAATGGGGATGAAAGAATATGTTTTCTGAAACCTAATCTGACCATCTTGCAGCTATATTGTTGTTACACAAATTTCAGTGTTTTGCACATGTATTAAGAAAATCATTGCCTATATTTGGAACTTCATTTATTTAAATCAGATATTTCTATACTCACTTAAACATAGACTTTATCCAAGTATTACAGAGTTTCCAAAATGGTGATCATCAGCCTGAACTGAACCTGGAAACGTCTTTTGTTTGTTTCATGCACTGTTTAATATGTTAAAATAGGAAACAAAATGATTTCCAGCTTCTCTTGAAAAGAGGGAATATTGGGCAAGAAAGATTCCAAGTCTCTGTGTGGAAATCATCAAATAGTGCTAAAGAGTTGCTATCTCCTTAATATAAGATATTCTATTTTCAGTAACCCAATCCTTTGTATCTTCCTGACACTGAGACACAGTGTCACATGCAGAACTAAGAACAAAATATGTTGACACTATATTACCAGAAGTTTTTTCATGAAGTTCACGTTCCTCTTTTGTGTTTTGAGTCCTGACTACCTTAGGCTATTGATTTGTGACTTTTATTGAGTCACTTAATTCCTACTTTTGGGTTGTTTATAATGAGTTCTTATTGAAACTTCTTCACTGCTTATACATCCTTTAAATGATGCTGTTCCTATCAGGAAAAACAAATAGGATTGCATTGTGGAAGGCCTTCTTTTCCTCCCACAAAATCTTCCTAAGAGGCTTCTAATCTCAACTTTAGAGTGAAAAGTCTTACATCTCTATCTCTAGACCATCTTTCTCTTTATTTTCTTTGATGTTTTGGTTTCTATATCTCACTTCTTATTACACATCCCCATTTGAGTTTAGTGTAGATATCTCTTATTAAACTGAATTTTTCATACTGTTACCAAGATTTGATCTTCCTTCTATATTCCTCAACTCAGATTATGGAACTATCATACTCTAGCTATCAAAAAATAGAAACATTAACGTTTTCAATCTCTCTCATTCTTTTCAACTCCTAAGTCCTCAAAAGTAACCAGCTTATGTTCATTTGACCTCTGAAATTTATTTTTGACTTAAAATTTTGATTTAAAATACACTTACCACCAATGCATGTACTAGAAAAATACAATATAATGGAAATAAGATAATTTTCTTGACTTCCAAATACTCTTAATTATATCTATGAATAGAAAATTGCATTTTAATGTGACATGAAAAATGTGAAAATTATACAGAGGATGTCACAGGACTCATAAGAATGTCACCTAGGTTATACCGAGTGGGCTGGTATGGGAACTGATGGTGTTGCTTCAACTGAATGATGCTACAGTTGAGTTCAGCAATGATAAATTTAGGGAATGGGAATTCCATGTATAGGGAATAACCTGAAGAGATAGAAGGGAAGGGTACATGTAGGAAAATTTAAAAACAGCATAGTTTGCTTGATGATAAAGTTTAACATAGGAAGTATTGTATATAAGTTAGAGAAACAAATAGGAATTTCATTATGCAAGGCCTGGACTTTATTTTCTCAAGAGAGGATTTGAAACCACTTAGGCAAAGAAGTAATAAAGTCAGAGATGCAATTTAGTAAGAATATCGTTGAGTGTTTTTCCCAAATGGAAGGAGTCCAATTAAGGAGATAATACGATGGTTATGAAAACAACTTCTGAGGGAGTGAAATCAAGTGGTTATAATAAGGACATAGAAAATTTAATCTGGTAAATATTTAGGAGTTAAAATCTGATGATCAAATCAAATGTAGGAGTGAGACAAAGAGACAAATAAATAATAATTTTTTAGTTTTCTAGCTTTGGTGATTGAGTAGTTGGTGCTGTGGTTGACAATAGTAACAAGTATGTTTTGAACTGGAAAGGTGTTTGTGGTAACAGAAAAAGGAAGGTAGTTGTGTAATATGGGAGTATGATTCTATTTTTTATAAAACAAAAATAAAACTCCTATAAGCATTCATAAGTATTAATAAATTCTTACAAAAATTTTAAGTGGAGAATTATAAGTAGAAATGCTGATTATTTGATATGAATGTGGGTTATTCATACTAGACCAGCCGAATGTGCTGAGTTTGAGAGCTTTATAGGAGCTCTAGAGCTATTTAGATGCTCAAGCCCTGCCATAAATATATGTCGCTTTTCCACTGAACCAAATAAATATTTTTTATTCCTATTGATAAAATCAGGTGTAATAATAATTATGATAAAATAATAGCCATGTACTCACCATGTGGAGGTATTGTGGTAGGTTTGTTATATTCTTTATGATTCTCACAGCAACCACAAAACATTTTACAGGATCAGAAACTAAGGCTTAGAGAGGCTAAGTGTAAAATGCCAAATTTACACTTAGGTGCCTAAATTCAAAGCCAGTTCAGTCTGAACTCTTAAACACTAATTTATATATCACATATATATGTAACATGATTGGCTACAATTAGGAATTCAGTCTTTCTGAAGTCTGCACAAGGGGGAAGACACCTGAGCAATTTCACTTTCCTTTTAGTTTATTTGTAGGTGCTTAGGAAAAAAAAAAAAAAGACATACAATATATAAGTACTATAATTTGTTTTTGGTAGGTAACTTACATATGAGGCTTGTTTGGGCGGCTGCAAAATGAGTAGATCTCTGCACCCACTGGACAGAATATTTAGAAGTCTTAATAAGGTTCAGTCACTATCCAGTCCAGACGGTCTCAACAACACATTACTCTCTCAAGGCTGTACCACTGAAATGGCTCCAAGTATGGGAACAGTGGGCCAAATGTACATTCCAAGTACAGGGGATGGGGTAAGGAAACTCTGACTGCCTGTGTCCAGTTTATGGTTCAACAAGCAGTCATGTCCTCTCAATGACCTACTCTATCAAATACTTAATGCCTTGTGACCTGCTGTAACAATCTACATGCTCTGCCTCTTCCACAATGTGGCCTGAGTGGTCAGCAAAGTGTTTCATTAGCATGCAGGTAGCTAGTTTGGTGGCTATCTGGCTGCACTGGAGGTGGGTACCATAGCAACAATATTGGCACATGTAAGAGAAGGGCATGGAAGATTTATTCAGGGATTTGGATAATGATTTTTCTAATTATGAAAAGTAAGGTGATTTTATTTTACTTCTTACTTTATTCTTGTCTTCTGATGTTTTCTTGTGGTCCCAGAATTTCATCCTGATCTTTATTGTTGCAACATAAGAAAATATCCCTTCTTGGGAAAAAAGTGCCTAATACACAGGTAAGCATAATGTCTCACAAATATGAATTGGGATACTTAGTAAATGTTTGCGAGTTAAATTTATATTAAGAACTGGTATATCAGACACTAGAAAAGAACATGCTTAAAATGTGATTTTATTATCAAATATGGCTTTTAGTACAGAATCTATCTTAAGAGCATGCTAACGTCTTTCTCACGGAAGTGGTAAAGTTGTCCTTTTAAAATTTAACATAAAAATTAAAAATATTATGAATATTCCCGAACCTTCTCCTTGCCATTATGTAGACTATATGACAAAGGTTCTATGTGGACTTGATCTAAGGAATGATTACTTATAATCATTAACATAAGTGAACAAAGAGCATGGCACAAGGATGACCCCAGCCTGGACTCGATTCAACACAAAGGCAACAAAAATACATTTCCGTCAGTCTCATGAAGCTTCAGAATGCTCATATCATTTCACATCTGAAGTCAGTAAAGAACACAAAAGAAGAGAATAATAACAAGTAAATATTATAGCCATACTTATTTTGTCTTTTGCCTTTCACAAAACAAGCTGAAAGTGGTAAATGTACTTTCAATAATGAGGTGTAATTTTACCATGAACAGAATATCCCAAATAATATGTAAGCTGCAAAGAACCATTATATGTATATATATATCCATATTTATTAATGTGAGAATTTCTTCCAAATAGTATTCCTTTAATGAATATTTTTGTGACTCAAAATTACCTTTAAAAAATATTATTAAATTACTGGTTTTCTATTTGATAATAGACAATCAACTTTCACAATTTCTTAACAATAACACTTTTCTAAACTTAAAATTTTCCATATAATTATGAGTCATGGGCTTCCCTGGTGGCGCAGTGGTTAAGAATCCACCTGCCAATGCAGGAGACACGGGTTTGAGCCCTGGTCTGGGACGATCCAACATTCCACGGAACAACAAAGCCCGTGAGCCACAACTACTGAAGCCCACGCACCTAGAGCCCATGCTCCCAACAAGAGGAGCCACCGCAATGAGAAGCCTGCGCACCACAACGAAGAGTAGCCCCCGCTCGCTGCAACCAGAGAAAAGCCTACGTGCAGTAACAAAGACCCGATGCAGCCAAAAATAAAATAAAATAAAATAAATAAATTTATTTAAAAAGAAAATTATGAGTCACTAGCTTGTATCAAATTAACTTTTCACCAAGAACAACTGTAAAGCACAGATTTAAAAACAGAAAACAAACAAACAAACCGAAAAACCTTACTGATTGGAAGCATTGGAGAGTATCCAGGGCAGCCAGCAATTGTTAGGACAATATCCTAATAAACGGAATACATAAGATGAGCCCTGCTTTCCACAAATTTTCCCCTTGAGATATTGTTTATTGCTAAGTGGCTGAGGGCATAGAGACTAAGCAGAAAGCAAAAACTCAGAACTCTTGCCAGTCTTACAGAGCTAAGGAAACATGATAATATGAAGTACAAGTCTAACCAACCCAGTCAGAATTGGAAGAACCAAGATCCTCAAGAAACATAAAACACTGAGAAGTGTGTCTGATTTTCTAAGTTGACATTCACTGTAAGGCATTTGTCAATTTTAAACTGTTGTGGAATGAGAGACCAAGAAACCAAGAAGACAGCTAAAACTATGAAGCTAAAAGCTTAAGCAGATATTTTGTCTGGTTTAATGTGCTGGGAAAACAAAATTGGGAGTTTAGTCTGTCAAGGAGGAAGGGTCCAAGTAATTGCCCCAGTATTTTATTTGAACCCCTTGAAAAGCTACACCTGAAGAATAAGGACAAGGCAGAAATAGACCATACCTCAAAGAGACTAAAACCCAGCTTCCTGGGAATTCCCTGGTGGTCCAGAGATTAGGACTCAGTGCTTTCAATGCTGAGGGCCGGCATTCAATCTCTGATTGGGGAACTAAGATCCCACAAGCTGTGTGGCCAAAAAAACCCAAAGGAACAGCTTCCTACTATATTAAAAATTAAAATTCTGATTGGATCAAAATGATTTGTCCATATTCTAACTGCCAACTAGGGGGGAACTGAGGAGAGTAAAAATCTCTCTGAAAGAAGATAAAATCGCCAGAGCATCGTTTTTCTAATATTTTATTCACAATGTCTGGAATTCAATTAAAAAATTATCAGGCATATTAGGATCAAGGAAGAAATGACTGCAAACCAAAGAAAAAAACAGATAATAGATACAGACCTACAACCAAATATTTTACTATCTTAGTCTAAAATATCACTCATTAATTTGTTCATGAAAACATTGATATAATAGAAAATTTTATCAGAGAAATGAAATCTCCAAAAATGGTCAAATGGAAAATACAGTAACTGACATTAAGAACTCAATATATGTTGAATTATAGATTAGACATAAGAAAAGGGATAAGTGAACTTGAAGAAAAGAAAGTAGAAAATATCTTTACTGAAACACAGAAATAAGAGGAAGAAAAATATAAAAGTTATTGTAAGAGATATATAGGTTATGGTGAAAGCATTAATATACATTTAATTTAAATCACAGAAGAAGAGAAGAAGAATAGACAAAAGTTGTATTTAAATTGGTTCTAGTCAATTTTCCAAAACTGAATCAAGACATACAAACCACAGGTTCAAGAAGCTCTAGGAATTTAAAATACCTAGGCATAGCTTAATGAAACTGCTAAATTTCAAAGATAAATTATACTAAAAGTAGACAACGACAAAAGACTTATTATCATCAAATGGTTAACGTTAAGACTGAGAACTGACCTTTTGAGAAGAGTAAGGCTGCAATTCAGAGAGTAATAGTATAACTTCATTGTGCTAAAAGGAAACAAATGCCAGCATATAATTCTATAGCCAGCAACAATTTCTTTACAAATGAAGGTGAAATAAAATATTTCAGACAAAGAAAAATAAGATTTCATAGCCAGCAGATGTGTACTACATGAGAAAGAAAATGATCCCAGATGAAAACACAAGAATTGAAGAAGAAATCAAGAGTAATGGGAAAGATAAGTAGATCGATAGATGTAAGAACAATAATAATATCATCTGTTGATTTTAAATATATGTAGAATTAAAAATACATGACCATAATAATGCAAAAGACAAGAGGGGAATAAAATAAAATGTTGAAGACTCTTGTGTATTCTGTTTAACTTATTTTGCTCTGATTGTTATTGTCTTTTTTCTTTTCTGTTTGTGAGTTTAATTAGCTTTCTAGTTTATGAAGGTGAGTTATGAGGTCACTGATTTGAGACGATTCTTCTTTCTACTATACACATTTAGCACTGTAAATTTCTCTTTAAATGTGGGTGTATCCCATAGACTTTTATATATTGTGTTTTCATTTTCTTGTAGTTCAAAATAGATTCTAATTTCTATTTTGATTTCTTTTTTTGACCCATTGGGTATTTTAAAATCCATTATTGTGTCTCCAATTTTTTTTTGAAACTGTGGTATTTATTACAATCAAGCAATCAGATATCCTTGTTCATGAAGAAGAATAATTAGACTTGGTTGGCTTAGATATATGCATTTTAACACATGATACAGAGACTAATAGATGGATAGATCAATAGATAAACAGACAGTTGATTCTCATTATTTGCAATAGTTATGTTCTATAAAGTTGCTTCAAACAATGAATTAGTGCATATCATTGTTCCTGTGAGCACTTAGGCACAACATTTTATCTAACAATTTATATATAACATTGCTTTATGTGTGTTTCTGTTTAAAGTCATCTTATTTAATATATATTTTGATTCATTAACATCAAATTCACAGTACTATAAATCTTCCTTGAACAAACATACATATTTCCTTCAGAAGGCACACGACAGCTTTCTTGCACTTAGGAACATTAGACAACACTGCAATACTATGTTTGGGAGCATTTTAAATAGAAAAATCACCAATGAAAAAGAAAATGTGAAAAATGTGGTACTAAATCGACTGTGAAAAAGACACTTGTTTACAGTATGGTAGCTGAAATAAGAGGGCAGATCATAGCCATGTTCCACTGTACCATGTGTGCAGTAACTACAAAAGTGCTGCAAGTATTGATTTGAGGTTACAAATAAATTTTTGTGAGTAGGCAAATTTGCAAATACTGAATCTCTGAATAATCAGGATCCACTATATATGCGTTAGTGGTATCATTAAATTGAGTCTTGTGAAACTTATATGGTTCAAGCATGGAGGTGAAGAATTTAGGTCCCCTGTGAATTCTGAAACTGTCTATTGTGTCATTAGATACATTGACTGGAATCTTTGCGGACAGCAGACATTTTTTCTTGGATGACTTTTTGTGGTTTAACTTCCAGAATTCTGTACATCACTCCTCCCACCTTGCTCCACTCTAGGGTTTCTAGCCTACCTCTACTTTAACGATTTTGTACTCCTATAAACAAAAACAAAAATGCATTCCTGTTTTGTTCTTTCATAATATACTTTGAAATCATCAGCAAAGTAAAAATGAGTTTCCTATTCCAGGAGGAAAAGAACAACTTAATCCTCCAATTCTCACAGGAAGTGAGTGATGATACTCTATCTTTCAGTGCAATAAAAAACTAACCAAAAAGAAAACAGCTAGGTTTCCTTCCACATTTAAAAAGGATAAATATTTCTATCTTAAAACATATTTTTAAGGGCAAATTCTCAAAGTATATATGAGAGCAATACAGACACACACACACATATATATATAAGATGTACAAAATTTTCAATTAAGAATTTTGGTAAGTGGGATATAACTTATAAATATTAGGTCAAATAGTAAAATGGTGAAATCCATACAAGTCTGACTGAATGACTGTACTGTTTATGTAATATCATATATAAAAGTTTAGAGTCATACCTGAAAAAGTTTGTTTCAAAAACCTTAAACATGGGTTTCATATTATAAAATCTTTAATTTGAATTGAGTTAAATTCTTCTTGTAATTCCAGATATACTTCCATTTTTTTACTGATGAGAATTTTTTGGAAATATCATTTGATCATTTGTAATTCCCAAGTGCAAAATGATTTGACTTGCAAAGCAACCTTCAAGACACACATGGTTAAATAACCATAGTTTTCTGGTTTTTCAAAAGATAATAAAAACTATTTAGATTAAAATGTCAATAAATATTATATCCCCTGTTGCATCGATTTAAATGAAAAAAGATGACTACAGTTTAAGAAAAATATTAATGATGTGGATAATTACTTTTCTTTGGAACTTATACTTTTTTGAAAAATCATTCAGTGCCATAGGACCACTCAACTTTATTTGGATTTGGACCATGGATGCATAACATTATAATGTGCAAGACTGGCTCAATATATATTCTTTCCCTTTTAAGGAAACTGAGTGACATTAAATTCATAATGTATGGACAAATTTCAGGCTCAGCAGATATCCATTAATCTGTCAACATTATGTTTCTTTTGGAGCATCCAAGAAATTTAAACCAGTAAAGCTTGCTGAAAGGGTACTAAAATATATATTGGAAAAGAGTCCTCCTAAAAGCAGGTTTAACATGGGCATTAGTATATTACTAAGTACAAACTGCACCTCCCTGTTTACCATATATTATTATCCAGGATATCTTTGGGAATTTATGACAATTATTTTTTTGCTCTCTTGACATACAAAAATGCTATAGGTATTCCCAATGCTTTTTTCCTACATATATCAAATGTTTTTGTTAATAAAGAAAATGCATGACTATGTGCACATGTACATATGAGTGAAAGGAAATCAGATATTTTGCCAAGAAGTAAAATCCTGCATTTTACATTTAAGAAACGTACATTGTCCTTTATTATTTATTATGTCATAGAGAAGAATCATTTTACTCTCACAGTTTACAAATAGCACTTAGTAGTAATGGAGTGATTGATAAGTTAGAAAAGTTCCCAGCAATGACTTGCATTTTTTCAGCAATCAGTAGACAAACATATAGATTTGTCAAGTGGAATGCTAAAGCACAATTTTAAATTGGGAGGTAGTGTTCTTAGAAAGCCATTATGATGAAGTGTCTTTTCTTTTTTCATTAGTTTTTAAGAGAGTTTTAGGACATTTAATTAGCTTAATTCATGCTCTCTAATGTACAAGAGAAAAATCTCTTAGATTTGCTTTTATTACTTGCATTTTACATACTATAAAATAAATCCACATTTATTGTAGAACACTTTTGAAAATATGCATCAGAAAATGAAGTAAAGTCTTTTATAACCTCACTAACCCAAAATAATCCCTCTTAAAATTAGGAATATACAATTCCATTTTAGTTATATAAAAATACATATATTTATGGAGAGGGGAAGACACAGAGAGAAAAAGAGTAAGAAGGACACATTTGTTATCTACAATTTTATTTTTTACAGCTATATTGATGGACTATATTATAGTTTATTTACATAATCCCACATTTCTTGTCAAATGGCTGTTTTCAATATTTTACTATTGTCAATAGTGCACCATTGTATATTCCTGTAGCTAAACCCTTGGTTACATCTGTAATTATTTCCCTTGGATTAATTTCTAGTAGTAAGTGTAGATCATAAAGCAAAATATCTTTTAACCTTTGCTGATACATGTCATGTTGGTACAAATTGCCAAATACGTGAATAGATTCATTTTTCCAAATTGCTTTTACAGCAAATTGCGGACTTTACCATACTTACCTAAGTTTGATATTAGCATTGAAAATGTTTTCAAAAATATTTAAATTAGCATTGATTTAAGTAAACAATAGTTAAACATTTATGTTTATATATTATATTCAGTATTTTAAAATTGTGTAGTAAAATCCTTTATACAATTTTATACATTTTCTACTGGGTCTTCATCTATTTTTTTTATACATTTATATAAAGCCTTTAATTAAAAAGACATTGGCTTGTCATCCATTATATTTTATGTATTTTTTTTGTCAGTTATTTCTTTTTATATTATGTCAAATATTTCATAATCTAAGAAAAAATGCTTACATATACACAGGTAAAAATCATTTCTCATTTTCTTCCCTTGGTATTTTTTCTATTTGCTGAAAATGTTCTCATCTAATTATCCTATTTCCTTTTAGATATTTGAAAATATTTCCAATTTTTTATCAAGATTGTTAATTGATCTACAATTTATTTTTGTGTTAGTAGGTGAGGTTAAAATTTACATATTTTTTTGAATAATCCATACTCTTTTGTAATAGAAAGTGCTGTATTTGTCAAAATTTTAATTATTCTAAACTGTTTTTGAATTTTTAAATTTCGATTCACAGGGTTCATGTATCAGGCTACATATTTCTTTTTCATATTCTTTTTCTTGGCACTGTAAATTTCTTTTATATTTAAACAGTTAAATACTAACAAGAAAGATCTCAAAGAGAGTATCTGCACTTCCATGTTCACTGTAGCATTATCCTCATAGCCAGAACATAGATGCAACATTAATGCCTATCGACAAAAGAAAGGATAAAGAAAATGCAGTGTATACATACAATGGAATATGATTCAGCCTCAAAAAAGAAGGGAATTCTGCTATTTGCAGAAACATAGATGAAACTAGAGGATATTATACTAAGTGAAATTAGCCATTCCAGAAGGACAAACACTGCATATACCACTTACATGTGGAGTCGAAAATTGTCGAACTCAGTACCAGTGAGTAGAATGGTAGTTGCCAGAAGATGAGGAGGAGACAGGGGAAGATTTTAATCAAAGCACTAAGTTTCAGTTATACAATATGAATAAGTCCTAGACATCCTGGTGTACAGGATAGTATCTAGAGTTAATTATACTGCATTGTATACTTAAATTTTTTCTAAGGGGGTAGATCTTATAGTAAGCATACTTATCAAAGATAACACTAATAATAAATAAAGAGAACAGTAGAAAACTTTTGGTGGTGATGGATATGTTATGGCATAGATGGTGGTGATGGTTTCACTGGAGTATACTTGCCTCCAAACTGATCAAGTCATTTAACTTAAATATGTACAGCTTTGTGTATGTCAATAATACTTCAATGACGTGGTTGTAGAAAAGAATGTTTCAACCTTATTTTATTACTGGATAGAGGCACAGCAGTGTCAATGAGTGATCACATGAGAGTAAAGAAAATTTAATTAAATATTCAGATAATTAACATTAGCAAACAATAAGCCTGCAGTTAGACCAAAGGACCCTGTGCTTCCACCAAGCCTTATAGCAGAGACACATTATTTACTTTAGAAAATCAAAACAGCACTACTATTATTCCTACTGTTTTTTTAAAAAGTTTTATTGGAGTATAATTGCTTTACAGTGGTGTGTTAGTTTCTGCTTTATGACAAAGTGAATCAGCTATACATATACATATATCCCCATATATCCTCCCTCTTGTGTCTCCCTCGCAACATCCCTATCCCACCTCGCTAGGTGGTCACAAAGCACCAAGCTGATCTCCCTGTGCTATGCGTCTGCTTCCCAATAGCTATGTATTTTACATTTGGTACTGTATATAAGTCCATGCCACTCTCTCACTTCGTCCCAGCTTACCCTTCCCCCTCCCCGTGTCCTCAAGTACATTCTCTACTTCTGCGTCTTTATTCCTGTCCTGTCACTAGGTTCTTCAGAATTTTTTTTTTTTTTTTTTTTTTAGATTCCATATATGTGTGTTAGCATATGGTATTTGTTTTTCTCTTTCTGACTTACTTCACTCTGTATGACAGACTCTAGATCCATCTAACTCACAACAAATAACTCAATTTCGTTTCTTTTTATGGCTGAGTAATAGTCCATTGTATAAATGGCCACATCTTCTTTATCCATTCATCTGTTGATGGACACTTAGGTTGCTTCCATGACCTGACTATTGTAAATAGAGCTGCAATGAACATGGTGGTACATGCGTCTTTTTTTTTTTTTTTCTTTTTTCTAATCAGTCATCAATTTTATACACATCAGTGTATACATGTCAATCCAAATCACCCAATTCAACACACCACTGTCCCCACCCCAGCATGGTTTTTCCCCCTTGGTGTCCATACGTTTGGTCTCTACATCTGTGTCTCTATTTCTGCCCTGCAAACTGGTTCATCAGTACCAATTTTCTAGGCTCCACATACATGCATTAATATATGATATTTGTTTTTCTCTTTCTGACTTACTTCACTCTGTATGACAGTCTCTAGATCCAACCACGTCTCAACAAATGACTCAATTTCTTTCCTTTTTATGGCTGAGTAATATTCCATTGTATATATGTCCCACAACTTCTTTATCCATTCGTCTGTCGATGGGCATTTAGGTTGCTTCCATGACCTGGCTATTGTAAATAGTGCTGCAATGAACATTGGCGTGCATGTGTCTTTTTGAAATACGGTTTTCTCAGGATATATGCCCAGTAGTGGGATTGCTGGGTCGTATTGTAGTTCTATTTTTAGTTTTTTAAGGAACCTCCATAATGTTGTCCATAGTGGTTGTATCAGTTTACATTCCCATCAAGAGTGCAAGAGGGTTCCCTTTTCTCCACACCCTCTCCAGCATTTATTGTTGATAGATTTTTTGATGATGGCCATTCTGACTGTTGTGAGGTGGTACCTCATTGTAGTTTTGATTTGCATTTCTCTAATGATTAGTGATGTTGAGCACCCTTTCATGTGTTTGTTGGCAATCTGTATATCTTCTTTGGAGAAGTGCTATTTAGGTCTTCTGCCCATTTTTGGATTGTGTTGTTTGTTTTTTGATATTGAGCTGCATGAGCTGCTTGTATATTTTAGAGATTAATCCTTTGTCAATTGCTTCATTGGCAAATATTTTCTCCCACTCTGAGGGTTGTCTTTTCCTCTTGTTTATGGTTTCCTTTGCTGTGAAAAAGCTTTTAGATTTCATCAGGTCCCATTTGTTTATTTTTGTTTTTATTTCCATTTCTCTAGGAGGTGGGTCAAAAAGAATCTTACAGTGATTTATGTCATAGTGTGTTCTGCCTATGTTTTCCTCTAAGAGTTTGATAGTGTCTGGCCTTACATTTAGGTCTTTAATCCATTTTTAGTTTATTTTTGTGTATGGTGTCAGGGAGTGTTCTAATTTCATTCTTTTATATGTAGCTGTCCAGTTTTTCCAGCACCACTTATGAAGAGGCAGTCTTTTCTCCACTGTATATGCTTGCCTCCTTTATCAAAGATAAGGTGACCATATGTGAGTGGGTTTATCTCTCGGCTTTCTATCCTGTTCCATTGATCTATATTTCTGTTTTTGTGCCAGTACCATACTGTCTTGATTACTGTAGCTTTGTAGTATAGTCTGAAGTCAGGGAGCCTGATTCCTCCAGCTCCGTTTTTCCTTCTCAAGCTTGCTTTGGCTATTCGGGGTCTTTTGTGTTTCCATACAAATTGTGAAATTTTTTGTTCTAGTTCTGTGAAAAATGCCAGTTGTAGTTTGATAGGGATTGCATTGAATCTGTAGATTGTTTTGGGTAGAATAGTCATTTTCACAATGTTGATTCTTCCAATTCAAGAACATGGTATATCTCTCCATCTGTTTATATCATCTTTAATTTCTTTCATCAGTATCTTAGAGTTTTCTGCATACAGATCTTTTGTCTCCTTAGGTAGGTTTATTCCTAGGTATTTTATTCTTTATGTTGCAATGTAAATGGGACTGTTTCCATAATTTCACTTACAGATTTATCATCATTAGTGTATAGGAATGCAAGAGATTTCTGTGCATTAATTTTGTACCCTGCTACTTTAGCAACTTCATTGATTAGCTCTAGTAGTTTTCTGGTAGAGTCTTTAGGATTCCCTATGTATAGTATCATGTCATCTGTAAACAGTGACAGATTTACTTCTTTTCTGATTTGGATTCCATTTATTTCTTTTTCTTCTCTGAGAGCTGTGGCTAAAACTATGTTGAAATATACTGGTGAGAGTGGACAACCTTGTCTTGCTCCTGATCTTAGTGGAAATGGTTTCAGTTTTTCATCATTGAGAATTATGTTGGCTGTGGGTTTTTCATATGTGGCCTTTATTATGTTGAGGTAAGTTCCCTCTATCCCTACTTTCTGGCAGGTTTTTATCATAAATGGTGTTGAATTTTTTCAAAAGCTTTTTCTGCATCTACTGAGATGATCATGTGATTTTGAGCCTTCAATTTGTTAATATGGTGTATCACATTGATTGATTGGCATATACTGAAGAATCCTTGCATTCCTGGGATAAACCCCACTTTATTATGGTATATTATACTTTTAATGTGCTGCTGGATTATGTTTTCTAATATTTTGTTGAGGATTTTTGCATCTACGTTCATCAGGGATATTGGCCTGTAGTTTTCTTTCTTTGTGACATCTTTGTCTGGTTTTGGTATCAGGGTGATGGTGGCCTCATAGAATGAGTTTGGGAGTGTTCCTCTCTCTGTTATATTTTGGAAGAGTTTGAGAAGGATAGGTGTTAGCTCTTCTCTAAATGTTTGATAGAATTAACCTGTGAAGCCATCTTGTCCTGGGCTTTTGTTTGTTGGAATATTTTTAGTCACAGTCTCAATTTCAGTGCTTGTGTTTGGTCTGTTTATATTTTCTATCTCTTCCTGGTTCAGTCTCAGAACGTTGTGCTTTTCTAAGGATTTGCCCATTTCTTCCAGGTTGTCCATTTCATAAGCATATAGTTGCTTATAGTAATCTCCCAGGATTCTTTGTATTTCTGCAGTGTCAGTTGTTACTTCTCTTTTTTAATTTCTAATTCTATTGATTTGAGTCTTCTCCCTTTTTTTCTTGATGAGTCTGGCTAATGGTTTATCATGTTTGTTTATCTTCTCAGAGAACCAGCTTTATTTTTATTGATCTTTGCTTTTGTTTCCTTCATTTCTTTTGCATTTATTTCTGATCTGATTTTATGATTTCTTTCCTCCTGCTAACTTTGGGGTTTTTTTGTTCTTCTTTCTCTAATTACTTTAGTTGTAAAGTTAGGTTGTTTATTTGCTATGTTTCTTGTTTCTTGAGGTAGGATTGCATTGCTATAAACTTCCCTCTTAGAACTGTTTTGCTGCATCCCATAGGTTTTGGGTCATCGTGTTTTCTTTGTCATTTGTTTCTAGGTATTTTCTGATTCTTGGTTAATTAGTAACGTATTATTTAGCCTCCATGTGTTTTGGTTTTTTACAGGTTTTATGCTGTAATTGATATCCTGTCTCATGGCATTTTGGTTCGAAAAGATACTTGATATGATTTCAATTTTCTTAAATTTACCAGGGCTTGATTTGTGACGCAGGATGTGCTCTATCCTGGAGAATGTGCTATGAGCACTTGAGAAGAAATTGTATTCTGTTGTTGGATGGAATGTCCTTTAAATATCAATCAAGTCCATCTTGTTTAATGTATCATTTAAAGCTTGTGTTTTCTTATTTATTTTCATTTTGGGTGATCTGTCCATTGGTGAAAATGGGTTGTTAAAGACCCCTTGTATGATTGTGTTACTGTCGATTTCCCCTTTTATAGCTGTTAGCATTTGCCTTATGTATTGAGGTGCTCCTATATTGGGTGCATAAATATTTACAATTGTTATATATTCTTCTTAGATTGATTCCTTGATCATTATGTACTGTTCTTCTTTGTCTCTTGTAATAGTCTTTATTTTAAAAAGTCTATTTTGTCTGATATGAGAATTGCTACTCCACCTTTCTTTTGATATCCACTTGTGTGGAATATCTTTTTCCATCCCCTCACTTTCAGTCTGTATGTGTCCCTAGGTCTGATGTGATCTCTTGTAGACAGCATATACATGGGTCTTGTTTTTGTATACATTCAGCCAGTCTATGTCTTTTGGTTGGAGAATTTAGTCTGTTAACGTTTAAGGTAGTTATCAATATTAATGTTCCTATTACCATTTTCTTAATTGTTTGGGGTTAGTTCTTGTAGGTCTTTTCCTTCTCTTGTGTTTCCTTCTTAACGAAGTTCCTTTAGCATTTATTGTAACGCTGGTTTGGTGGTGCTGAATTCTCTTAGCTTTTGCTTGTCTGTACAGGTTTTAATTTCTCCGTCGAATCTGAATGAGATCCATATTGGGTAGAATAATCTTGGTTGTAGGTTTTTCCCTTTAAATATGTCCTGCCACTCCCTTCTGGTTTGCAGACTTTCTGCTGAAAGATCAGCTGTTAAGTTTATAAGGATTCCCTTGAATATTATTTTTTGTTTTTCCCTTGCTGCTTTTAATATTTTTTCTTTGTATTTAATTTTTAATAGTTTGATTAATATGTGTCTTGGGATGTTCCTCCTTGGATTTATCCTGTATGGGACTTTCTGCCCTTCCTGGATTTGATTCACTTTTTTTTTTTTTCCCATATTAGGGAAGTTTTCAACTATTATCTCTTCAAATATTTTCTCAGTCCCTTTCTTTTTTTCTTCTTCTTCTCAGACCCCTATAATTTGAATGTTGATGTGTTTAATGTTGTCCCAGAAGTCTCTGAGACTGTCCTCAATTTTTTTCATTTTTTTTCCTTATTCTGCTCTGCAGTAGTTGTTTTACTATTTTATCTTCCTAGTCATTTATCCATTCTTTTGCGTCAGTTATTCTGCTATTGATTCCTTCTAGTGAATTTTTAATTTAATTTATTGTGTTGTTCATCATTGTTTGTTTGCTCTTTAGTTCTTCTAGGTACTTGTTAGAGGTTTCTTGTATTTTCTCCATTCTATTTCCAAGGATTTGGAGCATCTTTATCATCATTACTCTGAATTCTTTTTCAGGTAGACTGCTTATTTCCTCTTTAATTGTTTGGTCTGGTGGGTTTTTACCTTGCTCTTTTATCTGCTTTATGTTTCTCTGTCATCTCATTTTGCGTAACTTACTGTATTTTGGGTAGCCTTTGCACAAGCTGCAAGTTTGTAGTTCCTGTTGTTTTTGGTGTCTGCCCCCAGTGGGTAGGGTGGTTCAGTGGGTTGTGTAGGCTTCCTGATACAGGGGACTGGTGCCTGTGTTCTGGGGGATGAGGCTGTATCTTGTCTTTCTGGTGGGCAGGTCCACATCTGCTCATTTGTTTTTCGGTGTCTGTGACCTTTTTATGATTATAGGCAGTCTCTCTGCTACTGGGTGGGGTTGTGTTCCTGTCCTGCTAGTTGTTTGGCTTAGGGTGTCCAGCACTGTGGCTTGCTGGCCGTTGAGTGGAGCTGGGTCTTAACATTGAGATGGAGATCTCTGGGAGAGTTTTTGCCATTTGATATTATGTGGACCTGGGAGGTCTCTGGTGGACGAGTGTTCTGAACTTGGCTCTCCCACCTCAGAGGCACAGGCCTGACACCCTGCTGGAGCACCAAGACCCTGTCAGCCACACGGCTCAGAAGAAAAGGGAGAAAGAAAGAAAGAAAGAAAGAAAGAAAGGAAGGAAGGAAGGAAGAAAGAAAGAAAGAAAGAAAGAAAGAAAGAAAGAAATCAAATAAAATAAAGTTTTTAAAATAAATAATTAAAAATAATTATTAAAAATTAGAAAAGTAAAAAGTAATACAAAGAGAAAAAAAAAGAAAGAAAGAAGAGAACAACCAAAGCAAAAATCAAATCCACCCATGACAACAAGCGCTAAAAATATACTAAAACAAACAAAGAAACAAACAAACAAAAAACTGACAGACCCCTGGGACAAATGGTAACAGCAAAGCTATACAGACAAAATCATACAAAGAAGCATACACATACACACTCACAAAAAAGAGAAAAAGGAAAAAAAAAAAAAATATATATATATATATATATCATTGCTCCCAAAGTCCACCGCCTCAATTTTGGGATGATTTGTTGTCTATTCAGGTGTTCCACAGATGCAGGGGACATCAAGTTGAGTGTGGAGATTTAATCTGCTGCTTCTGAAGCTGCTGGGTGAGATTTCCCTTTCTCTTCTTTGTTCACACAGCTCCTGGGGTTCAGCTTTGTGTTTGGCCCTGCCTCTGCGCTTAGGTCCCCTGAGGGTGTCTGTTCTTCGCTCAGACAAGACAGCGTTAAAGGAACAGCTGATTAAGGGGCTCTGGTTCACTCACGCCTGGGGGAGAGAGGGGTATAGACGTGGGGTGAGCCTGTGGCAGCAGAAGCTGGTGTGACGTTGCACCAGCCTGAGGCACACCGTGCGTTCTCCTGGGGAAGTTATCCCTGGATCATGGGACCCTGGCAGTGGCAGGCTGCACAGGCTCCCTGGAGGGGAGGTGTGGATAGTGACCTGTGCTTGCACACAGGATTCTTGGTTGCTGCAACAGCAGCCTTAATGTTTCATGCCAGTCTCTGGTGTCTGCACTGGTAGCTGCAGCTCATGACCATCTCTGGAGCTTGTTTAGGCAATGCTCTGAATCCTTTCTCCTCGAGCACCCCAAAACAATGGTCTCTTGCCTCTTTGGCAGGTCCAGACTTTTTCCCGCACTCCCTCCCAGCTAGCTGTGGTGCACTAGCTCCCTTCAGGCTGTTTTCATGCAGCCAACTCCAGTCCTCTCCCTGGGATCTGACCTCCAAAAACCTGAGCCTCAGCTCCCAGCCACCATCCCAGGAGGGTGAGAAGACAAGCCTCTCAGGTTGGTGTGTGCTGGTTGGCACCGCTCCTCTGTGCAGGAATCTCTCTACTTTGCCCTCTGTACCCCTGTTGCTGTGCTCTCTTCCATGGATCTGAAGCCTCCCCCTGCCACTCCCAGTCTCTGCCAGTGAAGGGGCTTCCTAGTGTGTGGAAACACTTCCTCCTTCATAGCTCCCTCCCAGAGATGCAGGTCCAGTCCCTATTCTTTTATCTTTGTTTTTTGTTTTTTGTTTTTGCCCTACCCAGGTACGTGGGGGAGTTTCTTGCCTTCTGGGAAGTCTGAGGTCTTCTGCTAGTGTTCAGTAGGTGTTCTGTAGGAGTTGTTCCACATGTAGGTGTATATCTGATGTATTTGTGGGGAGGAAGGTGATCTCCACGTCTTACTCTTCCGCCATCTTGAAGGTCTCCTTCTATTTTTCGTACTTCATGTGTGTCACTCTGCCTCTCACTCTCTTTTTCATTGCTCTCCCGAGATTTTCTCATTTGAGGTCCCCAAAGATTAGCTCTGATAAGCTATATTGCCTTGGTGTCTTCTCTTGTCACTTTTGACACTGATTGGCCCTATCTAGCTGAGAGAAGTGGTAATACACTGCTTTAGTCTTACTCTTTTCCTTGCTTCCTTTGTGACAAAAGAAAAGATTATGAACCTCGATAGTTTGAACTCGTTTCTGTGTGGACAAAATACAAAAACTACAGAGAAATGTCTTTTCACACATTTTCAGGTTTTTTTCTCTTCCTAAATGGTCATGTGCTTAAATGCAAGAATTTTGCTCCCTGGCACATAGAAGCATGATGTTTACCATTTTTCACTGCATAACCAGAGATATTTGTATATGCATTTCCAAGAAATTTCATCTGGGTCATATGAATAAAGAAATCTAATCAAAATGGACTGCTTTTTCAGAACACTAATAAATTCAAATAAATGCAAATTATGTGCTAAATAACATAAATTTTAGTTTTTTTGTTTATTTATGACACGCTAGTTTCATGGGCAATGTTTATCAAATGACTTTGCTTATTGCAAAATACATAGGACCATTAAGTGCGATTTATTTGTAAATGCTTGATTCACTTGTCTTTAGAATTCTTTTTATGGATTAATTGCCAGAATTAAGAGAAGTCTCAAAGTAAAATAAGTTGAGGGAGTTGAAGTTGGTCAAGGGGAGGAAAGGCAAATAGACCACCAGTATCAGGTTGGTTTTATTACAGTTTGGCACTTTCCATCTTTCCTGGTCCTTCCTTTTCCAGTCTCTGACATTCTCTCAAGATCCTTTTAATCCTGGCTTCTGAATCCACTTTATTCCAACTTTAAACATACTCTAAGCAGCAGGATTATATGGATTGTTTTGCTCAGCTAATGCTCATCTTTGTTTTGCTGCTAGTCAGCATTGGTGGGTGACTCAGTTGCCCTTTCAGACTGTAGCTCCGTGGGGACTGACTGAATGCTTTCCTGAAATTCAGTTCTTTATTAACCAGCTACCTGATTTCTCAGCAACCTGCTTATGGTAAAACAATGTCAGGGTATCTTATTGGGCATCCTTGTCCTCATTGACTGAGTTACCTCACTTTCACCGTGATTATGTTCCAAGGATTTCCGATTTCCAATTCTTCTCTGCTTCTAACGTAGACACACACACACATACACACACACACACACACACACTCTCTCTCTCTCTCTCTCTCTTTCTCTCTCCCTGTCTCTCAGTGGCTCTTACTTATGTACACTAGTCTCATCCATACATAAAGATGAATATATTAAATTTCAGGAAAAAATTATCACTGTATTTAAGACCTGGGAATAATGATTGAAAAGAGAGTTATCTTTAGTTTGTCTGAAAAGAGAGGGAAAAAAATCCCCCAAACCTAAAGTTATTTCTGTCATCTAAATTAAAGTCTGTATGATAAGTTTTAAAACCTGAAAATATTAATAACATTCAATTCTTAGCAAAATAAGAATATAGAATAGTCCTTAATTTGATTGATGCTTTTCTTCTAGAACTTGGTTCTTCAATGATTTAAGACCCTGCCATTTACATAGTAATTTCATTTGTTTCTAAGGTGTCTTTGTTTTTATTATAAAGAGTATATAATTAATTGTATTAGATTAACATCATCTCATTAGTTAGACATTTTGATTTTTCCTCTTAAATACCATATTTGCTGCTTCTCAACTAAATATTTCATCTATTTCATGTGTATAATGCAACGGCTTTTAACGAAGAATATTTTTACAATAATATTATGGAGTTCTCACTTCTATCTCATTTAAATGTGAACTACTGTGCATTCTTCAACAGAACACACGAGGGCAAGGGCATGTGAGCAGTTGCCACACTGCCAAAAATATTCTTGACATACAATGGACAAATCTCTCTCTGGATATCTTACCTTGATTTCACTTTTTGTTTGCTTGTTTATTTTGTTTGTTTTGTTTTGTTTTACCTTGTACTTAAAACCTTCTAACATAGTATGTACTTACTTGTATTTATTTTTATTTAGTGCTTTTTCTGTTATAATTTTCTGGGATCCAAGGCAAAATTAAATAAATTGTTTAAACAGTTTGTCACATTTCAACTCAATTTATATGAATTTGTCATAAATAAGATGATAGAAATATTGACAACTTTGTAATATTGGAACAATCAAGAATGAGTGAACAGACGGGAGAGAGAACTTTATGTAAATTTATACAAGAGGCCTCTCAAATTCAGTAAAACAACTTAGGCTAGGGAAATTACATAGATGAATCATGTTAGAAAAAAAGTAATGGGAGGCAGAGAAACAGAAATTAGCTTGTTCTATAAAATACATATTTAAGAAAAAAATATTATGATGAGCATAATGTATTAGGCATACCCAACATGACTGACCACAATATTCATAATCTTACTCTATTCAACATTCCTGTAAACTAACTTGGTTAAATAATGGAACTCAAAGAATGCTTTTTCAAAAAGTACTCTAACTATACAGTCTCTAACTCTAGAAGTAACCATATGAAGATGAGAGAAAGATTAAAGTACTTTATTTGTATGAACAGTGTTTCATATGTCCAAGAGACATTACACTGGCCAAGTGAAACAGGCAAGGAAGACTTTATTCAAGGTTATTGCAATAGGGGAGAGAGATTGAATTTAACTCTACTGAAAGAAAAAGTGGGAGAACTTTCAAGCTCTGGGGTCATCTAGTGGAATAGCACTAGGACTTTAGGGAGGAGGTTGGCTGATTGCACTATGTTTGCTAATGTTGCCTATGGAAGTTAGGCTCCTACCCTCCCACAGAGACTGACTGCTAGGGACTTTATCTTTCTTGATGGTTACATTTCAAAGGGATGGCTTCCAGGGCTTTGAGAAAGACATTCCTGGGTTATAAAACTGGCAAGAGGCTTAGAAGATATACATCTCAAAGGAGCAGTGAAAAAATCTACAATTTTAAATGTTCTAGAATAAGCGCTCTAAGGAAAGGGAGGTCAGGGGTCTATAGTTAGAAGGAAACTTGTCTAAAGTTTAGTCCAGCTGAGGGGCGTGTTCAGACTGTGCTCAGGTCTCCACAATGATCTCTCTCTCTTGCTCTGTCTCTTAGTCTGTCTCTCTGTCTCTCTCATTCTTTTATTTTTCTTCTAGTAGCAAATATTTGCAACCCAGAGAAAACCGTTTTTTGGTGTGGTCCATTACAGAGATGAGCAGGTGAATTTACGATTCCATTGCAAGACTATATTCAAGGAACTTTTATTTTTTCCCTGGTGTTCAGAGTTGCAGCAAATGAACATGCTTGGTCTGAGTGCTCAAGATTAATAAAAGTCTTGATACAATTCTATAACACAGTATATTAACCATATAGAAAACTACATTATTTATGGTAGAAATTTAAATTACTTAGGTGTGTATTACTTGTTAGATATCAACATTCTGTTTGCTATTTCTAAATAGCTTGGAAATGTTAAAAACTAGTCAACATAAGAACTATATCCAAGGGGCTTGTTTACTTAGTGGTCACAGTGGGCTGTTAAGAATAACTTGGGTATACCTGCTTCAAGTGGACAAAAACAAGCAAATACATTATAGAAATCTATAACCTAGTGCACTGTAAAGTAGCTAAATCTTTCTATTAAACTATATATGTATAGATCTACCTATTTATACAATTATACACTGCTTATTATAAAATAAGTATGTATGTATATTAGTATATATAATATTTTCTTTTAGTTATGTTATTTGAGGAAGATATATATTTTTTAATATTACATTTTTGCTTTTTCCAAATAACTTGGGAATATATTAATATATAACAAAAATCAATACAGATATTTACTATTAAAATGTTATGATTTTGATTACTATTTGAATTACTATTAAATTATGATTTTAATTAAAATTTTACCTAATACAGTGGCAACACATGCATATCATATTTCGTACTTTTGCTTTTATTACCATGAAGTTCAGAGTTAGACTTCATGCTTAATCATTAGTCTTAGAGGTCGATCTATTTACTCGTTCTGCATCATTGATTCTAAACAGCCAAGGAAAGAAAAACCTCCCCTAAGAAGGTGTTTTAGAGTCTGTGTTCATGAAATTTTTCATCATATTATTGCATGATTTATAAAAAATGTGAAAACTATGTGTTTTATTATCTACAAGTTTAATAACCTTTTTATGTACATGGCTTTTATTGATTTACTTCAAATTCTTTCCAGAAGAATAATTTGTATTACATAGTCTTTACTCCAATAAATATATATTTTCCCCTTGAAAAGCTTTAAGTAATTAAAAAATAACATAATTTTAAAAATAAAACATGATTAGGTTTAACAAACATTTATTGAACACTATAACATATGATATGTTGTAGACAGAAGTATGAATGACCTGATTTTTCTCCCCTGGTAAATCTTGGTAAGGAAATGAACTTTTGAAGGGAAAATTCAGTGTTGTTTACGGGAAACAGTATCCACGGAGAGGTTAAAGCTAATGGACTCTGGAGTCAGGCTAACTGAATTTAGATTCTCAACTTTACAACTGACTAGCTGTGTGGTCTTTGGCAAGTTATTAACCTTTCTGTATTTACATTTCATTACACATAAAAGGGTAATAATATTAACTACTTCATGTGCTTGTTGTCTGGATTACATAATTAATGTATGTGACATGCTTAGCTTAAAACTAAAATTATATCATTAACCAAATATAACTTATAATTGTGACTAGTGGGGCTTAGATTAGGAAATGTTAATTTCCTAAACATTTCCAACTTCCTGAGGAAAGTTAGGAATGACTTCTTGGAAAGCTCTCTTGCAGAGATGATTCTGGCTCTAGAAGGCTGAATAAAAATTCTTTAAATGCAGAAAAGGGTTGTAGAGAAGCCCAGGAATGAAAAGGGATGAGCAGGTGGCAAAGACAAATGGATGTGACATTATAATCTTGAAATGTCATCAGTTTTATATAATTGTAAAGAGTAAGGTGGGGAGTGGAAGGAGCACTAGAGAGATAAGCAGAAGTTTGCTCATGAAAAGAATTGTATGTCCCTCAAAAGAAATTTGACTTTATCTTGTAGGTGATGGATATAAATTAAAAGTATTTTTTAAAAAGGGAGAAAATTGGTCAGATTGGATTTTGCACAGGTCTCTTAGGATGCAATAATTTGAGAGAAATAAGATGGGAGGCAGAAAAGAGCTTAGGAAGCTATTGAAAATTGCACTGGATAATAAAGATTAAGTTGTTCTATAGTCCTAAGGATTAATTTACAGGATTTTGAAATAACACTACTTATTTTCCTTGTTTATTTTATATTTTGAAATTTCAGTGAGAAGAAAAATTACTAGTTACAGGGGAACAGATTCTCATGAGAATAGCATAAATGGGAGAAGAAAGTTGACATCGTTGCTGATAATATTTCCCAGAAAGGAAAAGTTGGCTTCATATTATATTACCATTAAAATGATTTCTAAATGTTTTTGTAGGAAGTTTGTAAACATCCTATACCATCATTATATAGAGGCAGAATTAATAACATGATTTCTTCCTTTTTCTAATTAATAAAAGTTGTAGTAGTAATAACAGTGGTAGTAGTAGTGGTCTTATAACTTATTTGGTAAGGAAAATTAGATTATATTTGAATTAAGATAATAAAATTAAAAAGCATTTAAGTTCATGTCTGCTCATTTGAGTAAGCTTTTGCATCAAGAATTATTTTTCTTTCCACTGTTTACATCTTCCCTTGCATATTGATGAATATCATTATTGTTTGAATTTTTAATATAAACATACTTTTGTTCAATAGGAAATACTGGTTTTCCTTCTCTCATGTATAATCTGTGATATTATTTTTTAATTTTTTGGCTGTGTTGGGTCTTAGTTGCAGCACTCAGGCTCTTCGTTGCGGCGCACAGGATTCTCTCTAGTTGTGAGTGTGGGTTTTCTCTCTCTAGTTGTGGTGTGTGGGTTCCAGGACACGTGGGCTCTGTAGTTTGCGACATGCGGGCTCTCTAGTTGAGGTGTGCAAGCTCGGTAGTTGTGGTGTGCGGGTTTAGTTGCCCCACGGCCTGTGGGATCTTAGTTCCCCAACCAGGGATCGAACTCGAATGCCCTGCATTGGAAGGCAGGTTCTTTACCACTGGACCACCAGGAAAGTCCCCTATAATCTGTGACCTTATTAAAGTCACTATGCAGATGTACAGTACTTCTGTAGAGTGCATGCTAAACTCACAACACCCTGTGTATGGTTCACACAACCCCTTGCTGAGGTAGAAAGATCAGTGCTCCCCTTTTTTTTAGTCTGAGGAGACTGTGACTTGGGCTGGTCAGATGACTTGCCCAAGGAGTAGCCTGATATTTATATCCAGGCTTTTTGACTTTGCATCCAATGCTTACTTTCTATTATAGCATCACTCCATATCCTGAGAACAGTAGAAAAAGAAGTAATCTGAACTGTAGCCGAGATTCATAGATAACTAAATTTTAACCCTATTACTGAGGATGATAAAATGGTATTTGGGGCATGTGAGGATTTATTCTGAAAGTAGGGAGGTAGTGAACCTGTGAATTGAGTCAGAGAACAGCTTGCACAAACAACTACAAAAAAAGCAAAACCCAGGCATTGACATATGCTTAATTTCTCAGGCATATTATTTAATCTCTCCAATTCTCCCTTAAAATAATTTATCTAGTGAATTATAATGACAATTATCTCACAAAGAAGTTAAGGTTAAATAATGAATATGTACAAAAAGCCAAGTATAGTATGTGGGAATTTAAGTTCTCAATACATATTAGGTCTTTTCATTAGTTAACTTTATAGATCTTTGATTGAATTCTTGAAAGAATATTTCCTTGAGAAATGCTTGGCTTTTGACAAGGTTGTACCTCAAAGTAAAGTATGGCTTAGGGCCAGTAGGGGGCAGCAGAGCACCAGTCCCAAATCCACAAATCTGGGAGCTACCTCCTAAACGTTTTACAGTGCAGGTGAGACAAGCCCTTGAACTTTCCCAGAGATCCAGACTAGTTGGGAAAGAACCGAAGAGCTAAAGCTGTAGTAAACGTGCTAACACAAGGACAAGCTAAGGTTTGACAAAGCAGACATCCAAACAAAGACTGGAAAGCCAACTGAAATGAGAAGTAGTGTCAGCTAAGCCACATCCAGTTGCACAACAAATCATAAAAATAGTTAATAAGGGGCGAGAATGAAATTGAAATGGATGTGATCAGATCCTCAGTTTTGGGGCAGATGCATCTTGTGGTATTGGAAGAGGTTTTACCTGCTTCTAAAACGGGGCTCCACTTTGCCCTATTGAGGACATGGCTATTATATTGTTCAATGTCATTCCCTCAAGGCAACCTGCTCAGTGCTTCAGGCTTGGAGTGGACATCGTACTTACTAAATCATTATCAGTAGAATTATCAATAAGTGAGAAGTTAAGAAACCTTGAAGAGAAGCATAGACTCCCAGGTCAGTTTTTAAGACTTTGCCTCCCCAATACATGAGATGCTAGAGATTTCACTGCTAGACAGGATAATCTAATATTATAACAATTTTAATTTACTCTGTTTTATCCATGAGTTTCCAGAATAAATGGTCCTTTATTGACACGATGGAAATCTTGATAGTAGTATGTGCAAAGGGTATGAATAGGGCACAGCTAAGGATGTCCAACCTAAAGATGTACAAAACATTTGGGGGACAGTGGGTAAAGCAGGGGGCCCTATTAGGTTCAGGTTAGAATCAGATGCTCTGCCTCCCTTGAATCAAAGTACATTATGTCTTTCAGTTCTCTTGATTTAGCAGGAGAAAATAGGTCATAGAATAAAAATATGGTAAAAATATAATAGTAGAGCTCAGCTTTTGCTATATCATGTTTATACTTTGGAGACATACCCTCTTCTGGAAATTACAGGGATCTTAGTTTCGTTTCTGTTATTCAGTAATTTATTTTATTAGCTCAAATGGTAGATAATTAAAGTTCTTTTTTCTTATTGTAACCACATTTACCTATTTCCAGAAGTACATAAGCTAAAAGGGTAGATAAACCTCTTTCTCTAGGGTCATAAGCTGTGTAAGAATGGGGCTGAGAATTGGAGATAGTAATGTTATCTTCTCAAAAATTTTCTATCTCCTTAAACTCTTTCCAGAATATGAAAACATTTTCTTCATTTATGGACAAATATTTTGAATTGCTGCTTTCTTAAATATTCCTTCATGTGCAAGTCAGTGACTTGTTATTCATGAACATCTCCAGCACTGTTGCATTAGATCTTTTAAGAAGGATGTTTAAATCTTAGGTTTCAAGACATTCCACTCCCAGAGGGATGATGACTTGTCACTTGCTCCTATTCAGTTTCAAATTGCTCTGGAGTTCCTTCTGCTCTTAGACAGCACTAGAGAGGTGTTATACATTGAATTGTGTCCCCCCAAAGTTCACATGTTGAAGTCCTAACTCCCAGAACCTCAGAATGTGGCCTTATTAGGGAATAAAGTTTTTGCTGATGTTAATTAATAAAGCTGGAGTCATTATAATAGGCCTTAATCCAATACAACTGGTGTTCTTATAAAAAGGGAAGCTTTGGACACAGAGACAGACAAGCACAAAGGGAGAATTCCATTGGAGTTACGGTGCCACAGCCAATGAAGTACCATAAGTCAGGAGACAGACCTGGAACAGATGCTTCCCTAGAGCCTTCAGAGAGATCGTAACTTCTGACACCTTGATCTCAGACTCTTAGTCTTCAGAACGCTGAGAAAATAAATTTTTGTTGTTTAAGTCACTCAGTTTGTGGTACTCTGTTGTGGCAGCCCTAACAAACTAATACTAGAGGGAAGCAAATAGCTCTGCTGAGCACTCTATTGGTAGTTAAAGTGGCTTATTCCTCAAGACAACATTCTCACCAGGACTGTGTCTTTTGAGAAATGGTTCCTTGCCACTGAAATGGCACCAGAAATATAACCTTCCTATTATATATAATTTAATTTCCATTTTTTCCTTTTACCATGGAGACAGTATTCAACTCCATCAAGATTCCCTTTAAGGTTAAATTCATAAGCTTAATACCTTTGTTTATAATAATTTTAAAAAATTTAAACAAGGAAATGTATTCTATCCATCAGAAGAAATGTTGTGAAGTATTGTCATCAACTCTGACAGATCCAATTGTGGCAAAGTGTCTTATAAGTATCCATAGGCCACTAAGTCTGCTCAAGCATTCTAGATGAGGCCCAATGATAATATTAATTCTACCGAAAGTCCTACGGTTGTATGTGTAATTATTTTCTGCACTTCTGTATTGATTATTTTACAAACCTTCTTCCACATTTCATTTGATGACATCAGAGTTGTGGATCACCAAAGTTATGAAACAGATGGAAAATACAATCAAATGTCATTAAGGTAACTATAAGACTTGTGAATATGAAAAATGAAGATAAATGAGAAAATAAGAAAGTAAAAACAGTTATTTTCAGTTTTAGCAGTATGTGAGTATTCATATGCTGAAATAAAATATTGAATTATAATTATAATTAACACTTATGAAAGTTAACATCCTATCTGAAAAGTATGGACTGGAGTCCTCAGTTAGCAAAGTGAACTTGAAAAATGGCTCAGTGTATCCTTCTTTGGTGGAGGAGAAATCACTCAAGATATGTGTAGGCCTCCCATCCCAAAATCACTTCATTGGCTGATTGGCACCTTCAGCTTTTTGAGATGGCAGCCAACACATCTGAGATGATCAGAATGTTTCCTTATTGGGCATGTATCTTTCCAACATGGAAAGGTTAGAATTGAAAGCAGAAATTACATAGTAAATCAAACCTACCCCAATCACACTTTGGTGTTAGAGTCAGTAGTAATATATGTAACTGGCGTTTTAAATGTCTGAGGTGTTTAAGAGAATTTGACATTAGACTGAGATTTTATTAGATTTAAATTTACAACTTAAAGTTCACAATGGATTTTATTTTTACCAATTTTTTATTCATCTCATCTCTGAGCATAGCATCATTTTATTTTATTTATTTTTTGGGGGGTATAGTTATGATTTTAGACTTATGATTTCAAGATGAAAAATGTAAATGAATCTGGCCAACATCCTAAACTGTGTTGGGATAGTCAAAGTAATTTGAGTAACTGTATTTTTAAGTTTGATTTCCTAGATTCTCCAAAGTTATTTTTAAGTACTTGGGAAGATTTCACTTGTTAAATCACACATTTGAAGAACATACAAATTAAGTAGAATTATTAAAATTTTTAGTGCATTTAAATGTGAATTATAACTGGGTTGTGAATAACACTTTTCTAAAGGGCTTTAATTTGTTTCATCTGAACTAATCAAACAAAGAAAAATTGAAGATTGATGTCTTTCTTTATTAGATTAATAAGTGGTAATAACATTATCTGTACATTGAAATTAGGAAGAAAGTCATTTTTCCATATTTGTGTCTTTAACATACTGAATATTAAATTGAAATCTAAGAAAGTGTGGATAGTACCGTCTGTGAATAAACAATCCTGAACATCATGAAATTCATTTTGACACTATGCCATAGCCTAAAATTTTGTTATGAAACAAGGACATGAAAGCTGGCTATTCCCAGCTTTGAGATCTTACCTTCCCAGCAATATCAAATGATATAAACTCTGACAGGTGCTGTTGTCAGACTCTGTCAGTTTCTTCTGTGAAAAAGTTTTGAATATCAAAGAACACCCAGTTCCAGCACCTCATTTTCAGTAGCTTTACAAGATCTTGGTTTTATTGACTCTAAATGTGGGAACCACTGTTGTTTGAAAAGTTGTACTTTAGAGCCTTATTGCCCTGTGGTAAGATTGCTGTTCTTTATGCTCTCAAAAGTGTAGTTTTGAAGGACTGTTCCACAGCTTTCTGAAGTAACATTGTCAAATTCATATGATTATCTCTTTTTGTGGGCTAAGAGAGGAATTATTTTACTCTCTGGTATATTGTGTATGAAGTAGACATTTGACACTAAGGGAACAACAGGATGGCATCAACATAAATTAGAATTTACAGAGCAGTGAGCTCAGCCATGTTTCTGTTACTTGTGATTCTTAAACTGCCAGAGAAACCACTTAAGGAGTTTGGAAAATCATCTGCATTGGAATTCTGTGTTATATTTCTGCTTCTTGAATTAACAAGTGCTGGGACTGAGGGTATGTTGCTTTCTCTGCAACTTCTGCTAAATCTATAAAATGCATTATTTAGGCCACTGATCAATGTGATGTTTGTGAGCACAAATCTGGCTAATTCTTGAAACTCATAGAGGTTTATGTATTTTAACTTGGCTATAGATGGTTTCAAAATTTAGTAAGATGTTCATCATTTATATATAATCATGGGTTGGTTTGCTCTCTGTATATTCTTTTCTTTCTTTTTTTTTAACATCTTTATTAGAGTATAATTGCTTTACAATGATGTGTTAGTTTCTGCTTTATAACAAGTGAAACAGCTTTACATATATATATATATATCCCCATATCTCCTCCCTCTTGTGTCTCCCTCCCACCCTCCCTATCCCACCCCTCTAGGTGGTCACAAAGCACCAAGTTAATCTCCCTGTGCTATGTGGCTGCTTCCCACCAGCTATGTATTTTTCATTTGGTAGTGTATATATGTCCATGCCACTCTCCCACTTCGTCCCAACTTACGCTTCCCTGTCCCCGTGTCCTCAAGTCCATTCTCTATGTTTGCATCTTTATTCCTGTCCTGCACCTAGGTTCTTCAGAACCATTTTTTTTTTTTTTTAGATTCCATATATGTGTTAGAATACAGTATTTTTCTCTTTCTAACTTACTTCACTCTGTATGACAGACTCTAAGTCCATCCACGCCACTACAAATAACTCAGCTTCGTTTCTTTTATGGCTGAGTAATATTCCATTGTATATATGTACCACATCTTCTGTATCCATTCATCTGTCAGTGGACACTTAGGTTGCTTCCATGTCCTGGCTATTGCAAATAGAACTGCAGTGAACATTGTGGTACATGATCCTTTTTGAATTATGGTTTTCTCAGGGTATATGCCCAGTAGTGGGATTGCTGGGTCATATGGTAGTTCTATTTGTAGTTTTTTAAGGAACCTCCATACTGTTGTCCATAGTGGTTTTATCAGTTTACATTCCCATCAACAGTGCAAGAGGGTTCCCTTTTCTCCACACCCTCTCCAGCATTTATTGTTGATAGATTTTTTGATGATGGCCATTCTGACTGGTGTGAGGTGATACCTCATTGCAGCTTAGATTTGCATTTCTCTAATGATTAGTGATGTTGAGCATCCTTTCATGTGTTTGTTGGCAATCTGTATATCTTCTTTGGAGAAGTGCTATTTAGATCTTCTGCCCATTTTTGGATTGCGTTGTTTGTTTTTTTGATATTGAGTTGTATGAGCTGCTTGTAAATTTTAGAGATTAATCCTTTGTCAGCTGCTTCATTTGCAAATATTTTTTCCCATTCTGAGGGTGGTCTTTTCATCTTGTTTATGGTTTCCTTTGCTGGGCAAAAGCATTTAAGTTTCATTAGGTCCCATTTGTTTATTTTTGTTTTTATTTCCATTTCTCTAGGAGGTGGGTCAAAAGGATCTTGCTGTGATTAATGTCATAGAGTGTTCTGCCTATGTTTTCCTCTAAGACTTTTATAGTGTCTGGCATTACATTTTGGTCTTTAATCCATTTTGAGTTTATTTTTGTATATGGTGTTAGGGAGTCTTCTAATTTCATTCTTTTACATGTAGCTGTCCACTTTTCCCAGCACTACTTATTGAAGATGCTGTCTTTTCTCCATTGTATATTCTTGCCCCCTTTATCAAAGATAAGATGACCATATGTGCATGGGTTTATCTCAGGGTTTTCTATCCTGTTCCATTGATATGTATTTCTTCTTTTGTGACAATACCATGCTGTCTTGACTACTGTAGCTTTGTAGTATAGTCTGAAGTCTGGGAGCCTGATTCCTCCAGCTCCGTTTTTCTTTCTCAAAATTGCTTTGGCTATTCGGCGTCTTTTGTGTTTCCATACAAATTGTGAAATTTTTAATTTTAGTTCTGGGAAAAATGCTGTTGGTAATTTGATAGGGATTGCATTGAATCTGTAGATTGCTTTGGGTAGTAGAGTCATTTTCACAATGTTGATTCTTCCAGTCTAAGAACATGGTATATCTCTCCATCTGTATCATTCTGAATTTCTTTCATCAGTGTCTTATAGCTTTCTGCATACAGGTCTTTTGTCTCCTTAGGCAGGTTTATTCCTAGATATTTTATTCTTTTTGTTGCAGTGGTAAATGGGAGTGTTTCCTTAATTTCTCTTTCAGATTTATCATCATTAGTGTATAGGAATGCAAGAGATTTCTGTGCATTAATTTTGTATCCTGCACCTTTACCAAATTCATTGATTGGCTCTAGTAGTTTTCTGGTAGCATCTTTAGGATTCTCTATGAATAATATCATGTCATCTGCAAACAGTGACAGCTTTACTTCTTCTTTTCCAATTTGGATTCCTTTTATTTCTTTTTCTTCTCTGATTGCCATGGCTAAAACTTCTAAAACTATGTTGAATAATAGTGGTGAGAGTGGACAACCTTGTCTTATTACTGATCTTAATGGAAAAGATTTCAGTTTTTCACCAATGAGAACGATGTTGGGAGTTGGTTTGTCACATATGACCTTTATTATGTTGCGGTAAGTTCCCTCTATGCCTACTTTCTGGAGGGTTTTTATCATAAATGGGTGTTGAATTTTGTTGAAAGATTTTTCTGCATCTATTGAGATCATTATATGGCTTTCCTCCTTTAATTTTGTTATTATGGTATATCACATTGATTGATTTGCATATATTGAAGACTCCTTGTGTTCCTGGGATAAGCCCCACTTGATCATGGTGTATGACCTTTTTAATGTGCTGTTGGACTCTGTTTGCTAGTATTTTGTTGAGGATTTTTGCATCTATGTTCATCAGGGATATTGGCCTGTAGTTTTCTTTCTTTGTGACATCTTTGTCTGGTTTTAGTATCAGGGTGATGGTGGCCTTGTAGAATGAGTTTGGGAGTATTCCTCCCTCTGCTATATTTTGGAAGAATTTGAGAAGGATAGGTGTTAGCTCTTCTCTAAATGTTTGATAGAACTGACCTGTGAAGCCATCTGGTCCTGGGCTTTTGTTTGTTGGAAGATTTTTAATCACAGTCTCAATTTCAGTGCTTGTGTCTGGTCTGTTTATATTTTCTATTTCTTCCTGGTTCAGTCTCGAAAGGTTGTGCTTTTCTTAGAATTTGTCCATTTCTTCCAGGTTGTCTATTTTATTGGCATATAGTTGCTTGTAATAATCTCTCATGATCCTTTGTATTTCTGCAGTGTCAGTTGTTAGTTCTCCTTTTTCATTTCTAAATCTATTGATTTTAGTCTGGTCCTTTTTTTCCTTGATGAGTCTGGCTAATGGCTTATCATTTTTGTATATCTCTTCAGAGAACCAGTTTTTATTTTTATTGATCTTTGGTATTGTTTCCTTCATTTCTTTTTCATTTATTTCTAATCTGATCTTTATGATTTCTTTCCCTCTGCTAACTTTGAGGTTTTTTTGTTCTTCTTTCTCTAATTTCTTTAGGTGTAAGGTTAGGTTGTTTATTTGAGATGTTTCTTGTTTCTTTAGGTAGGATTGTATGGCTATAAACTTCACTCTTAGCAGTGCTTTTGCTGCATCCCATCGGTTTTGATTTGTCCTGTTTTCTTTGTCATTTGTTTCTAGGTATTTTTTGATATCCTCTTTGATTTCTTCAGTGATCTCTTTGTTATTTAGTAGTGTACTGTTTAGCCTCCATGTGTTTGTATTTTTTACAGATTTTTCTCTATAATTGATGTCTAGTCTTACTGCGTTGGGGTCAGAAAAGATACTTGATATGATTTCAATTTTCTTAAATTTATGAGAGCTTGATTTGTGACCCAAGATATGATCTATCCTGGAGAATGTTCCATGAGCACTTGAGACGAAAGTGTATTCAGTTGTTTCTGCATTGAATGTCCTATAAATATCAATTAAGTCCACCTTGTTTAATGTATCATTTAAAGCTTGTGTTTTCTTATTATTTTCATTTTGGATGATCTGTCCATTGTTGAAATTGTTGTGTTAATGTCCCCTACTATGATTGTGTTACTGTCGATTTCCCCCTTTATGGCTGTTAGTATTTGCCTTATGTACTGCGGTGCTCCTATGTTGGGTGCATAAATATTTACAATTGTTATATCTTCTTCTTGGATTGATTCCTTGATCATTATGTAGTGTCCTTCTTTGTCTCTTGTAATAGTCTTTATTTTAATGTCTTTTTTGTCTTATATGAGAATTGCTACTCCACCTTTCTTTTGATATCCACTTGTGTGGAATATCTTTTTCCATCCCGTCACTTTCAGTCTGTATATGTCCCTAGGTCTGAAGTGGGTCTCTTGTGGACAGCATATATACGGATCTTGTTTTTGTATACATTCAACCACTCTATGTCTTTTGGTTGGAGCACTTAATCCCTTTACATTTAAGGTAGTTATCGATATGTATGTTCCTATTATCACTTTCTTAGTTGTTTTGGGTTTGTTCGTGTAGGTCTTTTCCTTCTCTGTGTTTCCTGCCTAGAGAAGTTCGTTTAGCATTTGTTGTAAAACTGGTTTGGTGGTGCTGAATTCTCTTAGCTTTTGCTTGTCTGTACAAGTTTTAATTTCTCCGTCAAATCTGAATGCGATCCTTGCTGGGTAGAGTAATCTTGGTTGTAGGTTTTTCCCTTTCATCACTTTAAATATGTCCTGCCACTTCCTTCTGTCTTGCAGAGTTTCTCCTGAAAGGTCAGCTGTTAATCTTATGGGGTTTCCCTTGTATGTTATTTGTTGTTTTTCCCTTGTGCTTTTAATATTTTTTCTTTGTATTTAATTTTTGATAGTTTGGTTAATATGTGTCTTGGTGTGTTTCCTCTTGGATTTATCCTGTATGGGACTCTCTGTGCTTCCTTGACTTGACTTTTTCCTTTCCCATATTAGGGTTTTCATCTATAATCTCTTCAAATATTTTCTCAGTCCCTTTCTTTTTCTCTTCTTCTTCTGGGACCCCTATAATTCAAATGTTGGTGCATTTAATGTTGTCCCAGAAGTCTCTGAGACTGTCCTCAATTCTTTTCATTCTTCTTTCTTTATTCTGCTCTGTGGTAGTTATTTCCACTATTTCATCTTCCAGGTCACTTATCTGTTCTTCTGCCTCAGTTATTCTGCTATTGATTCCTTCTACAGAATTTTTAATTTCATTTATTTTGTTGTTCATCATTGTTTGTTTCCTCTTTAGTTCTTCTAGGTCCTTGTTAAACGTTTCTTTTATTTTTCCGTTGTATTTCCAAGATTTTGGATCATCTTTACATTACTCTGATTTCATTTTCAGGTAGACTGCCTATTTCCTCTTCATTCATTTGGTCTGGTTGATTTTTACCATGCCCCTTCATCTGTTCTGTGTTTCTCTGTCTTCTCAATTTGCTTAACTTACTGTGTTTGGGATCCCCTTTTCACAGGGTGCAGGTTTGTAGTTCCCATTGTTTTTGGTGTCTAACCCTAGTGGTTAATGTTGGTTCAGTGGGTTGTGTAGGCTTCCTGTTGAAGGTGACTGGTGCCTGCGTTCTGGTGGATGAGGCTGGATCTTGACTTTCTGGTGGGCAGGACAGAGTCCGGTGGTGTGTTTTGGGGTGTCTGTGACCTTATAATTTTAGCCAGCTTCTCTGCTAATGGGTGGGGTTGTGTTCCTGTCTTGCTTGGTTTTTGGCATAGGGTGTCTAGCAGTGTAGCTTGCTGATCATTGAGTGGAGCTGGGCCTTAGCGTTGAGATGGATATGTCTGGGAGAGAGTTTGCCATTTGAAATTATTTGGAGCTGCGAGGTCTCTGGTGGACCAATGTCCTGAACTCGGCTCTCCCACCTCAGAGGCACAGGCCTGACACCCGGCTGGAGCCTCAAACCCCTGTCAGCCACCCGGCTCAGAAGAAAAAGGAGAAAAAAAGAAAGAAGGAAAGAAAAATAAAATAAAATAAACTTATTGAAATAAAATAATAATAAAAAAAATTATTAGAAATAAAAAAATTGATTAGTAATAAAAAAGAAAAAAAAGGAATAAGAAAGAAAGAAGAGTGCAACCAAACCAAAAAACAAATCCACCAATGATAACCAGCACTAAAAACTATACTAAAAAAAAAAAACGAACAACAACAAAAAAATGGACAGACAGAACTGTAGGACAAATGGTAAAAGTAAAGCTATACAGACAACATCACATAAAGAAGCATACACATACATGCTCACAAAAAGAGAAAAATGAAAAGAAATACATACCCATATATTAAAGAAAAAGGAAGAGAGCAACCAAATCAATAAACAAATCTATCAATGATAATAAACTCTAAATGCTAAACTGAGATAAACATAAAACCAAAAACAAATTAGATGCACAAAGGAAACCCCAAGTCTTCAGTTGCTCCCAAATTCTACTGCCTCAATTTTGATATGATTCGTTGTCTATTCAGGTATTACAGAGATGCTGGGTACATCAAGTTGATTGTGGGGATTTAATCCACTGCTCCTGAGGCTGCTGGGAGAAATTTCCCTTTCTCTTCTTTGATCACACAGCTCCTGGGGTTCAGCTTTAGATTTGGCCCCGTCTCGGCATGTAGCTTGCCAGAGGGCGTCTGTTCTTTGCTCAGCCAGGACAGCATTAAAGGAGCAGCTGATTAGGGGGCTCTGGTTCACTCAGGCTGGGGTGAGGTAGGGGTATGGAATGTGGAGTAAGCCTGTGGCAGCAGAGGCCGGCATGACATTGCAACAGCCTTAGGTGCACCATGTGTTCTCCCGGGGAAGTTGTCCCTGGATCATGGGACCCTGGCAGTGGTAGGCTGCACAGGTTGCCAGGAGGGGAGGTGGGGATAGTGACCTGTGCTTGCACACAGGCTTCTTGGTTGCTGCAGCAGTCTTAATGTTTCATGCTCGTCTCTGGTGTCCACGCTGTTCGCTGCAGCTCATGACCATCTCTGGAGCTTGTTTAGGTGGTGCTCTGAATCCCCTCTCCTTGAGGACCCTGAAACAATGGTCTCTTGCCTCTTCAGCAGGTCCAGACTTTTTTCCCACACTCCCTCCTGGCTAGCTGTGGCACGCTAGCCCCCTCAGGCTGTGTTCACGCAGCCAACCCCAGTTCTCTACCTGGGATCTGACCTCCGAAAGCCCGAGCCTCAGCTCCCAGCCCTCCCTGACCCTGGTGGGTGGGCAGACAAGTCTCTCAGGCTGGTGAATGCTGTTTGGCACTGATCCTCTGTGCGGGAATCTCTCCACCTTGCCCTCTGCACCCCTGTTGCTGTGCTCTCCTCCGTGGCCCTGAAGCTTCCCCCCTCCACCACCCACAGTCTCTGCCCATGAAGGGGCTTCATAGTGTGTGGAAACTTTTCCTCCTTCATAGCTCCCTCCCAGAGATGCAGGTCCCATCCCTATTCTTTTGCCTCTGTTTTCTCTTTTTTCTTTTGCCCTATCCAGGTATGTGGGGAGTTTCTTGCCTTTTGGGAAGTCTGACGTCTTCTGCCAGCGTTCAGTAGGTGTTCTGTAAGAGTTGTTCCACATGTAGATGTATTTCTGATGTATTTGTGGGGAGGTAGGTGATCTCCATGTCTTACTCCTCCTCCATCTTGAAGGTCTCTCCTGCTCTTTGTGTTTTCTTTGTTTGCATTTAGTTTTCCTCTTCCTGCTAATGGAGTAAATTTTGATACCATCTCTTGGTCTGTCTCTGATGAAGAGGGAAGCCAAGATAAGGAGCTCCGATGTGAGCCATGGAATGGAAAACCCTCTGGCCAAGGATTGTGCACTTGACTCTGGTTCATGAGACATGTTTTTGGTCAAATTAATTAGTTAGCCTGGACACATTTTGAAATAAAATGAAAGTTTTAATAATCACAATGCAGTTATTCAGGTTGCTGAGGGAAATGTCTTCCCTTCTACAAGAGTTACGGCAATGGGGCTTTAACAGTTAAAGTGGTTATAATTCAATATGCCAAGAAAAGCATTTTTTAGTTTTATTTTTACATTATTTCTTTCTCAGTGAATTGCACGCTTCTTTATCATTGTGTCTGACTTTCTAGTACAGTGCTTGGTAGATGCCATTTTATAAACATTGGAGGAATAAATGAGTGAACCACCATTCTCCATTTGTTAAATATAGTTACATAATAAATTGCCCCCCAAAATAGAGATATTGTCTTGGACAGTTTCTGTGGACCATACATTTGGAATTGGCTTAGCTGGGTAGTTCTGGCTCAAAGTCTCTTATGAAGTTACAATCAAGATGTCTGGATCTATTCTTAGAACCACATGTATGTGTTCACATCTTAGAAGCTGGCTTCCCCTAGAGCAAATGATCCCAAAGAGAACAAGGCATAAACTGTGAAATTTTTTATAGTTTAACCTTGGAAATCACACACCTTCATTTCCATAACATCCTGTAGGTTAAACAGAACAGTCTTATTTAATATGGACACACACTATACAGGGGCATGGATACCAGGAGACAGGGATTACTGGGGCCAGTGTGGAGGCTGGGTAGTATACAATTAAAGACACTTTACATTTGACAAAAGCTTTTACGTTTACTAAGTTATTTTCTCATCTGATTTAAATCTTCTAGGTTAGAATGAGGCAACTGCAGCACAAACAATTAGTCACTTCATTATTATTCTTAAGGGTCAAGAAATGTATACTTAATAAATTCTGGAAATATAAAGTGAGCTGAAGAATGATGTTAACAAATGTGTACCTATTTGACTTTTCCTAGCTATTTTCCAAACCCTTGCTGTAAAATTCTGTGCATATCCAGATACAGTATAGAATCTGAAACATCTTTATCAATCTCAGATTTGCCTAGTTAAAGCTTGAGCTTTCATAGAAATGAAACCACCTCAGTTAACATCAGTGAATTCCTTTAGCTTAAGTGCAAGAAGTCAATCACGGAAAAATCACAAAGCATAAAGTAACCCATAAAATAACACTGCCAGTTGGATCTCTCAGGAAAAAGAAGAAGTGAGAGGGAAAGATGCTTTCTGAAAGCATGCACAACCTCTCCTGGCAAAACAAAAGCGAAAAACAAATTACAGTGTATGTTTACGCTAGAATGGCTATTACCTTACGAAAAGTCAAAGCAATTTTCCACAAAAATAAGGTCATCACATCCCAGAGTAAGAGCTGTCACTAAACTGAGGCCAACCTTACTGACAAATACGGTGGTGGTAGTGGGGGAGTGTTGGGGGATGGGAGGGAGAAACCAAACCCTGAACATTTAAGAAAACCATGCAATTAAAAACTACACTTTCTGCGATTTTGGCTTTTGTTTCTTTTACATTTTGTTTTACCTGGATTTCCTTTTTTAACTTTTTGTTTGTTTGTTTTTTAATGGGAGTAACATATGTCCTCTTCTGTTTGGGAATAGTTAGCTAAGGGGTAATAGTGACACCCTTTCAGTAATTCATAGTAGTAAACTATTCATAATGGAGGAAGTTATTGTTTTCCCATAAATTACCTAGTTTAGCCAGTTCTGGGTGATTTGTGTTTGCAGAAATCTTCCATCACAGATGGAGAAAAGGGAGAAAAGAGCTCCCACTGTTTTTCTCCTTTCATGTGCCAGGCATTGTACAAAACAGTCTACTTTTTAAAATTTATTTTTTTATTTTTTGGCCATGCAGGGTGGCTTGTAGGATCTTAGTTTCCCAACCAGGGATCGAACTTATGCCCCCTGCAGTAGAAGCATGAAGTCCTAACCACTGGATCACCAGGGAATTCCCTCAAAACAGTCTATTTTTATTACCTCACTTAAACTCCACAACAAACTGATGAAGGATAATCTGAGATGCAAAGTGTATGAGGAAGCTGAAGATTAGAGGTAGCTATTTCTTGTGGTTAGTAACTAAGAAGTGGCAGAGCCAGAATTTTGTCTGACCATCGAGCTCTCTCTACTATTCCCTGCTGTCTCCCAGGGAAAATCAATGTTCTGCAAATCTTCCCTCTAACATCAGTTAAAGACTGAGTAAGGCTCAGATGATTTTACCAGAAACCATAGAATTTGGAGAGAGTTAGAGAACTAGAAAATGATGAACAAATCATATCACATTACTGTAAAGATAAACAAAACTTAAAGTTTTGTTAAATAATTTACAAATTTAATTTGTTAAATAATTCCCTGCTTTCAGAAAGCAATAAAGATGCCTGTTAGATAAAAAAATTGTATTTTCAATGACATGCAGGTATGACGGCAGATCCTAACTCAGTTGAGTGTTGTTTTATTCACTCTTCTTCTCTGAACACTGTCACACAAACACTAACACTATTTGCACTAACATTAATTGCACTAACACTATTTGACCAGAATTCCTTTCTGGCATTGCACTCAGATTTGTGTTTAATTCTGTACCAATTTCTGTTCACCTGATGACCAGGCATGACTCCTATCTCTCACCAACCATCCCTTCAAATGTAGCCTGAATGGCTTCTTGCGGTGTGTAGGTGATTAACTAATGCTCACCACACCAGTGTATTCCGAACACTGTAATGATAGCTGTCTTAATTTCTTGGGGGTAAGCATGTCTAAGGGGGAAAATAATATTTAAAGAACACTGTTTAAAAATACATTAGAATTTTCCTAGTCCAATACCTTACTTTCATGAACAAATTGAACATAAACACAAACACTGATTACTAGCCAGGTCATGCTCTAGAATTTGACAACCTCCTTCAATTTCTTGCTCCAATGTTTTGATCATCCTACCATCATGAAGTTTGTTTTTAGTGGCTTTAAGTTTCAAGGTACTCAAGTCCTCCTAAGCTCTTTTCAATCTTTTGTTTGCTTTCTAGCGATCAATCCGCATGTATTTTAACTTCAGTCTAAGTAATTCATTGTTCAATTAACATTTCTTGGCTTCTATAAATTATTCTTCAATTAAGTTTAGTGTAGGGTAATTGGTTTAACCTGTGGCAGCTCCTGCCCATCTGCATGACCACAGAGGCTCTCTGAGAAGTTGTGCTGTTCTTGATGCCATGTGCAATCTACATGCAACTTTTCTTCAAATAAAGTGCTATTGATGTCCGAGGAAAGGTTATACACTTATTTAAGGGAAGTCTAGAGCTATTAGCACAGCATTTTCAGTCCTTCTCAAACTCATTCCTCTATGAATCTTCATGAATTTATACGACTCTCTGTCATACAGAATACAGATATCTTTATCATCATCATCATAGATCACTGCTGTACCTCTTGCTAATTCTTCTTGTGTCTGATAACTTTTACAGAATTTCAGAATATCAACATTTTCATTTAATGAAATGACAAATCCAAGATTGAAGGAAGGAGGCAAAACCTGTAAGAAATCTTTTGGTGCCTCTATAGTGTGTGCATGTGTAGACACAAGCATAACCTCAACAAGGGAAAATGCAAACGGAATGAGGAGGAAAATGCAAACGGAATGAGGAAAATTATTTCCTGTTGTTACAATTAGCAAAAAGTTCATCCACTTGCTAGGGAGTGGAGTGTAATGAGGAGGGGGAATCAGACAAACTGTCAGAATTTGTTACAGCCTAGTTTGGTGCTTCTCAATTTTTATTAAATGTATATAGATCACCTGGGAGTCTTGTTAAACTACAGTTTCTCCAACAGTAGTCCTGGGGTAGAAGCTGAGATTCGGAATTTCCTACAAGTTCCTAGATGATGTTGACTTTGGCATTTGGGTAGAAAGAACTTGGTTAACTAACTTTGAAAAACTCCCTTGTCCTTTTTTTGTTTTTGTTTTTGTTTATTCATTTACAAAATAAAATGGCTGGGCTCAATAATATGCAAGGGACCTGAATCTCACAAGCCATCAGTACCTCTGTTAAGATATATTACCTTATATCCTTTGTGACTTTGTCATAAATTTACTTAAGAAGATAATTTGATACCTTACTTCTTTTCATGCCCTGATGAAGCTAGAATCACAGTTAAGGGAAATATTTGAGGTTAATTAAAGATTTTTTCATAATTAAATTACAAGCCATAACTTCATGATACAGAAACATACTAAGAAAATAATTGAATGTCTATAGAACAAAAGCTGTGTATGTTCATATGGTCTTTATTTTTAAGAATATGGTACTTATCTGTGAATTCATATATATATATATTTCATGACAAATGTAAGTATATATACATACATGCACATGTAAGAGAATATATATGTATATGTATATTTGCTGTTGATACTTATTTTTAACATCACTTTATGGAAATCTTCACAAATATAAAAATGCAAAAGAAACCTATATACCAATCCCCCAATTTAAAAAATGTAAATATTTGTACTAGTTTTGTTTTATCTATTCCCTATCCTCCCACCAACTCATTTTTTGTGAAGTTTGGATTATTTTAAAGTAAACGCTAAATATAAGTGCGACTATTATTTTAATACAACATTTACTACAACATTAAAAATCTTTCAAAGAGATTGTTGCTCTTTCAAGACAACACTTTATTTGCATGTGTAATTCTGAAACATTGCATGAATCCAGTGGTGTACTGGTAGATGTTTAACAACTGGCTCTCTGAAAACAACAAAACAAAATAAAAACCACTGGTTTGCTGCGTTTACAATTTCTCTGGTGTAAATATTTCCACTATGGCCAGTTTCAAGCCAGCAACTTGACATTATTGAATATGGGTTTGAAAAGAGATGCTTACAACGGTTCTCCTGAGCCAAAATAAGCTGACTCCAGCACACCACTGTATAAACCTCCTTATTCAAATACATGGTTTGGGCACATACATGTATGTTTCCCTCTGCAACTCAAATATCAGTCTTGTGTCATTTTGAATGTAAAATGGATATCTTATCTCTATAAATAATTTATGCCAGCAATTTACCAAAGTATTTCTGTCAATTGCCTGCATGGGAGGTGTGGAATATGCTAGGAATAATGATTTCTTAATTAAATTAAACAATATCATACATCTCTATCATGGCACCTTGTACCAATGGGCACTCAATAAAAATGAAATGCTGCAATATGCAAATTAAGTTATAATTATGCAAAAATACATATTCTCTTTCATATATAATCAAGGCAGAGCATTGGGTATTTTATTTAAAATAACATTCTTAAGTTATATAGGTGATTTATATTCAAAACCTAAAATGCCTGGGGCTGTTCTGTTTCCAGGCATGTGAGTCATCTAAAATCAAGAGATAGAAATCCAGGGGGTATGATGTTAAATAATGCATGAGTGATATAATTTTACTGTGTATCTCATTAGTAAAATTTTGCAGGAGACATAATGTTAAAAAAAATCTTTTTTTTTTAGACACCATTTTTTCAGCATCATCACATTTAAAGAGTCAATATTCAGACAACCTGATGGGAAATCATATGAAGTTATAATGCAGTACAGACAGTTGCTATTCTGTGGATCAAAAGGAAAATCATGAATCTCATTTTTAATTCAAGCTTCAGTCTCTTTCTCTCTCTTTATTTCCCCTCTTTTTAATCTTCTGCAACAAACAATTTCAAATCTCTTCCACCTAATAAAATGTAAATTACCTCTTGGGTTCAAAGTTATCAGAGAGGTTTTATTAGCTCTTTTCCTGTACAGCGTTGTGGTAAGGAACTGGGTTATATAAATAATCATCTTTTCCTTATCTCCTGACTTCCATCTATAATTAGTGGTCTACATCACCTTACCTTACAGAGAACCATTTCTTCATAAACAAATATGTGATCTGGTGCAGATGTGGCTGAGTGTCCTAAAAAACCAGTATATCAATTTGCTGCATTTTAAAGCCTACAATTTCATGCCCAACACTAGGCATTGTAACCATGGTGTCTGCAGTTAGATGCTGGATCCAGAAACATCAAATAGAAGGATTATTTCCTGGGTCTGGTGTGTACAGTCAAGAATCTAAAAGGGGCAGATTGTGAAAGCATGTGTATACTAAAGATATTTATTATATTAAAAAAAAAATACCCACTTTAGGACATTTGTTATTTGAAGCTTTTACCAGAAAAATAATTACAAGCATGTTCGTTTGCTTTATATATGATCCTTGGTTTTTACAGTTTCTCTTCAAATAAAAATGTATTAGCTGGATTTTCTCATGTTTCTTTATCAAGAAAGAGGAACTGTGAGGAATAACTGGGCTGTATCTTTCCAACTTGTATATTTTGATATAAAGCACACACATGCACACACACACACTTAAAATATAAAGGTAAAAATTTTTAAATTATGGTTACCTTATTCAGGTACCAAAGCATTTTTTAAAAATCTCATTGTGTTGATTAGACTCTGTGTTGGAGTCTATTTTTATTTTTATTTGCTGCTCAGCATCTATTTCCCCTTTCTAACAACTTTCCAATCTACCTTTAGGAATGTTTTACACTCATTGGTGTTTTGTTAGGGAAATTAATCCAGGTGCTCTACCTACACTTAACAGACACTAGAGGAGTTCCTGCAAACTTCTTCAGCCAAATATCTCCTATCAACTGTCTTCCCTTCCTAACAATTTAACTTGTATCATGGGCAGTATTATGGTCTAATCTTGATCAATAAGACTTTCTCTCTCAGGAATTATGAATGTCACCTCATACAAGAGATTGAAACAGAGACCAAGTTTGTTGTTGTTGATGATGTTCATTTACTTGTTTCCTGTATTTTCCTGGTTAAGGCTTGAGTCTTAATTTGTTCAATAATCAAAAGATCCATCAATGGACTTAACTAAACCAGATGCAATTTACTCAAGAAGGAATTTTTAAAAATTTATGTTATTGAAGTATAGTTGATTAACAATGTTGTGTTAATTTCTGCTGTATGGCAAAGTGATTTAGTTTACATATATATATATATATATATATATATATATATATATATATATATATTCTTTTCAATTATGGCTTATTACAGGATATTTAATATACTTCCCTGTGCTATACAGTAGGCCCTTGTTGTTTATCCATTCTATATATAATAGTTTGTATCTGCTAATCCCAAACTCAATCCATCCCTCCCCCAACCCCTCCTCCTTGGTAACCACAAGTCTGTTCTCTATGTCTGTGAGTCTGTTTAGTAGATACGTTCATCTGTGTCACATTTTAGATTCCACATATAAGTGATATTGTTGTATTTGTCTTCCTCTTTCTGACTTCCTTCATTTAGTATGATAATCTCTAGGTCCATCCATGTTGCTGCAAAAGGCATTATTTTATTCTTTTTTATGGCTGAGTAGCATTCTCAAGAAGGAATTTTACTACTTTTTTACCTAGCAGAAAAACCTGCCTTGTGATTTAAAATAATTCCCACCAGTACTTTTTTTTTTTCTCTCTGTTCATTTAGTATTATAAATAGGTATTATAATAAAAAAGAAAAGGTGGTATATTTATGTCCTGGATCACAAGTCTCTGGTACCGCCATCTGGTGACAATATCTGTCTGGAGGCCATTTAAGAAGTAAGACACCCTGGGACTATTCCAGGTTGTGGTGGAACTGTATAGCGTCAGAGGCTGGGACTGTGACAGCTGTGTAAGCCAGACTTACTGCCAATAGGTGGTTAACTGACACACTCAGTGACCATGTTCTCAGAAACCCTATATGAACCATATGATTCTGGGCAAGAAGAGCACATATTCTTCAAGAGTCACGATATAATTCATTAAAGAGAAAAGCTTTTTGTTTTTCTTTGGTTTGGTTTTCTGAAAAATGGCTGAAAGTTCTGAATTCTAAGCTATTTTAGGTTCAGACCAAGGATAGGACATATTCTTGTTTCACCTTGGGTAAGTCATTTATCCTGGACCTTATTTTTCTTTACCTATAATAAAATCCAGGCTAATTATCCATATAACAATGTGGTTAGCCTATGAGTTAAAGCACTTTGCATTTTCTAGTTAAAATGAAATATGTAGTCCAATTAAACAATAATATAATGATGATTAATCTTTTTTCACAATTTAATTATGCTATGTGTATGATTAATCATTTTAATTTAAAGTATATAATAAGCAAGTAGAATAATTATGTATAATGGAACATGAGGTGTAGGTTAAAAGGTATATATTTAAATTACTCATAAGTATCCTTGAAAAATTTCTAGATGATATTACTGAATATGACTTTAATGTAATTAGTCTCAAGGTTTTATATGTAAAAGGCAGGCATTTCCCTCCCCTTGCACCAGAAGGAAGCTTTCTCTTGTTATCTCTATCTTCTTTCTCCAGCTGATGGTGTATTTTTAAGTGCTCTGCATTTTTTATTCAAGTCTTCTAAAAAGGGAACAGAAGAGATCTGAGATTTTTGGAATGACAGACAGGGTCAACTCTTCTGGTAGAATCTTTAATGCTAGTCTTAATTTGAACAAACTATTTAAACATAGACAGCTTCCATTACACCAGCACCTGATCTTTAATTGCCTGATTTGGAGGCGAGTTTATCCATCCAATGTCAAGGAAAGGTTAGAGTTTTTAAAAATTTATTTTAGCAAAAGGGCAGTGTTCCATGAGAGGATGTGACCCAACATTCCCTGTGGTTCTTGCTGCTTCATATCAAGAGAGGTGATTATTAATGTTTTCCCTCTCTCATAGTACATAGGAGAAGGATATCTGCTTATTCATTAATTTTTCATTTAGAAAATATGTGGATTGTGTCCATGTTTCACGTAAACATTCAGTGGATGAAATCTATAACTACAAAATGTCCACATTGCGATCCAGTGCTTTCCTTATTAAGGAAGATAAGTTCCCAGTGTTCCAAAGTGAAACTTGTGCTAGAAATAATGGTTACATTTTTTAACTCTATTTTATTTTTTAAATATTTTTTTTTATTGTAGTATAATTGCTTTACAATGTTGTGTTAGTTTCTGCTGTACAACGAAGTGAATCAGCTATATGTATACATATATCTCCTCCCTCTTGGACCTCCCTCCCATTCCCCCAATCCCGCCCATCTAGGTCATCACAGAGCACGGAGCTGAGCTCCCTGTGCTGTACCACAGGTTCCCACTAGCTATCTATTTTACAAATGGTAGTGTATTTATGTCAAACCTAATCTCCCTATTCATCCCACTCTCCTCTTCCTACCCTGTGTCCACACATTTGTACTCTACATCTGTGTCTCTATTCCCGCCCTAGAATGGCTACATTTTTAATAGAGTTTACTGGAAAAAAACCCTCAAATTATTTACAATATACTGGGCCTAATTCGCTGAATTAAGTCTACTTTGAGATTTCTTTTAGCTTAGTTCAGGAAATTAACTGACATTTAGTAACATTTTTCAATGTGGAAGACATACTAGGTTTCAGACAAATGGCTCAGAGTTTAATATTGTAAAACGACTTAGTGGTAAGTTAGGTCCTGGCTATTCTAAGAAATACACCACAAGGATCATCATTTCTTGGCAGGGATAATAAGAAGATGTAAGTAGCATTTTCCTGCTTTAACAGCCTAGAATCCATGATACTTATATTGAGCACCGTGTTTCACTGAATGACTAAACAAAAGAAAAAAAAAGAAGATTCAAAAAGCAAATGTCATTTGTAATGCCTTCAGGGAATTATTCCTCAATCCCACACTTGTGAATGACTCCCAGCAACATCAGCAGGAATTAAGCATGTATCTAAAAAGGCACATAAGCAATCTGAGGTGACAGGACCTTAGCTGAGTCTTGCTATTATGAATCATGCTAAATCATAGCATCAGGCAGTGCAACAGAGCTGAAAAAGCTAGGTAAGAACTGCAGACAATGCATTTCTCAAGAGATATTAGTGTAGCTCCTTGGTGAGGTGGGTATATGCAGTGAGAAGGAGAGGAAAGGAAAAAGGAACTGAAAAAGGAGGTGAAACAAAAGCAGATGCAGTCCAAATAGATTCCATTGTACAACAAGAGGCAGTTCCACTGAACTGCAGAGAATGTTTTGATTTTTCCATCTATTTCTGCTCACTTTGCCATTAGGATGATCTTTTAACAGAAGTAGACTAGTTTATGAAATAATTCTCTTTGCTTGACAAGTACCAATGTGGTCATAAATAGTTTTGACCTATTATGTATGTAGGGGACACAACATTGCACATGGACTTGTTATAGTCTAGCTGGGGTAAGAGTTCTGAAGATGAATAATGATACAAGGTATAGATGGCAAATGATAAATTAGTACTGTAAACCTTACCTGAACTTCCCTGATGGTCCAGTGGTTAAGGCTCTGCGCTTCCAATGCAGAGGACAGGGGTTCAACCCCTGGTCAGGGAACTAAGATCCCACATGCTGCGCCGCAGCTGCCAAAAAATAAAAAAAAAATAAAATAAAAAAGGAAAAAAATACCCTACCTGTTATGGAAGTCCAGAGTGAATTGCCATCTAAGCAAGCTTCATTCTGCAAGCAGGGCTTAAGTGGGACCTTGAAGGAAGGCTATAGTTTAGACTGCACGTTAGAAGGTATTCCAGAGCTGTGATACTGAGTAAGGATCAGGAGGCAAAGTATGCAGGCCATACCAGGAAGATAATAAACTGATTATTTTGGTGTGAGAAGAGAAATTCCACTGGACAAGAAACTGGTATTCCTGTGTTGGGCCAGAGTTAGTCATTTTTAGCTTCTCCAGATTCCTCTCTCCTCCCAGTCTTAATGGCTTATTCTCTGCAATTATTAATAGGCTAGCAAGTAAATAGGTTTCATTCATTCATTCAATTTGGAGTATGTGATGGTCTGTTTTATGTACCAACAACCAGGCTATAGTCCACAGTTATTCAATCAAACACTGATCTTTGTGTTGCTGTGAAGATGTTTTTTAGATGTGATTAAAATTTATAATTAGTTTACTGTAGGTGAGGAAGGTTGTCCTAGATAATCTGAGCAGGCCTGATTTAATCTGTTAAAAGACCCTAAGAGCAGAACTACTGCTTCCCAGAAGAAGAAATTCCGCCTCTGGATAGAAGCTTCAACTCCTGCTTGAGAGTTCCAGCCTGCCCTTCCTGATGGCTGATTTCAGATTTCTAACTTATGTAGCCAGCCCCACAATCACATTAACCAATTCCTTGCAATAAATCTCTTAATATATATTTAGTTCTGTTTCTCTGGTGGAACCTCAACTGACACAAAATGCATTAACAAATAGATTTGGAGAAATGTAATGGAAAAATAATTTAGTAGGAAAATGTTTTGTGAAAAGTGGAACTTAGAAGAGATTCAATCTAGTGGTAATGCATAGGGAATATTGCAGGAAGGATGTGTGTTGGAGGCAATCTGGCTGGAATGTGGAGCTAATTTTTATAGCTCAGTATTCTAGAACTCAGCCAGGAGTATGGGATTCCTGTTGAAAGAAACAAGGGACCTGAGGAATCAGAGTCACAAGTGAAGTTAAAGTTTGTTGAAAAAAGTTGATGATTGAGAATACACTGGAGATACTAAATCCAAATGTATCCAAAGTAGGAGTCTTGGTGGCAGGTGTTTTGGAACCAGGAAGAGATCAAGTAAAGGCTAGAGCAGAACAGAGGTCAAAAGAACCACTGATGATGTGGTTCTAGGAAGATTCAAACTGGCTTAAAGAGCCAAGGATGGGAAGAGATTAGAAATACTAAAACAGGTTAGGGTGCCATAGCAATGTGTCATAAATGAAATAGCATAAGGCAGTGTTGAAAATGGAAAATAATGGAATAGAGGAAGATGACATTAAAAAAGAAAAGAATTCACATTTGCCAAAAAATTATTACACTAATGGAAAAAAAGGAAAGCAATGGCACTCCCAAGATCACAAAGCATTCAACCATGAGACCAAATGCGCACAGAAACATACCTCTTTGTGACTCTTAACAGAGTAATGATCCACCATGACACAAATATTCTACAATGACTCAAATATTCTAATATCTTATGCTTCAACAAAACAGTAGACATATTAAACTATTGGGCAATGACTTTAGACTGCTTCTTTATTCCAATCTAATTTTTCCTTATTTTCTTTTTTCTACTTTATCAGTAATCTAATTCCCCATATGACACTGATTAAGACAGTAAGTTCTCCCATAAATTGCCCTGGTTGCAAATATCATGGTCCATTTTTATTGTAAATGAAACTAGGTCTTCCAAGCATTGATAGTTAATCTTTCCTTTACTCTCAGCTTTTGACAATCCAGAAGACCTCTGAAGCACCATCTCTTGTATGTGACTGCAGGGATTTGTTCATGAAACAATTACAAATTTGATGAGCTATCTTTGAAAATGTGGTCCTGAGATTGTATTGTACATTAGCAAATGTAAAAGGAAGGGGAACAATGTTCATTTCAACACACTTTTCCAGAATATTTTTTCACTTGAAGTCGGGTTATGCTGTGCTATAGCCGCTTATAGACATATGTTTGTTAGCAAGCATCTATTTGATACACCTTAAAAATGGAGTAGGTTTAAAATTCATCAGGAACACTTGGGATTAGATATCAGAAAGAATATTAAAATTGCAAAGCATTAGTCAAGGCCATTGAGAAAGAAAGAGGCATTTAAGAAAAGGTTCTGAAATTTATTTTTCTGAGATGATTGAAATCAAACTCAGTTCAGAGACAGGGTATTTAAATGCCACCCTTTTGAAGTATTTGGCTGAATATTTATACAGTGTACTTAGAGTCACATAGATTAGCATTCCAGTGTCAGATCCACAACATATTAGTGTGTTGACAATGACAAATTATTTAACCTCTTAAACCTCCATTATCTCACCTCAAAAATGGGGAGGTGGTGATAACAGTGTCTACCTGTTAGAATTCTTATAATAAATGCAACTGATATATGCTTAGTGCCATGCTAAATGCCATTGTCTCTATTCTCTTGTAATTGGTATTGATTGACATAATTATGTTAATTTACCAGGCATGCTTTATTTAGTAGACAGTTATTATGAACTAGAGTTTGGAAGAAAGAGACATGACTAGGATTTTTAGTTGAGTATATTAAAATTATATTACAGTCATTCTACCACTGGATAATGTGTATGGTTTTCATTTTAAAGCAGTTCTCACATCTTTTCAAAAGGGTATGCCAGCACCAGGCAAATGATGTCCAGTGTGGCACAGGTACAAGAGTGAGTACTGCAGTATGCATCGAAACTTCTTACAAAATTACCTTTAACCCTAGTGGTCCTTGGAAGCTGCCTCCTTTAGTGTATTATTGCATGGTACTTGACCAATCTAGCTGATTCCCTGAAACCCTCAAGCTTAGCTTGATGGTAAAAGTTTCAGGCCATTTCCAGTGAATAGGAGTTACAATTTAGACCGTTGGCAACCTCAGGCAACTGAGGTTATTCAGAAGGAGGTGTATCTAAATGAATGCATTCACTTGTTAGGGTTTCAGAACACCTGTCACAGATACCCTGCTTGGAAATAAATAAACTCTATAGATTAAGAATAAGAGTATAATTTGCTAGAAAAGGCTGCATAAAAGCTGTAGACAGAAAAGAAGGAAAAGAAAACATTTCTTGTGGCTTCAATGATGTTGTATCAGTTAAGGTGCATATTAAAATTAAAGATTGATACAGGCCAAAGACAGATGACATTAGTGATGCTAATGACAGTGATGTAACAGCATATCTAAAATCTTTTCTCAGAAAATATCCTTGTTTTAAAAATTTGATGAGCAAAAAATATAATCTTATTTGTTATTAACAAAGCATTTTCTTTTTATTGAATTATAGTTGACTTGCAATATTATATTAGTTTCAGGTGTACAACATAGTGATGTGATATTTTTATAGATTATACACCATAAAAAGTTGTTATAATGTTATTGACTATATTCCCTGTGCTGTACATTACATCTCTGTGACTTATTTATCTTATAACAGGTAGTTTGTACCTCTTAGTCCACTTCACCAATTTCACCCATCCCCCTACCCTCCTCACCTCTGGTAACCACTAGTTGTTCTCTATGTGAGTCTGTTTCTGTTTTGCTATATTCTTCTGTCTGTTTCATTTTTTAGATTCTACATATAAGTAAAAGCATACAGTTCTTGTCTGCCTCTATCTGACTTATTTCATTAAACATAATACCCTAAAGGTCCATCCATGTTGTTGCAAATGGCAAGATTACATTCCCTTTCTTTTTTTTAAATTAAAGTACAGTTGATTTACAATGTTATATTAGTTTTAGGTGTACAACAGAGTGATTTGATATATTTATAACTTATGCTCCATTTAAAATTATTATAAAATATAGGCTGTATTCCCTTTGTTGTACATTACACTCTTTTATCTCATTTATTTTATACCTAGTAGTTTGTACTCTTAATCTCCTTCTCCTATTGTGCCCATCTCCCTACCTCTCTCTCCACTGATAACCACTAGTTTTTCTCTGTATCTAGGAATCTGTTTCTGTTTTGTTATACTCATTAGTTTTATTTTTTAGATTCCACATATGAGTGAAAACAGACAGTATTTGTATTTCTCTGTCTGACTCATTCCACTTAGCATAATGCCCTCTAGGTCCATCTACATTGTTGCAAATGGCAAAATTTCATTCTTTTTTATTGCTGAGTAGTATTCCATGGTATACATATACCACATCTTCTTTATCCATTCATCTGTTGATGGACACTTAAGTTTCTTCCATATCTTAACTATTGTAAATAAAGCTGCTATGAACTTTGGGTACATATATCCTTTCAAATATCCAAGGAAACAAAAAGATTTCATTCTTTTTTTATGGCTGAGTAATAAAAAAAGGTATGATTATGTCAATTTATAATAATAGAAAAGCATATCATAAAGAATTACTAATCAACACTATACAGAAAAGATAAATAAATAGATCAATGAAACAACTAAAATTTATTAATATAAGTACTGTTGCTTATACTAGGCATTTTTTGGTATATGTTAGATATGGCATATCAAATTAGTGAAAACTGTGATTATTATTTAGTAGATGGCAGTGGAAAGCTGATTATCTCAAAAACTAAATTAGATGATTTTCTCATGATTTGTAAAAATATCACATTATAATTAATTTTAATGGTCCCATAAAAATAGAAAAAGAAAGTGAATGTTCATCTGATCTTGGTTGTGGGAAAGTCTTTCAAAATATGAATAACAATGTTTTTAGATATTATCTTTTTTCCCTTTTCTCTACACTTCATCCTTTCCAACAAGCATACTGACCAGACATCTGGCTCTCTATTTTGAGAAGGATTCTGGCACACCAACATATAGAAATAGACTACATCTATTCTTGAATTTTTTTTCTTTCAAAGGCCAAAATCCAAGAGTGAACATAAACAGTTTATGGAGGAGGAGAAAGGGAAAGGGGGGCCCATCTTCCCTCAGTGCCTGTTGCCTTACCTCTGAACATAGCCCAGGAACTGGGACACCAGTCTGGATCACTGGTAAACTCTACCATGGCATAGAGTTTTCAGGCAGCTTAAGCAACTGAAACAAAGTCAGATACCACAAAAGAAAAAAAATGCCATATTTCCCTGCCTAAATATGAAAAAAATTCTTTAGGCCACTAAGTATCTTCTTAGTTACTGAAATAATATTTTCTCATTTTATACACTATATTTTATTTATTTAATCATGTATCTATTTCTCAATAATTAGTTGGTTTCCAATTTGTATTAAAATAAATACTACTTTAATATGTGATTTATATATTTATTTTCAAACTCACCCTGAATTGTTTACTTAGAATAAATTCCTCCATTTGGAAATCCAGAATAAAAAGTTATACATATTTTTAAGTCTCTTGATGCATATGGGCGTATTGCCTTCTGGAAGTGGTTATCTCACAATACTGCCATCATTAATTCTTTCCCCTGTTTTTTTTTTTTTTTTTTTTTTTTTTTTTTTTTTGATCAATTTAAAGGGCAAAAGCTTATAGAGTTATTTTTTACTGCCAGAGAAGATGTACATTTATTTTAAAAAGTTTTTGTCAATTTGTAATGATTTTTTAAAGAAATGCCTACTTTTTTCTGTGTTTAAGTATTTTTAGTGCTTTTTAAGAAATTCCATAAAGAGGGGCAACATGCATAATGTTTTTAATACATTAAAAATATGGCTTATCCGTCAAACCTGTTGCCAAAATGTTCCCCATTTGCCTTTGACTTTTTAGTTTTATATATAACTCTAAAAATGAACATTAGTTTTAAATGTTGATCTAAGCCATTCTATCTTTCGTATCCTTTGTGCTTTTTAAATTAATGTTATGCCTTGCTTCCACTTTCATTTAGAATTAAGTTTAAAAAGTGACATATATATTTTGTTCTATTTCCTCTATGTTATCTGTTTTTACTACTAACACTAATCAATCTGGGACTTATGCCTTTAGGTTACAGTACAAAATATTTTCCCTATTTATTTATTCACTCTTTCTATACTGATATCTATTGTTAGCTAGTCATGTACTATGTCCTGGGGATAAAATGAAGTATAAGATATAGTCCATGCCTTCAAACACTTTATTTCTTTAAGCATATCACCAAGAGGCAAAGAAGAAATTGGAGAATAACATAAATGCTATGATGGTGCTAAATATAGTGTGTTATGGGGAGCACGAAGTATTGTGAAATAGGGCGGTCACTTCTGGAATTCTAAGAAGTGACCTCTAGGCTGAAACATATAAGATTCATAGAACTTATCCACATAAAAATGAAGAAAGGAGATTCCATAAAGAGGGGCAACATGCATAGAAGGAAAGCCTGAAAGAAGTTTGAAGGTACGTGAGAGAGTGTAGCCCATTCAGGGGATGGAAATAAGTCAGTGGGCTGGTGCAAGGAATGTGAGAATTGCAGGATAAGAGCCATAAAAAGTAACCAAAAACCAGATCACAGAGAGTTTCATGAGAGACATTAAGGAGATTGGAATTGCTTGCTAAGGACAAAAAAAGTCATCGAAGAATGCTATAGCAGGCATGGAATGTCACAAGACTTTGTGTCGGCCTGAGTCCCGCAACAAGTGTGAAACTAGACAAGAGTATCACATCTCACTTGCAACCAGGAATACCTATATCGGGTTACTCTTTTTTGAGAAATAAACACTTTTTCTCTTAAACTACTGAAACATGAGGGTAGTTATTACAGCAGCAAGCAGCTGTCTGTCCACCCATAGTGAATAAAAATTATTCCCATTTTTGAAGTGCAAATCATTCACTAAGTATTCAAAATGTAAGGGCCAATTTCTAAATAAAAATCCATATGTTAAGCCCTATTGTGGTTATAATAAAAAATGTTATTTGAATTTGAGATATATGGAAAGCTTTGGCAGTTATGAGTGTGGGATATCTTTTTTTAAAGATAGTTTAAAGATAGAAGTTAAACTGTAATATACCTGAATACACAAAATTGTTATCTGGGCTGTCAGTTTAGGGATTTTCTCTCCTCTTGGATATTCTTTTCTGATGTTCAATACCCAATATCAGTCATAAATAGGATCACTTTAAATGATTAAATAATTAAATGGAAAAAAGTGGGTTTTAGAAATGTCTATCTATCTATTTAAACTTTGTGCACACCAAAGAAGAGCAAAAATAGCATACTATAGGATTGCATGCTTATATACAAATAATGGCTATTTTAAATTAAAGTTTTCTGTATTAGGAGTAATAGTTATTGAGATTATTGGTTTAGTTTGGTGGAAAGGTGGGACTTTTAAAAATCACATGTATTCCTAGGGACTAGTCCTCTCCATGCCATCCTGGGACAGCAGGCCTGCCCCCTGCTCACTGATTTCTGAGGATCTACTGTATAGCACAGGGAACTCTATTCAGTACTCTGTAATGACCTATATGGGAAAATAATCTAAACAAGAGTAGATATATGTATATGTATAACTGATTCACTTTGCTGTAGAGCAGAAACTAACAACATTGTAAATCAGCTATATGCCAATAAAATTTTTTTTAAAAAAGATACAGGCATTCCTATGTTCATAGCAACACTATTCACAATAGCCAAGACACGGAAATGGCCTAAATGTCATTGACAGGTGAATGGATAAAGAAGATGTGGTACATATATACAATGGAATACTACTCAGCCAAAAAAAGAATGAAATAATTCCATTTGCAGTAACATGGCTGCAACTAGAGATCATCATACTAAGTGAAATAAGTCAGAAAGAGAAATACCATGTGATATCACTTATATGTGGAATCTAAAATATGACACAAATGAACCTATCTAGAAACAGAAACAGAATCATGGACATAGAGAACAGATTGGTGGTTGCCAAGGGGGTGGGGGTTGGGGGAGGGATGGAGTGGGAGGTTGGGGTGAGCAGATGTAAGCTTTTATATATGGGATGGATAAACAACAGGGTCCTATTGTATAGCACAGAGAACTATATTCAATATCCTATGATAAACCATAATGGAAGAGAAATTTAATATACATATATATATATATATGTGAATAACTGAATAACTTTGCTGTACAGCAAAAATTAACACAGCATTGTAAATCAACTATACTTCAATTAAAAAAAAAAATTAAAGAATCTAAAAAATTTTTGAAACACCTTAAGAAAAAATCACACATATTTTGGACTAATTTCATTCTACTTCTCTCTAGGACTATTCTAAGAACTGCAATACCATAGAAGACCTCTAATATAACATTTCTATGAAATTGTACAAAAGGTCTTCATTTATTAATGATCAATAATCTAGATATCAAGTATACACATTTTAAAAGAAGTACCTTAGAGCATATTAAAAAACTGAAGCTTCAACTTTTCCATGAAAATTTTCCTGTGAGGTATGAATGTTCAGTCTTGTTGGTTATATCACCTAATAAATAGGGCTACAAAAACGATTTAAATGCTACAAGACTAAGGTGTTATCTGTTATCACAATGCTTTTAATTACATGAAATGGTAATGTTTTTCTCTCTATGGATTGCATTATTTTTAAAAGGTGCTTATACTATAGATTGAAGTGTTGATTGAGTATAGTTTCTCTTTTTAGTGTCTAAAAGTAAGCAATATAAACAAAGAAGTCAATTGAGGTTGGCAGGTAAGGAGAGCTGGGTTGGAGTTTATGCTGTTATCTTCAGAAGCAAATTGTACAGGCAAAAGCAATCAACATAGATCAATTTAGCCTGTGGAATTGAGTTTCTGGTAAAATTTCTCTACATTCCATCTCCATTTATACTTGCCCTACAGGTTATTATTTACTTTTGAACATTATTACAAATTCTTAAGGGAAAATAGTGTAATTCATTTGAAGTGATGCTACACTGTTGTGCATGCAGTACACTCAAATTCTTTCAATTATTCTTCTGACTTAAAGGGTAAGGAGTTGTTATTCCAGAGTTTCTTCTTGTGGTTCCAACTTTAACAGATTTATTCCTATTTCTTAACATATTATGCTTATTTATAGTTAACAGGAAAAATAGTTTTTAATTAAGTGATTTCTATGAATCATTATCTCTGAATAATTTTTATGTCTTTTGTAAAATGAACTAAGCATTGTGTTTAGCTTGATATAGCACATAAAAATCCATGAACTATTTTGGGCTATTAAGTGTTGAGGGAATTTTTATCTGAATTACATTTCAGAGTGTTACATGTGTTACATTATAACACATTAGGAATCAACATTATATACTTATTTCTAGTTCATATAGTTATTACAAGAGTGATGTCATGAAGTGTGTATTGCAAGATGAATTGTGTATGCATAATATGTTATTACTGTCAATATATATCAATTGTTAATTATTGGTTTTTTTTTTAATTTAAAGAAAGTATGGAATAAATGATAACTACAAATTTATTGAATACCTGTGGTGGACCTTACATTAAACTAGGACCTATGTGCTCTCTAAGTTAAGTACAATCTATAGTTGTCTTCCAGTCTTGTGTTTGGGAAGACAAAAGTAATGCATGAAAAGTAACCAGAGAAAGAAGACAACAAAGTAATAAATCACATGGCAATTGACTCGAGAAGTTCAGAGAAAGGTGAGGTCAGTAGAGGTTTTAGAATTCAGAAGAATATTTCTTTAATGAGTTTAAACTTGATTTGGGGTGACAACGTGAGTAAAATTTAGATAAATAGAGAAAATGACCATTCTGGACTTGTAGAATACCAGGAGCACATGCATGTACGTTGGATGTAGCTTTGGGTCTTAAGGGAACCAAAGGGTAGAGGAAACATATTGGTTCTTAGTGAGAAAACAATTCTACTAAATAGAGTGGGCAAGATTAGAGAAGACTTTGAAAGCTATGGAACAAATATATAAAACTATCTATCTATCTATCTATCCATCATCTATTATCTATCTAACTCAGAAACTCCTGACTCCCTAGGACAAAAATGGAAATGCTTTTGTGAATTGGACTGTATTGAGGTAACACTGACAGCCAATGAGGGTAAATTTCTATTTCAATATATTTTCCCTCCAAAAACAGTGCTTCCACCCTAAACCTGCTGCTTATAATCACTTAAAATAATTTATGTAAGAACAAATGATTTTTCTTTGGACTAAAATTAATTACTTTTTGATGTATGGAGAGGAAGTTACCATTAATTAACTATAATATTTTAGACCTGGGACTGGTCACAACATGTGTTTTATTGCATACTTCTTCACAGCAATGCCTGGAGATAGATGTTTTTATCATTGAACAATAGGACTTAGGGACATCAGGAATAAGTTATCAAGCAAATCCCAACCTAACTACAAAGTCTATATTTTATAACCAAGCTACCACATAAATTGTAAGTAGTCCAAGTTATTAGATATATTTATATTTGCTTCACTCCCTTCTAAAATTATATTCCCCCCTCTCCTATTTCTCATAACTCAGATGGGCATATTGATATCAGGGGCCCCTACACCTTAGCATACAGTTGCTGCAACCAAAGGCAGGCACCTGATGTCGGTTGAGTCAAATAGTTTCTCTCTCTATAGAAATTTGAACTAAGATACACAGAGATGAATTGAGCTGATATTGATAAATGGATCTATAAGTGATGAGGTAAAGCAAGAATCACCATGAAAATCCATGGCATGCTGCAAGTGAAAGTTAAGTGGAAGCAGAAAATAAAAGCCTTGAAGAAGAAGCCTGAACCCTGAGAAGAAAATGAAACAGATGTGGATTGAGAAACAGAGGAATGCAAGGGTCTGTGACTTTGTTTAACTAAAAATGTCTTTGTTAGTTCCTCTTGCTTGAATAGACATAAGACTCTAGGTTCAAAATCCTATTTTCATGGCAAGTTGTAGATTTTATGTTATTTTACAGCATCTTGTGGTACAGAGGAAAAGCTGCATCTTAGTTCATTTTTATCTCTTTTTAAGCAATCTTTTTTTTTTTAGTAGAAACTTGTAAGGTTGTTGTCATTTTTATTTGTTATTGTTGTGTTGTTGTTGAGGGCAACTATCTCAATGACCCACTCTGATTTAGGTATGCAGAAATGACACATTGGTTTAGTTTTATTTAATGGAACTCTGCTGTAGTAATTTTCAATGTGAATAGAAATATAAGGGACTTATAAGTAAAAGAAATTGACTCTGTCAGAAATAATCTTTTTTTTCTTTATGAAGGAGCATTAATAGTAACATAATTTAAACCAAAGTTTTTGCTTGCCTTAAGTCACTAGAAAAGTGATTATTTCCAAGACTTTTATAGACAGCTACCATGTGTGAATATTGTATAAGCATATCAAGACAATGTATAAACAGTGAATCTAATGCATTTAGATAATAATTCAATAGTAATAGTATGAAACTATTACTAGTTTTTGGTGCTCTGTATGTAATAAATTATTTCTTTAGTATTAATATGAAATGTGACAGCAGTTTCTGAGACTATCTACTGGCAATAAAAGTCTAATTAGAAATGAACAGCATATCTGTATGGGGGCAATGGATTTTCATTTTATATGGCAATGTCCCAAGGCTAGAAATATTTTATAAAATGGATATGATTTGTCTATTATTTTTCATTTTTCCTTTCAAAGATATTTTATGCAAAGGTAGGATGTGTAGATAGAGATTAATGCTTAGATGTTATAGGGATTATTCTACAGATGGCTGTTGGTGCCTCCGGCTCTATCTGGCCACACAGAGAGGGGATACTTTTCATTCCCCCTTTAAGCAAAGTTAGATAGTATTTCAAGTGATGAGAAAATAATAGGTGATAAGAGGAAGGGTTGGAAAGAACAACTGCTGAGTTTCTTTGAAAGATTCTAGTGAACTTGATTCTTTAAGCTACTATTTATTTACTTAAAAAATATATGTTGGGTATGCCTGTTGTGGGCCAGGCACTCTTCTAGGTGTCCAGAATAGATCAGTGAACCAAACAGACAAAAATCCCTGCTCTTGCTGAGCTGAGGCTTTTTCATGTGTCCATTTTCCTCATCTAATTAAAATGCAACATAAATGCTTGGCAGCTTCCACCACTAACGTGCAAAATTTGATGTGTGTTTATGCCTCTCCTTTGCATCTACTTAGTCATCCAGTTTGCTTGTTCTCTCAAATGTTAAGAGCAAAAAGCTTGTAAATCCCTAGATTTCTTAGTACAAGCTCACTTGACAAAGACCCGTGGCAGTGCTACTCCAGAGAACATATGAAACTGTCAGGAAGTGCGGACCCCACTAAGGTACCATTTTTGAAAAATAAGTTAGCTGTAAAATCAGGCAATTCATAGACATTTGTTTACAAATCTAGTTTGGGAAGCTGAAAAAATCATGAATGTACTTGGAATTCCATTTGCACATAGTACTTCATCAGGAAGATGAGAAATAGGCAGAGAATTCAAGGGAAGATAAATGTGGGGATATGGTCAAATCCATGTAATATCTCAATCTCAAAATCACCACGAAGTCCTTGTTGGCTCTACAAAGACCTGGGAAGACACACACTTAAAGGGATAGGAAATCTCACCATGAGCTAAAATAATATTATTGAGCCCAGATTGAAGTTTCCACAAGGCAAAACGAAACTGAGAAAGTAAGTAAGAATATATAACTTTGTCTCATTATGCAAAGTGTTTCCTGGGTACACTCATAGGAGTTGGAAAGAAATGCACAGCACAGCACTTGTCACTAGAAGCAATAGGCTAGAGAGGGTGCAGTGGGTGGCAGCACTGGGAAGTCAATCCAAGGGAATCAGGCACTGCTTCATGTGCCTAGAGACACCAGAGAGAAATAAATCCCTCAAAGTTCTATTGCTATAATACGCTACAGAGATTTCCCAAAAGCAACTGTTAGTGCAGAGAGAAGAACTTCTAGGTCCTGCCACCAGACGACCACAGAGTTCTTGACAGCAGCCAGCCACCAGAATCCACAGCCATCAAGAGGCATTGCCATTGAGAAAAGTTTTACAGAAGCTGGACTAACATCAGGAAGCATTTGCAATATAATACCAAGTGAAAACAAAAGATGCACAACTTTATATACAATACAATATTGAGAAATACGTATATGTCCATATGTAGAAAACAAAGACAGAGAATACATATTTTCTTCAATGAACATGATTTAAGTTTATAATCATGAAAAAAATTTTTCTGTAATTCCATCTAATTACTATAAATTTTATGTAATACACACTCCATTTGTGATTTAAGTTCCATCTTGATGTCCATTTGAGAGAGTTTTACAGTTTAGAGACTCAGTTGTTCTGTGCATCAAAGTGGATTATTAAATATTAACATAAGAGTGAGTGAGGAGGGAGTGATGATTACAAAGTCCTGTATTCTTTATTCTTGTAACTAATCAAAGGAAGCAATGGGGCAAAAAGAAGCATAACTGCCTCAAATACATTTTTAGGAAATGTGTAAAACATTAGTTCCAACAATGTGAATTATGATTTAGGTCCAATTCTCACGGAAGCCAAAAGGAATTTGTGGGGTTTATCACCATGTGCTTCCTTAGAGTGGAGGGTGGAGACGGACACTACCAGAGTTGCTGGTGGAGGTGTAATGTGAGAAAATCCCATTTGAGAAATGACTGACGCTTATACATGGAGGCGGGGGGTGTCAAACAATTTCCTTCTTAAGAGGGTTCTGTCAGAAAGAGAAAGTAAGAGAAGAACTTGTAGTAATAAAGTCAGGTGATAAATAGGTGGGATGAGAATTGCTAGATATTTTTCAAAACTATGATTTTGATCTCTTTTCAGATTAATGACTCTTCTATCCTTTCCTGCAGAAGCGTTACCAGCCAAAATGTACCCTGAATTCCACAGCCATTTTTTTCCAATTTCTGTACAGAGTTCACCTGTCTCTTGCTTAATAATATCATTTGCTGTTTTAATGAGGGGTTCACTTATTTATCACCCTAGGTGAAAGATGATGTGTGTATGCTGAGCAACAAAGTGCTTAGCAACAAATTGTAAGAGCAGGAAGGCTGACGTCTAGACAGTGTCAGCGATGGTAGCCAGGTAAAAGGGAAGTAGACTTTGTAACTTATCCCTTTAGAAACCTGGGGGGCACTGGTATCCAGGGGCTTCGGGATAACTGTCCCCAGGCATGAAAGAGTGTATCCTTTCATAGATTATCAGGACAGATTTGAGTGTCTACAAAAATCTGTATTCAGCAAATTATCTGCCAATTGGTTAGTTTTAATCCAGCAGTCACCATAAAGAAATGCTAAATAAAATGAAAATGAAGAAAGCATTCAAAACTAGCTTTCACATATATTAAAACTACTTAGTTCTCAGATTGAAATAGTCAATTAACAACCCATGAGTGAGGACACAAATTGAAAGAAAATAAATCTTAACTTTGTGTGTGACAGATTATTAATCAATCTAAGATAATATGTTCATTCAAATTAACATGGCAATCAAATCAATACAGTAACAGATATTGCAATCCAATTTCTACCATACACACTAGGTAATTCATACATTCAAAAACATTTGCTGAACTTCTGCACGTGAATTTTTAGGCAACCGCTTTGTCTTTCATCTTGACCACGGGCTTGTTTTGCTGAAGCACCCAGCGCACAATCAAGATGCCTTATTGACCTTAGTACAAATCAGCCAGGGCTGAGGTCTTCTCTTCTTAATTAAAAAAAGAAAAGTTTATTTGGTGAGTCTACCTGTGAAAGTTTATGTCCATCATTCATATTTATGATACAGCAGGAACACGAAAATCTGAGTGCTTTTATCAACAAACCAACGAATGCTAAGTTAAAGAAAACTACAACTTTGACAGCAGCAGAGAGACTGCATTTTCATTATTCAAGAAGTATGATAGTGTCAAGATTTGAGAAGTGAGAAGGAAGTACAAAGTAAGAAGCCCCCTAATTTACCTGCTTTCTCATGCTTTGTTTAAAGCAATTGAGATGATTTTGTTTTGAACTTATTCTATTTATTTGACTTATCCATCAGTTCAAGACAGAAAACATTGTTTGACATCCTGTTAGAACGTACTTATTATTAAATTTAATTTGTTACCTAATTTCATTTAACTCTGTATTCCAAAATAAAGCCTCTGAATTCTATATCCAAATACCATTTCTATCATAAACGTTATTGAACATTGAAAGTTTGATCCAGCTCTCAAGTCCTATCCAGCCCTGATCTCATATAACTAGAGCTTTTAAAGTCTTTACATTCATTGCATGTCTTTAATATTTATTTTGGGTACAACAGAATGAGCTTAAAATAAAACAAGTGATACTTATGTTCAAGGTATACAACTTCTTTCTGTCAAGTTTCTTATCTTTTCAATAAACCATTGAATTTATTGCCTATGTTTTTTCTTTAGAAGAAAACTTGACCTTGTTTCATACCACATATTATTGACACTTAAGCTGTAATAAAAGGGCTTCTTTTCTTTCTTATAGCTGCTTTCTTTATAAAATTAAAAAAGGAAACTTCTCCCTATTGGCATCTAATTCTTATTATTTTCTACTATTTTTTGTTATTGTCAGAAAATATATTCTCAAGGCCATCTTCAAAGTTAAATTTACGTAGAAGTCTTTTTCCTTCACATAGCCACAGTACAATTTTGTGTGCTCACTGCACAATTGAAAAGAAAAACAAAATTACAAACTAAAGAAGTAGAAAAATCAAGTTTTATAAGAGTAAAACAACTAACACACGTTGAGCTGTTACTATGGACCAAGTATTCTTCTAAATAGTTTACATATATCATTATTTAAATTGACACAAGGTGAAACTGAAGCTCAGAGAAAGTAACTTGCTCATGTCACATGTCATCCAGGAATTAGGTGATGGAGTCAGAAATTGAGCATATATCTGTTTGTAAACTCTGACATCTTATGACTGTGCTATACTATTTTTAAAAATTTCTTTGAATACTGACTTTACCATCGATGTAAAGCACGAAACTAGATAAATGAAAAGTTTAAAAAATTAAAGATATAATTCACATGAAAGTCAAAAGAATTTTAACAGCATGTAAGTAAACTTGTACTATTTTATTTTACTCAACCATTTTATCAAAGTTCTGAAAAGTTTTGTGTTATAAAATACTGACTTTTTAAAAAGTAAATATACATTTGATGACTTTGTAGCTTTCTTGTGGAGGATATGTGTAAAGAATGAGTTTACAGGCTATATAGAAAGATCCTTAGTAGATATTTCTAAAATTCCCTGAAATAATAAACCATTACTTTTTTTTGTTATTGATGGTATTTACATTTTAAACATTAAACATTTCCTGTTTTTGGGGGGCAAATACCTAATATTGAAGTGTATTGGGAAAAATTACAAAGCCAATAAAATATAAAGAGTTCATTACATAATATGCCAAAAGGGATGTAAGAGGGGGTCTCTGTAAAGTAAAAAGGGGATCAGTAGAAGTATATACTGCTATTTCTTGTTCTGTTATGATTTTAAGCTAGAAGAATAACATAGACATAAACCATCCACTTAAAGAAATCCTCAAATTTCCAGTTAAGATCTTGAAACTATTAAAAATGAAAGGGTAAAACTCTGTCATCGTGGATTGATTTGTGTTCCTCTAAAATTTATATGTTGAAGTCCTAATGCCTCAGTACCTCAGAATGCAATTTCATTTGCAGAAAGGGGCTTTCCAGGGGTGTTCAAGTTAAAATGAGGTCATTAGAGTGGACTGTAATCTAATATGACTGGTCTCCTTATAAAAAGGGGAAATTTAGAAACAGACGTGCATATGGGGGACATGATAGGGACATGAAGATAGCCATCTACAAGCCCAGGAGAGAGAAATGGAACAAATCCTTCCCTCATGGCCTTCTGAAGGAGATGCCAACGTCTTGATTTTGAATTTCTAATGTCCACAAGTGTGAGCCATTAAATTTCTGTTGTGTAAGCCACCGGGTTTGTGGCACTTTCCTATGGTAGCTCAAGCAAACTAATACACCCATATGACCCTTTACTGGCATAATGGATGTCTCTATCATTATCTTTGTTACAGAATGGTTCAGCTGACTATTCCTTTAAGATGTTTTGTGAAATGATATTGTTGTTACTACTTTAAAATTGAAAGAGTTAAAAAAAAGGAAAAAAGTATTCAAATCAGTGAGTACTCCGGTGTTCTTATGCTCACTTTATTCACTGTCTTAATTTCTTGTATTACAGAATAGTGCTTGATTATATGTTTGTCACTGATTATGCCTGGTTTAAAAGAAAATAATTTGTGTGCATATACATAAATCTGTACAATTGACTGCTCTATATTTTTGTGTATTAAGAATAATTTTAATAAAATTTGAATTTAATGCAGTGCCTGTATTTTCACTTTGTTCGTAATGTTGCTTAACTATGAAACATTAAATGATTATTTTCTTTTAAATCATAAAAATAGTAAAGTCAACATAACATTGAACTTTTATATGTTCCCTGAAATAAGAGTTGTTTTTACTTTCTACTTTTGACTCTTTTAGTTGAAATAACTCAGATGGAATTAAGAGGATACATATTATATTTTAATTGTTTGCTTATCTTCTCTACCTATTATGATTTAGAGATATTAAAATTGTAGGAACTATAGTAACAGAATAACCCACCAGTGGATGAATTTTTAAAAATTATTCTTACTATCACTTAAAGCCTCTGAAAGTATGTTATTATAGGGAATTACACTTTACTGTATTTTAAGGCTGAAAAATAATTGTAATCAGACAGCCATGGGTGGTTATTTAGAAATGCTCTTTTAAAAAGTATTTCCATAAAAATTATAAATAGTAACTTAGAGCCTTCCTCATTGCATGGGCTTGGAGAAAGAAGTTGTTAGATGTGCAATTCGTTATTATCAAGTGCCCCAGAATATATACATCTGTTGTTGAATGCCATAAAAAGTATTTGTTAAATGTGAACTTGAGTGTAAAAGTGCCACCTAAAACACCATCTATTCCCATCCTGGCAAAAGTCATTCAACAAATAGCAAAAAGACATTCAGTTTTCACCCAGTAAAAACTTGCTTTACAGTATTATCTTCTGAATTGATTTTTTTTTTTTTTTTTTCCTGAATGATAGCTTTCCTCTATCATCCGACTACAAAAAGCCTGTGGTAATTGTTATGGTGTCTGATTCATTGTCCTTAGTATCTTCATGGATAGTTTTAATTAAATCTGGAAAGGTTCACTTCCACACTGCCAGTGGCTCAGCATTCTCAGGCTGCAGTCTTGGTATCCAGCTTATTATAGTGTCTCTTGCTGTGTTAAACAGCTATTCAGTATGTATAGCTGTTGGACTTGACCTTTTTGTCTTCTAGTGCTCAGACTAACAGAATATAGAGTTGCTGAGAGGCCTCACTGATGAAATCTTTGTGCTTGCTTCTTAATTCAGAGTACGGTAGTAATAATAGTTCTTAGCTTAAGCACAATCCATTTTAAAAGTTCTATAATTGCTAAATTATAATAATCATAATCATGTGAGATGACTGCAAAGGACGAGATCAGAAAATATACTTTCGTGTTTTAAAAGGATTTTTATTTTATCCATTTCAAAACATGCCTGCTTGAAGCAATATACAGCCAGTATTTCAATTATGCAATTTTCAAGAGGCTATTGCTACACTGACTTACTTGGAAATAATGCAGAACTTATTTCATTACATCCTGCAATATGATAGTATGTGCACCAATCTTTGGGTCTACTGACTATCAATAGGATAGTAGCAAATTCTTTGAAATTGGTTAAGCACTGACTTAAAAAAATTAGGTGGAAAGAAAAAAGTATATTCATTTCCATTTATCAAAAAATTAATAATTATGTACATCTAGTAAACTTTATGCTCAGTTTGGAAATCATCTCCCCTTTGCAAAGATGATATTCTCATGACTTCATCACATTAAAGAAACCTGTTTATGGTCTAACTTACTAAATATTACTTTTAACCTTGGGGCACTTGACCTGCTGTTTCTTTCACCTATTGTAAGCTAAACTAGTGTCCGAATGTTTTAACCCTTTGTAGAACCTTGGTAGATATACTCAAATTCAAAGTTTTAAAATTATGTGTTTATGACAAAACCTTTTATTTTAAATAAATTTACTTATTTTATTTATTCATTTTTGGCTGTGTTGGGTCTTTGTTGCTGCGCAAGGGCTTTCTCTAGTTGTGGTGAGCGGGGGCTACTCTTCATTGTGGTGCGCGGGATTCTCATTGTGGTGTCTTCTCTTGTTGTGGAGCACGGGCTCTAGGTGCACAGGCTTCAGTAGTTGTGGTGCACGGGCTTAGTTGCTCCGTGGCATGTGGGATCTTCCCAGACCAGGGCTCAAACCCTCGTTCCCTGCATTGGCAGGCAGATTCTTAACCACTGCGCCACCAGGGAAGCCCTATGACAAAAGCTTTGAAAAAGATTTTAAATATTAGATTTAAAATGCAATGTTCTAGAATTGATTCCTAAGTGAAAAGACAATTTCACAGTTTAACATAAACTTAAAGAAGATTGAAGTCTGAGTATCATAATAACATAGTCTAAGAAAGAGTGATGTCAAATATACATTAGTGAGTTCCCTTTAATATTATGAACTGATTAAATTAGTATATATAAATAGTCTAGTAGATACTGATAAGTAATGAGTATAGCTCAAAAATATAGAGCTGAACTTGCATGTATTTTACAGTGGTATTACTTGCAACAAATCTCACTGGAAAATCACAAATTTTGAAGCTTAAACATATTTTAGAGATTATTTTAATCCCTGCATTTTCTAGATGATTAAACTGAAGTTCAGAGTTGTTAGGAGAATTGCTGATGGTCACAAATCTAGATAGTAACAGGACCAAGAATGTCAGCCATTCTTCTATTTCCCACGTGTTTTCCTAGGCAGAAAGACCTAGTTTAGACTCCTATGTCTACCATCCAATGTTTTGGGGACCTTGGGCAATTTACCTAAACCATACAAGGACCAAGGTTTCCTCATTTGTAAAGAATGAAAACATATGAGAAGTGTTGATAAATATTTTTAAGTGCATGATCATATGGTATATACTGAAAATTGGTAGATATTATTACTATTAAAGGTTATTTTTGTGACCTTGGCAAGCTTTAAATCTACATATAATTGAAGGAAAAAAATGAACTAAAGAACTCTTGGGCTTTCTCTGGATGAAGAGAATACATTTTTCTATGGTGCCCCTTCTGCTATAGACATTAGCATTTTGGGGGACCTTACTAAGTATTTAATCATTTAGAGAAAAGATTCTAATTCAACTCTCCTCCAGTCTTTGGTATTACTCAAGGGTAGAAAACCTACAAAGCTGTCTCTTTTCTTTAGCAGATATGCTTAGTGGTTATTGGGAATGCAGATTTGAGATGAAAAGTTAATTTTTGGTAAAAAGGTAGATGGCTAAAGAGCTCTCTTTGCAAGAGAGAAGGATGGGATTTGGGGACACAGAACACTGTTTTGAATAAAGGAGAGAGATTCAAGGGGAGGAACTGCAACCAGCAAGTAAATACTTATTGGGGAAATGGCTCAATAATTTTAAGAACACATCTATCTAATATCAAAATTTATTCCACTGAGGTATATACAATACTATCATAAAAAGTAGAATTTGAAATTGATTTTATCTTTTCTTTAATCAAAAATTATTACCAAAATTTTAGCTGTACAGAGTTATACCAACAAAAATCAAAATGACCCTGTTAATAATATTTTGATGCAATTTGAATATTTTGGACAAACTGAAAGAATGATGCCTAGGAATAGTTAATCCAAAGATTAAAGTCTCTCCCCCTGCATTTTCTAAAATATAATCTGAAAAAAGGCAACAGTAGCCAACAAGGGGACTGGCAAAGGGAACTACAGAATGATTCCCAGTGAATACCAGTGCTGCCGTAGTTGAATTTCCCAACTTGGGATGGTCCTGCTCTATTCTGTAAGAGCCTGTCTAGTGCTGATCTTCTGTAAATCTGTGAATGGGATGGTCATTCTACACTTAAAAGAAAATCATAAGTTTAAAGTCTCTGACAAAATAATAAAACACTTACAGAGAGTAGCAGGTTCTTGTTTTTTGTTCCAATATATTTTGTTCCACAATGTTTGAAAGTGAGCATTTTTATGCATGTGTCTGTGTGCATGTAATATTTATACAATATATATGTGGAGATTTATATTTATATATGTGCATATATGCACGCATTCTCACTCTCTACATAAGTAGATAGATAGATTGATAGATAGATCAGAAATCATCCTTTACTCTGAGATCAAGGCTCGAAGAAACTTCTGCTTGTCTGTGACACAAAGAAAAAAGAGAACAGCACAAATCACATGTTGAATCTTCAATTTCCCTAACATTTCATTGGTCATAGTAGTATAAGCCACATGGTTAAGCCTGACATCAGTGGGGCAGGAAAGAACAATTATCTCCCAAGTAAGTTGCAGTAATTAAATACAAAACCAAATACAGTCTATCTCAAACATTAATTAAAAGTATGTAACTTAGCAACAAGTGCACAGTTTGTAAGTTAAAAAAACTGAAGCAAGCATTCCATCTTCATACATCCTTAATGCCTAAGTTTATAAATGTGACTAAATATGGTTGAAAAACAGAAGTAAAACTATTTTCAAGAGAAAACATACACAAACGTAAACAAAATTGAGATTATTATACCTGTTATAAAATCCTCAATTATACCACCAAATTCTAGAAATTGTAGGGAATTTTGAGCCTGTCCTAATTTCTTACTAATTGATGAAGTTTCAGAAAGGACAACTCCATATACTATTAACTCTAAGAATTACACTAATATGAAGCATAACAGATTAATTTTGTGACAGTTATTTTAGTCCAACTAAGTTAAACTAAGGTAAGAAGTAACTGTGGCATAAATAGCTTCATAGTACTAAATAGAGATTACCTGACAAATGGAAGGAAATGTTTTTGTACCACCCCTACCATCTCTCAATATTGAGAGACACATTCTTTATGACAACTACATGAGAAAATTGGACATATGATCTCTTTGAGAAGTGGCAGTAAGCAGTGGCCTCTATTCCCACCTCCATGTTTTATTCATCAATATAAAAACTGTACATCTCTGAGTATAAAGGGATTGGAAGGAGGGAAGGATAGAATTCCAAAAAGGATGGTTCATTCTGAGGAGGATGTATCCCAAAGCAATATATATGTGGGTGGCAAGACACCAACCAATATATATGTGGGTGGCAAAACAACAACTCAAGTCAATCAGTTCTTCAGCATCCACAAAGTGTGAAGCCTTGTGTTAAGACTTAAAGTGGGAGGAAAAGTATATACAGTTCCTGCATTCTTGGTTATTTAGAGAATAAAGCATGATGATAATATTGAGAATAAGTAAATATTTGTAAGCAGGATGGAGGAAACTCTGGCATGGTATTTTAAAGCAAATACATAAAGAATGAGTGAGAGTAAGCTAAGTGGAATGAGGCAGGCAGTAGTGTTAGAGGGAAGGGCCAGAAACCCACAACAGTAGTGTGAGGATCAGAAGCAGGTGGCAGCATGAACTACAAAATGCAAAAGACTGAGGAAGACCAGCATGGAAGGTGGAGAGTGATGGAGTTGAAGATCCAGTTGAAGATGCAGAACCAACAAATAATTCAACACATGATGATTATTATGAGCTGGAAAGTGCACAGTGCTATAACACTATAACATAAGGGAATTTATCCTAATCCTAGAAATCAGGAAATGTCTCCATCAAAACATGATTACATACAGTGAGAAGTCAGTGAAGAAAATAAGGGAGTGAAATATACTGTTCTAAGTAGGGGTGACACTATTTGTCACTGGTTGCATCATTGAGAAATAGATTCTTCCTGCAGCGGGTTATTAGGAAGAGCTCTTGGCATTAACACTGTGAAGGGAAGAGACAAAAGCTGGAATGAGCAGAATAAGTCAAGCTGTGATGCAGTCTCAACAGAAGACTCGTCCAATGCTTTTGGGGACTCTGAAATATGAAGACCCTTCAGAATTGTCCTGAGGTAAGCCTAGAAAGTCAAGCTTTTACACCTTCTTGTCAGTGAGTAATTGGGTCCAGGCTACTCTCCCCACCTTACCCCAAAGGGGCCATAGTTTTGAGTGAGGCAATAGTTTTCAGTTGATGCGATCTCTAAAAAGGGCTAACAGTTGAGACATGTCTGCTGGTGGCAATTCCTAAAGCTGAAGTAATAATTCTTTCATTTCTGGAATGGGATTTGGGCAACACCTCACAGTATCTACCACAATATGTTTGAAATATTGGGAGTTAGTTCGATATAGTGAAAGAAACCTAGGATGACTGGCAAAGAGAGAATCAAAAAGATGGTGGCAAAGCACAGGGACTGGAAACACCAGAAGCTGGGTCAAGAAGGACTTTGCAAAACACGTCAGGATTTTGGACTTCAGTTTAGAGGCAAAGAGAAGGCACTGGGGGTTCTAAGAACAGGGGTGACATGGTTAAATTTAAATGAATGGTCTTTTTAGCAGCTTTGTGGAAAATAGGTTGGGGGAAGCCAGTAGCAATTCAGAGTAACCAGTATAACTAAGAGTCTAGGTGAGAGACAATTGTAGCCTGGAAGTAAAATTTTAGTAGGGGAATAGCACAGTTCCATATGTTGACCTAAAACAAACAGACTGCCAGATATTTTTCCAGCAAGGATGGATTTATATGGAATTAGCAGAGAATTGCAATTTGTGGTCTGCAACCATGGCGAGCCATGTGCAAGTCACCACACCGCAAAGGAAAGAGAACGCTTTTATAGGGAGGAAAAGGAAGTTGGGAGCAATATAGTAAACAAAGAGCCCGTGACTTTTCATTGACTGAGTCTTTGCCAGGAAAGAGGAGTCTTCTTTCTGTTGAGCTCTGTTATCATTGTAGGGCATGAGAGGTCCCCCTCTGGTCTCTCAAATCTATTTAACTGAGGTTTCTGTTTATTAACATTTTACATATATATGATCTGATATTTATGGACACTGTTATTGGCATTACAGGTTGGCTGTTAAGTCTAAGAAATGGATGATATCATGGAGGGAACAAGTGGATGATTAGGAATTTAGAGATCCTAGGAAAGAAACCCAGATGTACTCCAACATTTATTGGTCAAGATGAAAAAGGGGGACTGGCAAATTAGAGAGAAATTCGAGAAGTCGAAGGTAGGAAAACTGAAGTTGGGTTTCACTGAAAGCAAGAGCTGATAGTCTTTCTTTTCCAAGAAATAAAGAAGGTCAGTTTTTGTCAAGTGCTACTGAAAGATATTTGGAGATAGAAAAATTATTAAAAAGACCAATTACACTTGTTGATCATTTATGTGCTGGTATTTCTGGTAATAAAATTATAAAATGATTGAGCTAGTTGTGTTATTTATTTGTTTGTTTACTATTTTTATTTATTTGTATTATCTGTATAATTTGGTTGTAGGCAAAAAGAAAATAGTGGTGTTTAGCTGGGTAGATGCTAATAGAATAAAATAGCAAAGGACTTAGAACTTTGATAAGACAGTAGCTGAAATGATGAATCAGATAATCAAATTTAGATAAGAAGGGTATTAAAGAAAGGATATAATTACATTTTGTGGTGGATACAACATCTAAACTGCAAATACGGACAATTTTGAAACTAACAGCAGAACTTCAAATTAAACATGGCAGATCAAATATACTTGTTTACCTCAATGCTCCTTGAGATACCATGAAAGTGACAGTAACATGAATTTTCATAAAGGTGTTAAGTCTATAAGGCAAAGAGAAACTGAGGGAAGAGGTAAGCTACAATATTTGGAAAGCTGGAAGCAGAGGAAGATTGAGTGGTAACAACTTGACAGACCTGAGCAAATTAGTTATGTCAGCCCCAGGGACAGCACAGAATCAGGCTGATTCAGGAGCTCTGAAAGGCTCAGAATTTGGATGTACAAAGTACCTCTAAGAGTGGGGCTATATATATCTAAACATTTTTATGTCATTAATTACAGTGTCTCTCTGTTCCCCTACTTTTTAATAAGAACATTAGCAACTCTATCCTTTCTTGCACCTATTCTATATCACATTTACACTTTTATATTGTACTTTATATTGTCTGTTTATATTTGAATTTCATATTTGCACTTTTATATTATATTATGGCATATAAAAGGATGATTCTTTGGGTATTAAAGGATGAGTAATTAAGAGTCTTTTATTACCTTCATAGGTTTGGAATTGAGAGAGAGAGACAGGGAGAGAAAGAGAAGGAAGAAGACGGAGGAGGGGATTAAAACATCAGCTTTACTGCTAATAGAAGCTGAGCTAGAAAATAGGCTATCAAGGGCTAATTAACTCACAACAGACTGAACAGAACATATATTATATGAGTAAACTGCATGGAGAGAGAAAGCCAACCAACATGTACCATCTCTGAAAGTGAGAAGGAGGAAGAAGGGGAAAAAGAGGAAAATGTTGGGATAAGCATAAACAACTTATTCTCCTAGGCACACCACTTGGATATTACAGAGTACTGAGGAAAGGAGAGACTCTTGGAGTATTTCTCCCTTATTTTTCACATTTAAGAAGTCAAATGATAATTCCTATTCTTCCTTAGCAATATTAGGAGTGGGGATAAGTGTCCCTCCAAACAATTATAAAGTTAAAGGTTAATGATGTTTACATATTATAACTATGTAAATATTGTTTGTTGCCAAGTCAACTAGTATACTACAAATGTATCCTTTTCTATGTGCCTTTTACAATTTTTGTTTATTTTGCTTTTGTTTCTTCTTTTGATATTTCCTTTGGCTCTCTTGGAGTCATACTGCTTGACTTAAAACCAAAGCTTCATCACATACTAGCTGTATGAACTTACTTCCTGATCTGTAACTAGTGATACTAACAGTATATCCTTCGTCAAGTTATTGTGATGATAAAATAAGTTAATATACATAAAATGCTCAGAACAATGCCTGTCACATTGTAAACACTCAAAATATTTGCTATGATTCTGCCTTTATTATGATATACTATGTTTTTTTTCAGTTTCTCAAGTCATATAATATTACCTAAATCATACAAACAGAGATAAAATATTTTCTCAAAGACTTCTCCTGGAGTCTTCTCTTCTCCTGCCCAAAGCTGCACAAATTGTGGTAAATGCCTACAGACAAGTGGCAAAATGGAATTGTCCTCTTGGGTTTTGTACATCGGATCCTCAGTGGTCCTTCTTTAATTGACCCTCATTTTACTGAAGTACATCTTTAATAACACAAGAAGGTATGTGTATGAGGTAAATTCCTGGAGTCTTTACAGTTTGAACAAGTCTTTATTCACTTCTCACTTTCAATTGTTAATCCAGTTTCCAGAGGTTTTCTATTATTTTCCCTCTAATCCCTTAAGGAATTATTTTTTCTTCTAACCGCCAACTTTGATGAGTGGTCTGTTTGCAGTCTGAAAAAGGTTTGTTTGCAAGAAATCTGTTTTTCTTTTCCTCTTTAGAATCTTTTAGGAATCTTCTTTCTATCATTGGGAACATGAAATTTCAGAGTATGGGTCACTTATTTTTGTTCATCCTTATCAATAATTTATAGAATATTTATTCTGATGATGAATGCCTCCCTTCAGCCTTGGTAAATTATCTTCTAGTATTCTCAAACTCTCATTTTTTTTTCTTGAATTCCTGTTAGATGATATTTCTCAAGTAAAGAAAAAAAAAAAAGCCTTGCTTGGTGTATATGTATATATATTTTTAAGCCTTCAAATAATACCTCCCCTTTTATTTCCATTCCTCAGTCTTAAATTCTGTTAAAATTTTGGCCTTTGTAACACCTGCTATACGGGCTGGCTCCCTACCAGAATTCTAGGTGATATTTTCTTAATTCTGCATCACCAGAATTAGTTGAACTTTCTACTCCATTGATGGCTTTCATTCAATTTTCTTTATTGTAGGATTATATTTTTCTTTGTACATTTATTTATAATAATTTGAATTACTATCTCAGGAAAACTATAGTGTGAACACATGTGCTTAGCCTGCCATCTTGACCTGGGCTCAAGCTTAGATTAAAACACTGAATGTATGTGGCATGTGGATTAGGATAGAGGAAGAGCAGAGAATGGAGGCCTGTTAGAAGCCTAGTCCAGATAGATGATGGTATGTTGAATTAGGCTGGCTCCTGAAGAGATAAAGAAATGGGCATAGACTTAACAGAATCTTGGAAGTAAAATTAACTAATTTATTAAATTTACTAAAATTAACTAATTTACTAAATTGATAAATAATTAAATTAATTATTTATCAATTTAGTAAATAAAGTCACATTAGCATAGTTTGTGTTTTTCCTCATAGTTTTAGTAGTACTCTGTTAGCTTTTGTTTTTCATAATGAAAATGTTGTTCTAATATTTTAAATCACACTTCATAAAGCAGTAGCGATTTTTAAAAATTATTTAAAATCATCTATTATTATTTTCAAACTCTGTTATCGTTCTTAAAGAATGGTAATCATAAATGAACACAGTATTCCAGGTGCTGACAGACATTGTATTTGAAAATTATGAGAATGTCAGTCCCTGTAGCTGGAGCCAATTCCTGAGCCAGTCTTGGTTACGTCAAGGTAATATAAGAAGCCTTAGTCCCAGTGGGGCTAGAATACTCTTGATAGTTATTAAGATTCAAAGTTATATAGCTGTGATTCAGATTCTCTAAATCCTTACCTGTTAACTACCATTACTACAGATATGCTTTGGGAAAGATATCTGCTCGTAAGATAAGGTCAAAAGAAGATTTTATAACTAGCTTAAATTTGGCTTTAAAATCTTTGTTGGGACACCATTAGTCTTAGTGATTTGCAATGTATTACATCAAAAATTAATTTGGCACATGCTAAATCAAACCTGAAAACCTTCTCAAGTCAGAAACTCCTCCTGAACAGGAGGGTTGCTCAGATCATAGTGTGTCTTGAGATTTACAGATGACCATAATAGGGAGACAATCCAAAAAGGTAAATTTTGAAAGGGATAGACACAAAAATAGTCCTGATTATTATTAAAGAGAAATCTTTTCTTTTATTGCTTTAGCCCCTGCAATGTTATTGTATTTGATCCATCCGTATAAGAGTCCAAGTTTTCTGAAGATGGAGTAGAGACCAAGGATTCAAGTTCCTATTAAAGATAGGAGTACTAATAAAATTAATTAGAATTGACAGGAAGAAATTGAAGCCAGAGCTACAAGAGAAGTGATTTGTAAATCTAGCTGGGCATCAGGCACCATTAGGATTTTTAAACTTGAAGGTGGGTTTTGGGGGTGAGGTGATTCTCAAAACTTCCACGTTGAAAGCCCATAGATACTTGGAGGGAGGTTAAATTTCAAGTCCATGGTAAATGTAAAATGTTTCAGAATATGAGACTCAAATTGCTTTTGCTGTTGATTTTTTTTTTTTTTTGAGGTATAATTGACATATTAGTTTCAGGTGTACTTATTGAAAAACCTATCCTTTCCCTTTGTATATTCTTGGCTTCTTTGTTGTAAATTAACTGACCATATATGCACAATTTATTTCTGGGTTCTCTATTCTGTTTCTTTGATCTATTTGTTTTTAGCAAACAATACCATACTGTTTTGATTACTATAACTATGTAATATTGTTTGAAAGCAAGAAGTGTGATGCTTCCAGCTTTGTTCTTTTTTCTTAGGATTTCTCTGGCTATTGAGGGTGTTTGTGGTTCCACACAAATTTGAGACTGTTTGACTTCTGTGAAAAATGTCATTGGAATTTTGATATGGATTATGTTAAGTGTCTAGATTGCTTTGTGTAGTATAGAGAATTTAATAACTCAATAGCAAAAAATATTTTAAAATGGCAGAAGACATGAATAGGCATTTTTCTAAAGAAAACATACAAAAGGGCAACAGATTCATGAAAGGTGATTAATATCACTAATCATCAGGGAAATGCAAATCAAAACCACAGTGACATATCACCTCACACCTGTTTAAATGGCTATCATCAAAAGACAAATGATAACAAGTGTTGGCAAGGACTTGGAGAAAAGGGAACCCTCTTGCACTGTTGTTGGAAATATAAATTGGTTCAGCCACTAAGGAAAAAGATTAAAAATAGAGTTCCCTGGTGGTGCAGTAGTTAAGAATCCACCTGCCAATGTAGGGGACATGGGTTCGATCCCTGGTCCAGGAAGATCCCACATGCCGCGGAGCAACTAAGCCCATGCACCACAACTACTACTGAGCCTGTGCTCCAGAGCCCGTGAGCCACAACAACTGAAGCCAAAAAAATTAAAAATAGAACTATCATATGATCCAGCAACCTCACTTCTGGGTATTTCCAAAGGAAATGAAAACAGAATCTCAAAGAGATATCTGCACCCCCATCCTCACTGCAGCATTAGCCAAGATACGGAAACAATGTAAGTGCCCATCTATGAATGAATGGATTAAAAAGATATGGTACATTATATACAATGAAATATTATTCAGCAATGAGAAAAAAAAGGACATCCTGCCATTTGCACCAACGTGGATGGACTTTGAGGGCATTATGCTAAGAGAAATAAGTCAGACAGAGAAGAACAAATACTGTATGATATCACTTATATGTGGAATGTAAAAAGGCCAAACTCAGAAACAGTGACTAGGATGATGGTTACCAGGAGCTGAGAAGGTGGGGGAAAAGGCAAGATGCTGATCAAGGAGTAAACACTTTTAGTTATAAGATGAATACTTTCTGGGGATTTAATGTACAGTTGTCTTTCAGCATCTGTTGAGAATTGGTTCAGGGAGGGCACCCACCAGATATATAAGGGACTTGAGCATCTGTAGACTTTGGTATCTGGTGTTGGGGGCAGATGTGGTCCCTGAACCAATTCCCCTTGGGTACCGAGGAACAACAGTATTTGTTTCTGAGCCAAACACAAAATAGTAGATTAAACATTAGTTATTGATGCTTTGCTTTTGGAACAGACTATTGAAATGAGATGACTGTTTTGGGAGTAAAACATATCCAATAATCACCTGAAAACAATACTGACAGTGATAAAGTATTGTCCAGTTCTACTTTTTTCATTAAGATGATGATTTTTTTCCTCATTTAAATTCCTAAAAATATGTTTGGGAGACCAAACAAAGCAAATGTATTTATGGATGACTTCTCTAAAACACCTTTTGTGGAATCTGTTGACAAGAAAAACGGCTTAATAAAAAAAAAGAGAGAAAGAATAAGATTGAGGGAGAAAGATATTAATTAAAAAGAAATACCAAAACATTAATCAACTATTGAATCCAAAAATTTAATGGAATATTTCAGATTAGACTTTCTTTAAGCCACTATCAAACAAAAATTACCATATATAGCATTTTTGCCAGCATCAAATTGCCATAAATATTTTTTATGTGGTATTTATGGTATCAGTTTTTATTAATCATCATCTCACAACTCCTTTATATTCTCAGAGTGAAAGGTCTTTAAAAAGTGTCTCTTTCCCTGTTGAATTTTATTCTTATTCTTTTATTTTCCTATATTCTTTCTTAATATCAATGGAAATGATTCATTCATATGTAATTTTTAAAATTTGTTATCCTACCAGCCCATTATGTATGTATGTATTACTTTTTTATTTAAATAAAGAAGTTTAAAAAAAAGACCTGGCTCAACCATAGATACACAATATTCCTGTCAGAAGTACACACGTAGATTAGACCCCAAGGAGTTGTCTCATTAACAAATAATCCCTGCAATGTGTAGGGCTTCAGGAAAGACACATCTTTCAGTTCATAGATGAATGTTTATCCATGCAAAGGTATGCAAGGGCATCTTTCAAAGCAGTTTGGAACATTGGGAATAACATGGATTTGGAGTCTGAAGACCAATGTTATCTACTACTTATTGATCTTTACTAGATCTTGTTCAAATTAGTTAATCTGAGTCACTTTGTTTTTCAATTATAATGAAACTAATCTTTTTTGATGTTTTTTTTTTTTTTTTTTTTTCCCGAGGATAAAATGACACAAATTGGTAATGTGCTCTGATACCTGTAAAATACTCTTCACTTATCCATTCCTATTATTGTTGGTATGTCCAATTAATAAGCCACTGGCAAATCTAATTCTTTGTCATAACAGATCTGAGAAAGTTAACTGAACTCAATGCAAAAGCCTGTTTTACCCTCCCTTACCTAAAGTGTGGTTTCAGGGAAGGCTTTGGTGAAGAGGGAGATGAGTGAGAACTTTTCTCTTTGGAGCCTACACTTTGGATGAAATTTGTATGGAAATTAAGTCATTTGCAGTTCATCTTGATTTTTCTTGCTCTCCTCATACCTTCCTGACCTTCCTTTGCCCCTGAGCTTTTTCAGTGCTTAGTGATGATCACGTAGGTAGAAATCATATGGAAAGCATATCATGCGTGCAGTATGCACAGGGATGCAAGAATTTAATTTTCTTTCAGTGCAAAGCAGTCCTGCCTGTTTAAAACTAATTTCCCTTTACAGCAAAATCTACAAAAGTGTATTGGGAGAAAAAGTTTTCCACTTTAAATAAATTCTGCTGCTTGTGCTTTACGTGAGGAGATTTATGAAGTTCATTTAAAAAATTGGCTAAGTAAAAGGAGTTTTCAATCTGAAAAGAAGACAAACTAAGGGAGAAAAAAACATAAAAATATATGGAGATCTGACTCATCCTAGCCCATTAGCTCAGCACTGGTGCATGCATACATAATGTTAATGCAGGAGTACAGTTTTAAAACCTGTTTAGAGTGTAGACTGGGAGTTTAAAAAATAATCAAAGGAATCAGCTTTAGAGTACACATCAAAGAACACTCTTTGTGCAGATGAGAATAAAGAAAAACAGAGAAAAATAACTTGTATTTAGTCCTTGATTCTCAGGGCAAGTGTTTTAAGAAAACAGATGAAAGATTGAAGCCTGACTCACATACAAAAGAGAATTCCATACATTTACAGACTGAAAAAAACAAACATCTTCATTCTTCATGTAATTTCCAGCTAGCTATAATCTTCTAATAGCTGAATAAAAGCATTAATAATTGAAAGTTAATATACACAGCAATTTCTTAATTCTTATTTACATTTTTGTCATTTAGTTTTGTATTTGTAGTTACAGAGCTCTCACTCGGCCTCCTTCCAGCAAAGTAAAGATAAAACATTTTTATTAAAAAATTCTTCATTATTTTTTTCTCTTAGTTGCACAGTAGCAATAAGAAGGCAGATTCCTAATACAGAGAAAAAAGAATGATGTGCTATGAATGAATGCATCGGCCTAATATAATTAGCATAGTTTGCAGGTAATTTTTTTTTCCTTGAGAGGCAAAAGCATTCCATACCCTTGTCACATTTCTCAATTTATATAGAGGAAAATGAGTCATTAGGGATGGGTTATTGTCTGTGTATGAGACAGTCTACTCATCTTGTAGTTGTATGCATTTTCTGTTTTAGATTCTACACATTGCTCTAAGTTACCATGCATTGCCTAGGAAATTAAATGTCTTTGCACTGAGAAACAAATGCAAAGCAGCTCATTTTCTTTTGCTGAGAGGTAGAGCTAGAGCATAGGTATGAAGAGGATTATTCTTAATATAGATGGAAAACGTTTCCCCCAAAGCATTGAAAACCCCTTTTAGTCTAAAATAGTGGCTTTTAAAGAGAATCTTGCACAGTCATTAACACCAATTTATGTGGGAGGTAATTTGAAAAGACTTTTAGAAAGCCTGGGAAGCCAAGACTATAACACATCTGTTCATTAGCTCTCAGTCTAACTACTGTGCAGCCATTCACCCTCACCTTCCTGAATCAATGTTCCTATTAAATGGAGGATGTCCTTCTGTGGGCTCTGAGGAACTGAGCCTTGCCAAGACTTAGAGCACACATAAGGAAGCCTACTCTTAAGGTCATCTGTCTGATCTATCACCCATTAATACTGACTACATAAAGGTAGTCAGTATTAATGACTATAAAGACCAAATCAAATAATTAAAATTTTAAGTATAATTTGAATTTGTCAATGTCATAAGAACAGAAAATGATTAATCAGTTTGTGATTTATCCTGTGACCCTAATTTGACAAAGTCATTGATATAGCAGATCAAGCTTCTCTTTGGAAGGTTAAGAATAAGTGAGTACTGTAGTTTCTAATCTAGATGCAATTAGGTAACCCAGGAGACAGCAAACATAGGTCTTTGCTATAACAAACTAGCATTCTGCAAGCCCAAAGGTGGTTCTAGGCTATTATCTTTAAAAAAAATAATAATAATAATAAAAGAGCATATTTAGGTGGTGTGTGTTCACTAAAGCTGAGTGTTGTTAAACTGTCCAGTCCCTTAGAGACTTAATTCATGTTATGCATAAGATCAGGTTCTAAAATACTTGGCAGATAATGCTGCTGTGTCTGGCTGTGGTGGAGTGGTAAGGGATGGATATCTTACCTATGAAAGAGGGATTTGGAAATTATTAAATTGAAAGTAAAATTATTTAAATTGATTTTAGATTTACAAGGTGTAAACCTGAAGTCAATAAAGATAAAGATAAAGCAAAATTTGAAAAAAGTACCTAAAAGCTTGTCAATTCACCTTCAAAACAATTCCCAGATTTCAGAAGCTATTTACCCCAAACCATAAAGCAAGTAAGTGGTAGAATTAAGTTAAGGATTATTATAAAAATCACAAGGAATTTTACTGTGAATGTAGATGTTCAAGTTGCTTTGGATTGCAGAGGTACAGGCTGAAGAAGACCAGAGGCGTGGCTGCAATCCTAGACCCCTTTTATTTTTCACAGCTTGCATAATAGATGTCAATAGATTGTTCTTCATTTACAGAAGCTCTGTACCAAACAGGAACTCAATAATCTTATTTTGAATTTTTTCTAATGTGACATAAATGGATATCAAAGAAAAAGGAAATTAGACAGAGGCATTAAAATGATTTAGACCTTCACAGTCAATAAAGTTTTGTGGGAGAATAATTGTTTTGCATGTTTTTATATGATTAGCTGAATTCATTTATTATGAGCTGAGATGGAGGAAAAGGAAAACCACCCACGTCTAAGTTGTGTTCATTTTTCTAACAAAAGAAAAATATTTATAATTTGTGGCAGGACAGAATGCCGATAAATAGATATGGGGAATTATCAGATCTCCCTACACCAAATACATTTGCCACTCTTCTAATAAGGTATAAAGCTAAATAAATACGTAGAGATTCATGTCAGATATAAGAAATGTGAAATCCCCTCACCTTCAGTGAGATAGCCCAGATTACATGGAAAGATTCTTTTGACTAAACTAGATGCAAGAGGAAGGCCAACACAAATGCTTTTATGCCAGAACTTGTTTATTAATATTTATTACAAGAGATTGGTTTACGTGATTTTGGGAGCTAACCAGGCAAGTCTGAATTCTGTAGGGTAGACTGTCTGCAGTTTGCAGGTGAAATTTATTCTTCAAGGAAACTTCAGTTCTGCTTTTAAAATCCTTAACTGATTGGATCAGACCCACCTAAATTATTCAGGATAATCTCCTTTACTTAAAGTCAACTGATTATAGATTTTAATCACATCTACAAAATAATCTTTACAACACATCTAGATTAGTGTTTGATTGAATTACTGAAAACTATAGCCTAGCCAAGTTGTTGGCACATAGAACTGACCATCACAACATATATTTGAATAAAGGACAATGATTGCAGGATCTTTTCAACAGATGCAGAAAAAACATTTGAGAAAATCCAACATTTTTTATGATAAACACACACAGACAGATGGACACACACACATACACACACAAACACACTCAGTAAACTTGAAATAGATGTCCTGTTCTGATAAAGTGTATCTAAAAAACAAAAACAAACCTCAGAGCTAACATGATACTAATGGTGAAAGATGGAAAGATTACCTAATAAGATCAGGAATAAGAAAAGGATGTCAACTCTCATCACCTCTGTTCAATATTGTATGGAGAACCTACTCATATCAATTAGACAAGAAAAATAAAATAATTCAGACTGGAAAGGAAGAAGTAAAAATATCTGTATTCTCAGATGTTATAATCTTATATGCTGAAAATCCCAAGGAAACCACATGTACACAAAGACTGTTTTATCTGTAAGTTTAGTAAGGTTGAAACATATAAGTTCAATACTCAAAAATCAATTATATTTGTATACACTTGCAATGAATAATCTGAAAATGAAATATGAAAAAAATTCCATTTACAATAGCCTCACAAAGAATAAAATGCTTAGAAATAAATTTAACAAAAGAAGGGCAAATCTTCTGTACTGAAAACTATAATTTGTCATTGAAAAAATTAAAGAAGACCTAAGTAAATGAAAAAAATCCCATATTTATGAGTGGGAAGACTTAATGTTAAGATGGTAAGACACCCAAATTAATCTACAAATGCAATGCCTTTCCTATCAAAATTCCAGCTGCCCATTGGCAGAGATTAACAAACTGACCCCAAAATTCATCTTGAAATTCAAGAGCTCCAAAAGAGCCAAAATAGTATTATAGGTTTTAGTCAAATTTGTTCAGTGTTTATTGTTCAGTGTTCAATGAGGAGTTACAATTCCTGATTTCAAAACTTACTACCAAGCTCCAGTAATCATACAGTATAGTACTGGTGTAAGGACAGATGTATAGGTGAATGAAATAGAATTGAGAGTAGAGAAATATACACATATATTTACAGTTAGCTGATTTTCAACAAGGATATCAAGGCAATTCAATGGTTAATAAATAATTTAACAAATGGCTCTGGAAAAACTGCATATCCACATATGAAAGAATGAAATTGAACCTCATCCTCACACCATACACAGAACTAACTCAAAATGGATCCTTAACCTAAATGTAAGAGCTAAAACTATGAAACTCACAGAAGAAAACATAGGCATAAATAGTCACTTTTGTTATCCTGAGTTAGACAATAGATTATCAGATATGAAAACAACTTCAAAAAAAAATCCAACTTATCAAACTAAAAACATTTATGCTGCAAATGTTACTATCAAGAAGTAAAAAGACAACCCATGGAATGGGAAAAACTATATTTTCAAATTGTATATTTAAAAAGGCACTAATATCCAGAAAACATAAAGACTTATTACAATTTAATAACAAAAAGACAAATGATCTAATTGAAAATGGACAAAGTTTCCAAAGATGATATCCAAATAGCCGGTAAGTACATGAAAAGATGCTCTACTTCACCCAGTCATTAGGAAAATGCAAAAAAAAAAAAAAAAAAAAAAAAAAAAGAGAGAGAGAGAGAGAAAGAGAGATACCACTTCACATCCAGTAGAATGGCTGTAACAAAAAGACAGACAAGAACAAGTCTGACGAGGTTGTAGAGAAATTGGAACACTCATATATTATTGGCAGGAATGTGAAATGGTGCAGGCATTTTGGAGAATAATTTGATATTTCCTTAAAATATGAAACACAGAGTCACCAAATGTTGCAGCACTCCCTTCTGGAGAAATACCCAAGTGAAATCAAAATATACATCAATAAAATTTTTGTAAATAAATTTTATAGCAGCATTATTCATATAGCAAAAAAGGAAAATACCAAAATATCCCTCAGATCATGAGGATAAGTAAAATTAGTATATTCATACAATTGTATATCATTCAGCTATATAAAGAAAGGAACAAAATGCTGACACAATCTACAACATGGGTGAACCTTAAAAATATTATGCCGAGGGGCTTCCCTGGTGGCGCAGTGGCTGAGAATCTGCCTGCCAATGCAGGGGACACGGGTTCGAGCCCTGGTCTGGGAAGATCCCACATGCCACGGAGCAACTGGGCCCGTGAGCCACAACTACTGAGCCTGCGTCTCTGGAGCCTGTGCCCCGCAACGGGAGGGGCCGCGATAGTGAAAGGCCCGCGCACCGCGATGAAGAGCGGCCCCCGCACCGTGATGAAGAGTGGCCCCCACTTGCCGCAACTAGAGAAAGCCCTCACACGAAAACTAAGAGACCCAACACAGTCATAAATAAATAAATAAATAAAATAAATAAAGTATTAAAAACTATTACATCAGGGTTCAATTTAAAAAAAAAAAAATATTATGCCGAGTGAAAGAATCCAGACACCAAAGATGACATATTGTATGAATTACATTTATATGAAACATAATGAAAATACAAATCTTTAGAGACATAAAGTAGATTCGTGGTTTTCTAGGGCTGGGGGTAGAGTCTGGATAGGAATGAGGAGTGACTTCTACAGGGTAAGGGCTTCTTCTGGGTTTATGAACATGTTCTGAAATTAGATTGTGGAGATGGTTGCACAACTTTGTGAACATAGAAGAAGGAACTGAATTGTACACTTCAAATGGGTGAACGTAAGGTATATCTCACTAAATCAATTAAAAATTTTTAAGGCTTTGGTAACATAAGGATAAAATATAAAGGCATGAAGACTCCATGTATTATCTATATGGGTTTTAAAAATTACTTTGGACTATAAATTTAAATCTAAAAAGATGTAATTTAATAATGTAAAAGGTTAACCCAGTACTAAATATAAAATACCAACAGTATTACAGAATACTTGAGAAACAGGAATTCATTTAATCCCAATATGTATCAATAGTTTGATATGGTTGTCAAAATAGAAGAGAGGTATGTGTTATGATATGTTAATAAAAATATTGTGTCTAGAACAAGGAGGTGATACTTTATACTGTACAACAGGTCAAATCAGTTCTTGGTCCCAAAATTTAAGAGAGCATTGAAAAAAATGTGTTGTGTCTAATGAAGAAAACCTGGGTTATTTTAAGTGAACAAACTATGTAATATAAAAATTAGTTGATGGAACTGATAGGTTTAACCTAAGAGAGGTCTGCACAGTTAATTCTTTTAAAATATTTGACATAAATTACTTTACTCTAATGTAAAGTATTACCTCTTGCTCAAGAAAGCACAATTTAAAACAATGACATTCTTTTACATGTAGCTGTCCAGTTTTCCCAGCACTTCTTATTGAAGAGCTTATCTTTGCTCCACTGTATATCCTTGCCTTCTTTGTCACAGATTAGTTGACTATAGGTGCATGGGTTTATCTCTGGGTTTTCTATCCCATTCCATTGATCTATATTTCTGTTTTTGTGCCAGTACCATATTGTCTGGATTACTGTAGTTTTGTAGTATAGTCTGAAGTCATGGAGCCTGATTCTTTCAGCTCCGTTTTTTTTTTTTTTTTTTTTTTTTTTCCTCAAGATTGCTTTCACTATTTGAGGTCTTTTGTGTTTCCATAGAAATTGTACAATTTTTTGTTCTAGTTTTGTGAAAAATGCCATTGCTATTTGATAGAGATTGCACTGAATCTGTAGATTGCTTTGGGAAGTATAGTCATTTTCACAATATTGATTCTTCCAATCTAAGAACATGGTATGTCTCTCCATCTGTTTGTGTCATCTTTGATTTCTTTCATCACTATCTTATAGTTTTCTGCATACAGTTTTTTGCCTCCTTAGGCAGGTTTATTCCTAGGTATTTTATTATTTTTGTTGCAGTGGTAAATAAGATTGTTTCCTTAATTTCTCTTTCTGATCTTTTCTTGTTAGTGTATAGGAATGCAAGAGATTGGTGTACATTAAATTTGTATCCTCCGACTTTACTGAATTCACTGAATATCTCTAGTACTTCCTAACACCATACACAAAAATAAACTCAAAATGGATTAAAGACCTACACATAAGGCCAGACACTATAAAACTCTTAGAGGAGAACATAGGCAGAACACTCTTTGACATAAATTGCAGCAAGACCTTTTTTGACCCACCTCCTTAGAGTAATGAGAATAAAAACAAAATAAACAAATGGGACCTAATTAAACTTAAAAGCTTTTGCACAGCAAAGGAAACCATAAACAAGATGAAAAGAACCCTCAGAATGGGAGAAAATATTTGCAAACAAAGCAACTGACAAAGGATTAATCTCCAAAATATACAAACAACTCATGCAGCTCAAGATCAAAAAAACAAACAACACAATAAAAAAATGGGCAGAAGACCTAAATAGACATTTCTCCAAAGGAGACATACAGAGGGCTACGAACACATGGAAAAAGCTCAACATCACTAATTATTAGAGAAATGAAAATCAAAACTACAATGAGATACCACCTCACACCAGTCAGAATGGCCATCATCACATAATCTACAAACAATAAATACTGGAAAGAGTTTGGAGAAAAAGGAATCCTCTTACACTGTTGGTGGGAAGTAAATTGATACAACCACTATGGAGAACAGTATGGAAGTTCCTTAGAAAACTAAAACTAGAACTACCATGTGACCCAGCAATCCCATTACCGGGCATATACCCAGAGAAAACCATAATTCAAAAAGACACATGCACCCCAATATTCATTGCAGAACTATTTACAAGAGCCAGGACATGGAAACAACTTAAATATCCATCAACATAGAGATGGATAAAGAAGATGTGGTACATATATACAACGGCATATTACTCAGCCATAAAAAAATAACTAAATTGGGTCATTTGTAGAGACATGGATGGACCTAGAGACTGCCATACAGACTGAAGTAAGTCACAAAGAGAAAAATGAATATTGTATATTAACACATATATGTGGAATCTGAAAAAAATTGGTATAGATGATCTTATTTACAAAGCAGAAATAGAGACACAGATGTAGACAACAAATGTGTGGATACCAAGGGGGAAAGGGGGGTAGGATGAATTGGGAGATTGGGATTGACATACATACACTACTGAGACTATGTATAAAATAGATAACTAATGAGAACCTACTGTATAGCACAGGGAACTCTACTCAATGCTCTGTGGTGACCTAAATGAGAAAGAAATCCAAAAATGGGGGTGGGGTATATGTATATGTATAGCTGATTCACCTTGCTGTACAGTAGAAACTAACACAACATTGTAAAGTAACTGTACTCCAATACAAATTTTTTTTTTTTCAAATTTTAAAAAAAAAATAACAAAATTCACATGTAAGCAGATTTCAATTTTAGCAATAGAGTATCTTTTACTATTATAATGAAATGAGCTGCTTTCCATCACTGGTGTTGTTCAAATAAATGTACCATAATCAGTTGGGGATTTTGTTCTTAGAAATTACAAAACCTAATGGAATTAGGAATTTCAGACTTCAAAATCAATAGTACAGTAACAAGAGTGTAGATTTTGGAGCCTAAAAGTTTGGGTTTTAAATTCTCTGCCAATTCTTAGCAGTGTGGTCTTGAAAAGTTGCTGAATTTCTGAGTCTAATCTTCTCATCTGTATGATAAGATTTAACAGATCCTCATCTATTAGGTTTTTATCAGATTCTGAAAATGTTTTTTGATCGAATGAAAGTCATTAAAAGGCATTTAAAAGAATTATGTAAGTCTGGTTTCGGATCTGGCATTTAAGAAGCTTGAAGTCACCACTGTTTACTAACAACAAGTAAAAAGTTAAACAAACTGAAAAATCAACAGTTCTTAGATCTGTAAGTGAAGTGAGGTCACAGAGCAAACCACTCTAGCCCTAATTGGAGAGACTGACAGATGAATACAGAGAATCATAACTGGAGCAGAAAATCTTGAGCTAAAACCTCCAAGGAAACCAGTGCTCATGGAATAGGGAAACTGAACTGTAATCATTGAGTTGCTGGAGCCTCTGTGTGGACCACTCTGAGAATAAAACACTCCAGTGGATCCAGTCATTGGAGGTGGGGCACACTTTTATGAGTTTTACTTCTTGGAGTTCTAACAGTGGATATCAGAGGAAATATCCCCTCATTCTCTGGCAGGGGATAAAGGGAAAAGAACCATTTTGGAATATGTTAAAGCATTCTCTTCTTCTTAATAATGTCTACCCTTAGGAAAAACCAGTTAACCAGAGTCTAACCCACTTCAGTTTTATCAGAGCCTAACTCACCTATGAGAAGGGAAAGACCCAACCCCAGCTGCTCTAGCCTTCCATGTAGGAGAAGGGAAATAACCAACTCCAGCCCACCATAGCCATCTTGTCCTACCTAAGGAAGGGCGTGAAAAAATAAATTTAAAAAGCTGTATAGTGTATGCAGTTTATAATAAAGTATTTTTAAATTTTTTCACTTTAATACTTTTAAGCTTTAAATAAAATACAAGGAAAATTTATAAGATTTAAAAAAAAATGTATGTGTTCCAAACTAAAAGTTGGTTGATTAATTTAAAAAGTCACTTAAAATAAAGTAAGATTCATATTTATGAATTAAGTTAATCAATAGATATTGTATAAGGGAACTTATTTTGTCAAAAACAAAACTGAAAACCATGTATAACAACCATTGACCTGTAGGCATTAAGTTTTTTGGTACAACTACTTAAGATTAAGGAAGAATTTTGCAGATTGTGTGTATAAACCTAGTTGGCTGGGATGGGAGGGGGAGGGAGGTCCAAGAGGGAGAGGATATATGTATACATATAGCTGATTCACTTCATTGTACAGTAGAAACTAACACAACATTGTAAAGCAATTATACTCCAATAAAAAAGTAATAAGGAAAAATAATGATTACTGATAATATCGAGTTTGGAATTGTGTCATATTCTTTTTTAAAAATACGAATACTTATACTGATAAAAATTATTGTACCTGTTATATATCAATTTTTTTTAGCCAAAGTATTAAATTTATTACTATTTTAATCTAAAATGTCCAGGACCACTACTAAATCAGGTAACCATAATGCTGCAAAATAAAGTTTACCATATAAGTAATGCTAGGTTATATTTCTTAGTTTATCCAAAGAGATTTATATTTCACAATGACCAATAAAAACTAGCTTGACTTTACATTTATATATATATATGTGTGTGTGTGTGATTATAAATCATATATATATATGACTTGTTTCATTTGTTTTTATCATATTATGAAAGGAGGGTTATTTTTCTTCTTTAACTTGTAACATCATGTATCTTCATTTTCCAACCCATTTTCAGAACTCAGTATCCAAAATTTTGTATGTGCTAGCAACTGAGAGATGTCAGCTTTCTCTTAGCCCCTGAGTACCAATTTTTAGTAATTTTTTTTTTTTTAATAAATTTATTTATTTATTTTTGGCTGTGTTGGGTCTTCGTTTCTGTGCGAGGGCTTTCTCCAGTTGTGGCAAGCGGGGGCCACTCTTCATCGCGGTGCGCGGGCCTCTCACTGTCGCGGCCTCTCCCGCTGCGGAGCACAGGCTCCAGACGCACAGGCTCAGCAGTTGTGGCTCACGGGTCCAGCCGCTGCACGGCATGTGGGATCTTCCCGGCCCAGGGCACGAACCCGTGTCCCCTGCATTGGCAGACGGACTCCCAACCACTGCGCCACCAGGGAAGCCCCAGTAATGATATTTTTGAAAGCCTTTTCTTTTTCCAAAACGACATCATTGCAGTGGATATTTGAAAATTTTAGTGGAAATACCCAAATTTAATAGAGACCAGATTTTAAGTGTATCCATGACTCTATCAAGAGAAATTAGATGTTTTCAATCGGTTTTTTTAAAAATTTTATTTCATTTATTTATTTTTTATACAGCAGGTTCTTATTAGTTATCTATTTTATACATATTAGTGTATATATGTCAATCCCAATCTCCCAGTTCATCCCACCACCACCCCCCCACACACATTCTCCCCTTGGTGTCCATATGTTTATTCTCTACACCTGGGCCTCTATTTCTGTCTTAAAAACTGGTTCATCTGTACCATTTTCCTATTCCACATATATGCGTTAATATACGATATTTGTTTTTCTCTTTCTGACTTACTTCACTCTGTATGACAGTCTCTAGATCCATCCACGTCTCAACAAATGACCCAAGTTTGTTCCTTTTTATGGCTGAGTAACATTCCATTGTATACATGTACCACATCTTCTTTATCCATTCATCTGTCGATGGGCATTTAGGTTGCTTCCATGACCTGCCTATTGTAAATAGTGCTGCAGTGAACATTGGGGTGCATGTGCCTTTTTGAATTATAGTTTTCTCTGCATATATACCCAGGAGTGGGATTGTTAGGTCATATGGTAATTCTAATTTTTAGCTTTTAAAGAACATCCATACTGTTCTCCATAGTGGCTGTATCAATTTACATTCCCACCAACAGTGCAAGAGTTTTGCATTTTCTCCACACCATCTCCAGCATTTGTTGTTTGTAGATTTTCTGATGATGCCCACTGTAACTGGTGTGAGGTAGTACCTCATTGTAATTTTGATTTGCATTTCTCTAATAATTAGTGATGCTAAGCCGCTTTTCATTTGCGTCTTGGCCATCTGTATGTCTCCTTTGGAGAAATGTCTATCTAGGTCTTCTGTCCATTTTTTGATCAGGTTGTTTTGTTTTTAATATTGAGCTGCATGAGCTGTTTATATACTTTAGAGATTAATCCTTTGTCCGTTGATTCATTTGCAAATATATTCTCCCATTCTGAGGGTTGTCTTTTCATTTTGTTTATAGTTTCTTTTGCTGTACAAAAGCTTTTGAGTTTCATTAGGTCCCATTTGTTTATTTTAGATTTTATTTCCATTACTGTAGGAGGTGGGTCAAAAAAGATGTTGCTGTGATTTATGTCAAAGAGTGTTCTTCCTAGGTTTTCCTCTTAGAGTTTTATAGTGCCCTGTCTTACATTTAGGTCTTTAATCCATTTTGAGTTTATTTTTGTGTATGGTGTTAGGGAGTGTTCTAATTTCATTCTTTTACATGTAGCTGTCCAGTTTTCCCAGCACCACTTATTGAAGAGGCTGTCTTTTCTCCATTGTATATCCTTGCCTCTTTTGTCATATGTTATTTGACTATAGGTGCATCGGTTTATCTCTGGGCTTTCTATCCTGTTCCATTGATCTATATTTCTGTTTTTGTGCCAGTACCATATTGTCTTGATAACTGTAGCTTTATAATATAGTCTGAAGTCCAGAAGCCTGATTCCTCCACCTCCATTTTTGTTTTTGTTTTTTTCTCAAGATTGCTTTGGCTATTCGAGGTCTTTTGTGCCTCCATACAAATTTTAATATTTTTTGTTCTAGTTCTGTAAAAAGTGCAATTGGTAATTTGATAGGGATTGCATTGAATCTGTGTGATAGTTTTGGGTAGTATAGTTTTTTTTCACAATATTGATTCTTCCAATCCAAGAACATGGCATAACTCTCCATCTGCTTGTGTCATCTTTGATTTCTTTCATCAGTGTCTTATAGTTTTCTGAGCACAAAGTCTTTTACCTCCTTAGTTAGGTTTATTCCTAGTTATTTTGTTATTTTTGTTGCAATGGTAAATGGGATTGTTTCCTTAACTTCTCTTTCTGATCTTTCATTGTTAGTGTATAGGAATGCAAGAGATTTGTGTGCATTAATTTTGTATCTTGCTACTTTACCTAATTCAGTGAGTAGCTCTAGTAATTTTCTGGTGGTGTCTTTAGGATTCTCTATGTATACTATCATGTCATCTGCAAACAGTGACAGTTTTACTTCTTGTTTTCCAATTTGTGTTCCTTATATTTCTTTTTCTTTTCTGATTGCCATGGCTAGGACTTCCAAAACTATGTAGAATAGTATTGGTGAGTGTGGACATCCTTGTCTTGTTCCTGATCTTAGAAGAAATGCTTTCAGTTCTTCACCATTGAGAATGATGTTTGCTGTGGGTTTGTTGCATACGGCCTTTATTATGTTGAGGTAGGTTCCTGTTACGCCCACTTTCTGGACAGTTTTTATCATAAACAGGTGTTGAATTTTGTCAAAAGCTTTTTCTGCATCTATTGAGCTGATCGTATGGTTTTTATTCTTCAGTTTGTTAATATGGTGTATCACATTGATTGATTTGCGTATATTGAAGAATCCTCGCATCCCTAGGATAAATCCCACTTGATCATGGTATATGGTCCTTTTAATGTGTTGTTGGATTCTGTTTGCTAGTATTTTGTTGAGGATTTTTGCATCTATATTCATCAGTGTTATTGTTCTGTTATTTTCTTTTTTTCTAGTATCTCTGTCTGGTTTTGGTATCAAGGTGATGGTGGCCTCATAGAATGAGATTGGGAGTGTTCCTTCCTCTGCAAATTTTTGGATGACTTTGAGAGGGGTGGGTGTTAGCTCTTCTCTAAATGTTTGAAAGAATTCACCTGTGAAGCCATCTGGTCCTGGACTTTTGTTTGTTGGAAGATATTTAATCACAGTTTCAATTTCATTATTTTTGATTGGTCTGTTCATATTTTCTATTTTTCCTTGGTTCAGTATTGGAAGGTTATACCTTTCTAAGAATTTGTCCATTTCTTCCAGGTTGTCCATTTTATTGGCATAGAGTTGTTTGTAGTAGTCTTTTAAGATGCTTTGTATTCAGTGGTGTCCATTGTAACTTCTCCATTTTCATTTTTAAATTTATTGATTTGAGTCCTTTACCTTTGTTTCTTGTTGAGTCTGGCTAATGGTTTATCAATTTTGTTTATCTTCTCAAAGAACCAGCTTTTAGTTTTATTGATCTTTGTTATTGTTTTCTTTGTTTCTATTTCATTCATTTGTGCTGTGATCTTTGTGATTTCTTTCCTTCTACTAACTTTGGGTTTTGTTTGTTCCTCTTTCTCTAGCTGTTTTAAGTGTAGGGTTAGATTGTTTATTGAGACTTTTCTTGTTTCTTAAGGTAGGATTGTATTGCTATAAACTTCCCTCTTACAGCTGCTTTTGCTGAATCCCATAGATTTTGGATCATCATATTTTCGTTGTCATTTGCCTCTAGATATTTTTTTCATTTCCTTTTTGATTTCTTCAGTGATCTCTTGGTTATTTAGTAATGTATTGTTTAGCCTCCATGTGTTTGTGTTTTTATGGTTTTTTCCCCTGTAATTGATTTCTAATCTCATAGCATTGTGGTCGAAAAAGATGCTTGATATAATTTCAATTCTTAAATTTACCCAGGCTTGATTTCTTATCCAAGATGTGATCTATCCTGGAGAATGTTCCATGTGCACTTGAGAAGAAAGTGTAATCTGCTACTTTCCATGGAATGTCCTATAAATATTAGTTAAATCTATCTGGTCTATTGTGTCATTTAAATCTTTTGTTTCCTTATTAAGTTTCTGTCTGGATGATCTGTCCATTGGTGTGAGGTGTTAAATTCCCCCACTATTATTTTGTTACTGTCAATTTCCTCTTTTATAACCATTAGCATTTGCCTTATGTATTGAGATACTCCTATGTTGGGTGCATATATATTTATAATTGTTATATCTTCTTCTTGGATTTATTCCTTGATCATTATGTAGTGTCCTTCTTTGTCTCTTGTAACATTCTTTATTCTATAGTCTATTTTATCTGATATGAGTATTGCTACTCCAGCTTTCTTTTAATTTCCTTTTGCATGGAATATCTTTTTGCATCCCCTCACTTTCACTCTGTATGTGTCCCTAGGTCTGAAGTGGGTCTCTTGTAGACAGCATTTATTTGGGTCTTATTTTTGTATCCATTCAGCAAGCCTGTGTCTTTTGGTTGGAGCATTTAATCCATTAATGTTTAAGGTAATTATCGATATGTATGTTCCTATGACCATTTTCTTAATTGTTTTGGGTTTGTTTTTGTAGGTCCTTTTCTTTTCTTGTGTTTCCCACTTAGAGAAGTTCCTTTAACATTTGTTGTAGTGCTGGTTTGGTGGTGCTGAATTCTCTTAGCTTTTGCTTGTCTGTAAAACTTTTGATTTCTCCATCGAATCTTAATGAGATCCTTGTCTGGTAATCTTGGTTGTAGCTTTTTCCCTTTCATCACTTTAAATATATCATGCCACTCCCTTCTGGCTTGTAGAGTTTCTGCTTAGAAATCATCTGTTAACCTTATGGGAGTTCCCTTGTATGTTATTTGTTATTTTTCCCTTGCTGCTTTCAATAATTTTTCTTTGTCTTTAATTTTTGTGAATTTGATTACCATGTGTCTCATCATGTTTCTCCTTGGGTTTATCCTGCCTGGGACTCTTTTTGCTTCCTCAATTTGGGTGGCTATTTCCTTTCCCATGTTATGGAAATTTTCGACTACAATCTCTTCAAATATTTTCTTGGGTCTTTTCTCTCTCTCTTCTCCTTCTGAGACCCCCTATAATGTGAATGTTGTTGCATTTAATGTTGTCCTAGAGGTCTTTTAGACTGTCTTCTTTTTTTTCATTCTTTTTTCTTTATTCTGTTCTGTGGTAGTGAATTCCACCAATCTGTGTTGCAGGTCACTAACTCGTTCTTCTGTCTCAGTTTTTCTGCTATTGATTACTTCTAGTGTATTTTTCATTTCATATATTGTATTGTTCATCTCTGGTTTTTTGTCCTTTAATTCTTCGAGGTCTTTGTTAAGCATTTGTTGCACCTTCTCGATCTTTGCCTCTATTATTTTTCCGAGGTCCTGGATTATCTTCACTGTCATTATTCTGAATTCTTTTTCTGGAAGGTTGCCTATCTCCACTTCATTTAGTTGCCTTTCTGGGGTTTTATCTTGTTCCTTCATCTGGTACATAGCCCTCTGCCTTTTCATTTTGTCTATCTTTCTGTGAATATGGTTTTTGTTCCATAAGCTTCAGAATTGTAGTTCATCTTGCTTCTGCTGTCTGCCCTCTGGTGGATGAGGCTATCTAAGAGGCTTATGCAAACTTCTTGATGGGAGGGACTGGTGATGGGTAGAGCTGAGTGTTGCTCTGTTGGGCAGAGCTCAGTACAACTTTAATCCATTTTTCTGCTGTTGAGTGGGACTAGGTTCCCTTCCTGTTGGTTTTTTGGCCTGAGGCGACCCAACACTGGAGACTACCCAACTCTTTTGTGGGGCTAGTGGCGGACTCTGGGAGGGCTCACGCCAAGGTGTACTTCCCAGAACTTCTGCTGCCAATGACCTTGTCCCTGCAGTGAGCCACAGCCACCCCCTGCCTCTGCAGGAGACCCTCCAACACTAGCAGGTAGGTCTGGTTCAGTCTCCTATGGGATCACTGCTCTTTCCCCTTGGTCCTGATGAGAACACTACTTTGTGTGTGCCCCCCAAAAGTGGAGTCTCTGTTTCCCCCAGTCCTGTCGAAGTCCTACAATAAAATCCCGCTAGCCTTCAAAGTCTGATTCTCTAGAAATTCCTCCTCCCATTGCTGGACCCCCAGGTTGGGAAACCTGACATGGTGCTCAGAACCTTCACTCCAGTGGGTTGACTTCTGTGGTATAACTGTTCTCCAGTTTGTGAGTCACCCACCCAGTGTTTATGGGATTTGATTTTATTGTGATTGCACCCTTCCTACCATCTCATTGTGGTTTCTCCTTTGTCTTTGGATGTGGGGTATCTTTTTTGGTGATTTCCAGTGTCTTGATGATTCTTCAACAGTTAGTTGTGATTCCTGTGCTCTTGCAAGAAGGAGTGAGTGCATGTCCTTATACTCTGCCATCTTGAACCAATCTTAAGAAAACTCGAAACTCCAGAACTCCACACTCTACTCAATCAATTAGTTTTTAATCAAATTTATTATTCTCTTTTAGGCAGACTTTACTCTTCCTCAAATTTTGTTGCTTCTAAAACTATAAAACTTTCTAGGATGGGTAATGTTTTGATCTAGAGATATGTATAGGTAAAAAGAACTTAGGTAATTTCATTGCAACAGATATTATATTTAAAAGAAGACTATAGACATTTTAACAGTCCAATTGGTCTTACCCCTTATGGTTTATTTTGGAGTATAAAGAATCTTCTTATTTAAAATTTTTCATATAAAAATATGTATTTCTCTTGATGAATGACTAAGAGAGACAACAAATCTATCACAAAAATTCTGACTTCAGGCCCGCGCACCGCGATGAAGAGCGGTCCCCGCACCGCGATGAAGAGTGGCCCCCACTTGCCGCAACTGGAGAAAGCCCTCGCACGAACCAAAGACCCAGCACAGCCAAAAATAAATAAATAAAAAAAAAAAAAAAAAAAAAAATTCTGACTTCAAAACAGTTTATTATTTAAAATCTCTTTCTCCTTTTGTTAAACTTCACTTGGTGTTAGTTATTTACATTTTCTGATATTATTTTTTGTGAAAGTAATGAAACTACTTCTTAACTAAGTTTTGAATTAATTAGAAGTAGATAATAAATTGTTTGAAAATGCATATAAATACGTTTTATATTCTTTCAAACTAATCAAGTAGTACAATCATCTGTACATAGCCGTTTTTGAACAGTGATTTGCAATTTGACTTGAGTGACAGATAGATACCCTGACTTGGGTAATGAAACAGTTTTCAATTATTTGGAAGGAGAAAATTTTAAATGGTCTTAAGCCTCTTTCTCCTGTGTTTCATCAGTATTCACCATATGAATAGGAATCTACATCAAGTTGACATGCTGACTAGAGGATCCCAGAAGCATATTTTAGGAATAGTTGTTATTGGTATCAAGATCTGTTGATGCATGTTAAAATGTGTTTAAAACATTTCTATAAACTGATGTTGTCAGTAAACCATATGTTTCCCTTTGTCACGTCTATTATATAATAATAGAGAACATTCACAGGGTACTTACTATGTATTAGGCACTACTCTATGACCTTTTGATGAACTAATTCATTTCTCAAAATGACCCATGAGACAGAGTCTATCATTAACCTTTTATTATTATTTTATTGATAAAGAAACAGACAAAGTTAAGTAACTGTCAAAGTCACACATCTAATTAAATAGTGAAGCTGATGTTTAACTACAGGCAATCTTGTTCCAGAGCTCAGATTGGCAAAATATAAAAATACATAATCATTCCCTTATATATTTACAGATATTATCCACCAGTAGTACCATTAGACCTTGCAAAATGTTCATGTAGAAATATTCAGGAAAACATACACATAAATGCCAGACTGGGGTTGACACTGACATTATCTATTCACAGCAACTTTGTAAGAGCACATGCTTAGTTAACAGACAGTTGTGGTAGTCCTGTAAGTTTAGTCACTCAATTAAATCTAATGATTTTTAAAATTGATTACATAATTACTTTTTCATTCAAGCTTCACTTTCACTATTCAGCTGTCAATAGAGTTGGAGTTGGAGTGAAGTTTCTGTGTAGTTCAAATCATTGAAACCATTTAGAGCAGGTAAGAGGTTTTATTAGAATATCTGAACTAAATTTAATAAGATGTAACTTTTATTTGTTAATGTTTTCTTATTGCTAAGTGGAGTCATTTCTGTGATAAAACACTCATTAACTTTGTTAAAAATAAAAGTTGGAGTAGTCTTTCTGCAAGGGTTTGTAGTGGAAAATATGTATTGTTTTTATTTTTCAAAAAAGAATTTAAGGACCTGCTATATTCCAGGCATTTTTACCACTCTGGAGACACAGTAGTAAAGAAAACAAGCAAAATATTCTCACCTCAATTTTCCTGCTAATTGTTTATGGGCTTACAAAAACTTGTACAAGATGGAACAGAAATGTAAATCATTAGAGTGGCTTAGCAGGTACCATAAATAGGTAACAAGACAGGGTTAAAATACTGGGGAATGGTAGGACCTATCATAAGCTGAATCATTCATAGAGTGTTCTGCGTTTCATTTCTTTCAATCATTTTATCAGCCAATGAAATATGTTGCTTTTTAGAATAAGCCAGATTTCGTCTTTCTTAAGAACCTCAAGGGTTAAATGGTACTTTAAACCATTTATTCCTATCTTTGTTTCTATTTGAAGATACACTACAATATATGCTACAAAAAGTCAATCAAAATTTGTTTTGACCCCTCTAAGGTGAGAATCTCTACTTGTTGTGTTAGTGAATTCTTTGTGATTGGCTCTGATCCATCCCTTTGAGTTCACTTCTGTGTCTATAAGAAACATATGTCTGAAGCTAAATTGCATCAAAGTCACCCTGAAAGCAATCAGTTCCTAAGCATCTCCTAGTACTGTTTACGTATTTTTCCAAGGCTAACCAGAAGAATTGTAAATATCTAGATGGGTGGACAGGACTAACACTGATGAAAAGTATTAAGTAAATACTAGAGACTCTGTATAAATTATTATAATGTCAATAAATGTCAGAATAAGTAGATAACATCAATAAGATAATATCTATAAGATGTTATTTATCAGGAGATAACATTTATGGTATAAAGGTGAAGCAGAGATCTCACATATAAGTGTTATCACACAGTATTTGTCTTTCTCTGTCTGACTTATTTCACTTAGCATAATGCCCTCACATCTTCTTTAACCATTTAAACATAGACAGACGATGTTGTTTCCAAACCTTGGTTATTGTAAATAATGCTGCAATAAACATGGGGGGAGAGATGTCTCTCTGAGATCCTGATTTCATTTCCTTTGAATATATACCCCAAAGTGGAATTGCTGGATCATAACGTAGTTCTACTTTTAGTTATTTTGAGAAACTTCCATACTGTTTCCATAGTAGCTGTACCAATTTATATTTCCACCAGTGGTGCACAAGGGTAAACTTTTTTCCACATCCTCACCAACATCTCAATTATTCTTGTCTTTTTAAGAATAGCCATTCTAATAGGTGTGAGGTGATATCTCATGTGGCTTTGATTTGTATTTCCCTGATGTTGAGCATCTTTTCATGTACCTATTTACCATTTGTATCTCTTCTTTGGAAAAAAAAATATTTTATTTAGGTCCTCTGTTTACTTTTAAATCAAATTGTTTGAATTTTTGCTATTGAGTTTTGAAAGTTCCTTGTATATTTTGGGTATTAAACCCTTATCAGATACATGGTTTGCAATTTTTTCTCCCACTCTGTAGTTTGCCTTTTTATTTTGTTGTCTCTTTTGCTGCACAGAAGCTTTTAAATGTCATGTATTTCTGCTTGTTGGTTTTTACTTTTGTTGCTTGTGCTTTTTATGTCATATTCAAAACATCAATTTATATCTATAATAGTCTATTTTAAGTTGATAACAACTTGTTTGATATCATTCTAAAGGCATGCATTTTTATTCTCCTCTTTCACATATTATATTTTTAATGTTACATTTTACATCTTTTTTATCTTTTGTATACCTTAATTAATTATTGTATTTATAACTTTTACTATTTTTATCCTTTAACATTCATCCTAGCTTTATAAGTGATTAATCCACTAACTTTACTATATATTTACCTTTCCAATAAGATTTATTCTTTCATATGTTTTCATGTTACTAATAGCATCTTTTCAGCTTAAAGAGTCTCTAACATTTCTAGTAAGGGCAATTTAGCAATGATAAACTCCTTTAGCTTTGCTTCTCTGGAAAATTCCTTGTTTTTCTTTCAGTTCTGAATGATAATGTTGCTGGGTAGAATATTCTTGGTTGGAGGATTTTTTCCCCAGCACTTTGAATACATCATGCCACTCCCTTCTAGCCTGCAAAGTTTCTGCTGAAAAATCTGCTGATGGTCTTATGGGGGTTCCCTTGTATATAACAAATTGTTTTTCTAGTGCTGATTTTAGGATTCTCTCCTTATCTTTTAATTTTTGACATTTTAATTGTAATGTGTCTTATTATGGGTATCTTTGGGTTCATCTTGTTTGGGACCTCTGGGCTTCCTGGATCTGGTTGTCTATTTCCTTTCCCTGATCAGGGAAATGTTTGGCCATTATTTCTTCAAATAATTTTTCTACTATTTTCTCTCCCTCATCTCCTTCTGGGTCACCTATAATATGAATGCTGGTCCACCTGATGTTGTCCCACAAATCCTTTAAACTATGTTCACTCTTTATGATTTTTTTTTCCTTTTTATTGCTCTGATTGGATGAATTCCACTGCCTTATCTTTGATTTCACTGGTTCTTTCTTCTGCTTCACCTAGTCTGCTCTTGATTCCCTCTAGTGTATTTTTCAGTTCAGTTATTGTATTCTTCAGCTCTGTGATTTATAGTTAGTACTTTTTAATATTTTTTTTCTATCTTTTTGTTGAAATTTTCATTGTGATCATTCATTCTTCTCACAAGGTTAGTAAGCATCCTTATTACCATTATTGTAAAGTAAAGAATTTATCTGTTTCATTAAGAGTTTTTTTTTTGGGCTTCCCTGGTGGCGCAGTGGTTGAGAATCTGCCTGCTAATGCAGGGCACACGGGTTCGAGCCCTGGTCTGGGAAGATCCCACATGCCGCGGAGCAACTGGGCCCGTGAGCCACAATTGCTGAGCCTGCGCGTCTGGAGCCTGTGCTCCACAACAAGAGAGGCCGTGATAGTGAGAGGCCTGCGCACCGCGATGAAGAGTGGCCCCCACTTGCCACAACTGGAGAAAGCCCTCGCACAGAAACGAAGACCCAACACAGCCATAAATAAATAAATAAATTAAAAAAAAAAATTAAAAAAAAAAAAAGAGTTTTTTTTTTCCTGAGGTTTTATCTTGTTGCCTCCCACCCCTCCCCCCACCCCCACTTTGGAAGATATTCATTTCTTTATTTTGCTCAACTCTCTGTATTTGATTTCTATGCACTAGTTGAACCTCTCCCACTCTTGAAGGAGTGGCCTTGTGTAGGAGATGAATATTGCTAGTCAACCCCCACCCACCCCAGCTATTGGTTGTCTCTCAAACTTTGGGACTGTCCAAGAAGCCTATTATATTTTTAAAACTCCCAGTATTTGAGGGTGTGCTGCAATTTGTCATTGTCTCAAAGGGGAGGATCTCAATCAGCACCTAAATTCAGGCTAATTCAGGCAACAGGTTTTAAAATATGTAACTATATACAGTCCTATGGGACTGCAAACATAAGCCCTGCTGGTCACCATAGCCAGGTGATCTGGAGTTATCCCCTGGTGGCAGTCACAATATTTGGGACTCCAGACAAGTGTATAAAGCTCTTTTCTGAGAGATACTGGTAAGCTATAATGAGGCAAAGGGAGAGCACGAGGATGACATCCACCAGCCTACGTTCCCTGCAAGCATATCCATAAGCTCCTATTTGTGTGCCAGACCTGAAGCTTGCCCCTCAGACCAAAGAACCTGGACAAGCATATAGGCCTCATTCACAGAAAGACTGGGGGTGAATTTTAGTATGGTATCTGTGAAGTGTCCTGTGAGTGAAAGCTTGCCAAGAACTGTCTCTCTGATTGTTAAGCACAGGAACACAAGCCCTCCCAGGCCACCAGAGCCAGGCAATCAAGGGGCCTCCTCTTGGTGACACCTGTAAAAACCAGGGCACAAGATATAAAACTAAGGGCACCAGAAACATGAAAGACCTCCCCTCCAGGATATACAGGTGTTCTGGAATGCAGAAGAGGGAGAGTGTGAAGATAGCACCCACCCTCTGAGATCTCTGGAAAGAATTACATTCAGCCATAGATGTTTGTTTAATTAGAAGCCTGCTCCTCGGGCTGAAGCTATGATAATTAGCCAACAGGGCTCTGTCACAGAAAGACTGAGCTTCTGGGTCTATTGCCTCTTGTACACTAGGGTTAGGTAGCTGTTTAAGAACTCTTTGTATTACATGTTGGTTACTGTGTTGTGGGTCCCACCACTGTAAGCCCTGCTGGCCAGAGAGCCTAGCTATGTATAGGTACCCTCCGGTAACAGTCACAAAAATTGGGCAATATAAATTCCATATTAGGAGATAGTAGTGAGCTAGAGTGAGGCAAAAATGGTGTCCATCAACCTATGTTCCTTAAGAGTAGCTCTGTAGTTCCCTAGATATGTGCGAACCTGAGGCCTGCCCTTTAAGCCAAAGGTCCATTAGGCCTCTTTCACAGAAAAACTGAGGGTGCATTTTAACATTCTATTTGTGCAGTGCCATAGGCATGAAAGCCTGCCCAAAACTCTCTGATTGTCACAGTTCCATGGGACCCAGAAATGCAAACTCCCCTGGCATCCAGAGCCAGGTGACTAAGGGATGTCCCCTGGGTGGCAGCCACCAAAATCAGGGAACAAGGTGCTTGTCAAAGTTCCTTTCAAGGAGACACTTGTTCTCTGGAGCACAGCAGAGAGAGAGCATTAGGATGGCACACACTGGCTGTAGCAAAGCAGAGGGGAAGCATAAATATGGTGCCTACTGCAAAAAGAACCAAAAAATAGAAAAAAAATAGAAAAAAATAAAGAGAAACAGCAATTGCTAGCTAGATCAAGGCAGAAGAAGAGCACAAAGATGGTACCTGGCGACTAGAATAAGGCAGCAAAGGAGCATAAAAATTGAACCTGCAGGGGAAAAAAAATGGTGCCCACTGGCTACAGCAAGGCAGAAGGAGAGCATTAAGATGGGACCTGCAGTCTCCATCCTTGGAGAGGGACCCATCAATCTCATAGAAGTGTGTTATATGCAAGTCCCACAGGCCATGCTTTAATACAAGCAAATGAGCTTCTTTCACTTAAAGTCTGGGCACAGTTGGCTGTATGTGAGCTATACCCTGCATGGGTGAATCTAAGCTCATGAGCTTCTTTTAAGCTATCCAACAAATCTCTTCCAGTGGGAATCTTGGTCTGGCCAGGGAGGTCAAGGCACACTTCCCCTTTCAACTTCTTCTCACTCTCAATCTACCAAGTTTTTTTGATAGTTTTCTCCATTTCTTCTTGTCTGTTTTTCCATACTTTTTCATAAAGTGGCATTTAACATGCCATCTTCTTAGGGCATACATGGAGCAGAGGGAGAGAAACTGATTGAGACTTAAGAAACAAAGTTTTACAAAGCATATTATGCCTTTTACATCAACCTGCCATAATATGAATTGATAAAATAAGGCAAGAAATAAGCCTTGCCAAACTCCCAAACATTTCTGAATATATCACAATTTCAATAAATTTCCATCTTTTTTATTTCCTATAACAAGCTTTTAGCTCTACAAATGGATTATAAGTTTGGAGTGTTCATTGCAAATTCTTTGTGCTTATCTTATTTGTTTATACCTGCTTATTTTATGCCTTTTGGTATAAAACACATATTCTCAAGAGCAGAGATTTTATATATCATAAGTCTAAGGCCTCCAGCTCCTGAAACAGTGTTCAGGGACTATAGACATTCAGTTATTTATGGAAAGAATAATAAGTTAAGAATATTGTGGGAGATCTTCATCACATAGCAACCACTTTTCACATCAAGGTTTCTACAATAAGAAAAATAAAATGATTAATCTGGAAATTTTGTTCTCTTTCAAAATGTTCTGAATTAATCTGTCCTAAAGAGCTGAAAGCAGCCTGCTAATATCCAGAAGGAGCTTCTTTCAGAGCACTGAAAACCTGAATATGTTCAACATATTAATTGTAGAACACATTTGCATCAAGCCATCCCTAAAGTAGCCATTGCTTTGAGCCCCTTCCTTCATTTGCAAAGTTTATTTATTCATTTAGGTATTTCTTCTTTCTAAATTGTTTTAATATTACTGGTGAAGACCTGTATTACTTGGCATACAAATAACGGCTCAAAAGAAAATTAGCTTTTGTTATTATGAATGGAGATAATTTATCTAAGTGTTTATTTATATACTTATCCTAATACAGTGACTGATACATAGCACATAGCTGTCCTTCATAACTAGAATATGTATTTTAGAGTTTACATTGCACTTTCAAACCCACTGTTTCATTTGTTACTCACTACAGCTCACATATTAATCACCATTTTTGAAATTAAAAACAAACAAACAGTAACTTTACTATCACAGAATTCCTTCCGGCACAGATATTTTAATGTGAGAAGAATTGAAATGAGAAAAGGAGGAAGGCATAACCAGGCATACTGAAGAAAAGCTGTGGAGATGGAAAAGGAGAGTTGTTTAAAAAAAAAAAAAAAAATTCCTGTCTTCTCATCAGTCAAAAATGTGATAGTTTAGAAGACACTGAATCTCAACTTTGTGCAAATACATGTAGAACCCAAGCTGAAAATTATACTATGCTTAGCAAATATCAAATATAAAATGAAGACCTAATCAATCATAGACTAGCGGATTGGCAAAGGCTGGTAATGGACTGTTCTTACATGTTCAACCATACATTTACCCTTGACTAAGAAGTGCCATCAGTAGTTTAACATCAACTGAGAAAGCAAGGTATAATCACTTGTTGACAGTGTTTCAGAAATTACAAGCATTATAAAACAATTATTTTTGGACACACAATATACAAAGGTGTAATCTTGTGAATTCAATAACTAAAAGGAGTTGGAACCAAGATTTAAATGAGCAAAGTTATGTATTAAAGTTAAGCTGTTAAAATGAAAATTAGTATCTTATAACTTCAATACTAACTGTAGTTCCCATGGTAACCACAAAGAGAATAGTTATAGAAATACACAAAAGGAAACAAGAAGGAAATTAAAATGTTTCACAATAAAACATCAACAAAACATAAAAAGACACTAATGCAGGAAATGAGGGACAAAAACTATAAGGTATATAGAAAACAAATAGCAAGTGACAGAAGTTAAGTTCCTCCATATCAGTAATTACCTTAAATGTAAATGGATTAAACTCTTTCATCAAAAGACAGAGACTAGCAGAAAGGATAAGAATAATGATTGATCTATATGTTACCTGCAAAAGATTCACTTTAGAAGCAAAGACACGAAAACATTGAAAGTAAAAGGATGAAAAAAGATATTCCATGAAAACAGTATCCAAAAATGAGCAGGGGTGGCTTACTAATATCAGACAAAACATACCTTAAGTAAGAAAGTTTCATATGAGATAAAGAAGGATATATGTTAATAAAAGATTCAATACAGCAAGAAGATATAATTATTATAGACATTTATATAACTAATACCATACCATCAAAATATTTGAAGCAAAAAATGAAGAATAGAAGGGAGAGACAGATATTTCTACAATAATAGGGAATTCAACATCCCACTCTCAATAATGAATAAAACCACCAGACATAAGATAAATAAGGAAATAGAGAACTCAAACAATGCAATAAACCAACTAGATCTAACAGAGATACACAGAGCACTTTACCCAACAATAATAGTATAAACATCCTTCTCAAGTGCACATGGAACATTCTCCAAGATAAATCATATGTTAGACTGCAATTTAAGTCTCAATAGATGTAAAAAGACAGATGTCATACAAGGTATCTTCTCTGACCACAAAGGGATAAAGTTAGAAATCAATAACAGAAGGAAACTGGAAAATTAATAACTTTGTGGAAATTAAAGGGCACACTCTTAACGAACCAATGGATTGAAGAAGAAATCACAATGGAAATTAAAAAATACTTAGAGATGAATGAAAATGAAAGCATAACATATGAAAATTTACTGGGTGCAAAGAAAGCAGCACTAAGTGGAAATTTATAGCTATAATTGCTTACATTATAAAAGGGTAAGATCTCAAATCAACAACATAATTTTACAATTTGAGGAACTAGAAAAAGAACAAAGTAAACCTAAGCTGGCAGAAGGAAGAAAATAATAAAGATTAAAGTAGAAAGAAATGATATAGAAAATCGAAAAACAGTAGAGAAAATCAATGAAACCAAAAGTTGGTTCCTTACAAAGATCAACAAAATTGAGAAACCTTTAGCAAAATTGTCTTAGGAAAAAAAGACTTAAATTGCCAAATCAGAAATGAAAGTATAACTTTATTAGCAATTCTACAGAAATAAAAAAGGATTATAAGAGAGCACTATGAATAATTCTACAGTGATGAATTGGACAACCTATATAAAATTGACAAATTCCTAGAAGCACAAATGGCCATTCCTCATAATCCTAGAAAATGATAACATATTTCTAACATAAAGTGGGAATGTACACTGGTATGGTAATTATGGAAAACAGTATGGAGTTTCCTCAAACAATTAAAAATATAACTACTTTATAATGATGCAATTCTATTTCTGGATACTCATTATTGAGATTCATTATTTATTTGGATTAAGTGTAGTCCCTCCATGGTAAATGAGTCTTCAGTGTTGCCATGTTCTATGTATGGTACAAGACTTTCCTCCTTTTTCATTATTTTGGTGAAAATATAGCCTTTGTTCCTCTCTTATAATAAATTTCCAATTGATACCCATTCTTTGTGAGGAAGTGCTCCCTCCTGTCAAATATAAGTGGTAGAAAACCAGGAAATATAAAAATACTGCAGAAAGATAAAAGTACGGAAATATTTTTCAAATTCGAGCATGAAATCATTGACTAACACTGGGTTTCTTCTCTCCTAGATTATAACACACTCTGTCAGCTAAAGACTGATTTGTTGTTAAGTCAGAAATGCATGAATGAATAAAGTATGAACACAAAGATAGAACATTTTATTATGCAAGTATAAGTGGAAACCTCTGACTGCCAGAGTTGCATTATTCTCTGAGGCTCAATAAATGTAGAGAGGTGGAAAAAAGGAAAAGGACCAGAGGAAATGATTTATGATAAAATATTGGAAAATTATATATGGATGCTTTGGCCAAACTTGAAATTGTGTGGGAAGTGAGTAGAAATGGATCATATATTTTATTCTATCTAATGCCAACTTAAATGTTTGTATTGACATTACATGGGGAAATGAAAAGTTATGGGATCCAAAGCTACAATAAAGATGGTCACAGTACTGCTATATTTGAAAATGTGATGATAAGTGGCATTCTACCACTGATTTTAGATGTGCTTTGTCTTCTTAGCTAAGTTCTAAACTGTGAAACAAGTATGTGTTTTCTCTCACACATACTTGTTTTAAAGATTTAAAACTTCCTTTGTCTTTGACATCCTTTCCTTTGCCAATCTACATTGTTTATCACAATCCTTTTATACCTTGTTTCACATATATTCTCAAATTCCCATTTCAATTCTAGTTGTCATTTCACCTTATAGAGATTATTGTTGAAAGTGTTTTTTCTAATTAACTAATTTTGATTGGTGTGAAAATCTAAAAAAAAGTCAGCATGCATATTGTGAATTTTCTACTAAAGAACGTTTATTTTGTAGCTCCACTTAAAAAAAAATAGTAGTACATTCTATATTAATTTTTACAGCTGGAACAACTTCTTTTCGTTTAAAATGTTTCATGGATCATATATATTTTATGTTGACCTGCACAGTTTGGCCAGATAAAAGGTTTGGTATAGTTTAGCATTTAAGAGATAGGTGAGTGTTTTCATTTTGTGATTACTCAAATCTCTTAGGACCTGCATAATTTTCTATATATGTATCACACTTCCATAAAATATTTTTAAATCAATCCATAAAATGTTTAAATCAACAAATTGTTTGGAAATTATTAAAAGGACTTGACAAACTAAACAAAACAAACAAAAAAACTCTAGAAACAGAGTGCCTGGGTTTCAAATCCCAGCTGCAACTTTTTCTGGTTCTGTGTTGAGGCAAGTTAATTAAATTCTCAGGGCCTCCATTTCCTCATCTATATTATAAAGATAATTCTACCTATGAAATATTACTTACATACATCAAAGAATATCTGGTATGTAGAAATACTTAATAAAAATTTAGCTATTATTAAATGAGTTTCTGAAATTCAAAGTTGAAATAATAGTAATAGACCCCCAAGTTTTTAACTTTATCTGAAGAAGAAATAGGTCAATGGGAAATCACCCATTTCTAATGGATAGAAATGGGATTAAAGAAGATTGAGTCTAGTACAATTTAGATCAAGATGGTGGAGTAGGAAGATCCTGATCTCACCTCCTCCTGTGGACACACCAAAATTACAATTACATATAGAAAACTATCTCTGAGAATGACCTGAAGACTAGCAGAACAGATTTTCTGCAACTAAGAATTTGAAGAAAAGTCCACATTTTAATGGGTAGGGGCTTGTGCACAAACTAACTTGAATCCCAGTGCAGAGGCAGCAGCCTAAAAAGTGCCTGGACCATGCAAGAAGAAGATTTAGTAACTAATTTTGGGGCATGTTCCAGAGGGGTAGGGAGCTGGTAAAACTTGCTCTAGGGATGGAGGCATTGGCAAGCACCTTTTATTTCTTTTTGCTCTCCTTAGCTGACACAGTAGTGGTGGGCACCATTTCTGTCACTCTCCATCAACCTAAATAAAACCATGCACCTATCCCAGCATTCTCCTGAGGACCAATCCTGCCCAACCTGCTTACCCTAGCCAGTTCCTCAAACACAGCTCCTTCCTCACCCCACCCAGCAAACCACCCTGGCCAGAAAAGTGGCTCCCATCAAAGGGCTCCCATCATGACCCACCAGGTCGGCCACTGCAGCAGGCACCGTTACACTTCCAAAGTGGCTCCCAGACAGCTCTGCATATACATGCACTCCCAGCAGTTGTGGCCAGATTTAGCCAGCTGGACTGGGGGGCCAACCATTTCCACCAGCACGTCTGCAGCAATTATGGTTCAACAACAACAGCAAGGCACAGTCAGTCCACACAGGGGATACAGCTGGAGCACCTGGTTCTAGTGACCAGAACAACTAGATCTAACAGACATATACAGAACACTCTACCCAACCAAAAAAATGTGCATTCTTCTCAAGTGCACATTGGACATTTCCCAGGATAGACCACAAATTAGGTGTCAATAGATTTAAAAATATAGATACCATGTAAAACTCTAGAAGGGGTTTTAGGTCCTCAGAGGACAACCATTATTGAAATGTGAGTTTGTTTTTCTTTTTTCAGTTAAAAGTATATTTTCTAGAGAAAACACACATACACACTCAAATACAAAATGCACTCACATGCAAAAACACATGTCATTCCTAGGGGAAAAAAAAAATCCTGAATTCAGATTTAATTTTATTAAAGTCATTTTTTACTTGCAAGTTTATCAGATTTCAAAGGGTTAACTATCTATGAAATTTCAGGATGTAAGTATATGAAACTAAAATTTTAACTTGATGGAGAAGGCAGCGTAGGTATATAAATCTTTTCTTATAGGAATTGGGTAATAACACTGATTTTACTACAGTTCTATGCAAAGTAGAACAAAGTAAGAATTATAATAATAAAAACATTGTTGAGAAAGTGTTTACCATGTGCTGGACTCTAAGCACTTTTATGTAATCATCTCACCCTTTTAAGAAGTTGATAAAACAGATAATATTATTTTTTATAGATGAAAATTCTGAAGCACCAATTGGTTAAATAACTTTTCTTAAGGTCAAACAGCTAAAAAGTGTGGGAGTTAGAAGTTGACACATGCATTTTAACATTTTTAAATGTGAGGATTTAAAAAATTATGTTCTTGAAACAGTATATTACTTTCTTTAATTTAGGATTAGAATATACGGGTCTATATGATATTGATTACGTGATATTTGTTGAGACATAGTTTGTGCTCAACTATATACTCAATTTTTAGAAATATTTTGTATGCTCTTAAGATATCTATTGTATCATTGTATATTATATAACTTAATTCAAAATTTTATATTGATCAGTTGGAAAAAGCTATATATTTTGCTTAGTCTATATCTTTGCATATTTTATTTTTGAGTGATCAAGTATTATAAAGGTGTGCCAAAGTCTCCCACTAAGTTTTCAGATTTCTGAATTTCTCTTTGAATTTGTCAATTTTGCTTGATATGCTTTGCTATTAGGTACATAAAAGTTTAAGTCTTTCCTGGTGAAATATATCTTTAATTATTATGTATTAACCTTCTTTATTAAAAAAAAATTACGTTTTTCACTTGGTGTTTTTATGTTATGGAAATCTTAGGGGCTTATTGGGAATTTTTAAAATTCTATTTATTTATTTTACTGGATTACTAATTATTTGTATTCTTTCCCTCTTAAATGGTTAACCTTAAAATGTGGTATATATTTTCTATATTCTTCTTCCTCCAGAACAAGACAACATACATTATATACACCTACGTCGATATCTGCTTACATTAGATTCTCATAACACTTTAAATTTGATCATTCTCTGCTCTCTTCAGGATATTGGAATACCCCATTTTAACGATACCTTATGTTTTATCTTTCCAAACTAGATACCCCATTACCTTTTTCTATGGTTAATGTTACTATACATTTGTGCAACTGTTTACAGGTTCTTTTAACACTACACCTTCTGTTAGCTCCGACTTTACTTGGGGATAATTTCCTGTTTCTTAATGCACCTTCCTTAGAAGATCCTTTACGAGGGTTAAGAGAGGTAAGTTCCTATTTGGGAAAGTTTTCTTTTCACTGTGTTTCTTTGTATGGTCATTTAGCTATTTCTTTTTACTCTTTGTTGTGTTGAATTGTACCTCCTGTGTGTCAAGACTCTACATGTAGAAATCTTATGAGGCTACTATTAAGGAAGCATTCTTCCAGAGGCTCTTTGCTTTTTCCTCTTCAACATGTTTCCTAGCACCAACCACGCAGTATTCCTCTTATAATTTAATATCCCTGTTCTGGGTTTTCAAGATTATGCAGGTTAAGTTTAATACAAATTCAAATGCCTTGGGAAAATATTTTTTCCTTTGTATGGTTGAAAGGAAATTCATTGAATTTGTAGCCCCTCAAGGACACCAGCTCCATAGGAGGGTCTCCATGGAAACACCTAACTACCCAGGCTTGCCACCCAGTACTTTAAGTACAAGTCTAGCTTCTCCTTCCCTTTACCACTCTAATTTTCCCCCCTAGGGATTTCCTTTAGTTTCTGAAGTCTCAGTTCTGTATTTAAAGATTCTATTTCTGGTTGAATTTTGTATAGCATTCTTAATTGTTACTGAGGATGAGTATCATATCTGCTTTGCCATGCTGCTTTGATTGGAATGTAACAATCCATTTATTCTTTCAACAAGAATTTGACAACGTGATAGATCTGTCTATAATTAAACTATAAACAGAAAACAGAACTCACATCTCCAGAGGTTTAATATTTAGCATATCATGACCACATACCTCACATTTTAGAAATCTTCCTGATTTCAAATATTTCATCTCTTGCTCATTTTATATGTCCATACCCATATTTGCTTCAGCAAATATGATGACCTAACATGATTTTGAGAAATGCTCAACTAGGAAATATTTGATTGCTTTGCTCCTTCTCATTTTTCATTTCTTTTGATACTTTTAGGGGTCAAACATTATAACAACTTACTTCAACAAAAATTTATTGAAAACTTATTTTAGCCCTAATGCTAAGCCCTGCAGATGCAAAGGAGAAAGGGATAGCAAATCTTTCATTGAAAGTAAATTAATATTTAGAGCAGTAAGTAAGGAATTTTTAAAAAGTATTTATAAAGTGCTATGAGAATATGGAGAAGGACGTCCTTAACTGCAACTGCAAAGGCAAGAAAACCCATGTCGCTGTCTTAGCTGAATCTTGAACAAGACAATGTGATACCTTCATGATATCCTAAGCAATGGGGAAAGATATTAGGAGATGAAAGGGAATATTAGGCAAAGGTGAAATCTTTTTTTTTTTTTTTTTTGGACACATTCTTTTCTTTTTTTAAGCAGTTCTTTACTTATTTATTTGGCTGTGTTGGGTCTTTGTTGCTGCGTGTGGGCTTCCTCTAGTTGCAGCGAGGGAGGGCCACTCTTTGTTGTGGTGCACAGGCTTCTCATTGCGGTGGCTTCTCTTGTTGCAGAGCACGGGCTCTAGGTGTGCGGGCTTCAGTAGTTGTGGCTTGCGGGCTCTAGAGCACAGGCTCAGTAGTTGTGGCGCATGAGCTTAGTTGCTCCGTGTCATGTGGGATCCTCCTGGACCAGGGCTTGGACCCATGTCCCCTCTATTGGCAGGCGGATTCTTAACCACTGCGAGACCAGGGAAGTCCTGAAGGTGAAATCTTAAAGGATTTTATGCAGCTCTAAGACACTTAACTATACCTCATAGGCAATTAGGAGTAATTATTTGGATTCAAGCAGGGAAATACATAATCATATTTGCATTATAAAAAGCTTTTGAAAAATAGATTGAACAGTGATGAGATTGGTGTCAGACAGAACTTATAGTAGACTCTGTGATTTAGAGAAGGCCTGAAATTTTCAAGTTTTGAAAATATTTGCACGGTGAAATTCTAGAACCTAGAACAAGAGACAAGTGGAGATATTGTGACTTAAATTTTGAGTCTTTTAATCATTGTCATTATCACTAGCATTCTTAAAAATATTAAATATAACCAATTTTTGGCAGTGTCCCTCCCCATGAAAGGAAGCCTCCACATTCTGAAGAAAGTATTATTTCAGTGTTAAATAGATACTTTTCCATAGGTCTATCTAAATCAATCAATGTTTGGGGAACTTTATTTTTCTGTCTGACATTCTTCTACTGACCCTCTTTAGAGATTCTTTTATTGAGTCAAGCTATTATGCCCCCAAGACCTTTATCAATAATTAATAACCCTTAAAAGGATGCATTTACATATGAAAAATTCAACCTTGGATCTAACATTTTTCAAATACATTATTTATAAATGCCAAAAGTCTGGAATCTATCATGGATATGAGAATAAGGGAAGATCTGCCATAAAGGATATTGTTGGAAATGATAGCTTTGGGTGAAGTGTCGATGTGTTAGAGGTGAGATCAAGGGAGCTACTGGTTGCTTACAAGACCTGAGTAGGAGAAGAAAGTGAAAGTGTTGTGAAGTATCATTTTTAGACCTAGAAGAGAAAGGACCTTGCCCTGTGTTCATGCACTATAAGGTCCTGCTCTGGTCCTGTTCCTGCCATTCACTGTTATGTGGGACAAGTTGTCCAAAAGGCCAAGATAATTTGTTTTTGTTGTTTTTTTGTTATAAATTTATTTATTTACTTATGGCTGTGTTGGGTCTTCATTGCTGCATGCAGGCTTTCTCTAGTTGCGGCAAGTGGGGGGTTACTCTTCCTTGTGGTGAGTGGGCTGCTCATTGCGGTGGCTTCTCTTGTTGTGGAGCACAGGCTCTAGGCACGTGGGCTTCAGTAGTTGTGGCACACAGGCTTAGTAGTTGTGGCTCATGGGCTATAGAGCACAGGTTCAGTAGTTGTGACACACTGGCTTAGTTGCTCCGTGGCATGTGGGATATTCCTGGACCAGGGCTCGAACCCTTGTCCCCTGCACTGGCAGGTGGATTCTTAACCACTGTGCCACCAGGGAAGTCCCAAGAGAATGTTTTTATTCAGGGCTCACGTTTCCCTTTCTAGGTCATGTTTCAAGTACCTGAGACTTTAGATACCTGCCTAATGGCACCAGCACTGCTCTCTAAGTCTGTGTAGTTTTCTTCTCTATGTTTGTCCTTTTGAAAGGTGCCCAGGAGTTGTCCTTTGTGGAAGGTATGAACAGAGCTCAGAGGTACATACAAGAGTCTTGACACACATGCCCACATGGTCCATCATGGGATGGAAGAGATCTGGAGTGAAAAGAGAATGGAAGGTAGTGCCTCCACCACAGGCACGGAATTTGACCCTTGAGGTAATTTTGAAGTTACTTAAACAACATAGGAATAAAGAACATATCCAATTTAACAGTTCAATAGTTTGATTTATAACTTCAATATTTAGATATATGATACATGGGCTGCTTTTTATCTCTTACCCTGCATCCCAAACTGTTAGAGGAAGACCAATGGGAAAATACTAAAGAAACACTTTTCTTACTTCACAATTTGTTCTTGCACACTTTCATTACAATCACCAAGCCAGAGAGTAAAATTGGATTAATGAAATCAGAACAAACTTCTAGAATCAGAAAACTGGCACTGGAGGAGACAGACTTTTTGCCCTAAATCTTAATCATGAGATAACTGAATTTTATCCCAAACCACCCAGAAAGGTAGTGGCAAAGCCAAGATAAAAATGTAGACAGCTTTATATTTCTCTTTGACTTTCATCTTTTATTAATAAGGTATATATTTTATATCTCTCTTAGCAGCTTTCTTAGTACAAACAACTCCTTTTTATGTCTTATGAAAAGTTAAAAAAAATCAAAATCATGTAGACACATGTAAAGTCGACTCAATAGCTTTTAGTACAGTTGCATTTTTAACTTTGAAAACAATGCTTTCTATTGAATCAGTTTTTAAGGGCTGTTAAATGATATTACTCAGATATTACATTAATATTTATAGAAAACGTAATATAAAATTGAAATTATGATTTCTTTATTTATATGTTTACATAAATATTGGATATTCCAAGAAAACATGAAAATGTAAACAACTAAAACTTTATGTTCTATTTAGTGAATAGCACACATATTCCAAACACTGGAAAAAGCTAATATAGCTCAATTTAAAAATTTAATGAACAAATTAAATTTGTGCTAATATACTGGTTATACTGGTTTTAAAATTGTTTTAATAATGACATTGCTCCAAAATGAAAAATTTTTAGGAAACATAACTTAACAGTTCTAATATCTAGATGAAGTTGTTACTGTGACTAACTTATTATGCAATTCCACAGTGGATATCATATTACATGTATTAGAAATAAAGGACTAAAAATTACTGCACAGAAACCTATTGCTTATTTTCCATGCAAATATCATCCAACTATTTAGCTATATCTGATTACCCCATTCAATTAATTAAAACAATGTCCACTCAGATTCATTATTTATCAGACACCTATTTGAATTACAATGAACAAGGGAGCATTGACATTCATTTTCCAAAAAAAAAAAAAAAAAATCTGCTCAGTGAAGGGCAAGAGCTCATGGAAATAGAAAGTGTGCTTTAAAATGCATCATAGTAAAAATGAAGAAGAAACTATTTTCAGAAATTGTTACTCACATTAAGATACTAGCATGAAAATATGAAACTTTATTATATGCATGACTCCACCTATTTTCTTTCAGCACATATTATCCAAATTTTACAAAGGAGATCAACCTTCATCCTTGATATATTTTTATATGTGATCTCCTTTAATTCTTTGAAGAAGACAAATAGGCTAGAAAAGAAAAATAAAAAAGGTGTTCCCAGATTCAAGGAATTAAATAAGCTATTAACAGTAGGAATACTACTTTTATACATTTATTCTTCGACTGAGTTCATTTATTCCCCATTAACTACCACAGCTAATCAACATGACTAAAAATTGATTTTAGCCAATTGACTTTAATCAATAAAAGCTGAGATTTTCCCAGAAATATTGGTGTGTTCTTTATTAAATTCCCTGCACTTGTTTTTATTGGAGGGAGGAGGCAGCAGTTGGGCAAAAGCTTTGAAAATATTTTCGCCACCATGCATTTGGATGAAAAGCTATATAAATATAGATAGAAAAGATAAAAGTCAATCAATAACTCCGAACTCCAAATGTCAGTAGCTTTCTTAGCTTGACAAAGGCCTGCAGATCAAATCAATCTTTAAACTCTTGGTTTGTGAGCAAAGTAGGGGCATTTATAAATTCAAGTAACAGGTAGGGTAACAGTGGGGCTCTGGTTTGTCTATGCTAGGAGACTGACTGATTCCACTGACCAGGTGGTAGATATTGTGATCCTTTTCCTGCTGTGTTCAAAGGCAGAATCAACCTGTCACTACAAACATTAGCAATAGCTCTCAGCAATCATATAACAGAACATAGTTCATTTAATTTGCTTCTAGGTAAATAATTTTCTAGAGGTTAAGGTAAAAGTTAATCATATTATGTGTCTCCTGAAAAGTGACTCCACAACCATGGAATCTATCAGGAGTCATTTCTGTGACTCATATGTTTCAATGTGCAGCCCAAAGGAAATGGAGACTTGGAGAAAGTGTCAGTCTACAATGCAAAATATGCAAATGTCATCAAAATATTGAAATGCTCTGTCAGATTAAAGATGGCCACAAGATGTTTGACATTTCTCCTATTAAGAAGTGGATTCTCTTTTTCCTCTCCTTAAATGTGGGCTTCCATGTGACTGTTTGACCAATGGAGTGTGTTGGAAATGTAGCAATGCCAGGTCCAGGCCTAGCATGTAAGAATAATGGAAGCTCCATTGGTCTTTTAGAGTCCTGGGCTACCATAGGCAACGTTAAACTTTCTGGCAAGAACAAATGGAGGAGCCTTGTGATTTGATGGGGAAGAAGAGGGCTCCAGCCAAGTCCAGGCTTTTAATATCCCTGACAAGGCATATGAATGAAGGATGCATATATGAATGAAGCTACCTCAGACAATCCAGACAAGTGGATCTTGAAGGTGAATATCACTTAGTGAACAGAGTCAATATCACATGGAACAGGAAAATCACTCATAGATCTCACCTGCTTAAATTCCTGGCCCAAAACATTGTGAGATATTAAAATTGTTGTTTTCAGTCACTAAATTTTGGAGCAGTTTGTTACACAGCAATAGATAATGAGAAATTCTCATCTAGAATTCTTTTAAGGTAATAAATTGCCTTTATTGGAAAGAATATATGTGACAATACTATGACTAAAGACTATGTTTGTTTAAAGTCTGGAAACATTTGGAACAGGAGAAACATTCAAAAGTGAAATTAGGAAAAGACCTCAACATAAACAACGATAAAAAAATCTTATTGCTATATGTATTAACCATATCAATTGGAACTGACTGGCTAAAGAACACTGTCTCTATGTTATAATATTTTGTTTCTTCCAAATGACATATTACCTTTAATTATAGAATAATTATAATTCATAATGGAATTTGTTTTGTCCAACTGCTTGCCTTTCAGTACAGACCACATAAGACTTTCTAAAGGTCTGTCTCAGTTTGAATACTTTAAGAAAATAAAGGATAAGACATAAAGAACTTCTGTTATATTTTATCCTAATCTAATTCCTAATTAATGAAATTAATGATTCATCATTAGGAACCCATGGTAGAAGACACTAAAATTTAAGTAGGGAGAGAAAATGATTAAAATAGTCTTCATTTTCCATCAAAAACAAAAATCTACAGTCAATAAAATTTTTATAACTAAATGTTGCATACAATTTTTAAAGTTTAGAAATTTACAAAGTTCAATAGTTTCCTTAAAATATGATATTAAAAGTCCATTTAGAAATTGATAAAGATCAAAATACTGAATAGACAGAGAAAGTTTTCATGTACCATCAAATATTTTAACTGGCTGTGTCTTTATATAAGATATTCATTAGGTGACTATTTTTTATTACTACAAATGAACATAGTTACAATTAAACTGAGATAACCTTTCAATTTCGGGATGGCTTATTCAGACTATTTGCACTTATGACTGAAAGGATCACGTTTATTCATACACTAAATGAAGGATGCTCATATCTTTTTTCTGTCACTGTTTCATGGTTTTACCTTGGAAATTAATCATATCAAATTGACCCCTAAAGGAACACACCAATTGCAGAAGGAAAGTTTAATATCTCACGATCTTGGTGTAGTTAGGAGAAAACATAGACATGAAGTACTTGAAGGATTCTTACAGTAAATTCATTTTGAATCTTTACTCACCAAAATCGAAAAGTTTTGGCCAGGAGGTATACTGGAAGGGGGCAGAAGTGCACTCCAGCAAGGGCTAGGAGACCTGTTGCTGTGGTAGTGCTGGCCAAGTAGAATGGTCAGCGTGGGCAACAGCACAGTTACATGAATTGTACTCTGCACACAGCTGACAGAGTTGAAGGTGGGGGTGAAAAACTGTCTATGCCCTGCTTATCAGTCTGCACACAGAGGCACAGGTCTCATCAACCCAGAGAAAGATATGCCTTTTTCTTATAGGTCTACTCACGGAGTTATATTTTTCTAACTCTCACAAAGATGACCTTTTAATACCAATGGCCCTAGGTCTAACTTTCCCAATGACTGGGTCAAAAGAGACACAATAAAACACATCTGAATTTTTAGTCTGATCTAGACTGAAGCAGGGCTGGGGCACTTTGTAAGGAAAAGACACTTTAAGTCATTGGATTTAGAATTAATTCCTTGATGCTTTGTGTAAGATGAAGAAATTATTCTAGTTGACAGGTGGATATTCCTGGATAGTGTTAAGATAAATCCCTTAGTAGAAGGTGATAAGTAGGAGATATTTTGAGGCTAGGAACCAAAATTGCTAAGAGGTTTAGAACAAGATAGGGCACCATTCCCAGCAGGAACATAGTCCAGTCTAACTAATATATAATGGCTTGGTCCTCAATTTGTCAGAGACTGGGTGGGACTGAGTCAGCAAGTTGCTTGTCTTTAAATGAGATATTAAAAAGTGGATAAATATTAAAGCTAAAAGAAAAATTTTTGTGTTATGCTCCTTTAACTTACCCTCCAATGTTCCGTAAGGCCATGAGTTTACTCTCCTTAAATATTAGTACTACTAATAATTACTTATTAAAATATTAAAATATTAGCCAATATTGATTTATAATACTCTCCATGTCCCAAGTGCTATGTTAAGTGCATTATATCTTTCATCTCATTTTATCCTTATAATATCTCTGAGGTGTATAATATTATTCCTGTTATCTACTTTAGGAAACTGACTGAAGCTTAGAGAGGTTAAGTCACTGCAGGCAGATACACAGAAGTGTATGAGATGAAACCAAGACTAATTATTTAAAAATGTTAATTATTACATTAAGCTACCTCTTTTCTCTGTTGAAAAATATTTTGGTGAAAATATTACACACTAAGCATAAGAAAGTTTCTTCAATGATTCTGCATTGTACAAATTAGAAATGTTAGACAATGCTTTTGTCTACTTTGGGTTATCTTGGAAACAGTCAAGGATTCCACATGGCTTATCAGTGTGGGGGTCCCAGGAAACATGTGAAAGTGTCATAGAAAGAGACTGCAGGTAGTAAAGTGTTATCAAGCAAGTTACAATTGTGGATTCCTGGAGCTTAATTTCACTGGAGAACTCTGGAAACCACTGTAGGGGATATTATTCATGATGAGGGATAAGAAAGCTCAGTTAGGTATCCATCAATTCTCACTAGAAGCTGGTAGACAGAATTTCTAGAGGCTTTAATTCCCTGGCAAATCTAGCCTGTGGTGGGCAAGCACAGCAGGGTCAGGTAGCCAGAGGAAGGACTCAGTACTGCCTGCTGACATGTGAGTCACATACACTGAAATTAAACCAGATGAGGTGACATCATGGTACAACAATAACCACTACAATTGATATCCATCCCTCTTTCTTACCTCATACATGAAGATTTCCCTGATCAACCTCTGACAAACTAAAACCTTCCTTTCCTCTGAAGGTCTGTAGCATTTTATTTTTACCATTCTCATAAAATTTACTAATTATTTGCCATTATGAGCTGTTATAATTTTTGTGTAAGTTATAACTCATAAGAAAATGAAAATGAGTTGAAGGTAGGTACCACTCTTAGAAGTCATACATATGTCACAGATCTGGCTTTGTGTCTTCTTCTTTTTAGGCCTTCAATATATACTGGTTATCTGCACTTAATTCCCTTTTTCATGAATTTATTTGAAGAATAACCCAAGATACTTTTTTGAAACCCTGCATTTATTATTTACATTGTGTCCCTGGACAATCTCATGCCTTTTTGCATTAGGTCTATGTTCTCTCTATAGATGACCACTAAATGGATTTCCATCCTAATTTTGTTTGTGAGTATCAGACTTGCATTGTAGTTCAACATCTGTTCTTCAAGATCTTTAACCTCACTAGGTTCTAAAATCAGACTGCTCATTTCACCTGGACTCTACTGGGTGTTTTACTCCACTCACTACTTTTCTCTACACTTCTCTGTGCCCTGGAAGGCTGACGTACAATATGTACCATGTCTGGTTGCTAGATCACAGTAACAAAGAAGAGAGAAGTCAAGATATTCCTTTTTCTGTGTTCTACCCTATGGGCCGCCATTGACCATCTGAGTCCTCTCCCCTCGAGAGGCCCAGTTCACTTAGCTCTTTCCATATCTTGGTTCTGAAAAGTGCTCTGTCCTCTCTTCACTGCAGCTTTATGTTGGACGGAAGCCCACTGTTTATATCTCTGATATTTTAAACTCTAACTAGAGTTTTACCTATTCCCAAGCCACACTTTTATACATTGCAAGTGGTTTCAATTAAATTCTCAAATCACCAAATTTGAGTATGTCATCCTTTTCCCAAAGGATAAGCCAGACTGATAAAACAACAAATTTTTCTTTCTTCTCTTAATGGCATTACCATCTTACTGGTCTTGAAAAAGAAACAGCCATCTTAAATATCTTCCTTTCATATTTACTTTGAATTACTTTACCAATCAATAACTGAAATCACACAACTTTGTGTTTGGATTAACAAAGTAAGTTTTATACTATGTCTCCAAATTCCAGTTTCTAATCTTCCCAGTCATTATCTACAATTCTAAGTAACAAAATTGGTCAGATTATTTTTCTCCTCAGTGTTCTTTAGTAATTTTTCTATTACAGAAAACAAAATATGATATTTTACTAAAACAAAATATTCCTTTTACTATTTTGTGTACTATTCAGATTACTGGTATAATACTCAAAGTCACTGCTGAAAAATACTAAAACTCACTATTTATCTTGGTTTGTCTTGTTTTGTCCTTATTTTACTACTCAGCTTAATTTTTTCTTCTTTTAGCTTATGACACCTACGTATAATAGGCTATTTTTCTCTTATTTCTTTGACAGTAAGTTAGATTTTTATTTAAAATGTTTACATTAGGCCAAAATAATTCAAAGAATGTTTTTACCAGATAAATAAAAATCTCTTATATTTACTCATTTTGAATCAGTATCCTAGAAAGGCAGTTCTTACTTCTGACTGTATATTACATTCAAATGGGGGAAAATTTGTTTTTTGTTTGTGGTGTTTTTGAATTCCTATTTTTAATTATTTTTTTAACTGAGTTTTATTTTTAAGTATATTAATTAAGGGGAAAATATACTATGAGTAATAAGATGAATGATACACCAAGAATACCTAACAATTCATTTACTTAGATATATTTAACTTTATAGCTTTGAAGTGTATAAAATAAAACTTGCTGAATTATAAACAGAAAAGGACAAATCCATAACAATATATAAAGCAAAAATTCAGAGAATTAAAAGCAAAAATTTACATACAGCTATGAGAAACAGATGAATCAAGTTGTGTTTATCTGTTTTTACTTGTGTTTTCATTGTCAAAGGTTTGGATTAACTAGATCTAAGATGGGACTTAATTTCTGTAATTTTCAAAAAGTCATTAAGTATACATGTCCATCCTGGTTTGGAAATCACTGTTCTGTGACTAGTCTTTAAAAGCCCATGTACTTAAATTGGCCTATGATCTGACCTAGCAATCTCAGGAATCTTTAGAAATCTCAGTTACCTAATCAGTGAAAATAATATTGAGATATTGAGACGGTTCCAAAATTTCTTCCTTTGGCTTAAATTTAAAATGTAGATATGTAAATATAAAATGAATTTTTTTAAATGAGACACTCCAAAGATTGCTTGCAAATTTAACATTATAACTGATGTAAGAATTTTTTTTCATATTGAGGTATGGGGAAGTTATTCTGGCTTATCCATGATTTGACTGAAATTTTAGGCCAACCAAAACACCCAGTTCGTGCCTTATTAAGCATGCACTGTACATTAAAGAAAAGAATGCATTTAAAAATCAAAATGGAGTAACTGTGGTTCAGGCATACAAAATGGAGCTTGACGGCCATTGTGGATGTGGTTTCAGACATGTTCCTATATTACTGAGAACTTGAAATTTCTGAAATGTATCAGACTCAGGACACCCATCAACTGTTCTGAAAACAATATCTGCTAGCAGCTGTCATCTGAAACCTTATAGTCTCAAGGTCTCCCCTCTTAACTATGCAACCATTTTGTACCCCAACCAATCCTTGTTTAGCAAGCACCCTTACTTCTTGCTAGCTAAGCCTCCTTCATTTTCTAGTCCAGAACACAGTTCAAGTGCTTTTTGGAGTTATATCTCCTGGGCTATAGTCTTTAGTTTAACTCAAATAAAACTCTTTTCTATTCCTATTACAGATTGGTGTATTGATTATTTCCATCAACCTACCAGTTCAAGAATTGAGTGTTTTATTTGTTGTTGTTGTTGATGTCAGAGGGCTGAGTGTATTGAGCAATAAAGAGGAAGGCTAACAAATGTACAAAATGGGAACTTCAAGTTCTTACTAGATTGCTGGAATCAACAGAAGAGAGCCCACTTTCTGGCATGACATTTTCTACTAAATTTAAAAAACTCCCCTTTCGTAAAAATGGAAATAATATTACCTATTCGCAGAATTTGGGGGGGAGTATGTGTGCAAATCATTGGTTCAGTGTAACAATAAAAAATGTCATTTCTTCTACAGAAATATGTAATCTAGTTAGGAAACCAAAGCATAGAAACATAAAATAGTTAATTATAATGCAATGTGGCAGGGGTGAGTGAAGGACTTCTCAGTGTGGGTTCAGCCAGCTTCTCCTTCCTACACTTCAGGTTTTCTCATCTACCTAGGGGAGACAATCAAAGAGGTTGACTTAAACAATAGGTTTTCCTGCTGTTTCTATGGCAACCCAATGAAAATAATCACAACACTTCACTTCAAACCTTAATGCAATTTAGTTAGCAACATTTGCTGAACAACCACTGTGTACAGAAAAATGTACTGGAAGTTTATGGCAACAAGTCATAACTGGAAGCTGCTAGGAGAAAATAATATCTCTACAGCCGTATACTCTGAAAAAAAATTTTTTTAATCTGTCTCATTATTTGCGTATTAGGGTTTCTAGGTTTACCTGGAGCTCTAAGTGCTTCTTTGCAAACTTGTGCACAAATAAAGTTACCAAGGAGGGAGTGGAATTTGTTCCCTATGCTGTAAATAATTTGAGTTATATGAGAAAATAGTTGAGCACTCTTCTATCATACTAGCAGATTTCTCTCTAGAATTTTCTCCTGGGAATATAGATATACCTATTTTTTCCCTTAATACAAATATAGAAAAAGGGATTTTCCTGAAGTTTTGCCTTTTGCGGGGAGATAGCAACTAGTGGAACAGTTATGGTGACCTCTCTCATAAAAGCAAGCTATGTAATGACTAGCCACAGAATGTAGAATAAAGAACCCAACATCTTTCTTCTAACTTCTCACTACTGTGTATGGCCAGTTCACACCAAGTTAGAACAAATATCAGGTGTCTTCCACTGACTTTCATATCTATTCAAAATTCTTAATAAATAATATTTTGCCTTGACACCATCTTTTTAATCTGCCATTTCCAGAGCAACTTTCCACTGAGATTTCTTTCATGCAGTTTGATTTTACACATATAATACTATGCTCCTTCACCCATCTGCATATTGCCCAACTAACATAAGCAAGGAGGATTATTGAAATACTGGGACATGGCATACAATGAGTACTTACTTAAGCTGTATGATCGAATTTATTCAATTTTTCTTACTGTACAAAAAGCATAAGTTCCTTATATTAAAAAATAGAAAATAATTTGAACAAAAAATATTTAGATAATTCATAATTTAACACCCTTGGGACTCAATTATTAACATTTAGGTTTATGCTCTTTTGTTTTTATTTTATTGTTAAAAAAATTATGCTTGTTACATAATTTGTAAACTTCCTTTATATTTACTGATATATCATTGATCATCTTTGCACACTGTTATGGACGGAAATTGTCCCCCTTATCCTGCAATTCATATATTGAAGTGCCAACACTGTTTCTATATTTGGAAATAGGGTCTTTAAAGGAGACAGTGAAGGTTAAAAGAGGTTGCAAGGGTGGGGCTCTAATCTAATAGTGTCCTTTTAAGAAGAAGAAGAGACACCAAAGGACTCTGTCTCTCTTTCTGTGTACAGAGGAAAGCTCTTGTGAGACCCAGCCAGAAGGTGCCTTCTAAGAGCCTAAGAAAGAGTTCTTACCAGAAACCAACCCTGCTGGTGCCTTGATCTTGCACTTCCAGCCTCCAGAAATATGGAAAAATAAATTTCTGTTTTCAAGCCACTCAGTCTGTGGTGTTTTATTATGGCAACCAGAGCAAACTAATATTTACACTAATAAATGTGTTCCCATAATGACATTTTCTTCATGGTATCATATCTTCTGTATATCATAATTTATTTTTACTCTTTTATTATTGGATATTTCAGTTATCTAAATATATTTATATCTCAATATTGATTGATTTTCATAGGAAAAATTCCCAGAAATATATCTAAATAGAAGCAATGCACATATCTAAATACTTTTGATTAGTACTGATAACTATTAGCCCAATTTATACTTTTATAAGCTGTAGGACCATTATACAATGTCTTCACAAGAAAAGGAATTATCATTTTTCAAAAATCTCTGTACATCTGGTAGCCAAAAATTACATTTGATTTTTTTAATCAATTTGAATTTTTTGATTGGTTGTGAAATTTTTGTTTCTGCTTTGTGACTGATATATGCATGTCCTTGCAGGTATTTATTTATTTTTACTACATGTAAAATATGCTGTAATTATCTATTTTTTTATTGTAATAAAATTATATGCAGAACCAAGAGATTGTTATGAATGATATTTATTTCAGTGATATGAGAAACACATTTATCTGTGATGAGTGTGGTATTGAGGGTGGATGAGCATAAAAAGCAGGAGAAACTTGGTTTCCATGTCACTATTTCCTTTTGCTTTTTCTTACAGCTACTGCTTTTCACAAAATTTTTATATTCTCTACTAAACTCTTAAGTGGTGATATTTCTCAGGGCAAGATCCTCATTTTACACACTGTAGTTAGTTACTCAATGTCCTGAGTCCACTTGCTGATGAATATGCCATATCTGTAACTTATGTCCATTTGAACCCAATAACCCAATTTGCCTGTTCTGATATCTCCCAAAGAATAACATTACCGTCCACTTATATCAACAACATGGATGCCGTCTTTGACATATTTACGTTCTTAAATTTACAACACTTAATGAGCCAATACTTTGATTACTTCAAAAAAATATTTATTGATATGCTCTACTATGTCAGACAATGTTCTAGGCTCTTGAGATACAACAGGAAACAAAAACTGACTCTTTGTTTTGCAGAGCTTACATTAATGGGTATATTAGGGTCCAGTCAAAACACAGAAATGAACATAGGGCATTTATTTCAAAGAATTATTAACTAATTATGGCAACTAACTATTACGAGATAAAGGGAACTCCAAAGGATACAAAAGTAGCAGATATTGAGAGCAGCTACTACATCTGGGGCTGAGAAGGAAGAAACTAAAGGAAGAAACAAAGTTAGAAAAGACTCCCCTCCCCAAAAGCTTAAGATTCAGACCTTAATGGAATGGATGTGCATATAGTCCCATTGGATGGTAGAGAATTTGGTTGAGGTGCTACAGGCAAGCAGGGAAATTGCTTACTGGGGAAGAAGTGTTTAGAAACCAATCATTGAGTCACCTGCAAAACATCCTGGGATGCTTCTTACTGGATTGCCACCAAGACTTGTTGAGAAGATTTTCACTGGGCATCTGGTAAATCTTTTTGGCAAACAACCTGTTGCAGTTCTGTTGGAGTCACCCACCCTGACCAGACTACCGGTAAAACTCACAGGAGGGTGAATCCCACTGTAGGTCTGTGTTCTACGTACCAATGCACTGTGCACTGTGGAAGCAGGAACAAAAGTGCACCAGAGTTAGAACCATTCCCCTTGTAGTCTTCTGGTGCTCTTTATTTACAAAGTTTAATACTGCCAGCAAGCAAAATAGAAATGTTTCCAGAATTCAGTTTCAGTACAACAAACAAGGGAAGGCAAAAAGTTGTTAAGTGGAACAGTCCACTCCTCTGACTTTATTTTTTTTTAATTTTTAAATTAATTTTTATTGGACTATAGTTGCTTTACAATGTTGTTAGTTTCTACTGTACAGAAAAGTGAATCAGCTATACGTATACATATATTCACTGTTTTTGGATTTACTTCACAATTAGGTCACCACAGAGCATTGAGCAGAGTTCCCTGTGCTATACAGCAGGTTCTCATTAGTTATCTTTTTTATAGATAGTTTCAATAATGTATATATGTCAGTCTGAATCTCCCAATTCATCACACTACGAACCTTTCCCCCTTGGTATCCATATGTTTGTTCTCTATGTCTGTGTCCCTATTTCTGCTTTGCAAATATGATCATTTATACCATTTTTCTAAATTCCATATATGCATTAATATATGATATTTTTCTCTTTCTGACTTACTGCACTCTGTATGACAGTCTCTAGGTCAATCTACATCTCTACAAATGGCCCAGCTCCTTTTTTTTTTTTTTTTTTTAACATCTTTATTGGAGTAAAATTGCTTTACAATGGTGTGTTAGTTTCTGCTGTATAACAAAGTGAATCAGCAATACATATACATACATCCCCATATCACCTCCCTTTTACATCTCTCTCCCTATCATGCCCCTCCAGGTGGAGACAAAGCCGAGCTGATCTACCTGTGCTATGTGGCTGCTTCCCACTAGCTATCTATTTTACATTTGGAAGTGTATATATGTGCATGCCACTCGCTTACTTTGTCCCAGCTTACATTTCCACCTCCCCGTGTCCTCAAGTACATTCTCTACGTCTGTATCATTATTCCTGTCCTGCCCCTGGGTTCTTCATAACCTTTTTTTTTTTTTTAGATTCCATATATATGTGTTAGCATATGGTATTTGTTTTTCTCTTTTTCACTTACTTCACTCTGTATGACACACTCTAGGTTAATACACCTCACTACAAATAACTCAATATTGTTTCTATTCATGGCTGAGTAATATTCCATTGCATATGTGTGCCACATCTTCCTTATCCATTCATCTGTCAATGGACACCTAGGTCACTTCCATGTTCTGGCTATTGTAAATAGAGCTGCAATGAACATGTGGTAAATGACTCTTTTTGAATTATGGTTTTCTCAGGCTATATGCCCAGTATTGGGATTGCTGGGTTGTATGGTAGTTCTATTTTTACTTTTTTAAGGAGCCTCCATACTGTACTCCATAGGGGCTGTATGAATTTACATTCCCATCAACAGTGCAGGAGGGTTCCCTTTTCTCCACACCCTCTCCAGCATTTATTGTTTGTAGATTTTTTGATGATGGCCATTCTGACTGGTGTGAGGTGATACCTCGTTGTACTTTTGATTTGCAATTCTCTAATGATTAATGATGTTGAGCATCCTTTCATGTGTTTGTTGGCAATCTGTATATCTTCTTTGGAGAAATGTCTATTTAGGTCTTCTGCCCATTTTTGGATTGGGTTCTTTGTTTTTTTAGATATTGAGGTGCATGAGCTGCTTGTATATTTTAGAGATTGATCCTTTGTCACTTGCTTCATTTGCAAATATTTTCTCCCAATCTGAGGGTTGTCTTTTCGTCTTGTTTAAGGTGTCCTTTGCTGTGGAAAAGCTTTTAAGTTTCACTAGGTCTCATTTGTTTATTTTTGTTTTTATTTCCCTTTCTCTAGGAGGTGGGTCAAAAAGGATCTTGCTGTGATTTATGTCATAGAGTGTTCTGCCTATGTTTTCCTCTAAGAGTTTGATAGTGTCTGGCCTTACATTTAGGTCTTTAATCCATTTTGAGTTTATTTTTGTGTATGGTGTTAGGGAGTGTTCTAATTTCATTCTTTTACATGCAGCTGCCCAGTTTTCCCAGCACCACTTATTGAAGACGCTGTCTTTTCTCCACTGTATATTCTTCTCTCCTATATCAAAGATAAGGTGACCATATGTGCGTGGGTTTATCTCTTGGCTTTCTATCCTGTTCCATTGATCTATGTTTCTGTTTTTGTGCCACTACCTTACTGCCTTGATTACTGTAACTTTGTAGTATAGTCTGAAGTCCGGAAGCCTGATTCCTCCAGCTCTGTTTTTTTCTTTTTCTCAAGATTGCTTTGGCTATTTGGGATCTTTTGTGTCTCCATACAAATTGTGAATTTTTTTCTTCTAGTTCTGTGAAAAATGCCAGTGGTAGTTTGGTAGGGATTGCACTGAATCTGTAGATTGCTTTGGGTAGAATCATCATTTTCACAATGTTGATTCTTACAATCCAAGAACATGGTATATCTCTCCATCTGTTTGTATCATCTTTAATTTCTTTCATCAGTGTCTTATAGTTTTCTGCAAAGAGGTGTTTTGTCTCCTTAGGTAGGTTTATTCCTAGGTATTTTATTCTTTCTGTTGCTGTGGTAAATGGGAGTGTTTCCTTAATTTCTCTTTCAGATTTTTCATCATTAGTGTATAGGAATGCAAGAGATTTCTGTGTGTTAATTTTGTATCCTGCTACTTTACCAAATTCATTGATTAGCTCTAGAAGTTTTCTGGGAGCATCTTTAGGATTCTCAATGTATAGTGTCATGTCATTTGCAAACAGTGACAGTTTTACTTCTTCTTTTCCAAATTAGATTCCTTTTATTTCTTTTTCTTCTCTGATTGCTATGGCTAAAACTTTCAAAACTATGTTTAATAATAGCAGGGAGAGTGGGCAACCTTGCTTTGTTCCTTATCTTACTGGAAATGGTTTCAGTTTTTCACCATTGAGAATGATGTCAGCTGTGGGTTTGTCATATATGGCCTTTATTATGTTGAGGTAATTTCCATCTATGCCTACTTCCTGTAGGGTTTTTATCATAAATGGGTGTTGAATTTTGCTGAAAACTTTTTCTGCACCTATTGAGATGGTCATATGGTTTTTCTCCTTCATTTTGTTAATATGGTGTATCACATTGATTGATTTGCATATATTGAAGCATCCTTGCATTCCTGGAATAAACCCCACTTGATCATGGAGTATGATCCATTTAATGTGCTGTTGGATTCTGTTAACTAGTATTTTGTTGAGGATTTTTGCATCTCTGTCCATCAGTGATATTGGGCTGTGGTTTTCTTTTATGTGGCTTCTTTGTCTGGATTTGATATCAGAGTGATGGTGGCCTTATAGAATGAGTTTGAGAGTGTTCCCCTCTCTGCTATATTTTGGAAGATTTTGGGAAGGATAGGTGTTAGCTCTTCCGTAAATGTTTGAAATAATTCTCCTGTGAAGGCTTCTCGTCCTGAACTTTTGTTTGTTGGAAGACTTTTCATCACAGTCTCAATTTCAGTGCTTGTGTTTTGTCTGTTTATATTTTCTATTTCTTCCTGTTTCAGTCTCAGAAAGTTGTGCTTTTTTAAGAATGTGTCCATTTCTTCCAGGTTGTCCATTTTATTGGCATATAGTTGCTTGTAGTAATCTCTCATAATCCTTTGTATTACAGCAGTGTCAGTTGTTACTTCTCCTTTTTCATTTCTAATTCTATTGCTTTGAGACTTGTCCCTTTCTTTCTTGATGAGTCTGGCTAATGGTTTATCAATTTTGTTTATCTTCACAAAGAACCAGCTTTAAGTTTCATGGATCTTTGCTATTGTTTCCTTCATTTGTTTTGCATTTATTTCTGATCTAATCTTTATGATTTCCTTCCTTCTGCTAACTTGGGGTTTTTGGGTTTTTTTGCTTGTTTGTTTTTTGTTTTTTTGTTCTTCTTTCTCTAATTGCTTTAGGTGTAGTTAGCTTGTTACTTGAGATGTTTCTTGTTTCTTGAGGTAGGATTGTATTGCTATAAATTCCCTATTAGAACTGCTTTTGCTGCATCTCATAGGTTTTGGGTCGTCATGTTTCATTGTCATTTGTTTCTAGGTATTTTTTGATTTCTTCTTTGATTTCTTAAGTGATCTCTTGGTTATCAAGTAGTGTATTGTTTAGCCTCTATGTGTATGCATTTTTTTACAGATTTTCTCCTGTGCTTGATATCTAGTCTCATAGCATTGTGCTCAGAAAAGATACCTGATAAGATTTTAATTTTCTTAAATTTACCAGGGCCTGGAGAATGTTCCATGAGCACTTGAGAAGAAAGTGTAGTAATCTGCTCTTTTCAGATGGAATGTACTATAAATATCAATTAAGTCCATCTTGTTTAATGTATCATTTAAAGCTTGTATTTTCTTATTTATTTTCATTTTGGATGATCTGTCCATTGGTGAAAGTTCGGTGTTAAAGTCCCCCACTATGATTGTGTTACTGTTGATTTCCCCTTTTATGGATTTTAGCATCGGCCTTATGTATTGAGGTGCTCCTATGTTGGGCGCATAAATATTTACAATTGTTATATCTTCTTCTTGGATCGACCCCTTGATCATTCCGTAATGTCCTTCTTTGTCTCTTGTAATAGTATTTATTTTAATGTCCATTTTGTCTGACATGAGAATTGCTACTCCAGCTTTCTTTTGATTTCCATTTGCATGGAATATCTTTTTCCATTCCCTCACTTTCAGTCTGTATGTGTCCCTAGGTCTGAAGTGGGTATCTTGTAGGCAGCATATGTATGGTGTTGTTTTTGTATCCATTCAACCAGTCTATGTCTTTTGGTTGTAGCATTTAATCCATTAACATTTAAGGTAGTTATCAATATGTCCATTCCTATTACCATTTTCTTAATTGTTTTGGTTTTGTTATTGTTAGTCTTTTCCTTGTCTTGTGTTTCCTGCCTAGAGAAGTTCCTTTAATATTTGTTGTAAAGCTGATTTTGTGGTGCTGAATTTTCTTATGTTTTGCTTGTCTGTAAACATTTTAATTTCTCTATCGAATCTGAATGAGATCCTTGCTGTGCAGAGTAATCTTGGTTGTAGGTTTTTCCCTTTCATCACTTTAAATATGTCCTGCCACTCCCTTCTGGCTTGCAGAGTTTCTGCTGAAATATCAGCTGTTAACCTTATGGGGATTCCTTTGTAGGTTAATCGTTGCTTATCCCTTGCTTCTTTTAATATTTTTTCTTTGTATTTAACTTTTGGTAGTTTGATTAATATTTTTTGGGGGGTGTTTCTCCTTGGATTTATCCTGTATGGAACACTCTGCACTTCCTGGACTTGACTGACTATTTCCTTTCCCATATTAGGGAAGTTTTCAGCTATAATCTCTTCAAATATTTTCTCAGTCCTTTTTTTTTTTTCTCTTCTTCTTCTGGGACCCCTATAATTCGAATGTTGGTGTATTTTATGTTGTCCAAAAGATCTCTGAGATTGTCCTCAATTCTTTTCATTTTGTTTTCTTTATTCTGCTCTGTGGTAGTTATTTCTACTTCTTTATCTTCCAGGTCACTTATCCGTTCTTCTGCCTCAGTTATTCTGCTATTGATTCCTTCTAGAGAATTTTTAATTTCATTTATTTTGTTGTTCATCATTGTTTGTTTGCTCTTTAGTTCTTCTAGGTCCTTGTTAATTGTCTTGTATTTTCTCCATTCTTTTTCCAAGATTTTGGATCATCTGTATTATTAATACTCTGAATTCTTTTTCAGGTAGACTGCTTATTTCCTCTTCATTTGTTTGCTCTGGTGGGTTTTTATCTTGCTCCTTCATCTGCTGTGTATTTCTCTCTGTTCTCATTTTGCTTAACTTACTGTGTTTTGGGTCTCCTTTTCACAGGCTGCTGGTTCGTAGTTCACTTCTTTTTGGTGTCTGCCCCCAGTGGCTAAGGTTGGTTCAGTGGGTTGTGTAGGCTTCCTGGTGGAGGGGACTAGTGCCTGTGTTCTGGTGGATGAGTCTGGATCTTCTCTTTCTGGTGGGCAGGACCATATCCGGTGGTGTGTTTTTGGGTGTCTGTGAACTTATTATGATTTTAGGCAGCCTCTCTGTTAATGGGTGGTGTTGTGTTCCTGTCTTGCTAGTTGTTTTGCATAGGGTGTCCAGCACTTTGGCTTGCTGGTCGTTGAGTGGAGATGGGTCTTAGCATTGAGATGGAGATCTCTGGGAGAGCTTTCACCATTTGATATTATGTGGGGCTGGGAGGTGTCTGATAGACCAATGTCCTGAACTCGTTTCTCCCACTTCAGTGGCTCAAGTCTGACCCCCAGCCAGAGCAACTAGACCCTATCAGCCACATGGCTAAGAAGAAAAGGGAGAAAAAGAAAGAAAGAAAGAAAGAAAGAAAGAGAGAGAGAAAGAAAGAAAGAAAATAAGTTACTAAAATAGAAAAAATATTAAAAAATAAAAAGTAGTAAAAAAAAGAGAAAGAAAGAGGAGAGCAACAAAACCAAAAAACAAATCCATCAATGATAAAAGCCCTAAAAACTATAGTAAAAAATAAAACGAAAAAAATGGACAGTCAGAACCCTATGACAAATGGCAAAAACAAAGCTATATAGACATAATCACAGAAAGCATACACATACACACTCACAAAAAGGGAAAAAGAAAAAAAAATATATATATATATATAAAATTTTAAAAAGGAAGAGAGCAACGAAATCAATAAACAAATCTACCAGTGATAATAAGCTGTAAATTCTAAACTAAGATAAACTTAGAACCAGAAACAAATTAGATGCAGAAAGCAACCCCCAAGTCTTCATTGCTCCCAAAGTCCACCACCTCAATTTTGGGATGATTCATTGTCTATTCCACAGATAGAGGTACATCAAGTTGATTGTGGAGATCTAATCTGCTGCTCTTGTGATTACTGGGAGAGATTTCCCTTTCTCTTCTTTGTTCACACAGCTTCGGGGGTTCAGCTTTGGATTTGGCCCTGCCTCTGTGTGTAGGTCACCTGAGGACATTTGTTCCCCACCCAGAGAAGGCAGGGTTAAAGGAGGGGCTGATTAGGGGGCTCTGGCTCACTCAGACCGGGGTGAGGGTGGGGTATGGAATGCAGGGCCAGTCTGCAGTGGCAAAGGCCAGTGTGATGTTGCAACAGCCTGAGGTGCACCATGTGTTCTCCCAGGGAAGTTGTCCCTGGATTACGGGACCCTGGCAGTGGTGGGCTGCACTGGCTCCAAGGAGGGGAGATGTGGATAGTGATCTGTGCTTTCAAACAGGCTTCTTGGTGGCTGTAAAAGCAACCTTAGCATTTCATGCCCGTTTCTGGGGTCTGCGCTGATAGCCGCAGCTCACTCCCCTCTCTGCAGCTCGTTTAGGTGGTGCTCTGAATCCCCTCTCCTTGCACCCCCCAGAACAATGTTCTCTTGCCTCTTAGGCAGGTCCAGACTTTTCCCCAGACTCCCTCTTGGCTAGCTCTGGAGCACTAGCCCATTTCAGGCTGTGTTCATGCAGCCAACTCCAGTCCTCTACCTGGGATCTGACCTCCGAAGCCAGAGCCTTAGCTTCTAGCCCCCACCCTCCCTGGCAGGTGAGCAGACAAGCCTCTCAGGCTGGTGAGTTCTGGTCGGCACTGACTCTCCATGCAGGAATCTCTCCACTTTGCCCTCTGCACCCCAGTTGCTGTGTGCTCTCCTCTGTGGCTCTGAAGCTTCCACACTGCCTTCCCCCATCTCCACCAGTAAAGAGCGTTTCTACTGTGTGGAAACATTGCCTCCTTCACAGCTCCCTCCCCGAGGTGCAGGTCTCATCCCTATTCTTTTGTCTCTGTTTTTCCTTTTTTCTTTGACCCTACCCAGGATCATGGGGAGTTTCTTGTCTTTTGGGAAGTCTGAGGTGTTCTGCCAGCGTTCAGTAGATGTTCTGTAGGAGTTCTTCCACATGTAGATGTAGTTTTGATGTATTCGTGGGGAGGAAGGTGATCTCCATGTCTCACTTCTCCACCATCATAAAGGCAACCCCCAGCTCCTTTTTATGGCTGAGTAATATTCCATTGTATATATGTACCACATCTTCTTTATCTATTCCTCTGTTGAAGGACATTCAGTTTGCCTCCATGTCCTGGCTATTGTAAACACTGCTGCAATGAACATTGGGGTGCATGTGTCTTTTTGAATAATGATTTCCTCTGGATATTTATGAGGAGTTGGATAGCTGGGTCTATGGTAATTCTATTTTTAGTTTTTTAAGGAATCTCCATACAGTTCTCCATAGTGGCTGTATCAGTTTACATTCCCACCAACAGGGGAAAGAGGTTTCACTTTCATCCACACTCTCTACAACATTTATTGTTTGTAGACTTTGTGATCATGGCCATACTGACCGGTGTGACACTTCATTATAGTCTTGATTTGCATTTCTCTAATAATTAGTGATGGTGAGCTTCTTTTCATATGCTGCTTGGCTATCTGCATGTCTTTGGAGAAATGTCTACTTAGCTCTTCTGCCCATTTTTTGATCAGGTTGTTTGGTTTTTTGATATTGAGCTTCTTGAGCTGTTTGTATAATTTGGAGATTAATCCTTTGTCAGTTGCTTCATTTGCAAATATTTTCTCCCATTTAGAGGGTTGTCTTTTCATCTTGTTTGTGGTTTTCTTTGCTGTGCAAAAGCTTTTAAGTTTAATTAGGTCCTAATTGTATATTTTTGTTTTTATTCTCATTATTCTAGGAGGTGGGTCTAAAAAGATCTTGCTGCGATTTATGTCAAAGTGTGTTCTGCCTGTTTTTTTCTAAGAGTTTTATAGTGTCTGACCTTACATTTAGGTCTTTATCCCATTTTGAGTTTATTTTTGTGTATGGTGTTAGGGAGTGTTCTAATTCCATTCTTTTACATGTGGCTGTCCAGTTTTCCCAGCACCACTTAATGAAGAGGCTGTCTTTTCTCCATTGTTAATTCTTGCCTCCTTTGTCATAGATTAGGTGACCGTAGGGGCATGGATTTATTTCTGGGTTTCCTATCCTGTTCCATTGTTCTATTTTTTTGTTTTTGTGCCAGTACTATACTGTCTAGATTACTGTAGCTTTGTAGTATAGTCCGAAGTCAGGGAGACTGATTCTTCTAGCTTCGTTTTTCTTTCTGAAAATTGCTTTTGCTATTGGGAGTCTCTTGTGTTTCCATACAAACTGTCAACTTTTTTTCTAATTCTGTGAAAAATGTCATTGGTAATTTGATAGGGACTGCATTGAATCTGTAGATTGCTTTGGGAAGTATAGTCATTTTCATAATATTGATTCTTCCAATCAAAGAACATGGTCTATCTCTCCATCTGTTTGTGTCTTCTTTGATTTCTTTCACCAGCGTCTTATAGTTTTCTGCATACAAGTTTTTGCCTCCTTAGGTAGATTTATTCCTAGGTATTTTATTCTTTTAGATGCAATGGTAAATGACAGTATTTCCTTAATTTCTCTTTCTGACCTTTCATTGTTAGTGTATAGGAATGCAAGTGTTTTCTGTGTATTAATGTATCCTGCTACTTTACCAAAATCATTGATTAGCTCTTGAAGTTTTCTGGTAGCATCTTTAGGATTTTCTATGTATAGTATCATGTCATCTGCAAACAGTGACAGTTTTACTTCTTCTTTTCCAAATTGGAGTCCTTTTATTTCCTTTAATTCTCTGATTACCATGATTAGAACTTCCAAAGTTATGTTGAATAATAATGGCAAGGGTGGACAACCTTGTCTTGCTCCTGATCTTAGAGGAAAAGTTTCAAATTTTTCACCATTGAGAATAATATTTGCTATGGGTTTGTCATATATGGCTTTTATTGTGTTGAGGAATGTTCACTCTCTGCCCACTTTCTGGAGAGTTTTTATCATAAATGGGTGTTGAATTTTGTCAAAAGTTTTTTCTGCATTTATTGAAATGATCATTTTTTTTTTTATTCTTCAGTTTGTTAATATGGTGTATCACATTGATTGATTTGTGTATATTGAAGAATCCTTGTATCTCTGGGTTAAATCCCACCTGATCATGGTGTATGATGCTTTTAATATGTTGTTGGATTCAGTTTGCAATTAGTCTGGTTTTGGTATGAGGGTGAGGGTGGCCTAGTAGAATGAGTTTGGAAGTGTTCTTCCCTCTGAAATTTTATGGAAGAGTTTGAGAAGGATAGGTGTTAGCTCTTCTCTAAATGTTTGATAGAATTCGCCTGTGAAGCCATCTGGCCCTGGCCTTTTGTTTGTTGGAAGACTTTTACTCACAGTCTCAATTTCATTACTTGTGATTTGTCTGTTCGTATTTTCTACTTCTTCCTGTGTCAGTCTTGGAGGGTTGTACTTTTTGAAGGATTTGTCCATTTCTTCCAGGTTGTCCATGTTATTGGCATGTAATTTCTTGTAGTGTTCTCCTATTATCTTTTCATTTTCTGTGGTGACCATTGTAACTTCTCCTTTTTCAATTCTAACTTCATTGATTTGAGTCATCTCCTTTTTTTTCTTGGTGAGTCTGGCTAAAGGTTTATCAATTTTGTTTATCTTCTCAAAGAACCAGCTGTTAGTTTTATTGACCTTTGCTATTGTTTTTTTGTTTCTATTTCATTCATTTCTGCTCTGATCTTTATGATTTATTTCCTTCTACTAACTTTGGGTTTTGTTTGTTCTTCTTTCTCTAGTTGCCTTAGGTGTAAGGTTAGTTTGTTTATTTGAGGTTTTTCTCATTTATTAAGGTAAGATTGTATTGCTATTAACTTCCCTCTTAGAACTGCTTTTGCTTCATCCTATAGGTTTTAGGTCATTGTGTTTTCATAGTCATTTGTTTCTAGGTATTTTTTGATTTCCTCTTTGATTTCTTCAGTGTTCTCTTGGTTATTTAGTAGAATATTGTTTACCTCCATGTGTTTGTTTTTTACAGTTTTTGTTTTTCCTGTAATTGATTTCTAATCTCACAGTGTTGTGTTTGGTAAAGATGCTTGATACAATTTCTATTTTCTTAAATTTACCGAGGCTTGATTTGTGATCCAAGATATGTTCTAACCTAGAGAATGTTCCGTGTGCACTTGAGAAGAAAGTTTATTCTGCTGTTTTCGGATGGAATGTCCTATATATATCAGTTAAGTCTATCTGGTCTACTGTGCCATTTAAGGCTTGTGTTTCCTTATTAATTTCTGTCTGGATGATCTGTCCATTGGTGTAAGTGGGGTGTAAATTCCCACACTATTATTGTGTTAATGGTGATTTCCCCTTTTATGGCTGTTAGCATTTGCCTTGTGTATTGATGTGCTCCTATGTAAGGTGCATACATATTTAAAAATTTTATATATTATTCTTGGATTGATCCCTTGATCATTTTGTAGTGTCCTTCCTTGTCTCTTGTAATAGTCTTTATTTTAAAGTCTATTTTGTCTGATATGGGTATTGTTACTCTAGCTTTCTTTTGATTTCTGTTTCCATGGAATCTCTTTTTCCATTCCCTCACTTTCAGTCTGTATGTGTCCCTAGGTCTGAAGTGGGTCTCTTGTAGACAGCATATATATGGGTCCTGTTTTTTTTAATCCATTCAGGCAGTCTGTGTCTTTTGTTTGGAGCATTTACCATTTACATTTAAGGTAATTTTCAATATGTGTGTTCCTATTACCATTTTCTTAATTGTTTTGGGTTTGTTCTTGTAGGTCCTTTTCTTCTCTTGTGTTTCCTGCCTAGAAAAGTTCCTTTACCATTTGTTGTAGAGCTGCTTTGGTGGTGCTGAATTCTTTTAACTTTTGCTTTTCTGTAAAGATTTTGATTTGTCTATCAAATCTGAATGAGATCCTTGCAGAGTAGAGTAATCTTGGTTGTAGGATTTTCCCTTTCATTGCTTTAAATATGTCCTGCCACTCCCTTCTGGACTGCAGAATTTCTGCTGAAAAATCAGCTGATAACCTTAAAGGGCTTCCCTTTTATGTTATTTGTTGCTTTTCCCTTGCTGCTTTTAATATTTTTTCCTTGTATTTAATATTTGTTAGTTTGATTAATATGTGTCTCAGCGTGTTTCTCCTTGGGTTTATCCTGTATGGGACTCTCTGCACTTCCTGGATTTGATTGAGTATTTCCTTTCTCATGTTAGGGAAGTTCTCGACTATAATCTTTTCAAATATTTTCTCAGGCCCTTTCCCTTTCTCTTCTTCTTCTGGGACCCCTATTATTCGAATATTGGTTCATTTAATGTCCCAGAAGTTTCTGAGATAGTCCTCATTTCTTTTCATTCTTTTTTCTTTATTCTACTCTGTGACAGTTCTTATCTTCCAGCTCACTTATTTGTTCTTCTGCCTCAGTTATTCTGCTATTGATTCCTTCTAGAGAAAGTTTAATTTCATTTATTGTGTTGTTCATTACTGTTTGTTTGTTCTTTAGTTCTTCTAGGTCATTGTTAAACATTTCTTGTTCCCTTCTCAATCTGTGTCTCCTTTCTATTTCTTAGTTCTTGGATCATCTTTACAATTGTTACTCTGAATTCTTTTCCATGTCGATTGTCTATTTACTCGTTTTTTTTAATAAATTTATTTATTTTATATATTTTTTATTTTTGGCTGTGTTAGGTCTTCATTCCTGTGCATGGGTTTTCTCTAGTTGCTTTGAGTTGGGGCTATTCTTCGTTGTGGTGCGTGGGCTTCTCATTTCGGTGGTTTCTCTTTTTGTGGAGCACAGGCTCTAGACGCACGGGCTTCAGTAGTTGTGGCACTCGGGCTCAGTAGTTGTGGCTCACAGGCTCTAGAGCGCTGGCTCAGTAGTTGTGGCACACGGGTTTAGTTGCTCCGCGTCATGTTGGATCTTCCCGGATCAGGGCTCGAACCCACGTCCCCTGCATTGGCAGGCGGATTCTTAACCACTGCCACCAGGGAAGCTCCCTTTCTAATCTTTATTTATTTGGTCTTGTGAGATTTCACCTTGCTCCTTTGTCTGCAACGTATTTCTGATGTCTCATTTTGTCTAATCTACTGTGTTTATGGCCTCCTTTCTGCAGGCTGAAGGGTACTAGTTTCTCTTGCTTCTATTGTCTGCCCCCTGGTGGGTGTGGTTGGTCCAAGTGTTTATGTAGGATTCCTTGTGAGAGGAGCACTCTGGTGGGTGTGGCTGAGTTTTATCCCTCTGATCGGTAGGGCCACATCTGGTGGTGTGTTTTGGGATGTCTGTGAGCTTAGTATGACTTTGGGCAGCCTGTCTGCTGATGGGTGGGTCTGTGTTCCTGTCTTGATGGCTGTTTGGTGTGAGGTCTCCAGCACTGTAGCCTGCAGGCAGTCTTGGTGTCCAGATGGATACCTCTGGGTGTGCACATGCCGATTAATACACCCTGGGCCCAGGAATTCTCAGGTAGTCCCGCTTCCTGCACTTGGTGCTCCCACCCTGGAGTCCCAGGGCTTACCCCTGTCTGGGGAACCAAGAGCCCGTAAGCCACGCTGCAAAGCCGGAGAAAAAAGAAAGAAAGGAAAAGAAAAAAGGAAAAGAAAACAAACATACAAAACCCAAGGCAAATAGCAAAACAAAAACAAATGGCAACAACAACACAACACATATCCAAAAAAAAAAAAAGAAAGAACAAGGAAACAAAACAGACACACCAAATCCAAGACAAATGATAAGAACAAAACCAAACTAACAGAAACAAAGAAGCAGACAGAAAAGAAACGACCAAACAAAGAAAACAAACAAACAAAAGAATTCAAAAATGAGAGTAAGGACTAAACTAACAAAAACAAAAAATGAAAAATAAAACAAAAACAGAAAACAAACAATCAAAAACAATCAAATAAAACATAAATTAAACAGATAAAAACAATGAAAAAAATAAATCAAATGGAAAACAACAAAACAAGAAAAAAACACAAAACAACAAAATGTAAAGTAAAAATAAAAATAAATATATATTTAAAATTAAAAAAAAAAATAAAAAATAGAAATAAAAAAATAAAAACAACAACCCAACTGAACAAAACAAAACAAACAAAAAAAGAATAATAGTAATAAGAATATTTTCCTGAGGTCTCCTCCGTCAGTGTCTTTGCCACAGCCAACCCTGGCTTCTGTATAGGGGCCCTCCAATACCTCTAGGTAGTTCTCTGGATCTGCTATGTGCACTGAGGGGCCAGTTCAGGCTCTGACCTGGCCCAACTCCTATGGGTACCTGCCCCCAAAGTGCATGGCTGCTAAGGCTAGATGGGCTGTGGGAACACTCGTTGTCTATTCAGATTTTCCACAGATGCACAATTTACCGAGCTGATCACGAGGATTTAATCGAGGCTTGGGCAGCTGCATTGAGATATTTCTGTTCCTCTTCCTTAGTCGCACCGCCCCTGGGGCTCGACTTTGTTTTTGGCCCCACCTCTGCATATGTGTCACTCTCAGGGGTCTGTTCCCAGCTCAGGCAAAATGGAGTGAAAGCAGAGGCTGATTGGGGTACTCTTACTCCCTCAGGCCAGGGAGGGGTATGGCAGCCACAACTGGGATGTGCGCAAATTGCCTGTTGTGGTGGGGACCAACAGGAAGTTGCAAAAGACTGGGGCATGCCCACTCGGCATGCTCACTCTGGTGGGAGACCCTCCTAGTGCCCACGGAGACAGGGGCCAAGGGCTGGCATGTGAGCACAGTGGCAACACCACCCCTTGTGCATCACTCAACAATGGTGCTCATTTCCTAGGCAAACCATGTTTCTTCTAGGGGCATTCCTGGCTGTGGAACCCCTCACTCCTGTCCCCTCTGTTGTATCTGCACAGCCAGCAGTAGTCTTGTCCCTGGATCTGATCTCTTAACCCTGCACTTTAGCACTCAGCCCCCACCAGCACTGATGGATTCCTGTCTCAGGCAGGAGTGCCCAGGGCTGATTCACAAAGCTTTGGGATGGGTGATGCTTAGGACCTTGGAGCCTACGTGGGCGGAGGAGGCCTTGGCTTGAGGCTGGGCAAGCCTGCTCAGATGGGTGCCCCTCCCAGTGCCTGCAGGGGTTGAAGAAGCCTGCAGGTGGGGAAAAGTGTTGTAATGGTGGCCTTGCCCCTCGTGTGCCACTCAACAATGAAGCTTTGCTTCTATGGTGTTCCGAGGTTTGCCGCAAATTTTCCTGGTTGTGGAGCTCCTCACTCCCGTCCCTTCAGGCTGTATTTTCACAGCCAACAGCCGTCTCCCACTCTGGATCTGCACTCCAAACCCCACTTTCCAGCATCCAGCCTCTCTCCTCAACAAGAGACTCACGACTCAGGCTGGGATGTGCTGAGCTCTGGCACAGACTATGCATGCAGTTCTTACTTTGTCCTGCCTTCCACAGACCGTCTACTGCATTCTCCTTTGATCCCCTGAAGGTCTCTTTCTGTCCCAGCTGACTTCTCCACCATTAGGGAGTTTTTCTGAGTGCAGGGACCTCCTCTCACATTTGGCTTCCTGGCAGGGTTGCCTGTCCCTTTTCTGATTCCTCTTTTCTTTTTTTCTTTCTTTTGTCCTATCCAGCTGTGAGGGGATTTTTCTTGTCCTTTTAGGTGTCCAAAGTCTTCTGCTAATGTTTGGCAGGTGCTCTGAGAGAATTGTTCCATTTGTAGATGTATTCTTGATGTATTTGTGAGGAGCAACAAATTTCATGTCCTCCTATTCTGCCATCTTGGTTCCTCCAACACCTCCTCTGATTTTAATAACAAAACAACTCTATGTTTCCACTTAACCAGAGAGAGCTATAATTAGTAAAAGTAAAAATGTCAACTGTTCCCCAAAATGTGAAAAGAGTCTCAAGACACATTTAATCCATTATTACCTATATTAAATTACTCTTCAAATTCCATCACAATCCAATTGAATATTATGTTACCTAAAAACTAAATTGCAAGGTTAGCCTGTGATAATTTGTATATAGATTAATAATAAGTAGAAGGAGATAAAAGTAGAAGGAGATAAAAGAAGAAAATGATTAACATATATAAACACATACATAGACAAGCAAAGAGAAAATAAAGCTACTATATATCTCAGTCCTATAATTGGTCACAAGTCTGTAACTGACCTATGACTACCTTCTTCTACTACCATTCTATACTACCTTACTTTCAATGAAAACCTCAATTGGTTGGGGTTTTACCTGTTAAAGAACACTTGTTCCCAAAGGATCTGATTGTTCAGTAGTCCTGATTTTTTGGATTGCTGTAGTCTTCTTAGTTTTCTTTTAAGTACTAAAAGGAATCTCAGAGAATTCCCTGGGTTCTAAACATAGTTCTCTTTTCCCACCATTGTGTAGCATTTACCCAATTTCTCCTTAGTAATTGGGATCACTCATCACAGCTTGTAGGATAACTCCTTTTGCTGCCTGTTGTTTCAGTGGCATCAAAATCCTCAAATGGTCAAGTGGCAGATTAATCTTACAATTTACTTAACCATTGTTGTGCTACAGGTAGAAGCATCCCTCCCTTGGGGATGAAGTCCTCCAAGCCATCAGAACTTAAAGTTTTTAGGAAAGAAAGCAGAAGCTATGGGAGTAACTTATTCAGTAACACAGTGGGAGGAGCCATTTCAATGGTCACTCTTTGATTGCAGGACCCATGTTTTCTGGATCTAGGGGAGACAACACCATAATAGAATTTATAATTCAAGGGGTATACAGCATCCTCTAAGAAAACTTTATTAGCCATCCAACTAGTGCCTTGTCTGAGTTTTTAGTAAACCTTTACACCTTCCAATTAGATGACCAGCATCTGGATGCTGGATTATATAGTAAAATTAATTTTTTCCATGGGCTTGAGCCTTTTCTGCATGATATTTTCTATGAAATCAGTTCCTTTATCAGAAAGAAATGTTGTGCAGAATGCCATGATGATGGATAAGGAATTAATCTCTGAGTTTGTGGATAGTTGTGCTGGCAGAAGAATTACTGTCATGGCAAGTAATTCCATATGCAGAGTATGTGTTCCTTCCAGGCAGGATGGGTTTTTGCCCCTTTTATTATGAATTAGATTCAATGTAATCAATCTATCACCAGGTGGTTGGCTAATGCCCTGGGAAATGGTGAAATATCAGGAGTTTAGAGTTGGTCTCTGAACTTGGGAAAGTAGGCACTCAGAAGGAGCATTTGCCTGGTCAGATTTGGTTAGAGTGTATATGTCCATGACATTGAGCCCATCCACCACCTCCATCCATGCCTTCATGGTCATTTTGTTTTCAGACCCACTTAGAAAGTACTGGGTTTTGTGGGGGAAAAAAATGACCAATATCCACAGAGCACATCATTTGACTACCTGGTTGTTATGAGCCTCTTCAACAGTGGCTACACTTTGGATGGTGTGCACATGGAACATGACTGTCTTCACATGACTACCTGCATGATAACAGATCCATATACATACTTCTTTCACAAACTTTCGTGTCTATAGTCTTTCGTTCCTGTTCCCTCCAATTCCATATGCTTCCAGCCAAACGCTTAGCAGTTGCTAAAGAATTACTGTGTATTTATATTTCTGGTCATTTCTTTCAGGTCAAAATGGACAACCAAATACACTGCCTAAAGTTCAGTCCACCAGGAGTGATTTCTTTCTCTACTCTTTTCCAGGGTTACCCCTGAGTGGAGTAGTAGAACTTGAGCTGTTTACTCTGACGGCAACAGCATATCGTTCATAGTCCTTTGTAAATTAGCCTCAATTTTTTTCTTCCTCAGTTAAAAATTCTCGTGAAGATCATAGATGTGGATTGAGGTAGAAGAGACAACGTAAAAGAAGTTGATTTCAAATCAATCTGTGTCACCATGCAAATTACTCATTCCTTTTAGACATTTAAGTAGGTCTTATACAACATCGATGGTACCTTGCTTTTTTAAGTGACAAATCTTATGGCTAGATAGGTCATATAACCCCCAGTATATAGTGGTAAGCTCAGCCTGAATGGTCAACTGATGTCCCATGGTTAGACTTTCAGTCTCTACCAGGGTCCAGCAGCAAGCAAAGAGCCCCAGAAGCTGTTTCTCAAAATAATAATAATAATAATTATCTGCAGAAGAAGACATAGATTTATTCTAAAATTCTTGATTTCTGCACTGTGATCTCCTATTGGTGCTTTCCAGAAACTCCATGCGGCATGTTTTTTTGCCACAGACACATCAAGTATCATTGAATCTGCTGCATTATAAAGCTTGAGTGGCTAAGCCATTTACTCTGTAATCTGGACTTCCTGCAGAGCCTTATTTTGCTCTGACCCCACTCAAAACTGGCAACCTTATGGATGGTTTTGTAGGTATGTCTAAGTAGCACACTCAATATGTATAAGTTTCATTTAAAATTCAAAAACAGTGCCAAGCATAGTGCCTCTTCCCCCGCCTCCCCTACCTCCCAATGGTAAATAGTGCAGAGTGCAGAGATTTGTATTTAATCTTGTAGGGGATATCTTGACTTGCTCTAGATCACTGAACTCCAGAAATATTACGGAAGTGGTAGGCTCTAAACTTGTGAGGTTTCTCATACTTTCTAGTATTACTAAGGCATATAAACTATTTTCTAATTTTCTGTCTATCAGTTCCAGTCAGCATGATGTTATCAATGTAGTGAACCAGTATGACATTCACAGAATGTCAAGGTGATGAAGATCTCTGTGGATGATATTAATGGTAGAGACCAGGAGAATTTGTGTGACTCAGAGCTTACACTGTGAAGGTGTTCCATTGGCCCTACCAGGTAAAAGCAAGACATTTCTGGAAATACTTGTAGATGAGTATAGAGAAAATACCTTAGCCAGGTCAATAGTTTCATAGCAACTGCCAGGGTCTATGTTGATCTGCTCCAGTAAATGTAAAACATTTGGAATAGCAGCTTTGATTAGAGTCACTGTCTGATTAAGTTTATTATACTCCACAGATATTCTCCAAGATGCATCTTTTTTTTCAGAAAGCCAAACAATTTAGTTAGAGGAGAATGTGATTTAGCCCAGAGCCATAGTTTGTAAACCTTTACTTTATTGGCTGCTCATCTATTTTATTCTGATCACTGGTACATCACTGCTGCCCTTAATGAGTGGTGTGCCCACCTTGTCTTTGATGGTTAAATGTTGCCACTTAACCTATGCTACCCAGAACATAATTTCCATTGAATTCAGAGAGATTATCTCAATGATGGTATTTCAATAACCGTATCTGACTTATAAAAGTGAATAATTTATCAAAAATAAAAATGCTTGATTTACTAATGTAGTTCTCCAAGCATTAGTGAAAGGAGTATCTCTTGTGCTTCTTTGGAGGATACATTTGGGGTGAATGCACAGATCACATATGATAAATCCATGCAAACATTCCAATAAAATTTAATTCCTATACCCTTAAGACTTTTTAATTCTCTCACCACATCATGCCTGAGAATTTGGAACTAATAACTTCACTTATTATAGGCCACAAGTGAATTAAAGTTTCAGTTGGCCAACTAAAAAAGCCAGTAGTGCCACCTCCAGCTCCACAAAGTTATACCTTTAATCTGGAATCTCTAGTAAGTGCACCAGTATCAATGAGCTATTAATATGATATGTATCAGAGAAATCAGTGAGCTATCTGAGAATCAGAGATTAGAAAACCCATCTCTCCAGTTTCCAAACTGTGACTTTAGCTGAGAATTAAAGGACATGAGCTTGGCATTTTCTTTTTGTAACTTTCTGTAAATGTTCCACTGAAGATATTATAGTTATTTTAGTCAGTACCACTATAACAATCAAGTGTAACATCCACTTGAGTCCCAAGACACTTGTTTCAGTTGGCACATTATCATAATCAGTGACAGAAAGCAGTTTCATTGTTTATAATTCCATTGCATGCCATGGATTACAAGAATTCCATTCTCCATTGGAAAACATCTGGGACTTGAGCTCAAAACCAAGACCACAAACAAGGCAATACTAAAATCCCATCTTTGAGGGTCTATCTCCAGGAACCACCCCCATTGTCAATTCTGTCCATCAGGAGACAGAAATCAAACTACTAATTCGAATAGGAATTTAATTTAATATAAAGGATATAAAATTTTTAATTTAATACAAAAACTTATTAATTCTGAAAAAGGAATTAAAACTGAACAGAAGAGAACACTGTATTACTTTTTTATTGTTTCTGTAACAAATTACCACACACTAGTGTCCTAAAACAACAAAAATTTACTGTTATAGTTCTGTTTGTCGGAAATCTGACATGTGGTTTACTGAGCTAAAGTCAAGATGTTGAGAGAGCTGTGTTCCCTAGTGGAGAATCCATTTCCTTGTCTCCTCCAGCTTCTAGAGGCCACTTACACTCTGCTTCATGACCTCTTTCCTTCACCTTCGAAGCTAGCTGTGGTTTAATACTTCTCATGTTGCATCTCTCTGTGACTACAGCTGGGAAAGCTTCTTCATTTTAAAGGACTCATGTAGTTATATTGGACACACACTGATGAGTCTCCTCATCTCAAGACTGATGACATTAATCACATCTGTAAATTTCCTTTTTTCATGTAAGTCAACATATTTACTGGTTCCAGGGACTAGAGATGGACATCTTTGAGGAGGTATTTTTTCTGCTTATTACAAGATCTCTAAAGAATCAAAGAATAACATATATAGGGAGCAACTGCTACATCTATGGCTAAGGCAGAGTACTCAAGGAAGGAACAAAATTGGTAAAGGTTATTCCCTAAGGTTCAGATTTAGACCTCATTAGCAAAGGTATGAATATGTAGATGAAAATGGGAGAAATAGTTCCAATCTTTGAAGTTTTCTCTGTCTAGTGGGCAAGATAAAAAAAATAAATGCATAAACAAATGAATAACTTTAAATATTATTATATGTGCTGAAGAAAATATAAAAGTATCATATGATGAAATGTTATTAGGAGAGATGACTAGTCTAGATTTGTTGGCCAAGAAGAAATCTCTTAAGAAAAGTCACATTAGCAGGTACTCCATTTGTATTAAGAAGGAAGTCTTACTAAAGTCTGCAGAGAGAGAAATGCAAAGCTCCCCTCTTCCCACAGTAGGAGCAAATATAATACCTTTGTGAAGCACTAAGAAGATCAATAGATCTGGAGCTTGGTAAGCTAGGGCAAGAGTGAAGGATATTACATTGAAGAGGTAGACAGGGGTCAGGTACCATAGGGCTCTGTATCCAGGGGACAGTGATTGTTTTGAGTTTTCATCAAAGTAGAATGCAATCAACAAGTTTTGGCAAGATAGCAACTTTACCTGATTTATAATTTTTAAACAAATTATTCTTGTTACTGTATGGAAAAGAGATTGGGTCTTATTTATTTATCTGTCTGCCCTTTGAAATGTGAGTTATTTTCTGGCAGGGACTGTGCCCTTATTGTCTTCTTCTTCAGCATCGGCACAGTACTTAAAACATAATAGATGCTTTATAAAATTTTTTGAATAAATGAATAGAACAAAACTATTACTTAATAAGGAGTTGTCAATAGTTAGAAAGGAGTGCCAAGTGGTAGCAAAAATGTGTTGAGCCTTCTTCTGGGCAAGGCCAATCTTAAGTGGAGATGACAGAGGCAGTGAGATTAATCAAATTAGCAGGATGCCTATACCCTGAATGCCTGCTTGGAGTAACGAAAAGAGTGAGCACCTATTTGCCTTTTCTCAATTTTTAATTTCCTCCTGGGCATCAGTGTTGGTAGAAACAAGTTAAATAAAATGGGTGTATCATTCCATGATGTAAACTTTAGTAACATTGGCTTTAACAAAAGACAATCCAATAAGCAATCAAATAGCTGCACCAGGATATTTTCTTTCTAGAAAACAGGTTGCAGTTAGCTTATTTATACATAAATCATATTTTCACCCTTCATGACCTCATTTCTTTTCTGTAGCATAAATTCTTCACAAACTACTTCCTAAACTTTCTCCCAAGGTAGAAGTATTTAGATCACACACAGTTCTGAACTTAATTACACCTAATATTTTTTTATTGAACTTACATTATATTAAAGCATTAAGCATGGAGTATATGGATGAGATAGCCAGGAGTGAAATATGAGAAAAACACCTTGGATACAGGCCCAAATATTTTATCTAGTAGCTTTGATCTTAGCTTTTCTTATTCTTGGGGTTGAGAAGTAAAGTGTTCTTCAATTTTGTCTGTTTCTCTCTCTCTCTTTTTTTTTTTTTTTTGTTTCCTTTGCTAGTTTATTTTTTTCTCTTTCTCTCTCTGTTTCTTCTATATATTTCCATATTCTGGATTATTCTGTTATTCCTGAATTTATTAACTCAACTCTTAACTTTTACTAGTTAACCTTGAGATTTGTCTCTTCCCATGAGACTGATTCTCCCTATCATCATTATTGTTCCTCAAGAAAACTAATCATCATGGTCTCATACACTTCTTTATAACATTGTTCTTTACTCTAGAATAGGAATGGAGAGAATGTGGCAAAATGAGCAGTATAAAAATAATAGAAAGATAAGTGGTCAAGCACTCTAAAAAGTAAAAGTATGTTTGCTGAAATGCCAGATGAGTATCCAATCTGGTTAAAATAACTTTTAGTGTAACATGGAGAGTAATGAATGTACAAATACGAAAGAATTACAAGACCAGAAGTCATGTGAACTGTGAAGATAGATTTTACAGACTTTGAACCAAAAAAGGGAAGACAAAAGGGTAGTCAAAGAGGAGAATGTTGAATTTTAATCTTGATATGGAGATTTAGAATGACGTTGTGACTATACTGTTTAGTAACTGGTGAATAATAGAAATGGAGGTATGGTATAATGTACTACAGATAATTAAGGATGTTTGAGATTAGGTATTTATTCTTTTATTCTAATAGTCTTTAATAGACTTTTGAAACAGCTGATGCATGTAATAGTCATATTCTATTTCTATTACTTACACATAGTATTGATTTCAATAATTCCTAAAAGGGTCTATTATAGAAAATTTAAAACATAGATTATAAGCACTAAAAACAATATATTCTTCTCTCTTTGTTTTACTTTCTTTTAATTATAAAATGAAAACTTTGTCTACTAATACAGAGATGCAGGTAATAGTGTCCCATTCCAAATCATGATATAACTATCCATTTGTTCACATTTTTTTCTATGTCCTTTATTAAAATTAAACACTATTATCCATGGAGGAGTTGTATATTCTTGGTTAAACTAACTCTGAGGTTTTAAAATAGATTTTGTGGCTATGACAATTGTATCTTTTTGTTATTTAACATTATCTATTATATTATTTGTATTGTTTAATGCTGATGTAGATAAATCTTAATGTTTCATGTCTTTCTATATTTCTAAAATATATTATCAGTAACATATAGAGAGACAGAGAGACATCAGGTTTAGTCAAGCTATTTATATCTCTGTGTCTCAGTTTCCACATCTGTAAACCTACCTCACAGGGCATCAGTGATGATTTCATAAATTATAGGTAGTAAGTATGCTGAACTGTGACTGGCACTTATTATTTGTAGAATAAATATTAACTATTCTTACTATTATTACTTTACTCATTGCTCAATATTAACAATTTAGATGGAAATTAATTCTGTTATTGGTATATAAAACAACTTTATAGAATTTAAAATTTTGGCAGTTTGTGTTTAAAGAAGAACAAATCACTACATCTCAGTTGGCAAATTCCACCTTTGAGGACTGATGTGTTATTTCAAGGACTGACTTAATCCAGAAACCTGATTCTCAATTCTATGTTTATTTTTGGGGTCATTCTGAGTTGTAGAAGTTAAGTGAGTTAAAATTCTCTTTGTTTTCATCAGAAGGAAATGGTTTAAATGGATTTATATCCTTTCATTATTTGTAAAATCAATGGCTTGTAAACTAGACACCTTCATTTTGTTTTGTAAAGGTTCACCATACATTTAACTCTTAACTCCCTCCATTCTAACTCTCCACAAACCTAATGTGTTTTTACTTTACTAATTTTGAAGTTACATTAATAATTTCTAAATAAAATTAAGTCAATATACACCACTTATTATTGACAAGAAAATAACTTCTTTTTTTTTTTTTTTTTTTCCTTTAAAATCAGTATCCTTTCACAGTAGTTCCTGGTGTTAGGCACTAACTTGGCAATCTTAAAGCACATGCCATATTCTAAAATGCCTATTGAAAAATGTATCCAACTGTGAAGATTTTTTAAAAACAACTTTACACATTTGTTATCTTCAATATTTTCAGGTCAGTGACCAGCACTAAAAACCTAGGACGTATTAGGTATGTTATAAAAGAGCGTCAAACAGTTGGGAGCTAAAGTCTTCATTATCTATATTTAAAGAAACTGTCTTGGTCCTAAAAATATGAGAATGAACAAAACTAGAGGATTTTGATAATAATTTTGTACCTGAAATATAGCATAGAGCCTCTGTTAAAGACATAATAGAACATGCATTAAAATCAACATGGTGGAGGGAGGGATACATTAACTGTGTGTGGTTAACATATACACACTACTATACATAAAATAGATGATCAACAAGAACCTACTGAATAGCACAGGGAACTCTACTCAATATTCTGTAATAACCTATATGAGAAAAAAATCTGAGAAAGAATGGATATACGTATATGTATAACTGAATCACTTTGCTGTAACCTGAAACTAATACAACATTGTAAATCAACTATGCTCCAATATAGAATAAAAACTAAATTAAATTTAAAAAAAAAGCATGATCGTGATCATTGTGAACTTTTCTGAACCTCTGTAATCCTCAAGAATTGTTTAGAAGTGCTGAGAATAAAGGCTGAAAATGTGGACAGAAATGTAGTAAATGCTAATAATGAGAAGAGCTTTTGTGTATTCAGCATTTACAACATACAGTTATCCATCTTCAAACTCTTGAACTCAAATATTTGACATGATACAATTATTCAAATAAAATTCAGACTGAGCAATGTTAATGGACAAGAAGGAATCATGCTAAGGGAGAACATACTTTAAGGAAACATAATGAGTCCCTAATCAATTTAATAATAGAGTATGACCTTTGTGTTAAGGTAAATACTGCAGATATAGTGTGGGTAACAAAAACAAATGTTATATGCAATTCAGTCTAAAGATCTATTTATAGAATGAGTACTTTACTTTCTATTCCAATATTAAAATGTATAACATGTACATTTGTGTTCTCTGACAGGACTTTACTTCTAGCTAATAAGTGTATGCCTGGACTTTGTCATAGGCTTTATCTAAAGCTTAATATATTGAAATACTCAACTTGTATAACCTATCTATCACAGTACCAGGTGTCTAAGGGAACCTAAACATATACTCTTTAATTTGAATTGAGTTGTGTTTAACAAGTAGATTTGCAAGAATGTGCTTTTCCTGTGATGACAATTATAAGTAAAGGAAAATACAGGTGCAAAAGCATGCTAAAGTAACCTTCCCCCAAATTCAAATACCTATATATTTACTACTTGAAAATACAGTCAGCCACACGTTTTCCAATGCAAGTATAATAGTGCTCTCAGAAACTTACAGGCTATCCGCAACACAGCCTTTCCTAGTTCTTTACTAAAATAGATATTAATGGAATACAATAGTTGCTAATGGGTTATTGAACAACAGGATAGAAAGGAAGCTAGACCGGGAAGATGTATGCCAATTAGCAAGTTCTTAAATTAGCTACAGCGTGAAGTACTGGTTGTTCCAGGTATAAATCTAAGCAATAGTAAAAGAGGATTCAACTCTGAAATAGGCCACACCTGAATTTCTGCCTCGTAGGAGATTTTATATTTCTTGATCCACCTATAATTAGTATGATATGTGGCAGGAAATTTTTCCGTTAAAAAAAACTAAAGAGATTGTGAACATTATTATCTTACTAGAAACTGACTAGAAAAACTAAGCATATTTCCCAAGGGAAGAATAAAACACAACCCTTCAGGAGGGTGAAAGGAGTTTCAGAGCATCTCAAACTCTGAATTTTGTGAAAAAATAATAAATTCTCAGAGAAGAGCCAGTTAACTTCATATTTACATATGAAGTATGACCAATGATTCAGTCCAAAAACAAAGTGAGGGTAAATTTACAATTTAGCTCAGTGTCTGCATAGCATGATGTAGATGAATCAAACAATAGATAATAAATTTCAGGGACAGTTAAGTTTTAGTTCTGGTGGTGTAAATCACAGATGGGCTCCCATTACAGATAGATATATTGTTGGGATGATAAAAGCAGTGAAGTAAAAAAGTTTTATCTTGTTTTAAGTATCTGAGCTTCAGAAGAAAGAGAAACTCAGTGGGAGAGATAACCAGTGGTGATAGGAACAGAAAAGAACTAATCTCAGTGCCAAAAATAAAAGGAAGAATCAAAGTGAAGCCACCTATGTGACCTATCTTAACAGTCCCAGGGTGAAATGAATCAATCCAACTTCCAATTTGTGACCAGGCTGTAGAAATGACTCTAGAAAAATCAAAGAGGATTAGTCAGGGGAGGGGGGAGGGAAAGCCTGTTGGGTAGTTGTCTGATCAAGTTCAGCTTTGTTCCATCGGATGAGAAAAATCAAACAGTTTTACTGTGTGGTGGTGGAATATTTATGGATTTTAATTCTGCTGGAATACAATGTTAATTTTGGCTAGGAGTGGAGTGAGACCATGTCACTTACATATCTAATCTGTATTTATCAAACATTCAACTTCATTCCTTCATCAATCTGAAGAGCTAGGAATTCAGAATTCATAAATAAAGTTTAGTAAGTAAAATCAAATAGTTGGAATCAAAGATATACTTCGTATGTTTGAAGACTCATGAGCATTTTTAAAGCCTAAATAAGCTTGCATAAAGCCATTTAATAGAAGAACAGAATAAAACTCTTTTACTATTAGGTTTTATTACAATTTACAATCTCCCCTGTTCTTTCCTCAGGGAAAAATAATATTTCCGCATAAAATTTGCATGTCTATAGAGATTCTGAATCCAGTAAAAAAAATTACGTTTTAGTAAATCAGCAAGTAAACAATAAAACACATTTCCAATGCTGATAGATAAATAGGTCAAGACAATTCCATGCATCATTCTCAGGGTTACTAAAAATTACAGTGATGTATTGTTAAGGAGTTTCTTTTCATTATTTTCAGTAATGTTTTTATTCAAAGATGCACATTCGTGAAAAAAAAAAAAAACAACTTCTCTTTCAGACTTTTCTCAAGATATATGGACTGCTAAGTGTGTAGAGGGCATATATATATCGAATGGCCAAAATATTTTATATCAAATTTTATGGTCATTTAAAGTGGAAAGGTAAAAGGAAATAAAAAGGGAGTAGGAGCTATTTTCGAACAAAGGTATTCATCCTGATCATGTGTCCTTAGGAGAGATTGGGGATTCAGGCTCTCTGCAGAACTACTACCTAATTTTATCAGGGAGTCTCTTATGTGCTTAATGTGAAAATAGCTTATATTTCTTCAGTTAACCATTCCAGAAGGGATCATGATCAGGAAAAATATCAAGACAATGATAAATTTGTACATATGTATATTACAATTGAATTTTATTGTTCAGTTAATTTGATAGGAAAAAATAATGCTAATAGTGGTGGTATTGCCACTGGATAGTGTTTGGGTAAGAATGAATATAAGGAATAAATGGATCTACAATCAAATTCCGGCTCTGCCACTGTCTAGTTGCATAATCTTGAGAAAGTCACTACATGGGTGAGCTTCAGTTGCCTTATCTACCAAATCAAGATGTAAAATGTAAATGCAAAACAAAGCACAATGCCTTAGGCATCTGAAGCACACACTAATATTTAATTCTTATCAATGACATTATTTTATGTGATCACAATAATTGATTAATGAGTATATATATTAATTAATTGAAGTTGAATGAATGTTTTTAGATACCACGGAGAGGCACGCATCTTCTCAACTTTTTTAGGACAATGGTAAGAGTTAATATTAGAGAGAAGAAAAAGTTTATTTCATTTACTTGGATTTGTGTTTACACAATTTTGTGGCTTGATGAAGTGTTCGGAGTGCATATCAATCTATGGAAAGTGGTGGAGCTTTATTTAATTGATGAATGCCTTACTAATTTGAAGTGCTTCATTAGAAGAACTTTTGTAAATTATTTGCAAGAACAGCAGGATTCCTCATGCATAAGCTTAATGAACTAACAAACAAACAAATTGATAAGATTATTAATGAGATGTTTATCCAAAAATTCTTTAGTGGCTTATCTAAAGGACCCTTAGAAGACTTTAGTTAATTTTCTCAGATTCTTGTTTGTTTGTCTTTACCTGTCAAGAGTGGCATATGCAGGATGTAAAGAAAATGTGATTATCATTAGTAATGTTTATATTAGTTCCCATTAAAATTAATATATTCAAAATCATGATAGAAACCAGTACTAGTTAGGAAGACTGTTTTTGTACTGAGACTAGAATTATGTCAACCATGTTTAACCTGGCTTAGTTAATGTGATTTTTTTTGAATTATCAGCATATGATTTCGAAAACCTTAGAATTTGGTAAAGAATTTGCCAATGTGAATGTCATGACAGTAAAATTTTATTCAAGAACATATATTGAGCCTGTACTCTGTATTTGGAACTTTGCCAAAACTTTGCAACACAACAATGAGTAAGACATATTCCTTTCCTCCCTGTCAAGTAGAGAGGACAGATAAGGAATCACAAATGGTAATACAGACCCTTCTAACATCCTGGAAGATTAGTTTTTGACAGTGTATGCATTGTCTAGTGATTTGTTCATCAAAAGCAATTTCCACGTATGAAATTAAGGAAAAAAAAATTAAAACATGAGATATTTTTCACCACATGCACACTGAATCTCAACCTCCTTTACCACTACAAAACACTATTTTTTTAAGATTAGATTTCACCCTTATAAATTTTGTGAGCCTAACAGTGTAGAAGTCAAAACCAATTCATTGAAATTTACATGATACATGAAATAGCTTTGCTGCTCTGGGCTGAGTTTCCATGCATAGGATAAACTCAGATGGTGCAGTTCATAAGTGTTTACATTTTTAAAAACAAGCTTAATTTGAAGTATAACATACTTACAGAAGAGGGCACAGATCATAAATTTTTATTTAGGCCAATGCATCATTTTAAAATAAGCACCATTTAACCTTTTCCCTCGCCAATATATAGAATATTATCAAGTCAAAAGCCCCTATCATGCTCTTTCTGGGTCACTACTCCCATCCATCTTCTTGGGGTAACAATATTCTAACACCAACTGCTTTTGTTCAATGTCATGTTTCAGAGATTTATCATTATTGTGTTTAGCAGTAAATTGTTCAGATCCATTGCTGTAGAATAATTTATTGATATATCCCAATTTATTTATTCATTCTGCTGTTATTTGATATTTGAATTATCCAGTTTGGGCTTATTATGAATAATGCACCTTGGAATAATGTGGTATATGACTTTCAAAGGGTACATTCATGCATTTCTCTTGGATATACGTTCAAAGGTGGATTCACTCTTCTGTAGGTTTATATATGTCAAGTATATGCAATAAAAATATTTTTTGGCTTGTCTTTCACTATTTAAATGTTACCTTTTGATAAACACAATGTCTACTATTTTAAATTAAACTTTTTGCTGAATGAATAGATTTTTTAAAGAGCATTTTAAGGTTTATAGAAAAGGTGAGTAGAAAGCACAGAGAGTTCCCATTCATGATATAATTTAATGTGGTCCAATTTAGCAATATTTTTCTTCATCTTTAATGCTTTATGTGCTCTGTTTAAAAATATTTGCCTCCTCCAAATTCAGATTATATTTAGCTATATCAACCAGACATTTTGCTTTATCTTTTACATCTGGATCTACAATCTACATACAATTTTTAGCACTATACATTTTCCCATTGATCTGCAAGGTCACTATTGCCATCAGTCAGGTAACCATATATGTATATCTATTTCTAAATTCTATTCTTATTCATTTAACAATTCATCAACCCTTGCCCTATTGTAACACTGTTTTAATTACTTGTATTTTAGTAAGTCTTGGTGCACAATTGTTTATGTATTTCTATTTTATTCTTATTTTATTTAGATTGTTTCTTGATTCTTAAAACCTCACTACCTTGTGTTGTGGGGTAACATTCTCCTTGCTCTCCCTTGTTCCTTTATGAAATTTCTAAAAACAAAGAAACATAGATAACTTGATGCATTGAGTATAATAACATACGTTTATACATCATCTTCCTTATATTGCTGCTTCCACTGTTGAGAGTTACCCATATTTGTTTATTTATTAAATCTCTCTCATTTATTAAATACTTTCTTCTTATTTATGAATTTGCTCTTTACTGCAGTCTCTGCCATGATCATTGTAGAAAATCATCTATGTTAGAGTTTGAGCTGTTTCTCCCCCAAATTCATATGTTGAAGTTCAAACCCCCACTACCTCAGAATGTGACCTTATTTGGAAATAGTGTCATTGCAAATCTAATTGGTTAAGATGAAGTCCTACTGAAGTAGACAGTCGCATAAGTGAACACATGTGAACATGAGGGCAGAGATCAAGCTGATGCATCTACAATCCAAACACTTCCAAAAAATGCTAGCAAACCTCTAGAAGCTGGGTGATAGCCTTGGAACAGAATCTTCCTCACAGCCTCGGAAGGAACCAATACAGCCAACACTTTGTCTTGGGATTCTATCCTCCAGAACTCTGAAAAAATAAATTTCTGTTGTTTAAACTACCTGGTCTATGGTACTTTGTTAGGATGGCCCTAACAAACTAAAATAATCTGCAAGGTTGACATGTCCAAAACTGGATTCTCAGTTCATCAGTCTCCTTGCTAGCAATCAACTTCTGTGTTTTTAATTATTCATTCACATTGTTACCAACGAAAGCATTACATTATGTTCCTCCAGAATGATTAATTCAAAGATCTGACTTTTGGCAAAATGCCCTTTTATGATATGTGTGTTTTTCCAAACTAAATCATAAATGCTACCCACTAACTACCTTGTTTCCCATCATCCATTTGCTTCCTTCCTTAGATATTTATGAGTCTATGATTCTAATAAAAATATTTATGATTCTAATAAAATATTATCAGTATCCTATATCAATACCACCTCAGTGTGTTGCACCTGTGTGGCAAACATCCAATGCTGGAAAAAAAAATCAAAAAGCTGTTTTGTTCCTTCCAATATGAGAACAACCAAGTGTTGTAAATCTAACTACAACACAGGGGATTAAAAGAATAGAGCAGAGAAAATAAATGGTATTAAAAATCCAAATATACTAGTAATTTTACTAAATCTCAATAAAACTAAACTTATTTGTTTAAATACAGAGATATCTATATTAGAATTTGTTTTAATTAAGCAAATTCACTTTTACTGTCTTTACAAATAATATGCTTAAACCAAAATGAGACACCTTGAATCAAAGAATGGAAAAGAAAATATCAAGCAAATAATAACTAAAATTGAACCAAGGGCATACATATTAATATCAACTAAAATTAATAGAAATGTTTGAAGGACCAAAATGGTGACATAAGAGGCTCCTGAACTTCCCTCTTCCCACAGACACAACAAATATACAACTACACACAGAGCAATTCCCTCTGAGATAAATCCAGAAACTAGCTAAGTAACTATTATGTATAAGGCAAATGAGAAAATACCCACATCAAACATGTAGGAAAGGCTAAGTTATACTCTTACTGTAAACCTCCCTCCTCTTACAGAGTCTTACATGGTTGACTGAAGAAGAGCGCACAACCTAAAAAGTTACAAGTTATGTTTTATTCGGAGACCCTGCTGAGGGCTACAGCCCAGGAGACAGTATCTCATATAACTCTGAGGATCTCTCTGCACACTCAGGAGGAAATTCTCAGCTTCCAGCTTCTCCATGAAGAACATGGATTTCATATATAGTGCCTCAACTTTCAAGTCGCTCATTGAGGGGCAGACGCCCAAAACACCTAGCTCTGAAAGTCAACGGTGCTTGCATCCACGAGTCCTGCAGGACTATAGCAAACAACAAAGCATTTCCTAAGGGGTACGGGAGCGCTTACTTTGACTATACCCCTAGGGCTCAGTGTTGAGGGAGCAGGCAAAAACACTCATCTCTCAGCCTCCCAGGCAGAGGTTTGACTGCATACTTTACAAGCTGCTGCCTGAGAGTTCCTCTTTTATTTAGCATTTATTCTCCTTGGAGCTTGGGAGCTAGGAATACTCTCTAGCTAGGCTAAGGGCAAGCTGTGATCCTCCCTGGATCCTGAGGAAGCTTTGGGTACTTGACCACCTTCTTCCCCCAGCTCACTCCAACAGTGAAGCAAAGCAGCCAGCATCTCTCTGGAAGAAGCTTGTATAGTTAAAGTTAGAATACTCTAGCATTATAATAGTGGTGGACAATCACTTAAAACTCTAGTATGAAGGTTAAGAGACAAAAGTAATAAAAATAACTATAACTACAGGTATTTGTTAATAGATAAATCATATAAAAAGATGTAAATTGTGCCATCAAAAACATAAAATATGGGGGAGGTTATAAAAATGTAGAGTTTTTGTATGTGTTCAAGGTAAGTTGTTATCAGCTTAAAATAGACTGTTATAAGACATTTTATGTAAGTCTCATGGTAACCACAAAACAAAATCCTATAGTAGACACAAAAAAAGGTAAAGAGAAAGGAATCAAAACATTCCACTGCAGAAAATCATCAAGTCACCAAGGAAGAGACCAAGAGAAGGAGGAAGGAGCAAAGGAATTATAAAACAGCCAGAAAACAATTAACCAAATGGCAATATTAAGTCCATACTTATCAATAATTACCTTAAATGTAAATGGACTACAAAAGACATAGAGTGGCTGAATGGATTAATAAAATGATTCAACATAATGTTGCCTACAAGACACTCATTTTACCTTCAAGGACACACATAGACTGAAAGGGAAGGGATGGAAAAACATAATCCATGCAAATGGAAACCAAAAAAACAGAGGTAATTATACTTATATCAGATAAAATAGACTTTAAGCCAAAAACTGTAATAAGAGACAAAGAAGGTCATTTTATAATGATAAAGAGGTCAATTCACTTAGAGGATCTAACAGTTGTAAATATCTATGCACCCAACATCAGAATACTACTTAACCATAGAGAGCAAATATTAACAAATCAGGAGGGAGAAATAGACAGCAACAAAATAAAGGTAGAGGACTTCCACACCGCCCTGGAAAACAGTATGGAGATTCCTCAAAAAATTTAAAATGGAATTGCCATATGATCCAGCAATCTTACTTCTGCGTATACCTCCTTGGAAAAGAAATTACTGTCTCAGAGATATCTGTATTCTTATGTTCATTGTGTTGTTATTCACAATAGCCAATAGTTGTATGAAAACAACTTAAGTGTTTGTCCTTGGAAAAATGGATGAAGAAAATGTGGTACACACACACACACACACATTGGAATATTACTCAGCCTTAAGAAAGAAGGAAATTCTGACATTTGTGACATCATGGATGGACCTGGAGGACATTATGTTAAGGGAAACAATCCAGCCAGAGAAAAACAAATACTGCATGATATCACTTATGTGTGGAATCTAAAAAAAATGTTTGTTTAACAGATAGATACAGAAAGCGGTGTGGTAGTTGCCAGGGACTGAGGGATGGAAGAAATAAGGATAGGTTGGTAAAAGGGTACAAACTTTTAGTTATACGAGGAACACAGTATCAGGATCTAATGTTTAACATGGTGACTATAGTTGATGATACTCATTTGTACAACTGAAATTTGATAATAGAGTAGAACTTAAGTGTTATCACTAAAAAAAAAAAGCTAAATATACAAGGTGATGGATATGTCAATCAACTCAATGGTGGGCATCCTTTCACAATGTATATGTATATCAAATCATCATGCTGAACACATTAAATATATTACCATTTTGTTTATAAATTATACCTCAATAAAGCTGAAAAAAATAAAGTTAATGGAAAAAAGGTGCTATATAATGAAAAAATAATCTATCAAAAATATAGTAATCATTGACTGGCTTTCACATATGCATACACTATATATTATATACACATATATTTATATGTATGTATATTTATATATGTACAATAACAATATTAAGCTTTTATGCAGCACCTATTGTATTGCAGGCACTATATAACCCCATTACGTTTATGTAATCTACTTAACAAACTTTATTCTAGGTACACTTATTACCCTTCTTTTATCCCCCAGGAAACTCAGGGATAGGAAACTTAAGTAACCTGCCTGAGATCACACAATTGGCAAGTGGTAGAGCCATGCTGCGAACCCAGGCAGTCTAACTCCAGTGTCCTTATATATTAGTTTAAGTAAACTTAGCATGTAATACATAATATCAATGTATAAAAAGGGAAAACAATGAAATAGTCACAGGAAGAAATTTAGTGGGATATTTTGGGGAAAAAATGTTTCTGAAATCAATAGCTCACACAGGCAAGAATATTAAAGAGATAAATTTAGGAACAGCACACTTAATAAGACTGTTCTAATAGAATTATGCACAAACATGAATCCAATCAATAGTAAAGAGCTATACTTTCAAGGATATTTGAATATTGCAAAAATTGGTTATTCCATGGAAACAATATCATAGACCCTGTTTTCTGAATATGATACCAAAAATTAGAAATAAAAGAATAAATATAGCCCAAATATTTCACAAATTGGCAAACAAAATCACACTTTAAATTATAAATAGTGTTTTTAAATTGCAATAAAATTATGAACATTTATAAGTAAATTTTAAAATATCACAACATGAGATGCAGACAGGCAATTAGATGAATATTTATGTCATAATTACATTTATTGGAATATAAAGAAAGTTTTAAAATAAGTGAGAAAATCATTTAACCCAAGAATTTTGAAAGAGAACAAAACAATGCCCAAACGATGTAGAAATTTGTAACTTCAATAAAACAGGATTTTATGGAAAACCCAGGCCAAAAGACATACAAAAATAGTAAAAATTATATTAAAAAATACCAGTGGAAATACTAATAGACCACTTTATGTCTCAATGATCAAGAAGAAAAATGATGAATACCAATAACAAGTATTAGAAATGTTTTTAAAGATATATCTGTAGATGAATAGTTATAAATATCATAAGAAAATATTATGAATAATGATATAACATTTAAAAACAAATAAAATAAATATCTTAGAATACTACTATTTAAAATTATTTAAACATGACTAGATCCCTGAACATACCAATAGCCATTAAAAATATTGATACAAATCAATAAAAATAAGAATAAACAATGATGTTTCAACATTTGAAAACCTTAACACTGAAAAAGTCAAAGTGACAACATTGTGACTTAACTCAGATGGCTGGATCATTTCCCTAAAATCAATTCTGAACAAGATAAGGTAGAATAAAGTATGGATTTTAGGACTGTCATACCCAGTATTAGAAACCGTTAGAGGAACTAAGGCTCTTTTGGACTGATGTGGGTGGATGCCAATGGAGTCTTAGTGGGCAGGTAGTTTGGGAAAAAATTCAGTTTCTCTCCTGATACTTTTCTTTCATTCCGTTGTATTTAGCATGCCAATTCTCCAGTTGTTTATATGCAATAGTACAGTTAGATATAATTGGTTGAGATGTATTTAATTTTAAATGTTGAAAACTAAAATTACACCTTTCTCAAGTAAAATAAATGTCATTAAATATATGAAATATATATTGAAAATTTAAATAGTTTTCTACATACAATCAGACATACACAAATATATTTGTGTGCATATACACAGAATACACAGATTTTAGATATATATAATATTATAGAATATTATATTTTATATATAATTGTTGGAATTAAAAATGTTGCATGTGAATGCTAATCAATAAAAGTACTACAGAGATTTCTATGCAGAAAAAGGAGTACACTAGATTTGGCTGTAACACATCTTTAAATTTATTGATAATGTTTTATATCTTAAGCTAAATGGAGCCTACACAGGTGATTTCTTATTATTCTTTATATTTTTAATGTTTTAAATATTTACTAATAATTTAAGAGCATCAGAATAAAGGTGTCATAAGAGCACATTTGTTTTGAATTAATTTGACTCATTTTCTAGAGGCAGATTTTGCATTCTCTCTAAGATGCAAAGCACATCTGGTCAATCAATCTTTTCAGCAGCTAAGCAAATTTTATTATGCCCCAGAACTGGGAGAGAGAAGGGTCCCATTTGACTAATTTGGGGCCACTTATGCTATCTCTCTGGTTTAATTTACATGGTACATCATTTATTATCACATAAATAAACTACCTACTGATGTTCTGAGTGTTTTAGTTCAGGACAGATGGCTTTAGGGTCAGTAAATTTAACAGAAATAGACTATGCAACACTTTTGCTCAGCAGTTCTTAATGTGCTCTTATACACCCTGTGGAACAATGGATGTGAGTCTCAGGCCAGCTCATATGGATAAAGGATAACATGGGCAGCCAAGAATATAAGATCATGTTAACTTGAATGGTTGTTTGTAAACATTAATGTACCTATCAAATTGATTAGGGCTTAAATATGTATAGTAGGAATTATATATATGTGTGTATATATATATATGAGGGGTTTTATATATGTTATATAATATATATTATAAATATATAGTCACACATAATATATAATATATTACATTGCATATAGTATCTTTAATATTCTATATTGCATTTAAAACCACATACTATAAAATATTTTATTATAATTATAATTATTATAAAATATGTTATTATAATTATAATTATAATAAAATAAACATTATAAATATAAATATCTTCTCCCAGGTTGTGGCTTGCTTTTTCACTGCCTTTGTGGTGTCCTCTGATGAAAAAAGTTTTTAATTCTAAAAATGTCCAATTTATCAGTTACTTCTTTTATGTTTAGTACAAATTATAGCCTACTTAAGAATTCTTTGCTATCTTCAGTTCATGAAAATATTTTCCTGCATTTCTCCTAAAAACTTGAGTGTTTTTTTTTGTATATTGTGTATTGTATCATTTAGGTTTCCAGAGTGTGGAATTCAGGGCCGGATGGCTGGGGTACTCTCAGCCACGACGGCTTGGCTTTGCAAAGCAGACTCCCATCCTTCAGGAGACTAGCACCCTCCAGGAGGTTGCCTGACTATGTACTCACAACACATGTAGAAAACCTGGCAAAAAAGTCTGCGAAAAATGACAATATTAGAGGAAAAAAAGATGTGGGCAGATGTCAACTGAAGCCATGAAGGTACTCATTCTACCATAGTCAACTATGACCATAATTATTCATTTTTTTCTCCCAAATTCAATACAAAAATATTTTAAAATTTATTATCTTCTAAGGTACTCAAATAAGTTATCCAATCATAGTATTTGGCTCAAAGACCTGACTATCTGAACAGGTCGAGATGGGTCTCCTTGGAAGATACTCTTCCTGATCTGTAAAATTAAAAGATAAGTTATCTGCTTTCCACACAACTATTATGCTGTGGTTTTATGATTTACCTCCTATAGACACTACCATTCACAAAGGGAAAGAAATGGACCTATATAGCACTAGTCTGAGCAGTTCTGAGTCCAGCTACATTAAGGTTGCCAGGTTCCACTACTCTGGGTTTGGGGAATGTTTCTTGATTGAAGCTCCAGTTCTGTTCCTAGGAGTGGCTCCCCAGTCCATTGTTCTGCATGGTTCTTGGTCAGCCCTCTGAGACTCATTCCTGTTCTATCAGAAGTGATTGTTTCAAGGGTGTATCCATATGTCAAAGCTTTTCAAACTGTATAATTTAAATATGCCAAGTGTATTCTATGTCCAATGTATAACAATAAAGAAAATAATTAGGTATTAGTGAAAAAAATAAGTGAACCAGCAAAATTATATGCATGAATCATGGAAATATAATGAAGTCTGTAAAGATACAAGTCTCAAATCACCACATACTCCATATACAATTATTGTAAAACTTAAAAAACAATCAAAACTAAGAAGAGTATTACTGGTCATGTTTTGTTTTTAATTTACTGTTCACAGGTGTGCATTATTATTTTTTTTACTTTAATAATCAATTACTTATAGCTGCTTACATTTTTGCACATATCAACTATTATTATTCAAATGATAATAAGAAAGAATAAAATATGCAAGTAAATCAATAATATAGAGCAAATTGTAATATTCAATAATTACCATCAACAATGGGTTGTTCTTGGATGTTAAAAAAGAAAGATATATGCCTCAAAGTGTTAATGATGATGACGGTAATATATTATCATACATAAACCATATTCCTCAGAGGTTGTATATTTTTTTGAAAATTGTATCAACATATTATGCTAATGTCATCTTATTGGTTTCTTTATATTAGGATATATCAATCTTAAATATACAACATTGTAAACTCTAAAAGTTCTTTTTGATTTGAAGTGCTTGAATTTGCTAGCAAAAATATTTATAACCTACATATTTTTATTCTCAGGGCTCCTTGTGTTATCGCATTGAAGCACCTTGAATATAAGATATATTAAAGATATAATAAGAATAAATAAGTAACAATTAACTGTTAATAGTCTTTTCAAGACTTAATAGTATAAAACAGTGAATTAATCTGTTCATATTAATTCAGAAATGCTACCATTATGGTAGGAATTTTCTTTACTTTTAATATAAAGATGGAATCACCATGATAAATTATTTGTATATTCCAATTTTAAGTATTTCAATAAAGAACATTATTTGTATGGTATACAGCAGGATAGAAACATCTGGTGTTTATGCATTTTCTGCTAAATCACAGATGACTAATTATTTTCCATGTGTCAGGAAAATAATTGATAAATCACCCATTCTTGTTAGTCTAATGTTCTGCAACTAAGATCTGTTCTCCTAAGTCTTTGTCTCTTTTGTACATTTTGTGATCAATCTTAACTGCAAAGATATTTATTTCCATATTTTTCAAAATTCTTTTTCGAATATTCTTGCATCTAGATGCTTCTAGAACTTTAGCTTCAAGGTGAATTTTAAAATATAATTTGACAAGCTCATAGAAGTCTTTTGTGCTTTTGACTATTTGAACATTGATTAATTTGGAGAGACTAGATCTCTCCATTCCTCCACTGCTCTTTCCCCATGCTAAAAATATCTGCCAACTTATTTATGGCTTTATATGTGTTTCAGTAACATTTTATAGTTTTCATTGTGTAGTTTTTATACATTTTTGCTATTTATATAGGATTTTTAATGCAATTTTTAACTAAATTATATTTTCTGATGTATAAAGAAGTTATTAAATTATATATTGATTATTGTATAACCTCTAATTGGGGTTGATGGTACCTGAATCAAGGTGAGAAAAAACTTAAAATTGAAATACATAAACAAATTTGGAATAACTGCTTAATAAGAAACTAGCTTTTTAAGGCTATTTTACTCCCATTCTATTTTATAGTGCTTTACAAAGAATTTGGAAGAAGCAGTGTTTCCCTAATGACCTTTCTTTCCCCTTCCTCATTCAGAATAACTCACGTTGCATTTTGCATTTCAATAAGACTTGTTATAGGACTGTTGCTGTTGTTGTTGTTTACGATCTGTTTTATAAAATTAATATTCAGAGAGCAAAGGCAAATGGTTTGGAAAACAGTGAGCAAAGACATTTCTTGCAAAGAGCAGAATCAGATATGGCAGATGTGTTCACTAACGAACTTCCTCCAACGTCAAAGCAGGAAGTTTTCACAATCCCTGCCTTGGGGCAGGGGGTGGTTATAATTGCTTGAGACCATTGACTGTCTGGTATTACACATTTTGTATAATAATCATTGGAAATAATCATTGTGGCTACTTTATTTTCTTTTTTGTTTATAAGTAATCAGACCACAAGGAGTCACATCTAGACCAGATAGTAGACCCAGAGATCCTGCATGCTGAACTGGGCACAGTTACTGTGTAGAATGGGATGGACTCCCTGGGGGAAGTATATGTGCATATAATGGTGGTTGGTGGACACTGTGGTGAAGGTACTTAATCCCTTTATAATAATTTCACTTTCTTCCACTATTAAAAGGATTAATACATTTTAGCTGGGCACTTCTCTCAGCTAAAGACTGCATTTTCTTTACATTTTTCTTATTGTATATACAAATTTATTATTTGTTATATGTATACATTCTTAAACAGTAACCACAATCAAACTAGTTAGGATATCTGTCACCTCACATAGATACATTTGTGTGTGTGTGGCAAGAACACATAGGATCTACTTTCTATCAAATTTCAAATGCAGGTCAAAGTAATGTTACCTATAGTCACCATGCTATATACATTAGATCTCCTGAACATATTCATCTTACATAACTCAAATGTGTAGCCCTTGACTAACATCTTTCCATTTCTCAAGTTCCTAGGCCCTGGTAAGCGCCACACTGCCCTCCGCTTCTGTGGCTATGACTATTTCAGGTGCCACATGTGAGATCATACAGTATTTGTCATACTGTCCTGGCTTATTTCAATTAGCATAATGTCCTCCGGGACCACCCATGTTGTCACAATGGCAGGATTTCCTTCTTTTTTAATGCTGAATAGTATTCCATTGTATGCATATACCTCATTTGGTTTATCCGTCTCCTGATGGACAGTTAGGTTGTTTCCATGTCTTCACTATTGTGAATAATGCTGCAATGAACATAAGAACGTAGCTAGGTATCTCTTCAGGATCTTGATTTAAGTTACTATGGATAAATATCCAGAAATGGTATTGCTAGATCCCATGATATGATAATTTTGTTTTTAATTTTTTGAAAAATCTCCCTACTGTTCCCACAGTGGTTGAGTAGTATTTCATTGTATGTAAAAACATCATATCTTCTTTATCCATTCATCTATTTATGGGCACTTAGGTTGCTTCCATATCTTAGTTACTGTAGAAAATGCTGCAGCATAGATGTGCATATATCTTTTTGAGTTAATGTTTTTGTATTCTTCAGATAAATTGCTAGAAGTGGAATTGCTGTATCATATGTAAGTTCAATTTTTAATCATTTGAGGAACGTCCATACTATTTTCCATGTTGACTGCAGCAATTTACATTACTACCAACAGTGCAGAAGGGTTCCCTTTTCTCCATGTACTCATCAACACTTGTTATGGTTTGTTTTTTTAATAAGCCTGTCCTAATAGGTGTGAGGTGATATTTCATTGTGGTTTTGATTCTTGTTTCCCTGAAGATTATTGAAGTTGAGAAGCTTTGCATATACCTGTTGGCCATTTGCTTAGTTATTCTTTGGAAAAAATGTTTATTCAAATACGTTGCCCATTTTTATTCCAGTTACTTATTATTTGTTACTGAATTGTATGAGTTCCTTATATATTTTGGATATTAACCCTTTATCAGATTTATGGTTTGCAAATATTTTCTCCATTTCATAAGTAGGTTGTGTTTTATCTCCTTTGCTGTGCAGAAGTTTCTAATTTTTTTTTAACATCTTTATTGGAGTATAATTGCTTTAAAATGGTGTGTTAGTTTCTGCTTTATAACAAAGTGAATCAGCTATACACATACATATATCTCCATATCTCTTACCTCTTAGGTCTCCCTCCCTCTCACCTTCACTATCCCACCCCTCTAGGTGGTCACAAAGCACCAAGCTGATCTCCCTGTGCTATGTGGCTGCTTCCCACTAGCTATCTATTTTACATTTGGTAGTGTATATATATCCACACCACTCTCTCACTTTGTCCCAATTTACCCTTCTCCCAACCCGTGTCCTCAAGTCCATTCTCTGGTAAGTCTGTGTCTTTATTCTTGTCTTGCCCCTAGGTTCCTCATGACCTTTTTTTTTTTTTTTTTTTGATGCCATACATATGTGTTAGCATATGGTACATGTTTTTCTCTTTCTGACTTACTTCACTCTGTATGACAGACTCTATGTCCATCCATCTCACTACAAATAACTCAATTTTGTTTCCTTTTATGGCTGAGTAATATTCCATTGTATATATGTGCAACATCTTCTTTATCCATTCATCTGTTGATGGACACTTAGGTTGCTTCCATGTACTCACTATTGTAAATAGAGCTGCAATGAACATTGTGGTACATGACTCTTTTTGACTTATGCTTTTCTTAGGGTATAGGCCCAGTAGTGAGATTGCTGGGTCATATGGTAGTTCTATTTTTAGTTTTTTAAGGAACATTCATACTGTTCTCTTTAGTGGCTGTATCAACTTATATTCCCACCAACAGTGCAAGAGGGTTCCGTTTTCTCCACACCCTCTCTAGCATTTATTTTTTGTAGATTTTTTGTTGATGGCCATTCTGACCGGTGTGAGATGATATCTCATTATAGTTTTGATTTGCATTTCTCTTATGATTAATGATGTTAAACATTTTTTCATGCATTTGTTGGCAATCTGTATATCTTCTTTGGAGAAACGTCGATTTATGTCTTCTGCTCATTTTGGGATTGGGTTGTTTGTTTTTTTGATATTGAGCTGCATGAGCTGCTTGTATGTTTTGGAGATTAATCCTTTGTCAGTTGCTTCACAAAGAAAGAAAACTCCAGGCCAATATCACTGATGAACATAGATGCAAAAATCCTCAACAAAATACTAGCAAACAGAATCAAACAGCACATTAAAAGGATCATATACCATGATCAAGTGGGGTTTATCCCAGGAATGTAAGGATTCTTCAATATACAGAAATCAATCAATGTGATACACCATACTAACAAATTGAAGGAGAAAAAACATATGATCATCTCAATAGATGCAGAGAAATCTTTTGACAAAATTCAGCACCAATTTATGATGAAAACCCTCCAGAAAGTAGGCATAGAGAGAACTTTCCTCAACGTAATAAAAGCCATATATGATGAACACACAACCAACATCATTCTCAGTGGTGAAAAAATGAAACCATTTCCACTAAAATCAGGAACAAGACAAGGTTGCCCACTCTCACCACTATTATTCAACATAGTTTTGGGAGTTTTAGCCACAGCAATCCGAGAAGAAAAAGAAATAAAATGAATCCAAATGGGAAAAGAAGAAGTAAAGCTGTCAGTGTTTGCAAATGACATGATACTATACATAGAGAATCCTAAAGATGCTACCAAAAAACTACTAGAGCTACTCAATGAATTTGGTAAAGTAGCAGGATACAAAATTAATGCACAGAAATCTCTTGCATTCCTGTACACTAATGATGAAAAATCTGAAAGTGAAATTAAGAAAACACTCCCATTTACCATTGCAACAAAAAGAATAAAATACCTAGGAACAAACCTACCTAAGGAGACAAAAGACCTGTGTGAAGAAAATTATAAGACACTGATGAAACAAATTAAAGATGATACAAATAGATGGAGAGATATACCATGTTCTTGGATTAGAAGAATCAATATTGTGAAAATGACTCTACTACCCAAAGCAATCTACAGATTCAACGCAATCCCTATCAAACTACCACTGGCATTTTTCACAGAACTAAAACAAAAAAAATCACAATTTTTATAGAAACACGAAAGACCCTGATTAGCCAAAGGAATCTTGAGAAAGAAAAAAGGAGCTGGGGGAATCAGACTCCCTGACTTCAGACTATGCTACAAGACTACAGTAATCAAGACAATATGGTACTGGCACAAAAACAGAAACATAGATCAATGGAACAGGATAGAAAGCCCAGAGATAAACCCACACACATATGGTCACCTTATATTTGTTAAAGGAGGCAAGAATATACAGTGGAGAATAGACAGCCTCTTCAATAAGTGGTGCTGGGAAAACTGGACAGCTATATGTAAAAGAATGAAATTAGAACACTCCCTAACATCATACACAAAAATGAACTCAAAACGGATTAAAGACCTAAATATAAGGCCAGGCACTATCAAACTCTTAGAGGAACACATATGGCAGAACACTCTATGACATAAATCACAGCAAGATCCTTTATGACCCACCTCCTAGAGAAATGGAAATAAAATCCAAAATAAACAAATGGGACCTAATGAAACTTAAAAGGTTTTGCACAGCAAAGGAAACCATAAACAAACCAAAAGACAACCCTCAGAATGGGAGAAAATATTTGTAAAACTTTTAATTTGATGCAGTCCAACTTGTTTATTTTTGTTTTTGCTGCCTTTACTTTTGGTGTCATATCCAAACGTGTTTTGCCAATACTAATATCAAGGAGCTTTTTCTTAATATTTTCTTCTAAGAGTTTTACAGTTTCTGCTCTTACTTTTAAGTCTTTAATCCATTTTGAATTGTTTGATCTTCCAATTGATCAATCCATTTGATGACTGATCTTCCAGTTGATGTATGGTATAAGATAAAGATCCAATTTTCTTCCTTTCTCTCTTTCTTTCTTTCTTGTTCTTCTTCTTCTTTTTTTTTTTTTTTTTTTGGCATGTGGATATCAAGTTTTCTCAACACCATTCATTGAAGAGGCTACCTTTTCCTCACTGTGTACACTGGGTGCTCTTTCAAAGGTTAGTTGACAGTACATGCATGGGAATACTGCATTTTCAAATCTCCCTTGCAGCTAGGTAAGGCATTATGGCTAAGTTCTGATTTTGGGCTATGAGAGAAAGTTGTGTAGGTGATTCCTGATTCATGCTTATGAGAAGAGTTGTGTCAAACCTTCCCTTTTTAATTCCTTTCCATTAGCTGAAATGTACAAGAGATGCTTAAGTTATAGCACACATATTCGACCATGACATATGGAAACCAAACCTTGAGGATGGCTTGGGCAAAAGGATTAAAAGAAACTGGATTCTCAATATCACATAGCTGCCATTCTAGACATTGACAGCATCATTAGGTAGTTACTTGAGAGAGAAAAAATGTCTATGTTGCTCAAACAAACATTTCTCCTAAAACAACTAAATCTGTATACAAGCAGATTTTAGTTTATATTCATTTAATTTTATCTTTCACTACAACTTTAAAACCATCTATAGATACATATTTAACTTAGATACAAATATGAGTCCTTAAGTCCCAGATTCAAAACATTTAAACCAAGGTTTTTTATTGTTTAATTATGAGATATAGTCAATTCACTGCTCCCTTGAATACATTCCTAATAAAAATATGTTTAAAATTAATATGTTTAGTGAGATAAAAGTTATACTATTGATGCATGTTTGAAAATTACAATGGTTTTTATCTTCATTTTTCTCTTTCTATTTCAATTTTTATGTATATTTTATACTTTTCATTCAAAAAATAAGTACATATTATACAATCTATAACTAAATTGCAGATTTTTTTTTAAAAAAATAACTCTTTGTGTGCATTTTTCAGCCCATGCTGAAACTTAGGTGCTAACACTTTAGTAGGTAGCAAGATATCAGGGAAACAAGAGAGAAGATAATTTTGAAGCAGGGAAGAAAAGAGCAAATATTTAAGGAAGTGCATTACTGAACTGGCCACAGCCTCAGAAGTAGGTTAGCTGGTGCTTGATCTAACAGGAAGTCTTCAGAGAGGCAAAGGAAACTACTTCATCTCCAAATAGTTGGCCAAAGGAGAGAAAGGGATATAATTTGCACACCAGTCTCATTTTCCTTTAAACAAAGCTGTTTTATCAGGTATCAGCTGTGCTCCTCTTCCAGAGGTGGTGCCAAGCATTACATGGCTCCTTAGAGGAACACTTGTTACCAGAAATAAGCACAGCTCATACGGAAAAGGAAGGAGCTGGGTTAGTCTGTGATGAGTGTGGTGACTAAGCAGTTCTTGCTGAGGCTTGCACCTCAGCAACAGAGAAGCCATGTGCCATGGTGAGAGGAGTTGAAATGGCAGTGAGGTGGAGGGGAGCAAAGTGCTGTGTATTAATATCTGGCAAATGTCTTCAGGGGTTTGTTTAACATAGTAGACAATACAAATGATTCACTCTTTACCATGAAGTCGTCAACAAAGCTCTATGGAGCATTTATCCAAAGATTTTTCTGCTTGGAAAAAGCATTTAATGCCCAGTAATCTTCCCGGTGTGTCCACAGTAACATTAAGCAGAAGACCTCTGAGAATGGTTCAAAATGGCAGAGTAGAAAGACATGCGATCATAGCCTTTGCAAGAGCACCGGAATCACAAATAACTGCTGAACAATCATTGAAAGGAAGACACTGGAACTCATGAAAAAAGATACCCCACATCCCAAGACAAAGGAGAAGCCACAATGAGACAGTAAGAGGGGCACAATCACAATAAAATCAAATCCCATAACTGTTAGGTGGGTGACTCACAAACTGGAGAACACTTACACCACAGAAGTCCACCCACTGGAATGAAGGTTCTGAGCCCCACATCAGGATTCCCAACCTGGTGGTCCGACCATGGGAGAAGGAATTCCTAGAGAATCAGAATTTGAAGGGTAGCGGGATTTGATGGCAGGACTTTGACAGGACTGGGAGAAACAGAGACTCCACTCTTGGAGGGCACACGCAAAGTAGTGTGTGCATCAGGACCCAGAGGAAGGAGCAGTGAGCCCACCGGAGACTGAACCAGACCTAAAAACTAGTGTTGGAGGGTGTCCTGCAGAGGTGAGGGGGGTGGCTGTCTCTCACCATGAAGACAAGGATACTGACAGCAGAAGTTCTGGGAAGTCCTCCTCAGCCTGAGCCCTCCCACAGTTTACCATTAACCCCACCAAAGAGCCAGATAGGCTCCAGTGTTGGGTCACCAGAGGCCAAACAACCAACAGGGAGAGAACCCAGCCCCACCCATCAGCAGACAAGGGGATTAAAGTTTTACTGAGCTCTGCCCACCAGAGCAACACCCAGGTCTACCCACCACCAATCCCTCCTATTAGGAAACTTGCACAAGCCTCTTAGAGAGACTCATACACCAGAGTGCAGACAGCAGAAACAAGAAGAACTACAATCCTGCAGCCTGTGGGAAAAAAACCACATTCACAGAAAGATAGAAAGGATGAAAAGGCAGAGGGCTATGTACCAGATGAAAGAACAAGATAAAACCCCAGAAAAACAACTAAATGAAGTGGAGAGAGACAACCTTCCAGAAAAAAGAATTCAGAATAACAATAGTGAAGATGATACAGTACCTTGGAAAAAGAATGGAGGCAAAGATCAAGAAGATGCAAGAAACGGTGAACAAAGACCTGGAAGAATTAAAGAACAAACAAACAGAGATGAACAATGCAATAACTGAAATGAAAAATACACTAGAATGAATCAATAGCAGATAACGTACGCAGAAGAACAGATAAGTGACCTGGAAGACAGAATGGTGGAATTCACTGCCACAGAACAGAATAAAGCAAAAAGAAAGAAAAGAAATGAAGACAGCCTAAGAGATCTCTGGGACAACACTGAATGCAACAACATTCACATTATAGGGGTCACAGAAGGAGAGGAGAGAGAGAAAGGACCCAAGAAAATATGTGAAGAGATTATAGTTGAAAACTTCCCTAAAATGGGAAAGGAAATAACCACCAAAGTCTAGGAAGTGCAGAGATGCCAGGCAGGATAAACCCAAGGAGAAATATCCTGAGAAACATAGTAATCAAATTGGTAAAAATTAAAGACAAAGAAAAATTATTGAAAGCAACAAGGGAAAAACGACAAATAACAAAAAAGGGAACTTCCATAAGGATAACAGCTGATTTCTCAGCAGAAACTCTACAAGCCAGAAGAGAGTGGCATGATATATTTAAAGTGATGAAAGGGAAGAACCCACAACCAAGATTACTGTACCTGGCAAGGATCTCATTCAGATTCAACAGAGAAATCAAAAGCTTTACGGAAAAAAAAAAAAAAAAAAAAAAAAAAAAAAAAGCTTTACAGACAAGCAAAAGCTAAGAGAATTCAAGACCACCAAAATAGCTTTACAACAAATGCCAAGGAAACTTCTGTAGGCAGGAAACACAGAGAAGGAAAAGACCTAAAATAACAAACCCAAAACAGTTAAGAAAATGGTAATAGGAACATATATATCAATAACTACCTTATATGTAAATGGATTAAATGCTCCAACCAAAAGACATAGACTGGCTGTATGGATACAAAAACAAGACCCATATATATGCTGTCTACAAGACACCCACTTCAGACATAGGGACACATACAGACTGAAAGTGAGGGGATGGAAAAACATATTCCATGCAAAAGGAAATCAAAAGAAAGTTGGAGTAGCAATTCTCATATCAGACAAAATAGACTCTAAAATAGAGACTATTACAAGAATCAAAGAAGGACACTACATAATGTCCAAGAGATCAATCTAAGAAGAAGATATAACAATTGTAAATATTTATGCACCCAACATAGGAACACCTCAATATATAAGGCAAATGCTAACAGCCATAAAAGGGGAAATCGACAGTAACACAATCATAGTAGGAGACTTTAACACCCCACTTTCACCAATGGACAGATCATCCAAAATGAAAATAAATAAGGAAACACAAGCTTTAAATGATACAATATACAAGATGGACTTAATTGATATTTATAGGACATTCCATCCAAAAACAACAAAATACATATCCTTCTCAAGTGCTCATGGAACATTCTCCAGGACAGATCATATCTTGGGTCAAAAATCACACCTTGGTAAATTTAAGAAAATTGAAATTGTATCAAGTGTCTTTTCTGAACACAACACTCTGAGACTACATATCAATTACAGGAAAAAAATCTGTAAAAAATACAAACACATGGAGGCTAAACACTACACTATTTAAGAACCAAGAGATCACTGAAGAAATCAAACAGGAAATCAAAAAATATTTTGAAACAAATGACAATGAAAATACAACCACCCAAAACCTATGGGATTTAGCAAAATCAATTCTAAGAGAGAAGTTTATAGCAATAGAGTCCTACCTTAAGAAACACGAATGTCTCAAATAAACAACCTAACCTTACACCTAAAGCAATTAGAGAAAGAAGAACAAAAAAAAAAAAAAAAAAAACCCAAAGTTAGCAGAAAGAAAGGCTTCACAGGCAAATTCTATCAAACATTTAGAGAAGAGCTAACACCTATCCTTCTCAAACTCTTCCAAAATATAGCAGAGGGAGGAACACTGCCAAACTCATTCTACGAGGCCATCATCACCCTGATACCAAAACCAGAAAAAGATATCACAAAGAAAGAAAACTACAGGCCAATATCACTGATGAAGATACAGCAAAAATCCTCAACAAAATACTAGTGAATAGAATCCAACAGCACATTGAAAGGATCATACACCATGATCACGTGGGGTTTATCCCAGGAATGGAAGGGTTCTTCAATATACTCAAATCAATCAATGTGATACACAATATTAACAAATTGAAGAATAAAACCCATATGATCATCTCAATAGATGCAGAAAAAGATTTTGACAAAATTCAACACCGATTTATGAGAAAAACGTTTCTCCAAAGAAGATATACAGATTGCCAACAAACACATGAAAAGATGCTCAACATCACTAATCATTAGAAAAATGCAAATCAAAACTACAATGAGGTATCACCTCACACCAGTCAGAATGGCCTTCATCAAAACATCTACAAACAATAAATGCAGAAGAGGGTGTGAAGAAAACAGAAACCTCTGGCACTGTTGGTGGGAATGTAAATTGATACAGCCACTTTGGAGAACAGTATGTAGTTTCCTTAAAAAAATTTAAAATAGAACTACCATATGACCCAGCAATCCCACTACTGGGTATATACACTGAGAAAACCATAATTCAAAAAGAGTCATGTAGCACAATGTTCATTGCAGCTCTATTTACAATAGCCGGGACATGGAAGCAACCTAGGTGTCCATCGACAGAAGAATGGATAGAGAAGATGTGGCACATATATACAATGGAATATTACTCAGCCATAAAAAGAAGCAAAATTGAGTTATTTGTAGTGAGGTGGATGGACCTACAGTCTGTCATACAGAGTCAGAAGGAGAACAATATGTTAACACATATATATGGAGTCTAAAAAAAAAGTTATGAAGCACCTAGAGGCAGGACGGGAAAAAAAACATAGACCTACTACAGAATAGACTTGAGGACACAGGGAGGGTGATGGGTAAGCTGGAACAAAGTGAGAGAGTGGCATGGACATATATACACTACTAAATGTAAAATTGATAGCTAGTGGTAAGAAGCCGCATGGCACAGGGAGATCAGCTCAGTGTTTTGTGACCACCTAGAGGGGTGGGATCAGGAGGATGGGAGGGAGGGAGACTCAAGAGGGAAGAGATATGGGATATATGTATATGTATAGCTGATTCAATTTGTTATAAAGCAGAAACTAACACATCACTGTAAAGAAGTTATACTCCAATAAAAATGTTAATAAAAACAAACAAGCAAACAAACACATAACAATTAAGAAAATGGTAATAGGAACATACATATAAATAATTACCTTAAACGTGAATGGATTAAATGCTCCAGCAAAAAGACAGAGGTTAGCTGAATGGATACAAAAACAACACCCATATATATGGTCTCTACAAGAGACCCACTTCAGACCTAGGGACACATACAGACTGAAAGTGAGGGGATGGAAAAAGATACTCCAGGCAAAGGGAAATCAAAACAAAGTTGGAGTAGCAATACTCATATCAGATAAAATAGACTTTAAGATAAACAATGTTACAAGATACAAGGAAGGACACTACATAATGATCAAGGGATCAATCCAAGAAGAAGATATAACAATTATAAATATAGATACACCCAATATAGGAGCACCTCAATAAATAAGACAAATGCTAACAGCTATAAAAGAGGAAACTGGCAGTAAAACAATAATAGTGGGGGACTTTAACATCTCACACCAATGGACAGATCATTCAGACAGAAATTCAAAAAAGAAACACAAGCTTTAGATTACACAGTAGACCAGATAGATTTAATTGATATTTATAAGACATTCCATCGAAAACAGCAGATTACACATTCTTCTCAAGTGCACACGGAACATTCTCCAGGATAGATCACATCTTGGTCACAAATCAAACCTTGGTAAATTTAAGAATTGAAATTATTCCAAGCATCTTTACTGACCGCAATGCTGTGAGATTAGAAATCAATTACAGGGGAAAAGAAAATGAAAAAAACACAAACACATGGAGGTTAAACAATATGTTACTAAATAACCGAGAGATCACCGAAGAACTCAAAGAGGAAATAAAAAAATACCTAGAGAAAAATGACAATGAAAATATGATGATCCAAAACTTATGGGATGCAGGAAAACAATTTGTAAGTGGGAAGTTTAGAGCAATGCAATCCTACCTCAAGAAACAAGAAAAATCTCAAATAAACAATCTAACCCTACACTTAAAAAACTAGAGAAAGAAGAACAAACAAAACCCAAAGTTAGTAGAAAGAAAGAAGTCATAAAGATCAGAGCAGAAATAAATGAAATAGAAACAAACAAAACAATAGCAAGGATCAATAAAACTAAAAGCTGGTTCTTTGAGAAGATAAACAAAATTGATAAACCTTTACCCAGACTCATCAAGAAAAAGAGGGAGAAGACTCAAATCAGTAAAATTAGAAATGAAAAAGGAGAAGTTACAATGAACACCACAGAAATAGAAAGCTTCATAAGAGACTACTACAAGCAACTCTATGCCAATAAAATAGACAACCTGGAAGAAATGGACAAATTCTTAGAAAGGTATATCCTTCCAATAACGAACCAGGAAGTAATAGAAAATGTGAACAAACAAATCACAAGTAATTAAATTGAAACTGTTTTTAAATATCTTCCAACAAATAAAAGTCCAGGACCAGAGGGCTTCACAGGTGAATTCAATCAAACATTTAGAGAAGAGCTAACACTCAGCCTTCTCAAACTCTTCCAAAAATTTGCAGAGGAAGGAACACTCCCAAACTCATTCTATGAGGACACCATCACCCTGATACCAAAACCAGACAGAGATACTAGATAAAAAGAAAATAACAGAACAATATCACTGATGAATATAGATGCAAAAATCCTCAACAAAATACTAGCAAACAGAATCCAACAACACATTAAAAGGATCATACACCATGATCAAGTGGGATTTATCCCAGTGATGCAAGGATTCTTCAATATAAGCAAATCAATCAATGTGATACACCATATTAACAAATTGAAGAATAAAAACCATATGATCATCTCAATAGATGCAGAAAAAGCTTTTGACAAAATTCAACACCGATTTATAATAAAAGCCCTGCAGAAAGTAGGCATAGAGGGAACTTTCCTCAACATAATAAAGGCCATATATGACAAACCCACAGAAAACACCATTCTCAATGGTGAAAAACTGAAAACATTTCCTCTAAGATCAGGAACAAGACAAGGATGCCCACTCTCACCACTGTTATTCAACACAGTTTTGGAAGTCCCAGCCATGGCATTAAGAGAAGAAAAATAAACAAAAGGAATACAAATTGGAAAAGAAGAGGTAAATCTGTCACTGTTTGCAGATGACATGATACTATATATAGAGAAGCCTAAGGATGCTACCAGAAAACTACTAGAGGTACTCAATGAATTTGGTAAAGTAGCAGGATATAAAATTAATGCACAGAAATCTCTTGCATTCCTATAAACTAACGTTGAGAAATCTGAAAAAGAAATTAAGGAAACACTCCCATTTACCACTGCAACAAAAAGAATAAAATACCTAGGCATAAACCTACCTAAGGAGCCAAAAGACCTGTATGCAGAAAACTATAAGACAATGATGAAAGAAATTAAGAATGATACAAACAGATGGAGAGATATACCATATCTTGGATTGGAAGAATGAACATTGTGAAAATGACTGTACTACCCAAAGCAATCTACAGATTCAATGCAATCCCTATCAAATTACCAATGCATTTTCCCCAGAACTAGAACAAAAAATATTAAAATTTGTATAGAGACACAAAAGACCCCGAATGGCCAAAGCAGTCTTGATGGAAAAAAATGGAACTGGAGGAATCAGACTCCCTGACTTCAGACTATACTACAAAGCTACAGTAATCAACAGAGTACAGTACTGGCACAAAAACAGAAATATAGATCAATGGAACAGGATAGAAAGCCCAGAGGTAAACCCACGCTCCTATGGTCAACTAATCTATGACAAAGGAGGCAAGGATATACAATGGAGAAAAGACAGTCTCTTCAATAAGTACTGCTGTGAAAACCGGACAGGTACATGAAAAAGAATGAAATTAGAACACTCCCTAACACCATACACAAAAATGTACTCAAAATGTATTTGAGCCCTAAATGTAAGACCGGACACTATAAAACTCTTAGAGGAAAACATAGGAAGAACACTCTTTGACATAAATCGTAGCAAGATCTTTTTTGATCTACCTCCTAGAGTAATGGAAATAAAAACAAAAATAAACAAATGGAACCTAATGAAACAAAAGCTTTTGCAACGCAAAGGAAACTACAAACAAGATGAAAACAAAACACTCAGAATGGGAGAAAATATTTGCAAACAAATCAATGGACAAAGGATTCATCTCCAAAATATATAAACAGCTCATGCATCTCAATATTAAAGAAACCAACCCAATCCAAAAATGGGCAGAAGACCTAAATGACATTTCTCCAGAGAAGACATACAGATGGCCAAGAAGCACATGAAAAGATGCTCAACATCACTAATCATTAGAGAAATGCCAATCAAAACTACAATGAGGTATCACCTCACACCAGTTAGAATGGGCATCATCAGAAAATCTACAAACAACAATTGCTGGAGAGGGTGTGGAGAAAAGGGAACGCTCTTGCACTGTTGGTGGGAATGTAAATTGATACAGCCACTATGGAGAACAGCATGGAGGTTCCTTAAAAAACTAAAAATAGAACTACCATATGACCCAGCAATTCCACTACTGGGCATATACCCAGAGAAAACCATAATTCAAAAAGACACATGCACCCTAGTGTTCATTGCAGCACTGTTTACAATAGCCATGTCATGGAAGCAACCTAAATGCCCATCGACAGATGAATGGATAAAGAAGTTGTGGTACATATATACAATGGAATATTACTCAGCCATAAAATGGGATGAAATTGGGTCATTTGTAGAGACGTGGATGGGTCTAGAGACTGTCATACAGAGTGAAGTAAGTCAGAAAGAGAAAAACAAATATCGTATATTAACACATATATGTGGAACCTAGAAAAATGGTACAGATGAACCGGTTTGCAGGGCAGAAATAGAGACACAGATGTAGAGAACAAACGTATGGACACCAAGGGGGGAAAGTGGCCCGGGGGGGGTTGTGTGATGATTTGGGAGATTGGGATTGACATATATACACTAATATGTATAAAATGGATAACTAATAAGAACCTGCTGTGTAAAAAAATAAAGTAAAATTCGAAAATTAAAAAAAAAAAAAGAAAAAAGAAAAAAAGAAGACCTCTGAAGAGGAAAAGTAGAAAACTGAAAAATAGTCTGGAGACCAGTTCAATAGATACAGCCATTAGAAAGAGGAAAAGTCCCAATGATAAACAAATACTAGTAGCTTATTTTAAGTGCTATAAATTTTTATAAGTAATCTTTGAATGGCTTTAAGATAAAGGCTATTTTTAAGCTAAAATACCTGAAAAGGAATGGCTTTCACTAGAGAAGCCTGAAATTTGGAGCCTATTGAGTGAAAGAGGCCTAGAAGTCCTGAGCGTCCAGGGAAGTCCTCTTCTGGTTGTGTGTGGAGTGCGTCAGGCCCTGGTGAAGCTTATGAAGAGTACAAGGACTTATAACATTCATTTAGATACATAGCAAATTTAACTAGATGACATCTCGAAGTGTTGAATATCTTTATTTACCTCTGCTGTGCTCTATTGTGGGCTCGAATCCTATAGGACCCCTATTAGCCCCTTAACAGGAAGCAATTTTCCTATGTCCTAAAACATTTATATGCATTTAATTGTTTTTCCTGAAAAATCTATGCATAATAGATAATTTTATAAGCTATGATTTGGGATGAATTTTTTGGGTATTTGATGAGTTCAACTAAAGCTACCTGTCATTTTAGTAAGAGAAAATCATGCAGAGCAATGGTTTAATGAAATTAAATTAACAATTTCAACGTGTTGAGGGAAACTGTAAAACTTTTGGTATTCAAATGAGTTTTAGGCTCTTTTATTGCTGGATTATTTTCAAACATAATATTTTTAAAAATTGAAGATGGCTTTAAACACAACCACTTGAAAATATCCCAGAGGAATCCATATGAATGGTGATATGTATTAGCAGTGAAGAAAAAAAAAATCTATTTTATACAACCATGGAATACAGCATAATGATTAAAAATATTTCATGCTCTGATAAATTTATCCATATTTATAAGAAAGCTTATATAAATTAGCCATGACTCTATTTTAGATATGTGAGAATAAAACATCATCTCACTAGTTCTCCGAAGATATCATATAATATAGCTATATATCTGTGGAATCACACTGTGAATGTAGAAAAATGGTCTTTGATGTTTAATACTTTTGGTTAAAATCCAATTTTTATGGTTCAAGAAATGTGTTTTGACCCATGTACTCTATGTACTGATTCATCTACTTCATATCTAGTGAACCTAAAATGGTTTTAAAAGAGTTCTGAAGATGCCAGTGAACATCTGAAACTATTTTACAATACCTATATTAAAAAAAAAATTCTCATTACAGAGGAGTTTAAATTGCCCAGACCATAAAAGGATTATTTTTCTAACAAGCGAACTTGGTTCTGTTCCTTGTGTCCTTCTTGTATTCTATAGACTCTGGAGTAATCCACAATCAATCCTGCCAGTGCCCAAGCAATTAACTCTTTTGCTGCAGTTCACCGGCTAACTCAATATCCCGTCCTCTTACTGGATACTGGGACTTCACTTCACCCATCCTTAATAGGTCTTTGAACTCAGTGCAGTCTTGTTACATGAACTAGATTTTATTTCATTTAAAATTGCTGTACACCTGAAACTAATACAACATTATAAATCAACTATACTTTAATTAAAAATAAATTAAAAAATAAAATAAAACAGCATGCACATGGAGGAAGGCAAGGAGTTCTTCGGCAGGAAATACAGTGCTCACTGTAGAAGCAAATGATCACTTTTTGAGTCCATTCGACGTTTTCTAAGAAAATAATTTATATTGCTTAATCAAGAAGCTTTTCCTCCAAAATGTGCTGTGTTTTTAAATTAAAATATTCCTGTAGACTGAATGTTTGTGTCCCTTCAAAATTAATATGTTAAATCCTAACTCCCAGTGTGATAGTACTGGGGGGTGGAACATTTGGGAGGTTATTAGGTCATCAGGGTGGAACCTTTATGAATGGAATTGATGTCTTTATAAAAGAGACTTCAGAGAGCTCTCTTGAATCTTCCACCAAGCAAAGACAAAAGATAGCTATCTATGAACGTGGAAGTGGGCTGTCACCAGATACTAAATCTGCCAGGACCCTGATCTTGAGCTTCTCAGCCTCCAGAGCTGTGAGAAATAACTTTCTGTTGTTTATAAAGCCACGCAGTCTGTGGTATTTTTCTTATAGCAACCTCAATAAACTAAGACAAATATATTATTAATAGACTTAGAAGTTAATAGACTTTGTTTTCCTCAAGAATATTGAGGAAATAATTGTTTTACAGCTTTTCCATAATATTCTGAGATTCCTCTTTTTCTAATATGATGCAAAAGGTATGAAGAGGGTAAAAACAGTGTTTATTATTTGTTTCTCTAAACATAGAGTATACTTGGTGAACTGCAAATAAAACCTATCCTTGAACATCCCCCAAAAGCCATTCTGTTATTACTTTCCTCAGAGACTTCTCAGACAGAGAAAAACCTACTTTCTAGTGGTAAGAACAATTAGAGTGACAGCTGATGATATTAGACTATAAATTCTGAAGTACAGTCATTGTTCTCATCTGTCCTAGAAGGCAAAAACTGAGAGAAGAAGATATAGATAACATATAGAATATGTAATAATTGCTTGTCTTTCCTTTTAATCTATGATATTACTAAGTGGTACTATTGAAAGGAATCTGTGTTAATATTTGAAGTCGTGATGAATAAAATGAAACTAGATTTTAAATATAATTTTAGTTTTTTAAAAAAATCTTGGTTTTTAATAGTCATTTTAAAAACATCTTTGTCAAGAATATTCAAAATCAACTTCTCAGTATTTTTAATATGTGTAAATTCTGTAGGTAAAGGCACTAAGCTTGATATCAGTAATCACTACTGGAAGTGCTTCTAGATTATCAATTAAAAATGAGTTACATTAAAACAAGTTAGCCATATACAGTTTATATTTAATTCTGATGTATACATATGACATTTGAATACACATACTCTCTTCAGGCAGTTTAATCAGATTCATGTATTTACAATTTTTTATCAAGATTTTAACTTCAGCAAAAAGCCAGCAGTATCATATAATATATGCTAAACATTTAAATATGTAGTTCATAAAATTACCACAAACCTATATTACCTCCAAATGCATATATTTGAATTAAAATGTTATTAATTTATTTGCATTCATTAAAATATATTAGCTTTATATTATCAAACATTTTACAAATATTCAGTCCCATTTTAATTTTGGATTCCTTAATTTTAAAGTAAAGAAACCTCATCTCAGCAAATCAAACACTGTGATTTATCTGCATTTTCAGAATTTTATACTGGTTGAGTTGAGATTATCATCAGTGTCATCTTATTTAAAACCCACTTTTCTCTTTCACATACCAGTAGGTGAGTTCTATTTCTGGCAAGTGAGGTAATATTAACTGAATAGGAAAATATTACAAACATAATAGAATTGATATCATTATTCCATGATTATGTTTACTCTTTCAGCAACATAATGTTTCAATTTAATAATTTCTGGAGTGCCTTCTCTGTGCAAAGCATGTGTTCAATATTGGGTCAAGCAAAGATAATTGAGTTAGGTGTTTCCCATAAGGAACCTTCCACCTTAGAAGAGAGTCACACATGCTTTCTGAATAGCTGTAATTACAGGTCTAGCATGGACACTGCCAAAAGAGAAGTGGGAATCCATTGTGAAGGATGACAGAGAAAAATGATTAGTGATAACTCGATGTGAATTGAACCTTGAATATCTTGGTACTTTTCAACCAATCCTTATTTTTATCAGTGAAATTTATGATATGTTTCCTGGTCCAGAAATCTACAATCTATGAATTAAAATATAAGCAGGAACAAGGAAAATTGTAACATACGAAGTGGTGATTAGTTTCCTGAACTCCACTGGACACGTAACTTCTCAAGTTTTATAGTAGATAATTCTTCTATATGATTAAGAGGCTCAATAATTATATATGATGCTTATAATTTATTTTTAGACACTACTTTCCCACAGTATTCCTTCCTTCTCTCTTTTACTTTTATTTAACTTTAGAACTAACGACTTATTTCTAACAACTTTTCCTTGGTTCTTTTAAAATAAAATAGCATTACTTATACAATTGTCAATAACTTAATCTTGTATCTTATTTTATACAGTTTTAACATGATTATCTCAAGATATTTCTCAAATATTTATTTTATCATTTCTTCAAATATGATTTTAAAACTGCCAAATGTACCCTGAAATTGAATCTCAAATACTAATTAAAATGAGATAAACATATGTGACATTAAAAACCCCAATGCAGGAAGACATTATGTTCCTTTCTTTTTATTTTAATTTCGAAACAATATTCAACATGTCTGAATTTATATTTGTCTAATAGATTTTCATTATTGTTCAAAGTATCATAACATCACATAGAAATTGTATTTCTACAGATATTTCTATACTCTATTCAACCAAAAAATGCAACTATTTCATTAATTTGATTTTGTTTTTAATGTGCTGGCAGTGTAGAGTATATCTTGTTAAATCAGCAGATACAATTATGGAAAATATAATTACATTGTAGCTATAAATATAAATGTTTAATTAGACATATTTGCATTTAGAGAGAGAAGATGTATGGTCATGGTGAGGTTTGGAATGTGTTTTATCATTTTGTTACTAAACAACTTTATATAGCTCTCCTAAAAGGAAGGCTGGGTATTTATCTTTTTGATGTCTTTATTCCTAGAGCTATCTTTATGGATAATTAAAATATTAAGTTTCAAAGACTTGTACTTAGTGTGTTTATCAGTGAGAGTCCCAGCTGGAAATAGACAGCAAGTTAAAATTGGGATAATTGAAAGAGGGTTTAATAAAGGGACCAGATATAAAGTAGGCAAGATACAAGGGAACTGCATGAAACAGTCGGGACTCCCAGGCTACTAAGAGTGGTTGTTATTAGCCTTAGCCCTTTTTAATGAGCGTGGCAAGAAAGCATTTCTGGAGCCTCGAAAGGAAATTTCTTATGGAGAGAGAACTGCCTTGGAAAGAGAAGTTTAATTTGGTTGAGGGACATAGGCAAAATAAGGGAGCAAGAAAATAAATATCCTACTGTATTCTCCCATGGATCTTCGGAAAAATTTTCCCATTGACTAAATCCAACCAGAAGTCTGAGCACATGGGTGTCTTTTAATGTGGTTTATATAAGTTAATCTTCAGAGACTCAAGTGCAGGGTGGATCTGAGAGGCAAACAGAAGATATCGAACACAACAGATGTCAAGAAACAGTCAAATTACTGGATCAAATAATTCACAGATAGCTTTTAGCCCATTGACAGTCCAAATAAATTAAATATTTTATCATTAGGACATAATTTACACCAGGCTAACTTACTCATAGTGAACAATCAGAACAAGAAAGAAGCAACATTAACTTACTCTCCTCTAAAATACATTATATTTTCTTAAAATGAAATATATCCATAATTTGGTCATTTTACTTTCTAAGACTCTAGGTGGGATGGAATTTATTGCTAATTTCTTTGTAGTAAAATTTGGCTTATTGCTGGGACAGGGGAATACATAGAATTCCAATTAGGTCTTAAGGACACATTCGAAAAAGTCACTTGTGCTCCATTGTCACCATGCCTTCTACCTGGGACTGCTTTCAGATAGTGTCCTCTCCAATGTTCTCTTCCTGCTCAGTTTTCTTTATAAAATAAAGTATGATGTCAGCAAAAAGTTAGAGTAGGTAGCTCTAAGCTCTCATTTCCCCTCACAGAAACATTGAAAAACAAGCAAAAACCGTTGGGGTCAACTTTGTCAGAACTCTGGAAAACAGTCAAAGGTGTGGAGCAACCAAGTGAATAATGAATTAACAAAAAGGCACCTTCAAAATAGTAGGAAAGCTTTGTGATATTTTTACCTACCTTTGAGGCATGAAAAGATGGACCCCAGGCTAAGAATTTATAACTGGCCTCCTGTTTACATTTCATGGGACAAAAAATGGTGGGCTCCAGGCCAGATATTCATTACCAGCCCCTTGTTTGCATTTCCTGAAGTAAGAGACAAATGGGCTCCGGGCTACATATTTATGACCACCTTCCTGTCTACACTTTGTGATCTGCAATTCAATACGAGAAACAACAACAGGAATAGGGTGGATAACCGAACATTGGGCACTTTTACGGCAGGAACAGAGAAGGGCTAAACCCTGTTAGAGGTCATACGTTTCCCATGTTTGGGGCAAGGGAGACACTACACATGTGCAGAAAAGCACCTTGGGGGTCAAAAACAGGGGGCACCACCCTACAACATGTGATGCTAAGGCCACCCCATAGGCCTCTGAGCTGGAATCCATCTTGGAAAGAAGTTGCACTTGCATGTTGGGGAGGGTCCTAGGGCAGGGCAGGTGTGGAAAAAAAACCCAGATAACTGGCCAAAGGTAAACAAAGACCCGGAAGAACTGACCTATATAAATGATTTAACTGCCTCTTTACTGCACTCCTCCTCATTAGGAAGGGCACCCACACCATTTCTCTTTGGGTGTGCATCTCTGCCTTGCTTCTATCTTAACTAAACAAACTGTTTATTTGCGTTCTCTCCTACTTGTTGTTGTGCTATGTCTCTACTAATAAAATTAGTAGCTGTTTTTACAGTTTTTGCCTCCATGGGAAATTGATTTTTCACTGGGGGCAAGAGCCAGGGAAAAATAGCTTCTAGCCTCTAGCCCTTGCTGGTCTGGTGGCTAGGATTCCTGGTTTTCATCCAGGCTACCCAGGTTCAATTCCTGGGCAGGGAATTAAGATCTCACTTCAGGTCACCGCTCACTGCTGCCTCTCCGAGATCACCTTTGCCCCACTCACTCCAGTCTTGAAGAGGGAAGCCTACTTTCCCAACGTGGGACCCACTTCCCTGGGTCCAGAAGGATAGGCGCATACATTTTCCACAAATTATTGTATATGTTTGTTCTAACCTGCCTAGGAACTGCCCAACACAAGGCACTTGTCTCTGTTCATATAACTTAGAACTCAGGCCAGAAAAGTGGAGGGAATTGCTTGAAAACATTGCAGATGGTACTACAATTCACAGGTGGCTGGGACAAAAGACTATAATATGTTTTGATTGCCTTAGGCCTAGAAGCAAAAGCTGGGGAGAATTCCTTTGGGGAATTGGAACATTCAAAATCACCACTGTATATGGGGAAATTTGCAGGTCTATGCTCTTGATCACCGCAAGAGGCATTCTCAAAAAGGATCTGAGAAAACTCAAATCTTTCACCTCAGGCTGATTTCACAAGCTCAGTGAAATCCCGTCTAAATGTTGAAGGAGTGCCCTGGTACTCAGTCAATCTGAAAACACTGTGTGAGGTGTTTTCTGTTTGTTTGTTTGTTTTGTTATTTTTCCTCCTGGTGTCCAAAGAGATATCTGTCAAAATAGTAGTTGAACAGACGTTAGTAACAGAGACTTTAGTGTATACAGTACATTAATCTGAACCTTCAGGAGCCAGATCAAGAAATATATATAAAAGCTGATAGGGCTTCCCTGGTGGCGCAGTGGTTGAGAATCTGCCTGCCAATGCAGGGGACACGGGTTCGAGCCCTGGTCTGGGAAGATCCCACATGCCGCGGAGCAACTGGGCCCGTGAGCCACAACTACTGAGCCTGCGCGTCTGGAGCCTGTGCTCCGCAACAAGAAAGGCCGCGATAGTGAGAGGCCCACGCACCGCGATGAAGAGTGGCCCCCACTTGCCACAACTAGAGAAAGCCCTCGCACAGAAACGAAGACCCAACACAGCCAAGAATGAATAAATAAATAAATAAACAAATGTACTGTTCAATTAAAAAAAAAAAAAAAAAAGCTGAATTATTTTTACCTGTCATATAGGTATATCTATACAAGTTCCTTGATAGTGTTTTATGTTAAGGACTTTATAGTGTTGTGTAGTCTTTGACTGATAAATGACTCAAAAAGTGTACTTACACTACACTTGTCATTATTTCAATCTAAGAAACTATAGGGTTGAATGTTTTGTAAGTATCCACTGCCCTTAGTCAACAGCAGTATTATTTGTACCTCTGTTTAACCCTTTTAAAGCTGTGAAATATTGTATAACTAACTGTGCCCCAAGAAAGCCTGAAACCAATACCATTTTAAATTGATTCCATCTTCATTTCATATAATATACAAATTAAAAATCCTCCTCCTTATTCATAGCTACTGAATAAACTATAGTTTCCATGGCCAATGCTGCTGATTTCAATTATTACTTTATTGTGATGTTAGAATGGTAACTTGGACATATTTTCTGAAATAAAATTATACTTAAGTCGACTATGCTCAAAGTTTTGTTGTAAATATAATCCATTTTTTAAATTTGTATTCACAAACAGTAAAAATTTCACTTGTAATACATAAAAATAAAGTTTTTATGTAGCTTTATTTTATTTTTTAAATATCAGCTAGGGAGATAAAAATTACTAAAAATAATTGTACCAGAAAATTATGGATCAATAAGCAAAATTATCTATTGGCAGAAAAGTGTCAAGAGTATGTGGTCTCAGCAAACAAACAAACAAACAAACTTGAAGTCAATGAGATTTATCTTCTGACTTTGATTTGCAGTCTGGAGAAGGACACATCATTTGGAGTCCCCTTGACTGGATTTCTTCACCTTAAAAGATATGTCACTATAATATCTATCATCTTCCACACAAGGATAATATATTTAATGAGAGTACTTGTAAAAAGTATTTTGAGTGCTCAGAGGAAAGACATTTTATTAACACAAAAACTTGTCCTTAAGGCTTAAACAAGCAAGTCATAATGTAAAAATAATCAGTTTTGTTTTCAAATTTATTACATCTACTTTAAAGTGCTATATTCTTAAAACAGAAGAACATAAAGCAGTTTCTTATGAGAAGTATAACTATCACCCCTTCTTATAGTATAATATCAGGATAGAAGAATATAAAAAAGAATGTATATATGTGTAACTGAGTCACTTTGCTGTACAGCAGACATTAACACAACATTGTAAATCAACTATATTTCAATAAAAAATAAAAAGTAAAAAACATAAAAAAACATAAACAAATTCTTTTAGCATAATATTTATGACTAATAATAATACACAGCATTTCCAAAGTAAGCAAATAACACAAGATTATAATAAATTTGGGTATTAAAAGTAAATCATTTGTTAATAGAATAATTAATGCTATAAATCAGTGGCTTTGTTTAATTTCAGTAAGTTCATTGAATACAAAATTTTTTTAAAGTTGAAGACCCACAGAAAGGTGCTGATTAGTGAGTGATTAGATTTAAGAGCCACATCTCAGCATTGAGACAAAAGAATGGCAATCTGTAGATAGTCATATATCTTTTTCTTTTATTTTTCAGTTTTTCAACTAATTCACATAAAATTCCAAGAAAATTTAGATCTCTGAAATTTGCCCTCTATAGCTGCTGTTGTTGCTGATGTCAACCTATATCTTTCCTTTTACTCACCAAGGGAGAATTAGTACTGCACCTATATTTAGAGATATATGGACTATTTTAAAGGTAAGAAAGTTGACTAAAATAAGAGTAATTTCAACTGTTTGATATAAAAGTCAAAGTTTTAGATTATTTTAATTTTAAGACCTTGAGAGATGACCTGTTTCAATGACATGCCTAAGTCAGGTCAAGACTATGTTTCATTACATGTGTTGTATTATTATTTTTCCAAAAGTGCTACAAAAATGACAACACCATTAGCAGTGATGGAATATGTAAAATTTCTGTATAACTCTTACCTTCACTCACATAAGCCTCTTATTTCTTCCTTTGATCTTCTACATAAATATTCTCCTTGAATAGTTGAAAATAGCACTTTATCATGCTATTTTGAGCTACACACACTCAAGTATCTTATAATCTATAATTTCTTACATAACATCTAAAGTTTTATACTTTTTCCAGTTTAATTGTGTTTTATTCATGCCAAAACTCATGTGGTAAGAGAAGAGCATAACAAAGCAACATACATAACAAAATTGAAAAAAAAAAAAAAATCTACCACAGTTTTTCATCTTATATGACTCAAGGCTATTTTTTTAAAGAAAATTTATTTTTTAATATATTTTTAAAGAGATCTAAAGGTATGTGCTTAGTAAGTTGCTATCCAAAAATCTATATTCTTTGACATTTTGGATAAATGGAAAACATTTCAAGTAAATTATTCAATTTTAAAAAGTCTTTGGAAATTAAATGAAGATATTGAAATACATGTAACCATTTCAAAATAATTCTCATTTTTCATATTTTTTCAGCAAAATGTTTCATATATGTCTATATATATATGTATATATTTATATATATATATCTTTTCCAGAAATCATGTTTATTTGAATTTTAATGAACAGCAAATTTGGTCATGGCTATATTAATTTATCATTAAGAACATGGATGTTTATAGATATAATTGGAATAAAATATACATCTAATTTGTGCATAGTCAATATTATTTTGCATTCTTATGTGTTCATGAATTTTAAAATATGTAAATATAAGAGTGTTAGGTGATGGGGATATGGTTTAAGGCATTGTCATAGTATCATAGTAGAATTACAATATAGAATCAATTGAGGTAATAACAAATATTTTGCACCTTTTTTTTTCTAATATTAAAAAATGTTTACCTGCTGGAACTGGAATGAAAATTCACTAGATCTCTACAGACATAAGCTTAGTAATCAGACTTTCTAACCCAAATCCAGGTAACAAATTCCTGATATATGGGATGATAATACCTTTGATGCAGAGTCGCTGTAAAGATCAAGTGGGATGCCATATATGTAATTTTCTAGGACAATATTGGACACAGGTATGTATTTAATTGTGCTGGATATTTTAAAAATCTTAGCTTCCTTTTTTTCTGTACTTCTTGATGGCCCATAATCCTCAGATGTGATAGAAATGAAAAGTTGCTGTCTAACAGCCACTTCCTTTCTTTTTCAGCAATGGCATCCCTACAATTTAGCTGACCAAGAAAATGTCCAGAATAAGGACTAAACTGCTAGCTCTTTTTTAACTAGCTGTGGCCATGTGACTACATGTGGTCAAAGAGATGTAGAAAATAAAGGTGGTATATACAGTTTCTGGGGTGTATATTTGTGGGAGGAGTTTTCTTTCTTCTCTGTTTCTTCTTCTGCCTGGTTGGGATACAGATATAATGGCTGAAACTGCTGCAGTCAAGTTGACACATAGTGTTGAAACTATATTTTAGTGAAGACAAAGCAATAAAGCAAGATTTTTTCTGCAAGGAAGTATTAAAATAATATATCTTGGGAAACTAGGGCCACCCATGCTAGTGTTGGTATCATCAGGTTAAAGCTTTCTCCTCTTCTAATGGCATTTTGGGTACTTTATGCATAATGATGGTCAACTTCCCATCAATCACTCTAAGGTAAAATGTGTCTGTTTTCAATGAGCTTTACTTACAGACATCTAGGTGGATCCATCTAGGTGGATTTCCTTTTCTTATACTCTCAAATATAAATAATGTCTTAGACAATGTGAGCAGCTTTAATAGAATATTACAGACTGGGTGGCTTAAACAACAAACATTTGTATCTCACAATTTTGAGGTTTGAGAAGTCCAAAATCAAGGTGCCAGTAGATCCAGTGTCTAGTGAGAATACACATCTTAGTTTGCAGATGGTCATCTTCATGATGTATCCTCACATGGCAGAGGGCAGAAAGAGAGATAATGCTTTTTTATCTATCTCTTTTCATAACAACACTAATCCCATTCATAAGGGGTCCACCTTCATCACCTAATTACATTCCAAAGGCCCCACTTCCTAATACCATCACATTAAGGGTTAGGATTTCAATATATAAATTATGAATTTTGGGGGGACACAAACATTCAGTCAATAGCACATGAAAACTGAAGACTACAAATTTCTGAAGAAAACCCAATGCATAAAATTAAAAACAAACAAAACAAAAAGAGAAATTCTGATTCTGAGGGAAATAAGGCTATCCAATGGAGCAAAATATAACCTTAAAAAATTGATTAATGTCCTGAGTGAGATTAGAAAAGATCCTGACTATCCAGAAAGGTAATTTCATAAAAAGTAACAGACAGAAAAATCTTGAAACGCTCTTTAGAATTTAAAAAGAGTTAGAAGAAGTATTGAGGAAATCTTCCAGAATAAGAGCCAACAGTCATGGGAAGTATGAAAGGAAAGATAAAATACTTAAAAGTTTAATTTGAGGCATCAAACGTCCAAATAACACACTTTATAAATTGAGAAAAGAGTTTAAAAAAAAGAGAGAAATAATGATTAAATTGGTAAAATCAGAAACTATTCTAAAGACAAGAGCTTTTAATTCAAGGAGCCCATCAAATGGGAAGGATGATGAGGAGTAGAGACTCACACCTGACAAATGATAGTAAGAATTTAGGATACCAAGAAAGGGGAGATACATGCAAGGAATCACAATGACAAAAAGAATGACATAGACATCAAGCCATTTCTCAACGAAAACTTCTGTGTCATCTGAAATTTCACTTGCTATACAAACTAGATTGTTAGTTATTAGTGTTTTCTTTTTAAGAAAATACTTTTTCATAGATTTGCTTTAAGTGAAGTAGTAAGCATTTTTCAAAAGGCTGTGAAAACTATCATATATATTAAACAGAAAACCAATTTGGGTATTAGAATTTGTTCTTGTATCAATTTGGATTTGACAAGGCAGTAGAACCACTATGAATTATATGGACTATGGAATTTATCAGAGGGTATAGAATTTTGAAGTCAATTAAAAAATACTATGGGAGATTATTGTTTCTGTATCTGGTGGAGGTCCTGAAGTTGCTGTAGAACAGCAGGCTGGTAGTCAAGAAGAAAAGCCCTGAGTGAAGCAAGGGAGAGTGAGGATAAAGTAGAGTTCTTGAAGATAAAATGGAAGCTGTATCTTTCACTCACCACTTCCAACCTTAGTGATGAGAGTTCCTGCACCATCTGTAGACCTTGCCTCAGTGGTACATGTCAACGCTTCTCAACCTGTCCCAGGTTGAAGACAGGCCATCCAATGGAATCTGGAGGAATTTCACCCGGCTGCTTCACAATGCCCCAAGGTGAGACAGCAGATCAGTGTCAACAGAGTGAATTTCAATAGTCTCTGATGCCCTACACTGAACTTTAGAGAAAAATGGTACTGCCTCACTCTGCCTTCCAACACTCGCCTAACCTGGGACCATCCAGGGAAGGAGATTTGGAGAATAGTTCAACTTAGCTAGGTTGAACCAGTCCCCAAAACAAAATATTTGGACTCTATAAAGTTGTGGCACTAGGCTTAACAAACTTAGCCTAATTGAGGAAATGAGACACGGTTTGCAACAATTAAAATATAAACTAGATTGTGATATGCTACACACTATCAGACTCTCACACCCCCAGTGTCTTATGGCATTAAAGATCATCAGCTTCTTTCTGAGTTCTGAAGAAAGTTGTTTTTTTTTTTTTTTTGGCCGCCATTTGAGGGATCTCAGTTCCCCAACCAGAGATTGAACCCCCAGACCAAGGCAGTGAAAGCCCAGAATCCTAACCTCTAGGACACCAGGGAACTCCCGAGAAAGTTTTTTTTTATAGATTGAATTTATTTATATCCATCTTTTTCAGTGTTGACTTGGGGTCTTTTCATCAACCAATCCCTCACTTTTTTTAATTTTTATTTTTATTTTTTTTTGTTAATGGCAACAACTAAAACCAGAGAAGGATAGACTAAAATCTCTGACTGAAATCTGATTTGTAAAACATTTTTGAGGAAATTGCTTTAATATGTGTTCATGACTCTGATTTCTGGAAGTCAATGCAAGCCCATCCATAAAGGATAAGGCCAAGGACACAGGTTTCACAGCAAGCCATTCATGGTAAAGTCCTGCTGATTCACAGGAGTAAGAAGGCTTTCATTTCTCCTAAGTTACTGCCAGTCAAGGCCAGTATTACTTAGCCTTGAAATCAAGAAGCATGGGGATCAAATAAATGCCTTGGTGCCAATAATTAGGATGCTTTTGGAAACTTGGAATGTTAATTACGAGAGTTGAACTATTCTTAACGGCATGTAAGCACTTTTTAACTCTTGTGACACCACTATAAATTTGTTTATCTATAACCATAATTTAAAAATTGCTCTTTTACTTCGCAGATTCCAAATAAAATTTGGTAACTGGTTTATTGAACAGTTTGATCTCAGTAGGGCACAAACATGAAAATCAATTGGCACATTCCAAGTGACCATAATGTGCCAAACTCCATAGGAGGTGATGTGAGTTATATGAAAATGAATTAGACTTGACCCCAGTTCCAGAGAATTTAGTTTAATACAGAAAATAAGGTATGAGTTGCAACAATTGTATATAGTCATTATGATCACCATTTAAAACTTTACCCTTTTAACCTAATAAAGGAATAAATGACAACATTTTATGGTGAAAATATGTATATGTTTAAGGAACTTGCTTAATATTATATTTTTACCAATAGAGAGCTCAGGTACACAGGTTATCTACAAATAATTCTTATTCATTAATGGGAACACACAGTTTTTTTTTTTTTTTTTTTTTATAGAATTTACTCTTTTTATTTATTTATTTATTTATTTATTTATTTTTGGCTGTGCTGGGTCTTCGGTTCGTGCGAGGGCTTTCTCTAGTTGCGGCAAGTGGGGGCCACTCTTCATCGCGGTGCGGGGACCGCTCTTCATCGCGGTGCGCGGGCCTTTCACTATCGCGGCCCCTCCCGTTGCGGGGCACAGGCTCCAGACGCGCAGGCTCAGCAGCTGTGGCTCACGGGCCCAGCTGCTCCGTGGCATGTGGGATCTTCCCAGACCAGGGCTCGAACCCGTGTCTCCTGCATTAGCAGGCAGATTCTCAACCACTGCGCCACCAGGGAAGCCCCACACAGTTTTAAAACTGAAAAGAAATTAAATTTTAAAGAAGTCATCTTTTGTATAAATTCATGCAGCTAATCAATGCTAGAATCAAGAGTTAAATCCAGGGATCCTGATACCCAGATTGATACCTGTTTTCATTAAATCATTTCAAAATATGTTTTCAAACTGTATGATTATACAGCTTCATTTACATAAAATGTGTATACATATCCAACATTTGTAAACCTATAGACACACAAAGTAGCTTCATGGTGCCAGGGGCTGGAGGGGAAAGGAGAAACGGAGAGTGACTGTTTAATGAGTACAGGGTTTCCTTGTTTGTTTGTTTGTTTTTTGAGGGGGTGATGAAAATGTTTTGGATCTAGCTAGTGGTTTTTGGTTGAAAATTGAATGTACTAAATGACAATGGATTGTTCACATTAAAATGGTTAATTGTATGTTATGTGAAGTTTACCTCATTAGAAAACCCTAGAAAATGATAATGTATATCTAACATAAGGTGGGAATTTAAATTGGTGCAGCTATTATAGAAAACAGTATGGAGGTTCCTCAAAAAATTAAAAATTGAACTACTATATGATCCAGCATTTCCACTTCTGGGCATATAAACAAAGAAAACAAACTGGGTATCTTGAAGAGTTGGCTGCACTCCCATGTTTATTGCAGCATTATTCATAACAGCCAAGGTATGGAAACAACCTAAGTGTCCATTGGTGGATGAATGGATAAAGACAATATAAATACATAAATAGTGGTAAATATAAAAATATAAAAAATATAAAAATATAAAAATAAATCATATTACTAGTATATTATTACATATTATTCAGCCACAAAAAGAAGGAAATCCTGCCATTTTCAACAAATGGATGAACCTGGAGGGCATTACACTAAGTGAAATAATCCAGACTGAGAAAAACAAATATTGTAACATATTACTTATATGTGGAATCTAAAAGAAATAAAAGTTTTTAAATGTTTATTTCATAGAAAGAGAAAATAAAAAGGTGGTTGCCAGGGCTGGGGGAAGGGAGAAATGGGATGATATAGGTCAAAGGGTGCAAACTTTCAGTTATAAGAAAAATAAGTTCTGAGGACCTATTTACCGCATGGTGACTATAGTTAATAATATGGTATAGTATTCTTCGAAGTTGCTGCGAGTAGATCTTAAGCATTCTTACTGCAAAATAAAGTTAATTATGTGAGATGCTGGATGTTTTAAGTATCTTGATCTTGGTAACTATTCCACAATGTATATGTGTATCAAATTATCACGTTGTGCACTTTAAATATATACAACTATTTCTGTCAATTATTCTTCAATAAAGTTTAGAAAATCCTACAAATAAAAAGAGCATAGATATCTGTGACACATTTTAATATGTATTTTTTGTCCTATAATCTTAGTGACAGATTCTGGGCTTTCAAAAGTATTGTTCTTTTGAAAGATATGAAGTCAAATAATATCAAAAATAAGCTACTGTAAATTTTAACAAAAATAATATGAACATTTATGTTAAAAGAGCTGAGAGGAAGACTCAGATGCTGTTAACTTGGCAAGTCTGCTCTTAGAGGAACTTATTTAAAAGGAAAAGAAAAAAGTATATATATATATATAGTTCAGAAGACACCTAAGACACTAATCCATAAATTAGAAAGGTTTGGCAAAAGGAGATTCACCTGGCGTTTCCCACAGGAGGAAGCTCAAAGAAATTCTTGAAGCTCCTCGTAATAGAAAATGCTTAATGATGCACACTGCTCAGAGGAGAGAGGCTCACAGGAAAAGCAAATTGTAAACCACTTGTTTACAGCAAAGGGAACTAAGCCCATCCATTGGATGGTAGGAGCTTACTTGGACTAGGTTTAGCTGTGAGAAACAGTATAGGGGGATGCAAACCAAGGAATAAGGAATCATATGAATCTACCCCTCTGGCACTGGGGAGAAGAGAAAGTTCATTGTGAACAATAGCAATCTTCCCATCTCTGTTATCCAGGGAGATTAAAAATTAATGAACCCACAGGCAAAAAATCTTTGGCCATGAGGGGAATCCTTGTTAGCTTGGAACACTGTTCTTGACATGAATCTCTAAATCACCAGTCCTTCAGCTATGAGTAATCCCAAAGAAATCAATACAGAACCTGAATGTTATCAAAAAAAGAGGAGGAAAGTAAAAGATAAACATGACAGATGACTATCAAATAGAAGAAATATATGTTGCCAAGGAGAAGATAAAAATTGCATCCAATTATTTTTGGAACATTTTTAAAATACATTTAATGAAGCAACTGAAGCAAGATCGAAAGCATAATTATAAAAACTCAGGGGAGAGATAGAAAGGTATAAGAAGATAAAAGGTGAGCTGGAATAGCTCAGGCAGTAAGAGTAAAAGGGAATACAATTGACCCTTGAACAACTCAGTGGGGGTAGGGGTGGCAGAGTGGTGGTTAGGGTTACAGACCTTCTGAGCAATTGAAAATCTGCATAAAACTAACAGTCAACTCTGCGTATCCACGCTTCCTCCATATTTGCAGTTCTGCATCCACAGATTCAACTAACCTCAAACGGCGCAGTACAGTACTATTTACTATGGAAAAAAACTTTGCATATAAGTGGACACACACAGTGCAAACCTGTGTTGCTCAAAGGTCAAATGTACATCACCACTCTCCTTTGAGAGTCTTAAGATGGGGCATTCCTTTAAATGATGTGGGGTGTTGCTATTTTGGGGATGACATACTCAGAGGAGAGGATGCTTATGAACCCTGCCTTTACACTGCTTTCTTAAGGTGCTCCATGAAGGTGTGCGGAATCATCAGGTCTGGAAATCATTCTAGGCATCTGTACTTGGGTCTTATTTAAACCCTTGTAGTGACCTCATCTTTATTTTAGACATGCATCAGGCACAATGACAATTTTAATCTCTTTGACAATTCATCACATGGAGATAAATATAAGTATGTCACTGAAATTAACACAATTATAGAGGCATTTTGGAAAGAAAGGTACAATTTTTTTCCTGGCTTTTTGAAAAATTTGACTAAAATGTTTGTCTTTTAGAAGCAACCATCTGGGCACAAGGCATTTAGAATGAGGTTTTGAGAACATTTTCAGTCTGTCTATAGGGTATAAGATTGGAGGACACAGTGATACTTTCTATGCTGGGTATTTGAAACATGAACGTTTATTGTGTTTTTTACTTATCCAAATCTATGTAGCAAAGAAATACTCCCAGATGTTTTGAACACAGCCACATTTCTGAGAGCACTCTAGGTGCATGAAAAGCATTCATAAAAAACTAGATCACTTTCATAAATTGATGTTATAACATAGTAAATGTACCCAAGTTTAAGATATTGCTAAAAAGTTAATGTTTCTCTGTCTCAGCATATTTTTAATATTTATTGAAGAATAAGAGAAAATATCTTTAACACTTATTCCATTCATTAAAAGAAAGAAAAAAAACTATCTTATCAAACAGAAATGACTTGAGATAAACAGAAACTAAGAATATAATAGCATTAATCAACACAGATAAAGCATCAGAGATACACCATTGTTCTCCTTTATATTAGAAAAATTAAAGAATTAAAAAGACACATAGCCTATTAAAGTCTAATCTCCCTTTCTTTTTCTTTCACACTTGCTATGCTTTTCCCTGTGGAAAGACTGAAAAAATAATGCAAAAGAGCAATTTGCTAGGTTGGAAGAATTAAATTGATAGGTTCTAAGAACTTAAGAGACAAATCTATGCAGGACATCATTTCAAATCCTGTGACCACTCTGTTTTGAACTCAACTCTTCTTTGTTCTTTGCCACAGTTTTCCCAGCATTTTCCACTGGGAGAGTGCTGTTTTATTAATAAAATATAGCTTGCATATAAACACAGAGAATAAACATAAATTCAGTAATTGTCCTCTACAAAGCAGTAGTTGAAAACTCTTGTGGGGTAACAGCATTCTAATCTGATAGCACAAACATACTTCATGACTGCAGAATTCTTCATTGGACATGTTAATTATTCACACCATTATGGTTATCTTTTACCTCAATGAGTGCAGTCACTCATTTATTCATTGAATAATAAAGAACCAAAAAGAAATTCAGATAAAAGGTAAAATTTATGAAAACTTATAGGAGAGTGGGAAAACGTTCAATTAAATCAGTGTGATATGAGTTTGACTAGCACAGGGATCAGAAAACACAAGTAAAATCCAGCCCACTGTGTTTCTGTATGACCCAGAAGATTAAAATGATTTTTACATTTTTAAATAGTTGAAAAATATTGAAAAAGAAAAGTGGTATTTCATAATGCATGAAAAGTATGTGAAATTCAAATGTCACTCTTAATAAATACATTTTTATCTATTGAATGTTTATCATTGTATCATCTACGGCTGTTTTAGTGCTATGACCAGTTGAGTTGAGTGGTGGGAATAGAAATCATAGGGCAGGCAAAGCTTAAAATATTTACTCTCTGGCCCTTTACAGAGAAAAGTTTGCTGATCTCTGGACTAGAGGAACACAGAATAGCATGGAATTAATGTGAGCAACTCTGCTGGAGTGGTCAAACAGGCAGAGTACATACAGATGTCCTCTAACAAAATAAGCATTCATGTTCTATCAAGGGAAACCAAAAAAAAAAATTATGCTGGGCACTTTAAATTCTGAACATGGCCCACAATAATTTCTGATGGCCCTGCATTGATAGTGATACCTTGCCATTTAATTACATTGTACTTTGCCCTGAAATCCTTAGAAACTAGTGGTGTTTCTGCCCCTAACCCAGAAACAAAATAAGCAATTAACTGGGATTGTAAAATGGAATCTCCACTCACCCCCCCTTTCAACAAAGGGCAGGTAACTTTGGAAGAGAGAAGTGTTTTCGCAAAGTTGTGCCTAAAATCCTCTGCCCAGGATCCTCTTCTACAATATTTCTGAAGAAAACCTCTGTGTGTCAGAGATAAGCAGTAAAACAAGAATGTGATAAACAGACTTTCACTACAGGTCCTTTATAGGGAAAGGACAATTTTAAACAAAAACAAAAACAAAATTCCCAAACATTATCTTTACCATATTTTTCCTTCCTCTATCTAATATATTTTTAATATAGAATTATACCAATAAAATAAATAAGCAATGCTATAAAAAGATTTAAGTCGTGAATATTAAATAAAAATACCTCTATATGAACACGTTACTATACTCATTATTTTAACAATTACATGAGGCATGCAGGGGCCTGATTTCGATCCGTGGTCGGGGAACTAGATCCGGCACGCATGCTGCAACTAAGAAGCCTGCATGCCGCAACTAAAGATCATGCATGCTGCAGCTAAGACCCGGCACAGCCAATATAAATTGATAAAATTAAAAATAAATAAATAAATATATTTTTTTAAGTTATATTTTATTCAATCACTATCCCTATAACCTTCTCTTTCTCTTCTCCTTTTGAGGTTTAATTATTATTCCATAAATAGAGAATTTACATGCTATGTATATGAGAATATATTTTTCTAGAACATGATTCTAAATATAATTATTTTACAAACTTTAGAAAAAACTCTTTTCCTTCTTTTACACTCTTGTGATCTATCTAATCATAGTGGCATCCATTCATGAAAGAGCTCTCTAAGACTGGGCAAGATTACGTTGACTCCAGGTGTCTAAAACATGAACTGAGTTCAGTTAGTTTGATCTTTACATCAAACAAGCACAGAACAATGTAGAAGATACCATCTGGCTGAGCTAGGATCACTCTTGTCAGTAAAGGAATACATAATATATTGGGGGAAAAGACAAACAAAAACAAATGCAAAAGGTTTTCAGGGAAACAAGTATTTTCCACATTACTTGTGTTAGTTTTCCATTTGATAAGGTGAAAAGACTACTAGAGGTTATATAAAATAGATTAATATTGTCTGACTAATGGCCATTATTGTAACATAACTATGAATCAAAAAATCCTGAATCACAAAAAAATTAAATATAAAAAAAGACAAAAGTCTGCACTGTTAGAAAAATTTAAAGTAGGGGGGGCTATCTCAGCTTACCAATTAAACCTGTTGTCTCTGAGTAATCATAGCATCTCTTTCACTTTCAAAAGTGTCGTCTTAAAGGTTCAGCTCTCTGCCTCTGAGACTCTGGAATGTAAGATACACATTCAGGCAGCAAATCATTAAATAGAGTGATATTCCCTTCCATATGGGGAGACAGATTCTTGAGAAGTTCCTCTGGAACTGTGTTTCTCATTGCCTACCAGAAATTCTAATGTTTGAACGACTGATAAGTTAAAAAAATATCAAATACCACAATAACATACATATATCACAGCTACCCACAAGTAATAAAGGCCCACAACTACAAGCTATTATGTGATAAATTAGCAAGATTTTGACTAAAAGGATTACTCTAAAACTTTATAAGCATGTTTAACAGCTTAGTTCATTACAGACATTTGACAATTGTTTTTTCTTGCCTTTTGATTGCTGTGTGATACTATGAGGTAAAAAGGATCTTGGGGGATGTCATGAATTCTCAGGATCCCCCGTGAACCCTTTCACAATATCACTACTGTCCTATACGCTATTAAGTGATCATTAAAACTTCAGTTTTATCACTACATGTATTCTAGCTAGCAAATGAAATGAACAAGCAAATGATGCCTTTAAGTTATTTTTAAACTAATCTTTAAAGAAAGACAAAGGTACAAAAATTTGATTTCCAGAGGAAGACAGTTTTTATCATTCTTAAATTACATATAAAATTTCATCAGTTGTAACAACTGTTGATGGTTGGGGAGGCTATGCATATGTGTGGGGCAGGGGACATAGGGAAACTGTCTATACTTTCTGCTCAATTTTGCTGTGAAGCTAAAACTGCTCTTTAAAAGGTCTATTAAAAAGACACATATACATAGAACAGTGGTGCTCAGCCTTTATTGTATATCAGAATCACATGGAGGGCTAGTTAAAATATAGATTGTTGGGCCCACGCCTAGACTCTCTCATTCAGTCAGTTTAGATGAGGAACAATAACTCACATTTCAAAAAGTTTCCAGGTGATGCTTCTGGTCCTGAGGCCACAGTCTGAGAACTACTGACATGGAGAAACCCAGAGCAGAGTTGTCTTATGGTTGGCTGAGTCTTGGAAAAGTTTCTCCTTTAGCATAGAAAAAATAATGAATTCAAAAGGCATCCCTGTGTTAGTAACTGACTAATTACATTTGAAGGAGATTATGGGATATCTGTGAGATAAAAATCTTCCCAGTTTTTCTATTTAAAGTTATTTTCTATTTAAATTTATTTTCTAAATGATGATTGGTCTTATTCTTTTTACTGAATGGGTGGCTCTTTTCCAAGTTATATTTGTGAATATTTCCAGGAACCTAGTGTAATTTTTTAGAAAAAAAATGTTAAGGCTGTTTATATGTACATGAAATATGTAACAAGAAAGAATCAGTAAGTAGAAAATGTGGTAACTGATTTTGCATTTTTTTCTCAATAACAATTTACTATCCTTCTTAAATATTATAATAATCATAATTTTAGTAAAATGGTATAGAATTCACATTTATTTCTGATTAATTATGGTTGAGGAAATATATACTCCATGTTGTAGGATAGTAAAAGGTGATTAAGTATTCTATCAACATCATTGAATTAAAAGGAAAAATAATTCCTTTTACTGACATTTGAAAAGTCTAACAGTGGCAATTACACAGACATATTGTGTTACTGAAGTTATAGGATTATTAAACAATTTTATCATGCAGTGCCTCTTGGACTTGTCTTGAAAGCCCAGAGAATATAATGATAATTAAGCCTGACAGAATTATTCATTATAAACACTATTATTATTGTTAACTTCATTCTCTTGCATGCATTAATCCTTAGTTCTAAACAAAGCTTGAACCCAAGACATTCCATACTCATTAGGAATACAACTTCGTAATATTTTAGATTTTCTGTCTTACACATTGATTCAACTCATACAATTATTTAAATACCCAATGTTTATATTTGATTATAGTTTTGCAAACATCAAATGATATTTCTCAGAGTAGCTATTATAGATAATATTTTCTGGTAGGGCTTTCCCGGGTTTGTGCTCAGAGATGTCTTAGATATGCAGAGCAAACACTGAAATCCAGATCTGTGTTCACTTTTCAGTGTTACCTTATACTTAAAACATGGATCTCTTAGAGTGACTAGAAATGATCTAAGAATTTTAGCTTACAAACAAGCAGAGGTGCAGAGAAATTTTCTGGCTTTCCCAGCTTTACACAGTCAGTGGCACGACCAAGAATAGATCTTAGACCCAAGTACCTGCTCAGTGCTCTTGCTTCAGTACCTTTCTGCCTCTCTACTCTGCAACTTGATGAAGCAAAGCAAAGAATAGTTACCTTGCTTTATTGTAAAGAGCAAAAGCATGCATGTATCATAACAGACACTGGAAAACAAATTAATGAGAACTAGCTTGTGGATGCTTCTCTACCTAAAATTACCCTGAGTCAGCTGAGACTAACAAAGTTGTTTCTGCTGAGAGAGAGAGGATGGAGAATGGTCCTCTTAGCCCAGGGCAAGGTGTTTTGGGGGAACACTACTGATCTAGAATTTCCTGCTCATGTATGAACTGATGGAGCATGATTCCTTTGGTCTGTAGGATGCTGTGAAAGGCATTTAACTGACTTTTGTGTAAGTTTAGTCCTGTGCCTATTCAGAGTATTTCAGAATTATATTTTCATTCTCAATTGTTCTGTATCTTCTATATATAAAGATGCTTTGGATTTTAAAAGGTGAAAATCCAAATATGAAAGGGAAATTTGGAAACATAATGGGTAAAGATTTAAATAGTTTTAAAAATTTGGAAAGCCATATTTTAAAATGCTGTTACTTTATATGTTACAAGAGGTGTCTGTTATGCTGTGCATTGCATTTAGACCCCCTGTGGGTAAGTGAGTGATACTTACTTGAGTCAGAAATTTCATTTTTATGACCAGAATGATAATCTGCTCAACTCCATGGGTACCACAAAGAACCAAATATTGGGAAATAGAGCATAGCCTGTAGAATCAGAAAAAAACATGATTCAAATTCTAGACCTTCCATTTAATAAAACTAAGCAGAAGCATAGAGCAAGGCTAGGGCCTCCAAAACACAAGCTGTGTGGTATTGGCTCTGACATTTCACTTTTCTGATTCTGAAGTTTCTCTTCTGTGAATCATGATTAAGAATACATGGCTCATGAAGTTATTGAAAGTATTCAGGAAGATAATATGTGGGAGAATAGCTAGCTTAGAGACTGACACATAGGGTTTTCATACTTATTTTACTAAATGTATTTATTAGTTATTAAATTATGAACTTTCCACTTTTTCTTATTTATTTTCCTTCTTTATTTTAAAATTGTTTGAAAACCAATTTACATTTCTTTGTTGCTTAATGGATTTTAAATACTAATGATGCAAAAGAATGAGTTAAACTGTCCTAAAATACAAGAGAACATATGAGATTAAATAGAGAAGGATAAGGATTAAAGAAAATGTGTATTAAAGGAGTTAAGAAAGAACTTGCAAATGTTGTTAGAATATACAGTCTCCTCATTCTTAATCCAATGTAATTAAAATAATCTGCTTTTAAAATGTATGCACTTATTTATGTTTAATATTTAGAAAGATAGATTAGTGAAACACTAATTCTGTAACAATATGCCTCAAGTAGTCTAAAGAGAAAGATGCGAGGGTTAGAAGAAGTTGGGTTGCTTTTAAATAACTGCTTTACTTTTTAGGACCGTATTTTAAAATCATAACAGAATAAACTTCAGGGAAAGAAGAATATTTGTTAATTTTTAAAAAGTGTTATTTGAGGAAATATGCTGTTTGTGTAGAGTTTTATCTCACATTAAAATGACAATGAAAGAAACCTTGAGGGGAAAAATAGAATAATTTAGCATAAATATATAGACAACTTCAGATAGGGAATTTTTTTCCAAAAAAATTATAAAAGTCTATTCAATGTACATAAGTGGCTAAGTAAAGTTTTCATGAAAGCCTACATAAGTGTGAAAATATAGATTATCCATAATTATATGTAAAGAACTTGAAAAAGGTATGTAAAATATTTCAAGCACATTAATACTTGTTATTGTTTCATAGATAAAGAAATTAGTGGATGGAATATTAAATAATAATTATTTTTATCAACAAGTGGCAAAAACGTGATGTCACTAGTATTGCCAAAATTTGGCTCTGTACACAGGTGCTGGATTAAACCTAAGTGACAGAGTTTTGGGTGAAGTAGAAAGAAATATAGCTTTATTGCAGGGTGCCAAGCAAGAAGTCCAGGGAAGCTAGTGCTTAAAAGACCCAAACTCCCAGGGAAAGTTTTATAAAGACTGGGTGAGGGAAGGGGTTTGTGGGGTGTGTGATCAGCTCATGGACATTCTTCTGATTGGTTTGTGGTGAGGTAATCGGGAATCAGCAATATCAGCCTTCTGGTTCCAACTCGTTTGGGGTCTATGTGCTTGTGGGTAGCATACAGTTAAATTCTTCAACCTGGTGGGAGTTTCAGTATTTGCAAAACAGCTCAAAGGACATGACTCAGAATATTATCTATAGTCCTTGACTTTGTTTGATGGCTAAAGTAATAATATTTTGTCTTGCTTGACTGTTTTCCTTTCTCACTTCTCTGATTAAATTTATTCTTTGACTAAAGTTTTTCTACAAACAAAAGGCAGGTGAAGGACATGGGTGGGAGTCTATTCTGGGAAGGCCTATAGCGTCCTGCTCAAAGTAGTAAAAAAAAACAAAAACAAAAAAACAAGAATGAATGATATTGTGAGTCTCCAGCCTATAAAACTTTTATCTTTTATGTGGATCATTGCATTTTTCTTAACGACTCTTTAGAAATATTAAGGAAGACAGTAAACAAATAAATAAGCATAATGAAGAGAAGATACTCTTATTTTCTAATCTAAATAAAATTTAGGAAAATATTGATGTAGCCTAGAAAACAAAATGAAACTAAGCTAAGCACTTGAAGTCCAAATGGCTAAATTTCATTCCTGATTTGTTACTTTTTAACTCTGTGACCTTGACAAAATAACATAATTCTTCTGGTTTCACCATATATTAGATGAGGAGACTCTATAAAATAATTCTCTTAGAGACATTTAGCAGTTCTCTGCTGTCAGAATTCTAAGTCTTACAATATTTTGAAGACTAATCATCAAGGATATGGCTCATCACACACTATGGCTTCATATATATTCTGGCTCCAAAATTGTGAAAGCATGGGAGCAAAGTGAAATTCAAGAAATATAAAATCACAGGTTTGGAGAAGGATTTGTTGAGATAATACAGAATTCATAGGTAAAAAGCAAAGCATGTCTCACATAGCTCAATTCAATATTAGTTCCTTTGAAAATGAATATTCACTCTCTGCAGACAATTTAGATCACCCCTTCCTCTGGGAATCTACTGAAACTTAGTATATTACACTTTACTCAGTCACATACATGAAAGTCTCCTCTATTAGACCGTGCTCCCCTCCAAATAAGGAACCATTAGTCTTTACTGTCTCAGCATCGAGCAAAATACCTGACTCTCTGTAAGCTGGCAGTAATGTTTTTCAATCCTATTGAAAGCTTAAATTTCAATGAACCTAATGTACAATGGAAAGCTTTTTTAAAAGCAAAATCGGCTTTCATGAAAACTTTACTTACCTACTTATGTACCTTGAATAGACTTTTATAATTTTTTTGGAAAAAAATTCCCTATCTGAAGTTGTCTATATATTTATGCTAAATTATTCCATTTTTCCCCTCACGGTTTCTTTCACTGTCATTTTAATGTGAGATAAAACTCTACACAAACAGCATATTTCCTCAAATAACACTTTTTAAAAATTAGCAACTGATGTATTACTTATAATTTTCTGCAGGAGTAAGCTCTGAAGCCTTGATCCAAAACAGATAAGACCTTAATACCAAGGCATCTTTCTTTGAAGAGGATCACCTTGAAGCCCTGACTCAATGATCTCAGAAGATGAGAGAGTATGGCAAAACCAAGAAGTAAGATAGATAAGTGAGGTGAGATGAAAAGTCATTTAAAGGACAAAAGAAAAAGATGAATTCAGTTACATTATTCTTTGAAAAGTGGCTTCTGTTCATGCATAAATGCCAACATTTGAGAGTCATTATCAGGAACATTGAAGGGGAAAGGTACTTCTTTGTCCCTTTCAAGGTACTGAACAAGAAGTTTCCATAGTAAAGAATGAATTCAAATGTTAAACCTGGAGAATAGGCAACCTGTAAGTTTTAGGTTCCAATGTTATTCCTAGGTAACATGATAAATTATATTTGTGACATGTTTGTGACAAAGGCATACATTCATCACTGGTAACCACAGGCACGTTCACTTTGGCTTTGGATGGGAAATAATAATGTAAACATCTCTCAACATCCATGCGCCATTTAGTCAGATATAGCAAACCCAGTATCTATTAGGTGCTGTCTCCTGCTTCCTGACTTCTGCCTCTCTGGAGTCTTCTAGACCAGGGGTGGGACAATGGTTGGAACAGGGAGCTGAAAGAGACTTTTTCATGGGTTCACACAAGTGGTTCTAGGCCGAGAGTAGGCAGTGGTAACCAAGAGTCCTGAACCCAGCCCAAATCCAACATGGGTAAAAATTACCCCAAATCAGGGTGTGAACACAATTCTGATATCCCAATCTTATAGTCTGGGTGAATTTATGAAGAAAATAGTGTCAGCCAATGGTGATGGTGATTGTGATGGCAGAGGGCAGGTGGAAGGTTGGAGAGAATATTAAAGAAGAGAAACAGGGACCGGCTCCATACAGGTCTCTATCCAGACTTGGGGTGCCCTGCATAAGTATCACTGATGGCCCTGGTTTTTGAAAGTTAACAAATAAATATGGATTTTCCTGTGGTTAGTTTAAATAAGGTATTGGATTTTGTCTCTAATCTCAAGTTTGGCAGGCTCATAAATTAATATTTAATTGATGGTCTGATTAGCAAAATGTCTTGCTGACTCAGATTAAAATTAGGAATGAAATATATTTATTTGATTTTCCTTTTTATTATGGAAATGATACCTTGTTCAAATCACTCATTTTCTCTTTGTTCTTAAAGAGATTCTAACCTAATTTGTGTTCATTTTTTTAATGAGTTTTTCTTAAAATTTTAATTTTGTAATAATTTAGACTTGCAAAAATATACTCATCCCCAAATTCTATCAAATCAGTAAACTAATATTGATGTAATGCCATTGACTAAACTACAGACTTACTCAAATTTCACCCATTTTTCCTTTATCTCTTCCGGATCCTATCAGCTAACCCACATTACATTATGTTTTGTCTCCATAGTTTCCTTGAACCTGTAGCAGCTGTTCAATCTTTCCTTGTTTTTCATGACTCTGGCACTTTCAACACACTTTGGTTGAAGTGTACTGATCAATTATGCTGTAATATCCCTCAACGTGGGTTTGCCTGATGTTCTCTCATAGTTGGAATAAATTTAAGCATAGTTTTGCAAGCATAGTAGAGAAATGATGTCATGTCTTCAGGGAATCATATCTAGGAGTTTATGACATCACTATGACTTAACACTGGCATGTTTTCCTTGGCCACTTGAATAAGGGAATATCTGCTGAATTTCTGCAATGTAAAGTTACTATCTTTACCCTTGTAATTAATAACTATCTTGAGAGAGATACTTTGAATATATGCAAGTCCTGATTCTCCTCAAATTTTCACCACTAATTTTAGAATCAATTTTCTGGAACTAAATACATATTCTTTGCTCTCTCTCCTTCCTCTCTCTCTCTCTCTCAAACTCTTTTTGGTATTTAAGGAGGTATATGTTTTTGTTCTAGTGGTTACCACTGAACTTATAACTTCCTTCTTGACTTTTGTGTTATTTTTTTTATTTTACCCTTTAAGATCTTTTAAATCATTTATTGCCTTTATAACAATAACCCTTATTTTTCTGTTTTCTTCTTTCTCCTCAACCATTATTTCAGCTGCATTATTTCTACTTATTCATATGATATAATGTTGTCTATCTTAATCCCCATCTTTGTTTAATTGTGTAAGTACATTTATATATTTTAAAATGCCCACCATTGGGCTTTTGCCAAAAATTTCCTCAGTCATTATTTGGATGACATCAACCTCTGGCAGAATGTGTAAGAAAGACTGAAATATGCAAAATTCCCTAAGTTTTTGAATATTAAAAATATTTTTTATAATATATTTGATATTTGAAAGACATATTGTCTAGATATAAACTAAGTTTTAAAAAATACTACTCTATTAGTTTCTTGATTTTATATTGATTTTGCAAAGTCTGATGCTTGTCTAATTCTTTTGCCCTTGTGCATTATTAGATCTTTTTTGTATGGGCACCATGAGGATTTTATCTTTGAAATGTAATAGTTTTACTAGGAAAAATAATAGTTTTACTGGAAAAAGTCTAGACATTAATTGCTTTGGATTAATTTTCTCAAGTGTTTGGTAAGCCTTTTCAATGTGTAGATTCACATTTTTTTCTATCTCTGAAAATTTTATTTGCTTATAGTTATAAAAATTTAATTGTTTTGTTTTTTCTTTTTCAAGAACTCCAATTATATAAATATTATTCTTTCTTTGTCTATGTTCCAGTTTCACTCCTTTCTAATGCTTTTGCTCCATTATGCTATTTTCATTATGATGTCTTTTTCCTATATTTATTTAATGTATTTTTAAATTTAATTTGAATCTATTCTATTTGGGGCACCTTAAAATTATTTTTTTGTTGTTGTTTTTGAGGTAATTTAGTTACTTTTGGCACATTTTTTCTGATTTAAATCAACTTTTTAATTTTTTTCATCTTGGTCCTTAATTTCTTATTGAAGGGAATTTTTCACATCCTCAGATACTTGCTTGAGTATGTTTAATTTTCTCTGAAATGTAGGCTTATATTTCCTTTTCCTGATTCCTTGTTATTTTCAAGATAGGTTTATTCAGTTGATTTGTGTGAAATTTTATTTCTTGAAATTTGAAAATATTTTCCTCTTAATTTTACATTATTTTTGTTCATTTAAGATATTAGGGAGTTCTACTAGATTTCCATTTTAATGGTGTCATTTCCTACTAGACTAGGAAAAATTGGGTGCATTAGCAGAGTTAATTGCTTGTCTGTTTGTTTTCTTGTATGTTTGTTTTGGTAGGCTGGGTTGATTGTGGGTCTTTCAATCTTGAGTATGTGTATGTTTCCCCTGTTTGCCTTGTAAGACTCTAAATCTCTCGCTTTTTCTTCTTTCTCTCTCCACCTCCTCATTGCCAAATGACACATCTTCTTTCCTATTTGCCTTTTTAATTTCATAGAAGTTAAATATTTAGAATCCTGTCCCTTTATATCTCATTTACCCCTTTAAATCTATCCCTTTAAATTTTATACCTGGTCCTGGCTTTGGCATCTTTTTTTTTTTTTTTTTTTTAATAGCAGCTACTTTGAAATCCCTTCCCTATGGTCTGTGCTCTGACCTGCCTGGTTACTATTTTAGTATTTTAAACTTTAGGATAGATTTAATCTTTCTGGAGGTTGCTCCAACTATCCTACAGGACCTTTGCTAGAATCGCTTCTTTGTCTTCTTTGCATTTTTTCTCAGCTGGCCTTTGCTTACCTGAAAGCCAATGAGAGGCCAATGGGGAGCTTGCACTTGTTGGATCAGAATGTTGGGTTTTAGTTTTTTTTTTTCTTTTACTCACAGTTATTTTGCAGTTTTGGCATTCATTGTTCTCAAATAATGCTGAGTGTGTAATTTTGTATAGAATTTTCATAGTCATGAAGTTATGACATCTCATTTGAGAAGGAATTTTGGGGAGATTAGTGATCACTACACATCCACCATTGTCTTTAGCAATCCTAAAATCCCCCTTACCTAAGCGTTTAATATACAGTACCTTTTACACTGATTCTTACTTGCTAAGCTCAGGCTTCTGATGCAAGGAGGGATCTAAGGTTTCATCTGGCCCCAGTAACACACATATACTTTATATCTGAAGCCACACTGCTTTAATGATTAACTCAGGTCACATTAGGTTTCATTCTTCCATAGAAAACACTATTCCCACTTTACTGTATCTTCTCACTATAGATGTACTAGCTCTAAGGTACTTATGAGCTGTAGTATACTATATTTTAAAATTTTAGACCCTTATATCATACAGTGCAAAGTTGCAAGTAAAAAGGATAGAAATTAGGATCAACTTACTTACCTGGACAAGGGGACAAGGAGGCAAAAGAGTGCTTCTCCTTTCATCACAGTAGAGTAAGTTAATTGGTATGTGAGTAAATAAGTGCAATATGAGTTTGTGACAAAATATACTTTGTGTGGATACTTAAAAGTAAGATTTTACCAACAGCTGACTCTACATATAAGGCAGACCATGCCAGTGTCTACCCCTGGGAACCAAAAGACCTGAGAAATATGAAGCCTATGGAGTCCAAGGATATCCATGTAGCATCATGGCTCCAATTATTAAAACTGAAAAGTAATTCCTCTCAACCAGAGAGCATCACCAGCCCAGATGTGATCCAGATAATTTTACCTCAACACCTGTCTTTACCATGTGAAGGGTAAGCTGGGATGAAGTGAGAGAGTGGCATGGACATATATACACTACCAAATGTAAAAGAGATAGCTAGTGGGAAGCAGCCGCATAGCACAGGGAGATCAGCTCAGTGCTTTGTGACCACCTAGAGGGGTGGGATAGGGAGGGTGGGAGGGAGACACAAGAGGGAGGAGATATGGGGTTATATGTATATGTATAGCTGATTCACTTTGTTATAAAGTAGAAACTAACACACCATTGTAAAGCAATTATACTCCAATAAAAATGTTAAAACATTTCTTTTCATGTGTTTGCATGTATATGTATGAGTGCAGATGAAAAGCTCATAAGCCTATTCTGACTAAAGTATACATGGCTAAGAACACTGAAATAGGATCCCACTTACTTAGTTTATCTTTAATAGTAAAAATGCCTACCGATAATGATCCAATGGAAAGACTCTTTAGTCATATACTTTCCTACCTCAGAGATAAGGTTGGAGGAGGAGGATGTTTTAGATGATATAGATTCCTTTACATTGGTGAAACAATGACATATAGATATACACTTTTTTCCCTATTCATCATGTTTCTGTTACTCTTGCTCTATGAAACTTAGAAAATATTATTTTCTGGCAAAAGAAAATTTTGTTTACTATTATAAAAGTCATCAAAGTAGGTTTCTTTTAGAATAAATTATTTTTTAAATAAATTGTTGTTAAAACACTTTTACTTGGTTTTTTTTTAATCTTTTTTTTTTTAATTTATTTTTTTTAAATTAATTAATTAATTAATTTATTTATTTATGGCTGTGTTGGGTCTTCGTTTCTGTGCGAGGGCTTTCTCTAGTTGCGGCAAGTGGGGGCCACTCTTCATCGCGGTGCGCAGACCTCTCACTATCGCGGCCTGTCTTGTTGCAGAGCACAGGCTCCAGATGCGCAGGCTCAGTAGTTGTGGCTCACGGGGCCCAGCCGCTCTGCGGCATGTGGGATCTTCCCAGACCAGGGCTCGAACCCGTGTCCCCTGCATTGGCAGGCGGATTCTCAACCACTGCACCACCAGGGAAGCCCCTACTTGGTTTTTATGAAAACATTAATTTAATTTGCTTTAGTTGTATCTTATACACACATAAACATATATACACATATACACATATGTCTATGGTTACAAAATTATGTGTCTACATCTCTATGCACAAATACATGCACAAACGTATTACACACATGTTTAATATAATTTTATAAACATTAATTTGCCTTTATATTGATGGCTGTTAGTTTTATTATTTTCCAATAGGGATGAGTTTTCCAAATATAAAACTTTGTAGAACTGGGAAAATAGGAATTTTCTACAATAATCATACAAACTGGAGATGAAAAGACATCTTTGTAGACTAATCCAGATACAAGCAAAGTAGTTGATGTCACAGAGGTAAAACGTTTTTCTAGTTAATCATGAATATCATAGTCCTTTATAAAAATAATTTAATAAGACAGTAGTTTATGAGAGTAATTCTATTGAAAGCATATTTTCTTAGTTTTTTTTTTAAATTTGGTATTTTATACTTTTAAATTAAATTAATGTAATGATAAATATCCTCTTAAACTAGAAAAAAATGACAACTTTACATATAAATCCATGGTTCTCTCTCTACTTTGGATCAATATTTCCCACTTTGTTTTCCAACTCGTGGTCTACTAAATGTTCCCTGGAAAATAGGGTCAATATTCTAATAGGTTAAAAAAGTACTAAATAATATATAGTCCATTTGGAGAGTCATGCTGTACATAAGTCAGTTATAGCCTCTGTAGTATCATATATATTCAATTTCTATGAAATGTCATAACCTTGAAAAAGATAATTCCATCTTCTAATATACAAATTGTGAGTAGCATGTACATACATTTAAAAGTTACTCACAATGCATCTTATAAAGAATTAATGAGAAAATTTTAATTTTTAAAATTTAAGTACTCTTGAATTCAACAAACACAAAAGGCCTAAATTGTCCAAAAGTGAGAAAATTAACTTTTTTCTTTTATCTGACAATAAAAAATGTATACTCTTCACATATCTCAGGTGCTGAACCTGGGTATGGTAATTTTTTTTTTCCAAGAATACTTCTTGTGAAAAGTAATCATTCGTTTAACAAAAATGTTAAGGAAGAGAAAGGAGTATATATGTCTAATGACAAGTCCACTCTTAATGATATCTTTTGCTTATATAGGGAATATGAAATTAAAACAGTATTATTATAAAACAGGAAGGACAAAGCTAAGTAATGTAAACTTGAAATAAATTTGCCATGAGACTAAGGCCATGATTATAGTCCATACTTATTGCTGGATTATTCATATGACAGGCAGTTAACCTTTGCTTTGTTGGTTTTATTGGAAAAGTCTTTCAGTGATAACAAGGGAAACTAGTAAAACCAAAGAACTAGTTGGCAGATGAAAGGAAAGTTCCTGAAATTCACATAGAGGCATGAATGAACCATGAATTCGAGACCAAGAATACTGGAGGAGGAAGATGTGTAGAGAATAAGGTAACCAATTTATTTTAACAATTTTGAGTCAAAGGATCAATATTTCCATGAAAAAGTGTCAGTAGGCATTTGGAAATTTCAGAACAGTCCATGTGGACAAAGTCACATATATTTAGGTGATACAAGAAAATCTGTGAGAAAAGTCCAGAAATAGACTGAGTGATAAAAGAATGAACTTAACTATGTAAATCAAAATATATAAAGAAGAAGATGCACAGAAGATTGACAAATATCAGTCAGAGTAATTGGAGTATTGGTAGATACATGTAACAGTGAATTCAAGAGAGATTCAAGGAAGAGAAGATCAATAATATCAAATGCTTGGAAGTAAAAAATAATGAGGAAACCCAACGTCATGTGTTTAATGAATGAAACTAAAATAAATGTATAAGAAAGCACAGAACTTTTAGCCCCATGTATGGGCAGGTTTAATCCAGAATGCAAGTATTTAAGGAATAAATGACAACTGAGATAACATTTGGAACGTCTCTCCTTTAACAAAAGTGTAAGAAAAGGGAAAAAGGAGCAGGGCCTTGAAAGCTTTTGATTGATTTGGGGAGAGCTGCTGATTTTCTTCTAAGCTTTTTATGTTTTACCATCATAGGGACTTGAAAATATTTAGGCCAAGGAGAATAAAATCTTGTAGAGAAAAGTTGATGCCACACTCCCCCCCCCAATATATAAAATATAAAAGAGAGAAGAAATAAGCCAAGTATAACACATAGGAAATGACAAAGCATAAGTCAAAGTAAATGAGCTTTAGCCTCATAGTAAAACCAAGAGGAAAGAAATAGAAAATGAATGAATTTATTAAGAATTTAAAGAGAAGGCATAATTTGGCCTTAATTTTCTTCATTGAAATTGGAATGTGTCAGATTTTAGAGTTCCACAGTAATATTGAGTGTGTTTGAAGAATGGAAAATTGCAATATTTCTATTACTCATGGGAAATCATCTCTGTTTTCCCATAGATGTCATACATTCTTTTAAAAATTAATAAATAAAGAAAGTCTTACATTTTGGGAGATGATTCATCAGAGTGCTAAAAAACTATCAAAACTAATTTTCTTAAAAGAGATAATGACATCTGTCCTGTTTTATTCCTAAAAATCACTACCTTTTCTTTCACCATTTAATTGTGAATGATAACTAAATTCCCTTAAAATGTAGATGTCTAAGATTTAACAATCTACATATATGTCAACTAGATGTTCCCAAATCTTCATGACTGGGGAAATCCTCTTTTATTGAATAACTATATCAGGTAATCCTATGTCGATTTCTGAGGCTTCCTGGGAGACTTGCTTTCTCATGTTGACAACTCACACAGTATCTCTTGTTAAATTTTTATTACTTCACTCGTTATCTAAATGAATATAGAAAGGGATGAACTATTTCATAATACAGGCCAAAGAGTGACTGAAAATTGGCTACTAGGTATCATGTTCCCACTTTCTCTGACCATTCATCCTATCATCAACATTTCATCCTTCCCCAGAGCCCTACCTAGGACAGTCACATCTGGTTGAGCAGATTGTGCTGACGGATGCTGAGCTGAAGTCGCAAGTGAAGTCTGAAACGCATCCCAGAGATGCTGCCTTCAGCCATGGTTACCTTCATCTGATAGAAAGGCATCTTTCCTAGTTATACACACACACACACACACACACACACACACACACACACACACACACATGCACAAATATATGGTGTAGCACCAACGATGGCTCGTCTGGTTCACATATCCTTTTAAACTCCCCCCTCCGTAAAAATATTTCTTCTTCAACACTCTATACTTTCCTAAATTCAAATCTTCCTAACTCCTGCTGCCTCATTACAATGAACCTGAATTACAAATTCTATCGTCCTAATTTGTCTAGGCATCTATCAAGGTTATATCCAGTGGCTTCAACATTTTATGTAAGCTCACAGTAGGGTGGTTTTCCAAGAGTTCTTTCCCTAATATGTTTTCTGCTTTCCTGCAATTTTTAAATAGACTTTTTAATTTGGGTTTTAACTTTCTGCTGTTTTGTGTCCTTCTAAGTAAGAAACAATATTAATATTTATGCCTCAATTTAAGGAACCACTTTAGGACCGTGGAATAGTGAAAGAAGTTGAGCTTCCTTAGATATGGAGGTCAATCTATACAGCTTTATTCAAACTGCTTGCTGACATAGTCATTAACTGTTTTGAAATAAGAAGTAGACATAAATAGTACCTGAAAATAAGCAGGGGGCAATTAATTCAAAGAAAAGAAAAAACACGGATATTACAAAACAATATGTTTATTTCCTTGCATAATACAGAACACCTTGCCCATGAAAGAAGATGATAACTAGAAAGGAACAGGCCATTGACTGATTCAGAGCAGCCTTGGGAGTGAGTGTAAAGATCAATAAAGCCTGGCCTTGGTCCAAAGGAAACTTTTCTAACATATATTTAAGAAGTCCTAAGCAAGATATTTGATATTTCAAGGTTACTTAGGACCATCAGGAATATAATAACATGGTGAACAAATTATTCATTAATAATTTAATGAAATAGCATCAGAGAATTGGCTGAAAATTTTTGCTTTGCTTATCTCTGTAGTGAATAGTCATAAAATCTATCTTCCTCCAGAGGTAAATATTTCAGGCTCTAGCACCAGGATACATTATAATTTATTACTGAAGTATTCTGTAATTGAGCAGACATTGCTAGATGCTTTTCTTTTCCCTTGGGGTAGTATTAAACCACATTTCTGTGCATAAACAGAGACTTTACATTTGCTCTAGGAAACATTCCTGTATATACTTGATTAGTGAGCAGCACCAAAAAAAAAGAAAAAAAAGAAAAGAAAAATAACATGGATTTACATTAATCATTTCTATGTGGGTGATTTTCTCCAAAATAGTGGGGTAGACTCATAGGCGTGGGTATATTTAGATGTTGTTAAATTCTTTTGAAGAGTTTGCAGTGACTGTAATAAGGAAACAAATCAGATTTGTTTTTTAATTATTATAAAACTGCATAGATAATTATGTTATCTAGTAGTTTGATTAGTTTGATGCTATTTTGGATGGTCACATGCCTTTTAATAATGAAATAGAATTATGTGTTTACATTAATATAAGAAACTAGAAGTATGTCTTTACATCAAATAAAGATAGCTGGGAACTCTGATGAAATAATTATCATCACCCAGCAAGAGCCAACAAGTTGCAAAATAGTTCTCCCAATACTTAAAATATTTTGGGATATCATTTCTGGAAAATGCTCAACCCCAACAATTCAATTTGTTCTCCTCTCACTAGGAAAATATCTGGGTGAAAACCTTAACTGCTTCTGGTTGTTTTCATTTTTCTTTTATACTCACAGTTTGAATAAAAGATTGAAATCTAATTGAAAACCAAATCTCTACATCCCTAACTTGTCTCACCTGTGTCCCTAAGATAATAATTAGAAATGGTAGAAACTTGAACCCTGGACACTCTTCTGATACACAAAATTTGCATTCCTTCCAAAAGCAAAAATAATGCTTAACCTACCAAGAGGTTATTAATGTTTTCCACTAAGCCTTTATTCAACACGAATACAGAGTCCCAAAACATAAAAGAAAACCAAAGAAAGCTTATTATTGTAAGACAGAGTGCTTCAATGAATAGATGTGAAAAATTAAAAACACAGAACGTATGTCTTCTGTTTGCCCGAGGTACACAGAGATATATGTTTTCTACCCCAACAGAGGAGAATTTCAATATTAAGATAGTCATTTACATCACACAAGGGTGCAACTAAATATGCCTTAAATTTTAAGTTTCCCACAGTGCCCTGATACAAATCCACAGCTGCTGAGGCAATAATCTATAACAATCAGCTGACCGACTGATCTTATAATGGTAAACTATCAGAACTCAATTTGGCCACTATAAAGCCTGTAATTTAAACAGAACCACGCTGGGATTTTCATAAATTGAAGTTGCAAAGTAAGTGCCAGGAGAATCTTACTCTTATCATGTACACATTCAGATTTGGATTATTCTAATTTCTAAAATATAGCCTTTTTATTAGAATTTTTTCTACCAACCTAGACTCAGAAATCAAGTTTTAATGGAACTTTGTAAAGATATCCTTTAGTTTTTTTTTAAAAAAGTCATATGTAATTAAAGATTTCTAAAATCAGAATGGATTGGTAAAGGAATATTCTAGTTCTGTTGATGGTGATATTTAAACAGTTTGGTTTCCATTTTTTTGGAAAGATTTATGTGTCAGATAGTTAAAATCAAAGGTTTACAGAGACTTTGTTTTATTCTCTTTTTCCTTTTTTTTAATTGAAGTATATAGTTGATATACAATATTATATTAATTTCAGGTATAAAACATAGAAAATCAATATTTTATAGACTATACACCATAGGATATTTAATATTATTAGTTATATTCCTTGTGTTATACATTACACCTCTGTAACTTATTTATTTCATCTTTGATGAAGTTCTCATTGTGTTTCTCTATTCTTCCCCCAAGGTCAGTGATCATTTTTATGCTTTGAACTCTTTATCAGGTAAATCAGGTAAATTACTTATGTCTGTTTTATTAGAGCTTTTTTTCTGAGGGTTTTAACTTGTTCCATTTTTAGAATCTATTTCTTTGTCTTCTCATTTTGTTTGACTAATATTCTGTTTGTATGAATTCAGTGAAACAGTTACTTCTCTTGGTCATGAAGGCATGTCCTTGTGTAGGTGTGTCTTTATTTGGACTGCAAATGTCCAGTGGCTTTAGTGGGAAGGCTGGAGCTGATGCAAGTACAGGCCAGGGCTTTTTATGTTACCCACCAGAAGTTGCTGCCTTGGCAGTGTGGGGCATGAGGCAGGCTGGAACTCGAGGGGCTAGAGCTGGAGTATGGCATGGGCCAGGTCTTCTTCTGGGGCTGCTGGGGGCTGTTGCCTTGGCGGGACAGGCTGGAACCATAGCTGGGTATGAGCTAGTGGGTATGAGGGGTAACCCTGCCAGGCTGATTCTAGTGCCAGGCGCTTTTCAATCTGCTGCTCTGCACTGAGAGTTGGAGCTAGTAAGTGCATGTGTGAGCCCTTTAAGAGAGGAGTTTTGTTTTCTACAGCTCTCCCATTTATAAACCCCACTGGGAGGGGGACCCAAGAGGGAGGAGATATGGGGATATATGTATATGTATGGCTGATTCACTTTGTTATAAAGCAGAAATTAACACTCCATTGTAGAGCAATTATACTCCAATAAAGATGCTAAAAAAAAACACAAAAAAACAAAAAACAACAGTTAAGGGGGGTCTCATCTTCTGGATGCTGGTTCCCAGGGCTGGGTTGTCAAAGTAGGGCTCAACCCTTCTCTCCTTAGTGAAGACCACTGAGTTCATGATATCCCTTCCTCTTTTGGGTCACCCCCTGGGGGTACTTCTCCTGACTAGATCACTTCCTACCCATCTTAGTGTGTTTTTTTCCTTTACATACTTAATTGTAAAAGAATTGTTTTGCTAGTCTTCAGATCATTCTTAGAGAGAGTTGTTCTGTATGTAGTTGTAGTTTCAATGTGTCCATGGAAGGAGGTTAGTTCAGGGTCTTCCTACTCTGCCATCTTGATCTCACCCTCTGCAGAGGCTCTTTTAGGCAATCTTTTACATTTACATTTATTTAATTAGAAATATATTTTAAAATATATTATTAACATATATTTCAAATATATCAAACTAATTAGGAATATATTTTTTTAAAAGAACTAAGGAACTTTCATAAAAGTGGGTAGAGATATAAACAGATAGTGATTGGTAGAAGAAATACAAATGCCCAATAAAGGTATGAAAAACACTTATCACAACAAGTAACATAAAATAAATACATATTATAAAGTGGTATCATGGGCTTCCCTGGTGACGCAGTGGTTGAGAATCTGCCTGCTAATGCAGGAGACACGGGTTCGTGCCCTGGTCTGGGAAGATCCCACATGCCACGGAGCAGCTGGGCCCGTGAGCCACAGCTGCTGAGCCTGCGCGTCTGGAGCCTGTGCCCCGCAACGGGAGGGGCCGCGATAGTGAAAGGCCCGCGCACCGCGATGAAGAGCGGTCCCCGCACCGCGATGAAGAGTGGCCCCCACTTGCCGCAACTAGAGAAAGCCCTCGCACGAACCGAAGACCCAGCACAGCCAAAAATAAATAAATAAATAAATAAATAAAATTAAAAAAAAAAAATAATAAAAATAAAGTGGTATCATTATTGTCTATCAATTTATCAAATATTTTAAAAACATATTACCAGTCTTTTATAAAGACCATGATATTAAATTAATTATATTTACATTGGTTTTACCTAATACATTCACTTCTAACCCTAATGAAATAATCAGAAATGTTCACACAAATATTTGTCCAAAATGTAATTATGATTCTAATAATAATAATGATGGTAGGTAACATTTAATGAACAACTGTCATGTATCAAGTCCTTTTCTTAAGGCTTTCCATATATTAATTAACTCACAAAAATACTATAAAATTTATGTTATTATTATCCCTACTTTACTTATGAGAAAACTAAGGACCAGAGGTTTTAAATAACTTACCCAGAGTCCACAGTAATGTGTGCAGATTACAGATTGTCCCGAGCAATTCTTGTTCCAGAGTATGTGATGTTGCATTCATATTATTTTTAGGGATAATAATAATAATAACTGAAATAGCCAGACTGCTTCATAATAGTCAAATTTTTTGCATAAACTAGGGTATATACATGTGAAAAAATTATGTGTAGCATTTAAAACTCACTTTTTAAAAATTTCTAGGGTATGGAAAAGAGCTAATATTTTACAAAATAAATAGGAGACTACAAAGCACCTATATATGTTTCCAATTATTTATAAGCATATACATATACAGTATAGCAAAAACATTTACTTTATCTTCAGGAATCATAATTTATCACCAAAATGGAATAGTCTTTGTTCAGGAAAGTACCTTAATAATTTGTTTAAATATAGATTATGAGACATTGATGTCGTGAGATAGTAAGAGACAAAAAATAGATAGGTAGATTCTTGTACAGAATATATTATATAACTTCTTCACTAAAAATTAATGTATATATCTACATATTCATTCATTCATGGACAGAATTTTAGGGTGAAGGAAGAGTAACATCAAGGGAAGGAAAAGACAAGATAAGAGAAGGGAAAACTGTGGTATGCTGAAAAGAGAAGTGAAAGAAGGAAATTAAGAGGAATAAAAGGCAAGAGAGAGAGGCATTATTAACACTGCAAAAGAGTAAAGCCTTATATTAATGAAAATTTTTAAGAAAAAAAAATCTAATATTTAATTTTATTTATTTATTTATTTTGTTTTCTGGATGCTATAGTGAATCTCTTTTATTTCTCCTGAAACTCAAGTCGAAGTCTAAACACAGCTGCCTCATAGAATTTTTGCTTTGTTTTTTCCTTTCTTTTTAGTTTGGTAGGGTGAGATAGCAATTCAGGTCTTTGAACAATGTTACCTTCCTGGTAATATCTCTCCAGACCTCTTTTTAGAAATTGCAGCCTTCACCTTTGCAACCTCTACCCTACTCCTCTGCTTTGTTTTTCTCTGTAGCACCCAGTGCCACCTGACATATGAGCTACTGTACTCATTTTTTTGCCCATGTGTCTGCCCCTCATACTCTTCGCCACGCCTAGAATGGGACTTGACAAGAATAGGATTCCATCTATCTTCCCCACTGTTTTTTTCAGTATCCTGAGCAATGCTTAACATAGCATTGGCATTCACTGAATATTTTTGAATGAATTAAAGCATCCATGGCAATGTTGGGGTGAGCATAGATAAAATACTAACCACAAAATGAAGACTAGAGAAAAAGAACACAGTAGGGAGCAAAAATCAAAGCCAGGAAAAAAAATAGCCAAAGTATATTAAAATAATTGTAAACAGTATTTTATATATTTATATTTGTGTTATATAGTATACCCATTTATATATAATATATATTTTTAAATATGTCATGTATCTAGATAGATAGATAGATATGTAAAAGGCTCCCTGAGAATTCACTAAGCTCTTGGAAACGATATTGGATGTACCATAGGATAGGGAAACACTATTTGACATAGTCTCACCTAAGTCTTACGGTGGGAGGTCAACATAGTTCAAATAGGAAATTGAGATATGACTGGAGAATATATATCAAAATATTACGAGTTATTATTTCTCTGTTAAGGCACTATAGACATTTTAAAATTCTATTCTTTATCTTTTTATATATATTCCTCATTAAAAAAATAAACGTGTTATATTAAATTAAGAAAACATTTAGGAAGTGGTAAAGTCTACAACCACCCACAAAGAGGTGATACAAATTGAAACCTTTCCTCCACCGTCTTAATCTTAACCCATTTGGAAATGGAACTTGTCAAAAAAAAAAGAAAAAAAGAATGGCAATGCTACCTTCAGTAGTGGAAGACTTGAACACACAATTATTAAACAGTATACACATTTGTAGCTTATCAGGGAAAATCTTTTTCCAAATCTGTATAAACCCATAAGAGGAAGGATTAGCCTAGTACAAGAATTCTGTGGAAACTGGGCTACTGACTCACAGAAAGTGTTTCCCTCAGAAATAAAGACTACTGTTCTATCATAAATCCTTCCAGTTGTAAATTCATTTTTTATTTTCTCATTTTTTTACCTCTAACATTTCATATTGAATATTTTTCTTGAAATGGGATCAGTTTTTTCAGAAGATTCTCACAAAATGTGCAAAGGCATGCAGTCTTGATAATTAAGTCTAGCATAGTCTAAACTTTGGAATCAATTTCTAGATACTGCACAATGAAAATTGCTTAAAGGAATAGCAATTGATCTTTATTTAACATCTGTAGAAATTTGTCATTTTACATATTTACTCTCCATTTTTAGATTATCATTTTAATAACTTGGCTTTTTGTGCTGTAGTTGCCTATTCATTCATTCATTCATTCATTCAATAAATGAGCTAATATTTATTGAACATCTCCTATACACAAAATGAAGTATGAGTTTGTTCAATATGTTGAGTCAAGATATTCACATATAGAACAAGTAAGTAAAACACAATAAATACTGTATTGTGAAATTATGTAAGACTTTATAAATAAGGTTAGTTTCTATCCATGTTATCACGCCAAGCAAAGTGGATGGAAGTATTTAAATGAAATTTTTGGAGGATATTTTAGTAATTGTTTGTCTTTAAATATCAGCTATGTGGTGTAGAGGATACTCGTATTAGATATACTTCGGCACACTTCACAGTGAAATGCGGTCATATTCCTGGTCACCCTGAAATATAGGGAGAAGCTATGTAATTACTGATCCAGAGATGTGTTTTGAAGCACCTTGGAAGGGAAAACACGCAGTTGTTTCAAAAATGAGCTCCAAATCAAATAACAAGAGGATTCACTAGAACTGCAGCTGTTGATTTTTTCCTGAGGTGCTTTACATGTGGGCAACTCTACGGAGGACCTTGCACATTGCAAAGCAACAGAGGTTTCTTAGACTATAGTTATGATTCACCTAAGCAGGGCTGGGGAGGCAGACGACAGCTAATAAATTCGAGAAGTTGAAGGAATAACTGGGTTGAAGGAAGTAGGATCATGACTACACAAAAAAGGATACAAATAGAAGCAGAGAAAAAACAGGGCCTCTAAAATAGGGCCTTATTTTGTGAGATTTCGGTTTCAGAATTTACAATAAATCTGTCCTTGGAAAAGTTATTTGACCTTAGTCTTTAGTGTTGCTATGTGAAAAGCAGAAATAATTTCAATTTTCAGGGTTCTTGTTTGCAAAGTGTCTGCCTTCAGTACACAATAACAGTGATGACTGCTATTATTCCCAGGTTACATGGAGATTTTAAAAATAATTTTCATACATAGATTCCAAAGAAGCAAATCAGAGATTCTGTTATGGAGTAAAGTAGAGGTGATCTTGTCTGACAAAGAAAAACTGTCCATTCCACTATTTTTTCCTAGTGAGTTCAGAGCAGCGTTTATACCAGGAGATAAGAGTATCAGTTTTTGTTAAATTACAGCTTTCTTGGAGAGTCTGAATATCTGATGGGGGATGTTGTGATGGTCAATTTTATTATTTTATTTTTTATTTATTTTTATTTTTTTAACATCTTTAAGGAGTATAATTGCTTTACAATGGTGTGCTAGTTTCTGCTTTATAACAAAGTGAATCAGTTATACATATACATATGTTCCCATATCTCTTCCCTCTTGCGCCTCCCTCCCTCCCACCCTCCCTATCCCACCCCTCTAGGTGGTCACAAAGCACCGAGCTGATCTCCCTGTACTATGCGGCTGCTTCCCACTAGCTATCTATTTTACGTTTCGTAGTGTATATATGTCCATGCCACTCTCTCACCTTGTCTCATCTTACCCCTCCCCCTCCCCATATCCTCAAGTCCATTCTCTAGTAGGTCTGTGTCTTTATTCCCGTCTTGCCACTAGGTTCTTCATGACCTTTTTTTTTTTTTTCCCTTAGATTCCATATATATGTGTTAGCATACTGTATTTGTTTTTCTCTTTCTGACTCACTTCACTCTGTATGACAGACTCTAACTCCATCCACTTCACTACAAATACCTCCATTTCATTTCTTTTTATGGCTGAGTAATATTCCATTGTATATATGTACCAAATCTTCTTTATCCATTCATCCGATGATGGACACTTAGGTTGCTTCCATGTCCTGGCTATTGTAAATAGAGCTGCAATGAACATTTTGGTACATGACTCTTTTTGAATTATGGTTTTCTCAGGGTATATGCCCGGTAGTGGGATTGCTGGGTTGTATGGTAGTTCTATTTTTACTTTTTTAAGGAACCTCCATACTGTTCTCCATAGTGGCTGTATCAATTTACATTCCCACCAACAGTGCAAGAGGGTTCCCTTTTCTCCACACCCTCTCCAGCATTTACTGTTCTAGATTTTTTGATGATGGCCATTCTGACCGGTGTGAGATGATATCTCATTGTAGTTTTGATTTGCATTTCTCTAATGATTAATGATGTTGAGCATTCTTTCATGTGTTTGTTGGCAATCTGTATATCTTCTTTGGAGAAATGTCTATTTAGGTCTTCTGCCCATTTTTGGATTAGGTTTTTTGTTTTTTTGTTATTGAGCTCCATGAGCTACTTGTAAATCTTGGAGATTAATCCTTTGTCAGTTGCTTCATTTGCAAAGATTTTCTCCCATTCTGAGAGTTGTCTTTTGGTCTTGTTTATGGTTTCCTTTGCTGTGCAAAAGCTTTTAAGTTTCATTAGATCCCATTTGTTTATTTGTGTTTTTATTTCCATTTCTCTAGGAATTGGGTCAAAAAGGATCTTGCTGTGATTTATGTCATAGAGTGTTCTGCCCATGTTTTCCTCTAAGAGTTTGATAGTGTCTGGCCTTACATTTAGGTCTTTAATCCATTTTGAGTTTATTTTTGTATATGGTGTTAGGGAGTGTTCTAAATTCATACTTTTACATGTAGCTGTCCAGTTTTCCCAGCACCACTTATTGAAGACGCTGTCTTTTCTCCACTGTATATGTTTGCCTCCTTTATAAAAGATAAGGTGACCATATGTGTGTGGGTTTATCTCTGGGCTTTCTATCCTCTTCCATTTATCTATGTTTCTGTTTTTGTGCCAGTACCAAACTGTCTTGATTACTGTAGCTTTGTAATATAGTCTGAAGTCAGGGAGCCTGATCCCTCCAGCTCAGTTTTTCGTTCTCAAGATTGCTTTGTCTATTCGAGGTCTTTTGTGTTTCCATACAAATTGTGAAATTTTTTGTTCTAGTTCTGTGAAAAATACCAGTGGTAGTATGATAGGGATTGCATTGAATCTGTAGATTGCTTTGGGTAGTAGAGTCATTTTCACAATGTTGATTCTTCCAATCCAAGAACATGGTATATCTCTCCATCTATTTGTATCATCTTTAATTTCTTTCATCAGTATCTTATAATTTTCTGCATACAGGTCTTTTGTCTCCTTAGGTACGTTTATTCTTAGATATGTTATTATTTTTGTTGCAATGGTAAACGGGAGTGTTTTCTTAGTTTCACTTTCAGATTTTTCATCATCAGTGTATAGGAATGCAAGAGATTTCTGTGCATTAATTTTGTATCCTGCTACTTTACCAAATTCATTGATTAGCTCTAGGAGTTTTCTGGTAGCATCTTTCGGATTCTCTATGTATAGTATCATGTCATCTGCAAACAGTGACAGCTTTACTTCTTCTTTTCCGATTTGGATTCCTTTTTTTTTCTTTTTCTTCTCTGATTGCTGTGGCTAACACTTGCAAAACTATGTTGAATAATAGCGGTGAGAGTGGGCAACCTTGTCTTGTTCCTGATCTTAGTGGAAATGGTTTCAGTTTTTCACCATTGAGGACAATGTTGGCTGTGGGCTTGTCATATATGGCCTTTATTATGTTGAGGTAAGTTTCCTCTATGCCTACTTTCTGCAGGGCTTTTACCATTTTTATCATAAATGGGTGTTGAATTTTCTCAAAAGCTTTCTCTGCATCTATTGAGATGATCATATGATTTTTCTCCTCCAATTTGTTAATATGATGTATCATGTTGATTGATTTGCATATATTGAAGAATCCTTGCATTCCGGGAATAAACCCCACTTGATCATGGTGTATGATCCTTTTAATGTGCTGTTGGATTCTGTTTGCTAGTATTTTGTTGAGGATTTTTGCATCTCTGTTCATCAGTGATATTGGCCTGTAGTTTTCTTTCTTTGTGACATCGTTGTCTGGTTTTGGTATCAGGGTGATGGTGGCCTTGTAGAGTGAGTTGGGGAGTTTTCCTCCCTCTGCAATATTTTGAAAGAGTTTGAGAAGGATAGGTGTTAGCTCTTCTTTAAATATTTGATAGAATTCGCCTGTGAAGCCATCTAGTCCCAGGCTTTTGTTTGTTGGAAGATTTTTAACCACAGTTTCAATTTCAGTGCTTGTGATTGGTCTGTTCATATTTTCTATTTCTTCCTGGTTCAGTCTCAGCAGGTTGTGCATTTCTAAGAATTTATCCATTTCTCCCAGGTTGTCCATTTTATTGGAATAGAGTTGCTTGCAGTAATCTCTCGTGATCGTTTGCATTTCTTCAGTGTCAGTTGTTACTTCTCCTTCTAATTTCTAATTCTATTGATCTGAGTCTTCTTCCTTTTTCTCTTGATGAGTCTGGCTAATGGTTTATCAATTTCGTTTATCTTCTCAAAAAACCAGCCTTTATTTTTATTGATCTTTGCTATTGTTTCCTTCATTTCTTTTTCATTTATTTCTGATCTGATCTTTATGATTTCTTTCCTTCTGCTAGCTTTGGGGTTTTTTTCTCATCTTTCTCTAATTGCTTTGGGTGCAAGGTTAGGTTGTTTATTCAAGATGTTTCCTGTTTCTTGATGTAGGCTTGTATTGCTATAAACTTCCCTCTTAGAACTGCTTTTGCTGCATCCCATAGGTTTTGGGTCGTCGTATCTCCATTGTCATTTGTTTCTAGGTATTTTTTGATTTCCCCTTTGATTTCTTCAGTGATCACTTCGTTATTAAGTGGTGTATTGTTTAGCCTCCATGTGTTTGTATTTTTCACAGGTCTTTTCCTGTAATTGATATCTAGTTTCATAGCGTTGTGGTCGGAAAAGATACTTGATACTATTTCCATTTTCCTAAATTTGCCAAGGCTTGATTTGTGACCCAAGATATGATCTATCCTGGAGAATGTTCCATGAGCACTTGAGAAAAATGTGTATTCTGTTGTTTTTGGGTGGAATGTCCTATAAATATCAATTAAGTCCATCTTGTTTAATGTATCATTTAAAGCTTGTGTTTCCTTATTTATTTTCATTTTGGATGATCTGTCCATTGGTGAAAATGGGGTGTGAAAGTCCCCTACTATGATTGTGTTACTGTCGATTTCCCCTTTTATGGCTGTTAGTATTTGCCTTATGTATTGAGGTGCTCCTACGTTGGGTGCATGAATATTTACAATTGTTGTATCTTCTTCTTGGAGTGATCCCTTGAACATTATATAGTGTCCTTCTTTGTCTCTTTAAATAGTCTTTATTTTAAAGTCTATTTTGTCCGATATGAGAATTGCTACTCCAGCTTTCTTTTGATTTCCATTTGCATGGAATATCTTTTTCCATACCCTCACTTTCAGTCTGTATGTGTCCCTAGGTCTGAATTGGGTCTCTTGTAGACAGCATATATATGGTCTTGTTTTTGTATCCATTCAGCCAGTCTATGTCTTTTGGTGGGAGCATTTATTCCATTTACATTTAAGGTAATTATCGATATGTATGTTCCTATTCCCATTTTCTTAAATGTTTTGGGTTTGTTATTGTAGGTGTTTTCCTTCTCTTGTGTTTCTTGCCTAGAGAAGTTCCTTTAGCATTTGTTGTAAAGCTGGTTTGGTGGTGCTGAACTCTCTTAGCTTTTGCTTGTCTGTAAAGGTTTTAATTTCTCCATCAAATCTGAATGAGATCCTTGCTGGGTAGAGTAATCTTGGTTGTAGGTTTTTCTCCTTCATCACTCTAAGTATATCCTGCCACTCCCTTCTGGCTTGCAGAGTTTCTGCTGAAAGATCAGCTGTTAATCTTATGGGGATTCCCTTGTGTGTTATTTGTTGTTTCTCCCTTGCTGCTTTTTTTTTTTAATTAATTATTTTTTTTATGGCTATATTGGGTCTTCTTTTCTGTGCGAGGGCTTTCTCTATCTGTGGCAAGTGGGGGCCACTTTTCATCATGATGCGCAGGCCTCTCACTATCGTGGCCTCTCTTGTTGCGGAGCACAGGCTCCAGACGTGCAGGCTCAGCAATTGTGGCTCAAGGGCCTTGTCACTCCGCGGCACGTGGGATCTTCCCAGACCAGGGCTCGAACCCATGTCCCCTGCATTGGCAGGCTGATTCTCAACCACTGCACCCCCAGGGAAGCCCCCCTTGCTGCTTTTAATATGTTTTCTTTATATTTAATTTTTGATATTTTGATTAATATGTGTCTTGGCGTGTTTCTCCTTGGATTTATCCTGTATGGGACTCTATGTGCTTCCTGGATTTGATTAACTATTTCCTTTCCCATATTAGGGAAGTTTTCAACTATAATCTCTTCAAATATTTTCTCAGTCACTTTCTTTTTCTCTTCTTCTTCTGGGACCCTTATAATTCAAATGTTGGTGCGTTTAATGTTGTCCCAGAGGTCTCTGAGACTGTCCTCAGTTCTTTTCATTCTTTTTTCTTTATCCTGCTCTGCAGTAGTTATTTCCACTATTTTATCTTCCAGGTCACTTATCCGTTCTTCTGCCTCAGTTATTCTGCTATTGATCCCTTCTAGAGTATTTTTAATTTCATTTATTGTGTTTTTCATCGTTGCTTTGTTCCTCTTTAGTTCTTCTATGTCCTTGTTAAATGTTTCTTGCATTTTATCTATTCTATTTCCAAGATTTTGGATCATCTTTACTATCATTATTCTGAATTCTTTTTCAGGTAGACTGCCTATTTCCTCTTCATTTGTTAGGTCTGGTGTGTTTTGACCTTGCTCCTTCATCTGCTGTGTGTTTTTCTGTCTTCTCATTTTGCTTATCTTACTGTGTTTGGGGTCTCCTTTTCACAGGCTGCAGGTTCGTAGTTCCCATTGTTTTTGGTATCTGTTCCCAGTGGCTAAGGTTCGTTCAGTGGGTTGTGTAGGCTTCCTGGTGGAGGAGACTAGTGCCTGTGTTCTGTTGGATGAGGCTGGATCTTGTCTTTTTGGTGGGCACGTCCACGTCTGGTGGTGTGTTTTGGGGTGTCTGTGGCCTTATGATTTTAGGCAGCCTCTCTGCTAATGGATGGGGCTGTGTTCCTGTCTTGCTAGTTGTTTGGCATAGGGTGTCCAGCACTGTAGCTTGCTGGTCGTTGAGTGAAGCTGGGTCTTGATGTTGAGATGGAAATCACTGAGAGATTTTCGCTGTTTGGTAATACGTGGAGCTGGGAGGTCTCTTGTGGACCAGTGTCCTGAAGGTGTCTCTCCCACCACAGAGGCACAGCCCTGATGCCTGGCTGGAGCACCAAGAGCTTTTCATCCACATGGCTCAGAATAAAAGGGAGAAAATATAGAAAGAAAGAAAGAACGAGGATAAAATTTAAAAAAAAAATAAAGCTATTATAATAAAAATTAAGAAAAAATATTATTAAGGAATAATTTATTAAGAAAGAAATTTTTAATTTTTTTAAAATAAATATATTAATTTTTTATAATAAAAAATAAGAAAAAAATTATTAAGAAAAAATTTATTAAGAAAAATAATTTTAATTTTTTAAAATAAAAAATAAGAAAAAAATATTAAGTAAAAATTTATTAGAAAAAAAAAATTTAAGTAAAAAAAAAAAAAAAAAAAGGACGGACCAAACCCTAGGACAAATGGTGAAAGCAAAGCTATACAGACAAACTCTCACCCAGAAGCAAACACATATACAGTCACCAAAAAAGGAAAATGGGAAAAATTAATATATCCTGCTCCCAAAGTCCACCTCCTGAATTTGGGATGATTTGTTGTCTATTCAGGTATTCAACAGATGCAGGTACATCAAGTTGTTTGTGGAGCTTTAATCCGCTGCTTCTGAGGCTGCTGGGAGAAATTTCCCTTTCTCTTCTTTGTTCGTACAGCTCCCGGGGTTCAGCTTTGTATTTGGACCTGCCTCTGCGTGTAGGTCGCCTGAGGGTGTCTGTTCTTGGTTCACACAGGACGGGGTTAAAGGAGCAGCTGCTTTGGGGGCTCTGGCTCACTCAGGCCGGGGGAGGGAGGGGTACGGATGCGGGGTGAGCCTGCGGTGGCAGAGGCCGGCATGATTTTGAAGCAGCCTGAGGCGCGCCGTGCGTTCTCCCGGGGAAGTTGTCCCCGGATCACGGGACCCTGGCAGTGGCAGGCTGCACAGGCTCCCGGGAAGGGCGGTGTGGATAGTGACCTGTGCTCACACACAGGATTCTTGGTGGCGGCAGCAGCAGCCTTAGCGTCTCATGCCCATCTCTGGGGTCCACGCTGATAGCCGCGGCTCGCGCCCGTCTCTGGAGCTCGTTTAGGCGGCGCTCTGTATTCCCTCTCCTTGCGCACCGTGAAACAAGGAGGCAAGAAAAAGTCTCTTGCCTCTTTGGCAGCTGCAGACTTTTTCCTGGACTCCCTCCCGGCTAGCTGTGGTGCGCTAACCCCTTCAGGCTGTGTTCACGCCTCCAACCCTAGTCCTCTCCTTGCGATCTGACCAAATCCCAAGCCTCAGCTCCCAGCCCCTGCCCGCCCAGGCGGGTGAGCAGACAAGCCTCTCGGGCTGGTGAGTGCTGCACGGCGCCGAGCCTCTGTGCAGGAATCTCTCCTCTTTGCCCTCTGCACCCCTGTGGCTGCGCTCTCCTCTGTGGCCCCGAAGCTTCCCCCCTCCACCACCTACAGTCTCCTCCTGCAAAGGGGTTTCCTAGTGTGTGGAAACCTTTCCTCCTTCACAGCTCCCTCCCACTGGTGCAGGTCCCGTCCCTATTCTTTTGTCTCTGTTATTTCTTTTTTCCTTTGCCCTACCCAGGTACGTGGGGAGTTTCTTGCCTTTTGGGAGGTCTGACGTCTTCTGCCAGCGTTCAGTGGGTGTTCTGTAGGACCAGTTCCATGTGTAGATGTATTTCTAATGTATCTGTGGGAAGGAAGGTGATCTCCACGTCTTACTCTTCCGCCATCTTACCCATCCATCGGGATGGTCAATTTTAATCTCTCAATTTTAATCTCTCACTCTCTCTTCCTTCATGTATATGTGTGTATATGTATATATATATATATATATATATATATATACATATATATATACATATATATATATATACATATACACACATACATACATACTATGGGTTATATTTATCTGGAGAATCCTGACTAATATATGAGGGAAAAAGACAGAGGAAATGGTAGGCTCCACACTAGAGCTTTGTCAACTTCATAAGTTTTAATTTTCTGAATACTGAAGTTACATTTCATATTAAAACACGTATCATAGTCACTATTGTCTGATTGTCTTTTCCTAGAATCTGTGGCTTGGAAAAATTGTATATTAGGTTTGGAAAGGACTGAGAGCATCTATCAACCCATTTTTTCCTGAATGAAAGCAGTCAACTGGGTAAGGTTCTATAGATCTCCAAACTTTCTAACTATTTGCTCTCGTATTTCCTGACACGTAAACCCTGACATTATTGGCAAAACTAAAACATGGCAGAGTTTGACTTTGAAGACTTTAAAAAGTGCTTTGAAGGGTCACTATTTATCAGCTTATTTGCTGACTTATCTTGCCTTTGCTAGAAGAGATATTTAACTGCTGAAGCACATAGCTGAGTCAATTGAAATTTACGATATTCTCACAGGTCACCTTTAATATAATTAAACTGGAGTTAATTATACATATATTTTATTCTGCAGGTAATAAAGAAAGATAAAGTAGGTATTCCATTCACTACACTTGTAAGCTATTTTTCTCTTCAAAATATTATATGTACACCCCACTTAAAGCTTCCATTGCAGTCAGGCATAGATAGGCAACTGTCCAAAATCTAGAATGAGTGTGACAGAAGCCATTTCATTTCATTATTATTAGCGTCTTCACTTCTTGAACAAAGTTAATCTCTCCACTTAATCTACATGTAACCTAACCTTAAGAGAAAACATATTTCAGGAAGGAAAAATATTATCATGCCTCTTTAGATAAAATTAAATTGCCATAGCAATGACTATTCTCCTTTGTACCTACCTATGTTTTCTGAAACTAAATTAAGTCCTTAGCTGAGTGTAATATTTTCAGAAAACTGTCACTTCTGGTTCTTTCTTCAAACAACAAAACAAAAGTTGTTATTGTTGCTTTTAATTTTCACTCCTGTCTCGTTTTCTAAAATCACTTCAAAATTCTTCAAATTGCTGCTCTTGTACAACATTTACTTAAGAGATTATAATAAAGGTTCCCTCTTCTGCCTGACTCTTAGTCTTGGACATTATTACTTTGGTTACTCTTTTCACTCAATAATTCACAGTATGATCCACAATGATTTTGCTACAATCATTAAAATATTTGTGTCTGTATGTTCATTTTAGCAAAGAAAACTATTGCCTTTCATTTTGGAGTTTGGCCTCATTTTATTATCATATTTTAAGGTTAAGATAATCCTCAATAACATAAATTTGGTAACTAATTAAATTGAAGTAGTAACAGCAAGGGTAAATGTGGTGTCCAGGGACAATTTTAATAACAATGGAAATGTGGAGGCGGGGGAGAAATTATTAAATTAATAGAATTAATAGTGCTCTGAAAAGCAAGTCAAACATTATAGTTTCTCCATCCCCTACCTCAGAATAATATTTGCCTCCATTTCAAGTTGAAAGATGAAAGTGCCAGGATCATAACATGCTAGTAGATTTTTAGTACGGGGATGTGCAACGTTACTATTTTGTTTTATTTACCCAGAAAACACACAGTAACATTGATGAGAAAATAATTTCAATGTGAGTTTTGTATTTAAAATGGGTTGATAATGGTAAAAATAAATCTTAGCATTTGATACCAGAATTCTTAAAATATTATTGCTATACTTCATAATTTGGGCATAGTTATGAAATTTTTAGTAAGAAAAGCAGAACTGATTAATTACAAAATTTAAATGCTTAACACCATTGATAAATTCTTGGGTTTTAAATTTATTGTTCCTATTTAAATATTTGGTATTCATCAGTAATTCTTTCACATAATTCAAATTATATTTGCTTCAAATTAAACTGATTTTCAGTTATTGCATCTTCAACATAGACAACTACTGTAATTATAAAATTGGATTCTTTTATGAATCTGAATGCTATTATCATTTCATGGCTAAATAACCCTCACATCTTCATTCCTTAAGTCATTTATTGTCTGGTTTCAATTATCTTATCTCTTCAATTATCTTCTCCACTGAAGAAATCATAAAGAACATAAGTGAATTTGAATTTTTTTTTAGTTCTTCAAAAAGTCCTTGATGATTCTGAAGAAATTTTTAAACGTTTCTTATAGTCTGTCTCTTCAGAGAACCCAGTCAAAACTTTCTTGTTATATTCCTACCAAAAGTGAAAGAGGGTTCCCTTTTCTCCACACCCTCTCCATCATTTATTGTTTCTAGATTTTTTGATGATAGCCATTCTGACTGGTGTGAGGTGATATTGCATTGTAGTTTTGATGTGCATTTCTCTAATGATTAATGATGTTGAGCATTCTTTCATGTGTTTGTTGGCAATCTGTATATCTCCTTTTGAGAAATATCTATTTAGGTCTTCTACCCATTTTTGAATTGGGTTGTTTGTTATTTTGATATTGAGCTGCATGAGCTGCTTGTAAATTTTGGAGATTAATCCTTTGTCAATTGCTTCATTTGCAAATATTTTCTCCCATTCTGAGGGTTATCTTTTCGTCTTGTTTATGGTTTCCTTTGCTGTGCAAAAGCTTTAAAGTTTCATTAGGTCCCATTTGTTTATCTTTGTTTTTATTTCCATTTCTCTAGGAGGTGGGTCAGAAAGGATCTTGCTGTGATTGATGTCATAGAGTGTTCTGCCTATGTTTTCCTCTAAGAGTTTGATAGTGTCTGGGCTTACATTTAGGTCTTTAATCCCTTTTGAGCTTATTTTTGTGTATGGTGTTGGGAAGTGTAGCCACTATGGAGAACAGTATGGAGGTTCCTTAAAAAACTAAAAATAGAACTACCATATGACCCAGCAATCCCACTACTTGGCATATACCCTGAGAAAGCCATAATTCAAAAAGAGTCATGTACCACAATGTTCATTGCAGCTCTATTTACAGTAGCCAGGACATGGAAGCAACCTAAGTGTCCATCAACAGATGAATAGATAAAGAAGATGTGGCACATATGTACAATGGAATATTACTCAGCCATAAAAAGAAACGAAACTGAGTTATTTGTAGTGAGGTGGATGGACCTAGAGTCTGTCATACAGAGCGAAGTAAGTCAGAAAGAGAAAAACAAATACCGTATGCTAACACATATATATGGAATCTACAAAAAAAAAAAAATTGTCATGAAGAACCTAGGGGCAGGATGGGAATAAAGACACAGACCTACTAGAGAATGGACTTGAGGACATGGGGAGGGGGAAGGGTAATCTGGGACAAAGTGAGAGAGTGGCATGTACATATATACACTACCAAATGTAAAACCAATAGCTAGTGGGATTCAGCCGCATAGCACAGGGAGATCAGCTCAGTGCTTTGTGACCACCTAGAGGAGTGAGATAGGGAGGGTGAGAAGGAGGGAGATGCAAGAGGGAAGAGATATGGGGATATATGTATATGTATAGCTGATTCACTTTGTTATAAAGCAGAAACTAACACACCATTGTAAAGCAATTATACTCCAATAAAGGTGTTAAAAAAATTTTGAAAATAAAAACAAAACAAATTTTCTTGTTAACCAATGAAAATATATAGAAGATATTGAATGCTTAATAAATATAAAGAAATAATTGCTAAATAAATAAAAACATAAATAATCTTATGTCAAGCTCAATGCCATCTACTAAAACTGTTTAAATTTGTCAATATCATGCTAAGGGTATAGGAGGCTTGTACTGAGCATAAGCCTGGTGTGATGCTACCTTTATCTTTAGTGAATCATGACGACCTTTTTATAGGGCAACCGAGCCATATCAATAGATTATATTGGCTTGGCGAACTTTTTCTACCCACCCTGTATAGAATACTCTTAGAATAGTTCCCTTGTTTATATTTCAATAGATGGTCATTTGAACTTAAGTTTAGGATTTCAGTTTCCTAATGTCATTATATATATATATATATAATATATATATTATATATATATATAAGATGCTAAAATATATATATTTTTTAGCCTATCTTCCCAGTATCATGAGTTTTATTGCCCTTCAATATATTTTCTACTTGATAATTCAGTTTGGAGTAATGTTACTCTAGTATCTATTGGAAAGAGCAGTTTCTTCTTGTGAAACAATTAATTAACCAGATAGAGAGAGAGAGAAGGAGAGAAGATAGGAGGGGAGGAAATGAAGCAAAGAAGGAAAGAAGGAAGGGAGGGAGGGAGGGAAGAAGGAAGGAAGGAAGGAAGGAAGGAAGGAAGGAAGGAAGGAAGGAAAGTGTAAAATTTTTTTTCTTTATGATTTTATCTAAGTCAATGACAAATGATCACAATATATATTGTAAAATTTCCTGCTGAAAACTGGATACACTTTCTCTATGGCATAACTGTGAGCAAAAAAATACATCAAGACAAGGAAATAAGTTCAATTCTCTGTAATTGGATTTATTGCATTCTGATGTCTGCTAGTGATCCTCATTTCTTTAGCATGTGCTCTCAAGTAACTGACAGACAATCAAGGTCTCTAGTAATATTGTCTTCAAGGGACTGAGAACTTAAGATTAGTTACATTTAATATTTTAATATTTTATTATTTAAAATATTTTGGTCCCAATTTACCCTGTACACAGGGATAGTTTATAATTGTTGCAAAAGTGGTTAGTTGGGAGACAGAATAGTTTAGCATGTGAGAGTATGGGTTTTGAAGTCAGTCAGAACTGGATTCAAGGAACTATTCCTGTGCCTTAGTTCTTTCCTTTATAAAATTTAAATAATAATTCACTACAAATAGGTATATTTTAAGCATTAAATAAGATAATTCATGTAAAGTGTTCAAAGTGGTGTTCATTTACTATCAGCTATTATTAAGTATACAATGAAGTAATTATTCTAATCTGATTTATACACTAGGGAGCACTCCAATCTATTTCACTATAGAACTTGAAGAAGAACACATCTATAATAAAAATATTCTACCTATTATTCTAAAAGACAAAACAAATCTATCAGACAGGAGTAGACTAATTGATTTGCTCTAACTTTTCTTCTAGATATTTTAGTTTGGAGTAATGTAAGTTCAGTTCAATATCTGTTTGAAAGAGCTCATTCCTTTCTGTAAAAAAAAAAATTATTAGATAAAAAAATAGGAAAAAAATAAATGAAAGGAGGGAAGGAAGTAAGAAAATAAAGAAAGAAGGAAGGAAGGAAGAAGGGAGGGATGGAGTGAGGGAGGAGGAAAGAAGGAAGGAGGGAAGGGAGCAAGGGAAGAAGGGAGGAAGGAAAGGGGAAAGAAAAAAAGGGAAAAGAAAGGAAAATTATATGCCTAGACATCAACTGAAAATCAATAAAAAACTCATTTTGGATCACTTCCTTCTTTTGGTTTCTTCTGTCTGTGTCTCTGGCTGTTCCTTTATAGACTCTTCAAGTTTCAAATCTATTCCTTAGGTTCTTCTCTTTATATATTCTTCTTGGGCATTTTTTCCACATCAATGGCTTCAATTACTATCTATATGCAGATACTCCTATACTTAACAGTTTCAGCCCAACTATCTCCTTTGACTTTGTGATCTGTTGATTCAATTTTCTATTTGACAATTTCAGTTTGAGTGTCTCAAAGGCAATCCAACCTGCCCAAACTAAATTCAGAGATATCCTATCTTCTTATCCCCTAAAATGGATCATTTTCCAATATGTACTGTTTAAATAAACATCAGCCCTACAATCAAAACAGTGTAAAGTCATCAGCGATGACATATCTTGCTTATCACCCAGTTTGTTATTCATTTATAAGATCAGTTATTTTCCATCAAATATGCTTCAATTGTAAATACTTCTTTCCTTGTCCAACACCACTGTTCTTAACAAACTATCTTTGTCTCTTGCCTTGACAACTGAAATCATCTCCCAGTTGGGCTGGTCACATTACTTTTAGCACTCAAGCCAGAGTGACCTTTAAAAATTCAGATGTGACCATTTCACATTTCAGTGTCAATATTTTTAATGAATAACAATAGAATAAAGTTGTTCTACCTTAAAGTAGTCTGTTCAACCCAGGATAGTCTGGCCTCTTATTTCTAAGAAACAGAAAACACTCTAACCAAAAAAAAGTATTAAAATATCTTGGATAACTCACAATTTTCTAGAAAGACAGAGAACTACCAAGATGCTATACAACCAGGAACGGTGACCAAAATCACACCACAGAATGGGTTCTGTGAAGATAATGTTGCTGCTGATACTGAGCATAAAGACCTTGCCTCTTGACAAAGGATATCATTGACACTGATCATGAGACACTGGTTCCCAAACTGCCTCTGAAAACTGGATATAGTTGCTGCTGTTCCCACCACTTTTCGATTGCAAAGGAGTCTGTGAGGTTACTAATTTTTCCTGCTCTGGTTTGGGTCTAACTACCAGAGAAGAACACGGACTGGCATAGCCTAACCCACAGACTTGTACTCTAGCTTTCCGAGAATAGGAAAAGTGAGTATATGAAAATTTGAACTTTAGGAGTGTTGAGATTGTTTGACAAGAAAAATTGAATAGTCCCCAGTGAATTATCCATCTTTTCCTCTCATTATACAACCATGATTTTTCCTTTCCACCCTCTGTCAATATCTCCTAGTCCTTTCACATTCTATGTCCCTTATTGCCACAAACACTTCACAATTTAAAATCTCCATTCTCTGGGTACTTTACCTTCCCATTCTATATTCAGATAACTTAATTGACCCTTCAGAGCCAAACTCAGTCATTACTACCTCAAAGCAAAGATCTCCTGAGTTAGTTAAAGACCCTTCTCTTATACTCTCAGAGATATAGTTTCTCTTAAATTATTTATCACTGCTGCAGTTTCACATTTGTTTTTGTAACATTTCATTAATACCATACATTTCATTATATTAGGAAACATGATTGTTTTTGCACAAAATTGGGTATCTCTAGAATGGAGTATGTTTTCTGGCACAGAAAAGATACTTAATAAATATTTTTAATGAATTACAGATAAATGAATTCTTACAAAATAATTTATAAGTACTTAATTATAGTGTTGTCATATGTGTTAATTTTCTAGAGCTGTTATAACAAGTAACTATAAACTGGGTGGCTTAAGACAACAGAAATTTATCCTTTCATAGTTCTTGGGGCCAGAAGTCCAAAATCAAGGTGTCAGTAGGAATAGTTTTCTAGAGGTTCTAAGGAAGAACATGTTCCATGCCTCTCTCTTCGTTTCTGGTGGCTGCCAGCAATCATTGGCATTCCTTGGCTTGTACACTCTATCACTCCAATATCTGCCTCCATCTTTATATGACTGTCTTGCATGCCTCTACATCTCAAATTACCCTCTCCTTTCTCTTATATGGATAGGGAATTGGACTTACGGTGCACCTTAAATCCAAGATGATCTTATCCCAAGATCCTTAACTTAATTATATATGCAAAGATTTTATCTCTAAGTAAGGTCACATTTATAGGTGCTAGGGCTTAGGAATTGGACATATATATCTTTTCGGGTAACACTAATCATCCAACTACAATCTACCCTCTGTCTCACAATAATTAATGTTCATCCTATATGTAAAATAAATTCACCCAACCCAACATCTCTATGAGTCTTTTCCATTCCAGCAACAACCCTAATTTCAAAATTTCATCTAAATATCTTCAACTCAAGAATTCCCAAATGCCATCATCTAAATCAGGTATTTGAGATTCTGGGTGTATTTCATCCTGGAGCAAAATTCCTTTCCTTTTGTGGACAGATGAATGTCATTCTCAGACCTTACCAGAATCACTCTTAAGATTCTTATTTCCACCAATAGTGTCTTCAAAGCGATCTAAACATTTTCTATTACATTCCTCAAAATTCCTCTAGCCTCTCTATATTGTCTAATTTCAAAGTGACTCCACATTTTCTGGTATTTGTTATAGCAGCTCTCCCTTCTGGGTACCAAAATCTATATTAGTTTCCTAGGACTGTCAAAAAAAATTACTAAAAACTTCGTAGCAGAACTTTATTCTCTCACAGTTATGTAGCCAGAAGTCCAAAATTATGGTGTTGGCAAGGTTGGTTCTTTCTGAAGGCTTTAAGGGAAAATCCATTTTATGCCTCTCCCATCCTTGGTGTGCCTTGGCTTGTAAAAATATCACTCAAATATCTGTCTGCATCTTCTGTGTGTCTCTTTGCCTCAAATGTTCTCTTTTCTCTTATAGGAACACTTGTCATTGGATTTAGGGCTCACCTTACATCCAGGTTGATCTTGTCTTGAAATCCTTAATTATATCTACAAAGATCCTATTTCCAAATAAGGTCACATTCACTACATCAGATAATGCTTGCAAATATATATGATTTTTTGGAAATATATATATAAATAAATATATATGTATATAACTATATGTATGCACACATACTTAGTGTGTGTGTATATATATATACATATATATATATATATGTATATATGTATAAAACTTTCCCAAGAAAAAATTTATTTCACATCTTAGCATTTCTAAATTTAAATATGTCTTCTGAAGGATGTGTACAGCTAATTCAATCAGATTTATTTTTTCACCATTTTCTGTTATTAAAATATATTAATCATTTCCTTGAATCAGGAAATATGGTACTTTAAATAATCTTGACTTATTGGTTTGGGAACAAAAATCAACAAGAAGAGAATTTCCAGATATGTTATCAATTGTATGTGTGTATGTGGCATAGGTGTTTGTGTATAGGGGTGTTTGTACAGATGTGGCTTTTAAAAATCGACTGATCATTTTTAGAATGGGATGCAATTGGTTTAGGGCAGTTTACCTGAAAAATATCCAAAGATATACATTGGTCACAACTTAGTGGCCAACAGTATAAAAAATTTGTCCAAAAAAAGCTTTGCATTTTTACAACTTTCCACCTAAAGGACCAGATAATTCCATGCTTTTTTCAGTCAGTTCACTTATGAATCACTGTATTTAACACAGAACACCATGTCTTATGATTGACATTGACAAAACAGGGCATGTGCAGAGAGATTGATTACTGCCTTTGAGGAGGGCAAGAATAGTTCAAAGAATTAAGGGTTATAGCTTGGAAAAGAGAAGACTAATAGAAGACATCAAATTATGTTTGAAAACTTGAAACAATTCCAGGGAATTGGAGTGATAATTATAGGTTTTCTATGCAGGGCCAGAGAACAGAACTAATGAATATAGCATTATTTTATATTGTTGTTATTATTATTTATTATAAGTTTATTAGCATAAATTTATCACTGTTCTGTATTTCAGAAATCAAGATAGGCTTGGTTGTTTTCTTTGCTTTAGGTCTCACGAGGCATAGGTGGACTCTTACCTGGAGTCTCTGGAAGACCATCCACTTCCAGGCTCCTTCAGTTTGTTGTCAGAATTCACTCCCATACATTTTAGGACTGAAGTCCTTGTTTCCTTACTAGCTTTCAACTGCATGTTCTTCTCAGCTTCTAGAGGCCTCCTGCACCTGTGGCCCCTATATCTTCAAAGCCAACAGTGGCAGCCTGAGTCCTTCAAGTCTCTCTAACCTTTACTTCTGCCTTATGTCTCTTGCCTCCAACTGGAGACAATTCTCTGCTTGTAAAGTCTCAGGTTAATAGAGTGGGTCCACCCTAATAATTCACAGTTCCCAACCCATATCAAAATCTTTGTCTTCATACACATCTGCAAAGTCTTTTTTGCCATGTGACATAGCATATTCAGAGGTTCCAAGATTTAGAATGTGGGTATTTTTGCAGGATCATTTTGCTGCCCCAACTACAAATACAAGTTTCAGAAAAACAGCTTTTGGTTCAATAAGAAGAAGAACTGTCAATGAAAAAATTCTGCCCAACACTGGGATTTCGTTTGCCTTAAGGCACTCTCCTTATTATAAGTGTTCAAGAACAAGTTGAATGTCCATTGTTTAGACTTTGAAAAATAAATATTGCCGTATGCAGGTCCATTGCAAGGCTTTTAGTTCAATTCTGCAATATATATGATTAAGCAATTATTAAAGTCCCTTTTGATAATTATTACCTGGACTCATTTTTTTGTTTGAAAATCTGACATTTAACAAAATGTATGTTTTCTGCATTGCCCCTTGCATTTGTTTCCATGCTTCTGTTATACGTACTAAAGAGATTTTAAAAAATGTTATTAGTCTTCTAATAATAGGCCTGGATGCAAAGGTGGGTGGGAACCCAAGGAGTTCTCCCAACCTGATTTACCTTCACTCTGAACATAACTTTAAAACTTAAATTAGGCTGTTCAAACATTAAGAAAAAAAAAAAAATGAAGACTTGAAATTTTGCCATGAATTTAGTTTTTATCTCAACTTTCAGACCTTTAAACTATTTTACCTAAGCTTTGTTTTGCATTACATGGTTTCAGAAGAATAAACATAGAAGAAAAATTATCCAAATTAAGGCCAGACTGATATTTATAATCACCTACTGTTTATAACGTTGCACATTATTTCTTAAAATTACACTGAAATAAATCTGTAGACGAACTCCTAACATTTCTATTGTCAATACACAGATTAAAAAAAGTACATTATTGACACTGGCAATAGTTATTCTGGGAAAGAAAGTGATAAACTTGAAAATGTCAAGCTGTTTAAACTTTTCAAATTTGGAAAACATACTATTTGTGAGGTACTGTCAAAAATATTTAACTAATAAGAGCTTCTACTAGAATGTGCTGGCAGTAGGTTGACAAGCTCTAAGCCAGAGCAGGATCAAGGCAGCTTAGAACTTTGTAGCAATTATCTATGTAAGTCATATAATGGTCTTCTAAATGTCATGTTTGCAGTAAGAATGGGAAGATATGCCTTGATGAGATACAGGGTGCCTGTCTTTGAGGACTCCAAATTGTGACTGCCATTAATAAGTGGCGGCAGATTACTAGGATATATCACCAAACCAGAATTATGAAAATTTTAGAGATGCTGCAGTGGACTTTCAAAATACCTTTATCTTCAAACACCAAGGGTTTTTGCCCAGCATGTAAATTGCTTGGTGCTGAATCATATGTAGGTATCCTTTTTATTTATTTTATTTATTTATTTATTTTCATTTTGGAAAGGATTTTGATGTTGCACAAGTCAATGAACAGGTGAACTGAAATGAACACAAACTGTCACTTCAAGAATCCATCTCCATGGCAAATAATGAAGCTGGAATAAAAAAGGAAACAAAAACATATTTCCTGTCAGTCTACTGTCAGGGTATTTATCTTTTTCTTTAAGCAAAGTACTCAGATAATCGCAGGGGAAACAGATTTTCACTTATAATGTTGTTTAATAAAGGATTTGGGTGAGCTGAAGATATTTTCTGTTTATCTGTTAGGTAATTCCAAAATAAAGTTCTTTCATGACTCTAAAGAAGTCAGAAAACCTTTTCTTCAAACTGTCCTATTCAGAGCAAAAGGTAAATAAGCTAAAATATATATGAAAAAATAAGCTAAATGAATAAAATCAACTTGAAAGAAATAAAAGATCCTAACTTGTGCTTTTCTGCACTTGTGTTTTTAGGCCAGTTATGGCTGATGTAAATTGAAAGCAAACTTGTGTTTTTTGACGTAAAATATCTTTTTTATTGTTTAACTAGCTTCAAAACTGGTAATGACATAAATGAGACGACATGATTTATGTAAATATTCTTGTCATGCTGAATAAAAAATCATGATGGAAGATCACCTAGCCTTAGAGATATTTGCACCAAAATAAATAGCCAACAAAATAAATTACTCAAATCATCACACTTGGAGCCCTCTATTCATTTATAAAATATTTTTCTAGTCTAAGGGTCTAAGGGTGCAAATTATGAACAGGAAAACAAATGAGGTAACACAATTTAGGTAGTAGAGGTGCTTTCCTTGTAATTTACAGCCAGGTTCATTGTAGCAGCCAGAGTACCCTTCTTAGGATGCATTCTTACAGAGAGCAAGGACCTTTATGCCAGTTTGCAGACACAGATACTGAGTTTTGTTGCAATTCCTCCATCTACAGACATTTAGCTCTTGCACTGTATGCTCAATATTCTCTTTATTTCCTCAGTATATATTGAGCTCCAAAATGTGTTACTTTTAATTCCAATTCTTGTCATTATTGAATGTAAAATGTAAACTTTTTTGTTACAGTCTCTCAATTTCTTTGTCCATTTCTTTACACAGCCCTGCCTTTCTTTTCCTTTTCTTTCCCATTAGTTCTTCAATTTCTATCAAGATGTGACATTGCTATCTGATTACCCCTACTGGTCTTCTACAATTTGCCCTAATTTTAGTTTTAAATCACAAGGTAAATAAAGTTCACTTCTCTGTATTCAAATATTATGTGACTAATGTACATTAATACTTGGTGTAAACTTATTCCTGGAAAACTTTCTTAAGAATGTCCCAGAAATGGTTTGCAAATAATATGAGTATCTTTGGAGACTTCTGGAGAAATATAGACTATATAATTTATACCTTTAGTTCTGAGTTAAGTTAGTATTGTGTTTACACCCATAAACAGTTTTCTAAGGAGCAGACTCTCATTGAAATGGTAGTTTAGAAATAAACTGAGTCTGTATACTAATCATAATTGTTATTTTTATCAAGTCAGAATCTTCAAATAGTTTTCTTTTAATTAAAAATTTTTGTTATTCTGGAAAAAAAACATATTTTTTCCATCCATTACATAAAAATAAAATTTTGAAAGTATGTAATTTGAGATCTTGATCTCTTTAGTCAGAATAGTGCCTCTATTGTCTCTTTAAAAAAAAAAAAATAGAAACAGCTCTACCAACTCAACTCTCTAGTCGGAAGGACCTTAGGAAATAAGGATTACTCTAATTGGATGCAGAGAATAGATAAATCTAATCAAATACTTGGTGGCTGCTTGTAAGACATTTTTAATGGGGAAATGCACACATTTTGAGGGTCATATTGCACACTTAGAAGCTCTGAGAAGTCCTATAGTAAAAACAAAACAAAAACCAACCAAAATAAAACATACATTAAGTCTTTCTCAAACTTATTTGACCAGGAGCCTTCTGCACATTATTTTTCATAAAATTATTGACACTTCACAAAATTCTAATAAATTAAAGCAAAGTCCCAAGTTCTTGGGTCAGAGTACATTAATTAAAAAAAAAAAAGTCTATCTCAAAAGCTATTACTTTGATTCTTGGCCAGTAACTTAAATATTTTTGAACTTCAATGTGGTTATCTTCAAAATTAGTATCATGCAAATGATACCTACCTAACATGGTGACTGTAAAGATTAAACAAATATACAAAAATTAATTGTAAACCATAAGGCACTAAGCAATTGGTTACAATAGGGAAATGTTGTAACTTTTAAAAGTTTAGTTTTGGGTCTGACAGACTTATCTTCAAATCCTCACTCTGCCTATGTGGCATTCTACCAATGTCTTTCCATTTATGAACCTAACTTTTCTCATCTGCAAACTGAAGTTAATAATACTTAACTTGCATTGAAAAAGTTGGAAATAAAAGATTCGAAATCCTGCAATACAGTTATTTTCCAATATATGATAATAACTTAATTTGGAATTTTATTTTTAAAATTTGTGTTATTTGTTTGAATATGGTATAAAGGGTATAGAAAAGTGAGAAATATATGTGTTATCAGGAACCTGCTAAAGGAGAATATTTAATTTTTTTTCACGATAGGAAAAAATAAATTACTATTGGTTTCTGTGTTTTTCAAGAAAAATGATAAAGAGGACAGTGCTAAAAATGGCAAGCCATTCTTTTTTCTTACCAGGTCATTAAAAATAAAAAATTATTATTGTAAAATATTGTTAAGTTTAGTAGTTTACATTGTGTATCCTATTGTGATAAGAATTTGGCATTCAATATCTAATTAACTCCTTGAAGTAGCTCTATGGTCTGGGTATTATTATTATCTTTCCTTTAAGGTACTAGGATATATAAACATAGTAGTCAATAGAACTTTTCTTCAAATATTTGAAACACTTTTCCATCTGAGCACAAGTTAGGGGGACTTCCTGGCTCCATCATTCTTATTGGAACCATGTGACTGTGGTCAATGTGTTCTCATTGAAAGACAAGAATTTAATTGCCAGTTTAAAATTTTCCAAAGCTCTCTTGGGCTTCTGGAAAAGTTACAGAGAATATTCAGTTCTGGCTGACACCCTGCTTTTTCCATGAGTGAGTGACTGTAATGAGCAGAGTTTCAATTAGCATTTGATTTCCCTAGATAGATCTCAATGGACACGTAGCATGAGTAAAAAAATAAACTTTTCTTATTTTAAGACCGGGGGGTGTTTCCTGCCCCAACATAAATTAGCCTATCCTGATTAATATATCAGAGATATGTTTTTAGTAGTGTAGCTATTAAAGAAAGATCTAGTATTTGAACTGTTCTCTAATGCCAAAGCCTTTGCTCAAAATTCTACACCTGATTGTAACTCCCAAATGTGGTAAGTACTTATGAGGTAAATCTAAGAATTATGAGAGAATATTTTCTAATGACACATGGACTGAATTAATAGCACTTATTCTCTTATTCCTGTTTCCTGTATGCTTTCATTTGGGTTAAACAAACATTTTGGCATTCCATTTTATTTTCTCTATCTGCTTTATTATTGTAACATTTTTGTATTTTTTTAGTGATTGCATTGGAAATGGATATATATATATATATATATATATATATATATATATATATATCCTTAAATGACTACAATTTAAGTAGTCTTATTGTACCACTCAATGTAAAATATAAGAAACTTATAAAAGTATACTTACATTTACCCCACACCATCTATTGCATAATTCTCACATATTTCACTTCTACATGCTATAGACTCTGTAGTACAGTGTTTTTGCCTTAAAAATAGTTGCCTTTTAAAGAAATCAAGAGAAAAATATCAATATATACACACATATTTACAATTCTTGGGGACTCTTTATTCCTTCCTATAGATCTAAATTTACATTTCATATTATTTTCCTTCACTCTAATTACCTTGTTTCACTATTTTGTAAAATAGCTCTTCTGACTGTAAATTCTTTTAGTATTTATCTGATAATATCTTTACTTCATGATCATTATTAAAGGCTATTTTTTTTCAGGGTACAAAATTCTACCTGATAGTTTCTTATTTTCAGCATTTAAAAATGTTTATTAACATCCTTGGTATCACTGTTGCCCTGTATGTAATATGTCCTATTTATTTTATTTGCACTTTATTTTTTAGAATTTTTCTTTATCATTGCTTTTCATAGCTTGACAATGATATGTCTTGGTTTCCTTTTCTTTTTATTTATCCTATTGGAGTTTGCCAAAATTTTGGTTATATACAACAATGTTTTCTAAACACATTGGGAAAATTTCACCTGTTATTCCTTCCAACATATTTATTATTATTATTATTATTATTATTATTATTATTATTATTATTATTATTTTGCCTTATCCTCTCTCTTCTGTACTTCTGGGACTTGTAGCTTATTATATGTAAATAACATGTAGATTATTATATGTAAGTTAATGTGATTTATATTGTCCTATAAGTTACTATGACTTTGTATTTTTTCCCCTAATTTTGTATTATATTCATCAAATTGGGCATTTTTACTGATGCATGTTGAAGTTTATTTATAATTTTTCTGTACTGTCCAATATACTGATATTTGGAATTTTAAAAATTTCATACATTATATTTTTTCAGTTACAGAATTTTAATTTAGTTTTGTTTGTGGTTTAGATTTCTGTGCTGAAATTCCCCATCTTATTACTCATGCCCATTTTGACAAGTCTAATACAATATTTATAATAGATGTTTTGAAGTTCTAAACTGATTATACCAATATCTTTGTCATCTTGGACTCTATATCTACTACAATTTTATTGATTATATGTAGCTTTTTCTGGCTTCTCAAATCTAGTAACTTTTACTGAATGATAGATGATATATTTTATAGAGTTTTATCTTTTCATTTTATTTTGTCTTGACAAGCAATTATATCACTTATAAAACCTTCTGATTCTCTCATCCTTGGTATTATGTTTTTGTTAGGAAATATATTGTTCAGTTTTGATTTTTAGTCCTAGTGTGTGTTCCATTCTTAGGACAATTCATTTCATTTCTGGAGTATCGACTGAATGCTATGGATACTCAATGAGTTCTCTCCCTTCTGGCTACACTAGAACTTTAAAATCTCCTAGTACTACACAACTTTTATCTTCTTTTCTCATCCCACAGAAACTGCTCCCTGCTAGGCTCATGAAACATTTCTTGCACTTGTGCAGCTTACTCTTACCCAGGAATTTGCAGGAAACCCTTCTGAAGCCACATTTCTGTTGAGCTTTTTCCCCTGCTGCATCTTACTTCACAAATTCCATCTACATTTTTAGTCTTAATCTCTGATCTTGATCTTTACCTCAGCAAGGCCATATGCTCTGCTTGGATTTCATATCTCTGCACTGTGGAACTAAATCCAGAAAAGAGGGGATATATGTATATGTATAGCTGATTCATCTTGCCATACAATAGAAACTAACACAACATTGTAAAGCAATTATACTACAATAAAAATTAAATTAAAAAAGGCAACTGAATAATAAAAAAAACAAATAAACAAAAAACAGTAAATGCAGTTGAGAAAGTGCGTCACAGATACACACACTGATTACCTGTTTTCTTACAGACAGAAAAAATAGTTTAGTACATTAAAATTGTACTTTAAATCAGTTGTTTTGGCACTGTGGGGATACACACATATAAACAATGCATCGTGCCTCCCCTTTGCAATGAGTCCTCTGAAGGTGGTAAGAGAAGGAAATGGGAAGGCAGCATCATTTCAGGCTGCTAGTTAATAATCTCTGATTTGATTTGCGGTAATTTGTTGGGAGAAGTAATTCATGACAATCAACAACCAGGCTTCAGAGGAACTTATGAGCTCTGTTTTGAAGGTGTGTATTGAGAAAATGATATTCATACAATGAGGAGAAAAAAAATGGTTCTCTTTATCTAAAAGAGCGATTTTAATGTGAACTGTTCATTTTGTGCAGTCACAGGTGTCTGAGGAACACAGAAACTAAAACTAAAATTACATTATATGTATAGAAAATGAGAGTATTAAATTAATTTAAATTAAACCATTTTCATCTTTTCTTTATTCTGTAAACTATCAAATCAGTTTTCACATAAGTTTAGAAATTATAACAACTACAATAATTAAATAATCTGTGCTTTATATAATAAAACTCTACTTAAAATTTCATGATATTCAAAGTGGCATTTCTATCAGTAATTTTCTTTCAAAGAGAAGAAAAATTGTCAGTAACATTTTATTTTGTAGAAAATGAGAAAATTAAAAGTGCAATTATCTTTTCTTACATCTAAATTAAACAACCATAAGTATAAAATTGTCAATTGGACCAATAACTATATTTGAGGAATTACATTTTGGAGCCCATGAAATACCTATTGAAATTGGGTTCTATTTGCTGTCCCAAAGGAAAAAAAAAAAGAATATTTTTCTTTCAACAGATAAGACTGTTTTATTTACCTAAAATTATTTAGAGCAAAACATAATTTCCAACTCTCAAAGCTTATCTTTTATATGGTAATTGAATTATGTTTGTGACTAACATAAATGTATTAGTCAGGGTTTTCCAGAGAAACAGACAAATAAATAAATATATATATATATATATATATATATATATATATATATATATATATATATATATATATATATATATAAAATAACAATTGGCTCACAGGAATATGGAGGCTGAAAAGTCCTGTAATCTGTTGTCTTTAATCTGGAGACCCTGGAAATCCCATGGTGTAATTCAGTTTCAGTCCAAATGTCCAAGAACCAGGAGAACCTATGTCCCAGGGTAGAAGATGAATGTCTCATCTCAAGCACGCAGAGCAAGTTTGCGTTACCTCCACCTTTTTGTTATAATCAGGCCCTCAAGGGATTGGATGATATGCCCACCCATGTCAGTGATGGAGATATTCTTTACTGAGTCTACAGATTCAACTGATAATCTCTTCTAGATACACCTTCACAGATACACTGAGAAATAATGTTCTACCAGCTATCTGGACATCTTTTAACCCAGTCAAGTTGACCATAAAATTAACCAGCCCAAGGTGGTACCAGGAAAATAAAATGTGTGAGGTAGGAAATGTTTGTTGATATCCTCCCTAGATTCTCCATTCTGTCATCAGATCCTTTCATGGGTATGTATGTCTCAATTTCAATTTAATTGAAAGTCATTAACAATTCTCACATGGTTTCTTCTTTTCCTCACACCTACTCTGCTTGAAGAATTTTCTATAAGTCATTTACTCTTTAATATGTGTGCCTTTCTATTTTATCCTTCTCCTTCTTGCTGTTCTAGAAAATGATTTACATGCAGTGTCTTAAAATAGCCCAACTGAATTCTGTTTGTTGAATATAAAACTGGTTAGCCAATAGTTCCACTCTAAAATTAAGCTTCTCCATGAGCAACTTATACTAGGATAGAGATTTTTAAAATTATCTCTGAGCCTGCTGTACTCTGAAACCTCTGGATTTGCCCAGACGTAGAGACGTACTTTTCTGGGGTCTTAGCACCAAGTTTTACTGTGTGGTCTTTGTGTGCAAATCTCTGTATAGGCCTGTTAATTAAAAATAGCATATTCTTTATCTCACACTCAGACAATCATCTCTTAGCTCATGCTCTTCCTTTCTTATTTTTTTTTACTAGACTTTATTATTTATTAACTTAAAACAATAATCATTTATTCTCATGGATCTGTGGTTGGATGATGGTTTGCTGATCTAGGCTGGCCTTGACTTGGGTGATTTTTTTCTGCTCCAAGTAGCTCTCACCCTTCTCCTAGAACTAGTGGGCAAGCTTAGGCTTTTTTTTTTTTTTTTCATGGCAATGTCAGAAGCCCAAGAAGGAAAGGAGAAATATATAAGGCCTTTTGAGGTCTAAGGTCAGAGCTGGCACAGCATTATTTCCACCTTATTCTATTCGCCAAAGCATAGACTTAGTTCCCATAAACCCCCTTCCCCAACACATGCAAATAGCTCCTATTCTATCACACAAATGTAACACATTTGTTACAATTGATGAACCAACACTGACACATCATTATTGCCTAAAGTTCATAATTTACGTTAGGGTTTACTCTTGGTCTTGTACATTATATGATTTTAGACAGATGTGTAATGAAGTATATCCATCATTACAGTATCATACAGAGTATTTTTACTGCCCTTAAATTCCTCCCTGCTTTGTCCATTCATTCTCTCTCTATCCAGCTGGCTGGCAACCACTGATCTTTTTACTGTCTCCATAGTGTTGCCTTCTCCAGTATGTCATATTGTTGGAATCATACAATTCCAACTCCATTCCTTTTTGACATATGTAAGATTTCACATTTTCCTTCACACTGTGCACTTTAATAAGAAGAAATATGCACTTAAATCAAATCACACTTGAGAAAATATACAGTAAATCCTTGTTACATTTTTCTCTTTCCAGGAAGTAATAGACATTTCAGTCTTTAGAAGAGAAAAATGCTTCTTTCTGTTTCAACCATTCTAGGCGTTATTTAAGCAAACTTATCAAACAAATATGTCCATCTGGACAATAGGAAAATCAGCCTTGAGCATAACACATCATTTGGTATAAGGTTATTAACATTTAGAAGATATGTATAAAGAACATATTAAATTTGAAGTTCTGTGATAGGTAGTGCAAGTTAGTTGGTTCATTATTTTTGTCTTTGCATTGCTTGCAGAATGTTTCATGTCCTTTTCTCTTAAAAAAAAAATTAACCTTGCTTCTAGCTCTTCAACTATAGAAAATATATCTATTCTTAATGTTGGCTCACCCATTGGAAATAAGTGTAATTTTTTCTCAGAATAGGAAAAAATAGATTGTTAACTCTTCAAATGTTTTGTTAAACTTGACATTTCCTATAGCAGCTAGTACATATTGGAAATATCTTTCCAATAAACATTTAAGTATCAAATTATTGAAAGATGTGGCTTTGGTAAGTGTGATGTAAAGTCAATATTCATCTATTAAAAGACATATATGTGAGCCATGTCATAATAATCCAAAAATTATAAACATTTGGATTGAAATGTGATATTTTTATTAAATTAGGTATTAATTCAAAAGACTTCAACATGTGGCATTAATCACCCACTATAGATTTGCAGGTGGTGTTTAAATAGGAATAAGTCATGAAATCTGAGATAATAGATTCACAACCTAATAAGGCATAGAACATATAAATAAATTATTATTTAAAATTATATGCTGGGCTTCCCTGGTGGCGCAGTGGTTGAGAATCTGCCTGCTAATGCAGGGGACACGGGTTCGAGCCCTGGTCTGGGAAGATCCCACATGCCACGGAGCAGCTGGGCCCGTGAGCCACAATTGCTGAGCCTGCGCGTCTGGAGCCTGTGCCCCGCGACGGGAGGGGCCGCGATGGAGAGAGGCCCGCGCACCGCGATGAAGAGCGGTCCCCGCACCGCGATGAAGAGTGGCCCCCGCTTGCCGCAACTGGAGAAAGCCCTCGCACGAACCGAAGACCCAACACAGCCAAAAATAAATAAATAAATAAATAAATAAATAAATAAGAAAATCCTTTAAAAAAAAAAATTATATGCTGCATAAAGTCTAGAATAATGTGATACAAATATTAAGGAGTGAGAAGTTATTTTATTCCTCCATGGAATACCTTAATGAGGCTCTGACACTTAAGACGTTCTAAGTATTTTTTCTTGATCTTTCAGAATTATTTTATTTCCAATATCCTTGTTTTTTCTTAATTTTCAAAAGAAGGCATGCTTATTTTATTCAATTTTATATATGAAAAGTTTGACAAAACACACCCATTATGCACCATCCATAAATATTTGAGCATAATTCCAAAATATTATTTCAACATGTATTCAATGTACATTATTAATGAGATATCTTATATTCATTTTTTTTGTACTGTCTTTGAAACTCAGTATGTATTTTACACTTACAGGATACCTCATTTTATACCAGTTTCATTTCAAGTACTCAATAACCACAAGTGTATGATGGATAATATTAGACAGTATAGCTTAATATAGGGTAAATAGGTTAACATACAATTATTAAATCATTTGTGTTTTCCAGGAGTCCTAAACAATTAGTGTTAAAATATGTTACATTATTTTTGTTTGTTTCTGCCCATTTTTATTTCATGACTGATTATATTTCATGCATTTTCCTGCTAGGCTATTTACCTCAAGAGTGTGTGGCTTTTATGATTTATTAGGAATTACATAAACTGTTATTATATAAATATCATCCATTTCCTGTTTAGTCAATAATGGTTTAAATTCTACTTTAATCTTTAAATTTTTCTAATTTCCCTTATGCTTTCTTCTTTGACCCATGAAATATGTATAAGCATACTTTTAAATTTCCAAATATTGGAGAGGATTTTTTCTATTCATTTATTTTTTTTGATTTATAATTTAATTCTATTTTTGTCGGGAAACATACTTTCTACTATTTCAATCCATTTAAATTTATTGATACTTATTTTGTGGTTTAGTGTACTTTCTGTATAATTTTGCTTTTTAATCAAGTTTAACAATCTATACCTCTTGACTCGGGCGTCTGGACTATTCACATTCAGTGTGATTATTGATATGATTGGATTTATATTTGCCATTTTGCTGTATGTTTTCCATATGTCTCCCTTTTTGTTTTTCTTACTTAACTATTCTTTTGTGTCAAGTAAATAATTTTTAGAATACTATTATAATTTCTTTGTTCTTTATTTTAACTATATATTTTTTTTTTTTTTTTTTTTAAGGAAGTGGCTGGTCTTTTTTTTTTTTTTTTTTTTTTTTAAAGGATTTTCTTATTTATTTATTTATTTATTTATTTTTGGCTGTGTTGGGTCTTCGGTTCGTGCGAGGGCTTTCTCCAGTTGCGGCAAGCGGGGGCCACTCTTCATCGCGGTGCGGGGACCGCCCTTCATCGTGGTGCGCGGGCCTTTCTCTATCGCGGCCCCTCCCGCTGCAGGGCACAGGCTCCAGACGCGCAGGCTCAGCAATTGTGGCTCACGGGCCCAGCTGCTCCGTGGCATGTGGGATCTTCCCAGACCAGGGCTCGAACCCGTGTCCCCTGCATTAGCAGGCAGATTCTCAACCACTGCGCCACCAGGGAAGCCCCTAACTATATATTTTGAAGCTGTTTTCTTTTGTTTGAGGGATGATAGGCATCTTAACTAGTCAAAACTAATTTAGATTAATACTAACTTAATTCTAGTAAGATACAGAAATCTGTTCAAATATAGCCCCATTCTGTCCTTTTTTTGCTATTATAATATATGCTATGTTTTTATGATATTCACCCAAAAATTCAGTGTTATAATTATTTTTTATGAAATCTGTGTCTTCAAAGTGTTAAGACAGTAAATGATTTAAAAATATATCTTCAGTCTTTTATTGTAACCCGTTTACAACTTCTGGTGCCTTTTATTTCTCCATTTGAATTTGAGTTATCATCTGGAATCATTATTTTTCATTTTAAAG